>NC_133416.1:129485000-130685000 GCF_049350105.2 Macaca mulatta
CTGGTGCTGTCCAGCTCCCCAGCACCTTTGCTCAGCACCCCGCACAGCTGTTCCCCTCTTCCCATCCAGAGTCACGGTGAGGCTTGGCCACAGTGGCCTAGAGGCTTTAATTGTGCGTTCCCACAGCACAGTGAGTCAGGCGACAGCCCTGAACGTCTTGGGAAACATCAGTTGAATGTGTGAATTCTTTTGACCGAGAAGCTCCTGTGTTCCAGATAGAAAGTCAGTCTGCTCTCAATACCTGGCTTCATTTCATTCTTACCACAGCTCTGTGAAGTAGTTTTCTTTTTTCCCAAAGAAAGTGAAGTTCTGAAAGGCAGGTGTCTGTCCAAGGCTGTAGAGCTGGCAGGCCGTTGGACACTGACTGCCCTCTCCCGGCTCCCTGTGGCTGGTGGTGACCGGGTGGTTAGAAAAGCATCTTTTCCGAGTTGGCCCTAATTGAAAAGGGGGATTTGCGGGGACACTGTCCTCCCCCAGCTCTCCTGTGACTGGTGGTGACCAGGTGGTGATAAAAGCATCTTTCTGAGTTGGCCCTGATTGGAAGGTAGAGGGTTGCAGGGACACTGCCCTCTCCGGCTCTCCCCTGGCCGGCGGTGACCATGTGGTTATAAAAGCGTCTTTCCAAGCTGGCCCTTATTGGAAGGTGCGCCATGTGTCCCCTGTGAAGGGCAGCCTGGCCTGGGATGCTGCTGATGGAGAAGATGCATTTTTATGACATTAAGACAGAATCAGGGCTGAGAGGGGTGGTTCACACCTGTAATCCCAGCACTTTGGGAGGCTGAGGCGGGTGAATCACGAGGTCAAGATATCAAGACCATCCTGGCCAACATCGTGAAACCTCATCTGTACTAAAAATACAAAAATTAGCTAGGCATGGTTGCGGCCATCTGCAATCCCAGTTACTCAGGAGGCTGAGGCAGGAGAATGGCTTGAACCCAGGAGGCAGAGGTTGCAGTGAGCCGAGATCACACCACTGCAACTCCAGCCTGGCGACAGAGCGAGACTCCATCTCAAAAAAAAAAAAACAAAAAACGACAGAATCAGATTTCCTCAGTAAAATCTGGGATTTTGCCTTCAGAGGAATCAGATATTATCATTCTTCCTTGTATCAGGAAAGGGTAGCAGGCCATTGTATATAACACAAGGACTGAAACTTTACAGTCAAAAAATCAGCATAAATGATTGGCTTCAAGTTGTGTTCGTAATTCTTCTCACTCTGCTTGACTCCTCCCCACCTCTAAATGCACACTGGCCCCCAAAGATCTGCAGGAAGGAGAAAACACAAAATCTCCTTCCCATGTGGGTCACGCCCTTTCATTAGTCCGTGAGCTCCTGCAAGGCCTGTGTTTTGGTTTCATTTGTGAGTGTGGAGGGAACCAACAGTACATCAGGGACTTCAGTTTTGAGAAATCAGTGCCCATCACTGTCTAGGCAGACTTCTTTTTCCTGCTCTGTAGTTTTTCTTAAATTATCTGTGCCTTACAAATTCTCATTCCATTTTAGTCTATTCTTCCAGGAGGTCTTCAAGCAGGGGTAAATGAAAGAGAGACATTAGTCACTCTGACCTTGACTTTTAGTGACTAAATGCGTGCTCACCCTCACATGAAGCTATAAAAAATATAATTTCCTTTTAGGTGGCACAATCTCAGCTCACTGCAACCTCCACCACCCGGGCTCAAGAGATTCTCCTGCCTCAGCCTCCTGAGTAGCTGGGGTTACAAACGTGTGCCACCACACCTGGCTAATTTTTGTAATTTTAGTAGAGATGGGGTTTCACCATGTTGGGCCGGCTGGTCTCAAACTCCTGACCTGAAGTGATCTGCCCACGTTGGCCTCCCAAAGTGCTGGGATTACAAGGCGTGAGCAGGCCGGGCGCGGTGGCTCACGCCTGTAATCCCAGCACTCTGGGAGGCCGAGGCGGGCGGATCACAAGGTCAGGAGATCCAGACTATCCTGGCTAACACGGTGAAACCCCATCTCTACGAAAAAATACCAAAAAATTAGCCGGGCGAGGTGGCAGGAGCCTGTAGTCCCAGCTACTCGGGAGGCTGAGGCAGGAGAATGGTGTGAACCCGGGAGGCAGAGCTTGCAGTGAGCCACGATCGCGCCACTACACTCCAGCCTGGGCGAGAGCGCGAGACTCCGTCTCAAAAAAAAAAAAAAATAAATAAATAAATAAAATACAAGGCGTGAGCCATCACGCCCAGCTAATTTTGTATTTTTAGTAGTGACAGGGTTTTGCTGTGTTGGCCAGGCTGGTCTCGAACTCCTGACCTGAAGTGATCTGCCCGCCTTGGCCTCCCAAAGTGTTGGGATTACAGGCGTGAGCCACCGCGCCTGACTGCTTTTTGTATTCTTAGTAGTGACGGGTTTTTGCCATGTTAGCCAGGCTGATCTCGAATTCCTGGCCTTAAGTGATCCACACTGGGATTTCTGGCGTGAGCCACCGTGCCTGGCCCAAATTGTTGCTTTTCACAGACAGGAAAGAAATGTAGATGTATGGAATGCTGACAAAGATGTAATCCATTCATACGTCTCGGGAGAAACAGAAGGGCTGTTTGACCTCAGATGGGTTGGCTGAGGAGATCTGCAGCATGTCTGAAATACAAACACTGTTTCTACAGCTTGCCTTCGATTTAGAGTAGGCTCCAGCTCTTCTGCCCATCCCAAACTCCTCTGCTACTTGGACGGTTAATAAGTTGACTAAAAAACACCCATGGGAAGAGAATGAAAAGGAGAGATTTAGGATGACAACTGATTCTCAGTAGCAGATGGGAGAAGTCATCTTTAGCAGGCAAAGAGAAAACGGATTTTATTTTGGAATTTCTATTATGTGATGAGGACAGTACAAAGTTGTTTGTGTGCTTTTTTGAATCCTCTTCCTCAAGTAAGCCAGAATCCTGTGGTTGCAGTGGGTGTTGCAGGATCCAGTTATTCTTTTTGCTGAATGGAAGTGGGTATGACCCCAACGCATCCCTGCTCTGGGTGCCTCTCACTTATATTCTTTAGGGCCAGGAACTCTCTCTCTGGGGAGGGATACAATTCCAGACCCTTAAAACTGAAAATAATTGGGAACAATCTTTATTGAATTATCTCTTGTCTCAAAAAGGGAAAAAATTATTTCAAGCCTATTTAGGTTTAGGGTCAGGTGCGGTGGCTCGCATTTGTAATCTCAGCACTTTGGGAGGCTGAGGCAGGAGGATCGCTTGAGCTCAGGAGTTTGACACCAGCCTGGGCAGCACAGGGAGATGCTTATCTCTCTTTTTTTTATTTTTTGAGATGGAGTTTCGCTCTTGTTTCCCAGGCTGGAGTACAACGGCGCGGTCTTGGCTCACTGCAACCTCTGCCTCCTGGGTTCAAGCGATTCTCCTGCCTCAGCCTCGCGAGTAACTGGGATTACAGGTATGTGCCACCACGCCCGGCTAATTTTGTATTTTTAGTAGAGGTTTCTCCATGTTGGTCAGGCTGATTTCTCCATGTTGGTCAGGCTGATTTCAAACTCCCGACCTCAGGTGATCCGCCCGCCTCGGCCTCCCAAAGTGCTGGGATTACAGGTGTGAGCCACTGCACCCACCCTGGGAGACGCTTATCTCTACCAAAAAAATAAAAATTTAGGTGGGCATGGTGGTGTATGCCTGTAGTCCCAAATTCTTGGGAGGCTGAGGTGGGAGGATTGCATGCGCCCAGTAGTTCAAGGCTGCAGTGAGCTATGATCGTGCCACTGCACTCCAGCCTGCGGAACAGAGCTAGATCCTGCTGTTAAAAAGAAAAAAAAAAGGGGCCAGGCCCAGTGGCTCTCGCCTGTAATCCCAGCACTTTGGGAGGCCGAGGTGGGCGGATCACGAGGTCAGGAGATCGAGACCATCCTGGCTAACACGGTGAAACCCATCTCTACTAAAAATACAAAAAATTAGCCGGGCGTGGTGGCGGCCACCTGTAGTCCCAGCTCCTTGGGAGGCTGAGGCAGGAGAATGGCGTGGACCTGAGAAGCCGAGTTTGCAGTGAGCCGAGATTGCGCCACTGCACTCCAGCCTGGGCAATAGAGCGAGACTCCGTCTCAAAAAAAAAAAAAAAAGCCTATTTATAGGTCTTGGCTACCTGGCAAGTGTTACCTTATCCTTTTAAATGCATCAGACAGCTTCAGATTTCTCTGCCTTGTAAGTAGGCTGTGTAGCTGGCAGTGCCTTGAAATGACTAATAATGGTGATAATATCACGTTTGTTTTTTGTCAGTCTTCATAGGTGCTTAGAAACATTTGCAAGTATGGTCTGTTTATGTTACATCTCTGGTAGCCAGTTTCTAGAGTCTTGACTCCAGGTGTGTACGCTGGCTAGCGAACGCTGTTCCTTGATTTATCTCCTCTTTAAGCCAGGTGTCTGCAATTGGGTGGAGTTTTTCATTCTTTACCTAAACATTTTACCTTGGTGAATATTTAAACCAACTACCACTTAATTACCTTTTTATGAAGGTGCTAGGGAAAAGCTGTATTCTTTGGGGACAGTCATGCTTAGTACTGAATATAATGGAAACCTTTCCCTGCTGCCTATGGCTTAGCCACTTGGTCAGGGTGACAATGGCAGTTGCCGTATCAGCTAGGTGGGGCTATGTCAAACACAATGTGTTTGAGTGGTGTAACTGCGTGATTTGGTTTGGTTTTGCTGTTTTTTTCTTTCTAAGTTTCCTTTTTATATTATTTAGAAATGTTAGAAAAATATGATCAGACATGTGAAGGAAGTGCATGAAGCAAATTATAGAAAACCAGATAGCTTTGGATTTCTCTTACTTTTAAAGTAGGTTAAGTAGTGTAAGTAGAGTAACATTCCTTAATTTGGTATGGAGATGGCCCAGTTTGAAGTGGGGTGCTGCCCACATTAATTGACGTATTAAACATAATCCCAATCAACATATTAAAATAGTTTTCTTTTGGCCGGGCACAGTGGCTCACACCTGTAATCCCAGCACTTTGGGAGGCCGAGGCGGGCGGATCACGAGGTCAGGAGATCGAGACCATCCTGGCTAACATGGTGAAACCCTGTCTCTACTAAAAAATACAAAAAATTAGCCGGGCATGGTAGTGGATGCCTGTAGTCCCAGCTACTCAGGAGGCTGAGGCAGGAGAATGGCGTGAACCTGGGAGGCGGAGCTTGCAGTGAGGCGAGATTGCGCCACTGCATTCCAGCCTGGGCGACAAAGTGAGACTCCATCTCAAAAAATAAATAAATAGGCCGGGCGCGGTGGCTCAAGCCTGTAATCCCAGCACTTTGGGAGGCCGAGACGGGCGGATCACGAGGTCAGGAGATTGAGACCATCCTGGCTAACACGGTGAAACCCCGTCTCTACTAAAAAATACAAAAAAAAAAACTAGCCGGGCGAGGTGGCGGGCACCTGTAGTCCCGGCTACTCGGGAGGCTGAGGCAGGAGAATGGCGTGAACCCGGGAGGCGGAGCTTGCAGTGAGCTGAGATCCGGCCACAGCACTCCAGCCTGGGTGACAGGGCGAGACTCCGTCTCAAAAAAAAAAAAAATAAATAAAAATAAATAAATAAATAAATAAATAAAAAAAATAGTTTTTCTGTTTTTTTTTTTTTGAGACGGAGTCTCGCTCTGTAGCCCAGGCTGGAGTGCAGTGGCCGGATCTCAGCTCACTGCAAGCTCCGCCTCCCGGGTTCACGCCATTCTCCGGCCTCAGCCTCCCGAGTAGCTGGGACTACAGGCGCCTGCCACCTCGCCCGGCTAGTTTTTTGTATTTCTTAGTAGAGACGGGGTTTCACCGTGTTAGCCAGGATGGTCTCGATCTCCTGACCTCGTGATCCGTCCGTCTCGGCCTCCCAAAGTGCTGGGATTACAGGCTTGAGCCACCGCGCCCGGCTGTTTTTTTCTTTTAGAATAGTTTTCTTTTGAGATTTGTCAACATGGTTGTAAAGTTCACTTGAGAGAATAGTAGGCAAGAATTCTAAAATTGTTTTAAAAGATGATGGGTGCTAACCTTACCTAGATAGTAAAGTATATCACAGAGTCGTGATGATTATATTAGTGTGATAGCAGCACAGGATTGGACAAAGGTCAGTGGTGATGCAGGGCCCAGAACAAGCCCTGGTGTATGTGAAGATGCAACATATATTCATGGAAGTGTCATAAGTCATTGTGGGAAGATGAGACAATGAGATAACTAGTTGGAATTTCTTTTGGTGAGCTGTGTAAAGAACTAAATTGATTTTTTCCCCAGATGAATCAGAGTTATGTAAAAAGTGAAATCATTAAAAATGGATGTACAAAACCCTGTAAGAAACAGCATCCAGAAGTGGCCCCAAATATATGTATCTATGGGAAGGGGGTGTATGATGAAGATGGACCTTTACTTTAATGGGGAAAGATGGGTTATTTAGGAAATCCTACCTAAAGCAGGATCCCTACATCATCCCTGTACGTTCATTCCACCAAATAAATCCCAGTTGGCTTTATTGAATTGAATGTAACAAGGGAAGCTATGAAAGTTCTAGAAGGAAATAGGTAAGTGTTTTCAAAGTCTTAGGCTAGGAAAAAGCCTTGTTAAGTACAACACAAAAAACATAAAAGAAAGGACTTCTGAATTTCAACTATGTTAATGAAAATTAGTGTTTATCACAGCATTGTTTGTTTGAAAAAGCACATCTGTTAATATAAATGTATGTCTATGGGGAAATGGTTAAGTAGATTATGATAAATATGTACAGTGAAATATTCTGTACATAAAAATAAAATAATATAAAACTTTATTGGCATAAGATGTCTGTGACATATAAGTGAAAATTGCGTTATAAAACAAACCTGTTCCTACCTATTTAAGCATTATGTTATTCATATATATATGGATTTTTTGGTTTTTTTGTTTTGAGACAGGGTCTCACTCAGCCACGCAGGCTAGAGTACAATGGTGAGTTCATAGCTCACTGCAGCCCTGCAGCCTCCGCCTCCTGGACTCAGGTGCTGCTCCCACCTCAGCCTACCAAGTAGCTGGGACTACAGGCATGTACCACCACACCTGGCTAATTTTTGTATCTTTTGTAGACATATGGTTTCGCCATGCTGTCCAGGCTGGTCTCGCTCTCCTGGGTTCAAGCGATCCACCCGCATCAGCCTCCCAAAGTGCTAGGATTACAGATGTGAGCCACCACGTCCAGCCTATTTATATATTTTTATCTTTATTTATATACATACATAATCAGATGAATATGTATTGCCAGGACTTAAGGGCCAACTACAGAGTTAGAACAGTCCATATAACTGCCTTCATTTCTTTTTTTTTCTTTTCTTTTTTTTTTTTTTTGAGACGGAGTCTTGCTCTGTCACCCAGGCTGGAGTGCAGTGGCACGATCTCAGCTCACTGCAAGCTCTGCCTCCCGGGTTCACGCCATTCTCCTGCCTCAGCCTCCTGAGGAGCTGGGAGTACAGGTGCCCGCCAGCACGCCCGGCTAATTTTTTTGTATTTTTAGTAGAGATGGGATTTCATCGTGTTAGCCAGGATGGTCTCGATCCCCTGACCTTGTGCTCTGCCCACCTCAGCCTCCCAAAGTGCTGGGACTACAGGCGTGAGCTACCGCGCCCAGCTGACTGCCTTCATTTCTAACACCAATACAAATTGGGGAGTTCCCAAAACCACCCTCAGGTTCAGTAATTCACTAGGAAAAACAGAACGCACTGAAAAGTATTATATTTGTGGTTGTAGTATATTTTAAGGAAAGGATTCAAATTAAAATCAGCCAAGAGTCAAGTTTTTACTGTACTTGATCCATTCCACCCCTGTGGTTGACCTTTAGTCTCCAGCCCCTCCCAGATGTCTGGTTAAGACCTTTAGTTATCCTTTCCTGTGGAGGTTGGAACTGATACCCTGTGCTCCAGGCCCCCGTTGTAAATCAGATTGGTAACTGTTCTGTGGCCAAAGCCCCCAGGCAAACAAAGACACTCCCATCAGACAGAACTAATTTCTAATTCCAAGGGCCTAGAATTCACCTCACAGCAGCCCAGGGCAAAGACTGGACCTCTCTTCGGGAAGGTTGCTTCTTTTTTTGGGGGGGGGGGTAAGGGACAGGGTCTCACTCTGTTGCCCAGTCTAGAGTGCAGTGTCACGATCTCTGCTCACCTCAACCCCCACCTCCTGGGTTCAAGTGATTCTCCTGCTTCAGCCTCCTGAGTAGCTGGGATTACAGGCATGCACCACTACCACCCTGCTAATTTTTAAATTTTTAGTAGAGATAGGGTTTCATCATGTTGTCCAGGCTGGTCTTGAACTTCTGACCTCAAATGATCCACCTGCCTCGGCCTCCCAAAGTGCTGGAATTACAGTCGTGAGCCACTGCACCCAACCAGGAAGACTGCTTCTTTGCTACACAATGTTATCACCAAAATGTAACAGGTTATTTCTAGGTGGTGGAATTGAAGGTGACTTTGCTTTTATTCTTTGCACTTTTCCTTTTTGTTTGAATTTTCTTTCATTATGGACATGTATATTTTTAATCAATACAACTACAAAAGAAGCTTAAAAGATAAAAGTGAAAACTAAATCTCTGAATGGGTGGGAGGGCAGACAGGGAAAGCAGTACAAGAAATTCTAAAGAAAAACCAGTAGCAGCCGGGCGCAGTAGCTCACGCCTATAATCCCAGCACTTTGGGAGGCCAAGGCAGGTGCATCACCTGAGATCAGGAGTTCAAGACCACCCTGACCAACATGGTGAAACCCTATCTCTACTAAAAATACAAACAATTAGCTGGGCGTGGTAGCGGGCACCTGTCATCCCAACTACTCAGGAGGCTCAGGCAGGAGAATTGCTTGAACCCGGGAGGCGGAGGTTGCAGTGAGTCAATATCACACCATTGCACTCCAGCCTGGGCAACAAGAGCTAAACTCCTTCTCAAATAAAAAAAAAAAAAGAAAAAAGAAAAAAAGACCAGTAGAGATGACTACACAAATATGTAACCTACATTCAAAAGACATGCCATAGGCTGGGCGCGGTGGCTCATGCCTGTAATCCCAGCACTTTGGGAGGCCCAGGCGGGTGGATCACGAGGTCAGGAGATCAAGACCATCCTGGCTAACACGGTGAAACCCTGTATCTACTAAAAATACAAAAAATTAGCCGGGTGCGGTGGCCGGCGCCTGTAGTCCCAGCTACTCAGAAGGCTGAGGCAGGAGAATGGCGTAAAACCAGGAGGCAGAGCTTGCAGTGAGCCGAGATCGCGCCACTGCACTCCAGCCTGGGCGACAGAGTGAGACTCCATCTCAAAACAAACAAACAAAAGACATGCCATAAAAACAAGTAAAAGACAATGAAAATCCTAGGGGAAGCATTTGCGGAAACATCACAAAGCATTAAATACCACTAATGTTATAATATTGCAAATATAAAATAGCAAGGGAAACAATGGCTGACACCTGGGTACGGCGGCTCACATTTGTAATCCCAGCACTTTGGGAGGCTGAGGTGGGCGGATCACCTGAAGTCAGGAGTTCACCACCAGCCTGTCCAACATGGTGAAACCCTGTCTCTACAAAAACTCAAAAATTAGCCAGGCGTGATGGCAGTATCTGTAATCCCAGCTACTTGGGGGGCTGAGGCCGGAGAATCGCTTGAACCTGGGAGGCAGAGGTTGCAGTGAACCGAGATTGTGCTGCTGCACTCCAGCATGGGCAACAGAGCGAGACTCCATCTCAAAACACACACCCACAACGTTGACATTTCAATGACTGTAAATGACACGTAGTCTGTTTGCCAGTAATGTCCCAAAGCCAGTTTCTCGGTTTGGACATTGTGCTCCAGAGATATAAGAGCCACCACTGGGGAAAGGTGGGTGAAGGGTGCATGGAGCTCTGTGTTCCATTTGTGTGAGTTCCTGTGAGTCTATAATTATTTCAGAATAAGTTATTAGAAAAGGCAATGGGCTTGGGCGAACAGCTTAGAAAATAAGGGACACATGGCTAACACACAGGTTTTTAATTGTGAAATTTCATTAACAAATAATGCAAATTGAAGTGAAACACCAAGTTTGCCTCTTGCAAATCTGGTTTCATCTCCAGTCTAGAGGAGTGGGGAGCACCTTGGGGTCTGATTGGGGTTTACTCTCCTGGCGAGGAAACCTAGGACTCTGGCTTTTTTTTTTTTTTTGAGACGGAGTCTTGCTCTGTCACCCAGGCTGGAGTGCAGTGGCCAGATCTCGGCTCACTGCGAGCTCCGCCTCCCGGGTTCACGCCATTCTCCTGCCTCAGCTTCCCGAGTAGCTGGGACTACAGGCGCCCGCCACCTCGCTCGGCTAGTACTTTTTTGTATTTTTTAGTAGAGATGGGGTTTCACCGTGTTAGCCAGGATGGTCTCGATCTCCTGACCTCGTGATCTGCCTGTCTCGGCCTCCCAAAGTGCTGGGATTACAGGCTTGAGCCACCGTGCCCGGCCGACTCTGGCTTTAGATGGTGCCCTGCCCAGGGGTCCCTGCCCCTGCCTAAAAGTCCACTTATGGCTTGAATCTGACAGGAAACTTAAGAACATGCCCAATAATCTCCTAAAACTCAAGAGCGTGCCTCAGCATGCCCAGCATTGACCGTGTGCTGGGCCCAGGCCCTCATATCTGCTATGGCCGACCCCGCTGTCCTGAGTGGTGGATGTGGTCACTGTTTTGCAGAGGGTAGACTGGGCTGGCCTGGGTGACAAGGCCAGAAATGGAGCCACTCTGCTTTCTTTGTTGGTTAGAAGTGGTCTAGGCATGGTGGTGTCTGTCCTCTAGTGGAAGGCCTGGACACAGCCCATCCCAGGCAGGGTAAAGTCACCATTGCAGGCCGGCACATCTTGCCTAGTATCCACTCCCTCAATTGCCCTATTTTTGGATGGTCATGGAAATGATTACTCCCTGCTTTTCACACAAAAAAGACAAACATACACCCTCACAAACAAGCTGGCATGCACATGGGCGGAACACCTGCAAGCACTCGAACGCTCGCACACTGGAGTGTGCACCAGCCTTCCCGCCACAGCCCTCAGAGCCTGCTTCTCCAACAGGATGTTCTTTGAATATAAGAAAAAAGATGCCAAGGATGCCACGAGGAGGATGGAGCAGGACCTGAAACCCCTGGGCTTCCTCCATAGGAGGCTCTCTGCTCGGGTGGGCGGCCTGACCTGCACACTGCCCCTCCTGCCAGGCCACTGGCGGTGGCCCCTCCCGCGTCCTGGCTCCTCAGTGAACCTTTGTTCGTCTGTAGCCTGTTAGCTTTGGCTGCTGGCAGCCTGTGGGACCAGGCCCACATCCCAGGACCAGCCGATAGAGACTGCCCTTTTGAAGCAAGTGAATTGGACTCCTGGAAGAGTCATTCCTCTACTCCCCCATTGAAACCACCTAATAACTGTGATCCTCATATCTGGATCTGGTGCCCAGAGTTGACTCATTCACAAGTTTATATCTCTTTTTGTGATGAATTGTCTTCCGCAGTTAACTAGAAGCCCTGGAATGTCTTGGACCTTACCTGGTCTTTTTTCCTTATTTGCTTTGAAAAAGTAATACAGTAGTCCCCCTTATCTGAGGGGGTGTGTTCTAAGACCCCAGTGGATGCCTGAAAGCTCAGATCGTACCAAACCCTGTATACACTCTATTTTTTCACATGTTAGCTATATACTTGTGATAAAACTTAATTTATAAGTGAGGCACAGTAAGAGATTAACAACAATCATAACACAGAGCAGTTATGACAATCTCTTCACAAGTGCACGGAGAGAAAATCTGTTTTTACCATAGATCTTAGCAACCTCAGCCTATGAGTTTTTTTCTTAAGTCAAGAACTTTCACCTTTTCACTTAGTGAAAGCACTTTAAGGCTTCTCTTGGGCATATCTGAATTGCCAGCGTCACTACTCTTATGCTTTGTGGCCATTATTAAGTAAAATAAGGGCTACCTGAACATAAGCACTGTGATACCACAACCATGGATCTGACCACTGAGATGGCTGCTAAGTGACTTAGCAGATGAGTGGCAACTACCGTGTGGATCTGCTGGACAAAGGGACAAGTCATGTCCCAGGCGGGACAGAGCGCACAGCATGAGATTTCATGCTATTCCAAACAGTGCATAGTTTAGGATTTATAGATTGTTTATTTCTGCAACTTTCCATGTAATATTTTCAGACAGTGGTTGATCATGGGTAAACCACGATACCACAGTAAAGGGAGGAATGCTGTACATTCCAGTGTCATATTTCAACAATACAAAATGGTGACCAGTGAACACTCCTTCTCACTGGACCCCTTGCTTCTCCAGCTCATCTCTGCAAAGGGAAATCACTGTGGCACTCTTACCCTTTTCTTATGTATCCATCCTGGCTGTCTTTTCTCCTTCCTCCTTTCCTATGTGTCTGTGTGGATATCTCTGAATATAAACGGTAGCCATACCGGACCGGGCGTGGTGGCTCACGCCTGTAATCCCAGCACTTTGGGAGGCCAAGGTGGGTGGATCATGTGAGGCCAGGAGTTCGAGACCACCCTGGCTGACATGGCAAAACCCCGTCTCTACTAAAATTACAAAAATTTACCAGGCATGGTGCCACATGCCTGTAATCACAGCTACTCGGGAGGCTGAGGCAGGAGAATTGCTTGAACCCGGGAGGCAGAGGTTGCAGTGAGCTGAGATCGCCACTGCACTCCAGCCTGGCAACAGAGCAAGACTCCATCTCAAAAAATAAATAGATAATAAAAATAAAAATAAAAAACAAATGGACCGGGCACGGTGGCTCACGCCTGTATTCCCAGCACTTTGGGAGGCCGAGGCGGGCAGATCACGAGGTCAGGAGATCAAGACCATCCTGGCTAACACGGTGAAACCCCATCTCTACTAAAACTACAAAAAATTAGCTGGGCACGGTGGCGGGCACCTGTAGTCCCAGCTACTCGGGAGGCTGAGGAAGGAGAATGGCGTGAACCAGGGAGGCGGAGCTCGCAATGAGCCAGGCTTGCACTCTAGCCTGGGTGACAGAGCGAGACTCCGTCTCAAACAAACAAACAAAAAAACAGAAAAAAGAAAAACAAATGGTAGCCATACCGTATGTCTTGCACCTTGGTTTTATTTTTGTTTTTGCACTTACTTAACAGTGCTTCTTGTAGGTCTTCCCTGTATGTTACCACATAGAAATGTGTTATTTTAAAAATTACCCCATAGTGTTCCACTGTGTAGATATGCCAGTTTTGACTGGTCCCCTGTGATGAATATCTAGGTTATTTTCAACCTTTTGCTGCTGCAAACAGTGCTGCAGTTTAATGTCCTTCTCTTCATGTCTTTGTGCCCATGTGAAGTGAATCTGTCGAATCACTTCCTTGGAGGGGGCTTGTGGGCCACAGGGATGTGCAGTTATGATGTTGATGGGCAGTTGTCAGCTTGCCCTTCAAGAAGGCTCACAATTGTTTTTGCCCATCATTCTATCCCCAGCACCAGCTCAGTGATGAGAACTCTTCCCCACCAGAGCTCTACACTGATTGGGAAATAAAACGGAGGAGTCACTTTGTAGCAGCGCTATTTGCCATAGCCGAAAGGTGGATACAACCTGTGGCCTACTGACGATGGATAAATAGAATGTGGTCCATCTATGCATGGAATATGATTCTGCCTTGAAAGTAATGAAGTTCTGAGAGTATTTTTTTTCTTTCCCCCTCCCTCCCTCCCTTCTTTCCTTCCTCTTTTTTTCTCTTCCCTTCCTTCTTTCCTTCTCTTTCTTTTCTCTTTTCTTTTGAGACAGGGTCCTGCCCTGTCACCCAGGCTGGAGTGCAGTGGTACAATAGTGGCTCACTGCAGCCTTGACCTCCTGGGCTAGAGCGATCCTCCCATCTCAGCCTCCTGAGTAGCTAGGACCACAGGCACATGCCACCAAGCCCAGCTAATTTTCTAATTTTTTGTGGACGTGGGGGTCTTACTAAGTTACCCAGACCGGTCTCAAACTCCTGGGCTCAAGCAGTTCTCCTGCCTTGGCCCCTCAAAGTGCTAGGATTACAAGTGGGGAACTAGGTAATAGTGCTGGTTAGAAAACATTGTGAATGTTCTTAATGGCACTGAATCATCTACTTTAAAATGGTTAAAATGGTAAATTTTTATATTTACTTTACTACAAGAAAAAGAGTCAGCAGATGTTGGCCAAAATATTAACTTTATTGTTGACCAAGCTGAGGATATGGCTTGTAAGAGAAGCCCAGACTGACCTTCCACCCCCATCCCCTCTTCAGGAGCAGGGGAAGGAGGGAACGACCCCAGCCCAGGTTGTCCTGCAGCCCTCACTGTACCTGTCCTGCAGCACTCACTGAGATGGCCCACTCTACCTGTCTGTCAGGGAGTAGGGAGGAAGCCAGGGGTGTTTTGCTAAGGGGTGTCCCTCTAAGAAGCACCAGGAATGGTGAGGAAATGTTGCCCCATGACAAACAAATATGGTTGAATGAACAAATGAATGGGCTCCACCACTGTTCTGAGACCCATAATGACAGCCCCAGAGCCCTCTGCATGCTTGGTTTTTTTGTTTTGTTTTGTTTTGTTTTTGAGACGGAGTCTCGCTCTGTTGCCAGGCTGGAGTGCAGTGGCGCCATCTTGGCTCACTGCAACCTCCACCTCTCAGATTCAAGCGATTCCCCTGCCTCAGGCTCCCAAGTAGGTGGGCCTACAGGCACACACCACCACACCCAGCTAATTTTTGTATTTTTAGTAGAGATGGAGTTTCACCATGTTGGCCAAGATGGTCTTGATCTCTTGACCTCATGAACCGCCTGCCTCGGCCTCCCAAAGTGCTGCGATTACAGGTGTGAGCCACTGCATCCAGCTTTTTTTTTTTTTTTTTTTTTTTAATTGAGATAGAGTCTTGCTCTGTTGCCCAGGCTGGAGTGCATTGGCGAGGTCTCAGCCTCCTGAGTAGCGGGGATTACAGGCACGTGCCACCACGCCTGACTAATTTTGTATTTTTAGTAGAAACGGGGTTTCACCATGTTGGCCAGGCTGGTCTCAAACTCCTAACCCTCGTGATCTGCCCACCTCGGCCTCCCAAATTGCTGGGATTACAGGCGTGAGCCACCGTGCCCAGCCTCTTGCCTGCTTTCTTTTGGAGAGAATGGTCTAAGCAGGAGTCAGGAGTTCGTCCCAGCCGGAACCAACAGAATTAGGGACCCCTGACCTTGCCATGCCCTGCCTGCCCTCTCTGCCCGCCCCTGTTCTTACTTCCAGCTTGGTCTGTGCATGTCTTGCAATTTAATTTCCTTCCATTCCAAAGCAGTCTCTTGCCAGACCTCTGAGGAATTCATAGTTTGCTAGTTTCATCCAAGAAAAGTTTTGAGAGAGACCTTTGTTGTACTGTGAATTTCCTGTTTCACGTCAAGAACCTGCCTTCTAGGAAGGGCGGCCGTGGCAGGGTGGTGTAAAGATTGTTCTTCATGGAAAATTTAGCATTCATTTAATAACTGCATATTTAAAACACCTCCCACATACCAGACCCTGTGCTGGCGACCCTAGTTGATGGCCTTCCCACAGAGGGGGAGGAGATGGCTAGCGAATGGGTGAGTGCAGTTGGCCTTCACTTTTCTGATGGGCAGATGGCAGGGGCAGGTTCGGGAGGTGGAGACCAGAGGAGAATTTCGTGTCTTCGGGGAAGCCAGTGGTCTCACAGAAATAGTCAGGACATGTTTCTGGTCTGCTTTAAAGAAGGAATGGGGCATAATCCAAGTTAGACTAAGAGGCAGCCCAGTCACCTTTGTCTGGAAGATGTTGAGCTGGCAGCGTGAGTTAGGGGAGCAGAAGTCTCGGCAACTGCAGATGCTTTCAGTCTCACTGTCTCCCAGGCTGGAGTGCAGTGGTGCGATCTCAGCTCGCTGCAAACCCCGCCTCCCAGGTTCATGCCATTCTCCTGCCTCAGCCTCCTGAGTAGCTGGGACTACAGGCGCCCGCCACCTCGCCTGGCTAATTTTTTGTATTTTTAGTAGAGACAGGGTTTCACCGTGTTAGCCAGGATGGTCTTGATCTCCTGACCTCGTGATTCACCCGCCTCGGCCTCCCAAAGTGCTGGGATTACAGGTGTGAGCCACTGCGCCCAGCCCTATTTTTTTTTTTTTTTTAAGAGACGAGATCTTGTTATATTGCCCAGGCTAGTCTGACTCAAGTGATCCTCCCGCCTCAGCCCTCCAAAGTGCCGTGAGCCACTGCTCCTAGCCCCTTGTGGGACTTTTAGAGCAGCTTTTCCTGAGTACCCTGTGAAGAAGGGCCCCCATGGATGTCTGCGTAGGAAACGTCCCCGCTCCCCTCCTTGAAGATTGACAGTGCATAGCCTAACAGCTCTGCCAGGCCCATCAGGAGAGAAATCTATACAAGCCTGCCCAGGGTTTCTGCACGTGAGTTGTCGAGGGCGTCCTTTCCTTTGTAACACCTGAAGCATTCATTACCACCTTGCCCCCTTCTGAGGCATCACAGAACTTCACGCGTTGCCTCCTCCGATCTTGACTTGAAATTGCCATGAGGGTGCGGGCGGTGGACCCTTTCTGGCGGTGGCTGGTTTAAGTTTGGATTTTGAGTTGGATGCCCTTCTTTGTGTTTGTTGAGCGCCACCTGTTGGCCGTAGAGATATTACAGAAACTCGGGGTGGAGGGGTCATGCCAGTTGGGAGTTCTGATCTCCGTGTTGCTGCTGAAGTCTGACTGTGTTTGATGTAAACACCAAAGAAAAGGGAAACATTTCAGCTCACAGAGAGGAAGAAGAGGGGACCCTCAACTAAACCTTCTAGCCTGTAAGGCTAAATTTCCCTGCGTATTGCCGCTTCCTTCATTGTATGTGATTAAAACCCTCTGCCCTCCAGGTTTGCTGCTACCCCCTGCCTTCAGACTCCCTTTTTTGGTTGGTTATTTTTGTTTGTTTGTTTGTTTTTTGAGACAGGGTCTTGCTCTTTCACTTAAGCTGGAGTGCAGTGGTGCCATCATGGCTCACTGCAACCTCAAACACCTGGGCTCAAGCGCTCCTCCTGCCTCAGTCTCCCCAGTAGCTGGGGCTACAGACGCATGCCACCATGCCCGGTTCACACATTGAGGGCTTTTCACTGCCTCGATCAGGCTGAGTTCTGCTCACTGGGGCCACCACAGGCCAGGCAGAAGGAACTGCGTGGGCTTTGTCTCCTCTCGGCTGAGCTGGCTTTCCTTATCCTCTAGGCCTCTGCTTAAGCACCACTTCCTCCAGAAAGCCTCCCCTCACTGCTCCGGCCAGGTTGGTTATCCACCTTGTGCCCACAGCCATCTGCCCTTCAGGACGCTGAGCACGCAGGCATGACGTGTGGCCCACCAAAGACATGTCGCATGAGGAGAACCTCCCTGCCTCGGCTTTCCCTGCCTTCAGTCCTCAGCTCTTCACAGCGCAGAGTGGGTGAGGCTTCTGCAGCTACGTGGATCCCACCCTCAGGGCTGGTCTGGCACTTGGAGCTGACTTCTGCCCAGGTCTCTGTTCCTTGTGTTGGCAGAGGGCACCGGTGTTACCTTTTCCACCTGTGGAGGAAGAGGAACCACATGGCAATGTGGCAAACATAAGAGAAAGAACTTCAGGGCGGGGGTTGTTAAAAACATCGTGCCCTTCGATATATGCACCTACTGTGTATCCACGAAAATCAAAACTAAATTTTTTAAAATTATGCCTTTTGCTGGGCACAATGGTGCATACTATAATCCCAGCAATTTTGGAGGCTGAGGCAGGAGGATCACTTGAGGTCAGGAGTTCAAAACCAGCCTGGCCAACATGGTGAAACCCCGTCTCTCCTAAAAATACAAAAATTAGGCCAGGTGTGGTGGCTCATGCCTATAATCCCAGCACTTTGGGAGGCCGAGGCGGGTAGATCAGCTGAGGTTGGGAGTTCCAGACCAGCCTGACCAACGTGATGAAATCCCGTCTCTACTAAAAATGCAAAATTAGCTGGGTGTGGTGGCACATGCCTGTAATGCCGACTATTCGGGAGGCTGAGGCAGGAAAATTACTTGAACCCGGGAGGCAGAGGTTGCCGTGAACCGAGATCGCGCCACTGCACTCCAGCCTGGGCAACAAGAGCGAAACTCTGTCTCAAAAAACAAACAAATAAAAAATTAGGCTGATGTGGTGGTGGGCACCTGTAGTCCAAGCTACTCGGTTGGCTGAGTCAGGCAAATCTCTTGATCCCGGGAGGCAGAGGTTGGAGTGAGTCAAGATCTCGCCACTGCACTCCAGCCTGGGCAACAGAGCGAGATTCTATCTCAAAAAAAAAAAAAAAAAAAAAATTTATGCCTTTCAGTAATAACTTAACTCTAGATCATTGAGATGGTTATTAATATCTTTGTGTTTGCTTTAGGGCTTACCAGTTGTGTGTCTGTCTAAGCATGCATGTGTGTGTGTATTTTACTGTACACAAGAGTGCTTTCATTTAGTCCTTATTAACACACTCTGGAGGAGGGGATGTCATTCTGATTTTACCCAGGGCACTGCTGTGGTAGGCAGCAGGTATGCCATGACACAGCGGTGGCTGTCCAGTGCCGTAGCTGCCTGCTGTACTGCCAGTGAGGCCAGGCCATCAGCATGGAGGTGGGTTAGACGAGCCTTTAAACTGGGGAGAGAAGGAAGGAAGAAGGCGTGTGACTGCTCTGAGTCCCTAATCGGTTGCACAGAAGCTGCTGCTGTCTGCGTGTCTCTTTTTTTTTTTTTTTTTTTTTTTTTTTTTTTTTTTTGAGACGGAGTCTTGCTCTGTAGCCCGGGCTGGAGTGCAGTGGCCGGATCTCAGCTCACTGCAAGCTCCGCCTCCCAGGTTTACGCCATTCTCCTGCCTCAGCCTCCGGAGTAGCTGGGACTACAGGCGCCCGCCACCTCACCCGGCTAGTTTTTTGTATTTTTAGTAGAGACGGGGTTTCACGGTGTTAGCCAGGATGGTCTCGATCTCCTGACCTCGTGATCCGCCCGTCTCGGCCTCCCAAAGTGCTGGGATTACAGGCTTGAGCCACCGCGCCCGGCCGTCTGCGTGTCTCTTGTGTGCTGAGAGGATGCACTGTGACATTTTTCTGGGGGTGTCATAACCTTCTGGCCTGTATTGCCCAAAGCCTGGGCTCCTTGGGGGTTTGGGTGGGGATAGGCACAAGGGTCCTGCCAGCGGCACAGCCAGGGCATCTGCCTTCCAGGGCAAGTTCCAGGTTCACGGAATGGTTGTTGCTCAGGCGCTTCCTGTGAAGGCTGCAACTATTGTTGGCAAATTTTGGCTTGCCACGTGGCCTTTCTGAGTAGGACTGGAGAAGGGTCAGGACTGTGGCCTGTGGTCAGATCAAACCTCCACAGCCCCACTGTGATATGGGCCAGAAATAGTGCCTTGCCCATCTCAAGCCATCTGAAAAAGAGAAACCCTATGCCGGCTGCCCAGAGATGGCTTGGAAAACTGAGCTGCCCAAGACGGCTGTGCCACCACGGAGGCTGGATTTACGAGTGCTCTTGACATATAGTGAAGAATTGTTAATTGAACCCCTACTATGTGCCAAGCCACCTAACAGTCTTCCCTAGAGCAGCTGCAGTGTCAACAGGGAAAGGCGCGTGTGTGCAGATACTGCTACATAAGAGCTCCTGTGAGACCGTCCCAGAGTGGAGGAGAGCAGAGGGACCCAGCAGGAATAGGCCGCAGGCTGGGAGAGGCCAGGCCGGCTCAGAGGAGATGGTGTCAGGGGCAGCATCTTGAAGGATTAGAAGGTGGCTGACTGGAGGGACATCATGAGTGAGGACCATGTCAGAGGCTCTGGGAGGCAGGAGGGGCCCTGCCCTGCAGGCACTCAGGCCAGTGGGATGCTCAGGTACTTGGATTGTGAATGCCTCGTGGGGGCTGGTGGCAAAGCAGGCGGGCCACGACCAGGTCACAGGAGCCTGGGTTTCACTCTGTGGTCAACAGATTTCTTTTAATTTTTAGTTATGGAAAATTTGTAGGATATGCCAAAGTAGGTGGAAGAATGTGGTGAACCCCACATGCTGCCGCCGCGCACACCAGTCGCTACCCCTGCGGCCAGTCCTGCCCTCCGCACCCTGACAGCATCCCCGCCACGCCCTGCCCTGTGTGGCTCTGAAGAAATCCCCCAGTGACCTGAATTCCATGAAGCCCGGTGTCTGGCTGGGGGTGGGTCAGTCAGGAGTTTGGTCCTGGAATGATTGGGTGGCACTTTGTAGTTTCACTTCAATTTCAGAGTAATCACTGAGTCTCCCTGTTTGCCTTGCCTTTCAGTGGGAAGTTGGTGTCTCCAAAGTGGAAGAATTTCAAGGGCCTGAAGCTACAGTGGAGAGACAAGATCCGGCTCAATAATGCCATCTGGCGGGCCTGGTACATGCAGTGTAAGTGCCGCCCAGCCTAGGCTCCGGTGGTGGTCAGAACTCCATGGCCTGGAGGCCTGGGCACCCAGGGGCTAGAGTCTGCTCCTGAGACCTGGTGTTTCTAACAGAAGTTCAGTCTGTGCAGACAGGAAGCCCAAGCCAAGTCCTAGGGGAGTGGACATTTACTGGCTATCAGGCCCAGCAGAGGGGTGGCATCTGAAGAGTCAGGGAGCAGGCCTAGGAAGACTCGGGCACGGGCCTTCTCTCTCCAGCCCGGGTGTCGTGGACCTGGCAGCTTCTTCGGGAGATGAGTGTGCTGGGGCAGGCTTGTGTTGGGCTGGCCTTTCTCTGAGTAGCCACACTGCCTTTCTGGCTGAGGCGTTATTGACGGATTCCTCCCCTTTCACCTGGATTCCTTTATTCCCCTGAAATCTCCTTTTCCTAGGGAAGGAGAAGGAAAGGGTACCGGGGAATATGGTCCGCCCTGGGGAAGGGGTGCGGCAGACAGGCTGGGGCTCCCTCAGGGGTCTGGATCATGGTATGACTCTCACCCTCTCTCTGCTCAGATCTGGAGAAGCGCAAGAATCCTGTGTGCCACTTTGTGACGCCCCTAGACGGCTCTGTGGACGTAGATGAGCACCGCCGGCCGGAGGTACTTGGCAGTGACCAAGGGTGGTTGAGAATGGAAACATACCAGCACCTTACCAGGAGCAGCTCACCGCGGGCTAGTCCTGCAGGAGAGGCTGCAGAGGGGAGTACAGGGGCCAGGCCTGGGAGCTGGTGGCCTCTGGCAACCCCAGGCTACAGAGCCTCCCCCTTCTCAGAGGGATTGGCCCAGGGACTGAGGGGGTTAATATCTTTTCTGTTAATTTTTAAAGTGTGTGTCTATGTGTGATTATACATGCACAGGAAGTGTCTAGAAAAATATACAGACGTGTCTTTATTAAGAGACTTCAGGAACCTCTGGGGAGTAGGATTAGGGCTGCCAGATGAGGGCGGGATGTTTTCTTCACTGCATACTCTTCTGCGTTGCTTTAATTTTGTC
Source organism: Macaca mulatta (assembly GCF_049350105.2). Classification (NCBI taxonomy): domain Eukaryota; kingdom Metazoa; phylum Chordata; class Mammalia; order Primates; family Cercopithecidae; genus Macaca; species Macaca mulatta. The sequence goes on from NC_133416.1 coordinate 129,506,355, forward strand.
TAGGCATGTCTCACTGTTAACGATAAAGGGGAATTTAGAAGGTAAGCTAATGAAAGGCAGTTTTGAGACAGGTATAATCTGGTATTAGACAGTATCAAGGGATATCATTTTGTTGGGTATGGCAATATTGTAATCAGTTCTTTTTAACAGAAAAGCATCTTCGCTGTCGCTGTCAGGGACACACACAGAGTGTTTGTAGGTGAGGTGATTTGGACCTTGAGATCAGAAAGTGAGGCAGCCCCAGGCGCTGGGGCTCCTTACCTCTAGAGCTCGGAGGCTGTCATGCCAGGCATCCACGCTGGCATCACGCGAAGGTTGGATGAGAGGCTCCTAGAGGGCACATTCCACGTGAAACTTCCTGGAATTGGCTGTTCATTTTTGCCCTTTGAATGTGGCAGAGGCTGTGGGGAAGGAGCATTTATGGGGGACTCGGGAGTTTCTGCAGCGTTCCCCTGCTGCTTCCTCTGCTGGAGTGTTCTGCTCTCACCCCGTCCTCCTGGTCAGAGCCTCAGGACCGTGCCCCCAAGGCCTTTGGATGCCTTAGGTCTTGAGATGAAAGCGCATTGTTAGCTAGAGGGCCTGCTGTGGCACAGCAGAAGTGGGACGTACTTTCTGAGTGATGTGGTAGCCACCGTGGGGTTTCCAGCTGGATTGCCTGAGGCCTGATTGTAGTGCCGGATACTTCTCGGTACACCAGTTGAGCTTTACTGATCAAGCAGACCCCGTCTTTTCACTCTGGCCTCTGTCCCTGTCCTAGGCCATCACCACGGAAGGGAAGTACTGGAAGAGCCGCATCGAGATTGTGATCCGGGAGTATCACAAGTGGAGAACCTACTTCAAGAAAAGGGTATCTGGCTGGAGTGTTCAGGCAGCCCGCCTAGGGAGGGAGCTGGCAGAGTCCCTGGTTCAGAGCCCTGGCCGAGGCTGTAGGCTCCACAGCCGCCCCACCTGGATGTGGAGCATCAAGCAGTAAATCTGGGGCCCAGTGTGCCAGACTAGCCCAGGCGATGGCCTGCCTCAGTCAGGTCATCTTTGCTCTCAGTTTCTCCATCTGTGCATTGGGTGGGAGTCTCCTTTGTGCAGGCATCGGCCTGGGGATGGTGTGAGCAGGACCCCTGCCTGCCTCCCCAAGAGTTGTGTATATTCTAGAGCCCTTGGGCCCTCCTAGGGCCATTGGTGACCACCGTGTCCTGTCCCTTTGCCCACAGCTACAGCAGCACAAGGATGAGGACCTCTCCAGCCTGGTCCAGGTGGGTGAGCCTGGGAGCTCTGAGGACCTCCACTTTGACACGAGACAGCAGGGACTTCGGTGGCCCACCGGGGAGCCCTGCAAAAGGTGGCAGGCCCTCCCTGGAGTCTCAGGAATGGCTCAAGAAGCAGTCCAGCTCTCCATTGGGTGGGCTGGAGGGAGCCACTCTCCGAATGCCTCCACCCTGCTGCCTCACTTCCACGGGGCAGCCCTGTGTTGAATTTCCCCAGCTGACAGGTGTGGGAATTCTTCGTCCCACTGTCAGTTACTCTTTGATGCTTCCTCCCCCATGTTGGTGTTGTGTTAGGACGATGACATGCTATATTGGCACAAGCACGGGGATGGATGGAAGACCCCCGTCCCCATGGAGGAGGACCCCCTGCTGGACACAGACATGCTCATGTCGGAATTCAGCGACACCCTCTTCTCCACGCTTTCTTCACACCAGCCGGTGGCCTGGCCCAATCCCCGGGAAATAGGTAACCCAAACCAGGGCCTTGGGCTTTGAACAGCCAGCCGCTTCCTTCTCTGCCAGGCCTCCTCTGGGCCAGGGTTCCTTCAGGGCCGTCTCTGAGCTGCTGCGCATCACGGTTGGGGGCAGGCAGTAAGGAAGGGAAGGATGGCTGGCCTCATTTGACATCCAGGCTGCACATAGCGAGTGGGTGGGTCTGCAGAGTGGGCCTACTGGGCCGCTGCCATTCCCGTAGTGCCATGGTGGGAGGATAGCAGCAGGGTCTAGTCTGAGTCATTGGCACATTTCGGATGCTGTTCCCTTCACGGGGGACATGTGCCATGCCTAAGCCAAGGCAGCCGGGCCGTGACTCATACTAAAGAAAATCGGAAGCACTCCCGGGTGTGACCCCTCACCTTGGTGGCATTCAGTCTTCCAGTTAACCCCTCAGGGAAGAGCCCTAAGATTGAAAATTAGAACAGTGTTGGGGGAGGTCTCTGTTCTCTGTTGAGCTCTTCACAGCTTCCTGGGGTGTCCATTCCCTGATACTCAATTTTACCTTCCTGGCAAAAACACTTTCCTGCCTTCTGAGGGTTCGGAATGGCCACGAACCCACGAGAAGGTAGAAATCCCAGCCAGCTCCTTGGAAGACTCTAGAATGTGAGCAGGGCCAGGAAAGTCTGTTCCAGGCCTTTTTTATGTTCCTGCAACATTGTCTGAGAAGACAAAATGGTTCCTCTCTCTGTGATTCTTGCAGCACATCTGGGAAATGCAGACATGATCCAGCCGGGACTGATTCCTTTGCAGCCTAACCTGGACTTCATGGACACCTTCGAGCCTTTCCAGGGTGAGGACCAGAGGCAGACAGAGCATGGCTGCCTGCATCTCCCCCAGCCCAGCACAGAGCAGATTGCTGCCTTCCTTTAAGAGCAAGACTTGGTAGAATGGGCAAGGGGGCGAGCACAGAATTTTTTAAAAAACTAAACTGTTTTTTGTAGTAACTGCAAGGTCTGGGAAGTTTTTCTGGGACATTGTTCAGCAAGGAAATTGGTCCTGGTTTTAGCCGTGACCGTAAGCAGTTCTCCCTCGAAGCAGCAGAGGGCGCTGACGACACAGCCAGCTCCCTGCCAAGGCCCTGCAGTTAGATGGGTCCTTGAGCCCCTGCTGTTGTGAGAGCAGCAGAAACGCCAGGCCTGGGAGTGTTTCAGAGCCCAGGATAGTTGCCAACATGTGTGGTTCCAACCAGAGCCCCCTTTCTACAGAAAAAAAAGGTGTCTCTAAGGGTAATGCCTCTGGCCATGGCACCCCCTGGGCCATGTGGGCTTTAGGGGTTTAGTCCTTGATTTGTTTGAGTCTTTTTTTTTTTTTTTAGAGACAGGGTCTTGCGCTGTCACCCAGGCTAAAATGCAGTGGCTCAATCATGGTTCACTGCAGCCCTGAACTCCTTGGCTCAAGTGATCCTCCCACCTCAGCCTCCTGAGTACCTGGGTGGTTCACTGCAGCCCTGAACTCCCGGGCTCAAGTGATCCGCCCTCCTCAGCCTCCTGAGTACCTGGGACTACAGGCACACACAAACACACCCAGTTCATTTCTTCATTTTTTGTAAAGACGGGGTCTCCTATGTTGCCCAGGTGATCCTCCTGCCTCTGCTTCCCAAAGTGCTAGATTTACAGGTGTAAGCCATCACACCCAGCCTGTTTTAGTCTTTGTTATTTTGAGACAGAGCCTGGCTCTGTAGCCCAGGCTGAAGTACAGTGGCAAGAACACAGCTCACTGCACCCTCTAACTCCTGGGCTTAAGCGATCCTCCCGCCTCAGCCTCCCGTGTAGTTGGGACCACTGGTGGCACCAACCAGGCATGGTGGTTGGCACCATTTTTTTGTTTGTTTGTTTTTTGAGATGGGAGTCTCACTCTGTCGTCAGGCTGGAGTGCAGTGGTGCAATCTTGGCTCATTGCAACCTCTGCTTCCCAGGTTCAAGCCATTCTCCTGCCTCAACCTCCTGAGTAGCTGGGACTACAGGCATGCGCCACCACGCCGGGCTAATTTTTGTATTTTTAGTAGAGATGGGGTTTCACCATGTTGGCCAGGATGGTCTCGATCTCTTGACCTCAAGATCCGCCCACCTTGGCCTCCCAAAGTGCTGGGATTATAGGCATGAGCCACCATGCCTGGCCCTGTTTGAGTCTTGATTCCAGCAAATGCTGGGCACACTGAGCTCAGAAGACCCCTGCTGTTGTTTTTCAGACCTCTTCTCTTCTAGCCGCTCCATTTTTGGCTCCATGCTACCTGCATCTGCCTCAGCACCTGTACCAGATCCCAACAACCCACCTGCACAGGTAGAGGAAGCTGGGGGATGGGTGGGGGAAGGGGCTGGCAGGCACAGGGCTACTCATCAAAGGTTTGCTGCCGGAGCAAGGCTAATGACATAGCCACACAGTCACCAGCAAAGCGTCAAGCGGTGCTACACCAGTGCTAATGTGCAGAGGCACGATTCCAGCCCTCTGACAGCATCCTTCAGCACCCATGGGTGGGAGACTCTGTCGGTCCAGGTATGCTCCTGCCTGAGTGCCAGGTAACCTATGTGCAGCTAGCTCTGCTCCGACTAATTAACATGGAATTAGCTAGACAGAGAAGAAAAGCATGGATTACTAATAAAAATATCTTCTGTATATTTCTTTCACGTTTTACTAAGCAATCCAAAAAGTTGCTTACAAGTGCTTGGGCTACAGAGCTGAGCGAGGTACCATTCTTTGTCCTTATGGAGCCCTCATGCTTATGCCCATGACCAGTTAGATACTGGTAAGCTGGCATCATCTTCAAACAGGCTCCAGGAAGAATTTCTACTGCAGAGACTGGGATCTGAACCATTCCTCGTAGCTTTTCTTATTTAGGAAGAGGTGGCCTGATGACCAGTTGACACGTGAAATTGTCCTCGGGGAGCCCTGAGCAGCTGCAGTCCAGGCTACCCCTGCTCAGTAACAGAAGATGGCAGAGACTTTGGGAGACTGCTGGACTCCAGAAACAAGATATTCCCAGGCTGCTAGCCAGCTGTGTGAGGGCCGTTGCCTTATCTGAGCTCTGAGTTACTTAGTTTTTAATGGAAACAAGACCCCCGCAGACACGCAGGGAAACACAAATCCCTGTCCCCAGATCAGCAGCCATGGGCATGGAGACATGGCCTTTGTGCCTCTGTCCTAGCGCCTGGCCTGTGTAGTTGGACTTGGCAGTGTGCAGTGCTAGAAAGGAATTGTCTGACCCCAGTGTTGCTTCCTGGCTCCTCTTTTCCTTTTTCAGGAGAGCGTCCTGCAGACCACCGCCCTCCCCACTGTGAGCCTGCCTGACAGCCTCATCGCGCCCCCCACCGCCCCGCCCCTGGCTCACGTGGACGGGCAGAGCTGTGAACACACCTCCCGGGCTGAGGACCCGTTTATCCAGCCCACGGACTTCGGTCCCTCAGAGCCACCACTGAGTGTCCCACAGCCCTTCCTCCCCGTCTTCACCATGCCCCTGCTGTCTCCCAGCCCCGCTCCACCACCTGTCTCCCCCGTGTTACCGTTAGTTCCTCCTCCTGCCACTGCCCTGAACCCCCCAGCTCCACCCACCTTCCACCAGCCACAGAAGTTTGCTGGAGTGAGCAAAGTGCCGTCTGTCATCACCCACACGGCCTCCGCCACCCTCACCCATGACGCCTCTGCCACCACCTTCAGCCAGAGTCAGGGCCTTGTGATCACCACCCATCACCCTGCCCCATCAGCGGCCCCCTGTGGACTGGCACTGTCTCCTGTCCCCCGGCCTCCTCAGCCACGGTTAACTTTTGTGCACCCCAAACCTGTATCCTTGACTGGGGGCAGGCCTAAGCAGCCCCACAAAATAGTGCCTGCTCCCAAACCAGAGCCCGTGTCCTTGGTGTTGAAGAACACCTGCATCGCCCCAGGTGAGCCAGGTGGGGGAACTCGGTGTGGGGCTCCCCCTGACCCAGAGCAGAGGGATGTTTTCCCATCCCAAAGGCTTTCAAACTTGTGACCACCACCCCCACCCTGGTGTGCACATGTGCGCGCATGCACACACAACCACTTAAATGAAACAAAAGTGGCATTAAATAATACATGTCCATGATCTAGTCCATTTTCTGTGCTCTATCTTTTTTTGTTTTTTTTGTTTGTTTTTTTTTTGAGACAGAGTCTTCCTCTGTCACCCAGGCTGGAGTGCAGTGGCATAATCTTGGCTCACTGCAACCTCCCCGTCCTGGGTTCAAGCAATTCTCCTGCCTCAGCCTCCCGAGTAGCTGGTATTACAGGTGTGTGCCACCATACTCGGCTAATTTTTGTTTGTTTGTTTTTTGAGACAGAGTCTCACTCTGTCACCCAGCTCTAGTGCAGTGGTGTGATCTCGGCTCACTGCAACCTTCGCCTCCCGGGTTCAAGCGATTCTACTGCCTCAACCTCTTGAGTAGCTGGGATTATAGGCACCCATCACTACGTCCAGCTAATTTTTTGTATTTTTAGTAGAGACAGGGCATCACCATGTTGGCCAGGCTGGTCTTGAACTCCTGACCTTGTGATTCACCCTCCTCAGCCTCCCACAGTGCTGGGATTACAGGCATGAGCTACCACGCCCAGTCCATTTTTTTTATTTTTAGTAGAGATGAGGTTTCATCATGTTGGCCAGACTGGTCTCGAACTCCTGATCTCAGGTGATCTGCCCACCTCGGCCTCCCAAAGTGCTAGGATTACAGGTGTGAGCCACCGCACCCAGTCTCTATTCTCTTTTTTTTTTCTTTTTTTTTTTTGAGATGGAGTTTCACTGTTGTCGCCACGACTGGAGTGCAATGGCGCAATCTTGGCTCACTGCAACCTCCGCCTCCCGGGTTCAAGTGATTCTCCTGTCTCAGCCTCCTGAGTAGCTGGGATTACAGGCATGTGCCACCACACCTGGCTACTTTTGTATTTTTAGTAGAGACGGGGTTTTACCATGTTGGCCAGGCTGATCTCGAACTCCTGACCTCAGGTGATCCACCCACCTCGGCCTCCCAAAGTGCTGGGATTACAGGTGTGAGCCACAGCACCCAGCCTCTCTATCTTTTTTTAAAGTTAGTCACAACCTACAATGTGAAAACACATGGTCCTGGCTATCTCTTTACTGGTTCTATAACATATCTCCTTCAAGAAGTCACACAAAGTTTTAGGTGCCTTGGTGCCTTCGTCTTCCTGTCCCCTGCAGTTGGAAACAAGCTGTCTCACTGGCAGAGAGGCAGCCTCTGCAGGGTGGGCCAAGCCCTGTGGCCCAGGGCTGCACCTGAACCTCCTCCTTGTCCTGGCAGCTGCCTTTTCAGGACAACCACAAGCGGTGATCATGACGTCAGGGCCTCTGAAGAGAGAAGGGATGTTGGCCTCCACGGTGTCCCAGTCCAACGTGGTCATCGCACCTGCTGCCATCGCCAGGGTGAGGAGGGCCCTGGACAGACCCGCCGTGTCCTTCTCACCCTGTTCCTGGGCAGCCCTCACCTGAGACGATGGGTGTGCCGCCCTGCTGTGCATCAGCGGTCGGGGGTGACCTCTCTCCCATGTCACTGCAGGCTCCTGGGGTCCCGGAGTTCCACAGCAGCATCCTGGTGACAGATCTCGGCCATGGCACGAACAGCCCGCCTGCCCCCATCTCCCGGCTCTTCCCGAGCACAGCGCAAGACCCCCTGGGGAAGGGCGAGCAGGTCCAGCTGCATGGGGGCAGCCCCCAGGTCACTGTCACAGGGCCCAGTGAGTGTTCACTCAGCAGGATGGTTGGGACATCACAAGGGAAGTAACTGGGCCTGCTGTGGATCATGGGGGGCGCTTGCTGGGTCCTCAGGACGGAGCCTGGGCTTAGAACATACAGTGAGGTCTTATAAGCCTGCCAGTAACACAGTCTGGGAACATGCTCTGTGGGTGGCAGGATGACCTGTGGTGGCACTGGCAGGGCGAAAAGTAATGGGCACGTGGCCGTGTAGGTGACCAGTGTGCTCAGGGAGTCCCAGCTGACTGCCCACGAAGGCCTGGCACTGAGCTGCTGTTCTCACCCAGAGAAGGGATTGAGGAGCCCTGGGGTTCCTGTCTCTGGGAACTTCAGCCTGGGGTTGCTGTGGCCACAGAAGCCACCCAGCCTCATCTGGGCACCAACATGGCCTTCCCCAGCAGGTCTCTGCACTACAGGTCTGTGCCCCATGCCCACTCTTGGGCCATCCAGGGGTGAGACAGTCAGAGCAGGACTGATTTTGCCCAGGGACATCTGAGGAGCCAGCAGGCCAGGTCAGGGACGAATGGTTTGCCCGAGGCTGTGCTGCTGGTAGAGGGTGTAAGCAGATGGGGCCCCTTCCCTCAAATGCCTGCCGTGCCAGGAAGGGAAATGGAAATGGCCTCTTTTCTTAAATAAAAGCATGGTGTAGGCCGGGTGCAGTAGCTCATGCCTGTACGCCCAACACTTTGGGAGGCTAAGGCAAGTGGATCACTTGAGGTCAGGAGTTCAAGACCAGCCCGACCAACATGGCGAAAAATAAAAATAAATTTTTTTTTGTCCCTACCTAATAATAATAATAATAACAACAACAACAGGGTGTAGTGGCATGCACCTGTAGTCCCAGCTACTCAGGAGACAGAGATGGGAGAACCACTTGAACCCAGGAGATGGCGGTTGAAGTGAGCTGAGATGGAGTCACTGCACTCCAGCCTGGACGGCAGAGCGAGACTCCGTTTTAAACAAACAAAAGCATGGTGTAACTGCTCCTGGAACTCTGTGAGCGAAGAGTTGTCTCCCTCCTCAGGAACACACGAATGAGGGAGGGTCTCTGACTTAGCAGGCTCGGCCAGCAGGGGCCTTTTCCAAGGACAGGCTTTGGAGAATAAGGACTCTTCAGTCTGGAAAGACAAAAACACAGGAGAGTTGGGAGTCAGGCCCCTCAAATAATCGAGGGAGAGTTTAGGGCCAACCATTGCCTTGGTCTCTGGAGTCTCAGAACACAGAACTTAGAGCCTGCTGTACAGCTTCACGGGGAGTTTGGGGAAAATAATCCAACAGAGAGGAAAGGAAGCTGAGGCATTTGTTACAGTAAAGCGGGATGGGCCAAGAAGGCCGAGTCCACCTGGGGCCAAGCGCGGTCGCTCACTCCTCTAATCCTAGCACTTTGGGAGGCTGAGGCAGGTGGATCGCTTGAGCCCAGGAGATTGAGACCGGCCTGGACAATATAGTGAGACCTTGGCTCTATAAAGAATGTTTTTTAATTTAAAAATATAATAATAATAAGGAGCCCACCTGCGAAATATCTCCTAAAGTGACACCAGTGACTGGAACACGTCACACAGGGTGGCTCCATCGTGTTCTGTGTGGGTTAAGGGTGTTTTTGTTGTTGTTATGAATTTAAAATTTCTGGGGAGTGAATAAGAAAAATCTAAGGAAGCATGTGTGTGCAGTTTAAAGAACCAAGTGCAGCACATGGGTAGCAGCGAGCACCTCATAACCCTGCAGAGACCCCGGGCTGCCTCCTGGTGGCTTTGAGGGGCCAGGGCTCCGTCCCCCGTCCCTCAGAGGAGTCTGTCCTTACCAGGTCGGGACTGCCCAAACTCAGGGCAGGCCTCTCCATGTGCATCGGAGCAGAGCCCCAGTCCTCAGTCTCCCCAGAACAACTGCTCAGGGAAATCCGACCCCAAAAATGTGGCTGCACTAAAGGTACCGCATGTCTCTCTTGGGTCTTGGTTCCCTTGGGAGGAGGGGAGAGGAGTGCAGAAGGACATCAAGGAGCTGTGTCTGTCTGGAAGGGAGACCTCAGACCCAGCCAGAGCTGCCCAGGCAGGGGTGGATCAGAAATGGGCTTCTCCTTGCCCCATCCCACAAACCAGCCCTGTGGGGACGGTGGGCCCGCTGGAGGCTTCTGGGTAGGCCCCAAGCCGGGGAACCAATGCTGAGTCCACGTAGTATGGCAGGTACCGCATCAGTTGCAGGAAGGGTGTGGCCACCACCAAGGCTGGGCTGGGTGGGGAAGGCAGGGCTTGCAGCACCTGGGATGCACCCGTGCAGCCCCGCGGTTCCCAGCCCTGGCTGTGCTCCATTCTGCAGAGCAGGTTTTCTATGGTTCCCCGTCTTGTCCCCGCGGCTCCTCATTGGAGCCTTCAGCTTCTTGTCATGCCCTCCTCCCACGTAGCTCTCTAGCCCTGGCCCTTGGGCACCCAGCATCAGCGTAGGGAGTGAGGAGGGGTGGGCAGTGTGCCTGCAATGTGCCTGTCTCAGTGACCAGCGGGTTCTCCAGCAGAACCGGCAGATGAAGCACATCTCAGCTGAGCAGAAAAGGCGCTTCAACATCAAGATGTGCTTCGACATGCTCAACAGCCTCATCTCCAACAATTCCAAGCTGGTGAGTTGCCAAGAGTGTGGGCCGTGGCAGGGCAGGGGAGCTGGCAAGACGTGCTCCCTGCGTGGTCATTGCTGGTGGCAGGCCTGCTGGCTGTGGGTGCCGCCTCCAGCCACCTGCCCCTTCTGCAGACCAGTCATGCCATCACACTGCAGAAGACCGTGGAGTACATCACCAAGCTGCAGCAGGAGAGGGGCCAGATGCAGGAGGAGGCCCGGCGGCTTCGGGAGGAGATCGAGGAGCTCAATGCCACCATCATGTGAGCTTCTGGGCCTTGGGGCTCCAACCAGGCACCCCAACCCCACGCAGGGCCCGCCTCAGAGGTGGTGGGACCCTGTGGCCTCGTCACTGGTCGATGTCTCTTTGCTGCAGTAGTTCTGCTCTTTGTCACCCTCCTACCACAGACCTCTCTTCCCTGTGCCTGGCTGCAGCACGGCACTGGGCCAGCCCTGTCCATCTTGTGTCCCAAGGCCCTTATTGGCCACTGGCTGCTCCACAGCTCCCACGGCTCCTGTCATTTCAGCTCCTGCCAGCAGCTGCTCCCTGCCACGGGAGTCCCCGTCACCCGGCGCCAGTTTGATCACATGAGAGACATGTTTGACGAATACGTGAAAAGCCGGACCTTGCAGAATTGGAAGTTCTGGATTGTATCTTTGGGTTTTCTTTTTGCTCTTCCCCGCCCCCAGCCAATGCACTGAAGCCACAGACCTTGGCACTGTAGTTACTTTAGAAAGACTCTTTAAATGCCTGTCAGCGAGCTCCTCACGACAGGCAGTGCTAGTGTCTATCTCGGGAGAGAGTGGTCCGGCCTGGCCTGCTGTGTGGGCTGGTGCTGCTGATGGGGCTTCAGGGTGCTTTGCAGGAAGGGCTAAGGAGGCAGAACGGTGGGCTTCGCTCTCTAGGTCCTTAAGAAATCAGGACAATGCTAAAGCCACTTGCAGAAGATGCAGGGGAAGGAGGAGTGGTCCCACAAAGCCTGGCAGCAGCCAGCTTGGTCCTTGAAGCCACAGGGAGGGTGAGTGCCACCCCTGCTGTGACAGGCGGAAACCAGGACTCCCTCCACCGAGTGGCAGAGCCCAGTCTGAAGCCTGACGGAGCATGTCCACCTCTGTCCACCTCTGGGGGCTCTTGGGCCAAGGCCACCCTGCACTTGGCCTTCCAGGTGGCAGCATGGCTCTTACGGGGAGTGGTTCCTGCCTGGTCACTCCCCACCCTGCCACTGCCCTGCCTCTGAGTAAACAGTCAGCACATGTGTTGGGTTGGCTGCGGCATTGAGGCTCGGGTCTGACAGTCAGCGGTGACGGTCGTGCAGGAGGAGAGAATCCCAGTTGCAGCTGTCGGGCAGGGCAGGCACAGCACCTGTGTGTGCGGGAAGCGGCAGGTGTTTTTGTTTGTATCTTTTTTTCCCCTGAGACAGGGTCTCACTCTGTTACCCAAGCTGGAGTGTAGTAGTGCAGTTACAGCTCACTGCAGCTTTCACCTTCCCAGACTCAAGTGATCCTCCTGCCTCAGCCTTCTGAGTAGCTGGAACTACAGGCTCACGCTACTATGACCGGCTAATTTTTGTATTTTTAATGGAGATGGGGTTTCACCATTTTGGCCAGGCTGGCCTCGAACTCCTGACCTCAGGTGATCCCCCCGGTCTTGGCCTCCCAAAGTGCTGGGATTACAGGTGTGAGCCACCATGCCCGGCCATAAGAGGCAGTTTTTAAATGAACAGGTGACAGCCTCCAGCTCTGATTCCCTGTGTTGCTGTTTTACTGCCTGCCCTGGTCCTGATCCCTGTCATTAATAGAGCTGGGTGGCATCTGGAATGAATTGGAGCCTCTTTGATGAAATGGCACACTCCCCATCATCAGGCTGGGGTGGGGGAACTGTGGGCGCCGTCCTGATCAAAGTCCAAGAGGAAACATGCCTCAGGCCTTCACTAAGATGGTCTAGGAGACTGGCATGCATTTTTGCATTTAACACAGAAGGCAAACACCACTTTCAGGCAGATGGCTCCTGCCTTTATTTATTATTATTTTTGAGAACAGAGTCTTGCTCTGTCGCCCAGGCTGGGGTGCAGTGGCACAATCTCGGCTCACTGCAACCTCCGCTTCCTGTGTTCAAGTGATTCTCCTGCCTCAGCCTCCCAAGTAGCTGGGATTATAGGCACCCACCACCATGCCCGGCTAATTTTTGTATTATTAGTAGAGACAGGGTTTCACCAAGTTGGCCAGGCTGGTCTCAAACTCCTGACCTCAAGTGATCCACCCACTTCAGCCTCCCAAAGTGCTGGGATTACAGGCATGAGCCACCATGCCCGGTTGGCTTCTGCCTTTCCACCTGTTCTGTGCTTCTGATGTTCCTGCCACTGTATGTAAGAATGATTTTGATCACGTGGTTGTGCTAGGACCTGTTCCAGACTAGAGACCTTCTGTGTCCCTGCCCCCTGCCCGCTTGGTGTTTGGCCCTGTTGTCCAGATACAGTTAGAGCAGAGTGTTTTCGTGAAGTGGAAGACATACCTTGCCTAGAGATCGCTCCCCCTTTTCCCCAGTGATCCATTCTCTGTGGGCAGGTGCTTTCCAGCCCCAGGGGAAAGGAGTAGGCCAGCCCGGCCACCTTCAGGTCTGCAGTCCCCAGCCCTTCTCTGTGCCTGCCTTTTCTTTAACCACACACTGCAGTTCAGCATAATTATCAAGCCGCTGTTTGAGTCATTCAAGGGCATGGTGTCCACCAGCAGCCTGGAGGAGCTGCACCGGACGGCGCTGTCCTGGCTGGACCAGCACTGCTCCCTGCCCATCCTCAGGCCAAGTGAGTGGGGCAGTGCCAGGGTGAGGGGCTTCATGCTAGTCCTGGAGGGAGGACGGCCCCAGGCTGAGGACAGTGTTTGCCAGACTCCATTGCAGGCAACCAGGTGGGGCCAGGGCAGGGGCACAATGCTGTCCAGGAGGCCCTCAGTCAGGAGCGTCCAGTGGGGGCGGGAGGCTCCTGCCCTCCCATGTCTCCCAGCCTGCTCAGACCCAGCTTGCATGGATCGAGTGCCCACTATTTGCCAGGCCCTGTATCAGGTGCCTTCAAGTGTGTTTTCTTGTGTAATTCTTATAATAACAAGCAAAGATGATCCTGTATGTTAAGGTTATAGAAGCTTAATATCAGAACAGCTGGCAGCCCCGTGGCACCAGGAACAGCATAGGATGCTCCGCCTACGGCAGCTCCTGCTAGGATTTGGGGAGGCTTCTGGAGGCAGAGGGGTGAGTGCCCAGGTCTTGGCGTAGGCCCCCAGCACTCCTCCCTGCAGTCCAGAGCGGCTGCCACTTGCCCCATGTCTGAGCATTCCCACATGGGTTGTAGGTACGAAACCGGGTGTGTGGTGTGTGGTGGTTCTGTGTCACTGCCCGTGTCTGACCCTTTCTGTCTTGCAGTGGTGTTGAACACGCTGCGGCAGCTGAGCACCTCCACCTCCATCCTCACAGACCCGGCACAGCTGCCGGAGCAGGCATCCAAGGCCGTCACCAGGATCGGCAAAAGACTGGGAGAGTCCTAGCTGCTTAGCTGGCATGCAGCCGCATGAGATGCCAGGAGACCCTTCCCTGCTCATGGAGAGTGGGCTGCGCCCCCCCAGCCCTTCCTGACGCTCAGCCTTGGGGCCTCTCTCCAACTCTGCTGGCCCACCGTGGCGTCGGGAGGCCATGCTCAGGTCTGAAGCAGGTTTGGGGCCTGCTGACAGCAATAGCCCGCCTTCGGGAACCCCTTGCTGTGAACTCTCTCACTCAGTGACCTCAGTCACCAACCTCTTCTGCCCTTGGGGCAGCCCAGACAAAAGGGAAGTGCTGGCCGTGCTGGTCCTGCCCTGCTGGTGGCCTGCCAGGCCTGGCGCCAGTGAGCAGAAGCGATGGGATGAGGGTGACAGGGCCTGCTCCTGTCCTGAGGCCCAGCCTTGTCCCTCCTGCCACGTCCTGTCTACATGCATGCCTCTGCCTGATGCCCTGCTCCACTCTCTGGCCTGCCCGTGGGGCAGTCGGAAGGCATCTTTCTTTCTCCCCTCAACTCTTGACAATGCCTGGCCCTCGTGGATGGACTTGGGCTTCTATTCAGGCTTATGCATGGCAGGCTGCCAGGAGGAAGTGCCTTCTTCAGAGAGCCTCCAGGACACATATGTGCAGAAACGGTGGATGTGGGACACACAGGACCAGAATGGAAGTGTGTGATGCACGGTGGCTGCTCTGGCTGAGAGGCCCTGCTGGGTGTGTTTCATCAGTCCCCTTTTAGCTCCACCTGACGTTGCAGGATCCACAGGGACTCAGCTTAGGACTTTCTCGAATGTCACCTCACCACCATGGCCCTTCTGCCATTCTTCTCTACTTGTCTCCAGCTGCAGCTGTTGACAGGTCAAGCGTGTCCAGTGGGAGCTTAGAACCCTGAAGTTCTAGTGTCCGAAAGATCAGACTCCATATCCTGCTGTCAGCCTTGTCATCTTGTCTGATGTCTTTCAGCTGGGTTCCCCAAACCAGGACAGTTCTCAGACCAAGGATGCCCCCACACTCAAAAGTCTGTCCTGTCTTGTGTTTGGAGAAGGAAACAATGTTGGCGGGCAGCACTCTGCGGTGGTCAGCCCTCAGAGCTGTCTCTAGGCATCTCTCAGATCAGACAGCAAAGAATCTACCCAGATCAGGGCTGGGTGGAGGCATGGCTGGGCTGGGGGCCATTTTGAGCCTGCAGCGGGAGGTTGGCCCAGCCTCAGTCCTTGCCCTTTTCCGGCTACCTCTGCAGGGAGCTGCAGGGGCAGGCACTCTCTCCAGCACTCAGGAAGCCCGGCTGAGGGTACCTCCTCGTGGAAAGAACGCACTTTAAAGCTCTGCTGAGGGGTTCGGAGCCCAGGCTTTCAGGCGACTTCTGCCCTCTCTGCCTCTCTTCACCCTCCCTCTCTGCCTGCAGGGCCTGGGAAGGGCTTTGAGGGAGCCTGAGAGTCGTGTGAAGAGGGGCACCCCGGGCTGTCCCCGAAGTTTAGATCCAGTTGGAGGTTCTCCCTGGCTCCTGCAGGCCTGCAGGGGTCTCTCCCCAGTTCAGGCCTCCGGCCAACTGCCTGCCCCCTTATCTGTGCTTCAGCCTTGCACAAAAGCAGCTTGGTGACACCACTCAGCCACTCAGAGCATGTGTTTACAGGCTTTCCAGATCACCTTCCTTTGGGGTGAACATAAGATGAGGCTGGGCTGGTCCTTGGAATTTCCCCTGGGAAATGGTAACAGACTCCATCCTTGACCCGGGGATAAGCATGAAGGCAATGTCCCAAAGGCAGAGGCCACGGTGGTAGGAATTCCACCAAGGCCAGAAGGGAAAAAGGAAGAGGCCACCGTGTCCAGCTGTGTGGGCCCTGGGGAGGGTCGTGAGTGCAGCCCTTCTCCACTTCCGTGCCTTTGTAAAATGTGTAGATAACCGCAGTGGTTGGCTGAGCCAAGAACTCTCCTAAGTCAGTGGCTTTCTCCCCACCCCTTGCTGGGGATTCATTCTTTTTAAACTCTGTGGGATATAAAATTGGCCTCCTGCTGCTTCGGCCTACCTCTCCCTCTGCTGACTTAATGTCATGATTCTGTTTCTTCAGGTATTTAAGGCTGTTAGGTTGTGTGAGCCTTGAAGGGGGTGTGTGTGTGTGTGTGTGTGTGTGTGTGTGTCCCAGCAACTGTCCACTGTCCAGGAGATGCATGTCTTTGTATTGGAGATATTTCTGTAACTCATTCTCTTGGTGCTCACGATTGCCATGGCCATAGGGCCACAGTGCCGTATCTCTGCTGCAGACATGATTGTTTCTTGTTCTAGAGGTTTTCTTGTTTTCAAATCTTGCCTGATGAATCCAGCCAGACCAAGGGGCCTAGATTTGACCCCTGTCCTGGGCTCCTGGGCCAGGTGCAGGGACATCTGAGGCCACTCTGCTGGCCGCCTCCAGTGGGAGCTGACCTCAGGGTGGGCTTTGTTTACACTCATTTTCACCCTGATTCTTGCCCCCACTTTCATAAAAGAAATTTCAAAATGCTGACGCTTTGGAGAGTAAGAAAATCAATCTTGGCTGGGCGCGGAGGCTCCTGCCTGTGATCCCAGCACTTTGGGAGGCTGAGGCTGGAGGATTAGTTGAGCTCAGGAGTTGGAGACCAACCCTAGCAACATAACAAGATCCTGTCTCTACAAAACAAAATTTAAATTAGCCGGGTGGGTGTGGCAGTGAGTGCCTGTGGTCCCAGCTACTTGGGGCTGAGGCTGGAGGATTACTTGAGCCTAGAAGTTGCAGTGAGCTATGATCATGCCACACTGTACTCCAGCCTGGACTGACAGAGTAAAACCCTGCCTCTAAATAAAAGAAAACAGAGGCCGAATGCGGTGACTCACACCTGTAATCTGAGCCCTTTGGGAGGCCAAAGTGGGTGGATCACCTGAGGTCGGTCCGGAGTTCACAACCAGCCTGACCAACATGGTGAAACCCTGTCTCTTCTAAAAATACAAAACATTAGCCGGGTGTGGTGGTGCACGCCTGTAATCCCAGCTACTGGGGAGGCTGAGTCAGGAGAATCACTTGAACCTGGGAGGCGGAGGTTGCAGTGAGCCGAGATTGCACCACTGCACTCCAGCCTGGGTGACAGAGCGAAACCCTATCTCAAAAAAAAAAAAAAAAAAAAGAAAAAAATAGAAAATCCAAAAAGAAAAACCAGAAGTCCTGCTGGAATCCCTGGCGGGTTTCTGAGAAATCGCCCTGTGCTGTCAGCCCCTGCCCTGCACTGCTGCCTTCCGTGGTGGGTGGGAGACCCCAGAGCAGGGCAGGCGCTACTGAGGGCCTTTCTTGGAGTTGGCCGGCAGGCCACACAGCATCCGGCACCCTGGGTGGGCTGGCTGGCCACCTTCTTAGGACGTCTCTACTTTGGAGGATTTTACTGCAGGAAGCAGCGGCAGTGCTGGCCATTGGCGCTGATGACAACATTGGGTTTGGTTGAGGGGAAGGGGCTGGAAAGCAGCAGGCCCCCCAGTGCTGCACATGGTCCCGGAGCCGTCGGCCAGGGGAGTGGGGTCAGTGGTCAGCCAGCCCTCCCATTTCCTGCCTATGGGCCCTGACCACACTCCCTTTTCTAGAAGTCAATCCTAAGGTTTCTCTGCTCTGGCTAAGAGGGATGTAAATTTGGATTCTTGGAGGGCATCACACCCCCAGTCCCTGCCCAGATAAAGTGGCACAATGGCATGCGGCACCTCTTTCTGTTGCTGGGGTGGGGGGCTCACACACCCACCTCATCTCTGTGCAGAGCCCTGACTGGCCCCGCCGGCAGCTGGAGTACAGGTAAGGGCCTCTCTCAGAGGGGAGCTGTAGCCGGGAACTGGCAAGGCCCCTTCCTGCAAGGCCCTAGCTGGCCTCTGGGTGAACCTGAGGTGGCAGGTTCAAGTTTTCAAGATGGTGAGGTCTTGTCTGCTGGACAGGACATTATGCTCTCAGAACTCATGGGAGTGGAGCTGGGCCTGTCCTGGGCCAGTGGACCCCTGTGTGGGGGGAATTTGGGGTGCTGCGGGCCTGATTCTGCACTGGCAGATGGACTTTGCTTTAATCCAGCTCTTTCCTTACCCTGGCTCTGACGTGGGAAGGCTTGGAGGGCCCCTCTCATCACCCATGCTGGCCCTCAGCTGTCCCTTTCCTTTGTCGCCTGGCTCCTGCCTGAGGCCTCCTAGCAGGCACCCTGGGTGTGAGTTGAGCCTCTCTCTTTTCCCTCTGATGGGAAAGTGGCCTTTCCCTCGACACCTGCTCCCTGGCCCCAGAGGAACCCACCCGTTTTGGAGCTCAGCTTGGCCCAGCATTTCCTTGGGGAAGGGAAAGGAGAGCTGGACAGCATGATCCAGGCAGGCAGCGTGTGCAGTGGTGGCCGGCCAGGGTGCCACAGATGTACGGAGATGTGGCGTGTGGCTCCGGGCCCTCGACATCTCTGCTTTGGAGGATTTTACCTTGTCTGCACACCTGTCAGGGGAGAGGGGACAGCAAGGTGGGAGGTTGAAGAGCTTTGAGGCTCAGCAGCATGTTTGTGGCATTCGGTGGACTCCGTGGCCTTGGGCAGCTGGACAGGTTTTTGTGATGTGAGGGACATACATGGGGCACATGGGAAGCTTGACCAGGGCTCCAGGAACGCTGACAAAGCGTTTTAGGACCCCCACCCCCATGCCTGTACCAGGGCTGGCCTCCAGAGTGGGTGAGGACAGAGCAGCTGTGGGCTTTTCATTCTGAGGTCTTGGCCCGCCCTGGCTACCGCATGGGACTCTTTGCTTGTCAGGGCTTGCAAAAAATCAACCTTCGAGAAAGAAAAGGGAACTCTTCACGTTGAATGTTGACTCTGTGTGTGTGTGTGTGTGTGTGTGTGTGTGTGTGAGAGAGAGAGAGAGAGAGTGCGCATGCGCGTGTGCACTTGCACAAGCTTGCGTGTCCGTGTTTACTTCATGGAATTTTGTTTTTGTGAAATCCCCCTCCAATCATGTGTCAGAATTTACCTCCATGCCCCAGTCACACTGTTGGTTCTGCTCTCTGAACCCGGGTGTAGCTCATTTGAAGGACTCTCTTCTGTGTTTCCTAACAGTTATTTGGTGGTCTCAAGAGTTGAGGTTGTGGAGGGTTGGGAGAAACTGAAATTCTGTACATTTCCATAGAGTTTACATCCTGCAGTTAAAAGGCAGGAAGGGCTTAGCCCGGGCCCCACAGCTCCACGCCGCCCCCCACGGGCCGCCCACAGTGCCCCCGTTTCTCCAGCTGAATCTTTTTCGAACAGCCCAGGAAAGGAAAGCGGGTTCGCTTGCTGATTTTGTTCACAGCGGAAGCACCATGTTCTGTTCCTTTTTTAGGTTCAGTTTGTTGTGTAAACGGCGGTTTTTTCTGGTGTGAGCTTTGGTGATTGTGGCAGGGCTCCTCTGAGGAGACGGTTCCACCTCGTGGTTTGAAGAACAAACCAGAGAAGAGTCTGGTTTGGCCAGAGGACCCCTCTGGCCCACGTCACCCTGAGTACGCCCCTCTGATGCTCTGCTGTCAAAAAGCACGTTTCCACCAGCTGTATTCAACACTACAATGCATTTTTAAAACTATATTTGCATCCAAGACAATAAAGAAACCTTATTTTTTTTGAAAAGCCTGTGATGTGTGGCCTTAAATACTATCCTGTTGCGCAGTGGGAGAGATGGGAAAATGAAGAGATCTGAGCACAGGCCAGCTCGCTCCTTCTAATCTCGGGAGGTGTGATCAGCCTGGGATGGAGGCATCGGGTGGGAAAGAGGCCCAGGGTGGGAGGGCGATTCTGGAGGTGTGTCCAGAAAGTCAGTGCTCCTAAAGACAGGCCTCCCTGCAAAGGCTGATGAGAAAGGCCCAGTGTGGCAGGTTCTGCCTGTTTCCTCAGCAGGGGCTAGTGAGGCAGGCCACTGCTCCAGGCCGCACCCAGGTGGACAGAGCTCACTGGTGCCCCTGTAAACCTCTCATTTCCTCATCCAGGACTTGGGCAAACAGCACCAGGCCTGCACACTTGACAGTTTCACGTGAAATCACGTGTGTCTGCGTGTTCAGTAGCCCGTGGAGCTCTGTGCTTAGAGAGTGCAGTCATCAGCACAGCCAGCACTGGCCCAGCTCTGCAAGATCCTCAGTCACAGTGGGAACCTCCAGGCACTGTGGTTCCCCTGCTTATTATTGACTCAATACCAGAGATGGGAAAGACTAGAAAACTGACCAGTAGAAATGTCCCTTTGTTCAGGTGCTGAGAAGGTTTAGCTCATCTCTGTTTCATGTAGAAGCTTTTCTCCGCCATTTTCCTGGGCCCCACACCCACCCATCTGGTCCCTTGTGCCTGGACAGGGTGACCCAGCAAGAAGAGCCAGCCCCGCACGGAGCCGTGGGGTTGATTCACGAGATGACTGCCCAGATCTGGATCTCGATGTAGAATGCAGTGGGTTGATACACAAGCTCTTGTCTGATCAAACCTCCACGCCTCCCCTGAGGAGACACAAAGCAAGCCTGGGCCTTGAGAACCGGGGGTCCTCGAGAGAAAGGTGAACGCCTCACAGACTCCTTTGGGCTGGAAGGAACTCGGTTTCCACTGAGCTCAGCAACAAGTGTCTGTGTTAATGTTTTGAGCACAGCTCCATACCTACCTGGGATCCTAAAAGATGGTAGAGACGTGATTGGAGGAGAAAGCCGAGTTTTCTTTTGGGTTGGGGAGGGAGTAGCAGCGACAGGAGCAGGATCCGGAGGGAGCGAGGCCGGTGCCCTGGAGTCCCGTTCCTTGATGTGCACTGGGCCCTGCTCAGGCTTAACGTTTGCGGCTGCTGCAGGGGCACGTACAGCTCTGCACAGTTCTCAAGGTGGTGGCGTGGTTAATTCCATTTACAGATAAACCAGAGTCATATCTGAGGTAGCAAGGCCACATGGGTCAGAGAAGCCTAACAGGGCTTTTCCATCTTGTAAGTGGCCTCTCCATCCACCACTCACCAAGCCCAAATCCAGAGAGTTATCCCTGATGTCCTTTCTCTCCCCTCCCAATACCAAGTCCTGCCAAGTTTCTCTTCTCAGTTTCTTCTAAATACATCATCCGCTTTTCTCCGTCCCCGCTGCCATCCCCCCTGTCCAAGCCACGCCATTGCCCAAGCAGCTCAAGTAGTGACCTCGTCTGTCCTCCACATCACAGCACGAGCTTTCAAAACCCCAAGTCTAGCCAGGTCGCTCTTCAATCCTTCCAGTGCTTTCCAGATAAAGTTCTGGGCCCTCATGGAAGCCCTTCCCCTGCTTTCTTTGCTGTTTTTTCGTTTTCTGAACACACCAGGTTTGGTTTGGTTTTGCTCTTTACAGTTTTCCCAAGGCCTGTCTCCTCTCTCCAAGCCCTTCTCCATCTCTACTCTTTTCCTTCAGGTCTTTCTTTAAACATCAAATCCTCAGAAACCAGCCTTCATATGCCCTCCCCGCCGCACAGGTGCACGAACACATGGAGTCTTGGAGCAGCTCTCAGGACACCGATCACGTTAAATTACTCAGTTTCTCTTCCCCACCAGATTCCGAGCTCACCAGGACCAGGGCCTGGTGCCCCCGTACCTCGCACAGACCTGGCAGGAAGCAGATATCCAGACAGCCAGGGGACAAACCCTCCCCAAGCTCACCCCACTCTAGCTGCCTCTGCCCACAGCTCTGGGAACTGGTGGGGCAGGGGAGGAAAGGGGATCAGAGGGGCAGGGTTGAGCGACAGTAGGCGTTGACACTGAAGACTGTGTAGGTAATTTCAAAACTTCAACTTGAGTAATTGTAGCTATAAGACTAATCTCTAAATGGCGTGAAAAGTATTTCATCTTGATGTGGACTCGATTCTGTAGAACATGGTTTCCTTTATTTTCGGTAAAGATCTGAAATTAGACTTGTATAGAGTGGTGTGATTGAACTTATCCTGAAGTTTAATGCATGTACTTTTTACCTTTTTAGTTCAGAAAATCTCCAGTACACACAGAAATGGAGAATAGTATAATGAGCTCCTTCGTCATAATGAATGCCCATCATCTACTTTAACAATGATCAACTCCGGGCCGATTTTGTTTTCTTCTGAGACCTCACACTCACCTCCATTATTTTGAAGCACATTCCAGACACCATATGGATTTCATCTGTTAAGTATGCCTTTATTTTTTTCTTTTTTCTTTTTCTTTTTTTTTTGAGACAGGGTCTCACTCTGTTGCCCAGGCTGGAGTACAATGGTGCAGTCTCAGCTCACTAAAACCTCTGCCTTCCCGGGTTCAAGCAATTCCCGTACCCCCTCCTCTCGAGTAGCTGGGACTACAGGTGCCTGCCACCAGGCCGGGCTGATTTTTATATTTTTAGTAGGACAGAAGTTCACCATGTTGGCCAGCCTGGTCTCAAACTCCTGGCCTCAAGTGATCCACCCACCTTGGCCTTCCAAAGTGCTGGGATTACAGGCATGAGCCACTGCACCCGGCCGTAAGTATGCTTTTCAGTACGATTTCCAGAACTGCATATATACCTGCAAAGTTGGTCATTTAAAAGTTCCCAAAGGCTTTGTGAAAAGCAACAAAATGAGAAACCTGGGGAATGGGACATTCTGATTGATCAGATTTTCTGTTTCACTGAAAGTCATTAGCTAGAAAACCCTTATTGTGTAGAGAGGGGAAAAACTTTTTAAGATAACAGTCTACTTTCCTGCCTTAATGGGCTTGGTGCAGTGAGCAGTCTAATCTCTTCATCTAGTCTGACTGATTTTCACTCCTGGGGGAAGTACTGAACAGAGCTGGTTGGTTCCATTACAATTTTGCATTGGGGATGGGGCCTGAGTGATCAGGGATTAGCGGTCCTCCCCACCTGCCCCTGTCACCTGTCCCACAGCCCTGATTCCAACATGTTGGTGTCTCCCAAGTTCCCAGCACCACCCATCAGTGGACTATAGTGACGCTGTGTCAACTTTCCTGTATGTACTGAGATCTGTGTAAATTTCTCTAGTTTCTGTCCCTCCTTTCCCTAATACTTGCTGTATTACCAACTCTTCCTTTTTTATTCTCCTTTGACCAAAATGTGGGTACTGGCCTGGTGCGGTGGCTCATGCCTATAATCCCAGCACTTTGGGAGGCCAAGGCTGGCAGATCACTTGAGGTCAGGAGTTTGAGACCAGCCTGGCCAGCATGGTGAAACCCTATCTCTACTAAAAATACAAAAAATTAGTCAGGTATGGTGGCAGGCGCCTGTAGTCCCAGCTACTCAGGAAGCTGAGGCAGGAGAATTGCTTGAACCCGGGAAGTGGAGGTTGCAGTGACCCAAGATTGAGCCACTTCACTCCAGCCTGGCGACGGAGTGAGACTCCCTCTCAAAAAAAAAAAAAAAAAAAAAAAAAGTCCAGGCACGGCGGCTCACGCCTGTAATCCCAGCACTTTGGGAGGCTGAGGCGGGTGGATCATGAGGTCAGGAGTTCAAGACCAGCCTGACCAATATGGTGAAACCGCGTCTCTACTAAAAATACAAAAATTAGCTGGGCGCAGTGGCAAGTGCCTGTAATCTCAGCTACTCAGGAGGTTGAGGCAGTAGAATCACTTGAACCTGGGCAGCAGAGGTTGCAGTGAGCCAAGATCACATCACTGCACTCAAGCCTGAGTGACAGTGAGACTCTGCCTTAAAAAAAAAAACAAAAAAAAAACAAAAAACACCCACAAATTAGCCAGGCGTGGTGGCACACATTTAATAATCCCAGATACTTGGGAGGCTGGGGTGGGAGGATCACTTGAACCCGGGAGGCAGAGGTTGCAGTGAGCCAACACCGTGCCACTACACTCCATTCTGGGCAACAGAGTGAGACTCCATTAAAAAAAAAAAAAAAAAAGGGCTGGGCGCGGTGGCTCATGTCTGTAATCCCAGCACTTTGGGTGGCCAAGGCGGGTGGATCACGAGGTCAGGAGATCAAGACCACGGTGAAACCCCATCTCTACTAAAAATACAAAATTAGCCGGGGTGGTGGCACATGCCTGTAATCCCAGCTACTCGGGGTGCTGAGGCAGGAGAATCACTTGAACCCGGGAAGTGGAGGTTGCCATGAGCCGAGATCACGCCATTGCACTCTAGCCTGGGCAAAAAGAGCGAAACTCTCAAAAAAACAAACAAACAAAAAACAGTAGCTGGGCATGGTGGCGGGTGCCTGTCATCGCAGCTACTTAGGGTGCTGAGGCGGCAGAATTGCTTGAAACTGGAGGTGAAGGTTGCAGTGAGCTGAGATTGTGCTACTGCACTCCAGTCTGGGCGTCAAAGCGAGACTCTGCCTCAAAAAAAAAAAAAAAAAAAAACCAGATGTGTGTACTGAAGGTTGTATTTTAATGAGGCTTAGAGAATACAACAGTGACTTTATTGTAAATGCATTAAAATCTTTGTTGATACCTGCAATCGGTGTGGTAGGTGGCTTCTGAGCAGAGATCCACCAGCAAAGGGGTTGGGGGCAGGCCGAGGAGGTGGAAGGCAGGGCTCCCATGCACAGCCCTTTAGGGAAGGGCAGACTTCACAGAAACAGTGGCCAAATCTCACATCTGCAGAGGTTTTGTCTTTTCCTGGACCATTCCCTTTGCTACCCCCTGGGGCTTGCTCTTGTCAGTTATCTCTTCTGTCCCTTGCATTTTTCTCCCTTTTCATCGACTCATTCCTCCCCATTCACAAGTTTCTCTTTTTCAAGTCTCTCTACCTCTAACTTACCTTACTTTCCATCTCTGTGCCCAAAACTTGTTCCTCCGCAAACATTCTGCACGCCAATAAACGGCACTGGCGTCTCCCCAACTGCTCCAGCCGGAAACTCAGACTTCACCCTGGCGTCTTCCTTTCCCTCTCTTCCCACGTTCAGCCTATTAGCAAGTCTCGCCAATAACACCTCCGAAATACAGACGGCCCTAACTTAGGATTCCTTTTTTTTTTTGAGACGGAGTCTCGCTCTGTAGCCCAGGCTGTAGTGCAGTGGCGTTATGTGAGCTCACTGCAACCTCCACCTCCTGGGTTCAAGCGATTCTCCTGCCTCAGCCTCCCTGGTAGCTGGGATTACAGGTGTACAGGTGCCCGCCTCCATGCCTGGCTAAATTTTGTATTTTTGGTAGAGACGGGGTTTCACCATAGTGGCCAGGCTGGTCTTGAATTCCTGACCTCAAGTGATCCACCCTCCTTGGCCTCCCAAAGTGCTAGGATTACAGGTGTGAGCCACCACGCCTGGCGATTTAGGATTTTTTGATTTTAGGATGGTGTAAAAGCAATACACACTCAGTAGAAACTGTACTTAAGATGTCGAATTTTGATCTTCTTCCAGGCTAGTGACATGCCGTATGATCTCTTCGTGGTGCTGGGCAGTGGTGGTGAGCTGAATGAGGGCAGACAGGCAACACTCCTGCATCCTGGGCTGCCAGGCGCTTTTGCCCAACTGTAGGCTGCTGTGAGTGTTCCAAGCCCTTTTAAGGCAGGCTGGGCTGAGCTATGATCAGGAGGTTAGGTGTATTAAATGCATTTTTTACTTAACATTTTCAACTTACAGTGGGTTTATTGGGACGTGACCCCATTGTAAGTCCAGGAACATCTGTAATCACAGACCCAGCCACCTTTCCCCATCCCCACTGCTATCACAATAACCCTCTTGCCTGGACAACTTGAATATTCATGTTGTTGTTGTTGTTATTGATGTTGTTTTGAGACACAGTTTCACTTTCTCACCCAGGCTGCAGTGCAATGGCGCAATCTTGGCTCACAGCAACCTCCGCTTCCCAAGTTCAAGCGATTTTCGTGCCTCAGCCTCCTGAGTAGCTGGGATTACAGGCATATGCCACCGCGCCTGGCTAATTTTTGTACTATTAGTAGAGATGGGGTTTTGCCATATTGGCCAGGCTGGTCTTGAACTCCTGACCTCAAGTGATACGCCCAGCTTGGCCTCCCAAAGTGCTGGGATTACAGAAGTCAGCCACCCCGCCCGGCCTGTGTTTTGCCTCTTGCTGCTTTCAGTCAATTCTCTATATAGCTGGAATGGTCTTTTTAAAAGATGCTGCTTCAACTTCCAACGGCTTCCCATTACATTTAGAATGAAATCCAGAGTCCTCATTGTGAAGTGCTAGTCTCACGAGATATGGGTCCTGAGTGACTGCCTGGGTGACAGCTGTCCTGTGCCTGGACGTCTTCTTCTATGAAGTGTGGATAATAATCACATCTCTCCCATGGATTCTTGGAAGAATCAAATTTGCTGAGTTTGTAGTCAGCACCTATAAAGGCATAAACTTTTCTTTTTCTTTTTGAGATGGAGTCTCACTCTGTCACCAGGCTGAAGTCTAGTAGCATGATCTTGGCTCACTGCAACCCCCACCTCCCAGGTTCAAGTGATTCTCCTGCCTCAGCCTCCCAAGTAGCTGGGATTACAGGTGCGTGCCACCACATCCAGCTAATTTTTGTATTTTTAGTGGTGATGGGGTTTCACCATGTTGGCCAGGATGGTCTCGATCTCTTGACCTTGATCCCAAGGTGCTGGGATTACAGGCATAAGCCACTGCGCCTGGTCCAGCAGCAACTTTTCTTTTCTTTTCTTTTTTTTTTTGAGATGGAGTCTTGCTCTGTCAGCCGGGCTGGAGTGCAGTGGCGTGATCTCGGCTCACTGCAAGCTCCGCCTCCCTGGTTTAAGCAATTCTCCTGCCTCAGCCTCCCAAGTAGCTGGGATTACAGACGCATGCCACCATGCCTGGCTAATTTTTTTTTTTTTTTTTTTTTTTTTTTTTGAGACAGAGTCTCACGCTGTTGCCCAGGCTGGAGTGCAGTGGCGCGATCTCGGCTCACTGCAAGCTCCGCCTCCCAGGTTCCCGCCATTCTCCTGCCTCAGCCTCCTGAGTAGCTGGGACTACAGGCGCCCGCCACCACACCCGGCTAATTTTTTGTATTTTTAGTAGAGACGGGGTTTCACTGTGGTCTCGATCTCCTGACCTTGTGATCCGCCCACCTCGGCCTCCCAAAGTGCTGGGATTACAGGCTTGAGCCACCGCGCCCGGCCCTAATTTTTTATATTTTGTTGTTAGAGACTGGGTTTCACTGTGCTGGCCAGGCTGGTCTCCAACTCCTGACCTCATGATCCGCCCACCTCGGCCTCCCAAAGTGCTGGGATTACAGGCATGAGCCACCATGCCCGGCTGCAATTTTCCTTATTCTTCATCTCTGTTTCCCCATTCCTGACAAAATGTCTCAGTTCATATGAAGACTGTCCGGCTCAGTCAGTAACACCCTGGCAGCATTTCTGAGTTTTCTTTCTTCACAGCAGCCTGCCCTGCCCTTCCCATTCATCGGATTTTGGGTGGTGAATTCTTTCTCCAAAATGTTGCTAACTGTGGTCCCATCCCATGCCGTGCACATAGCTGGTATAAGTCAGAATTCAGTTACCTCCTAACAGAACTCTCCTAGCGCTGATCAAAAAAGATCAGGAAACATCATCCTGCTTTGTAACACACATCCCTTTTTCTTTTTTCTTTTTTTTGTAGAGATGGGGTCTTCCTATGTTGCTCAGGCTGGTCTCAAACTCCTGAGCTCAATCAGCCCACCCACCTCAGCCTCTAAAAGCACTGGGATTACACGCGTGAACCACCATACCCGGCCTTTCCTCACTCCTTTTTCTTTTCTTCTTCTTCTTTTTTTTTTTTTTTTTGAGATGGAGTCTCGCTGTGTTGCCCAGGCTAGAGTGCAGTGGCACGATCTCGGCTTACTGCAACCTCCGCCTCCCGGGTTCAAGCGATTTCCAGCTAATTTTTGTATTTTTTTAGTAGAGACAGGATTTCACCATGTTGACCAGGCTGGTCCCAAACTCCTGATCCACCCTTCTCGGCCTCCCAAAGTGCTAGGATTACAGGTGTGAGCCACCGCGCCTGACTTCTTTTTTTTTTTTTATTTGAGACAGAGTTTCGGTCTTGTTGCCCAGGCTGGAGTGTAGTGGCATAATCTCGACTCACCACAACTTCCACCTCTTGGGTTCCAGTGATTCTCCTGCCTCAGCCTCCCGGGTAGCTAGGATTACAGGCATGAGCTGCTATGCCCATTTAATTTTTTTTTTTTTTTTTTTTGTATTTTTAGTAGAGACGGGGTTTCACCATGTTGGCCAGGTTTGTCTTGAACTCCTGACCTCAGGTGATCCGCTTGCCTCGGCCTCCCAAAGTGCTAGGATTACAGGCGTGAGCCACCATGTCCAGCTCCCATTCCTGTTTCAAAACTCTGCCTCCCTCCACACCTGCCCTCAGCAGGACCACTTCAATTTACAAGTCTTCTAGAATAAGTCCCCCCACCCCTGTCCATTGCTCAGCATTCAGTGCAACAGTAAGTTCAATCCCATTGCTTCCCGATTACAATTACGCAGCCCAGGCCCCAGCAAGAGGAGCTCCCTGTGGCTACTCAACCGCACCCCACACTTCTTCCCTCTGTGCCGCCGTGCATTTCCCTCTTTGGAAGGCCCAGCGCTCTCTCTCCACTGTGACCTGGCCTGGCCCGCCCTGCCGTGTCCCCGGAACCAACACCAATGTTCCATTTCTGCTGCTGATATCACATGCAATGTAGCTGTCAGTACCACATTTTATCTCTCCTTTTTCAGGACAAGACCACATCTCATTTTATCTGTCATCTATCATAGCACACGGCTTCTATGTCCCAGGCACTTAGTAATCTCGCAATTTAAATCACATCTACCACTGCCTGCCATGTGAGCCCTAGGAGGTAGATGCTTTATAATACCCATGTTAGAGATAAGGAAATTGAGGCTTACAGGGTTATATCAGATATACCCCAGGCGTGAGCCACTGCACCCAGTCTTATGTTATCCCATTTTCAACCTCAAAAAACTCTCCATGTAGATATTGTTGTCCTCATTTTACACATGAGAAAACAGGTTTACCTTTCAACATAACATTTAACAAACCAGGAGTAGATGGAATAAAACTTCCCCAGCCTGATGAAGAGCATCTACAAAAGGTCCACAGCTAACATCATGTTTAATGTGAGAGACTGATGCTTGCCCCTAAGATCAGGAACAAGAAGTGGATGTCTGCTCCTTCCCCTTCAATATTGTCAATAGCAGTACTGTCCTGAAGTTTCTGGTTAGGGCAATTGGGCAAAACAGAAAATACAAGACTTGGCCAGGCACAGTGGCTCACGCCTATAATCCCAGCACTTTAGGAGGCCGAGGTGGGCAGATCACTTGAGCCCAGGAGTTCCAGACCAAGACTGGGCAACAGTGAGACCTCGTCTCTACAAAAAATAAACAAAATTAGCTGGGTGTGGTGGTGCATGCCTGTAGTCCCAGCTACTTGGGAGACTGAGGCAAGAGAATCTATTGAACCTGGGAGGCAGAGATTGCAGTGAGTCAAGATCACGCCACTGCACTCCAACCTGGGCAACAAGAGCAAAACTCCATCTCAGAAACAAACAACAACAACAACAACAACAACAACAAGAGGCAGGACATAGTGGCTCACACTTGTAGTCCCAACACTTTGGGAGACTAAGGTGGGTGGATCACCTGAAGTCAGGAGTTCAAGACCTGCCTGGCCAACATGGTGAAACCCCATCTCTACTAAAAAAAAAAAAAAAAAAAAAAACTTAGCTGGGTGTGTGTGGTGATGGACATCTGTAATCCCAGCTACTCAGAACACTGAGGTGGAGAA
The DNA here is from genome assembly GCF_049350105.2 of Macaca mulatta. Classification (NCBI taxonomy): domain Eukaryota; kingdom Metazoa; phylum Chordata; class Mammalia; order Primates; family Cercopithecidae; genus Macaca; species Macaca mulatta. The sequence continues at coordinate 129,535,586 of NC_133416.1, forward strand.
TCGCTTGAACCAGGGAGGCAGAGGTTGCAGCGAGCTGAGATCACGCCATTACATTCCAGCCTGAGTGACAAGAGCTAAACTTCATCTCAAAAAAAGAAAAGAAAGGAAAAAAAAGAAATACAAGGCCTTCAGATTGGAAAGAAGAAAAACCATTTGCAGATGATACGATGGTATGCATAGAAAGCCCTAAAGGATGCACACAAACTCTTTAGAGTGAGTGAATGGGATCAGCAAGGTTGCAGGACATGGGATCAGTATGCAACAATCAGCTGTCTTTCTGTACACTGGCAAGAAATAGCCCAAAAATGAAATTAAGAAAACAGTTTCATTTTCAATAGCATCAATGAAGACAAAATACTTAGGAATAAATTCAACCAAGGAAGTACACTCAGTATTATACTGAAAGTTATAAAACAGTGTTGAATAACATTATTCAGCCATACAAAGGAATGAAATGCTGATATGTACTACAAGGTGGAAGACCCTCAAAACCATTATGTTGAGTGAGAGGAGTCAGACACAGAAGGTCACATGTTGTGTGGGCTCATACAAATGAAATATCCAGGGCCAGGCGTGGTAGCTCACGCCTGTAATCCCAGCACTTTGGGAGGCCGAGGCAGGTGGATTGCTTGAGCCCAGGAGCTTGAGACCAGATGGCGCAACTTGGCGAAACCCTGTCTCTACAAAAAAGTACAAAAATCAGCTGGGTGTGGTGGCAGACACCTGTAGTCCCAGCTACTAGGAAGTCTGTGGTGGGAGGATCACTTGAGCCTGGGAGGGCAAGGCTGAAATTCAGTGAACCATCACTGCACCACTGCACTCCATCCTGGGTGACAGAGTGAGACCTTGTCTCAAAATAAAAAAAATTAATTAAAATTAAAATTTAAAAAAAGAGAAATGGGCCAGGCGTGATGGCTCATGCCTGTTAATCCCAGCACTTCGGGAGGGCGGATCACCTGAGCTCAGGAGCTTGAGATCAGCCTGGCTAACACAGTGAAACCCCATCTGTCTAAAAATTCAAAAGTTAGTCACATGTGGTGGCGGGCACCTGTAATCCCAGCTACTCGAGAGGCTGAGGCAGGAGAATCGCTTGAACCCAGGAGATGGAGGTTGCACTGAGTCGAGATCGTGCCACTGCACTCCAGCCTAGGCAACAGAGTGAGAATCTATCTTAAAAAAAAAAAAGTAGGCCAGGCGTGGTGGCTCACGCCTGTTATCCCAGCACTTCAGGAGGCCGAGGCAGGCTGATCACGAGGTGAGGTAGGAGAATCGCTTGAACCCAGGAGACGGAGGTTGCAGGGAGCCGAGAGCACACCACTGCACTCCAGCCTGGGCAACAAGAGTGAAACTCCATCTCAAAAAAAAAAAAATAATAATAATAATAAATAAAAACAGGGATACTTGTAGGTACATGTTGGAAGCAGCATTGTTCACCATGGCCAAATGTGGCAACTACCCAAGTGTACTTGAAGTGATGAATGAATAACAAAATGTGATCTACCCATACGATGGAATGTTACTCAGCCGTCAGAAGGAATACGCACTGACACACACTGCAACATGGATGAACCTTGAAAAAGGGAAGAAGTCAGACGTAAGAGGACAAATACTATATGATTCTCTTTGTGGGAAATTGTGGAGTAGGCCGGGCACGGTGGCTCACACTTGTAATCTTAGCACTTTGGGAGGCTGAGACGGGCAGATCACCTGAGGTCAGGTGTTTGAGACCAGCCTGGCCATCATGCTGAGACCCTGTCTCTACTAAAAATAGAAAAATTAGTTGGGCATGGAGGTGGGTGCCTGTAATCCCAGCTACTTGGGAGGCTGAGGCAGAAGAGTCGCTTGAACCTGGGAGGCGGAGGTTGCAGTGAGCAAAGATCCCGCCATTGCACACCCCCGTGGGCGACAGAGCAATACTGTCTCAAAAAAAAAAAAAAAATTGCAGAATAGGCAAATCCATCAAGACAGAAAGCAGATTAGTGGTTTCTAGACACTGGGGAGACTGAAAGCAAGTGGGTAGTGACTACTAATGGGGAGATAAGAATGTTCTGGAATTATATAGTGATGACAGGTGCACAACTCTGTGAATACACACACACACTGCTAAATTGTATAATTGTTTAATTGTAACTTTTAGAGATAAAGTAGTTTGTCTAAGGTTACGTCACATATAGTAAGTAGAGGACTAGAAACTGGAATCCAAGAATAGCTGCTCTTAGCACTAATGCTGTTGGGGGAAAATGTTTCTAGGGCCATTGAATAGGAAATTAATAACGTTGGGATCTTGAAGAGCCTCAGAATTGTCATTCTAAGTATTCCTTCTCGTTATAAAGTGCTGTCATTTTGGGTAGTGCATAAAAGGGCTAAGAGAAATAATATTGCATTGGTTTTACTGCAAAATTGGTTCTGCAAGGAGTCACGCCAGGGGACTGCTTTGCCCATTCAGCGGGGAGATCCGAAGAGCAGATGAAGAGCTGGGGAGAGTGGAGCTGAGCCTGATGTCAGGGATAGTTGAGAAGAAACACTGATGTCACAAACCCACTGCTACAGTAAGACACCTGCGGGTGCTAAAGTCTTTTACCCTTTTTACCAAGACTTGGAAAACCCTTCGCACATCTCCGTTTCTCACCTTCTCTCCAAGTGCTATTTCTTTTTTAAAACTTTAAATCATGTTTATTTGACTGATTTCTAAAATACGACATACTAACTTTAGAAAATTTGGAAAATACATTAAAATATAAAGAAAATTCTTGGCCGGGCATAGTCGCTCATGCCTGTAATCCCAGCACTTTGGGAGGCCGAGGTGGGTGGATCACCTGAGATCAGGAGTTCAAGATCAGCCAGACCAACATGGTGAAACCCCATCTCAACTAAAAATACAAAAATTAGCCTGGTGCTGTCATGGGCACCTGTAATCCTCACTACTCAGGAGGCTGAAGCAGGATAATCACTTGAGCCTAGGAGGAGGAGGTTGCAGGGAGCTGAGGTCACACCATTGAGATCAAAAAGAAAAAACAAAAAAAGAAAAAATCTCCCCCTGCCCAAAGTTTTTTTTTTTTTTTTTGCTAGTCTTGCTTTCTGTCCATATGTAAGATAGACGGACACACACATACACACACAGACACTTTTGTTTAAACTTATGTTTGAGGTTCAGGGGTACATGTGAAAGTTTGTTACATAGCAACATGGTATGGTTAGGCTTTGTGTCCCCAAATCTCATCTCGAATTGTAATCCCAGCGTGTCTAGGGAGAAACCAGGTGGAGGTGATTGGATCGTGGGTTTTCCCCATGCTGTTCTCGTGATAACGAGTGAGTTCTCACTGATGGTTTAAAAGGGTGCTTCCTCCTTTGCTCACCACTCTCTCTCACCTGCGGCCATGTAAGAAGTGTCTCTTCCACTTCTGCCTGTGATTGTAAATTTTCTGAGGCCTCGCCAACCCTGCAGAACTGTGAGTCAATTAAGCCTCTTTTCTTTATAAATTATCAAGTCTCGGGTATGTCTTTATAGCGGTATGAAAATGAACTGCCGGGCGCTGTGGCTCACGCCTGTAACCCCAGCCTTTTGGGAGGCAGAGGCGGGCGGATCACCTGAGGTGGTGAGTTCACGACAAGCCTGACCAACATGGAGAAACCCTGTCTCTACTAAAAATACAAAATTAGCCGGGCATGGCAGAACATGCTTGTAATCCTAGCTACTCGGGAGGCTGAGGCAGGAGAATCACTTGAACCTGGGAGGCAGAGGTTGCAGTGAGCCGAGATGGCGCCATTGCACCCCAGCCTGGGCAACAAGAGCGAAACTCCGTCTCAAAAAAAGAAAATGAACTATGTAAACTTGTGTCATGGGGGTTTATTATACAGATTATTTCATCACTCAGGTATTAAGCCCAGTACCCAATAGTTATCTTCTCTGTTCCTCTCCCTCTTCCCTCCACTCCTTCCCCTCCTCCACGCTCCCCGTCAAGTAGACCCCAGTGTCTGTTGTTTCCTTCTTTGTGGTCGTCGGCTCTCATCATTTAGCTCCCACTTATACGTGAGAATGTGCGGTATTTGGTTTTCTCTTCTTGCATTAGTTTGCTGAGGATAGTGGCCTCCAGCTCCATCCGCGTTCCCCCAACAGACATATTTTTTAACTCAGTGGGGGATCGTCAAAAATATATTTTATAATCTGCTTTTATAAATTAACATCATACTTGAAGCATTTACCTTGCCATCAAATATTCTTTGAGAAAATGACTTTGAATGGCCACTGTTTGATCATTGCCTTATTTTCAGTCATTGGGGTTGTATGGCGGCCGTGAAAGTGTGCCCCTCAGATTTCCCGCTCTGGGAAGTATAATGGACCGAGGGCCCCAGCTGCTGTGCCCCTAAATCCATCACCCAGCACATGGAGACCCCACTTCCCACAGGCTTCTCCCAGCTAGAGACAGCATGGCAGGGATGCGGAGGCTGGCTCGCTCCTGGGAGGCCTGGGCTCCTCTGTCTGAGGATTTTCCCACATTCATGCTGAAGTCTCCCAGGATGGCACCGCAGGCTGAGACGCTGCCCCCAACCGCCGTTCCTTCCTCCCTCGAGTCCTTCAGCAAGTCAGACCTGCCTGGGGTGGGACAGCTCCCCGAGACCCCTGCTCCCTCCTCTTTTCCCTCCCAGGCCCAGCTCTGATGAATCTCTTTATGCATTCAGTATTTTTTCAAGACGTTCTCACTCTGTCACCCAGGCTGGAGTGCAGTGGCGCCATCTCTGCTCACTGCAACCTCTGCCTCCCAGGTTCAAGCAATTCTCCTGCCTCATCCTCCCGAGTAGCTGGGATTACAGGCACCTGCCACCACGCCCGGCTAATTTTTGTATTTTTATTAGAGAGAGTGTTTCACCATGTTGAACAGGCTGGTGTTGAACTCCTGACCTCAGGTGATTCTCCCGCTTCCACCTCTGAAAGTGTTGGGATTACAGGCGTGAGCCACCACGCCTGGCCTTGATGAATCTCTTGTATGGCAAAGAATCCCATCTTGTTCCCTGCTTCTAGAGGACCTGGACTAACACAGGTCACCTCCACTTTGGTTTGCTTGTTTGGTTTTGGTTTTACCCTCAGCGCTACTGTGAACATGTAAGTGCGCATATCCCGTCCAAATCTAGGATTATTCCCTTAGGAAATTATGTGAGGCAGGAATTCCAGGAGAGGGTTACTGGGTAGAGACAGAATCCTTTTGTAAGGCCCTGATGCCTGTTTCAGAAGTGACTGAGTGGGCCTTTCTCACCCTCAGGCCTTCTCACTTGTAAAGCTCTGCTGATGTGAAGGCATAAAAAAACCTCCTGTTTATTTGCCTTTCTTGGTTACTTGTGAGGTTGAGCAGAGTTTCACATTTACTGCCTATTTAATTTCTGGTTTTATATTTAAGCTTTTCTTTTTTTGTTTGTTTTGTTTTGTTTGTTTTTTGAGACAGAGCCTTGCTCTGTCGTCCAGGCTGGAGTGCAGTGGCGTGATCTCAGCTCACTGTAACCTCCACCTCCTGCGTTCAAGTGATTCTCATGCCTCAGCCTCCTGAGCAGCTGGAATTACTACAGGCATGCGCCACCATGCCCAGCCAAACTTTTTTTTGTTTTTGTCTCCCCTCTCCTCCTTCTTTTCTCATTTGTCTCTCTTTGTCTGATTACCTCTTCTATTTGCTTTGTCTTTTTTTTTTTTTGAGATGGAGTCTCTCTTTATTGCCCAGGCTGGAGTACAGTGGTGCGATCTTGGCTCACTGCAAACTCCACTACCCGGGTTCAAGCAATTCTTTTGCCTCAGCCTCCCAAGTAGCTGGGATTACAGGTACCCGCCGCTATGCCCAGCTGGGATTACCGGTACCCACCGCTTGTATTTTTAGTAGAAACGGGATTTCACCATGTTGGCCAGGCTGGTCTCGAACTCCTGACCTCAGGTGATCCTCCCGCCTCCATCTGCCAAAGTATTGGGATTATAGGTGTGAGCCACCACGCCTGGCTTCTTTTTCCTCTCATCTCTTCATTCTCCAGAAAAGGAAAATGATATTCTTTAAAATTGCTTTTTTACAGCTCTGTATTCTCTGTTCTTCCTTGATAAATTGGGCAGGTTTAAGCTTTGACCCCCATCTTAGAAAGGTTCCCCTAAAATAAATAAATCATATTATCATATTACCGTTTTCTTCTCTGTGACTCTTGATGTTTTGTTTGTTTGTTAGCCTTTCCTCTGTGAGTCGGTGGTACTGAATTTTTAAAAGTAATTATTTTGGACTGTTTCGATCACACTATACACCCTGGAAATTGGTGTCTTTTTGCCTCTTTCTTTCTTCCTTTTTTTTTTTTTTTACAGAGTCTCACTCTATCCCCAGGCTGGTGTGCAGTGGCGTGATCTCGGCTCACTGCATCCTCCAACTCCTTGGTTCAAGCCATTCTCCTGCCTTAGCCTCCTGAGTAGCTGGAATTACAGGCACGTGCCACCATGCCTGGCTAATTTTTGTATTTTTAGTAGAGATGGGGTTTCACCATCTTGGCCAGGATGGTCTTGACCTCCTAACCTCGTGATCCACCCACCTCAGCCTCCCAAAGTGCTGGGATTACAGGCATGAGCCACCGTGCTTGGCCTTTTTAAAATTTTTGTTTTTTTGAGACAGAGTCCTGCTCAGTCGCCCAGGCTGGAGTGCAGTGGTGCGATCTCGGCTGACTGCAACCTCCACCTCCCAGGCTCAAGCCATTCTCCTGCTTCAGTCTCCCGAGTAGCTGGGCTTACAGGTGCCTGCCACCATGCCTGGCTAATTTTTGTATTTTTAGTAGAGATGGAGTTTCACCATGTTAGCCAGGCTGGTGTTGAACTCCTGACTTTGTGATCCGCCCACCTCATCCTTCCAAAGTGCTGGCATATTACAGGAGTGAGCCACTGTGCCTGATGTTTTTTTGTTTGTTTGGTTTTGGTTTTGGTTTTGAGACGAGTTTTGCTCAGTCGCCCAGGCTGGAGTGTAATGGCACGATCTTGGCTCACTGCAACCTCCACTCCTGGATGCAAGCGATTCTCCCGCCTCAGCCTCCTGAGTAGCTGGGATTACAGGCACCCGCCATTAAGAGATGGGGTTTCACATGTTGGCCAGGCTGGTCTTGAACTCTTGACAGCAGGTGATCCGCCCCCCTCGGCTTTCCAAAGTGCTGGGATTACAGGTGTGAGGTCCTTTTTGCCTCTTTCTAGGTTTTGGCAGATTATCATCAACATAAATTCTAGTGACTTGAGAGTTTATGATAGTTGCGTTCCAGATAATTTAGGAGTTATCACACTCACCCCTGCGGTGGGTTCTGTCCCATGTTGCGTTCGGGAAAGGCAAATATGAATTAGGTTTTTTCCTCTCGCATATGTTGTGGGAGGTGATCTTGATTTACATACAAATGTCTGCCCCTAATCTCCTTCCCTATCTCCCTTTGAAATTTTTCTTGTTTCTGAGAATCTGTGGGGAAAACAGGCATCAAGTCAAATGTTGTCATACAGGTAGACCCCCTGCATCAGGCCTCAGGGGCTTGTGCCAAAAACAGCGATCACAATGAATGGGAGTGCTGCTACAGGCTGCAGCCTGGATGAACCTTGAAGACACCAGGCTAAGAGAAAGAAACAGCCAAAAAAGACCACATGTTGTCTGATTCCTTGTATATGAAATGGCCAGACAGGAAAACCCATGGAGACAGGGAGTAGCTTAGTGGTTACCAGGGGCTGAGGCTAGGGAGGGATGGGAAGTGCCTGCCCATAGGCATGAAGTTTCTTTATTTTTTTGCAGAGATGGGGTCTTGCTGTGTTTCCCAGGCTGGTCTCGAATTCCTGGGCTCAAGCGATCCTCCCACCTCGGATTCCCGAAGTGCTGGGATTACAGGTGAGCCACCATACCCAGCATGGTACAGTTTCTTTTGGGGATGATAAAAATGTTCTGGAATTAGATAGTGGTGATGTGGCACAACTGTGAATATCTTTAAAAACATCAAATTGTGGCTGGGTGTGGTGGCTCTTGCCTGTAATCCCAGCACTTTAGGAGTGATGTGAGAGGAAGGCATGAGCCCAGGAGTTCGAGACCAACCTGGGCAACATAGTGAGACCTCATCTGCATTAAAAAAAACAAAACAAGCACAAAAGACATCTAATTGTAAACTGTAGGTATGTATGTATGTATGTATTTATTGAGACGGAGTCTCACTCTGTCACCCAGGCTAGAGTACAGTGGCATGATCTCAGCTTACTGCAACCTCCATCTCCCAGGTTCAAGCAATTCACCTGCCTCACCTTCTCCAGTAGCTGAGATTATAGGCACACGCCACCACGCCTGGCTAATTTGTGTACTTTTATTAGAGATGGGCTTTCACCATGTTGTCCAGGCTGGTCATGAACCCCTGACCTCAAGTGATCTGCCCATCTCAACCTCCCAAAGTGCTAGGATTACAGGTGTGAGCCACCACACCTGGCCCAATTATACACTTTAAATGGACTAACTTTACAGTATATAAATTATATGTTTAAAAAAACTGTTTAAAATACTGATTCCGGGCTGGGCACAGTGGCTCACGCCTGTAATCCCAGCACTTTGGGAGGCTGAGGTGGGTGGATCACATAAGGTCTGGGGTTCGAGACTAGCCTGGCTAACATGGTGAAACTCCATCTCTACTAAAAATACAAAAACTAGCTGGGCGTGGTGACGCGCGCCTGTAATCCCAGCTACTCAGGAAGCTGAGGGAGGTAAATCGCTTGAACCCGGGAGCCAGAGGCTGCAGTGAGCCGAGATTGTGCCACTGCATTCCAGCCTGGGCGACAGAGCAAGACTCTGTTTAAAAAAAAAAAAAAAAAAAAACTGATTCCAGGGCCCAGCCAAAACGACTAAATCAGAACCTCTGGGTGTGAGCCTGGGAATCTGCATTTCACCTCCCTCTCAGCGGTACCGGCTGTGCACTTTGTTTAGAAATCACTAAGCATTTCAAGACAGTGATGAGAACAGAGAGTGAAAACAAGCTCGGGGCCCTCTGAGCTCTGGGCCCCATGACTGAGTAGGTCACAGGCTCGTGAAGCTGGCCCTGCAGCCCGGAATGAAGCCTGCATGCTCTACCCAAAGGACGAATAGAGCATTTGCTTCGCGGGTTTGCCTCTTCATCCGAGGACCTGGAAGGTGAGGAGAAATTAGCAACTTCTAAAGGTTTCCTCTGCAAGAGCAATGCAGTGGTTTTAGTGAGAAGAGTGCAGCGGAGTCCCCCGGCCCATGGCTGAGTCATCTCCAGAACTGCGGGCTTTCAGTGACAGAAGGAGAAAGGCTGAGCCTGCGCGAGATCTACGGGAGCTCCTAGGTCAATCCATCAATCCAACAGCATTAAATGACTCTTCTGGCGAATTGAATCAGAATGGGAGTTCATTAAAGGATACCAGGTGGTTCGCGGAATCCCTGTGAGCCTGTTGCTCATGGGGAACCCAGGGTGGGGAGCACCAGGCGGCCACTGAGGGCTCAGCCCCTGTTCCTCCAGAGAGGGGATCTTGTTGCAATTGCCACCTCTCCCTGAAACGAAGCACCTGCCACCACCTCTGCTGCTTCATGTCACCAGCGTCTGATTTGAAGTCTGATTGCATTGCCGCGGTCTCAGGCCCACAGCCTAGCTACGAGGGAGGCTGGAAAGACAAGTGTCACATTTCAGCTTCTGCAGCAGACAGCAGGCCCTGCTGCCCACCAAACAACCCTTCCCCAGAGTGGGCATATGTCAAGCTTTTATTCAACTCGGTGTTGAGGGAATCAGCATAACGCAGCTGATTCAAAGGAGGAGATGAGAGACTAATACTGGTGTCTGTCTGTCTGTTGTCAATGAAGATAAAGAATGCCAGAATCAAACAGCTCTGTTAGATGCGAAAGTGGTTCACGCCCTACAGTCAATACGACCATAACCTTTGGAGTCATCTTCTCTACTTGGTAGAGATCGTTTGCATCTTATCTGTTTTCTCTAAGTTCAAAGACCCTGGGACCTAATGAATAATACATAATACGTCAAACAAAGTTCCATTCTCTGAGAACAATGCCATCTAATAGAACTGCCTGTGGTAATGGAGATGTTCTGTGTCTGTGCTACCCAATAATGTCGCCATTAGCCAGTGCAGCTGTTGAGCACTCAAGATGTGGACACTGAGGAACTGAATTTAAAAAAAAAAATTTTTTTTAATTTGAAATGGAGTCTCACTGTGTTGCCCAGGCTGGAGTGCCGTGGTGCAATCTCCACTCACTGCAACCTCTGCCTCCCAGGTTCAAGCAATTCTCCTGCCTCTGCCTCCCTAGTAGCTGGAACTACAGGTGTGCACCACCACACCTGGCTAATTTTTGTAGTTTTTAGTAGAGATGAGGTTTTACCAAGTTGGCCAGGCTAGTCTCAACTCCTGAGCTCGGGTGATCCACCAGCCTCAGCCTCCCAAAGTGCTGGGATTACAGGTATGAGCCACCGCACCTGGCAAAAAAAAAAAAATATATATATATTTGTTTATATCACAGTGAACTTGTGGGTATTTACCTTATTCTTTGAAAGGACATATGGTCATCTTTTTGCAAACCCGCGAAGCAAATGCTCTATTCGTCCTTTGGGTAGAGCATGCAGGCTTCATTCCGGGCTGCAGGGCCAGCTTCACGAGCCTGTGACCTACTCAGTCATGGGGCCCAGAGCTCAGAGGGCCCCGAGCTTGTTTTCACTCGTGGGTTTGCCTCTTCATCCGAGGACCTGGAAGGTGAGGAGAAATTAGCAACTTCTAAAGGTTTCCTCTGCAAGAGCAATGCAGTGGTTTTAGTGAGAAGAGTGCAGCGGAGTCCCCCGGCCCATGGCTGAGTCATCTCCAGAACTGCGGGCTTTCAGTGACAGAAGGAGAAAGGCTGAGCCTGCGCGAGATCTACGGGAGCTCCTAGGTCAATCCATCAATCCAACAGCATTAAATGACTCTTCTGGCGAATTGAATCAGAATGGGAGTTCATTAAAGGATACCAGGTGGTTCGCGGAATCCCTGTGCTCCTGGGATCTTGCTTTGTCTCTGGAGTGAGTGGTACTGTCCTAGCTCACTGCAGCCTCGAACTCCTGGGCTCAAGCAATCTTCCCACCTCAGCCTCCCAAGTAGCACACCACCATGCTGATTTTTTTGTTTTGGTTTGGTTTGGTTTTTTTAGAGATGGGATCTTGCTATGTTGCCCAGGCTGGTCCGAAACTCTGGCTTCAAGCAGTCCTCCAGCCTTAGCTTCCCAAAGTGCTGGGATATCTGATCTGTGTTACAACTCTATGAGGCTGTGGCCATCACCATTGCCATTTCCAGATGAAACTAGACACCATGCCCCGCCAAAGTCATTAGTTTTTTTCTCTTTCTTTTTTGAAATAGAGATGGGGTCTCACTATGTTGCCCAGGCTGGTCTTGAACTCCTGGGCTCAAGTGATCCTCCTGCCTTTATCTCCCAAAGTGCTGGGATTACAGGTGTGAGCCACAGTGCCCAGCTCAGGGTCATTATTTTTTATTGAGCCTGTCCAGTGGGAAGAAATGACAGTGGTAAAGTGATACCTCTTTCTAGAGCATGTCCATCCGCCCTCTGCCACAACGCTACCCAGCTTGGAGTCCCATTTGCCAATGTCAAGCCCCTCACAAAACGCATCACAGATTATGAGAAAAATTCAATATAATTTATTAAATAGATTCCAAGGGCTCCCGCAGGGAGCATTAACAACTTTTAGTACAATAAATATCAATAAATTAACATAGCTGCCACCTCCTGCCCTCACAAAGGTATCATAAGTAAGATTTAAGCCTCCTGAAGAAAAACATTCCATAAATACCAAGACTAATAACAATAACCTAATGTTTTTCAAGGTAATTCACAAATTTACATCTCAGCCCTCCCAGGACTAGCCCATCTGAGGGGTCACTGAGATTATTCACTGGAAAAATGTACTTAAGGAATCACGGCAGAGTTCCCACACTTAGCTGTCAGTCATCTTTTTAAGGCTCCTTAAGTTCCTGACATTCCAAAAGGAAGAGATGGCCTTAAGTGGTGGCCTGCTGGGCTCCAGAAGTCAACGATTTTAATGCAAGGTCCATGCACTCTGAAAACTGTTGAGAAATAGTCAGGATGAAGCGTTTACATTCATGGGTGTCTGTTGGCACAGAAATGTTTGTTTCTGGTGCATCTTGAAATATGAGTTTGTCGAGGTGCTCTATGATCTCATCAATAACAGATTTGTTGTCTAACTGTCTGATTGTCTTGAGATATGCCCGGATGGCTGGGCTGTGGATGATGTTTGGCGGCTGGGCGTCAGGGGTGAGACACGGCAGCGTGTAATTCTGGGACACGAGCACCCCCTTGTCTTCCTTCACCTGTGGAATGAGGAGAAATGGTGAGTGTTGGGTTTGCAATAACAGCTGCAAGTCCTGACAGTGAATGTTTGCATGCTTCCTCCACAACCCGCCTGGTGGATATATTTATCTGATCAATGTCACAACCCTATGAGGCTGTGCCATCAGTAACCCCATTTCCAGATGAAACTAGAGCTTAGGTGGCTGCAGTCCTGAAGCCTGTGCTCTGAACCACTGACCCATCCAGCTGAGGCCTCCCCAGCCTTCCAGAACCTACTCTCACGTGCTCAGGGTGGTGGAAACTGTAGCACATCTGGCCTTCCATGGACTTCCGCCCTTTGTACTCTGTGTTAAAGCCACGTACGCCCCACTTAGAGAGGACAGTGTTAGGCTTGTCCAGAAAGGCATCCAAGATACAGGGGAGAGTTTTCCCAAACAAACCAAGGAGTCTAGACCACTCCCTCCCTGCCCTCTTTCTAAGGACTAACCATTTTTGAGTCAGACCAAATTGCCAGCAGCACCTCATCAACCTGAACTGCCCAGTCATCTTTGGTTGGTAACAACCTCTGCCTTTTATAAAAGCCAAGGCTAAAGTCTAAATGCCAAGGCAGATGAGAAGGGTAATGCCAATTTCATGAATTGCTTCCAAGTTTGGGTATTTGTTTGTTTGATCAAAGCTATCTTGGCTGGGCACAGTGGCTCACGCCTGTAATCCCAGCACTTTGGGAGGCCGAGGCAAATGGATCACTTGAGGTCAGGAGTTCGAGACCAGCCTGGCCAACATGGAGAAATTCTGTCTCTACTAAAAATATGAAAATTAGCCAGGCGTGGTGGCATGTGCCTGTACTCCCAGCTACTCGGGAAGCTGACGCAGGAGAATCGCTTGAACCCATGACGTAGAGGTTGCAGTGAGCCAAGATCGCGCCACTGCACTCCAGCCTGGGCGACAGAGTGAGACTCTATCTCAAAAAAAAAAAAAAAAAAAGCCATCTTCTCCTGTCTAGTTGCCCCCATCCCTTCCTGGCATAGCCACAGCTCTGGCTTCAGGTCTGGAGAGATGAACCTCTTCGGAGGGCAATGGAAGGCATTTTAAAGAAATCGTTTAGAAAAGAAATCTCTAGAGCACTCACATCTTTCAAAAGCATCTTCGAGAGGGACTGTAATTCCTCGACTATTTTCTGTATATCACTTGGTTGTAGGAAATGGACGGGCAACGTGTGGGAGGTCAGCCAGCCTCCCAGGCAGCAGAGCAGAAACAGCACGGACGTCGCGGGGCCTGGAGAGAGAACGATGCCGTGAACGCATGCATCACACACCCCTGTCCACCCCGGCTCCCCCTGCAGCTGTGCTGAGCCAACCCTGGGGGCAGTGCTTCCAGAATCTTCCTGGTGAGATAAGATGATGCCCAAGACTCCGGAAGCACCAGGACCAGCGAGCAATACCTGAGTGAGAGGCCATGGCGAGAGAGAGCAAGGCCAGCTTCGGTGGGGGCTTCTGGAGCCAGATGTGTTCGCCATGGCTGCTTGGAGATATATAAAGGGCCAGGGTGAGGAGGAAGAGCAGTCAGCGTCCCGCCCATGGCAAAACCATTTACTCAGCTTTTCTCCAGAAAACACACAAAGTTCTGCTGGCCACGGCTGAGTGAAAGGGCTGAAAGGAAATGCTGAGGTTACCCTCAAGGTGGGCAGATGCCTGACTCAGACACACACATACTTCACAAAAAGACACATGCATGCATCTTTGCCTTTCTTCGTGGAAGGAACCTGTTGATTTGACTAGACAAACTTTCGAAGCCCAGGGTTGACAGACACAACCGTACCACCAAGGAGCAGGTGACGTCCAGGAGTTCAAGGCCAGCGCCCACAGGGAATTTCTGGGGAGGAAATGCGAATCTGGCATGAGATGTGCGGAATGCGGTATCTCTGGAAATTTCTGCAGTATATGCCCACGCCGGTGTGCAGGGACGGCCCCGTAACTGCTGTGAGTGTGGTGGGTCGAAGGCTTCATCTCAACTCCGTGTATCCTTGGACATCACTGGACTCTCCATCGTGCCTCTGCAATCTCAGGGCCCAGAACCAGAGGCTGTGCTCCAGAGTTATTGCTTGAAATCCTTGTTCATATCTTTTTTTTTTTTTTTTGAGATGGAGTCTTGCTCTGTCACTCAGGCTGGAGTGCAGTGGCCTGATCATTGCAACCTCCGCATCCCGGGCTCAATAAATTCTCATGCCTCAGTCTCAGCCTCCCAAGTAGCTGAGACTACAGGCAGGTGCCACCATACCCAGCTAATTTTTGTATTTTTAGTAGAGATGGTGTTTCACCATGTTCTCCAGGCTGGTCTTGAACTCCCGACCTCAGGTGATCCGCACACCTCGGCCTCCCAAAGTGGTGGGATTACAGGCGTGAGCCACCGCGCCCAGCCTGCCTGGCTAAGTTTTAAAATTTTTTCGTAGAGACAGGGTTTCACCATGTTGCCCAGGCTGGTCTCAAACTTCTGGGCTCATCCTCCCACCTTGGCCTCCCAAAGTGCTGAGATTACAGGCATGAGCGACTGCACCCGGCCTCCTTATTCATATTTTAGTGCCAGCTTTGATCAGGCCCTTTTCTAGGGTATTGGGAATAGTGGCGAAGAAGTTAGACAGGGTCCCCGCCCTTGTGGGCCCGGCATTGCGGTGGGCCGTGGCAGACAATAGCAACAACATTCATAAATAAGCTAGAAGGCACTGCTACGGTTGGAGAGTGACGGGCGGGATACTTTTAGTCAGGTGATCAGCAAAAGTCTCTCTGAGAGGTGACAACATTGAAGCAGAGACTGAAAGACAAGAAGGAGCTGGTCCTGCGAAGACCTGGGAGAAGAGTGTTCCAAGGCGACAGGACAGGAGTGCAAAGTCCTCAGGCAAAAATGAGCTCGATGCTGTTCCTAGAATGGGAAGAGGGTCATGGCAGCCTCGGTGACGAGAGAGGACAGGAGGGTGGTGGGGAGGCAGGCTGCGGCCCCATCACAGAGGCCTGAGGCTGGGACAAAGAGCCCGGGTTTATTCCGCATGTGACGAGGCAGTGCTGGACAGCTTTCAGTAGGGAAACAAAGGATCGGATGCACTTTATTTTTTTCTTTTCTTAATTGTTTTGTCTTTTGTTTTTTTTGGAGAGGTCTCAAGGCCATCCTCCCACCTTGGCTTCCCAAAGTGCTGGGATTACAGGCATGAGTCACCATGCCTGGCCCTGAGGCACTTTATTTATTATTAGTAGTAGCATTTTTTTTTTTTCTTTTTGAGACAGACTCTCACTTTGTCACCCAGGCAGCAGTGAAGTGGCTCAATCTCAGCTCACTGCAACCTCCACCTCCCATGTTCAAGCGATTCTCGTGCCTCAGCTTCCTGAGTAGCTGGGATTACAGGCATGCACCACCATGCCTGGCTAATTCTTGTATTTTTAGTAGAGATGGAGCTTCACCATGTTGGGATGAGGTCAGTCTGGGCGGCCCATAGAACCCAAGATGCACAGAGGGGACACACCAGGAAGCCCTCCCACCCATCCTCCCAAGTCCCCCTGCCGCCAGCCACCACTGACTTTTTCTTTACTTCCCAAACCACCACAATATGGCTTTCACCACCCCACTAATTTAATCAAAATCCTCTAGCAGAGTCCATGGTAGGCATGACCTTCATCCGCAGGTGTTTACTGCCATAATTATGTTGCATTGCATGGCAAAAGGGATTTTGTAGGTATGGTCATGGTTACTATTCAGTTTACCTAAAATAGATTTTCCTGGGTTCCCTGGGCCGCCCCAACACAATCCCACAAGCCCATCAAGCAGAAGAGGAGGTCAGAGGGATTCCAAGCGAGAGAAGAGCTCACCTGCTGTTGCTGGCTTGAAGATGGTGGGGGCAGCGTGGAAAGCACGAGAAGGAAATAATTTGGTCAATAACCACTGAGCTTGGAAGTGGATGCTGAGACCTAAATGAGAACCCTAGCCAGCCAGCACCTTTATTTTAGTTCAGTGAGTTCCTGAGCAAATAATCTATCCATGGCATGCTAGACTTTGACCTACAGATGCTATGAGAAAGAAAATGTGTGTGTGTGTGTGTGTGTGCGTGTGTTTAATAGACAGGATCTTGCTCTCTCATCCAGGCTGGAGTGCAGTGGTATGATCACAGCTCACTGCAGCCTTGACCTCCCAGACTCAAGTAGCCCTCTTACCCTAGCCTCCCAAGTAGCTGGGACTATAGGCCTCCACCACCATGCCTGGCTAATTTCTGTATTTTTTGTAGCGATGGGGTCTCACCATGTTGCCCAGGCTGGTGTTGAACTCCTGGGCTCAGGCAATCCCACCTCACCTTCCCAAAGTGCTGGGATCATAGGCACGAGCCACTGCACCTGGCCACATGTGTGGTTTTATTTATTTATTTATTATTTTGAGATGGAGTGTGGCTCTGTTGCCCAGGATGGAGTGCAGTGGCATGATCTTGGCTCACTGCAACCTCTGCCTCCTGGGTTCAAGCAATTCTCTTGTCTCAATCTCCCAAGTAACTGGGATTACAGGTGCGTGCCACCATGCCTGGCTAATTTTTGTATTTTTTGTAGAGATGGGGTTTTACCATGTTGGCCAGGCTGGTCTTGAACTCCTGACCTCAAGTGATCCACCCACCTTGGCCTCCCAAAGTGCTAGGATTACAGGTGGGAGCCACCACACCTGGCTGCATTTGTGGTTTTAAACTGCTGTTTGTGATATTTGTTATGGCAGCAATAGAGAACTAATACAGTACCCAGAGACCACATGTTGTCAGCCTTCCCGGGGTTTCAGCCTTCATTTTACATAACCCATCTATAGCATGAAACATTGCCAACCACTTCCACTTTCCTGACAACCTCTTGTTCCTCTCCTAAAACAACTTCATCCTGATCCATTTTGCCCCTCTCCCCAGCTCCATGGACTCCACCCGTGATCTGGATTCCTCATACTTTAGTGTCTGTCTCCTTCACACTCCAGAACTAAATGTCCACCTCAATGTCCCACTGATACCTCAAAATCAGCATGCACAAAGGTGGGCGTGAGAACAGGGTAATAGTGACAGTGGAGATGAAGAGGTGTGGATGGATTGTAGAAATGTTTAGGAGGGAAAATACATAAGAGGTGACTTTTTGTTGTGTTTTGTTTTGTTTTGTTTTGTTTTTGAGACAGCATCTCGCTTTGTCACCTGGGCTGGAGTGCAGTGGCACGATCTTAGCTCACCACAACCTCTACCTCCTGGGTTCAAGCGATTCTCCTGCCTCAGCCTCCTGAGTAGCTGGGATTACAGGTGTGAGCCACCACACTTGGCCTTTTTTTTTTTTTTTTTTTTTTTTTGTATTTTTAGTAGAGATGGGGTTTTGCCATGTTGGCCAGGCTGGTCTTGAACTCCTGACCTTGTGATTCACCTGCCTTGGCCTCCCAAGGTGCTGGGATTACAGGCATGAGCCATGGCGCCAGGCCAGAAGTGGTGTTTGATTGGATATGGGGATAGTGGAGAGCAAAGAGTTGAGGACAACTTCTAGGTTTTTGGTTTGGGCAGCTGGAAGAATGACATTGGTACAAACTGAGAGGATTACAGGCCTAAGGCCTTTGGGGCTTGGGTGAGGTGATGAATTCTAGCTCTTTGCTTGTTGGTTGGCTGGTTTTGTTTTGTTTTGTTTTCTTTAAGAGGCAAGGTCTCACTCTGTCACCTAGGCTAGAGTGCAGTGGTGTGATCACAGCTCACTGCAGCCTCAAACTCCTAGGCTCAAGAGATCCTTCTGCCTCAGCCTCCTGAGTAGCTGGGGCTACAGGCACACAGCACACCACCATGCCTGGCTAACTTTTGAATTTTAACTTTTTGTAGAATTAAGATCTTGCTCTGTTGCCTAGGCTGGTCTTGAACTCTGGGGCTCAAGCAATCCACCCACCTTGGCCTCCCAAAGTGCTGGGACTATAGGTGTGAGCCACACACCCGGCCTGATTCAGCTTTTGACATAGTGAATGGGAAGCGTTATGGATGCTCAGCTGAAGACATACAGCAGGCCATCGGACGTGTGCATCTGGAGCGTGAAGGAGGGAACTACAGACGTAAATGTGGGTGCCATCAAGGTATTGTGGCAGATAAAACTATAAGCCAGTAAGAGACGAGCAGTGTGAGGTGTGGAAGTCAAGCATGGAGCCCTGGGACATGCCTCCATTAACAGGACAAGGAGAAGATGATTTAATCTAGAACATGGAGAAGGCACTCTCAAGAGAAAAAGAAGGCTGGGCGCGGTGGCTCACACCTGTAATCCCAGCACTTTGGGAGGCCAAGGCAGGCGGATCACGAGGTCAGAAGGTCGAGACCATCCTGGCCAACATGGTGAAACCCCATCTCTACTAAAAACACAAAAAATTAGCCAGGTGTGGTGGTATGTGCCTGTAGTCCCAGCTACCTGGGAGGCTGCGGCAGGAGAATTGCTTGAACCCAGAAGGCGGAGGTTGCAGTGAGCTGAGATCGCGCCATTGAACTCCAGCTCAGTGACAGAGTGAGACTCCATCTCAAAAAAAAAAAAAAAAAAAGAGAAAGAGAAAGAAAAGTAACCAGAAACACATGCTGTCATGGAATAAGATGAAAAGTAGTTTTTCAAGAAGGAGGAAATGGTTGGCATCATCAAAAGCCACGAAGAGGTCAAATAAGATAAAGGCTGCGGAGATTCACTAGATTGGGCAACATGAGGTCACAGAAATTTTGCTGGGAGAGTTTGAATAAATTGTTGGTGTGGCAGTTATATCGTGGTGGTTTGGGAAGTGAGGAAAAAGTGAGCATAGGCCAGGCATGGTGGCTCACACCTGTCATCCCAGCACTTTGGGAGGCTGAGTCAGGTGGAACACCTGAGGTCAGGAGTTCGAGATCAGCCTGGCAAACATGATGAAACCCCGTTCTACTAAAAATACAAAAATTAGCTGGGCATGGTGGCGGGGCGCCTGTAATCCCAGCTACTCGGGAGGCTGAGGCAGGAGAATCGCTTGAACCCAGGAGGTGGAGGTTGCAGTGAGTCAAGATTGCACCACTACATTCCAGCCTGGGCGACAGAGCAAGACTCCGTCTCAAAAAAAAAAAAAAAAAGAAAAAGAAAAAGTGAGCATAGATCACTGTGTCAAGAAGCTTGGATGAGAAGGAAGAGATAAGAGACAGTGGTGGCTGCAGGGGGACTTGGGATGAAGGGTGGAAGGACTTCCTGGCTGGGCCCATTCTGTGCATCTTGGGTTCTGTGGTCCGCCCAGACCTGACCTCATTCCTGAGCTCTTACTCCTAACCAATGGCTGATTTGACAGAGTAGATGCCCATTGGCATCTGGACCTTAACTTGTTCCAAATAGGATGCTTGATTTCCCCTCTCAGTCTTCTCTTCCTTCACTGCACATTGTCCATCTGTTGCTCCATTAAAATCGCAGGAGCCATGTCTGTGATTCATCTTCTTGATTTATTTATATCACTATGGACTCAAAGATATTTATTTTATTCTTTGAGAGCCAGGCATGGTGGCTCACGCCTGTGATCTCAGCACTTTGGGAGGCTGAGGTGGGTGGATCACTTGAGGTCAAAAGTTCGAGACCAGCCTGGGCAACATGGTGAAACCCTGTCTTTACTACAAATACAAAAACAGCCAGGCGTTGTGATGCATGCCTGTAGTCACAGCTACTCAGGAGGCTGAGGTGGGAGGACCACTTCAGCTCAAGAGGTCCAGGCTTCAGGGACCTGTGATCACGCTACTGCACTGTAGCCTGGGTAACAAAGTGAGACCCTGTCCCCCCCCCCCAAAAAAAAGGATATTTTCTTTTTCGAAAGGACACATGGTCATCTTTTTGCCTTAACTCCCTGTTTTGGATAATTTTTTTTTTTTTTTTTTTGAGACAGTCTTGCTCTGTTGCCCAGGCTGGAATGCAGTGACATGATCTTGGCTCACTACAACCTCCGCCTGATGAGTTCAAGCAATTCTCCTGCCTCGGCCTCCCAAGTAGCTGGGTTTATAGGCACATGCCACCATGCCTGGCTAAATTTTGTATTTTTAGTAGAGACGGGATTTCACCATGTTTGCCAGGCTGGTCTCAAACTCCTGACCTCAGGTGATCCACCCACCTCAGCCTCCCAAAGTGCTAGGTTTACAGGGATGAGCCACCATGCCCAACCTAATTTTTCTTTTTTTTTCTTTTTTGAGACAGAGTCTCGCTCTGTCGCCCAGGCTGGAGTGCAGTAGCACAATCTCCACTCACTGCAAGCTCCACCTCCCGGGCTCATGCCATTCTCCTGCCTCAGCCTCCTAGGAGTAGCTGGGACTACAGGTGCCTGCCAGCACGCCCAGATAATTTTTTATATTTTTAGTAGAGATGGGGTTTCACCGTGTTAGCCAGGATGGTCTTGATCTGCTAACCTCGTGATCTACCCACCTCGGCCTCCCAAAGTGCTGGGATTACAGGGTAAGCCACCGCTCCCAGCCACCCAGCCTAATTTTTCTAATAACAGTAAAGTTGTCCCAATATCGTATAGTTAAAAAGAATGAGAGATGTTAATGTGTTCTTCCGAAATTCATTTGTCAGAACCTGATGCCCAGTGTGATAGTATTAAGAGGTGGGGCCCTTTGGGAAGTGATTAAGTGTGGGGGCTCCTCAGGAATGGGATTAATGTTCTTATAAAAGAAGCTTCATGGCTGGGCGTGGTGGTTCACACCTGTAATCCCAACACTTTGGGAGGCTGAGGCCAGCGGATTGCCTGAGCCCAGGAGTTTGAGACCAACCTGGGCAACATGGTGAAACTCCATCTCTAGTAAAATACAAAAAGTTAGACCGGGCACAGTGGCTCACGTCTGTAATCCCAGCACATTGGGAGGCCGAGGTGGTGGATCACCTGAGGTCAGGAGTTCGAGACTAGCCTGGCAAACATGGTGAAATCCTGTCTGTACTAAAAATACAAAACATTAGCGGGGCGTTGTGGCAGGCGCCTATAATCCCAGCTACTCGGGAGGCTGAGGCAGGAGAATCGGTTGAATCTGGGAGGCGGAGGTTGGAGTGAGCCGAGATCGCGCCATTGCATTCCAGCCTGGAAAACAAGAGTGAAACTCGGTCTAAAAAATAAAAAAGTTGGCCGGGCGCGGTGGCTCAAGCCTGTAATCCCAGCACTTTGGGAGGCCGAGACGGGCGGATCACGAGGTCAGGAGATCGAGACCATCCTGGCTAACACAATGAAACCCCGTCTCTACTAAAAATACAAAAAAATTAGCCGGGCGAGGTGGCGGGCGCCTGTAGTCCCAGCTACTCGGGAGGCTGAGGCAGGAGAATGGCGTAAACCCGGGAGGCGGAGCTTGCAGTGAGCCGAGATAGCGCCACTGCACTCCAGCCTGGGCGACAGAGCGAGACTCCGTCTCAAAAAAAAATAAATAAATAAAATAAAAAAAATAAAAAATAAAGTCGGAAGTGGTCATGCGCGCCTGTAATCCCAGCTACTAGGGAGGCTGAGGCAGGAAAATCGCTGGAACCCGGGACACTGAGATTGCAGTGAGCCGAGATCTCGCCACTGGACTCCAGCCTGGGCGACAGAGTGAGACTCTGTCTCAATGAAATAAAATAAAAAGTTAAAAACATAAAATGAGGACTGGGTGCTTAAACAGTTATACAGGTGGACAGTATGAAACCCCTGACTCCAGGCTTAGAGAGACCCACCCTGGAACCCACTGGCTGGCTGGAGTCGAGAGGTTTGACCTTGGGTCCTCTTCTCCTTTCTCCAGCTGTCAGATGGGTATAGGATGACTTTCCGTGGGGAGTGCTTGACAGGAGGTAAGAAACAGGTCAGCTACAGCGCTCACTGCCTGCGGGAGCTGCTGCACTTAGAACCACCAGCTGTTATCCCATTTTTGTAGATGAGGGCAGAAGAGAAAACCCAGGTGGTTGGGGCCGAGTTGTCTGTGATCCGGATGGGGGGCTTTTTCCTCGGGGCAGGTGAGCGCGCTTGGAGAGGCCCCGGCCCCCGCGCACGCGTCCTGGAGGTTGCCTGGCAACGCACCGGCCATGGAGGCGTCTTACAAGTCTGAGTCCGAGTCTGAGGCCTGGCCTGGCACTCAGCGGCCCGGGACCGGGACCGTGAGCGCGGCGGTGCGCGAGCACTTGCGGAAGCTGTGTCTGCGCGAGTTCCCGTGCGGCGCCGGCAGCTGGGTGCGGGCGCCGGGGCTGGGACTCTGGGGGCCTGGACCGGCTGCGGGGAGGCACGGGCCCGGGCGAGCGGGGCGGGCTGGTCCCTGGGGCCTCGGATCTGCGCATTCTGGGGGCCGCCAACGTGGGGGCGGGTGGGGCTCGAGGGTGAAGGTGGGGACCGGGCCGTGGGCACTGCCGGGGGGGAGGAGAGCGGGGCCCGTCCTGAGCACCTCAGATGACCTGGGCCGGGGCCTCTCCCTGACTCGATGCCAACACCCCAGATTTCCAGTGGGCAGGTTCCTTTGGGGTGAAAAGCTTTTGTTTTGGGCAAAGAGTGCCACAACTTTTCCCAGCCTCCGAGCATTTAATGAGAGCCTGAGGCAGTGTGAGACGTGGCTCTGAGCCTGAAGCCTGTGACCTTGGGTCCAGGAGAAGGGGTTACCCCTGCATCCCACCTGTGTCCAGAGTCCTAGACCCTTCCCCTCCGTGGCTTCAACCACGAGGGGAGCCCAGGTGTAGCCCAGGAAGGCCTATTGCCCAGGCTGGAGCTTAGTGACGCGATCTCGATTTACTGTAACCTCCGCCTCCTGAGTAACGGAGATTACAGGCAGCTGCCACCATGCCCAGCTAATTATTGTATTTTTAGTAGAGACAGAGTTTCACCATGTTGCCCAGGCTAGTCTCAAACTCCTGACCTCAAGTGATCCGCCCGCCTTTTTAAAAGGAATGGGATCTTTTAATTATGTTGTATCTCACCTCATCTGTAGTTATATCCATGGCTAATAATCCGTCAAAATTATTGATTACTAAATTTCTTTTTTCTCTTTTTTTTTTGAGATGGAGTCTCACTCTGTCCACCCAGCCTGGAGTGCAGTGGTGTGATCTCGGCTCACTGCAACCTTCACCTCCCGGGTTCAAACGATTCTCCTGCCTCAGCCTCCCGGGTAGCTGGGACTACAGGCACCCGCCACCACGCCTGGCTCATTTTTTGTATTTTTAGTAGAGACGGGGTTTCACCGTGTTAGCCAGGATGGTCTCGATCTCCTGACCTCATGATCCGCCTGGCTCGTCCTCCCAAAGTGCTGGGATTACAGGCGTGAGCCACCATGCCCGGCCCACTTTCTAGATTTCTAAACTTGATCCCTAATCATCCAGTTTTATGATCTGTTCTGTTTTGAGCATTTGGTGTCCTTAAGGGGGCTGTGTCACACCTAGAGAAATCCCCACCTCTGCCACTGCAGAATAAGTCACGCTTTCTTCCTCAAACTTGGCGAACATGGAGAGAGCTGGTCCCCAAAGAGGAGGATGTGGTGAGCCCCGGGGAGGAGACGGTGGAGGCCCTGCTGGGCCTGGTCCGCAGCCCCCACTCCCCCTGGGCTCTGCTGAACGACTCGAATGCTGAAGACAGTTTCCTGAGAGAACTGGCCATCCGGAACCCGCTGATGATCACAGACACCTTCTTCTACTCCTACTTCCGGTCCCTGCGGGTGGTAGATAAGGAGGTGAGTGCTGGGCACGTAGGGGGGTGATGCTAGGGTGGCCACTTCCCTAAGGGAGGTTGGGGGGAGGGCACCCTTCCCCACAGTGCCTCAGGGATCCTGCCCTGGGGGCTGAAGCCAAGGCCAGCCTGCCCTCTGCTTCATCTCCCTGGCTTGTGTGCCAGGCAGGGCCAGCTACTCGGTCAGCCTCGCGTTTCTTCTTCCTTTATCCCTGGAGGCCATCATGGCACATCTTCCACAGCTGAGTTCTGCAGTGGACCCTCCTGGGTTCTAGTAAAGGTTTTCCAAAGGGTCTGTGTTAGTTTTACTTCATTTAAACCATGGAAGTCAGGGTGGAGGATGGTTGGTGTAGTTCCAACTATTTTAATTTGTTACCAAAAATCATTTTTTGTTTGTATCAGTAACAGAGCCCAGGCTCGGCACGGTGGCTCTCTGGTGCTTGTAATCTCAGCACTTTGGGAGGCTGAGGCAGGAGGATCGTTTGAGTCTAGGTGTTAGAGACCCAGCCTGGGCAACATAGTGGGATCCCATCTCTATAAAATTTTAAAATTTAGCCAGGTATAGTGGTGCACGCCTGTAACCCCAGCTACTCGGAGGCTGAGGCAGGAGAATCACTTGAGCTGGGGAGGTAGAGGCTGCAGTGATCATGATCACACCGCTGCACTCCAGCCTGGGTGACAGAATGAGACCCTGTTTCAAGCAAGCAAGCAAGCAAGAGTGAGACTCTGTCTCAATGAATAAATAATGTCAGCAAGCCAGCCCAAACATTGCCTGGAAACTTGGTCTCAGCCTTCCCCCGGCTTGGCTTTCTTTTTCCAGAGCCACTGGGAAGTGACATGGCACTGGGGGACAAATAGGGTGACTGGTAGCAGTTTGCCAGGGACTTTCAGTTTCAGTGCAGAAGGTTTCGTGTCCTGGGAACGAACCCCTTCCGTCCTTGGCAGACTGGCACAGTTGGTGACCCTGGAGAAGGGAGGCCCCGCTAGAAAGGGTCCGGATGTCTTTGAGGCCACAGGAACTGAGGAGTCATGGATGGGTCACTGCAGCTTCTAGTCAGACCCTGCTCTGGGTGATTCCTGGACACCTTGACTGACTGCAGTGCCCAGAGTTCACTGTGGCTCTGGGGCAGACAGAAAGGAGAGAGGTTCCTGCCCTCACAGGTGGCTTATGGTCCAACAAAGGACACAGGTCATTGGCCTGAAAATCACGCACCGCCTATGGTCAGAGAAGGATGGAGGTTGGGAGAGGCTCTTGGATCTCGGCAGAACAATGCAGTGTGGGAACGGCTTCCAGGGAAGCAGGGGGTGGGGAGGGAGGGGTAACTGATGGAGGAGCCGCTGTCTTCCTAATGTGGACATGGGTTCTGTGCCTGTGCTCCCTTGCCTGCTATAGCCCTCAGCTTCCTCTCCCCTCTTCCAGGTCACCCTGGTGGATAAAGACCTCCTGAAATTTCTAAAGCTGGAGGAGTTGGTACTGAGCGCCAATCGAATCAAGGAGGTGGATGCCACCAATCTGCCCCCCACACTCAAGGTGAAGGAGCCCTGGTCTGTTTTGAGTATTTGGGCCACCGCAGCCCAGAGGCCTTGCTCTACCCTACCCCACATAGGTGTGGCCAGTGTGGGTGGAGGGTAGGGCCCAGCTCCAGGCTTTTAAAATGTAGGGCACTTTCCCAGAAGTTTAACATAGAATTACCGTATGACCCAGTGCTTCCATTCCTAGGTGTATCCATGAGGGAACTGAAGACAGGGACTTAGCCAGATTTTTGTACTCCAGAGTTCAGAGCTGCTTTACTCACAATAGCAGAAGGGTGGACAGAACTCAAGTGTCTATAAACAGATGAACGGATAAACAAACAAAAAATGTGGCACAGGCCAGGTGCGGTGGCTCACGCCTGTAATCCCAGCACTTTGGGAGGCTGAAGTGGGCAGATTGCCTGTTCTCAGAAATTCGAAACCAGCCTGGGCAACATAGGAATATCCCGTCTCTACAAAAATACAAAAATTAGCTGGGTGTGGTGGCTGGTGCCTGTAATACCAGCTACTCTCGAGGCTGAGGCAGGAGAATCGCTTGAACCCAGGAGGCGGAGGTTGCAGTGAGCCAAGATTGTGCCACCGCACTCCAGCCTGGGCAACAGAGCAAGACTCCACCTCAAAATAATAATAAATAAACAATAAATAAATAAAAATTTAAAAAGCCCAAACCAGCAAGCAAACAACAACAACAAAAAAGGTGTGTGAGGCCGTGGATGAGAACTACAAGCAAGGAAGGTTAGCTTTGGATTTTTGCCTTATCCATCGAGGGGCCCTTTGGGCCTCCCAGGGACACATTCCTATGGGTTGAGAAGGTGCCAGATGTTATGCAGATCCCCACTGCCAATCCAACATCACCCCCCATTCCAGATGTTGACGTGTCTTTCACAAAAGGCAAAGAAACTTCCCGAGACCTGCTGCAGGAATCTTTTCTTCCTGGGTTTTTTTTTTTTTTTTTTTTTTTGAGACGGAGTCTCGCTCTGTCACCCAGGCTGGAGTGCAGTGGCCGGATCTCAGCTCACTGCAAGCTCCGCCTCCCGGGTTTACGCCATTCTCATGCCTCAGCCTCCCGAGTAGCTGGGACTACAGGCGCCTGCCACCTCGCCCGGCTAAGTTTTTTTTTTGTATTTTTAGTAGAGACGGGGTTTCACTGTGTTAGCCAGGATGGTCTCGATCTCCTGACCTCGTGATCCGCCCGTCTCGGCCTCCCAAAGTGCTGGGATTACAGGCTTGAGCCACCGCGCCCGGCCTCTTCCTGGGTTTTTTAAAGGGAGGCCGGGTGGCGCCAGGGAGGCGGGGTGTGAGTAATCTGTGATTCCTCTACTAAATTCTGCGGGACGGAGGGGAGGGGCCTGATCCTCAGCGCTGACTTGGCGCCCTATCGTCCCGGGCCTTCCGTTTGGTCTCCCAGGTGCTGGAGCTCTACGGCAATGAGATCAGCAGCATGGAGTGTCTGTGCGCCCACCCGCCCGCCGGCCTGCAGCACCTGGGGTTAGGCCACAACAAGCTTCTAGGCCCCTTGGAAAGTCTCTACGTCACCGCTGATCACTGGTAACTCCGGAGCCCAGGTGGAAAGCGAGAGGGAGGGATTAAGTATCAGGCTGAGGCGATTTTACCCCGGTGGCGTGAGAACTCAGCTTTGGTCTTTTCTGTAACTCCCAGCTGGCTGCTAACTCCAGACTTACGGTTTATTTTTCTGAATCCCCCTTCAGTGGGATTTTGTAAACAAAAAGCCCAGAGAACAAGAGGTGGTGGGTGTGAAAGCCTTTGCTTTGGTGCCGTCTTTTAATTTTTTTATTTTATTTTTTATTTTTATTTTTTTTGAGATGGAGTTTCCCTCTTGCCCAGGCTAGAGTGCTGTGTGCTGTCTCGACTATGCAACCTCTACCTCCCAGATTCAAGCGATTCTCCTGCCTCAGCCTCCCAAGTAGCGGGTATTGCAGGCACCCACCACCACACCTGGCTAATTTTTGTATTTTTAGTAGAGATGGGGTTTCACCATGCTGGCCAGGCTGGTCTTGAACTCCTGACCTCAAGTGATCCACTTACTTCAGCCTCCCAAAGGGCTGTGATTACAAGCATGAGCCACTGCACTTTGCCTGGTGCCATATTTTAGAGGAAGGTTTCTCCCCTTGGGCTCGCTGGCATTGGAGCCCCATCATTCTTTGCTGTGGGGCTGTCCTGGGTATGGTAGGATATTGAACAGCATCCCTGGCCTGCATCTGCAGATGCCAGGGGCACCTCCCTGCTAGTTGTGACAAGCAAAAATGTCTCCAGACAGTACCTAATGTCCCCTGAGCAGCAAAATCCCCCAAGCTGAGAACCGCGGCCCTGGAACCAAGCCCTCCTAGCGCCAGCTGCTCCATCGCTGTTGAAGGTTCAGGCTCATTAGGAGCCTGCAGACGGTTCAGCTCCCAGTTGATACTCAGCTTGGTTTCCTCCGTGGGTGAGCGGCAGAAAACTTAACATCCTGGACCTAAGGGGTAGGAGGGGGACCAGAGACCACCCAGAAAAGGCCATCAAAGGAAGCTGGGAGAGGAAGGCTTTGCAAAGCATGCTGTGAGAAGTCCCAGGACTTCAGCAGTCCAGCAAGGACGGAAGGGGTAGAACCGCCTCCCCCCTTTCCTTCCCCCAAGGAACCTGGAGGGCACGCCCTTGGGGGGTCCAACCCTCTGCATGCCTGGAGCGGGCGGATGCAGCAGGGAAGGGAAGCCCCTCTCGGACCCTGCTTTCCTCTTCCTCCTCTTCTCTTCTGCTCTTAGGGGAAGAGTGAGGCTAGGATTGGGGGACGCTGTGCTGGCAGCGGCCGCTTGTGTTTTTCGTCTGTTCTCAGAGCTGAGATCAAGTCGCTTTCTAGTTTGTGGCAGCAGGAAATTCACCCTGCCCCTGCCCTGTGTCTTGGTCTGGCCACAGGCCTTGGCCCATGCCCTTTGCAGGCCCCTCCCAGCCCCCTTGCCTCCTGGGGTCCTGCCCCAGTCTGCCTTTGAGACGCCATCTCCTGCTTCTAGGATGCCCAGCCCTCCAGCCTCTGGCTCCCTCCTCCCAGTCCCCAGCGTCAACCCCACTCCTGCCCTGTCCACTCCTGCCCCTGTCCACAGCTCCCCCACGGTGGCTGTCCCCTGCTGTGCCATCCAGTCTGCCCGTAGTATTTGTGCAGAGCCTCCTAGACGCACGCAGTGTGCAAAGCTCTACGGAAGCTACTGAGAGGTTTGGCCAAGAAGAGAGGAGTCCCGCGAGGGGAGGTCGGTGGGGGCGTCTCTGGCTCTGACTGAGGGCGGCAGTGCTACGGAGAGTGGAGACGAAGAGCCAGGCACTCATTCCCGACCCGGGGTTAACTTGGGTCAAGGGTAGGACAGGGTGTGCAGGCCATGGGTGGGCAGAGTCCTTAGGCCCAGGCCCACCGTTGGTTTGGCTGCAGGGCTGCTTGTCCCCTGCTCACCTGGCTTCTTGACCCTCAGACGGTCCTGCTTACCTTCCAGGCCCAACCTCGTCTCCCTGGACCTGGGCTTCAATGACCTGACAGACCTGCAGAGCATGGTTGCCAGCCTGAGGACCCTCCGGCACCTGCGACTCCTGGTGCTGCAGGGAAACCCACTGGCCTTGGTGCCCTACTACCGCGGCCTCACCATCGACAGCCTGGCCCAGCTCTGCGTGCTGGACGACATCACCGTGTCTCCCAACGAGAAGCATCTCTTCCGGGGGCTCAGCCTCAATGGCGGTGAGGTTGCTGGCAGGCAGGGAGGGGGTGGCGCGTGACACCCCAGCCTCCGCCTGGCTGTGCCCCGCCCTCCTGGGTCCGCACACCCCTCTGTCCTGCAACTCCCCATTTGACCCAGACCCTAGTCAGGTACAGCCTCTCTTCTGGGCCAGAGTTTTCCGCCAGGCTTTGATTCCGTGATTGGGATTTGGAGACAGAAATGAGAGGGGGAGGCTGGGCGCGGTGACTCGCGCCTGTAATCCCAGCACTTTGGGAGGCTGAAGCAGGCAGATCGCTTGAAGTCAGGAGTTTGAGACCAGCCTGGCCAACATGGTGAAACCCTCATCTCTGCTAAAAATACAAAAATTAGCCGGGCGTGGTGGCGAGTGCCTGTAATCCCAGGTACTCGGGAGGCTGAGGCATGAGAATCTCTTGAACCCAGGAGGTGGAGGTTGCAGTGAGCCGAGATGACACCAGTGTACTCCAGCCTGGGCAACAGAACGAGACAAAATAAAAAAAAGAGGTGGTGCGGGAGGATCACTTGAGCCCAGGAGGTGGAGGCTGCAGTGAGCTCTCATCTCACCACTGCACTCTAGCCTGGCGACAGAGCGAGACCCTGTCTCTAAAAAAATAAAAAATAAAAACCTGTAGGGACTTGGGACAGTTATTTCAATCAGCTTCTTCACCTCCCTGGTGGCTGGAGGTCACCCCCTTGTGGTTCATGCTGCAAGGTGCACTGGAGGCTTCTTCAGGTCACTGTGACGTGCTAGATAATACTAAGGTGACCCTCTGCAGAGCAGCCCTTATCACTCCCATATACAGATCAGGAAGACAAGCTGAAGAGAGGGGTATAATGACACCCAGATCACTCCAGGCCAGCTTACCGGAGTGGTGGCCTGAACCTGACTGCCTCACCAAGGCTCAGCCCTGAGTGCTGGAGAGAATCCAGGGCCCTGTGCCTTCCCAGCCCTCCTGTTTTCTATCTGCCAACTTCCATTCCACGGGGCCCCCTGTCCTGCCCATTCCTCTGCAGATCTCTTGGCACAGGAGGCGCAGTTTGTGGTGACCATCGGAAACATCAGAGGAGTCCTGGACACCTCTGTCCTAGACCCGGAACCCGGGCCCGAAGGCCCTTTCGTCGCTTATAGCTATTACGTGACGTACGATTTTGTGAGAGACGAAGAAGGTGAAGCGGTTGAGGACACAGGCGAGCTGGCCGAGGTGTGCCCTGGGCTGTCCCTAGGAGTGTGGGAGGCTCTTGTGAAGGCTGAACCGCTTCGTGGGCCCCAGGAAAATCCTTTTAATTAATTAATTTATTTATTGAGGCAGAGTCTCACTGGAGTGCACTGGTGCGATCTCAGCTCACTGCAACCTCTGCCTCCCGGCTTCAAGCGATTCTCCTGCCTCAGCCTCCCCAGTAGCTGAGATTACAGGTGCCCACCACTACGCCCAGCTAATTTTTGTATTTTTAGTAGAGATGAGGCTTCACCTTGTTGACCAGGCTGGTCTGGAACTCCTGAGCTCAAGTGATCCTCAGCCTCCCGAAGTGCTGGGATTACAGGCGTGAGCCACTGCACCCAGCCCCATTCTGCAATTTCTACAACTCCTCCCATCTCCCTCCACATCAGAAGAAAACCCAAGGATACCATC
This sequence comes from Macaca mulatta, assembly GCF_049350105.2. NCBI lineage: Eukaryota > Metazoa > Chordata > Mammalia > Primates > Cercopithecidae > Macaca > Macaca mulatta. The sequence continues at coordinate 129,566,447 of NC_133416.1, forward strand.
CGACTAGGAGAAATGTGATGACGCCTGTCTCCTGCTCCCACGTAGAAGTGGTTCTTGCTTTTACTCTTAACATAGGTCTCTCAGAAAAAACAAAACTGGGTTTCTAAGAGCCTTCCTGCCTCCTGGCGTGGTGTGTCTGCTCATGCATGAACCTCATCCAGGTGTCGGGAGCTGTGTTACAGACACCCCCGGGCATCAGCTGAGCGTGTCCTGAGGACGGCAGCCTTGGACGAGTTTCTGTCTTCCTGCAGATCGTCAAGCCCTCTCCCAGCTCAGAATTATTAGTTGAGGAATCTCCTGAAGAGGTCGGCGAAGATGTCATCAAAGACATTGTTGGAGGGGTCACTGAAGAGGTCGAAGGATCTCTGGAGTCTGAGGTGGAGGAGTCAGGAGAGTCGGAGCTGTCTGTCATCTCGGGGCCTTCGACCGTCTTGCAGACGCCAAGGGCCTCTGCAGAAGAGCTGGCCAAGTTGCGGCTGCGTATAGATCCCCGGCTCTGCCCGTCCCCAGGGTAAGGATGGAAACCTGAACCAGGGCAAGTGGTCAGAGCAGTAGGGTCACAAGCCTAGACCACACTGTGGCCTTCCATTAAAAGTCCTGAGGCTGGCTGGGCGCAGTGGCTCACGCCTGTAATCCCAGCACTTTGGGAGGCCAAGGCGGGCAGTCAGGAGATTGAGACCATCCTGGCTAACATGGTGAAACCCCGTCTCCACTAAAAATACAAAAAAATTAGCCCTGGACGTGGTGGCGGGCACCTGTAGTCCCAGCTACTCAGGAGGCTGAGGCAGGAGAATGATGTGATCCCAGGAGGTGGGGCTTGCAGTGAGCCGAGATGGTGCCACTGCACTCCAACCTGGGCGATAGAGCAAGATTCTGTCTCAAAAAAAAAAAAAAAAAAAGGTCCTGAGACTGAGTCTCTCCTGGATCCCCCAGCCCCAGGAATGGTTAAGGCCCCACTAGGCTGTTAGCTGTGCTGGCAGCATTTAGATTTAGTGTTCAGCCCTCTTTTCTGAAGGGTTGAACTTAGCTCAATCCTTCTACTCTAACCATCTACTCAAAGTACAACTGAGTCCCACTTCCCTGACCAGCCAAGATTTTCGGAATGATTGAATTTCTTTTTTGGCGGGGACAGAGTCTCGCTCTGTCACCCAGGCTGGAGTGCAGTGGTGTGATCTCAGCTCACTGCATCCTCCACCTCCCGGATTCAAGCAATTCTTATGCCTGTGCCTACAGTTCGGACTACAGGCATGCGCTACCATGCCCGGCTAATTTTTATATTTTTAGTAAAGATGGGGTTTCACCCTGTTGGCCAGGCTGGTCTCGAGCTCCTGGTCTCAAGTGATCTGCCTGCCTCAGCCTCCCAAAGTGCTGGGATTACAGGCGTCAGCCATCGCACCCGGCCTGAATTTCTTGAGTCGATTGAGAGATTATAAATTAACAGCCCTTTTCATTTCAGCCCTTGGGTGTGAAAACCTTTTTTGGTTTAACATTTTAATCCATCTAAGATGTATTCTGGCACATAAAGTGCTGTAAGGATCTTCCATCTTCCATCCTGTATATCATGTTCTTTCTTGCCAGTCTAGCTCTATTTCTTCTTTCTTTTTTGTGCTACTTTTGTTATGAAGATTGTAGTAATTGTTATAAATATTAATTTTATTATAAACATACATGTTACAGACCCAACAATACATTGTTATAATTACTGCTTTATATAATCCATGTCTTGCAGAGTAGAAAGGAGAGCACAAAAAAAATTTTTTTTAAGCTTGTTAACCTTCTTAGTTACCATTTCTGGTTCCTTTCATGTCTTCCTTTAGAATTGATTTGCTGTTGTGGCTCATGCCTGTAATCTCAGCACTTTGGGAGGCCGAGGTGGACAGATTACTTAAGTTCAGGAGGTGGAGACCAACCCGACCAACATGGTGAAACACCGTGTCTACTAAATACAAAAAATTAGCCAGGAGTGGTGATGCGCACCTGTAATCCCAGCTATTTGGGAGGCTGGGGCAGGAGAATTGCTTGAACCCAGGAGGCAGAGGTTGCAGTGAGCCGAGATTGCACCATTGCACTCCACCCTGGGCAATAAGAAAGAAGTTCCATCTCCAAAAAAAAAAAAAAAAAGAAAAGAATTGATTTACTTTCTGGTTTCATTCCTTCCCTCCCTCTTTCTTCCTTTCTCTCTTTCTTTTTTGTGGTGGGGTCTCACTATGTTGACCAGGTTGGTCTTGAACTCCTGATCTCAAGCAATCCTACTGCCTCGGCCTCCCAAAGTGCTGCAATTACAGCTGTGGGGCACTATGCCTGGGCTTGGTGTCATTTTCTTTCTCCAGTATGCTTCATTCTCACCTCCATTTCCTTCATGTTGTTATAGTCAAATATATTACATTTCTACATGTTATAGCCCAAACTACAATCTTATAGATGTTATCTTATGCTATTGTATTTTATTCTAATTAGAATCAAGGACAAGAAATATATGACGATACTGTCTTTTGTATTTGCCTACGTGATTACCTTTATTGGTGCTCTTTGTTTTTGTGTGAATTTGAATTACCCTCTGGTGTTACTTCCTTTCAGCCTGAAGAACTTCCTTCAGGAAGTTAATGTATTCATGTATGCAACTTCTTTTCATGTTTCCTGTAAGGCAGATCTACTGGCAACAAAGTCAGTTTTTTCTTTCTCTTGATATTTCACCTGCAATTTTGAAAGATAGTTTTGTTGGGTATATAATTATTGGTTGACAGTTTTGGTGTTTTTTTCCCTCCACTACCCCAGAACATCTTTTTTTTTTTTTTTTTTTTTTTTGAGAGGGAAGTCTCGCCCTATTGCCCAGGCTGGAGTGCAGTGGCTGGATCTTGGCTCACTGCAACCTCTGCTTCCTGGATTCAAGTGAGCGATTCTCCTGCCACAGCCTCCCGAGTAGGTGGGATTACAGGTGCCTGCTACCATGCCCAGCTAATTTTTAGTAGAGGCGGGGTTTCACAATATTGGCCAGGCTGGTCTTGAACTCCTGAACTCACACTTGAGCCTCCTCAGCCTCCCAAAGTGCTGAGATTACAGGTGTGAGCCACCATGCCTGGTCTACCCCAGAACTTTGAATATGTCTCCTGCCTGCCTACTGGCCTCCATTGTTTATGATGAAAAGTCAGCTGTTCATCTTATTGGGATTCCTTTGTCTGTCATGAGCCATTTTTCTCTTCCTGCTTTCAGGATTTTCACTTTGTCTTTCAGTATTTTTACTATGATGTGTCTGGGTGTGAATATGTTTGCATTTATCCTGCTTGGAGCTTGTCAAGCTTCTTTTTTTTTTTTTTTTTTTGAGACAGAGTCTCGCTTAGTCGCCCAGGCTGGAGTACAGTGGCGCGATCTCGGCTAACTGCAAGCTCCGCCTCCCGGGTTCATGCCATTCTCCTGCCTCAGCCTCCCGAGTAGCTGGGACTACAGGCGCCCGCCGCCTCGCCCGGCTAATTTTTTGCATTTTTAGTAGAGACGGGGTTTCACAGTGTTAGCCAGGATGGTCTCGATCTCCTGACCTTGTGATCCGCCCGCCTCGGCCTCCCAAAGTGCTGGGATTACAGGCGTGAGCCACCGCGCCCGGCCAGGCTTCTTGAATATATAGATGAATGTTTTAAATCAAATCTTGGAAGTTTTCAGCCATTATCCTTCAAGTATTTTTCTCTATTCCTTTTTCTATCGCCTCTCCTTCTAGCACTTCTATTATGTGTTCTTTTAGTAGCTCTTCAGAAAACCCAAGGAAAATCTGGAGCGTTTACCAGGGGCCCACCTCCTTGGAGGGCTTTGAACACAAATTTTTGTCCCCCTAGTGCCCATGAGGTTGCCTAAAGTTCCCTTCAGCTTCTCAGCCACCACTTTTGGAATTGGCTCTTGAGCATTAATGTGGCACTAAGCTCATTCTCTTTGACTGTTCCCCTTTGCCCTGATGTTGGCCCTGAAAATTCTGTGACTTGGCTCTTCAGCACCTTCAACAGATAATGTTAATATTGTGTCCAGCTGATATGACTGTTCTCAGCAGGAAGGTTTGTCCAGTATAGTCTAGTCTACCATGTCCTAAAACAGAATTTCCACATTGATTTTCTAAAAATACATTTTGTTTTTGCAGTCTAATAGATTTATTTTAAATTGTCTTAAGTTATATTCCTTAGTTTACTTGTAAGCCTTTATATTTTCCATATAATTATTTGCCATATGTAATTGCCCAAGTTCAACAATTAGCAAATGCCAGTCATCCACATACCATTTCCAGGTGTGATGCTGGGTATCGGGATTACAAACAACAAATCAGATAGAAAATGGTCTGTTCAGGCCGGGCGCGGTGGCTCACGCCTGTAATCCCAGCACTTTGGGAGGCCGAGACGGGCGGATCACGAGGTCAGGAGATCGTGACCATCCTGGCTAGCACGGTGAAACCCCATCTCTACTAAAAAATACAAAAAACTAGCCGGGCGAGGTGGCGGGCGCCTGTAGTCCCAGCTACTCGGGAGGCTGAGGCAGGAGAATGGCATAAACCTGGGAGGCGGAGCTTGCAGTGAGCTGAGATCCAGCCACTGCACTCCAGCCTGGGCGACAGAGCGAGACTCCGTCTCAAAAAAAAAAAAAAAAAAAAAAAAAGAAAATGGTCTGTTCTAGAGGGTTGGGCGCAGTGGCTCATGCCTGTAATCCCAGCACTGTGGGAGGCCAAGGCAGGTGGATCACTTGAGGTAAGGAGTTCGAGATCAGTCTGGCCAACATGGTGAAACCCTGTATCTACTAAAAATATAAAAAAGTATCTGGGCATGGTGGCATATGCCTGTAATCCCAGCTACTCAGGAGGCTGAGGCAGAAGAATTGCTGGAACCCGGAAGGCAGAGGTTGCAGTGAGCCGAGATCGCGCCATTGCACTCCAGCCTGGGAGACAGAGCAAGACTCCGTCTCAAAAAAAAGATCTGTTCTATTTGGGCACTTACCTTTTCATGAAGGAAGTGAACAAACAGTAATTACATATTCTAATGTCACAAGCGGTACACCAGAGAAAGTACAGGACAAATCTCTGCTCCTAGGGTGGGCACATAGACTTAGACACAAAGAACAGTGGAAATGAGACTTAATGGCAGTTTTGCAAGATCCGGTGACTGGTAGGCAGGCAGCTGGGGCAGTCACAACAGGTCATTTATCTCCTAGTGGGCAAACCCCTCTCCCAGTTCCTCATTGGTTGAGTACTGTGGGGTTACAATCTTCCTGGGTGTCACCTAAGTTTCATTATCCCCTTATAAGATCATACTGCATCCCCTTCCCCACTCAAGTTTTGCTCTTGTCGCCCAGGCTGGAGTGCAGTGGTGCGATCTCGGCTCACTGCAACCTCTGCCTCCTGGGTTCAAGCAATTCTCCTGCCTCAGCCTCCCAAGTAGCTGGGATTACAGACGCACGTCACCACTCCTGGCTAATTTTTTTTTTTTTTTTTTTTTTGTATTTTTAGTAGAGACAGAGTTTCACTACGTTGGCCAGGCTGGTCTCAAACTTCTGACCTCAGGTGATCCACCCACGTTGGCCTCCCAAAGTGCTGGGATTACAGGAGTGAGCCATCACGCCTGGCCCCCTTTTATGGGCTGACCCCTCCTCTACTTCCTGTTCGCTAAGCGTGACTTTTTTTTTTTTTTTTTTTTGAGACGGAGTCTCGCTCTGTCACCCAGGCTGGAGTGCAGTGGCCGGATCTCAGCTCACTGCAAGCTCCGCCTCCCGGGTTCACGCCATTCTCCTGCCTCAGCCTCCCGAGTAGCTGGGACTACAGGCGCCTGCCACCTCGCCCGGCTAAGTTTTTTTTTGTATTTTTAGTAGAGACGGGGTTTCACTGTGTCAGCCAGGATGGTCTCGATCTCCTGACCTCGTGATCCGCCCGTCTCGGCCTCCCAAAGTGCTGGGATTACAGGCTTGAGCCACCTCGCCCGGCCAAGCGTGACTTTCTAGGTGCCTGAGTCGTGTGGTTTGTCACGTCTGCAAGGCTGGCTGCCAGTACTTAGATTTTTCATGCCTTGCAAATGGACCATTTAAACTGTTTCTCACAGGAGGAATGGTAGCAAGAAGATTAACTATGGAGGAAGGCAGGGATTGGCAAGAGACAGGGCTGGAGAGAGAGAGAGAAAAAGACCCCTTTCTCCTAAGCGGAAACTATGGGAAAGTTGTTCAGCAGAGGAGTAATGAGATCAGGTTTCACATTTGAGGAAGATGACTGCAGTGGACACGGTGACAGTGTGCAGATAGACTTTCAGCTCTTCTCCTCACTTCTCTGCTAGATTGCTGAGTGCTAGCCTTCATATGTTTGTATCATTTATGTACATATGTTATCACTGGTTTGGGTTTTTTTTTTTTTTTGAGACGGAGTCTCGCTCTGTTGCCCAGGCTGGAGTGCAGTGGCCAGATCTCAGCTCACTGCAAGCTCCGCCTCCCAGGTTTACGCCATTCTCCTGCCTCAGCCTCCCGAGTAGCCGGGACTACAGGCGCCTGCCACCGTGCCCAGCTGGTTTTTTGTATTTTTTTTTTTTAGTAGAGACGGGGTTTCACCGTGTTAGCCAGGATGGTCTCGATCTCCTGACCTCGTGATCCGCCCGTCTCGGCCTCCCAAAGTGCAGGGATTACAGGCTTGAGCCACCGCGTCCGGCCGGTTTGGGGTTTTTTTAATGCCATTTTTTATTCAGGAGGGTCAACATTTCTTTAAGCTGAGAAGTACAATTTTTCTTTTCCTTTTTTTTCTTTTTTCTTTTTTTTTTGAGATGGAGCCTCACTCTGTTGCCCAGGCTGGAGTGCAGTGGCGCAATCTCGGCTCACTGCAACCTCCACCTCCTGGGTTCAAGCGATTCTCCTGCCTCAGTCTCCCGAGTAACTGGGATTAGAGGCATGCGCCACCACACCCAGCTAATTTTGTATTTTTAGTAGAGGTAAGGTTTCTCCGTGTTGGTTAGGCTGGTCTCGAACTCCCGACCTCAGGTTATCCGCCCGCCTCTGCCTCCCAAAGAGCTGGGATTACAGGCATGAGCCACCGTGCCTGGCGAGAAGTACAATTTTTCACATTCTATCTTGGATTCTTTCTATGTGTCCATTTCACTACATTTCTTCTTCTTCTTCTTCTTTTTTTTTTTTTTTGAGACGGAGTCTCGCTCTGTCGCCCAGGCTAGAGTGCAGTGGTGCGATCTCTCTCACTTCAATCTCCACCTCCCGGGTTCAAGTGATTCTCCTGCCTCAGCCACTTGAGTAGCTGGAATTACAGGTGCCCGCCACCATGCCCGGCTAATTTTTGTACTTTTAGTAGAGACAGGGTTTCACCATGTTGACCAGGAAAGTTCGAGACCAGAACTCCTGACCTTAAGTGACTCACCTGCCTTAGCCTCCCAAAGTGCTGGGATTACAGGCATGAGCCACTGCGCCCGGCTGAGATATAGTTAGCATATCATAACGTTCATTTTAAAGCGCATGTGTCGGTGGTTTTTAGTATATTCACAGAGTCGTGCAACCATTACCACGGTCTAATTCCAGAACGTTTCCATTACCCCAGAAAGGTACCCATTAGGCGTCACCTTCGATTCCCCTATCCTTCTAGTCCAAGGTAACCATTAAAGTACTTTCTGTCTCTATGGATTTGCCTGTTCTGGACATTTCATATGGATGGAATCACAAAATACGTGGCTTTTGTGTCTGGCTTCTTTCACTGAGCATCATATTTTCAAGGTTCATCCATGATGTAGCATCAGTGCTTCAATCTTTTTTCTTTTTTTAATTTAATTTTTTTTTTTTTTTGAGATGGGGTTTCGTTCTTGTTGCCCAGGTTGGGGTGCAATGGTGCAATCTCGGCTCACTGCAACCTCCACCTCCCAGGTTCGAGCAATTCTCCTGCCTCAGCCTCCTGAGTAGCTGGGATTATAGGCACCTGCCACCATGCCCGGCTAATTTTTGTATTTTTAGTAGAGACAGGGTTTCACCATGTTGGCCAGGATGATCTGCCCGCCTTGGCCTCCCAAAATGCTGGGATTACAGGTGTGAGCCACCGCGCCCGGCCTAGTTTCACGATTTTTACATTTCCCTTGTAACACTTGGTTTTTCACAGTTTACAAGCCTTCGTTAATTTACTGGGCTTTACCTGCTGTGATATTTCATTTGGCAACTTGGTCTCTACTTATCTTGGAGGGAAAGTGTTCTCTATCCTCAGTGATGAAATAAGTTATTTGTTCTATTTTCTTCTGGTTTCTATTAACGTTCAACTTGGACATACTTTAAATTTGTTGGAATATATTATTAATTCTCCTTCATGCTGTGATTAGTTGGTAGAACAGTTTATGTTAAGTCACTTCCCGAGTGGGATGCTGTTTCAGGATTGCCATGGTGTTCTGAGACTTAGGAAACTCCAGTCGCCTCTGTGTTCTAGCCTGGGGCTAGGCTAGAATTGTTTCTGCTTTTTTTTTTTTGAGATGGAGTCTCACTCTGTCACCTAGGCTGAAGTGCCCTGTCACAATCTCGGCTCACTGCAAGCTCCACCTCCCAGGTTCAAGCGATTCTCCTCCCTCAGCCTCCTGAGTAGCTGGGACCACAGGCACGTGCCAACACGCCTGGCTAATTTTTTGTATTTTTAGTAGAGGTGGGGTTTCACTGTTAGCCAGGATGGTCTCGATCTCCTGACTTCGTGATCCGCCTGCCTCGGCCTCCCAAAGTGCTGGGATTACAGGCGTGAGCCACCCCGTCCAGCCTCTGCTTTTTTTTTTTTTCCTGTAGGAGGGCCTCACTTTGTTGCCCAGGCTCGAGTGCAGTGGCATGAACATGGCTCACTGAAGCCTTGACTTCCTGGGCTCAAGCAATCCTCCCACCTCAAGCTGGGACTACAGGCATGTGCCACCACGCCCAGCTAATGTGTCTATTTTTTGTAGAAACGGGGTCTCGACATGTTACCCAGGCTGCTCTCGAACTCCTTGGTTCATGCAATCCTCCCATCTCGGCCTCCCAAAGTGCTGGGATTAGAAGCCAGAGCCACCACGCTCAGCCCTTGGCTGAACTCTTTACAAACAACTCTTGGTGCATTGTGGTTGGTTTCTGTCAGTTGCTCAGGGCGGTCCTGCCTCTGAAGGAGGGCTCCACGCACCTTTGTTTTGCTGTCTCCTCTGTGGCCACATTCCTTTCTGGCCTTCTGGTCCCCTTGCCCTGCCTGCTGGCAGCCGGGCCCTGCCTCACGCTATTTGTGGGCTTCGATGCTCATGGTCTCCTCGGATGTCCCCTCGCAGTCCTGTTCCGGGTCCCCGGCCACAGCCCCTGGCTGACGGCACCCACGTCTTCATCTCTACCTCCCCAAGGACTGTCCTCTTCAACACCACCCACAAGCCCTGGGCTGAGGTCATCCCGTGCGGCTACGAGATGCAGCACTCTCTCAGGGACCTGGTGCCACTGAAGGCCTTCCTGCTGGCGGGGACCACTGTGACCATCGTGGAAGAGAAGGTGAGCAGGCGGAGTCAGCGCCCGCTGTCCACAGGCTGCACTTCTGCCCCTGTTCCTGTTCCCATTGGGCCGTCCCCCATGGGAGCCCCGCTCCCTGGTTAGATGAGGTCTCAGCGCCGCTCCAGAAAGGGTGAGGGAGAGGCGACCCCAGGCAGCCCACCTGGGCCTCTGCTCACTCGAGGATTCTCTCCTCCCCCTAGATTCTCTCCTGGCCTGTGGTGCTACCTGCTGTTGACAGTCCCCTGTCTGCCAAGAGAGGAAAGGGGGAGAAGGACAAGAAAGGGAAGGAGAAAGACAGGAAGGGGCAAGGAGAGAAAGAGCCGGCCAAGGTACTGGGCCTTGGTGCTGGGGAGGACAGCCTGGCCACATCCTTGCCTCGACATGTCCCACCCTCCTGTCCTCCCCTAGCAGGAGTGGAAGGTGCCGAAGAAGAAGAAAGAGCTGCCCAAGGAGCTCCGGCAGGACCCCCCCATCCTCCAGGTGCTGGGCCGGGGCCTGGTGATCCTGGAGCCCCTGCTTGCCGGGGAGCCCCTGGTGTCCACTGTGTGCAACTTCGGCATGGTCCGCACCTTGACATCGGACAGGCTGACACTGGCCAGGGTACAGCCGGGCCCCAGCCACATCCTCCACCTCTGCCTTCGCCCTCCCCACCGGAACCCTGTGGGCAAGCAAGGGCTGAGGGCCTAGGTCACCGGATGGGGAGGAGGTGGCAGGGAGGGCCTTTCCCTGGGTCACGCAGCCAGCGAGGCTGCTGGTGCTGCCGCCTGCACAGAGGGCGCCTCCGGGGACTTTGGCCCAGTCAGCAGCCTTCCCCTGGGGGTGGGCTGGGGCAGGCACCCTCACCAGGAGACCCCCGCCTTCCTGGACCTGTCAGATGTCTTGGAGGACGTGGGCCCCCAGAGACACTCCTCCAGCACCTCCCCTCTCCAGTAAGCATCTCGTTTTGTGGTTCTTTCTCTCAGGATTCAAAGAAGATTAAGAAAGTTGCCAAAAAAGGTGAGTGCCGATGGTGGTGACTGAGGGCAGGGAGTGTCAGTAGGACCCGCCGAGAGCCAGCCCTGGTGGAGGCCAAAGGAACAGAAGGGTGGGGAATGGTAGCTTCTGGCCTGGCCTGGGGAGAGGCCACATCCCCCCTTAGGATCCAGTGTTGTTATTTCTTCTCTGCAGCCCTCAGACCACAGGGCCTGTGTGGGTTGTGGCGCGGGTGGGGAAGGCACCTGTGGTAGAGCCACAGGGGGCAAGGGCTTGGAGCTGGGGCTGCCTGGGGTTCATCTGCTTCCGAGGTATCTGCCTCCAGCTTCAGGCCATCGGCCCTCATTTGCTGTAAAAGGGACCTGGACTTGTCCTGTGGGGAGCTGCAGAAGCATCTGAAACGGGTGCGTCTCAGATTTGAGGTTCAGAAAGAACATCCAGCCGGGAGGGAGAGAAAGGAGACAGGGAGAGCCGTGGGAGGTGGCTGCAAAGGCACGAGGCCCGATCACAGCAGAGCAACCCATCATGCTGAAGCTGAAAAGTGGAAACAGGCCCGACGTGGTGGCTCACGCCTGTAATCCCAGCACTTTGGCGTGCTTATCACCTGAGGTGAGGAGTTCAAGACCAGCCTGGCCAACACGGCGAAATCCTGTCTCTACTAAAAACACAAAAATTAGGCCGGGCGCGGTGGCTCAAGCCTGTAATCCCAGCACTTTGGGAGGCCGAGACGGCTGGATCACAAGGTCAGGAGATCGAGACCATCCTGGCTAACATGGTGAAACCCCGTCTCTACTAAAAAATACAAAAAACTAGCCGGGCGAGGTGGCGGGCGCCTGTAGTCCCAGCTACTCAGGAGGCTGAGGCAGGAGAATGGCGTGAACCCGGGAGGCGGAGCTTGCAGTGAGCTGAGATCCTGCCACTGCACTCCAGCCTGGGTGACAGAGCGAGACTCCGTCTCAAAACAAAAACAAAAACAAAAATTAGCCAGGTGCGGTGGTGAGTGCCTGTAATCCCAGCTACTCAGGAGACTGGGGCAGGAGAGTTGCTTGAACCTGGAAGGCAGGTTCAAGCTCAGGTAGTAGGCTGAGATCGTGCCATTTCACACCAGCCTGAAGAAGTAAACGTTGAAGGGCATACGCTACTGGACTTCAAAACCCATGCCTATATGAATACATGATTTGTGATACTTATCTGTGGGTTAAGATGGCCTTAAAAGGTTGTTTTGGCTGGGCGCGGTGGCTCATGCCTGTAATCCCAGCACTTTGGGAGGCCAAGGCAGGCGGATCACGAGGTCAGGAGATCGAGACCATCCTGGCTAACACGGTGAAACCCCGTCTCTACTAAAAATACAAAAAATTAGCCAGGCGTGGTGGCGGGCGCCTGTAGTCTCAGTTACTCGGGAGGCTGAGGCAGGAGAATGGCGTGAACCCGGGAGGCGGAGCTTGCAGTGAGCCGAGATTGCGCCACTGCACTCCAGCCTGGGCGACAGAGCAAGACTCCGTCTCAAAAAAAAAAAAAAAAAGTTTTTTTTAATCTCTTTAATGTTTGGCTTAATTGAAGACAGCTGGATTCTTATAGCTACTTCTGCAGTCAACCGCTTGCAATATGTTGCTGTAATTGAAGTGCATAAAGAAAATCCAACCTCAGACCTATAATTGGAAAAGAGGGGAGTATTTTAATAGACCTTCAAATAATATAATTTCTTTAATATTACACCAAATTTGACAAGTGGTAGTTTCTTAAAGGTTGTTACAATGTGAAAACAATCTATATTGAATTTTTCATAATCAGATTAAAATTAGTCTAGTTTGCATTTTGAATGGATATTTTACCATGCACGGTTTGTAACATGCATGAGTTACTTGTAAACTACAGGTTAACCGACTTATGCAGACATTCCAACTGTTGACACCCGTCACTATGCATTTTCCAAAAATCACGTTCTTTACTATCAGCACCCACGTCATTAGAAAGGTCTTTGAGTATTGGAAAATTGGTAACTTCATGGTGGCAGTAACAATGTTTTTTCATTTTTAGGGCAAATGTTATAATTTATTGAAATGCTTTCAGTTGTTTCCCCCGAAGTGCTAGAATTACTTCATTTTTTTTTTTTTTTTGAGACTGAGTCTGGCTCTGTTGCCCAGGCTGGAGTGCAGTGGCCGGATCTCAGCTCACTGCAAGCTCCGCCTCCCGGGTTTACGCCATTCTCCTGCCTCAGCCTCCGGAGTAGCTGGGACCACAGGCGCCCGCCACCACGCCCGGCTAGTTTTTTTTTTGTATTTTTTAGTAGAGACGGGGTTTCACCGTGTTAGCCAGGATGGTCTCGATCTCCTGACCTTGTGATCCGCCCGTCTCGGCCTCCCAAAGTGCTGGGATTACAGGTTTGAGCCACCGCGCCCGGCAAATTACTTCCTTTTTAAGAAAATATCTGCAGCTGGGCGCTGTGGCTCACGCCTGTAATTCCAGCACTTTGGGAGGCCTAGGCGGGCGGATCACTTGAGGTCAGGGGTTCGAGAGCAGCTTGGCCAACATGGTGAAACTCTGTCTCTACTAAAAATACAAAAATTACCCAGTCGTGGTGACAGGCGCCTGTAATCCCAGCTACTTGGAGGCTGAGGCAGGAGAATCGCTTGAACCTGGGAGGCGGAGGCTGCAGTGAACTGAGATCGCGCTACTGCACTCTAGCCTGGGCGACGGAGCAAGACACTGTCTCAAAGCAAAAAGCAGCCAGTCTTGCAACTCAAACAGCTGCGACTTATTAAATGATCTAATTAAATTCAATTTAATTTTCTTATTACGGTTAAGACCCCAGGACGGAAACTGAGCTCCTGCTGGGATAGGGCCCAGGGCTTGCATTTGGGATGGGTCAAAGCGACCGAGAACGCCAGCCCATCCGTCTCCCGGGGCTTATGCTCGTGTTTTAATTTTCTCAGAAAAGCCAAAAGCCGTGAATCCGATCTACGAAAGCGATTACCACCCCGAGCCCCTGACGGTAGAGGTGCAGATCCAGCTGAACCAGTGCCGCTCGGCGGAGGAGGCTCTGCGCATGTTCGCCGTGTAGGGCGTGGGCAATAAACGCTGTTCCCAGCACTCCCGCCTCGGCGTCTGTCCGCCGCGCGCGTCGGGGTGGGCGGGCGTGGCGCCGGCGTCCTGGGGAGGAGGAGCAGCCTCTGCCCGACCCGCTCGTGCGGACCCCAGGACCGGGCACGGGACCCGTGCGTCCAGCCCCGGGCGCTGCGGAGACTCGCTGCTGGGACCCGGGAGGGCCAGAACCCGCCCCCGCCAGAACCCGCCCCCGCCAGAACCCGCCCCCGCCAGAACCTCCGCCCTAAATCCCCGCCTCCTCCAGAAGCCCCGCCCACCCCCGAGCCCCGAGAGCTCAGTGCACCTGGGGACCATCCGCCCTGGCTCCGCTGCGCGAGCTCCTCGCCCGTACCCCGGCGTCACGCTCAGGTACGTTGGGGGCCGGGCCCCCGCTGCTGTGAGAGGCTGGGTCACCGTGCGGGGAGGGGCGTCGCCAGGGCGGCCGTGTCTTTGCACCCCGCGGCCCGCTCCCCGGTTCCCCAGGGTCCCCGCGAGGACGCCGGCCCCGCCCGGGTGCGGCGCGAGTCTGGCCTCGGCGGGCACGGCTCGGGACCCACGGGCCGCTCGGCTTTGGTTCTCCGGGCTGGGGACAGAGGCCGGAGCCGGGCGTCGTAGACCCCGCCAGCCTGGGCCGCCCGCGCCCGACGCGCAGCGCTGCCGCCAAGCCCGGCCCGGGGGACCCGCGGGGTGGGTCTCTGCTGCCGCCAGCCCTTCAGAGACTGTCGCGTTGAAAGAATGAACCAGCGTTCGCCCCCTGCCCGCGCCGGGGCGTTTTGGGTCACCTAGTCCTGTGAGGACCAGAGGCGGCTGTCGCCCGAGGCCGAGCGCAGCCTCAGGACCCGCGCTCCACCAGAAGGGGTCGTGCGCCCTGCGGCGGGTGGAGAGCCGGGCTCTGGGGTCTCCGCGGCTCGGAGGGCGGCGGGGCGAGGCTGTGCGGCCAGCGCCTGGGGACGCCCGCGGACCACCCGGGCCGCGGCGCAGCCTGGACTGAAACCTCCCGGGACGGAACCAAGCCACCTGCCGTGCGCTCTTCTCGGTGAATGGCACCGCCGCCCACCCGGGCCCCTCGCCCATAGCCTGCGGTGCTCTCATACCCGAGACTCATCTCCCTTCGACCCTGCCGCCGCCCGGCATCCCGAGCACGGAGACAGTCTCCAGCTGCCCTTCATGCTTCCTCCCCAGCCTTCCGCAGCCCACCAGGGAAGGGGTGGTAGGAGTGGCCTTTTACCAAAGGTCGGATTCTTTCACCACCTCGGCCAGACCCCCTTGTCCCCCGCCCCCGCATAGATCTCCAGGGCGCTCAGAAAACTCGGGCCGGTGGCTCACGCCTGTAGTCCCAACGCTTTGGGAGGCCGAGGCAAAGCGGAAGGATCGCTTGAGGCCAGGAGTTCCAGACCAGCCCAGATACCACGTCTCTACAAAAAATAAATTAGCCGGGCCCTGCACGCCTGTAGTCCCAGCTACTGGGGAGGCTGAGGCCGGAGGATCGCTTGAACCCAGGAGTTCCAGGCTGCAGTGAGCTGTAGTTGTGCCACTGCACTAGAGTCTGGGTGACAGAGACACTGTCTCAAAAAACCAACAAAACCTTAACTCTTTCACTAGCCGGGCAGGCCGTCTCCTACTGTAAACCCGCTGGGCCCCCCCTCTCCCTTCTCTCTCCCCTCACTCCTGCCCTGGAGCTACCTGACTCTGCCCTCAGCCTGCAGAGACCCCAGGTCTTCAGGCAAGGTCCCACTCCTCACCCAGTTCTTGCTCACACGTCCCTCCATCAAGGAGGGCTTTGTTAGCTACCCCTGGCTATAGGATCCGTCCTCCCTGTCAGCCAATTATCTGCATTAGATTGTAACTTCTCAACATAACCCGGTTCCTATGTATTTTGTGCTTCCCTCTGAGAGGGCAGCGACCCTGTCTTGCTTGCCACTGCATCCCTAGCACCTAGCAGTTGCT
Organism: Macaca mulatta; assembly: GCF_049350105.2. Lineage (NCBI taxonomy): Eukaryota > Metazoa > Chordata > Mammalia > Primates > Cercopithecidae > Macaca > Macaca mulatta. Next base: position 129,581,918 of record NC_133416.1, read on the forward strand.
TTTCTGGTGGCGGTGGCTGTGGCAGTGGCCGGTGCGGCAGACTGGTCAGAAGTGAAGGGACAGGACGACTTGGCAGTGGAGGTGAAGGGGAGGGGACTGGGGCAGAGGGAGACACCAAAGGGACCAAAATGATGAGAAACTGAAGCCTGGCTTTGCTACTGTGGAACTCGGGCCACTTGGTTGGATTCTGTCTCCTCATCCTTCTCTGTTCAGGTCCCTCGGAGAAATCAGCCCTTAGAGCATGGTGGGAAGGCAGGGCGGGGGCCTCCGAAGCCATCCCTGATACAAGTCCCCAGCTTTCCTGCTCCCCCTCTTGCTGCGTGTGGCTTTGTCTCACTACCGCCTGGAAGCCCGAACCTCTGAGGCAGGTGTAAAGGGTGTGTGCTTTGGTGGCCACGGCCACCCCGTGGTGCTGGTTCCTCTCCAAGGCAGGCAGTGCACTCCTGGTCATCTTGGAGATGCCCAACACAGGACCCCACAGGCACCAGGCTTTTTTTTGGGAAATGGTGTCAGTTCCATACTTAGTGAATTTGATTCAAGCTAAACTGAGTCTGTGCCTAAAACTCATCAGGTGCTCGAGTTTCCTGGGACAATGGCTGGGAACATTTATGGTGTCAGCTGTAAAGTGGCAGCAAATCATTTTGGGAAAGACAGACCTAGGAGTCCTCAGATGATGGCAGAGGAGGGCAAGGGCTGGCAAAGGAGCTGTGCTTAGCCCATCCTCAGGGGAGGGAGGACTCTGGAAAGAGCCTGAGGACACACTGAGAATAAAAAAACAGAAGTCCAGAAGCCAGCAGGGACTTAGCTGCTGGGGTGCAGGTTAACTCCTGCCCAGCTCTTGGGGACAGCAACAGGGACCCGGGACTGGACCCTGCTCAGGTGGCTCTCTCCTTGCAGGGACCGGCAATGCTCCGCAGGCTGGGCTGGCTGGTCTGGTACAGCCTGGCTGTGCTGTTGCTCGGCTGCCTGCTCTTCCTGAGGAAGGAGGCCAAGCCCGCAGGAGACCCCACGGCCCACCAGCCTTTCTGGGCTCCCCCAGCACCCCGTCACAGCCGGTGTCCACCCAATCACACAGTGGCTAGCGCTTCTCTGTCCCTGCCTAGCCGTCACCGCCTCTTCTTGACATATCGCCACTGCCGAAATTTCTCTATCTTGCTGGAGCCTTCAGGCTGTTCCAAGGATACCTTCTTGCTCCTGGCCATCAAGTCACAGCCTGGTCACGTGGAGCGCCGTGCGGCTATCCGCAGCACGTGGGGCAGGGCTGGGGGCTGGGCTAAGGGCCGGCAGCTGAAGCTGGTGTTCCTCCTGGGGGTGGCAGGACCCGCTCCCCCAGCCCAGCTGCTGGCCTATGAGAGTAGGGAATTTGATGACATCCTCCAGTGGGACTTCACTGAGGACTTCTTCAACCTGACGCTCAAGGAGCTGCACCTGCAGCGCTGGGTGGTGGCTGCCTGCCCCCAGGCCCACTTCATGCTAAAGGGAGATGATGATGTCTTTGTCCACATTCCCAATGTGTTAGAGTTCCTGGATGGCTGGGACCCGGCCCAGGACCTCCTGGTGGGAGATGTCATCCGCCAAGCCCTGCCCAACAGGAACACTAAGGTCAAATATTTCATCCCACTCTCAATGTACAGAGCCACCCACTACCCACCCTATGCTGGTGGGGGAGGGTATGTCATGTCCAGAGCCACCGTGCGGCGCCTCCAGGCTACCATGGAAGAGGCTGAACTCTTCCCCATTGATGACGTCTTTGTGGGTATGTGCCTGAGGCGGCTGGGGCTGAGCCCCATGCACCATGCTGGCTTCAAGACATTTGGAATCCGGCAGCCCCTGGACCCTTTAGACCCCTGCCTGTATAGGGGGCTCCTGCTGGTGCACCGCCTCAGCCCCCTAGAGATGTGGACCATGTGGGCACTGGTGACAGATGAGGGGCTCAAGTGTGCAGCTGCCCCCATACCCCAGCGCTGAAGGGTGGGTTGGGCAACAGCCTGAGAGTGGACTCAGTGTTGATTCTCTATCACCGTGAGAAACTGATCCCTGCTGGTCTACAGAACATGCGACTTGGTTTTTGTAACTCCCCTCACCTTGTTAGCTCTGATTAAAAACACTGCAACCTGGCTAACTTGTCTAGCATATGTTGAATGGGAGCCAAAGGGTAGCAAATGCTGCCAGGAACCTGTCGGGGATTCCTGTAGCCACCTGGGGCGCTGCCAGTCTGGGGCCTAATGGAAGGAGGCTGCATAGGACCCCAGGAGAGAGACGTATTTTCTCTTTTAGATGCAAACAAAATCTTACTCTTCTCCTTTGGATACAATAGAGAAACACAAAGGAAAGAAAGGAACAAGAGGCCTGTGTTAAGAGTCCTGTTGAGAGCACCAGGTAAACATTCTGCATCCCTTCCCTTAGTAAGTAGTCTTTTCACTCCTTGGCCTGAGCTGTCCTCACAGGGCAGTGAGGGCAGATCAGAGAACACATTAGAAACACTTAAAAGCAAATCGTACAAACTGGACAGGTTCCCTGCCCCCCGCCAAAACTCACATCCCAACAGAGGGAACAAGTACTAAATCATTTTTGACAATGTAAATAAGACTGAAAACAGGTTAAACAGCTGCTGAACTTAAGGGCACGACAAAAAGGATTCCTCTCTCTGACCCAGGTCAGCAAAATGCTTTGGGTGTGAGGTGAAAAAATGGGTGGGTAAGAGCAGCTGTACAGAGTGGGGTGAAATGTTAAACAAGGTACAGTGCCCAAGGGCTGAGAACCAGGTCCAGGTGCAAGCCTGAGACCACAGGAGGCACTCAGAGCTCACAAAGGCGTCTCGCCTGATTGGCCAAAGCAGGACCCGCCACCTCTTCTCGGTGTAGATACTCATGCCAACCCTGGGCAGGATGGCATCTGCCCGTGCTTTCCCCACTGAGTGGGGAGACAGGGCAGTGGACTCAGGCCCTCAATCCTCACGCAGGTAGGCCTCCTGCTCCAACTCAGCCCGGTCTTCCCCTTCCTCCTGTGTTTTCTGACGGAGCTCTTCTATCTGTGCTTCTGCCAGCTTGGTTTCTGCTTTCCGGGAGAGCTGGTGCACCTCGTCCACCTGCAGTTTCACCAGCTGAATGTGATTTCTGGCGGTTATAGAGGCCTGATCTGCGCCTGCCAAAAGATGGGACAATCGGGTTGAGTAGTTGTGCAGGGCAGAAGGCTCATGTGGACGTCGGCCTGGGGGTGCTGTGGCTGTCATATGAACCCCTCTTGGGGTCATTTTCCTTGACCTCCCTGTCTTCTCTCTCTGCAAAGGAACTTCCACCTCTATGTCCAGGTCTGGATTTAACCGACACTGTCAAAAACAGTATTTTTCTTCAGCTATCAGCGGCCAACACAATTATTAACTCTCACAATCATCTTTATAGCTACACAGCTTTTAATACAGACTTAGATGAATTTTTTTAACTACACGTCATCCATTTCTTTTTGACAAAGAGATGACGAATAAAATTGTCAAAGATCCCTTTTGTCAACCTAATCTTTAAAGGTAAAGGAATGCATAGAAAAATTGTTACTATAAATTTATATTTATAAATTTTAAAAAAAGAAACAGCATAAAAGGTATTAAACATGTTTTATAATTTTTTCCCTTAAACATGTGTTTTGAAGGCCAGGCGCCGTGGCTCTAATCACAGCACTTTGGGAAGCCAAGGCAGGCGGATCACCTGAGGGTCAGGAGTTCAAGACCAGCCTGGCCAACATGGCGAAACCCTGCCTCTACCAAACATACAAAAAAAAAAATTAGCCAGGCATGGTGGTGCATGCCTGTAATCCCAGCTACTTGGGAGGCTGAGGCGGGAGAATCACTTGGACCCAGGAAGCGAAGGCTGAAGCGAGTTAAGATCATGCCACTGCACTCCAGCCTGGGTGACAGAGACTCCATCTCAAAAAAAAGGTCAGGCGCAGGGGCTCATGCCTGTAATCGTAGCACTTTGGGATGCTGAGGCGAGTGGATTGCCTAAGCTCAGGAGTTCGAGACCAGCCTGGGTAACACGGTGAAACCCCGTTTCTACTAAAATACAAAAAAATTAGCTGGGTGTGGTGGAGTGCACCTGTAGTCCCAGCTACTTGGAAGGCGGAAGCAGGAGAACTGCTTGAACCTGGGAGGCAGAGGTTGCAGTGAGCTGAGATGGCCACTTCACTCCAGCCGAGGCGACAGAGTGAAACTCGTCTCCAAAAAAAAAAGTGTGTGAGCTCTCATTTTACCTGCTGCTAGTTAGTGTATTTCATCATCTGGGTATACACATTTTATCAATTCATCTATAGAACATTTTGATCTTTTCTTACTGCATTACCAAGAGCCTTCAGTACAATGTTGACAGGTAGTGGAGAATGGCAGGCATCCTCCTCTTCTGAATTCGATGAAAACACTTCTGATAGTTCACACAATTAAGTAGGATTACTTAACCTTTATTACATTAAGAAAAGTATCTCTTCATAATTGTACTTAGATTCGAATCATAAAAGCTACATTTTATTGAAGATGTTTTGGGCATATATTGAGATAATTAAGTGGTTTTTTCATTTAATCTATGGATGTATCATCTCAAGTAGTGAATTACGTATTTTTTTTTTTTGAGGAGTCGTCTCTCTAGTTTTTTACAGTGGTGAACTATCACTCTATTTTGAGGGTAAATGGCTACGTTTGATTTACGGCTACATTTTGAAGTGATACTGAACTATACCTTCTCGTTTTGGTGCTGCCCTAGCCCCAGTTTGGGATCAGGGCTATGCTGGCTTCATACAGTTATAATATGAGGCTTGTCATTACTTTCTATGTTCAGGTACACTTACAGTAACATAGGTATTGTAGTTTTGGGAGATTTGATACAACTCTCTCACAAAACATCCTAGGCCCTGGTGTCCATTTCGGGGACATCAAAATCTTTGAATACCATTTCTACTTTTTTTTTTTTTTTTGAGACGGAGTCTCACTCTTGTCACCCAAGCTGGAGTGCAGTGGTGTGATCTCGGCTCAGTGCAAGCTCCACCTCCCGGTCCCGGGTTCACGCCATTCTCCTGCCTCAGCCTCCCAAGTAGCTGGAACTACAGGCGCCCACCACTACGCTTAATTTTTTTTTTGTATTTTTAGTAGAGATGGGGTTTTACCATGTTAGCCAGGATGGTCTGTCTCCTCACCTCATGATCCACCTGCCTCGGCCTCCCAAAGTGCTGGGATTACAGACGTGAGCCACTGCGCCTGGCCACCGTTTCTACTTTTATAGTTACTTATTTTTGGAGATGGAGTTTCGCTCTGTTGCCTAGTGTGGAGTGCAGTGGCACAATCTTGGCTCACTGCAACGTTGGCCTCCTGGGTTCAAGCGATTCTCCTGCCTCAACCTCCCAAGTAGCTGGGATTACAGGTGCATGCCATCATGCCCAGTTAGTTTTTATGTTTTTAGTAGAGACAGGGTTTCACCATGTTGGCCTGGTTGGTTTCGAACTCCTGGCCTCAAGTGATTACCCTGCCTCAGCCTCCCAAAGTGCTGGGATTACAGTTTTTTTTTTTTTGAGATAGGGCCTAACTCTTGCCCAGGCTGGGGTGCAGTGGCACAATCATGGCCCCCTGTAGCCCTGAACTCCTGGCTCTTAAGTGATCCTCCGACCTCAGCTTCCCAAGTAACTGGAACCACAGGTGTGTACCACCACACTCGGCTAGTTTTTTTCGACTTTTTGGTAGAGATGGGGTCTTGCTATGTTGCCTAGGCTGGTCTTGAATTACTGGGCCCAAGTGATCCTCCTGCCTCAGCCTCCCAAGTACTGGGATTACAGTTGTGAGCCACTGTGCCCAACATAGTCTTATACAGATTCTTTGAGACTGACATAAAGATCATAATATTCTCATATTAAAAAAAAAACACTTCTGTTAACGATTATTTCTGATGTTACTTTACCACTCTCTCTAAAGTGATACTTACCAAATCTTTGCCTAATTTTTCAGTCTTTTCAAGAGAGCAGATTTTGCCTGATTGTTCCTATTTAACTACTTCTAATATGTTCCATTTTTCTCATTTTGCCTTTCTGATAACTGAGTTAAAGTTTAACTTGCTTATTTTCAGTATTGTTACAGTAAATATTACCTGTCATTCAGTCTTTGTATTTATGACATAGGTGTAAATCTCCCTTTAAGAGCTACTTTTTTTTTTTTTTTTTTTTTTTCTTGAGACGGAGTCTCACGCTGTTGCCCAGGCTGGAGTGCAGTGGCGCGATCTCGGCTCACTGCAAGCTCCGCCTCCCAGGTTCCCGCCATTCTCCTGCCTCAGCCTCCTGAGTAGCTGGGACTACAGGCGCCCGCCACCGCGCCCGGCTAATTTTTTGTATTTTTAGTAGAGACGGGGTTTCACTGTGGTCTCGATCTCCTGACCTTGTGATCCGCCCGCCTCGGCCTCCCAAAGTGCTGGGATTACAGGCTTGAGCCACCGCGCCCGGCCAAAGAGCTACTTTTGTCTACAGCCTCCCAGTTCTCCTATATACTGTGCTTGTCATCACTGTTCTAAATATTTTTATATTTCCATTTAAATTTTTTTAGCCTGTAGTTTTTAAGAAGCATGTTTTTAAACTTTGTAGACATAAGGAATTTCTTTTTTTTTTTTTTTTGAGACGGAGTCTCACTCTGTCGCCCAGGCTGGAGTGCAGTGGCCGGATCTCAGCTCACTGCAAGCTCCGCCTCCTGGGTTTACGCCATTCTCCTGCCTCAGCCTCCCGAGTAGCTGGGACTACAGGTGCCCGCCACCTCGCCCGGCTGGTTTTTTGTATTTTTTAGTAGAGATGGGGTTTCACCGTGTTAGCCAGGATGGTCTCGATCTCCTGACCTCGAGATCCGCCCGTCTCAGCCTCCCAAAGTGCTGGGATTACAGGCTTGAGCTACCGCGCCCGGCCAGGAATTTCTTTATTAGTGGTAGATTGAAGGTTGGTGAATATGATATATCAACTTTTTTTTTTTTTTTGAAATGGAGTCTTGCTTTGTTGCCCAGGCTATGGTGCAGTGGCACAATCTCAGCTCACTGCAACCTCTGCCTCCCGGGTTCATGCCATTCTCCTGCCTCAGACCCCCGAGTAGCTAGGACTACAGGTGCCTGCCACCATGCCCGGCTAAATTTTTGGATTTTTAGTAGAGATGGAGTTTCACTGTGTTAGCCAGGATGGTCTTGCTCTCCTGACCTCGTGATCCACCCGCCTCAGCCTCCCAAAGTGCTGGGATTACGGTCGTGAGCCACCATGCCCGGCCGATATATCAACTTTTTAAATGATTTTGTTGTCTTTTCCTTTTGTCACCTGGTACAAAATTTACTTTGTGTCTTAGAAGAATGTGAAGATATAGAGGGGACAAAGTTTTATATTCAGTATATATACATTTATCACGTGTTTAAAAATCACTCTGCGAAACCAGCCTGGGAAACTTAGTGAAACTCTGTTTCTACTAAAAATAAAAAAATTAGCCAGGGCATGATGGTGTGCACCCGTAATCCCAGCTACTGGGAAGGCTAAGGTAGGGAGGATCACTTGAGTCCAGGAGGTTGAGACTAAAGCAAGCTATGATGTATGATCCACTGCTGCATTCCCGCATGGACCCTGTGTCTCTCACACACACAAATCTGATTTTCCTTTGTTTAGTTAAAAAAAAAAAAATCACAGACGGGCACAGTGGCTCACACCTGGAATCCCAGCACTTTGGGAGGCTGAGGCAGGTGGACTGCCTTAGCTCAGGAGTTTGAGACTAGCCTGGGCAACACGGTGAAACCCCATCTCTACCAAAAAATAAAGATTAATCAGGTGTGGTGGTGACTGCCTGTGGTCCCAGCTACTCAGGAGGCTGAGACAGGATTGCTTGAGCCTGGGAGGCAGAAGTTACAGTGAGCCAAGATCAAGGCACTGCACTCCAACCTGGGTGACAGAGTGAGACCCTGTCTCCAAAATAAAAAATCAAAAATCATACTGAGCTGGATGCAGTGGCTCAGCTCACGCCTGTGATCCTAGCACTTTGGGAGGCCAAGGCGGGAGGATCACTTGAGCCCAAGAGTTCAAAATCAGCCTGGGCAACATAACAAGACCCCATCTCTTAAAAAAAAAAAAAAAGAAAATTAGTTGGGCTACTTAGGAGGCTGAAATGGGAAGATGGCTTGAGCCCAGGTCAAGGCTGCAGTAAGCTGTGATCATGTCATTACACTCCAGCCTGGGCAACAGAGCAAGACCCTGTCTCCAAAAAAAATTCTGTTCTAATCCTTAATAGCTTTAATTTTTTTGGTCTTCTTGACCTGCAAGCGTGCTCAGAAAATTAAGTATTACACACATCTCTGAGATCTCCTTGTAATTCTCAGTTTTTGCCTTATTAAAGTACATGTTTCATGATTGATGTCTTAAAGAATTGTTCTGTCCTACTGATTGCTTTTTATCTTGAATGCTTTCTTTGATTTAGCTAGATTTTTTGGAACACAATCTAAAAGTTTCATTTAATAAGTTTACTTTTATTGTAATCACTGATGTTTGAAATTATTCCTATAATTTTTTTTTTTTAAATTAGAAATGGGGTTTCGCCATGTTGGCCTCGAACTCCTGACCTCAGCTGATCCACCTGCCTCGGTCTTCCAAAGTGCTGGGATTATAGGTGTGAACCACTGCGCCTGGCCCAGTTTTGTATTTTCTAATTAATGGGTTTTCTTTTTAAACCTTTCCTGCCTCAATTGAAGCTACCAAGTTTCCTGCCACTCCTACTAATTCTCTGCAGTGTTTAATAATGTCTAATGTCAATGTGCTTAGCATGTTTTCACTTTCCCAAATTTAAAAACTTGTTTTACACTCAGAACTTTTGGAAAAAAAATTTAGTAGCTTCTTTCAAAACTGATTTTTCCTTCTTCATAGTTCTTCCAGAAAGTGTATACAGGTGGTACTTTGAGTCTATGTCTGAGTGTATATTTTATTCTTTTTGATGGTAGTCGGCTATACATAAAATCCTAGGTTATTTATGTATCGTCACCTCTAGTGTTGCGGAGAAGATGCCTGATGTTTGATTCTACTTCCTTTGTAGGTAATCTATTTTTTCTTAGTAGCTTTTGGGATTTTGCTCTGAATCTTTTTGTTATGCTGTTACTTTATTATTTGCTTATTTATTTATTTGTTTTTTGAGACGGAGTCTTGCTGTGTTGCCCAGGCTGGAGTGCAGTGGTGTGATCTCAGGTCATTGCAAGCTCTGCCTCCCAGGTTCCCGCCATTCTCCTGCCTCAGCCTCCTGAGTAGCTGGGACTATAGGCGCCTGCCACCACACGTGGCTAATTTTTTTGTATTTTTAGTAGAGACGGCGTTTCACCGTGTTAGCCAGGATGGTCTCGATCTCCTGACCTTGTGATCTGCTCACCTCAGCCTCCCAAAGTGCTGGGATTACAGGTGTGAGCCACTGCGCCCAGCCATTTTTTTGTTTTTAAGACAGGGTCTTGCTTAGTCAACCAGGCTGGGGTGCACTGGCCTGATCATGGCTCACTGCAGCCTCAACCTCCAGGGCTCAAGTGATCCTCTCACCTCAGCCTTCCAAGAAGCTGGAACTACAGGTGCCCACCACCATGCCTGGCTAATTTTTTTGTAGAGACAGGGTTTCATCATGTTGTCAAGTCTGGTCTTGAACTCCTGAGCTCAAGTGATCCACCTGCTTAGGCATCCCAAAGTGCTGGGATTACAACAGTTATGAGCCACTGCACCTGGACCAGATTTTTTGTTAAAAAAGTGAAATCGTAAGGCCGTGCACAGTGTCTCATGTCTATAATCCTAGCAGTTTGAGAGGCCAAGGTGGGCGGATGGCAACATGGCGAAACCCTGTCTCTGCCAAAAACACATAATCCCAGCTACTTGGGAGACTGATGTGGTAGGATCGCTTGAGCCCAGAGGCTGAGGCTGTAGTAAGCAGTGAGTCATGATTGTACCACTATACTCCACCCTGGTGACAAAGACAGACCAGAAAAAAAAAAAAAAAAATTCTGGAGGCCAGGCGCGGTGGCTCACGCCTGTAATCCCAGCACTTTGGGAGGCCGAGGCGGGCGGATCACAAGGTCAGGAGATCGAGACCACGGCGAAACCCCGTCTCTACTAAAAATACAAAAAATTAGCCGGGTGCGGTTGTGGGCGCCTGTAGTCCCAGCTACTCGGGAGGCTGAGGCAGGAGAATGGTGTGAACCTGGGAGGCGGAGCTTGCAGTGAGCCGAGATCGCGCCATTGCACTCCAGCCTGGGCGACAGAGCGAGACTCCGTCTCAAAAAAAAAAAAAAAAAAAAAAAAAAAATTCTGTTTACAACTTGCTAGCCCTTTTATGAGTTCTAGGAAAATGTCTACTTTTTTCAGATAATGCTTATACATCCTATCCTTCTTTTCTCCTTCTAGATCTAAGCATATCCTCCTGTTCACTGCACCCAGGAATCCTCTGCCATCTTTGTGTGGCACGACTATAATGCTGCTTCCACACTTCTGTTGTTTCATTCTTTGTTCCAAATCTCCGATTCCTCAGGATCACTAATAATCCTTTTTCTGGGCCAAGCGCGGTGGCTCGTATCCCAGCACTTTGGGAGGCCGAGGAAGGCGAACCACCTGAGATCAGGAATTCGAGACCAGTCTGGCTAACATGGTGAAACCCCGTCTCTACTAAAAATACAAAAATTAGCCAGGTATGATGGCAGGCGCCTCCAATCCCAGCTACTCAGGAGGCAGAGGCAAGAGAATTGCTTGAACCAGGGAGGTGGAGGTTACACTGAGCTGAGTTCACACCATTGCACTCCAGCCTGGGGGACAGAGTGAGACTCTGTCTCCAAAAAAAAAAAAAAAAACCTTAATAACTTCTAAAAGAATTACTTTTTATTTTTCAGTATGATGACACAACACTTACCTTAAAAAAAGCTTTATATCTTTTGAGATGGGGTCTCACTCTGTTGCCCAGGCTGGAGTGCAACGATCTCGCCTCACTGCAACCTCTGCCTCCCAGGCTCAAGTGATCCTCCTGCCTCACCCTCCCAAGTAGCTGGGATTAGAGGTGTAAGCCAACACACCCAGCCCTTTCTGTCATTTTTAAGATTTGATGCTTGAGACCCTAGTCTGCTAATCTTGACATCAGAAAACAAGAGTAGGTTTTAATATAACAATTTCTTTTTTGAGAGACAGGGTCTAGCTCTTTTGCCTAGGATGGAGTGCACAGGCATGATCATAGCTCACGAGCTTCTGGGTTCAAGCAATCCTCCCACCTGAGCCTCCCGAGTAGCTGGGACTATAGGCAAGCGCCAATACGCCCGGCTAATTTTTGTATTTTGGGTAGAGATGGGGTTTTGCTGTGTTGTCCTCGAACTCCTGGGCTCCAGCAATCTGCCTGCTTCGGCTTCCCAAAGACACGCATGAACCCCTGGGCCCGACCCATACCAGTTTTTTTTTTTTTCTTGAGACAGAGTCTCGCTGTGTCACCAAGGCTTAAGGTGCAGTGGAGCCATCTCGGCTCACTGCAGCCTCCACCTCCTGGGTTCAAGCCATTCTCCTGCACAGGCGTGTGCCACTACACCTGGCTAATTTTTGTATTTTTAGTAGAGACAGGGTTTCATCATGTTGGCCAAGCCAGTCTCAGAAACTCTTGACCTCAAGTGATCCACCCTCCTCGGCCTCCCAAAGTGCTGGGATTACAGGCGTGAGCCACTGCAACCAGTTTCTTAATAACAGCTAGTACTGGGCTATAATTCTGGTGAGCCGGCTGGGTGTGGTGGCTCACGTCTGTAATCCCAGCACTTTGAGAGGCTGAGGTGGGTATATCACTTTAGGTCAAGAGTTCGAGACTGGCCTGGCCAACATGGTGAAACCCTGTCTCTACTAAAAATACAAAAATTAGCCAGGTGTGGTGGTGCATGCTTGTAATTGGGAGGCTGAGGCAGGAGAATTGCTTCAATTGGAGAGGCAGAGGTTGCAGTGAGCTGAGAAAGTGCCACCACTGCAGCCTGGGCACCAAGAGTGAAACTGTCCAAAAAAAAATTTTTTTTGGTTGGACGCAGTGGCTCATGCCTGTAATCCCAGCACTTTGGGAGGCTGAGGCGGGTGGATCACCTGAAGTCAGGAATTCGAGACCAGCCTGGCCAACATGGCAAAACGCCTTCTCTATTAAAAATACAAAAACTAGTTGGGGCGTGGTGGTGGGTGCCTATAATCCCAGTTACTTGGGAGGCTGAGGCAGGAGAATCACTTGAACCCAGGAGGTGGAGGTTGCAGTAGGCCTAGATGGCGCCACTGCACTCCAGCCTGGGTGATAGGAACAAAACTCAGTTTCAAAACCAAAAAAAATTTCTGTGAGCCTACCTAGTTTGGAACCACTCAGGTAGGATGTTCTATGATGGGCACCTTAGGGTACTAAGGTGCAGAGGACAAAGCACCAGCTGCTAGGGAGAAGCAAAGGCTTTGGAATTCGACATACTTGGCTTGGTGGCTCATGCCTATACTCCCAGCACTTTGGGAGGCCAAGGTGGTTAGACAGCTCGAGCCCAGGATTTCGAGATTAGCCTGTGCAACATGGTAAAACTCCATCTCTATTTTATTAAAAAAAAAAAAAAAAAAAAGACCTACTCAGCTGAGTCCCAGCTTGGCTGCCTGCTCACCGTACCACATCATCTTAGCTGAATTATTTGGCCCATCTGCACTCTAGTTTCTTCACATATAAAAAGTGCCTACGAGGCCGGGCGCGGTGGCTCAAGCCTGTAATCCCAGCACTTTGGGAGGCCGAGACGGGCGGATCACGAGGTCAGGAGATCGAGACCATCCTGGTTAACACGGTGAAACCCCGTCTCTACTAAAAAATACAAAAAATTAGCCGGGCGCGGTGGTGGGCGCCTGTAGTCCCAGCTACTCGGGAGGCTGAGGCAGGAGAATGGCGTGAACCCGGGAGGCGGAGCTTGCAGTGAGCTGAGATCCGGCCACTGCACTCCAGCCCGGGCGACAGAGCGAGACTCTGTCTCAAAAAAACAAAAACAAAAACAAAAAAGTGCCTACGAAATGCTTACCACAAAGCCTGACATAGACAAATAATTTGTCCTGGTTTTGCCACTGACTATGATTCCATGTCTCATTTTCTCCATCTGTACAAAAAGGTTCACATAGATTAATCATCTCAAGTCTCATCCAACGGTGTAATTCTATGATTGTTAATAAACTGTATTACCAAAAACTCAAACTATTTGGAAGCAATCCAGTTTTCCAATGGTAATAGTTGTATCATTTTTCATTTTGAAGATATAACCTAGCTTCTACTGGTCTGGTCTGCAAGGGTATGCTCATTTTTTCTATTGTGTAAATAAAATGTTGGTTAATATATAGGAAATGGGGAAAATTTCTCAAAGTTAGAGCCACTTAGACCATCTAATATAAAGCCCTCATTTTAGAAAACCAGATGAAAACTCAAATGGCACCTCTAGTTAAAAAAAACACCAACACAAAACTTGAACCTACCAGTTTGATATGCAGCTTCTGCTGCCATCTCTGAAAGACCAACTGCAGTCATCCAAGTGGTTTCCAGCTTCAAGTATTCTTGGTGTTTTGAAGACATCTATATAAATCAAGCAAAGTGCTTCAGACGGTATGAGAGGTCTAGCCCATTTAAATGGACTTAAAGTAGATTTAGAGAACACTGATTATATTGATTAGACTTAATTCAATAATTTAGATACCACATGAGGTAGGTGCACTAACACAGACATGCCTAGAACTTTCTGCTTACCTCAGCTCTGGCTCCTATGATCACCTGCCACACTTCATCTTCCTCCTGTGAATTCATTTTCCCAAGTAAACTTGTATATTGTCGGTAAAGAGAAATTAAGGTATAAACAGCCTACAAATACAGAATGAACAAGTCTGAGTAAAATAACTGAGACATATCAGAAGGAATAGAGAGATTTCTACCTCAAGGAAACTAAGTTCCACCACAGCAAACTGGCTCTTCCATCCTGCTGCCTCAATTAAATTGCACTATTATTCTATGAAGTAAAGGTATCAGGACATTAGTATCTCCATCTGTAAACTTCTGTGTTTTTAAAAGCTTGTCAGCATTCAGGCACAGAAAATAATGCAAGGGAAAAATCTAAAGGTTGAGGAAAAAAAGCTGCTGGAAGATGTATGTAAAACAAATGCACAAATGAGACTTCAATACTTGATTAACCATATACTCTTTTAAAAAGTTTTATTGGCTGGGTGCGGTGGCTCACGCCTGTAATACTAGCACTTTGGGAGGCCAAGGCAGGTGGATCACCTGAAGTCAGGAGTTCGAGACCAGCCTGGCCAACATGGCGAAACCCCATCTCTACTAAAAATACAAAAAATTAGCCGGACATGGTGGTGTATGCCTGTAATCCCAGCTACTCAGGAGGCTGAGGAAGGAGAACTGCTTGAACCCAGGAGGTGGAGGCTGCAGTGAGCTGAGATCATGCTACTGCACTCCAGCCTGCATGAGCAAGACTCCATCTCAAAAAAAAAATTATTTGGCCGGGCGCGGTGGCTCAAGCCTGTAATCCCAGCACTTTGGGAGGCCGAGACGGGCGGATCACGAGGTCAGGAGATCGAGACCATCCTGGCGAACACGGTGAAACCCCATCTCTACTAAAAAAATACAAAAAACTAGCCGGGCGAGGTGGCGGGCGCCTGTAGTCCCAGCTACACAGGAGGCTGAGGCAGGAGAATGGCGTAAACCCGGGAGGCGGAGCTTGCAGTGAGCTGAGATCCGGCCACTGCGCTCCAGCCCCGGCGACAGAGCGAGACTCCGTCTCAAAAAAAAAAAAAAAAAAAAAAAATTATTTTTTACAAACAGGATGCTCTGTCACCCAGACTGAAGTGCAGTGGCATGTTCACAGTTCACTGTAACCTCAAACTCCTAGACTCAAGTGATCCTCCCACCTCAGCTTCTGGAGTAACTGGGACTACAGGCACACAACGCACTATGCCTGGCTAAGTTTAAAATTTTTTTTCTGGTAGAGATAGGGCTTGCTACATTGACTGGGCTGGTCTTGAGCTCCTGGCCCCAAGTGATCCTCCTGCCTTGGCCTCCCAAGCTGCTGCTGGGATTACAGATGTGAGCCACCACGCCTGGCCCATATACTCTCTTTTCTATTAGCTTAGATCAGTGGTTTTTAACTAATCCTCACAGAGAAACTTCTGTTGATGGACCATGGCCCTGTGCCCCTAACTGCACCACATGAGCTCTACTTCTGTTTTATATACTAGGCTGCCACATTTAAGACTTCTGAAAAAAAGGTTCCTGGAAAAAGTCTAAAAACTAGTGATTTAGATCAGGGCTCAGCAAACGTTTTTGTGAAGGGCCTGACAGTAAATATTTTAGGCTTTGTGGGCCTTACAGCCTCTGCTGAAACTACTCAAATCCTCAAAAACCGTTACTGACAATACAGAAACAAATAGGCCTGGCTATGTTTCAATCAAATACCAACATGGGCATCAGACACAATTTGGCTGTGAGCCATTATTTGCTAAACCATGGTTTAGAAGATCAAGAGTTAACAAGAGTAGACATACCTTAGTATATTCAGTAATAGCTTCAATCAATGCATATGTGGTCTGAGAGAGAAAGGTAGAGGTGCTATCTGTTACCAAAGACACCGCCCTCCTCATCAATGCTTCACTACTAAGGGAATGAGGCTCCGATTTCTGAAAGACACAAACATTGTCACTCAACCTCTAAAGCTAAAACTGAGAACTTTTTCACAAATTGGCAAGTAAAAAACATAATTGTCATGCTGCTTAGTGTTTTAGGCTGAAACTGCACTATATTCCTTTGGGTTATATTTTTTAAGGCCTTATTTTGGCAATTTAAGACAATATAGAGAAATAATTCCGGAGTATGCTTTCTAACCAACTTTCATTCTCTGCTCCAAAAAGCAAATTATTTCTTTATATATAAAATAAAATGCAGTGGGGTGCGGTGGCTCACACCTGTAATACCAACACTTTGAGAGGCAGAAGCAGGCGGATCACTTGAGGTCAGGAGTTTGAGACCAGCCTGGCCAACATGGTGAAACCCTGACTTTACTAAAAAATACAAAAATTAGCCAGGTGGTAGTGGTATGCATCTGTAATCCCAGCTACTCAGGAGGCTGAGGCAGGAGAATCGCTTGAACCCAGGAGGCAGAGGTTGCAGTGAGTCAAGACTGCGCCACTGCACTCCAGCCTGGGCGACAGAGCAAGACTCTTGTCCAAACAAACAAACAAAAACAAAAACGGTGCCAGGCACGCTGGCTTACGCCTGTAATCCCAGCACTTTGGGAGGCTGAGGCAGGCGGATCATGAGGTCAGGAGATTGAGACCATCCTGGCCAGCATGGTGAAACCCTGTCTCTACTAAAAATACAAAAATTAGCTGGGCGTGGTGGCACACGCCTGTAGTCCCAGATACTTGGGAGGCTGAGGCAGGAGAATCACTTGAACCCAGGAGGCGGAGGTTGCAGTGAGCCGAGATTGCACCACTGCACTCCAGCCTGGTGACAGAGTGAGACTCCATCTCAAAAACAAACAAAACTAGTGATTATAACAAACTGGTAAGATTACAATTCATTCATTAACAGTGTTCGATACTTGAGACACAAGTCTCAACAAGACATTCTCTGCCCTCAAACACAGGTGCAGGGGTAGAGAGAGGAGGATGACGGGCTAACAGAACTAGAAAAATGAACACAATCATGTATAATGGAAGCGGTGGGAGGAGTATGTATGAGCTACAGTAGGGGCATGCAGAAGGGAGCAATCAGTTTTATGCTGAGTGCTAATAGCTTAGAAAAGGCTTCACAAATTTGATGAGGATTAAGCTGAGTCTAAGAAAGGGGGCTGGGCACAGTGGCTCACGCCTGTAATCCCAATACTTTGGGAGGCCGAGGTGGGTGGATCACAAGGTCAAGAGATTGAGACCAGCCTGGCCAACATCGTGAAACCCCAACTCTACTAAAAATACAAAAAAAAAAAAAAAAAAAAAAAAAAAAATTAGCCGGGCATGGTGGTGGGCGCCTGTAGTCCCAGCTACTCAGGAGGCCGAGGTAGGAGAATCGCTTGAACCCGGGAGGCGGACATTGCAGTGAACTAAGATTGTGCCACTTCCCTCCAGCCTGGGCGACAGAGCGAGACTCTGTCTCAAAAAAAAAAAAAGTGGATGGGGGAGGGCAATTCTGAGCAGAATGAAGCAGTACAGTGTTGATGGGGGGACCTCAGCTATTTTATTTTTTTGAGACAGAGTCTCTACTAAACAGACACAAATTAGCTGGGTGTGGTGGCGGGTACCTGTAATCCCAGCTACTCGGGAGACTGAGGCAGGAGAACTGCCTGAACCCAGGAGGTGGAGGTTGCAGTGAGCCGAGGTTGCTCCATTGCACTCCAGCCTGGGCAACAAGAGTGAAACTTGTCTCAAAAAAAAAAAAAAAAAATCACTCTACGTTGTGTCTTGTTTTTGCGACTCAGAGTACAAACACTCAGAATCACTGCACGTTGAAAGAGGCAGTCAAAAACTATTTTTGATATGAAAAAATCAAGAACTTTATATTTCAATCAAATAATTAAGTATTCATTAGGCACCTTATATAGGACTACGAAAGGAAGACACCTCTGCTCACAAGAAGCTAATTTTGTCTCAATATTCTGAGTCTTCATAATGTGCTACATTTTATAATGTGTTTTCACTTGTTCCTCACAACAGTCCAGTTATTATCCTTTTGTACAAGCAATGACACAGAAGCTCAGAACAGTTCTATAACTTTTCCAAAAAGTCCCATCTAGACCTCAAACAAAATCTCACTTCAAAGTCTGTAACCTTCCCATTATGCTCTGATGACTCAGGAGAGTGTCAAAGGATTATCATCAAATATCAAAATATACAATATTAAGTGGCCAGAAAGGAGATAGTTGCTGGACAGGAATAAGGAAAGGCTTCAAACAGAGGTGAGATTTGGTACTAAAGACACCTAGAATCAGAATGGCCAGGCATCCTGGAGAATAGGTTAACGATGAGGAAAAGAATACTTGTGTTGCAGGGGATGTCCAGGGATCTAGCCTGGTTGGAGCAATGGCACAAGAGAGATGAGACCCACTAGGGTCCTGGGTGCAGGGAGACTTAAGTTTGATTTTAGTTTTGAACGCCTCATGGAAAGCCACTGTAGGTTTTTCATTTCTCATTCTGTTGCCCAGGATGGAGTACAGTGTTGTACTCCATCCAGTATTGATCCCAGCTCATTGCAGCCTTGAACTCCTGGGATCAAATGATCCTCCTGCCTCCCAGGTAGCTAGGACTGCAGACACACCACCACACCTAGCTAATTATTTTTTGTAAAGGGGTGGTCTCTCGCTGTTTCCCAGGCTGGTTTCGAACTCTTGGCCTACAGTGATCCTCCCACCTCAGCCTCCAAAAGTACTGGGATCACATGAGAGAGCCATTGTGCGTAGCTGACCACTGAGGGGTTTCAAAGAATGGAAGTGGCACTGCTGTACTAAATGACTAGAGGCCCCAGTCATGTGGCCCAGAACTGAGGTTAACTGGGCTTAGAAAGTAATATAATAACTGAGACAGGACAAACCTAAAAAAAAAAAAAAACCCAAAAACCTTTTGAATGAAAAATCAAAGGTTGTCCCAATTGTGGCCGAAAATGGCCTGGTATTCAAGTGAGGGGTTTTAGGGTTATGGATTCATCAGCATGCAGAGATGACAACTGAAGTGAGGCACAGTAAGGTGAGGGCTCATGAGTGAGCCACAGAAGATGCTGAAAATACTTGTGATACATGGAATTTATCTTCCTTTTGTGATGAACACACACGTAAGTGGCACGGATATTTTGCTGAAATAGAGCTTGCTGGTTTCCTCTCTAGCTCTTCCCCATAAAACAAATAAGCTATGATTTTTTTTAAGTGAAGTGCCACTTTTATATCAACTACCTGATAGCTCCACCTAGATGTTTCCTAGACATCTTAGATATTACATTTCCAAAAAATTTTTTTCCTTTCAAAACCCACTCCTCTTCATCCTACTAAATGGCATCGCCATTCATTCAGTTGCTAAGGCCTTTAAAAAATCTTGGAATCGAGACCAGTGGTCCCCAACCTTTATGGCACCAGGGACCGGCTCTGTGGAAGCCAATTTTTTCATGGACTGGGTGGGGCAACGATGGTTTCAGGATGAAACTTCCACCTCAGATCATCAGGCGTTAGTTAGATTCTTATAAGGAGCACACAACCTAGATCCCTTGCATGTGTAGTTCACAACAGGTTTCATGCTCCTATGAGAATCTCATGCCACTGCTGATCTGACCGGAGGCGGAGCTCAGGGGTAATGCTCGCCTGCCCACCACTCACCTCCTACTGTGCAGCCTGCTTCCTATCAGGCCACAGACCAGTACCAGCCCAGGGGTTGGGGGCCCCTAATCTAGAGAATACACCCCACAACCAATCCATCAGCAACTCCTGCTAACTACGTTCAGCTAAATTCTCCCCACCTCTTCTGCTTGCCTGGTCCAAGCCAGTATCATTTCATGCCTAGATAGAGCAACAGCCTATTAGTCTTCCTAGTTCCACACAGCAACCTTTTAAAACTTTTAAAATTTATGTCAGATCATAATACTTCTGTGTTAAAAATCCTCTGTGATGGCCAGGTGCGGTGGCTCAGGCCTGTAATTCCAGCACCTTGGGAGGCTGAGGCGTGTGGATCGTCTACGGTCAGGTGTTGGTGACCAGCCTGGCCAACATGGTGAAACCCCGTCTCTACTAAAAATACAAAAATTAGCCGGGTCTGGTGGCACACCCCTGTAATCCCAGCTACCCGGGAGGCTGAGGCATGAGAATCGCTTGAACCTGGGAGGCGGAGGTTGCAGTGAGCCAAGATTGTGCCATTGCACTCCAGCCTGGCAACAGAGCGAGACTCTGTCTTAAAAAAAAAAATTCCTCTGCGGCTTCTTTTTCAGAAAGCCCAAAACCTTACAACAATGGCCCACAAAATACAAAGTACACAATCTGATTATCAGTTAACTCTCTGGCTTCATCTATTACTGTCTCCCTGATTGCACTCCAGCCACATTAGCCTCCCTGCTCCTCAGACATACCAGGCATAGTTCTGCTTCTAGGTCTTTGTCCTGAGTTCCTTCTGCCTGGCAAGCTCCTCCCCGCACCAGACAGTATAATGGCTCTTTCAGAACATTCAGATCTCTACTGCACCTTATCAGAGTAGCCTGACCACCTTTATCTAAAACAAAACGACCCCCTCCCAGAATTGCCTATTTACTTACCTCATTTGTTTTGTTTTTGAGAAAAGGTCTTGCCATGTTGCCCAGGCTGGGAGCAGTGGTGAGATCATAGCTCACTGCAGCCTCAAACTCCTGGGCTCAAGCGATCTTCCTGCCTCAGCCTCCTGAGTAGTTGCGACTACAGGTGTGAGCCGCCACACCTGGCTAATTTTTTTCTTTTTTGTAGAGACAGAGTCTCCCTATTTTGCCCAGGCTGGTCTCAAACTCCTGAGTTCAAGCCATCCTCCCACATCGGCCTCCCAAAGCCCTGGGCATCAGCCACTGTGCCTGGCCCTGTTTTCTTCCTACTATTTATCACTAGCTGATATTTTATATTTGTTTATTTTCTCTTTCATCTCCACAAAGCATTTTGTGAGAGCAAGAATTTTTTGTTCATGCTTACATTCTCAGTGTCTTGCACATAAAAGTTGCTCAATAAATTTCTGTGAATCAAAGACCACTTTGTTGATAGACTGTAATTCTCTTATTTCTCTCTACTCGCTTTATACAATCTGATGTGCTGTTCCTACCAAATGAGACAATCAAAATGAGAATATTAATACATCTGCTCAACTGTGAAAAGATGCTGGTACTGTGGGGGAAGGGATGGGAGCACTGGGTAAAACTACGGTAGCTTGTCTAATGCTTCATTGCCCACTTGAGACTTCAAGACGACATGGTACACTAGATAAGAATCACTGCACACGACAGTACCTGTGCAATAGGAACCGCACACAGGGTTACTCCAAAGCCAACCGTCACAGTTTTGTGCCATGGTCTTATCAATTCTGAGAAACACCGCTTCTTAAAGTTAGCCACAACAGGAACACACAAACACTGTCTGTACCTGGAAGTAGAAGTCAGATTTCATAAGGCACGACCGCCAATCTGTAACAGGCTCTTGGATTTACTTGCAGGGGCTGTAAACTCAAACTCGAGCCAAGCAGGAACCTAAATGAGGATGCAGGACAGCTGAGGGGTTTTGAAATTTTCAACATACAGCAAGTTTAAAATGTTGCCTCAGGTAGGGTGTGGTGGCTCACGCCTGTGATTCTAGCACTTGGAAGGCCAAGGGCAAGGCGGGAGGATCACTTGAGCCCTGAAGTTCACGACCAGCCTGGGCAACATGGCTGGCAACATGACCTGGTGTCTATTTAATAAGAAAAAAAAAAGAAGGCCGGGCGCGGTGGCTCACGCCTGTAATCCCAACACTCTGGGAGGCCGAGGCGGGTGGATCACTTGACGTCAGAAGTTCGAAACCAGCCTGGCCAACATGGTGAAACCCCGTCTCTACTTAAAACACAAAAATTAGCCCGGAGTGGTGGCACAGTCCTGTAATCCCAGCTACTCGGGAAGCTGAGGCAGGACAATCGCTTGAATCTGGGAAGCAGACGCTGCAGTGAGCCGAGAGCGCCCCACTGCACTCCAGCCTGGGCAATAGAGCGAGACTCAGTCTCAAACAAAACAAAACAAAATTAGCCGGGCGTGGTGGCAGGCGCCTGTAATCCCAGCTACTCGAGAGGCTGAGGGTGAGAATTGCTTGAACCCGGGAGATCTCGCCACTGCACTCCAGCCTGGGCGAGAGAGCCAGATCCTGTCTAAAATAAAATTGAAATAAAATAAAATAATAAAATGTTGCCTTAAAACATTTTAGAAACGGATGCCATAATAACCGCTCCTGCAGGCAGGATTTAGCTCTGGACCCCTGGCCTGGGTGTCAGGTGTGTGTGACGGTCCCGCTACAATCGCCCAAAAGCCTGCAGGGCTAGGAAGGGAGCCCCGCGCCGAGGTCCCCCGCGCCTGCTCCCCGGGCCCCTTGTGCCTTCGGGAAGACGTCCTCAGACGCTTCCCTCCCTTCCCAGGCTCCCCCATGCCGCGTCCCTCCTCCTCTCCACGTCTTCTCAGGGACTTCGAGGGGCTGACGCGAGCTGGTCGGGAGGCGGAGTCGCCCCAAGAAGGCAGCCTGGGGTCTAGGGGATTCGTTTCTAGAAAATGGACGAACTGAAAACGAAGCCGGCTTGACCCAAAGGGCGGAGGCGGGACTGTCGTCAGTCCTCCCGAGCGGGGCGAGACGCCGCTACCCAGCTGGGCCGACGAGGGACGTGCGCGTAAGAAAAGCGGGCGCCGCGGGCCGGGCCACAGCGCTGTCCGCGTCGGTCCCTCCCTCTGGTCCTGTCCCCTCTACGCGGCGGCAGCGGTACCTGAAGAGTGAGGTTACACTCCGCGACAGCCAACTCTTCAGAGCCGCCATCGTGCAGCGGACGGACGCCGGACGCACACGCCGGAAGTGACGCAGCTTCGTGAGCGCGGGGCCGGGCACGGCCTCCACCAGAGAGCGCCTCACCCCATGGCCACGCCCCCACCCAAGGAAGCAGTCGGGATTGGGCAGACAGGGGGAAAGGGGGCGAGGCTTAGGGCAACGGCTGTAACGGCCGCGCAAGGCAACCAACCGCCGAAACTTCCGCGTGGGGCGGGGCATACGCAGGGCCTGAGGGCGCGGAGCTGAGTCGGACACCGTGACGCTACGGGTGGGCGGGGACTCAACTCCTGCCAGGGCTTGAAGGGAATTCCCTGGTGAGTTGGGGAGGCGGGGCCGGGCGGGAGGCGGGGCCGGGCGGGAGGCGGGGCCGGGCGGGAGGCGGGGCCGGGCGGGAGGCGGGGCCGGGCGGGAGGCGGGGCCGGGCGGGAGGCGGGGCCGGGCGGGAGGCGGGGCCGGGCGGGAGGCGGGGCCGGGCGGGAGGTGCGGCGGCGGCGCTGTCACTTCAGCACCAGGAAGTAGGTGGTCCAGCCGGCCAGCAGCAGCGCCCCGATGAGCACCGTGTAGCTGAGGAGCACGAAGGCGAGCAGCTCCCGCAGCAGCTGCAGCACGTGGACGGTGGACGAGGCCGGCATCGCGCTGCGCGGGAGACCCGGGACGGTCGGCACCCTGCCGGGCTGGCGCCGTCCCAGAGGGGCGGACGGGAACACACGAGGCCCTCGAAACAGCAAACGAAGGCTAGGAAGCCCACAGTGCCGACCTCCCCAACAGCCTCCTGGACGCTCGCTTCTCGGTTACACTGGAGAATCCTTCTCAACCCAAACTGCCCTCGTTCTTTGGCTCTGATCCGGGCTGAGGAGTCAGAGGCCCGGCTCTTCCCCGCGCCCCGCAGCTGCATGAGTCTTCCTCCCGGCTCGCTCCTCCCACCACCACCTCCTGCATTTTTAATGCTGTGAGTGCCGCTAATGGGCTGGTGGAGTATAGCTTTCTTTTCCCGTCACTCAAGCTGCAGCCCCAGCTGCGGCCCTGGCTGGAAGGGGAAGAGGAGACCCATTTGGGCAGGAGGAAGGCACAGGCCCAAACCTGCCCTTCTGTGAGTCCCCTGGCCCCAAGGCTTGCCAGCAGCAGAGATGGAGGATCTTTGCTTTGTGGTCCGGCATGCTTGCCTTCTGGCCAGCTGGAACTGCAGGGTGCCAGGTGGTGGGTGGGCATCAGTCCGATCCTGGGCTCACCTCCCCCACAATGCTCTGTACATCTGCCCCAGCCCTGCTAACTTCCACAAGAGACGGCATCAGACAGTAAGAACCCCACACCAGCTCATCAGACAGTAGGAACCCTACAGCACCTCCAAAGCTGCTTTGCCCAGCCACTCCCGGCAGTGTCGGGCACTGGCTTCCTTCTCTCCCCACCTCACTTACTTGGCAAAGTTTCCACGACTCTTCCACCCTGAAGCTCCGCGGTTCCGTCTGCTCTGGTGCCCAAAGGTAGCTTGTGTGTATTGCGCGATCTCGGTAGAACTGAGATTTTCAAGCAGCGGCACTCAACTAGGTGTGGTCTAGAGACCAATTACAACCTCCGCGTGGTCCCCGAGCTCTTAGCGAGCTGCGCACAGGCGTTCCCAGCCCAGACGGGGCGCTGGCAACCCTGCACGCCCTCCGCCTGTGTCGCCACCACAGCCCACAGGGCTCAGATGTGGTTTCACAGACCCAGATGGGCTGAGC
Source organism: Macaca mulatta (assembly GCF_049350105.2). Classification (NCBI taxonomy): domain Eukaryota; kingdom Metazoa; phylum Chordata; class Mammalia; order Primates; family Cercopithecidae; genus Macaca; species Macaca mulatta. The sequence continues at coordinate 129,606,183 of NC_133416.1, forward strand.
AGGCGGTACACTAGTGGGTATTTCAAGCCCCTTCTGGTTTTTTTCTGAATGTTGTAGGGGGTTATGGGGTTATAGTGCCAATAGTTTCGTTTCTAACAAACACATTGAGAGCAGTCCCATCTCCTCGTCTGGGCACCAGAAGAACCACTGGACAGTGTTCACTTGCGACCACCCAACTACTAAAGCAAAAGCTGTTGTTGTCTTAAAAAAAATGCAAGTGCAAACATGCACGTGTGTGAGAACCAGGCTTAAGTGACCGAGATCTCCTGAGTGCTTGATTCCGGTTTACAAAGAGTTTCGCAGCTTACAGACTCATTATACAGGTACCTTCCCAATGTGACACTTCCAATTTCACCTCCACAGAATGTGAGGCAAAAGGAGCCAGTAAGGATTTCTGCAAAGAACAGACACTTTCCCAGGTGCAACAACAAAGGAAACGAAAGCATAAACTATGCTGCTTCTGATTATTTTGCTTGTTGCAGTAGTTTTTAGTTCAAGACTGTTTTCTGACCTTTGAAAGAGCAGGCAGTGTGGACATCAACCCTTTTATCAACATCATCATCCAGAAGCAAATGGCTCCTTAATTTAATCAGGATCTCTTATTATCAAATTATTGCCTTGGCCACAGTGAGGCTGAAAACAGGAGCAGAACATTATCAAGCTGCTCAGGAAGCCAGTGAGTAGTAATTACTCCCCCAGAGAACTGGTCATCTTCCGTGTCCTACCTAGTGGAAACGGAGTATAGCTGAGATTTATACCCTCCTCCACACCAAAATAATGGATGAAACAGACAGGCTATTAAAAATAGGCCTGATTCTGTTCCCTTTTAACTCTCACATCCTTCAAATGGATGTCTCCAGGCAGTTAAGTGTTCTAGCCTTTGCAGCTCCTTGTTACCACCCGATTTTGGGTGTTTTACAGCAACGGAGTAACTTAAGCTAAGAAACACTATGTGGCTTGAAATTCACACTAATCCATTTAGAAATGAAAGAACCAGAAATTTTAAATAACTGCCTTTTTCTTCTGTTGTCTGACAAAAAAGGTATCCTTTATTTTCTATAGGATGTCATCATTAAACCACATGACTGAATAGATCAGACTCTACAATAAATTCAGTCTAAAGATCATCTATGTGATGTCTGCATTTTTTGCCTCACCATCTTTATCATAGTCCCTCTTACTGTCTGCTTTAGACATCCAGTTCATTTTGATATTTTAAAAAGAGTATTTCAGCTGGTGTGGTGGCTCACATCCATAATCCCAACACTTTGGGGGGCTGAGGCAGGAGGGCCGCTGGAAGCTAGGAGTTCGAGACCACCCTGGCCAACACAGTGAGACCCGTTTCTACAGAAAATTAAAAAGATACTAACTGTAATAAAAAAGAAAAAAATAATTATTTATCTTAAGGCCAGGAGTTTGAGCAACATAGACCCTGTCTCTAAAAGGAAGAAAAAAAAATTAGCTGGGTGTGGTGGTACTTTCCTATAGTCCCAGCTACTCGTGAGACCGAGGCAGGAGGACTGCTTGAGCCCAGTAGTTCAAGGCTGCGGTTAGCTATGATTGTGCCACTGCACTCCAGCCTGGGCAACAGAGTTAAGACCTCATCACAAAAAAATAATTTCTTCTTGAATTAAACTCTGCTCAATTCAAACACTTCCTCCTGGTGACAGGCTGGTCTTTAATGTACAACTGAGAACAAGACAGACCAGCACGTCATGCTTAATCATAATCCATTTCCAGTGAGGGCAGATCTGAATGGAACAGAACTCACAGTGAGACTGTCCCAGTTTTCTCTGAGAATTAAATGTGCTGTTTTAAATCATCCCTCTTTCAACCATTACTCTTTTGTTCCACAATTAACAAAATACTTAATTCTCTGTTGGTTAGAATTCAACACTGTATAGCAAGACACAAAACAGTGTCTATGTAGACTTCTTTATTAAGGGGGCTGCTGGTGTAGAACTGTCTACCCAACGAGACAAAAGTCCAGACATGATGTAAACAATCCACTCTCTCCAACAATAAATGTACCGTTCACATATCCTTTCTCAGTAAGGGCACACTCTTTTGAGACAAAGACTGCTTCAAGTATTAAATGAACTTACTCAAAGGCGTGTAATATATAATCATCTACCACTTTCTATTTGCATACAAATGAAGCAATTGATGTTTTTCAGTCTTCTGCTGAATGCATTTTTAGGAGCTGACCTAACTATTCTCTGAGCAAGCTAAGTATAGAGTCTTGGGTGAGTGTAGACACATGAGACTACAACTAAGTATCTGTTCCCAGGACAGAATCTCCAGCCAGGGAGACCTGACCAGATTGAATTGAGCCCCAGGAACCAAAAACGTGGAGGGGCAGGATGGATTTCATTCTCTAAAGCAGCTGATGACTGCCTGAGGTGGAAGGTATAAACTAATCTCCCTGGGATATAACAAGTATTTGAAAACGGATTTTCTACAATGAGAATGGTTTTCTTTAAGACATTTCCAAATACTGAATATTAAGGCCAAATTAATTCCATGAGAAACAAATCTTTCAATTATTATCTCTACCACCCTTCATTCCTTTTTTTTTTTTTTTTTTTTTTTTTTTTTGAGATGGAGTCTCGCTCTGTTGCCCAGGCTGGAGTGCAGTGACGCGATCTTGGCTCACTGCAAGCTCCACCTCCCGGGTTCACACCATTCTCCTGCCTCAGTCTCCCAAGTAGGTGGGACTACAGGTGCCCGCCACCAGGCCTGGCTAATTTTTTTTTTTTGTATTTTTAGTAGAGATGGGGTTTCACCGTGTTAGCCAAGATGGTCTTGATCTCCTGACCTCGTGATCCACCCGCTTCGGCCTCCCAAAGTGCTGGGATTACAGGCTTGAGCCGCCGCATTCTTTTATTAAAGAGATTTTTAAAAGTATACAGAATTTCTCTTTCATTACTAGTATTTACCGTGCCCATCAGAACTCCACTAATGGGCTGGGCACAGTGGCTCACGCCTGTAATACCAGCACTTTGGGAGGCCGAGGTTGGCCCATCACCTGAGGTCAGGAGTTCAAGACCAGCCTGGACAACATGGTGAAACCCCGTCTCTACTAAAAATACAAAAATTAGCCAGGTGTGGTGGTGCACATCTGTAATCCCAACTACTCAGGAGGCTGAGGCATGAGAATCGTCTGAACCCAGGAAGTGGAGGATGCAGTGAGCCGACGTCGCACCACTGCACTCCAGCCTGGGCATGAGCGTGAGACTCTGTCACAAACAAACAAACAAAAACAAAAAAAACTCCACTAATGAAAAAGGTGGGGAAAAACAATGTGTAGTTACTAATCAACAACCAAAACCACACCTCGCTGGGACCCAGAAAAGCAGCGGACCAACTAATTCTGCTAGCGGCTTGGGCAAGGGCAGCAAAGCTGCCTATCTGACTTGGTGCCGTTGGTGCCTTAACTCCTCCAGAAGCTGAGATGGAGCAGCAGAGAGGCAGAGAACACACGGATTTCCAACTGCTCCTCCCACCTCCTGCCCTCCACCACAGCCTGACAGTCTCCCGCAGGAGTAGCAGCAGCTGTGACTGCTGGGCTCCAAGATCAAGAGATACACCTGGAGAAGGCTGAGGCCACCAGAGAGGGGGCTGAAACAGTGTTTTCAGCTGAGAAAGGAGTGGCCACAGACTGCTAGAAAAGTACATGTGGCAGTTACCATGGAAACAAAGTGGCCAGATGCTGAAGAAGCACGAGTTGCCCCTCCTCATCGTGGGACCAGTTGGATGTTGGGCCCTTGATGGACAGGAGAGAAAATGGAAACCTCAATGGAGGCATCCACCACTGCTGTGTCTGGAGTTACCATGTGGGCTAAGAAACTGTCTTTGACCTCTTTCAAAGGCTGAATTCCAGAAGGCTGCTCCTCAATTATCACATTCTTCCATGTCAAAAGCCCCTGATAAGTATGGAACCTACAGAAATGTAGCTGATCGCATAGAGCATAAACTTTGTTTCTGGGCAGGAAGCTCCTCTAAACCTCTTGCTTTGTAAGAAGTAGAAGGAAGCAAACTTGCCTTAGTGATCAGTTGCGACAGCGACTGATGACCCTAAATATAATCTCCCATACTCTGCAGGAAAAAGAAATCTCAACTCAGTGATAAAATGATCTCTAGCTCCCAACACTTAACCACTGTCCTAGGCCTGATGCACCCTGAAGAAATACAGCACTGGGGATTAGGGGATGGACTTTCTCTTTTTATTTTCAGTTTCACCTCCTCAGTCTCAGCTTTCTTATTTTAACAGCCGGCCTCCTTTGTCTGGCAGAATGGATTATCTACCCCCACCATCCTTAATGTGTTTCCAGAGGCCTCTAATGAAGACCCTGAGCTTAGAAAACTCAAAACCAGTGCTTCTTTGACTCAGGTTGATTCTCTTCTATTCTTCTTTATTCAGCAGATTAGAGGCTGGGCATGGTGGCTCAGGCCTGTAATGCCAGCACTGTAGGAGGCTGAGGTGGGTGGATCACCTGAGGTCAGGAGTTTGAGACCAGCCAGGCCAACATGGTGAAACACCATCTCTACTAAAAATACAAAAATTAGCCAGGTGTGGTGGTGTGGTAGTGCATGCCTGTAGTCCCAGCTACTCAGGAGGCTGAGGCAGGAGAATCTCTTGAACCCAGGAGGCCGAGGTTGCAGTGAGGTGAGACCGCGCCACTGCACTCTAGTCTGGGTGACACAGCGAGACTCCGTCTCAAAGCAAAAAAAAAATGGAATACAAAAGAGAAGGAGAAAGCAGTAAACGGTAGCATAATTTAAGAAGCTGACCCCAGAATATATTCTGCATTCCATGTTTCTTCTATGGGGTTTAACTTCCTTTCAGCAACTTCTTCAAAGAGGCAGTTTATTCTGCAGTACACTCGTTAAGTCTCCTCTGAATACCCTAGAAAGGTTTTTCCATCAGAGCCTCTATCCAACTGGTTCCGTTCATTAGTTTAGTGGTGGCAATGACATATTCTGTACCTCCATCTTCCAACTGGGAGAGAAATCGCAGGGCAGCAATTTCAGCAAAGGTTACGCCCCCGAGGAAAAATATCAGAGTCACTCGGTTTTCTCCTGGTTGACCTAAAATTTAAACATTTCAGATTAAAAACTATTTATTACTGGTGCTCCTCTTCCCACCTCTTCAAACATTTTATCATTCACAAGAATAAACAAGTGTCTTCATCCAGACAGTTCATCTGAAACCCAGGAATACTGATTTTGATCTCAATGTTTTTTCTAACTCCTGAGATTCTCAACATAGAAGTTGAAAGCTGCTACCCCTCAGGGAATAATCCGACTCTAGTGCTTACTATATACATTAGCAACGAACAAAAGAGGTATATTTAATTCTGACTCCTAAGTGCTTTACTAAGTATTTTACAAAGCAACTGTACAATACCTGAAAACCACACTAACAGGACATAATTATCTGTAGATGCTGGACTGGGACTTACGTTTCTTCTGCAGTCCTGTGGGCAGTGGCTGTCGCTCCTCAAAGTGGGGCCCTGGGAGGATGCGGAGGACCTCCTCGATGCTCCGCCAGCCAGGTCGGGAAAGCAGCTGGGCCAGCCGCACACTGAGCGGGGCATACCCACTGTACACGTAGGATATGTCCGTGGGGTTCTGTGAGATAATTAAAGAACAAAAATCCTGTAGATACAGAGACTTAGAGCAACCTGACTGTGGCCTTTTGGGTAATCCAAAATTATTTGATTTGGATTTAAAGATAGATAAACAACCCCCACCCCTGCCATGCCCTGTTCTAATCCACCCCAGCAGAGCTCAATTTTAGCAGCCAGAGCTTCACTTTTGACTCAAATCTTGAAAAGCCACTCAAAGCAGCTCTAGGTACAGAAGATGAAAAATTACTTGGTTTGGCATGAAACTTCTTTTTTTTTTTTTTTTTTTTGAGACAGAGTCTGGCTCTGTTGCCCAGGCTGGAGTGCAGTGGTGTAATCTCGGCTCACTGCAACCTCCGCCTCCCAAGTTCAAGCAATTCTCCTGCCTCAGGCTCCCAAGGAGTTGGGATTACAGGTGTGCACCACCACTCCTGGCTCATTTTTGTATTTTTAGTAGAAATAGGGTTTCACCATGTTGGCCAGGCTGGTCTTGAACTCCCGACCTCAGGTGATCCACCTGCCTCGGCCTCCCAAAGTGTTGGGATTACGGGCCTGAGCCACTGCGTCCGGCCAGCATGAAATGTAGTGGGGGGAACTTGGCACTCCCCAGCTGAGCAATGATGTGCAGTAACCTTTGAACTCAGCAATCCTACTTTTAGGCATTAATCCTACAGAGATGCTTGCAGAACAAAAGATAATAGACCAAAGTATAAACATATTAACTGCAACACTGCATGTAATAGCAAAGACTGGAAACAACCTGAATTTCTATCAGTAGCAATCTGTTAAATCATTAAATAAGGTATAGCCTCAAAACCACTACGTAGCAATTTAGAAAAATTAAAAAGAAGGGGAAGATCACAAAAGACCCTTCAAGATCCTTTGTTAAGTGGTAGGTGGGTCAGGAGTCAGAAAGGTCAGAACAGTGAAGGCAGCTGAACTAATACGTACATGACAGACTCTAGACATTAAGGGCCTCTATTTTCCCACTGGGAAAAAACCATCCAATTTTGCTCCTGACAGAGGAGACTGTCTAGTTACGAGCTTTTGTTGCAAGAGGCAGCCTAATAAAGTCCCTTATGAAAAAACAAAAAAGACTGAAATTTAGAAACATTAGAATAAAAAATGTATAGCAAAGTGCACCCCACTTTGGAGACCAACAGTAGAGAATATGCACTCTTTATGTAAAAATGTATATGCGGCCGGGCGCGGTGGCTCAAGCCTGTAATCCCAGCACTTTGGGAGGCCGAGACGGGCGGATCACGAGGTCAGGAGTTCGAGACCATCCTGGCTAACACGGTGAAACCCCGTCTCTACTAAAAAATACAAAAAACTAGCCGGGCGAGGTGGTGGGCGCCTGTAGTCCCGGCTACTCGGGAGGCTGAGGCAGGAGAATGGCGTAAAAACCCGGGAGGCGGAGCTTGCAGTGAGCTGAGATCCGGCCACTGCACTCCACCCTGGGCGACATAGCGAGACTCCGTCTCAAAAAAAAAAAAAAAAATGTATATGCACAGAATCTTTCTGGAAGGATAGATAAAAAACTGGCCACCGTGACTGCCTCTGAGGGGAAACGGTGGAAGGAAACTCACTTGGCCCTGATGGCCCTGCTTTTGCATAGCTTTTTTTCTTTTTCTTTTTTTTTTTTTTTTTTGAGATAGAGTCTCATTCTGTTGCCCATGCTGGAGTGCAGCAGTGCAATCTCAGCTCACTGTAGCCTCAACCTCTCAGGCTTAAGGGATCCTGCCACCTCAGCCTCCTGAGTACAGTAGCTGGGACTATAGGTGCATGCTCCACCATGCCCTGATCACTTTTGTATTTTTTGGTAGAGACACGGTTTCATCATGTTGGCCAGGCTGGTCTTGAACTCCTGACCTCAAGTGATCCTCCTGCCTTGGCCTCCCAAAGTGCTGGGATTACAGGTGTGAGCCACCGCGCCCATCCATGGCTGGCTTGTTTATGAGAGCTGGACGTCTCCACTGGTTCCTCTAGACACTCTCCACCCTTCTCCGCAATGCCCTATGCCCAGAGATGGACCTGTAGGTCCCACACCAACACACTCCAATGCCTTCTCTTTGGGTCTGACCAGTGCAAAGCACCAGAGTGAACTGGAGAGTGGGCAGCAGTGTGAGGACGAGGTTGTCACTGGCTGGCTTCCTCTGCTGGAGGTTGACCGTACCCTCAGCCAGAGGCCCCTCACCCCTTACCTCAACAGATGGCCCCACCACAGCTCTTCTCTCCAGGTTCTAAGATAAGTTTCTAGAATACCCCCCTCTCCTTGCTCTTCAGGCCGCATCTGGCAAGGGCTCCCTACCACACTGCCTCTTACTGGTCTCTGCTCTTCCCACATCTTTATTTATTTAAGACAGAGTCTTACTCCCTAGCTAAGGCTGGAGTGCAGTGGCGCAAACATGGTTCACTGCAACTGCCTCCTGGGCTCAGTGATCCTCTAATCACGGCCTCTCCGACTAAAGGCTCATACCACCATTGGCCTTTTTTTTTTTTTTTTGCAGAGATAGGGTTTTGCCACGTTGCCCAGGCTGGTCTCGAACTCCTGGACTCGAGCGATCTGACACTTCAGCCTCCCAATACACTGGGATTACAGGCATGAGCCACTGAGCCTGCCCCATATCTTTTTGTTTTTGGAGAGAGAGTCTCGCTCTGTCGCCCAGGCTGGAGTGCAATGGTGCGATCTGAGCTCACTACAATCTCCGCCTCCTGGGTTCAAGCGATTCTCCTGCCTCAGCCCCCCAAGTAGCTGCGATTACAGGTGTGCACCACAATGCCGGGCTAATTTTTGTATTTTTAGTAGAGATGGGGTTTCCCATGTTGGTCAGGCTGTTCTCAAACTCCTGAGCTCAAGTGATCTGCCCGCTTTGGCCTCCCAAAGTGCTGGAATTATAGGTGTGAGCCACCGCGCCTGGCCCACATCTTTATTAAACTCTCCAGAAACTCCCCAATTTAAGAGCATTCTCTGTTTCCTTCTAGGGTTCTGATGGATACAATACATGATGCATTACTTTTTCAAAAACATTAGAAAATTGTTTTTAGAAAGCAAGGCAGATGTGTAGGTTCAGAAGCATGTGTTGTCATGTGGACGATCTAACCAGTCCCTAAGCTGAGACGAGGTGGAGAAGTGTGGCTTACTTGCTCGTTAACATCATCCATCCAGAGGCGTAATGTTTTCCGTATAGTTGGGTAATTGTTTCTGCCCCCCGTCTGCGGTTTCAGTAGGCCAGCCTTCTCCAGGTTGTGTAAGGTCAATATGTGCTCATAGCCATATGTCTGCAAGGGAAGTCATTTGGCCTTGATATAAGATCAGGAAAAGGATTTCTGCAATTTTCAAAGAAGGGCACTTCCAACAAATCAATTTGGTTTGTACCGTAGGACATGTTACCAAAGTCCAGCAATGTTAGTGGGTGGGCACAGAGGACAGGGTGGAGGGATGAAACGTGTCCTAAAACTGCTTGCCTGTTACTATAAATTCAGCTCACTGTTTCAAAGAGAAATTTAAACTTTTTTACTTTAAAGTCAGAATGTATGGACCCAATCTAAGTGAGCATCAAATAAATGATAGTATATTTTTATATGGTATATAATTAGCTCCAAAAAAGAATAAGGCATATCTACACATCCTGATAAGAAAGGTCTCCAGAATATATTAAAAAACAATAATATGCAATGTAGGATATTATTTCTATTTTTAAAAAATAGCCAAGGTCTGGGCATAGTGGCTCACACCTATAATCCCAGTAGTTTGGGAGGCCAAGGTGGGTGGATCACTTGGGGTCAGGAATTTGAGACCAGCCTGGCCAACATGGCGAAACCCTGTCTCTACTAAAAATATAAAAATTAGCTGGGCCTGGTAGCAGGTACCTGTAATCCCAGCTACTCAGGAGGCTGAGGCAGGAGAATCGCTTGAACCTAGGAGGTTACAGTGAGCCAAGATTGTGCCACTGCACTCCAGCCTGGGAAACTCTTGCTATGTTGCCTAGGCTAGTATTGGCCTCCAGCGATCATCCTGCCTCAGCCCCACAAAATATTGGGATAATAGGGCTGAGCCACTGTGCCTAGCCTGTTAGCTATTATCATCACACAAATACAATAAACAGTGATGGCTACTAAGACTAATTCCTCTAGGTGTTAAAAAATTTACAAAACAGTGGTGACAAGACACCAAAATGGCAGCATTGTATTTTTTATTTAAAAAAAAATTTTAACTTTTTATTATTATTTTTTGAGACAGTCTTACTCTGTTGCCTAGGCTGGAGAGCAGGGGCGTGATCTTGACACACTGTAACCTCCGCCTCCTGTGTTCAAGCAATTCTCCTGCCTCAGCCTCCCAAATAGCTGGGACTACAGGTGCATGCTACCATGCCTGGCTAATTTTTTTTTTTTTTTTTGAGACGGAGTCTTGCTCTGTAGCCCGGGCTGGAGTGCAGTGGCCGGATCTCAGCTCACTGCAAGCTCCGCCTCCCGGGTTTACGCCATTCTCCTGCCTCAGCCTCCTGTGTAGCTGGGACTACAGGCGCCCGCCACCTCGCCCGGCTAGTTTTTTGTATTTTTAGTAGAGACGGGGTTTCACGGTGTTAGCCAGGATGGTCTCGATCTCCTGACCTCGTGATCCGCCCGTCTCGGCCTCCCAAAGTGCTGGGATTACAGGCTTGAGCCACCGCGCCCGGCCTCCTGGCTAATTTTTAAATTTTTGGTAGAGATGGGGTTTCACCATGTTGGCCAGGCTGGTCTCAAAGTCCTAACCTCAAGTGATCCACCTGCTTCGGCCTCCCAAAGTGCTGGGATTACAGGCATAAGCCACTGTGCCCGCCCCATGAAGTATTTTTTAAAAAGATGCTGTCCTCCTTGGCAAATTAATAATTTGAAAATATACTTACCTGGAGAATCTCTCTTTTGTAATAATCCAAAACTTTTTGTTTGAGCCCACTATTACACACGGATTGGAGGCAAACTAATCTTAACACCTTGATCAACGAGTGCTTTTGGGCGATACAATCCTCAATGTAATTGTTGACCTAGAAATAAAGTAGTGTACATATACATTTACATATACATATACACATACATGTACATATACACACATGCACACACACAATGCATGGTTTGGGAACTTAACTTGATGTTTATTATTTTTCAAAGTCCAATAAAGGAGATATGTGGGAAAATAAGCTGTTTTTCCACAGTCCAACCCAAGGCTGCTGAGAATACAATTGGTCACTCCCTATGCCTGTCTGGACACATCTGTCTCTAAGGACACGCTTCTGAGAGGCTACCGGATGCCTACTCCATTTCAATAGTATCAACAACTAACCTAACAAAAAGTATCAGTAATTGTTTTATGTTAGGAATTTTCATAAAGTGAATAAAATTTGTTAATATTAAGAGCTACTTAAAGGAGTTATATAAGAAACTCTTTCAAAAGAGCAAATACCTTAATTTATCTAATACGGTCTTAAAGAGATTTGATTTTAGGGGCTGGGTCTCATCTTGCCAGGTATGGCAGAAAGTGTCTTGCACAGAATAATGTTAAATATCTGTTACTTGATAAAATCTACACTTGCACATTTTGCATTTGCTCTTTTTTTTTTTTTTTTTTTTTTGAGAGGGAGTCTGGCTCTGTCGCCCAGGCTGGAGTGCAGTGGCCGGATCTCAGCTCACTGCAAGCTCCGCCTCCCGGGTTCACGCCATTCTCCTGCCTCAGCCTCCTGAGTAGCTGGGACTACAGGCGCCCGCCACCTCGCCCGGCTAGTTTTTTTTTGTATTTTGTAGTAGAGATGGGGTTTCACCGTGTTAGCCAGGATGGTCTTGATCTCCTGACCTCGTGATCCGCCCGTCTCTACCTCCCAAAGTGCTGGGATTACAGGCTTGAGCCACCGCGCCCGGCCTGCATTTGCTCTTAAAAATATTTAAGTGGCTGGGTGCAGTGGCTCACTCCTGTAATCCCAGAACTTTGGGAGGCTGAGGTGGGCAGATTACAAGGTCAGGAGATGGAGACCATCCTGGCTAACATGGTGAAACCCTGTCTCTACTAAAAATACAAAAAATTAGCTAGGCATGGTGGCAGGTGCCTGTAGTCCCAGCTACTCGGGAGGCTGAGGCAGAAAAATGGTGTGAACCCGGGAGGCGGAGCTTGCAGTGAGTGGAGATCGTGCCACTGCACTCTAACCTGGGTGACAGAGCGAGCTGGGCGACAGAGTGAGACTCCATCTCAAAAAAAAAAAAAAAAAACTTAGGCAAGGCATGGGAATCGAAGCAGTTGGTTTTCTGGCTATAATCTGAGGTTTAATAAGTTTTCAATTACTTGCTAAAGAGGTTTTTTTGTCCACATACCTTATCAGTGTCTATTCCAGACATAAACTCCTGTTCCACGGTTAATTTATCAAAGAAGTCTTCAGAAGCTAAAATGAAATTAGCAAATTTGCAACTTAGAAATTAAATGTTAATCTACTTGAGTGGCATAGAGCTTTTATACATAGAGCACGATTCAGAAACTAGACATGTAGCTGGGCACGGTGGCTCACACCTGTAATCTCAGCATTGTGGGAGGCCGAAGTGGGTGGATCACTTCAGGCCAGAAGTTCAAGACCAGCCTGACCAACATGGCCAAACCCCATCTCTGCCAAAAATACAAAAATTAGCTGGGTGTGGTGGTGCACACCTGTAGTCCCAGCTACTCGGGAGGCTGAGGCACAAGAATCACTTAAGCGGGGAGTGGTGTTTACAGTGAGCCAAGATCGTGCTACTGCATTCCAGCCTGGGCAACAGAGTGAGACTCTGTCTCAAAAGAAAGGAAACCAGACATCAAGCAAAAAAGCAAGCAAGCAATAAGTTTAAGTCATCACCTGAAGAAAATCTTCTAGGAAACGTGGAGAACCCTAGGCCTCTGCACTCCTAAGTTACACTGAGATACAGTCAACAACGGTGCTCCTTTGTATCCTTAGGATTTTAGTACATACCCCAGAATAAGCGTCAGTATGAATGAAAGCTAATTTCTCAAGAACATTTCATTTTCATCATTAGGTTCAACCCAATTTCAACTAGTTTCCACTTCTATGAACAGGAAAACAAAGGACTGATTTTCCAATACTGTGATTTGGTTAATATTCGAAGTATACTTCATAAAACAATCTCCTATTCAGCTCTTATAGCCCTGTGTTGTAATGAACAAACTCATGTCTGCTTTAATAGGTGTCTTCTGAGCTCTTTCAAAATACTTAACATATACTCTTTGTACCAATTCTGCACAGAGTATTCAAGGGAAGAACACGAGCCAATTAAGTAATCCCTCAAAAAAGGAAAAAAGCGGCTGGCCGCGATGGCTCACGCCTGTAATCCCAGCACTTTGGGAGCCGAGGCAGGTGCATTACCTGGGGTTAAGAGTTCGAGACCAGCCTGACCAACATGGTGAAACTCCATCTCTACTAAAAATACAAAATAAGCCGGGCATGGTGGTGCATCCCTGTAAAACCAGCTACACGGGAGGCTGAGGCAGAAGAATCGCTTGAACCTGGGAGGCAGAGGTTGTAGTGAGCTGAGATTGTGCCATTGCACTCCAGCCTGGGCAACAAGAGCAAAACTCTGTCCCCCCCCCGCAAAAAAAAAAAAAGAAAGAAAAAAGCTAGACTAAAAAAATTAACCATCTCAAATTATGATGGCAAACTTATAGATAATTTTTTTCTCTTATCTACATTCCAAATATTTTTCATATAAATTATAATGAAAAAATTTGAGTTAACAAGTGGACCCTTCCTCCCTCCCTCTCTCTTTTACTCTTTCGAGACAAGAGTCCTGCTCTGTCGCCTGGTTCAAGCAATTCTGCCTCAGCCTCCCGAGTAGCTGGGATTACAAGTGCCCGCCACCACGCCCGGCTAATTTTTATATTTTTAATAGAGATAGTGTTTCACTATGTTGGTCAGGCTGGTCTCAAACTCCCGACCTCAGGTCATCTGCCTGTCTTGGACTCCCGAAGTGCTGGGATTACAGGCATGAGCCACCAAGCCCCGCCTGGAACATTCTTAACTATTAACATATGTACACTTCATTAACGCTGAGAAGAACACGTGGTACTAAGACAGAGCTGACTCTCCCAGGAGGCATTGTGGTGTTGATGACCTAGGTGTCAAACCTAGGTTGTATGTGCAAGTAGCCCCAGATTGAAACAATCATTACAAAGGATACTCACTAGTGACATCTTTGATCAATTCTGCAATTGAGGTATGGTTTGCAAGCGAGCCCCTTGCTGCCTGCATGTGGGGCAACTGGGAAACGAACTGCTTGATCTCCCCCACGGTCTTAGCATTGTGTCTTTCCTGAAATAAACAAGAGAGCAGTGCCTCAAGCAGGGAAGACAGTTTATTTATTTTATTTTTTTGAGAGGGACTCTCGCTGTGTTGCCCAGGCTGGAGTGCAGTGGCGTGATCTCGGCTCACTGCGACCTCCACCTCCCGGATTCAAGAGATTCTCATGCCTCAGCCTCCTGAGTAGCTGGGTAACAGGTGACCGCCACCATGCCCAACTAATTTTTGTATTTTTAGTAGAGATGGGGTTTCACCACATTGGTCAGGCTGGTCTCGAACTCCTGACCTCAGGTGATCCACTTACCTTGGCCTCCCAAAATGTTAGGATTACAGGTGTGAGCTACCGTGCCCGGCCAATATTTTTTTTTTTTTGAGACGGAGTCTCGCTCTGGAGTGCGGTGGCCGAATCTCAGCTCACTGCAAGCTCTGCCTCCCAGGTTTACGCCATTCTCCTGCCTCATCCTCTTGAGTAGCTGGGACTACAGGCACCCGCCACCTCGCCCGGCTAGTTTTTTGTATTTTTTAGTAGAGACAGGGTTTCACCATGTTAGCCAGGACGGTCTCGATTTCCTGACCTTGTGATCCGCCCGTCTCGACCTCCCAAAGTGCTGGGATTACAGGCTTGAGCCACCACGCCCGGCCGCCCGGCCGATATTTTAAGTGCTCTGTTTTTTGTATTGTTCAGAGGATGTTTCATTTATATTAATGAGAAAGGAAGAATGGAATATAAATAAATCAGGGCAAACACAGCTCCAACAGTATATAGAAAAACAGAAAAGAAAAAGTATATATATCACTGAAATACAGAGTTCATGGTGCCTGTCTCCTGAATTAGCACTTCTTTAGAAAAGCAAATGCCTCAGAGTCTGTCTTCCAATGTACCAGCTCACACATTGTGTCAGTATTTTGTGGACATCTGAGTATTGGTGAAAGATAGTATTATATAAATCATACAAATTTCCGAGTAAAAAACTAAGACAAAAAATTATGCTCAGAGGGTATCATAAAGAGGAAAGGTGTCCTATGTAATAGAAAAAAATCCATTTTTTCTGTTGACCCTCAGTCTTTTATTTGATGTCGAGACAGGGTCTCTCTGTCGCCCAGGATGGAGTGCACTAGTGTCATCACAGCTCACGGCAGCCTCTGTCTCCTAGGCTCCCACCTCAGCCTCCCGAGGAGCTGGGATTACAGGCACACGCCACTGCCCAGCTAGTTAAAAAAAAAAAAAAAGTTTTGTAGAGACAGTGTCTTGCTGTGTTGCCCAGGCTGGTCTAGAACTTCTGGGCTCAAGCGATCCTCCTGCCTCAGCCTCTGATAGTGCTGGGATGACAGGCGAGAGCCACTGTGCCTGGCCTGAACCTTAGTCTTGAGTATAGTCTATGAACAAAGCAAACCTAGCTTGGTGATGATGATATTTTTTGGCAAAATTTAATAAACCAAAAGTAACTTCAGAAATATGAAAATCAATTACTGAATATAATTCCTGAGAAAGATAAAATCTGGAATTACATGGCTGAGTTCCAAGCCAGCCTGGGTAACACAGGAAGTCCCCGTCTCTACAGAAAACAAAACAAAACAAAAAAACAACAAAAAACTTGGCTGGGCATGATGGCATGTGACTGTGGTCCCAGCTACTCGGGAGGCTGAGGTGGGAGGATTGCTTGAGTCTGGGAGGTAGCAGCTCCAGTAAGCCGTGATTGTACCACTACATCCATCCTGGAAGACAAAGTGAGACTGTGTCTCAAAAAAAAAAAAAAAAAAAAAAACCTGGAACTACATACTCAGCGAAAAATTCATTCTCAAAAACTTCCAATTTATGTTTCCAAAGTCGAAATATTCAAACTTTATGATCTTGTTGAATTCCCAAGTTTCAAAAAGGAGCCTGAGCAAGAATAAACTAGTGAACGGGCAAGAGGAGGTAGGAAGGTGATAATAAAGCCACCAATTTCAAAGCTCTGGGTTGCTAGGGATTTCAGTCTCATTATCACCTGCCACATGTGCTGAGTTTCCCTGCCACATTCACACTGGCTAAACTGGAGTTTTCAGCATGAAGCACAGGTTCTATCATAGAGGATCTTTTATTTATAGTATGGATGGCTTCCTCTTACGTGAGGTAGGAAATAATTTAAAGGACAATAAAGCAAATGTTTATGATGGAAGTCTGTAAACTGCACACACTTGTGCCTCCACCTACCTCCCACACAAAGAGAACTTTACACAACGCGGGTCTGAGAAAGTTTAAAATGAAAGAAAACTTTGGATCTTCCAATACTGAATCTGCAGTTACTGAAGATGAGAAAAGTTGCATTGAAGCCTGGTTTAATGGCTACATATTTTTAGAGCTCTCATTCCCCTCAGGGATGGGCATCTACCTGAGACCTAGAGTTGCAGAATGACACCCAAAACTTGCCTCACCTCGAATGCCGCCGAGATGATCTTTGCTTTCTTGCTGAGCACAGAGCCCACCGCATTGAAGTTCTTGTCTCGGATCTCAGCATACAGCTCCTCTGCAGAATTCAGCTGCAGCTTCTTTGCTTCCGTGGGGAGGTCCTTACCACCATCGCCCTGTTTCTTAGGTGCAAATTTCTCTGGAGGTAATTTCACATAACCTGAGCAGCAATGGAAGGGAATAAGCACCTGTGTGCAATGACTGGAAGAACCAATCAAGCGGCCAAGCACAAAACAATTTCCCTCAGGAGAAAATGGAAGATGGCAAATGACACATAGCTCTGAGCTTTTGATTTTCCATGATCAACGTACAGGAAGTAGTGACTCTAATATTGATACCACAGTTCTAATTAACTTTGGGGCACCTATATAAACCACATGCAGCACTGTCTACCTCCTAAATTTATTCAGCGATTAGGTCACTTTTCTACTCAGAAAACTTTCAAGGATCTCCCCATTGACTTTTAGTGTTTTTTCAAACTACATCATGTTCCATTAGTGGATCATGAAATCAAGCTGGTGGGTTGCAAGTAGCATCTTAAAAACAAAACCAAGACAAAACAAAACAAAACAGCAGTACTAAAAACAGCGAAGAGCAGAAAGTACAAAAGCTTATCACATGACGTTAGAGAAACTAGTGGTGACTTCGGTTTTTTTTTAAATAAAACTTTTGTTTCAGTTTCACATGCACACATATACATACATGTATGTACTGGGTCATGATATAAAATATATTTCTTACTGTGGGTTGGAATCCAAAATAGTTTAAAAGCCATTCTAGAACAAGAATTAGAAATTATGATCTGAGGGCCAAACTCTGCTCACTCTTTTTTTTTTTGAGACGGAATTTCACTCTTGTCACCCAGGCTTGAGTGCAATGGCATGATCTCGGCTCACTGCAACCTCCGCCTCCTGGGTTCAAGTGATTCTCCTGCCTCAGTCTCCTGAGTAGCTGGGATTATAGGCACCTGCCACTACGCCCTGCTAATTTTTTTGTATTTTTAGTACAGACAGGATTTCACCATGTTGGCCAGGCTGGTCTCGAACTCCTGACTTCAGGTGAGCCACTTGCCTTGGCCTCCCACAGTGCTAGATTATAGGCATGAGCCACCACGCCCAGCCCACTTTCTGTTTTTGTAAATAAAGTTTTATTGGCACACGGCCACAGCTATTCTTTTTGTATTGTCTATGGCTTCTTTCACATTACAATGACAGAGACAAGGAGGTTCCTCTGTATGACTTGCGCTGTGTAACAAGCGAAAGCCTAAAATACTTACTATCTGGGTCTTTATAGAAAAAGTTGTACACCCTGATCTAGAATAAGCTTCCAAATTCCTTAGCATGGGAGTCTTAATTTCCTTCTCCCTACTCTGCTCCTGCCAAGCCAAGTGAGTCTCTATTTCCCAGGAACACCCCACATGTGCTCATGAACTACTGATGGCATAGAGCTGGTGTAACTCTGTAGTAAAGCAATTTGGCAACACGTACCAACACGTGCCTTTCACCCCAAAAATCCTGCATCAGGGAATCCAGGGAAAGAAAATAATCTGATATATGAAAAAAATCTTATATAGGCTGGGCATGGTGGCTCACGCCTGTAATCCCAGCACTGTGAGAGGCTTAGGTGGGAGGTTCTCTCTCTCTCTCTTATTTTATTTATTTATTTAAGAGGGAGTCTTGCTCTCTTGCCCAGGCTGGAGTGCAGTGGCGTGATCTCAGCTCACTACAACTTCCACCTCTCAGGTTCAAGCGATTCTCCTGCCTCATCCTCCCGAGTAGCTAGGATTACAAGTGCCCGCCACCACATCTGACTAATTTTTGTATTTTGAGTAGAGACGTGTTTCGCCATTTTGGCCAGGCTGGTCTCGAACTCCTGACCTCAGGTGATCCGCCCACCTCAGCCTCCCAAAGTGCTGGGATTACAGGCGTGAGCCCCCATGCCCAGCCACTTCTTTTTTTTTAAATTGAGAGAGTCTCACTTTGTCACCCAGACTGAAGTGTAGTGGGACGATCTCGGCTCATTGCAACCTTTTTACCTCCTAGGTTCAAGTGATTCTCCTGCCTCAGCCTCCCAAGTAGCTGGGATTACAGGTGCACACCACCATGCCCGCCTGATTTTTGTATTTTTAGTAGAGACAGGGTTTCGCCATGTTGGCCAGGCTGGTCTCAAACTCCTGACCTCAAGTGGTCTGCCTGCTTCAGCCTCCTAAAGTGTTGGGATTACAGGCATGAGCCACCACACCTGGCCTGGGAGGATCTTTTGGGCCTAGTTCAAGACCAACGGGGGGGCAACATAGAGAGACCCTATCTCTGCAAAATCGTGAAAAGTTAGCTGGGCGTGGTGGTGCATGCCTATAGTCTCAGCTACTTGGGAGGCCGAGGTGGAAGGACTGCTTGAGCCCAGAAGGTCAAGGCAGTAGTGAGGTATGATCACGCCACTGTTCTCTAGTCTGGGTGACAGAGTGAAACCCCGTCTCAAAAACAACAACATTGGCTGCGCATGGTGGCTCAGGCCTGTAATCCCAGGAATTTAGGAGTCTGAGGAGGGTGAATTGCTTGAGTTCAGGAGTTCGAGAACAGCCTGGGCAACATGGTGAAACCCGTCTCTATTAAAAACAAACAAACAAAAAACAAAAACAACAAAAACCCCACTTATGTATACAGATGTTTTTATAATCACACACACAAAACCTAAAATGCCCAGCATTAGAGGAATGACTCTGTAAACTAGGGTTTAAATATACTATGAATTTTCCTTTTTTTTTCTGAGATGGAGTTTCACTCGTTGCCCAGGCTGGAGTGCAATGGCGCGATTTCGGCTTACTGCCAACCTCTACCTCCCAGGTTCAAGCAATTCTCCTGCCGCAGCCTCCCAAGTAGCTGGGATTAGAGCCGCCCGCCACCACACCCGGCTAATTTTTTTTTTTTTTTAGTAGAGACAGGGTTTCACCATGTTGGTCAGGCTGGTCTCGAACTCCTGACCTCAGGTGATTGGCCTGCCTTGGCCTACCAAAGTGCTGGAATTACAGGCATGAGCCACTATGCCTGGCCTATACTGTGGACTTTAACATAACGATTACAGTATACATACACTGGGAAAATGCTCATTAGCATCCCAAATCAAAACTCAGGTTTGAAACTATTTGTGCAACCTGATTCCATTTTTTGTTAACTAAAGTAAACTACACAAGGGGAAAAAAAGACTAGGAAATGATACCACAATATTAACAGTGGTTGTCCCAAGGTTTGGGGCCACAGGGTAGGGCTGGAGGATAATAAGGGATCTATGTTTTCTTCTATTTTTCCAATTTTTTTCTTAATCAATGTTTGACTTACATTACAAAAAAACTTGCTACAAGGAGGATGGGAATTTATACATATTTTTTCTCTTCCTGGAAAATCCCTTCCCACCTCTCACCTCTCCTATACAGCTATCCCCCTCTCCCCCTGCCACTCCCCATCCTGAACTTCAGAACTCTTCTCTCATGCCTTCCTGGGTGGTACAAGCTCTGGGACCACCCTGTTTCTTTGATTTCCACCCATGACCCAGCATAGGGCTCTCCTGAAATAAATTCCTCTGTCAATAAATAAGGTTTTAAAAAGTATTAAAGGTGCCATTTTTTGGACAAATAACAGTAATAAAAAGACTTTACAATCTTACCACTAAAGACCTTGAGGAGGCATGTGGAAACGCCTCTTCATGTCTCTCTCTCCATTCCCTCACCCACGTCATTCATTCATCCATTCTTGTGGTAAACGGCACGTAATATAAAAATTACTACTTTGTCTTACAGTGAATATCCAGTAGCATTTAGTACATATACAACATGGTAGGAACACAGCCAGTATCTAGTTCCACACTTTTTCATCCTAAAGGGAAACCTCGTAGCCAGTAAGTGGTGGCTCCCCATCCCCTTCCCGCAGTCCTGGCAACCACGGGTCCGTTTCCCTCTGAATTTCAGACCTTTCCTCCCTTCCTTTCTTTCTAAATATTTTTAAAAATTTTCACCTATTTTATTATTATTTTTTTGAGACAGCGTCTCACTCTGTTGCCCAGGCTGGAGTGCAGTGGTGCGATCTTGGCTCACTGCAAGCTCCGCCTCCTAAGTTCAAGTGATTCTCATGCCTCAGCCTCCTGAGTAGCTGGTACTATAGGCATGCGCCACCAAATCCAGCTGTGTGTGTGTGTGTGTGTGTGTGTGTGTATTTTTAGTAGCAATGGGGTTTCACCATATTGGTCAGGCTGGTCTCAAACTCCCGATCTCAAGTGATCTGCCTGCCTTGGCCTCCCAAAGTGCTGGGGTTACCAGCATGAGCCACTGCACCCGGCCTCATCTTTCTTCCACATCCCTCTCCTCCGGCCTTCCCTTGGCTCCGTGTGGCCTCATTCAGGATGGCAATAGAGGCTGGGGACTACGCAGATGAGGGAAGAAGGCCAGGCTGAGACAGGTGTGGGGGTCTGTGGTGAGGCAGGGAGTTCTAGAGGCACTAGGTCCTGGCCACCAGTGGGAGCGTGGCCTCTTGCCAGTGCTTCCAGTATTTTTCAAGTCATGGCATAATTCAGGATTATTACTTAAAATGTATCACATTTAAAAACTGACAGAAATAAATACCATGTGGGCCAAAACCAGTCAAACCAAACACGCCTGTGATCTCTGACCTACTCACTCACCAAGGCCAAGCTCTAGCCAGCCATCCACATTTTCCATCGAGTGGCCTCGACCTTCTGTACCAGTTGTTTTTCTTTTTTTTTTTTAAGACAGAGTCTCACTCTGTCGCCCAAGCTGGGGTGCAGTGGCGCGATCTTGGCTCACTGCAACCTCCGCCTCCCAGGTTCACGCCATTCTCCTGCCTCAGACTCCCGAGTAGCTGGGACTACAGGCGCCTGCCACCATCTCCGGCTAAGTTTTTCTATTTTTAGTACAGATGGGGTTTCACCGTGTTAGCCAGGAGGGTCTTGATCTCCTGACCTTGTGATCCACCCGCCTCAGCCTCCCAAAGTGCTGGGATTAGAGGCGTGAGCCACCGCGCCCGGCCCTGTATCAGCTGATTTTCTAAAATATTTCTCCAGCCATGCGTTCCACTCAACCACACTGTTTGGCTCGTCATGACTTGTGTATGATACCGCCTGCCCCTGCCCCAGGATCTTCATCTAAACTCTCCGTGTCTTTCCAAACCCAGCACAAATGCCACTGCTTCCACCACCTTCCTCAACTACTGCTGGCCGCAAGGATGTGTGCATTGCAAATGCCAGTGCCCTCTGTGGGAGACCCCCGGCCTCTGCTCACAGGGGACAATGACAGGCCTGGGCACTAAACTTCCGGCCAACTCTTGTGTCACTGACAACTGCAGTTTGCTCAGATGTCACTGAATCCTAGTGTCTGAAAGTCAGAGGTCAGTATTTTCATTGTTTCAAGGGTTCTTGGATTTCTATGTAAAGGAAGCAGCTTTCTAACAGCCTTTGGAGGCATGGTCTGAGTATTCTGCCTCCAGTTATTTCTGGTTTTTATGGTATTCTTAGTTATTTTTTGTAGATATAAATATAGTTTGGAACACACATATATACGCAGACACATATATAACAATTTCTAACTGAAATAGACATGGCTATGCAGTTTTTCATGTTCCACATTTATTATTTTGATGGTTCCATAGTATTTTCTTTTTTTTTGAGACGGAGTCTCACTCTGTCAGCAGGCTGGAGTACAGCGGCACTATCTCAGCTCATGGCAACCTCCTCCTCCTGGGTTCGAGCAATTCTCTCACCTCAGCATCCCAAGTAGCTGGGGCTACAAGAACGCGCCACCACACCCGGCTAATTTTTTGTATTTTTAGTAGAGACAGGGGTCTCATCATGTTTGCCAGGCTGGTCTCAAACTCCTGACCTCAAGTGATCTACCTACCTTGGCTTCCCAAAGTGCTGGGATTACAAGTGTGAGCCACCATGCCCAGGTGGTTCCATAATATTTTATAATGTACTCATCCACTGAAATTGTTTGGAAAATTCTGGTAAGAAAATGGAAATCGAAATTTTTATGCAAACCTCACTGATCCCCTTTTTTGGAATGATTCCTCAATGCACGTTCTTAGGCTTTGGGCTTTCTTGGGCCAAGGGTTAGAAAAGTTTTATGTGTTGCTAAATTGCTAACAAAAAGGTCTATATTAATGTATACTTTGAATCATTAAAATTAGATCTCTGACTTCAAATTATGCTTAAGTGTGCAATATACAAACAGTAGTCTCCACAAAGGATATTCTTCTCATATTACCTATTAGTGAAAACAGATGTCACGTACTTACTGTTCTGAATGCCATAAATTTCATCAATGAGTCCTTCATATGTCAGCTGAGTGGCAAGAGGTGTTAATAAATCCACATTCCGATCAAGCAACAAGAGATTATCAAAAACGGGAAATATTGAATTCTGGCTTCCTGTAAACTCTCTCTTCATCCTGATCATCATATTGGCCACTTGCTGGAAACAAAACATTGGATGAGGTGGGGCCCTCCTGGGAATGAGCAGATGTGAAAATCTGTCTAAAACCAGCAAGGCAATCAAAAAAGTGAAAAAGGAGAAAAACTGGAAGAGTGCATTGCTAAGAAACAAGCAGCTCTAGAAAAGCACCTTGCTGTTGGCACCCATCCCAACACTTGCGCCAAGGAAGCTGCCATTTGCCAATGAGGCATAAAATCAGATCAGTATATTCTTGTGATTAGCAGTAGTTATGTTCTATGAAGTCACTGCAAACACTAAATTAGCAAAGATGCAACCATTGGTCCTGGGAGAAACGCAGACTTAGGTTCCTAGGAGCCTCTGGTCTCAATGTTTTTGTCATTCGATCAATACATAACCCAGTTTTATATGTGTTTCTGCTTAAAGATGCCTGACTTAACATAATTATTGATCATTCACACTGAACTGACAGCCAGCAGCTCTGTGACTCATGCCTGAATGAAGCGTCTCTGACACACATAATGTCTCTGCCAGGCACACCACAGCCTTCTTGTGCACAGGACACCAGACTGCACCTCAGCCCTACGTTTGGGGGCCATTTTAAACAGTGAAATCACCAAAAAAAGTACAGATGTGTGGAAAACATGACAGTGAGACTGTGAAAAGGACACTTGTTTGCAGTCCGAGAGCTGAAATGGGAAGGTGGAGTGTCACCTGCCTCAGCTGGGAACATGCACAGTGGTTACTCAAACTGTCACCACTGTGCACGCCCACAAAAGCACCATGAGTACTGACTTGGAGGCTTATAAGTGCATTTTAATCAGTAGGCAAATTCATGAGTACAGTATTCGTAAATAATTAAGATCAACAGAATTTGTTTGTAAGGAGCTTCCCGTTCCTCCTCCCTTCTGGGGTGTGAAGGGCCCCTTCTTTACCACCAGAAAGCAGCTGGTTCTTACCCGAGCGCATTCTCCTTTCCCAAAGATCTGGGGGATCGTTCCGTACAGAGCTTGCAGGGTCATCAGCCCCTTGGCTGCATGGTACAGGCTTGTCTGGTCACCCTCCAGGTAGCACTCCTGTGAGGGGAAAGGCCAATTACTGCCAGGCCATGGGGGCCTCCCAGGGGTCCATCTCTGTTCCTGGGGCTGGGGTGCACCAACAGACAATAAAATCATTTCCAGTTATTTCACACTGTGCCAGGAAAATTGGGAACTCAAGTTCATTTTCCAAAACTGCTGCCTGTCAGACCAGGCCCTGAGGCTGGCAGCCCCAGGGTGGATGCAGCCCTGGAAGCACCTCTCCTGGGCAGAGCCGGGGCTTCTGGGAGAAACTGTTCACCCAGCATGCCAGCTCTTCTGAATAAGCTCTTAAATAAAAGACGGAAGAATACAGACTTACACTGAACGATGGGTTCCCATTCACTGGTGAGAGTAAACTCTGGCAGGACATGCTGGGAGAGCCACATGCTAATTACCGAGAAATACAAAAGACCACAGGACAGAATACTTCATTGTTTTTACAAAGGATGAGGCAGATTTTCATGACACCTGACAACTGAAGGCCACAATCTCTTATGATCTCCTTTTATAAAAAATATATATATTTGCACTGAAAAAAGGACCTCCAAATACACACAAAACCACCTGGGAAGGCTAGATGAATGGCTGTAACCCCAGCACTTTGGGAGGCCAAGACAGGAGGATCGCTTGAGCTCTGGAGTTTGAGACCAGCCTGGGCAACATAGTGAGACCCTGTATCTACACAAAATTAAATTAGCCAAGGATAGTGGTACGCATCTGTATCCGAGCTACTCAGGAGGATAAGGCAGGAGGATCACCAGAGCCCAGGGGTTTGAGGCTGTAGTGAGCTATGATCGCACTGTCACACTCCCCTCTGGGCAACAGAGCAAGACCCTACCCCTTTAAAAAAAAAAAAAGAAAAAAAGACGGAGAGAGAGAAAAAACCCACCTGCGAAGTGAGAGGAGGGAAGCGGTCACTTTTGATACAGGTGGATCAAAGCACAGATTCTAGACTCAGGTTGCCTTGTTCTGAACCCAGCTATGTCACTTACTAGCTGTGCCCTGGGCCAGTTAGAGAATCTCTCTGTGCCTCAATTTATTCATATGTAGAAGGGAGTATAGTCCACATAGGGCAAGGATTACATGAGAAAAATACATGTAAAGCATTTGATCGCAGTACCTGAAACATATAGCAAATGCTCAATAGCAGTTAGCTTTTTTTTTTTCTTTTGTTTTTGAGACGGAGTCTCGCTCTGTCGCCCAGGCTGGAGTGCAGTGGCGCAATCTTGGCTCACTGCAAGCTCCGCCTCCCAGGTTCACGCCATTCTCCTGCCTCAGCCTCCCATGTAGCTGGGACTACAGGCGCCTGCCACCGCGCCCAGCTAATTTTTGTATTTTTAGTAGAGACGGGGTTTCACCATGTTAGCCAGGATGGTCTCGATCTCCTGACCTCGTGATCTGCCCGTCTCAGCCTCCTAAAGTGCTGGGATTACAGGCGTGAGCCACCGCGCCCGGCCTAACAGTTAGCTTTTATATGGAATGATTTGGGTTTTTTACAACCATTATCCACTCATAAGTCAATACGGTACATTTTATCAATTCCCTCCACCCCTACCAACCCAACATGTCCCTGCTGTCCACAGCCAGAAATGAGGGGGCCCTGAGGGTCCAGGTCCTGAGAAAGAGAGAACGTGGTTGTCACTTGGCAGGCCCTCTGCCCCAGGGAGGAAGGATGGCAGACATGGTGGGGAGCATTTGGTTATTATTGAAAGTGTTGCCAGACTACTCTTTCGAGTGTGGTGTATTTTAACACTTCCCAGAATATGGCAGACCATCAATGAGAATGTCAAAAGACACACTTTTTGGCAAAACTACTTAAAGCTCCAGATCAGATGAACATCCAAGGGCAAAAGACATTAAGGGCCAGGCACAGTGGCTCATGCCTCTAATCCCTGCACTTTGGGAGGCCGAGGGGGGTGGATCATGAGGTTGGGAGTTCGAGACCAGCCTGACCAACATGGTGAAACCCTGTCTCTACTAAAAATACAAAAATTAGCTGGGTGTGGTGGAGTGTGCCTGTAATCCCAGCTACTCAGGAGGCTGAGTGAGACAGGAGAATCACTTGAATCCGGGAGGTGGAGGTTGCAGTGAGCCAAGATTATGCCACTGCACTCCAGCCTGGGCATAAAGCAAGATCCTGTCTCAAAAAAAAAGACATTAAGGAACTCCCCTCCAACTAGCATTCATATTTTACTTAATTTTTTAAAGTTGTACTACTACAAAGACAGCTCTTTTACAATATTTTTTAAAAGATGTAAAAGTTAGCAACAGATTTTAATCTTGTGGGTTTTTTTGTTTTTTGTTTTTTTTTTGAGACAGAGTCTTGCTCTATCGCCCAGGCTGGAGTGCAGTGGGGCAACCTCAGCTCACTACAACCTCCACTTCCCGAGTTCAAGCGATTCTCCTGCCTCAGCCTCCTGAGTAGCTGGGATCATAGGCGCCCACCACCATGCCTGGCTAATTTTTTGTATTTTTAGTAGAGATGGGGTTTTACTATGTTGCCCAGGCTGGTCTCAAACTCCTAACCTCAGATGATCTGTCTGCCTCGGCCTTCCAAAGTGCCACCACACCCAGCTCAGTAACCTTAACATTTAAATGCACATTTTTTTTTTTAACCCCAAAGTCTCACACACCCACACAACAGAATACCTTGCAGCTTGCATAAAAGAGGCAGATTTTATATATGCTGATTTTTATATATGCGAATAAAGACCACAGTACCTTAAGCAATGCTATTGAGCATTCAACTGGGCAGAACTCTAATTCTCACATTTTACACAGAGCAATGACATAGATGATCACAACCGTAACTCAAAACACAGAGATCTAGATGTGCCTCCTGAAGCCAGGAAACCACCAAGTTGTGCTCAGTATTGAAAATCACAGGCCGGGCGCGGTGGCTCAAGCCTGTAATCCCAGCACTTTGGGAGGCCGAGACGGGCGGATCATGAGGTCAGGAGATCGAGACCATCCTGGCTAATACGGTGAAACCCCGTCTCTACTAAAAAATACAAAAAAAAACTAGCCGGGCGAAGTGGCGGGTGCCTGTAGTCCCAGCTACTCGGGAGGCTGAGGCAGGAGAATGGCGTGAACCCGAGAGGAGGAGCTTGCAGTGAGCTGAGATCCGGCCACTGCACTCCAGGCTGGGTGACAGAGCAAGACTCCGTCTCAAAAAAAAAAAAAAAAAAGAAAATCACAGAAATACGATTATGTCATCTCCGTCAAAACTTGGGGTTGACTTTAAAATTAGGCTCTTAGGTAAAGCTCTTAGCTTTACCATCCAGATAAAGTCCTTTCTTTTTTTTTTCTGCCACTTCTTCCAACTCCCCCAAACCCCCCGCCTTTTTTTTTCGTTGTTGTTGTTGAGATAGGGTCTCGCTCTATTGCCCAGGCTGGCGTACAGTGGTGCGATCTCGGCTTACTGCAACCTCTGCCTCCTGGCTCAAGTGATTCTCCTGCCTCAGTCTGCCAAGTAGCTAGGATTACAGGCATGCACCACCACACCCAGCTAATTTTTATTTATTCATTTTTTTATTTTTAGTAGAAATGGGGTTTTGCTATGTTGCCCAGGCTGGTCTCAAACTCCTGACCTCAGGTGATCTGCCCACCTCAGCCTCCCAAAGTACTGGAATTACAGGTATGAGCCACCACGTCCGGCCAAAATCCTTTCTTTCTTTCTTTCTTTTTTTTTTTGTTTTTTTTGAGACGGAGTCTCGCTCTGTCACCCAGGCTGGAGTGCAGTGGCGCGATCTCGGCTCACTGAAAGCTCCGCTGCCTCCCGGGTTCACGCCATTCTCCTGCCTCAGCCTCCCGAGAAGCTGGGACTAGAGGCACCCGCCACCACACCTGGCTAATTTTTTGTATTTCTAGTAGAGATGGGGTTTACCGTGTTAGCTAGGATGGTCTCGATATCCTGACCTCGTGATCTGCCCGTCTCGGCCTCCCAAAGTGCTGGGATTACAGGCGTGAGCCACCGCGCCTGGCTTCAAAATCCTTTCTTTCTAAACAGCATCTTAGGTGAATGTACAAAGCCAAAGACTTGAAATTCTCAGTAGAAAATAGTTCTGGCCAGGCATAGTGGCTCAGGCCTGTAATCCCAGCACTTTGGGAGGCTGAGGTGGTGGATTACCTGAGGTCAGGAGTTCGAGACCAGCCTGGGACACATGGTGTAACCCTGTCTCTATTAAAAACACAAAAAATTAGCTGACATGGTGGCGGGCGTCTATAGTCCCAGCTACTCAGGAGGTTGAGGCAGGAGAATCACTTGAACCCAGGAGGTGGAGGCTGCAGTGAGAGATGGCACCAATGCACTCCAGCCTAGGCGGCAGAAACAGAGTGAAACTCAGTTTCAAGAAAAAAAAAAAGAAAATAGTTCTGCCCTTCCTTACAAATCATAAGTAACATAAACAGGTTATTTCTCCTCTGCACAGATTTTGTCACTCCAAGAGAGTTTGCTTCGGCTGCTACCAATTCCCATTAAATACACAAATATGGATTAATAAAAAATGGGTATACCATCACAGGTATGTGATAAAGCACATACAGAAAACTGTTAATGCAGAAGATAAGTGGTGGATAGATGGGTATTCACCGTACAATTCAATTTTTTGGTATACTGAAATTTTCCTATAAAATGTTAGAGGGAAATCTGTATTACCATCAGATGGGATTTAGTGTAAGCAAACCACTAGGGAACAGGGTACAAAAGAGCCAAGAGGGTTGGGCGCCGTGGCCCACGCCTGTAATCCCAGCACTTTGGAAGGCTGAGGCAAGAGGATCATAAGGTCAGGAGTTCGAGACCAGCCTGGCCAACATGGTGACACTCTGTCTCTCCTAAAAATACAAAAAATTAGCCAGGTGTGGTGGTGGGCACCTAATTCCAACTACTCGGGAAGTTGAGGCAGGAGAATCGCTTGAACCTGGGAGGCAGAGGTTGCAGTGAGCCGAGATTGCGCCACTGCACTCCAGCCTGGGCAACAAGAGTGAGTGAGACTCTGTCTCATCAAAAAAAAAAAAAAAAAAAAAAAAAAGCCAAGAAAGTCCCCTGGTTATAGCACTAGTTGGTAGTGCCACTGACTTCTACTGTCCCAGATTAACTTTTTTATTTTTCACTTTTTTCTGTGGCCATGTCTCACTCTGTTACCCAGGCAGGAGTGCATTGGTGTGACCACAGCTCCCTGCAGCCTCAACATCCTGGGCTCAGGTGATCCTTCTGCCTCAGCCTCCTGAGTAGCTGGAATGACAGGTGCACATCACCATGCTTGGCTAATTTTTTGTAAAGACAGGGCCTCACTCTGTTGCCCAGGCTGGTCTCGAACTCCTGGCCTTAAGTGATCCTCCCACCTTGGTCTCCCAAAGTGCTGGGATTACAGGCATGAACCACTGTGCCTGGCCTATTTTATTTTTTTAAATAAGTTGCATTTCCCCCCCTTTTGTGAAAACTGTCAACAAATTAACTCTTTTAACGAGGTGATCTCTGTAACAACACAACGGGGAAAAAAATGATTCAAATAATTTTATGTACTATACCAGTGGTTCTCTAAAGTTCTAGTCTCTACCTTCTAAGTATTTTATTGGTAAGAAGAAAAAAAGGCCAGGCACAGCGGCTCACACCTGCAATCCCAGCAGTTTGGGAGGCCGAGGAGGGCAGATCTCTTGAGGTCAGGAGTTCGAGACCAGCCTGGCCAACATGGTGAAACCCCATCTCTACTACAAATACAAAAATTAGCTGGGCATGGTGGCATGTGCCTGTAATCCCAGTTACTCGATGGCTAAGACAGGAGAATTGCTTGAACTGGGGAGGTGGAAGTTGCGGTGAGCTGAGATTATGCCACTGCACCCCAGCCTGGGTGACTGAGTGAGAATCTGTCTCAAAAACAATTAAAAAAAAAAAGTTCTAGTCTCCAGAGCAGCACCACCAGCAGCAGCAGCAGCATCATAAACTCATAAGTCAAAGAAACATGGATAAGTGTGATTATGTTAAAAACATACACACAGCCAAAACTACCAGAAGCAATATCAAAAGAAACGACCAAGGCAAAGGCAGCCTGCAAAGGGCGCATGTGCAGAGGGGCCTACATACAGACTCATTATCGGTAGCATGGCCTCCAACAGCATAGGGAGGAGAAAAGTGCCCTCCACTAGAAGGCTGATTGAATACATTATGGTACATCCAAACAATGGAACTTTATGCAGCTTCAAATGAGAATAACACAAGCATTGCCATATGTGGTAGAAAATGACTCAGATATATTATTAAGAGAATAACGCAACATACCAAAGTGTATATGTCATATGCTACTACTTGTACAAAAGTGGAGAGGGATTATATACTACGAGCTGTAGCTGCATATACTATCCCCCCCAAAAAAATAAAAAGAGAAATAGTGATTGCTTCTGGGATAAGCGGCAGTCTGAGAACTGGGGTAAAAAGTAGCTTCAGGCTGGGCACAGTGGCTCACGCCTGTAATTCCAGCACTTTCTGAGGACAAGGCAGGTGGATCATCTGAGGCCAGGATATCGAGATCAGCCTGGGCAACATGGTGAAATCCTGTCTCTACTAAAAATACAAAAATTAGGCAGGCGTGGTGGCAGATGCCTATAATCCCAGCTACTTGGGAGGCTGAGGCAAGATAATCACTTGAACCCAGAAGGCGGAGGTTGCAGTGAGTGGAGATTGTGCCACTGCACTCCAGCCTGGGCAACAAAGTGAGACTCTGCCTCAAAAAAAAAAAAAAAAAAAAAAAAAAGAAAAGAAAAAGAAAAAAAAAAAAAAAAACGGGCTGGCATGGGTGGAAGCTTAAGAGTTCAAGACCAGCTTGGACAACTCAGTGAAACCCCATCTCCACTAATATACAACAAAATTAGCTGGGCATGGCAGCATGTGCCTTGTAATCCTAGTTACTTAGGAGGCTGAGGCAGGAGAACTATTTGAACCCAGGAGGCAAAGGGTGCAGTGAGCCAAGATCGCGCCATTGCACTCCAGTCTGGGTGACAGTGTGAGACATCATCTCAAAAAAAACAAAAAAAAAGATTTCCTTCTTTGTCTGCAGAGTAGAAGATTTATGAAGACTCAAAAAGCACAATCTAAAAGAACAAAAGTGATATATTTACCTGCCTTAGGATGAAAGACTCACACTTCTGATTTCAAAGCTTATGGCAAAGCTACTGTAATCAAGACAGTGTAGTACTGGCATAAGGATGGACATACGGACATACAGATCAGTGGAAGAGAACTGAAAGACCAAAAACAGACCCTTACGTTTGTGAACAGTTGATTCACAGTTTTTCAACAAATAGTGCTGGAACAAACACATACCCATGTGCAAAAAACGAAATTTGGACCCCCACCTCGCATTATATACAGAATTAACTTAAAATGGGTTGAAGACCGAAACGTAAGATGTAAGAAAATCATAAGCTGGGCATGGTGGCTCATGCCTGTAATCCCAGCACTTTGGGAGGCTGAGGTGGGAGGGTTGCCTGAGCTCAGAGGAGTCTGAGACCAGCCTGGGCAACATAGTTAAGACCCGTCTCTTTAAAAAATAAAAAATTATAAAACTCTTAGAAGGAAACCTCAGAGTGAATCTTTGTGATCCTGGGGTAGACAACGGTTTCTCAGAGATGATACTGAAAGCACAAGTAACAAGAGGAAAACAGGATAAAAGGGACTTCATCAAAATGTAAAACTTTAGTGCATTGAACGACACCAATTTCACCAAGAAAGTGAAAAGAACTCACAGAACAAAAGAAAATATTTGGAAATCATATATCTGTAATCCCAGCTACTCAGGAAGCTGAGGCGGGAGAATCGCTTGAGCCCAGGAGGCAGAGGTTGCAGTGTGCCAAGATCGAGATCGCGCCACTGCACTCCAGGCTGGGTGACAAAGTGACAATCTGTCTCAAAAAAAAAAAAAAAAGACAGAATAACAAGTACGTCCATGGGGATATACAACTGGAACCCTCACACACTGCTGCTAGGAGTACAAACGGTACAGCTTCAGTGCAAAAGTTTCGCAGCTCCTCCAATTGTTAAATGTAGAGTTACCACGTGACTCAGCAATTCTATTCCTAGGGGTGTGTGTGTGTGTGCGTGTGTGTATTTATTTATTTATTTAAGACAGAGTTTCACTCTTGTTGCCCAGGCTGTAGTGCAATGGTGTAATCTCGGCTCACTGCAACCTCCACCTCCCAGGTTCAAGCGATTCTCCTGTCTTGGCCTCCCAAGTAGCTGGGATTACAGGCATGTGCCACCATGCCCGGCTAATTTTGTATTTTCAGTAAAGATGGAGTTTCTCCATGTTGGTCAGGCTGGTCTCGAACTCCCAACCTCAGGTGATCCGCCCACCTCAGCCTCCCAAAGTGCTAGGATCACAGGCGTGAGCCACCACGCCCAGTCTCTACTCCTAGGTATATCTAAGAGAAATGAAACCATACATCCACATAAAAACTTTTCACAATATTCGCAGTATTGTGACAGCCAGAAAGTGGCAACAACCCATCAGATGTCCATCAACTGATGAATGATAATATCATTACAATGGGATACTATTCAGCAATATGAAGGAATGAAGGCCTCACACAGGCTTCAACCTGGATGAACCCTGAAAACATTATACTAAGTGAAGATGCCAGACACAAAGGACCACATATGTATTACAGGATTTCATTTCTAAGAAATCTCCAGAATAAGTTCAAAACCAGCCTGGACAACATAGTAAGATGCTGTCTCTCCAAAAAATAAAAATAGAAATAAAAGAAATTTTTAAAAGTTAGCCAAGTGTGGTGGCACATGCATGTAGTTCCAGCTACTCAAAATGCTGAGGCTGGAAGATCACTCAAGCCTAGGAGGTCAAGGCTGCAGTGAGGTATGATCATGTCACTGCATTCCAACCTGGGCAAAAGAGTGAGACTCTACCTCAAAAAAAGAAAAAAAGAAAACTCCAGAATAGGTGAATTCATACAGACTGAACTAGATTAGTGGCTGCCAGAGGCTGGGGGAAGGACAGATAGGGAAGGACTGCTACTGGGCATGGGAATTCTTTTTGGGATAGTTAAAATGTGCCATACTTAGATAGTGGAGATAGTTGCACAACTTTGTGAATACACTAAAAACCACTGGAATTTCACACCTTAAAGGAGAGAATTTCATGGCATTGTGAGTTTTGGTTCTGTTTTTATTTTTTTTTGAGATAGTGTCTCCCTCTGTCGCCCAAGCTGGAATGCAGTGGCGTGATCTCAGCTCACTGCAACCTCCACCTCCCAGGTTCAAGTGATTCTCCTGCCTCAGCCTCCTGAGTAGCTGGGACCACAGGCACCCACCACCACACCCGGCTAATTTTTGTATTTCTAGTAGAGACGGGGTTTCCCCATGTTTCCCAGGCTGGTCTCAAACTCCTGATCTCAGGTGATCCACCCGCCTCAGCCTCCTAAAGTGCTGGGATTATAGTCATGAGCCACTTAGCTCAGCCAGTATTGTGAATTATAATAAATAAAGCTATTATTTTAAAATTTAACTACTTTTAATGGGAAGTGTCTACATGATAAAAGACATTATACAGAAAGTTAAGCCGGGTACAGTGGCTCACGCCTGTAATCTCATCACTTAGGGAGGCCGAGGCGGGCGGATCACGAGGTCAAGAGATCAAGACCATCCTGGCAAACCAACATGGTGAAACCCCATGTGTACTAAAAATACAAAAATTATCTGGGCATAGTGGCACACGCCTCAGCTACTCAGGTGGCTGAGGCAGGAGAATCCCTTGAACCCAGGAGGCGGAGGTTCCAGTGAGCCGAGACCACACCACTGCGCTCCAGCCCAGGCGACAGAGCGAGACTCCATCTCAAAATAAAATAAAATAAAATAAAATAAAATAAAATAAAATAAAACAACAACAAAAAACAAAGTTGAAAGACAAGTCACAGACTGGGAAGATGCTTGCAGCTTTTATAACCCATAATGGTCAACATCTAGAATATACGAAGAATTACTCAAAGAGAAAAAAATGGGCAAAGAAAACGAACAATTTTTTGAATAGAAAATCTGAAGCATCAGTAAACATATAAAATGGGACTCAGCTTCACAGTAATCAATACTGTGATACTTTCACACTCAGAAACTGGGCAAAAATTAATGCCTCAAGTTAAGGAAATGCCAAACTTACTTTGAACGCACCCTCTGATTCCATGGATAAGAGATCCCCATCGAATGGAATGAGATCTAAGCTGTACTCCTCCCTGTGAATAAAGGATCCCAAGACTCCCAGATCCTTCAATCGCTGTTCGCACAACAGGCTACGGCGTGGCACAAACAGAATATGAAAATCTCTCGTTGGGCCTCGTCTATCTTCACTGCAAAGGAAGCAACATTTGTTAGCTTATGAGCTCCTATAAGTCATAGACCACTTTGCTTTTTTTATCCCCACTGCCTGGCACACAGCAGGCACTAAATAAATGCTGGCTAGATAAATAATATAAATACTGACTCTCAGGCTGGGTGCAGTGGCTCACAACTGTAATCCCAACACTTTGGGAGGCCAAGGTGGGCAGATCACTTGAGGTCAGGAGTTCGAGACCAGCCTGGTCAAGAGACTAAAACCCCATTTCTATAAAATATACAAAAATGGCCGGGCACAGTGTCTCACACCTGTAATCCCAGCACTCTGGGAGGCCCAGGCGGGCGGATCACAAGGTCAGGAGTTCGAGACCAGCCTAGTCAACATGGTGAAACCCCATCTCTACTAAAAATACCAAAAATTAGCCGGGCATGGTGGCAGGAACCTGTAATCCCAGCTACTCGGGAAGCTGAGGAAAGAGAATCACTTGAACCCGGGAGGCAGAGGTTGCAGTAAGCCAAGACCACGCCACTGCACTCCAGCCTGGGCAACAGAGTGAGATTCCATCCCAAAATAAAAAATAAAATAAAATATACAAAAATTAGCTGGGTATGGTGTGCCTGTAATCTCAGCTACTTGGGAGGCTAAGGCAGGAGAATTGCTTGAACCCTGGAGGCAGAGGTTGCAGTGAGCAGAGATCCCACCACTGCACTCCAGCCTGGGCAACAGAGTGAGACTGTGTCTCAAAAAAATAACCAAAAACTGACTCTCAGACAGAAAGTGTTACAGCTGTGCCCACTCTCTCTCTCTTTCTTCCCCGACAGGAAAGCAGCACTGAGTCCTGGCTAGAACTTTCTAGCATTCTCTTAAACCATTTATGGGGCATTAAAGCTCTCAGGTTTATTGAAATAGGGTATCTGTGTCTCACTAAAAACAAATGGTTCTTCAACCGAAGCAATGCAGCCAGAAAGAGTCTTAAATTAAAATGAAAGATCACTCTTGACTCCCGGCCTTACTCTCCTTGACAGAGGACTTCCAAAAATAGCGCACATGCTTTTAAGATTTTAGGGGCTGCAACAATCAATTGTACCACAGAGTGGAGACTGGGCTGCGAGCACTTCCTCTATAGACTGGATGCTATATTAAATTTTAATCAGCTTTTTTTTTTTTTGCTTATGAAATTCAAGTACATGCAGTATATTTAAAAATTACTGCTGGAGGTTTATTTTTTTAAA
This sequence comes from Macaca mulatta, assembly GCF_049350105.2. NCBI lineage: Eukaryota > Metazoa > Chordata > Mammalia > Primates > Cercopithecidae > Macaca > Macaca mulatta. The sequence goes on from NC_133416.1 coordinate 129,641,672, forward strand.
CTAGGTCCTTTTTACTGACACAGGTTTAAGCTTTTGGCTATCCTGAAGGAATGGGGTTATAGGATAACCCTCCTCTCAAACTGCTGAGAACGACCTCCTAAGTTTCCCATCTTCTCTATTTTCAATTTTTGGGGGGTACATAGCAGGCACATGTATTTATGGGGTCCATGAGATGTTTTGATACGGGCATGCAGTGGGAAATAAGAACATCATGGAGAACAGGCGGGCACATCCTCTCAAGCACTTATTCTTTGAGTTACAAACAATCCAATTACACTCTTTTCTTTTTTTGAGATGGAGTCTCCCTCTGTCACCCAGGCTGGAGTGCAGTGGCGTGATCTCAGCTCACTGCAACCTCTGCCTCCCAGGTTCAAAAGATTATCATGCCTCAGTCTCCCGAGTAGCTGGGACTAAAGGCACACGCCACCACACCTGGCTAATTTTTGTATTTTTAGTAGAGACGGGGTTTCACTATGTTGGCCAGGCTGGTCTCGAACCCCTGACCTCAAGTGATCCACCTGCTCTGGCCTCTCAAAATGCTGGGATTACAAGTGTGATCCACCATGCCCAGCCTCACTCTTCAAGTTTAAAAATATGTAATTAAGTTATTATTAACTATAGTCCCCCTGCTGTGCTATCAAATAGTAGGTCTTATTCATTCTATTTTTTTGTACCCATTAACCATTTCCACCTTCCCCCAGCCCCCATCTTCTCTTTCATATTCTTCCATGCTTATCCCAGTTTTTCAAAAGACCACCTTGCACTGGCAAGAGTGAGGGTCTTCCATGAGAAGGAGCTCATACATTAAAAGCATCATATGGACCAAACTCTTTTAGATCAAACACAAGCTCTGAGATACCTGAGCACGTTTTCAGCAATTATATCCATCAACTCTAGCCTGGGTCTGACAAAAAAAATAATATTCTTGACATCAGCTGCCGGCAAACGATTCCCTTTAAGTGTGAACATTTTTTCCACTTCATGTTCCTAGGCAAACACATACACAAAAGGTTAACAGAAAGACTGAAATTTGCCTGTCATTTTCAGACTCAGAAATCATAAATACCCCCAATCAAGTGCACGTTAATATTTTAATATCGAAATTTAGATTCCCTCAAAGCCAAATACATAAAGGACAAAGTTTCAATATAAAGCCACTGGTTTTTTTTTTTTTTTTTCTGAGACAGAGTCTCGCCCTGTCACCCAGGCCAGAGCGCAACGGCGCGATCTTGGCTCACTGCAGCCTCCGCCTCCTGGGTTCAAGTGATTCTCCTGCCTCAGCTTTCCGAGTATCTGGGATTACAGGTGCGCACCTCCGTGCCCAGCTAATTTTTGTATTTCTAGTAGAGACAGAGTTTCACCACAGCAGCCACGCTGGTCCTGACGTCCTGACTTCGCAATCCACCCGCCTCGGCCTCCCAAAGTGCTGGGTTTACAGGCATGAGCCACCGCGCCCGGCCTTAAAGCCACTGTTACTGCATCAGCATTCAAATGATGCTTACATGATGAACTATCAAAGACACCAGGTAATGGTCACATAATGCTAGAATCAGTACAGAATCACTGGCCAATGGATACAAAATGTTAATCGGGCACTAGTATTAGTGTTTATAAAGACCAAACAGCCTTGCAAACCAATGATTCAGGAAGAAATATAAAATCCTATCATAACTGCTAAAGTACAGAATTATTAATCCCTTAACAAACCCCAAATAGCTCATTTACCTTCAATAGTGAATACTGTGCAATCAGGCCAAAGGGTCCAGTTAGGTATTCATCCCAAACTATTGCCTGTAAGAGGGGAGAAACATTCTCTTATTATAGTTAATATCAGGAATTTTAACAATATCAATAAAAAATTGCCTATCATAAACAGGAGGAATATTTGCTTCAAATTCTGGGTTAAAAAATTTTCTCTTAGTGTTACAAGGTTAAAATAACAATAAAGCAGAAAAAAGAATTTAAAAATGTTTGGGCTTTTGCTGTTATTTCATTTTTGAGACAGTCTTGAGTGTTGCCCAGGCTAGAGTACAGTGGTGTGATCTCGGCACACTGCAACCTCCGCCTCCAGGGTTCAAGTGATTCTCCTGCCTCAGCCTCCTGAGTAGCTGGGATTATAGGCATGCACCACCATGCCTGGCCAATTTTTGTACTTTTAGTAGAGATGGGGTTTCACTATGTTGCCCAGGCTGGTCTCGAACTCCTGACCTAAGGTGATCCACCCACCTTGTCCTTCCAAAGTGGTGGGATGACAAGCATGAGCCAATGCATGCGGCCGAATAAAAAAAAATTTAATTACTTCTGACCACATTCACATCCTTGTATATCTGTGTCATGGATTTATCAAATTGAGCTATATGGAAATTGTCAATTATACAGAATTAAAACCTACGATATAGGTATCACAAATCTTATTTGGGCAAAAGAGGATTTTTTTTTTTTTCTTTGGAGATGGGGCAGTGGTGGAATCACAGCTCACTGCAGCCTCGATTTCCTGGGCACAGATGATCTTCCTATCTCAGCCTCTGGAGTAACCGGGACTACAGGTGTGTGCCACCACATCAGGCTAATTTGTGTTTTAGTAGAGATGAGATTTCACCATGTTGCCTAGGCTGGTCTCCAACTCTGGGCTCAAGCGATCTGCCTGCTGTGGCCTCCCAAAGTGCTGGGATTACATTGCACTTCCTCTTCCACCACACCTGGCCAGAAGAGAAAATTCTTAAAAGCTCAGTAAGTTTAAGTAACTTTCCAAGGCCATATAGAGACCTCAGACCATACAGAGTGTAAGGGAGTGAGGACTCCAACCTAGGACTTTTTGACACCACGAGTCACTGCTCTGGACCCCTATGAGTATTTCTACTGCTTAACTCCAGTATAAATTTTTTTCTTAAACTAAAATATTTATTTAAATAATCGTACATTAACATTTAATTAAAAGAAATAATACAGAGCGAGCCCCTGTACACTTTGCTCAGTTTCCTCCAGGGGTAACATATTACAACCAGGAAATTGACATTGATAAAATCCATGATGTTATTCAGATTTCAGCATCCTTTGCTGAATTGAAACTGGACCCCTATGATGTAGCCTGTTTTTTTCTCTCAAAGGCTGCTAGCACCCACTCTACCTCTTCGGGTTCTGTTCTCTCCAAGACTGAGGCTCCCCAGTTCGACTTTTCACAGTTGTACTGTAACTTAGGGTGACGTATAAACCCTAAGGGGATGAAGGAGAAGTGACACCATTCACAAGAAATCCTATAAATTCTCTGATCTAGTTCCTGACTCCCTTGTGAAAACGGTGCTACTAGATAAGTTATACTACCTTAGGAGGCCAGGTTAAAAGCCCAAATGATTACAACTTCTCTCTTAACACGCGTGAGCAGCAGGTTGCAAGGTGCTGGTGTTTCAAGACAGTTTCTAAGGTACGATTTGTACTGACACGTATGATCCCCGTAATGAATGGACACTGGACCATCCACATTGTTGGACCGCCCACCCGTCCGGTGCCTCGGCAGGCAGCAGAGGAAACACCTGACGTAAACCGGCTCATCAGCGGCTGGGCTATCACAGTGGCTTACTCTGCTCTCACAAAACAGTCGCGGTGCCACTCCGGGTCCAGGCCGTACGCCCAGGGCCCCCCCTTCATCGCTACAGGGGTGCAGGTAAAAGGGCCCCGAGGCTCGCCTCCTTGGAAGCCCCGGGGACCTCGTAAACCGCGAACTCAGGCGGCAGGGAACGGATTAAGCCAGGCCGGACCAAGGCAGGCGAGGGCGGTGTCGCTGCCTCCCGCCCCTCACCTTGCTTCCTGCGCACTTGTCCAGGAACTCGCGCAGCTCGCGGCGCACCGCCTCGCGCAGCACGTTTAGGTTCACTCGCCCGTAGGACAGGTGTGCCGCCATCTTGCCCCACCACCCCCTGCCCCACAACGCCAACCACGTCCGCCGGTTCCAACGGGAGGACCACTGACGCAGTCACGTGACAACGCGTCCACGTGACTGATGCGGCTGCGCATGCCAACTCGGAAAACGGAAGCTACCGGGTTGGGGTTCTACCTCGCCTGGCCCTAGTGTCCACCTCTTTCTTCTACCCCAGTGGTGGTTCAGATTCTCGCCAAGACCCAGGGCGCGTTTCAGAACCTGGTCACTCCAGGAGTCGTCCGGCGCTGAAAAGCGATTTTAAAGATCTGGAGTAGACCGGGCGCGGTGGCTTACGCCTGTAATCCCAGCACTTTAAGAGGCCGAGGTAGGAGTGATAGCTTGAGGCCGGGAGTCCGAGACCAGCCTGGGCCGACTTCGTCTCAAACAACAACAACAACAGCAAACCAACCAACCAACCAACCAAACAAAACATTGACTCTCTCTTGTCCCTTTTAAAAATCGCGAATTTTTATTTGCAGCAAAGGTACTTGCTGTAAGATGATATCTTAAGGCCAAATTTGGATAGAAAAAAAAGCACATTTTTTTTGAGACGGTCTCACCCTGTCGCCCAGGCTGGAGTGCAGTGACGTGATCATAGCTCACTGCAGCCTCTACCTCCCGGGCTCAAGTGATCCTCCCACCTCAGCGCCGGAGTAGCTGGAAGCACGCCACCCACTGCTCAAATATTTTAAATTATAGCAGTCAGAAGGTTCTTAGCTTTGCACTAATCAAGGCTGTTTTGATTTGTGAGCTAAAATGTATGAGTATGGTGAGGAGTCGAGGGAATCTTGAGTGGACTTTTTTTTGGGGGGGGAGGGGGGGTAATCCCTTCCTAACAGACTTTTACAGAGATGTGGCATTTCACACAAAACAGTATTGCTTCTGGAATCCAGGTCCCACCACTTGCCTCAGTAAAATTACTGTACCTCAGTAAAATCATGTTACCTCTGAGTTGTAGTGAGGACCAAAGAGGACATGAATTTCATCGTGTAGTCCACGTGAGAGGCTTAGCTGGGTGCCTGGAACTTAATTGCTCAATAAATTATTAATATTAGTAGAATATATGCGTTTCAATACTTTGGGGGTGGAAATGGGCTTTTTGGGATCTGGTCAAAGATGAAAATTTCCTTCTTTGAGTGCATAGCTTACCTTTTTTTGAGACGGAGTCTTGCTCTGTCACCCCGGCTGGAGTGCAGTGGCACCATCTCGGCTCACTGCAACCTCTGCCTCCTGAGTTCAAGCAATTCTCCTGCCTCAGCCTCCCGAGTAGCTGGGACTACAGGCATGTGCCACCACGCCTGGCTAATTTTTTGTGTATTTTTAGTAGAGACGGGGTTTGACCGTGTTAGCCAGGATGGTCTCAATCTCCTGACCTCATGATTCGCCCACCTTGGCCTCCCAAAGTGCTGAGATTACAGGTGTGAGCCACCACGCCCAGCCCCCAATTTTTTCTTCTTTTTTTTTGGTGAGATGGAGTCTCGCTGTCGCCCAGGCTTCAGTGCAGTGGTGCAATCTTGGCTCACTGCAATCTCCGCCTCCCGGGTTCACGCCATTCTCCTGCCTCAGCCTCCCAAGTAGCTGGGACTACAGGCGCCCACCACCACACCCAGCTAATTTTTTATATTTATTGTAGAGATGGGGTTTCACCGTGTTAGCCAGGATGGTCTTGATCTCCTGACCTCGTGATCTGCCCACCTCTGCCTCCCAAAGTGCTGGGATTACAGGCGTGAGCCGCCGCGCCCAGCCAGCCACCAATTTCTTAAAAACCATTTAGTAACAAGACTGCAGTAGAAATTGCTATATGACTGTATAGGGTTTGATCATTTGAAGTAAAACCATTATGACAAACCTGAGAATATCAGTTTACTACCATTAGCAAAAAAGAATAGCCCTTTATTGGCTGGGCAAGTACAGCTCACACCTGTACTCCCAACACTGTAGGAGGCTGTGGTGGGAGGATCGCTTGAACCCAGGAGTTCAAAACCAGCCTGGGCAACATAGGGAGACTCACTCTCTACAAAAAAATTAAAAAATTAGCCAGGCGTTGTAATCCCAGCACTTTGGGAGGCCAAGGTGGGCGGATCACGGTCAGGAGATCGAGACCATCCTGGCTAACATGGTGAAACCCCGTCTCCACTAAAAATACAAAAAACTAACTGGGCGTGGTGGCAGATGCCTATAGTCCCAGCTACTGGGGAGGCTGAGGCAGGAAAATGGCGTCAACCCGGGAGGCGGAGCTTGCAGTGAGCTGAGATTGAGCCACTGCAGTCCAGCCTGGGCGACAGAGCAAGACTCCGTCTCGGGGAAAAAAAAAAAAAATTGGCAAGGTGTGGTGGCACTTGCCTGTAGTCCTAGCTACTTCAGTGGTTGAGGCGAGAGGATTGGTTGAGCCCAGGAATTGGAGGCTGCAGCAATCCACAGCCTGGGCAACAGAGTGAGACCCTGTCTCAAACAAAACCAAACCCACAAAACAAAAACGAATAACCATTTATTAAAGTAGATACAGAACACTTGTTTGGCCAAATTTTAATACTGCTTTACATGTTTTCTGTTTGTGAAACAATTTGTATTACATTTATAACCAAAAATTTCAACTGGTAACAGATTTAATATTCACTGTCAAACACACAGTTGATCATCTTGAGGGGAAAATACATCAAAGGCATATATACAATTATAGAAGTTCTTATTGTACATGTGGCATGGAAGATACATTTTATTCCTTTTTACATATTCTAGAAGACATTCAAATGAAGATAAATAGATTCAAACTGGTCGATAAACTGTTCTGGTGCTTTGAGGTCCTTCATTTTCTTTTTTGTGATAAGAAAATCCAAAATTATTAATGTTGAATTTCTCATCGTACATTCATCTAAAAACAGTAAAAAAAACTTGTAAAGGAAGATTGTAGACTGGTTAATTTAGGCGTTTTATACTGGCTTATTGTTAACTGACTGCTGGGGATACCTGCTAGAGAAGGAAACAAAATTGGAGAAAATTCCTCCAGTTATTTAAATCTGTTTAAGAAATAAAAGGAAAACAAACAAATGAAAATGTTGCAAAGCCGCATGATGCTATGTCTGGCCTAGTCCGTTATGTCCTAATGATCATTTTAAGTGTTTTCTTTTTCAAAAAGGTAAATATCCAAAAAGAAAGACACATTGTGTATGTTTTTTTTCCCAAAATATAGATTTTTAAAAAATATATACATATAATATATAGAAGCTGAAATTATGGAAAACTAATAAACAAAACACCACAGTAGATTAAGTGGGTGCAGCATATAGATTATCAAATGTCCCCACAGCAGTTTGGGGGCTTTCCCCTCCCTTTACCTGCTTCATGATTTTATAATCACACCTAAGTATTATCAAGCCTGAAACAAAGGCACTACTGATAACAGGTAGTGCAAAGAGCTCAGATATTTCTTTGAATAAGAATAAAATACTTTAAATGAGTAGATGAAAATGCAAAATGGCACATTTTTTCAACTCATTCCAGTGTCAAAGCTTAACCAAAAAATCTAAATATACAAATGCAGCCTGGAAATATTTTAGTGCAAATATGAAAAGTAACGGCATAATTTAAAGTTACTTAAATAAGGTATTATAAGGGTAGGGATTTTTCTATGAGATCTAGGGACAATAAATGTAATGGCATCTGGTGCAATGTCTTCAAACTTGAAAATCAAGAAAACAAAATTCGAGGTGAAAACTCACCTACTAAATATTTATTCTTCTAACTCATAAGGGGAGACTAAAGGGCAATTTGTTGAAGATCAAAATATTTTCCTAGATTTGCTGATGGGGTAAAAAATACCATGAGTTCTCTTGGAGTCTGCACACACAATGCTGGTGTTACGCTGTGTCAGTGCGAGTGCATCTGAGAGAGCCGTGTCCTCCACTTGAGGCTTCATCAGAAGGTCTCGTCGTCATTGCAGTTGGTGGCCCAGTGTCCAAACATCTCACAGATTTCACAGTATGGGCGCTCCTCACCCCGACTGCCATGGTGTGTGGAATGGGGAGGGTCCTCTGACATCTGTGCCTGGGTAGGACAATCCTCTGTATCGTGGAGATCAAAGCAGTCACAAATGTCACAGAAGAGGCGAGGTTTCTTCTTGGACTGTTTCTCCTGATCATCGCTACAAATGTCAATGTGTGAAATCAGAAAATGAGTAAGAAGAAACTGAAGAGACAAGAACACTTGCAAAGAATTTAAAAAATTAAGCATGAACTAACTATGGTCAAGTCTGTGAGCCTCCAATATAAGTAGTACATTATTCCACATTTAAAGTTTTTTTGTTTGTTTGATTTTTTGAGATGCAGTCTCACTCTGTCACCCAGGCTGGAGTGCAGTGGCACGATCTTGGCTTACTGCAACCTCCGCCTCCTGGGTGCAAGCAATTCTCCCGCTTCAGCCTCCTGAGTAGCTGGGATTACAGGCGCGCACCACCCCCGTCAGCTAATTTTTTTGTATTTTTAGTAGAGATGGGGTTTTGCCAGGTTAGCCAAGTTGGTCTCGAACTCCTGACCCCAGGTGATCTGCCCACCTCGGCCTCCCAAAGTGCTGGGATCACAGGTGTGGCCACCATGCCAGCCTCACATTTAAAATTTTCACATCAAACCATTTGTAGTCTCCTCTCACTCACTTGCCAGATTTACGGAAATCTATTTATGGCAAAGGAACCGCAAAACAATTGGTTTTTTTTGTTGCGTCTTTTTACAATCCCCTAGAGAAGCTGATTTTAAAAACATATTTATTTTGATGAAACTAAAGTTCCAATCAGTATGGCTTTTTTTGAGACAAGGTCTTGCTCTGTCACTCAGGTTGGAGTACAGTGGCACAATCTTGGCTGACTGCAACCTCCACCTCCAAGGCTCAAGCAGTTCTCCTGCCTCAGCCTCCCAAGTAGCTGGGATTACAGGCATGCGCCACTATACCTGGCTAACTTTTGTATTTTTTGTAGAGACGAGGTTTCACTATGTTGGCCAGGCTGGTCTCGAACTCCTGACCTTAAGTGATCTGCCCGCCTTGGCCTCCCAAAGTGCTGGGATTACAGCAATCAGTATGTCTTCATATGAAATACCTGTCATAATTGTTCAGGTCATCCCCGTTCCCATTCAGGGCTGCTTCTGACATCATTTCCACCTTCATCTTGAGGTCTTGATTCTTCCTTTGAAGGTCCACTATTACTGAATTTAGGAAATCAATCTGATTTGTTAAAAAAAAAAAAAAAAAAAAAAAAAAAAAGATGTGTAAAATGTCAAGAATATATATAAGCTGAAGCATCAAGAAGTCATGAAGTTTATACCTTTAAGCTCTGGCGGCAAAATGTGCAGAAGGGGCCAACAGTGGCTATTAGGAACCCATGCTTTTCACTCTCCCCAAGGACAGGCATGCTGAGATTGTGTGAGTAAAGAGCTGAACTTAAATGAGGCTATGTCTAGGTGGTAAGACTATGGCAGTTTCTTTTACCCCCTCATACCTTTCAGATTTCTTCAAATGTTCCTGAGTAGATGCTATTTTATATTTAAAAAAACATTTAAATTACACTTCATTAAATGTTTCTAGGTATAACATGGGTAAAACTTCATTTCTTTTTGAGGCAAATGAAATTATTCTTTTTTTTTTTCTCGCTCTGTTTTCTAGGCTGGAGTGCAGTGTCAGGATCTCAGCTCACTGCAGCCTCTGTCTTTTGGGTTCAAGCGATTCTCCTGTCTCAGCCTCCTGAATGGCTGGGATTACAGGTACGTGCTACCATGCCTGTCTGATTTTTGTAGTTTTAGTAGAAACAGGGTTTCACTATGTTGGCCAGGCCAGGTGTCAAACTCCTGACCTCAGGTGATCCGCCCGCCTTGGCCTCCCAAAGTGCTGGGAATACAGGAGTGAGCCACTGTGCTGGGCCATGAAATTATTTATTTATTTATGAGACGGAGTCTTGCTCTGTTGCCCAGGCTGGAGTGCAATGGCTCGATCTTGGCTCACTGCAACTTCTGCCTCCCAGGTTCAAGTGATTCTCCTGCCTCAGCCTCCCTAGTAGCTGAGACTACAGGCACGCGCCACCACACCCGGCTAATTTTTCTATTTTTAATAGAGACGGGGTTTCCTCATATTGTCCAGACTGGTCTCAAACTTCTGACCTCGTGATCCGCCAGTCTTGGCCTCTCAAAGTGCTGGGATTACAGGCATGAGCCACCGCGCCCAGATGAAATTATTCCTAAACATCTAAGTCTGTGGGTTGGTGGAGTGCTATTGGTTCATGAAAAACTGTAAGAAACATTTTTTTTTTTAATAGGAAAAATCTTGCATTCTCCAAAAGTCATCATCTTACATTTCTGAATATATGGGCACAAGTTTGTTTTCATTCTACCACATAAAAAATATTGGCCGGGCACGGTGGCTCACGCCTGTAATCCCAACACTTTGGCAGGCCGAGGCACGCAGATCACCTGAGGTCGGGAGTTCAAGACCAACATGGCCAACATAGTGATACCCTGTCTCTAGTAAAAATACAAAAATGAGCCAGGTGTGGTGGTGTATGCCTGTAGTCCCACCTACTCAGGAGGCTGAGGCTGGAGAATCGCTTGAACCCAGGAGGCGGATGTTGTAGTGAGCCATGACTACACCACTGCACTCCAGCCTGGGCAACAGAGCAAGACTCCATCTCAGATAAATACACACACACACACACACACACACACACACACACACTGCATAAAAAGGTTAGTTCTTCCATTAAACTCTACAATACATCCAGGATTTTTCTTTTCTGTAGATTTGAAAAAGTCACATGGAAATTTCCTTCAGACTGTCATTTATCAACTGACTGGTAATGGTGGAGCAATAAGTAAACATGTCCTCAGGGAAAATGGAGAAAGCTAAAGCTCCCTCCCAACCGAGGAGAGACAGCCGAGCACGCCAACTAGGCGGTGTTCAGGTACCACCCAGAGGGCGAGCACCTGTGCCAAGAGCCCTGGGGCAGCAGGGACAACAAGATGGCCAACAGGAGGGACTGCTCTTGTCCTGAACATTTCCTTTCAAACGAAGGGCATTTTGACTTAAAAACAAAAAATTTCTTTCTTCTGCAAATAATAAAAACATCTCATTTCTCTAAATTGAAAGAACCCACTTTATAATATTTAAAATATATATAGATATACACATACATATATACATAAATATTTTACTTTTTAAAGAAATATTTGGTCTTTTTCTCCTGCTGGGGAGTTATGAAGCAAAGTTAGCAGTCACTGCAGTCCTTCTCTGCAGCATATCCCAGCATCATGGAGGCCACCTATGAAGGCAGACCTACTGAGTCTATCTTCACTTCTCAAAGTGCATTTTCTAAGTCATCATCATGTTAAGAGCTCCATTTGAGGAAGAAGAAAAAGCCACAATACGGATGTAAGTATAGTGGGAAACTCTACACACACACACACACACACACACACACACACACACACACACACACACGTGTGCACGCAAATTAGGAAACATGAAACGAACCATTTGCTGATGGGAAGAAAAGTGTTGTCAGCAGCAGATGAACCAGACCGAAGCAGAAAGGAAGGGGGAAGAGAAGACACTGTTAGTTATTAAGCCCGGTAGACATACAAAGAGGACAATGCTAATCCATGGGAAGTTTGTACAATGTTGAATCGTTTCATGCCCCTCAAGGGAGGTGTCTGGCAACTAAAACCTCAAGGTGAGTTTTTCTTTTATTTAAAAATAAAATGTGGCTTTTGTACTTTTGAATTTTGAACATGACTAATACATACAAAATATATTATTAAAATTAAAAGATGGATGTTTATTGCTGTATACAATTATATTTCCAAATACAGAATAGTTTGCCTTTATATAACCCCTTTCTACAAATTTTTGTCTGTTTTGAGACAGGGCCTTGCTCTGTCACCCAGGCTGGAGTGCCCATGTTGCGCAGGCTGGTCTTGGGCTCGAGTGGTCTGCCTACCTTGGCCTACCAAAGTGCTGGGATTGCAGCTGTGAGCTGCTGTGCCCGGGCCCCCCACCCCACCTTTTTTTTTTTTTCTGAGACAGGTTCTTCCTTTGTCAGTGAGGCCTAAGTGCAGTGGCATGATCATGGCTCACTGCAGCCTCAACCTTCTGGACTGAAGTGATCCTCCTGCCTCAGCTTCTGGGGTAACTAGGACTACAGGAGCATGTCACCATGCCTCAGTAATTTTATTTTTTATAGAGATAAGGTCTTGCCATTGTTGCTCAGGCTGGTCTCGATCTTCTGATCTCAAGCAGTCCGCTTGCCACAGCCTTCCAAAGAGCTGGAATCATAGGCGTGAGCCCCTGCACCTGACCCAGGCCCTTAACATTTTTTTTAATTAATTAATTGTTTTGAGACAGGGTCTTGCTCTGTCACCCAGGCTGCAGGCTTTTTTTTTTTTTTTTTTTTTTTTTTTTTTTTTGTAGAGATGAGGTCTCGCTATGTCCAGGTTGGTCTCAAACTTTTGAGCTCAAGCAATCATTGCACCTTGGCCTCCCAAAGTGCTGGAATTACAGGGATGAGCCACCATTCCTGGCCTAATCCCATTTTTAGTTTAAAACTAAAGTTGTTTTGTTAATTTTTGCTTTAAGAGACTGAGTTTTCAAGAAATCAGTCTTTTTAAGGTTAAGATGAGTAACCCTTTGACAGAGCAATTCTACTTCTAGGAATTCATGTTGCAGAAATACAAATACGTAAAATGATAGCTGCCCAAGATAATTCCTTACAGCATTGTTTATAATACACCCAAAGGATCAGAAACATCCCAAGGGTCATTGTCAACCAATAGGGAACTGACTAAATTATAGTAAATCCACGTAATGGAACACTACATAGCTATAAAAAAGATAAGTGCAGAACGGTTTATGTAGAGTATGCCATTATCTACGTTACAAAAGGGAGGGAAGACTGTATTAGTGTTGGCTTATATACACATTTTTTAAAAATCTCTGAAAAGGAAAGACACTAATAACAGTAATTAACTGTTTGCAGGGTTGAGAACTGAGCAGAAGAGAGAGAAGGTTTGGATATTTAATGTATGTATGTTTAATTCTGTTTAATGTTTGGACTAGAGGAATGTATTACCCATTCAAAAGACTAAATGATACAAAAGGCATCAAATGAGAAGGAAAATAAACCAAAAGACTCAATGATTTTGAAAAATAGCAAGAAAGCAAAGCAATAAGGCAGGAACATTACCTGACTCTCCTGGGCTCTTTCATCCTCGTCTGCCTGAGTGTCCGTATTACCTTGTATTTGAGAAAAAAAAAAAAAAAAAGTGGAGGGAGAAGAGATGTATATTTTTAATCACAATCTAAACTGCAGGGAAAGGGCCTGTGTTCAAAACTCATTTTCCTGTGGACTTCCCAGATGCACCACTTTGAGCACATGTGGATGAGTTCCTGTCCCCTTGCGGGACCCTACAGGGTCTCACAGACACCAGCCCTGCCCTTCACGTCGTGCTCTCCCTCAGGCCTGCTAACTCCTGGGTAAGAATGCCTGTCACATCCATCTGAACGTACACAGGCAATCCACCCTTCTTCACCAAAGGGACCACCTCTTCTCCTGCACTGCTGTGTGCTTTAAGACCCCCCAGTCTGGATGGCAGCAGGCAGTCATCATCGTAGGTTTGTGACAACATTGACAGACCACAAGGCGGCCCAGGAATAGGGACGGCAGGCACGTGGGGTTAGCCCTCGATTGATTAAGTAGTGGAAGACCCTGAGGAGAGTCAGGGTCAGGGCAGCATGAGAGCTGTCTTCGAAGAGCATCTCTACTAGAAAGGGCTCCTCGGGAGGAAGCGCGGTGCACAGAGCAGCACTGGGCAGGCGTCCTTTACCTGAGGAGCTGCTGAGCTGCCTCTTGTTTTCTTTGAGTTGAAGCTCCAAGTTCTTTACCTTGAGCTCAAGCTTCACCTTATCAGACTCTAGAGTCTGAACAACTGAATGCAAGGACTTGGCAGAGGCGTTTTCTCCCCTGAGCACTGTGACCTGAAACACAGTTGTTGAGCTTAGGCTGGGCGTTCGAACAAAGGGAGGCAGCGTGAAAGCTCGCGCACCCTGTGTGGTACTCTACCTCATTTCTCAGTTTCTCCAGCTCGGCATCCTTCTCTGTGAGTAAGGCACTAGTGATGCTGATGGATTTCTGCAAGGAAGCTTTCTCTTCATCTGCGTCTTTTATGAACTTGGATTCTCTAAAAGACCAAAGAGTTAAAAGTTCCACAAATCAACCGAAAGACTGGTCAGTGTACAAGTGTTCTTGAACAAACATATCATTAACGTTAATGTAAAAATATATATATATATATATAAAACAGGGAAGTTTTATAGGGAGTTAAGGCTATTATGCTCACAAAATTTTACTTGAAATTTTACTTACTGTGAGGGGAGAAAAAGTTTACCTATGCATAGACATGCCAGAGTCTGCATATGATTGTATCCATTTGAACTTAAAGAAACAAGTTAATAAATCTGGAAGAGGTAGAATTAAAAAAGAAAAACCGGTTGCACCCTCCCCAATATTCTACTAAAATCTAACCCCGAGTTGAATTTTGTTAATTCTTGAATAAATTATTACCAAGCAATAATAACAATTAAAATGCACACATGCAAAGCAGTTATACAGATGTCATGCAGAGCAGCTTTATGCTGGAAATATCAATTGGTTCTCACTAATTTCAGTAACTTTTTTAGCAAGTTCCAAGAATGGGTGTTTAAGATGTTATGGGCCAAAACAGTAGTAAAGATTATTATTATTACTCAAACTGAAGGATTATTACTTTCCAGCCATAGACTCTGAAGAGGACATTAAATTAGCTCATAGAAATTAGTGGTAATTCCATAAAGGCTAGAACAGAAAATGTTACAATGGTTTTCTCAGGTGCAGAATGAAAGCATGGGGAGCCTGGAAGGAGGAGCTCAGAACGCCTGGTTATGTTCTCAGCCTGACTCAGTACTTGGTTATCAGCAGAGGGCAGGGGTGAGGCCGTTAATGAGTGGGCTGTGGGAGTGGGAAGAAAAAGGGAAAGATGAAGGAGGAACAGGGAGGGACGCAGGACACAGTGAAAAAGCCCAAAGAGCAGGCTAGCATGTGTTTCCATATGTGTACCTATTTAAAGTTGTGGGTTTTTTTTTTTTTTTTTTTTTTTTTTGACAGAGTCTCGCTCTGGTGCCCAGGCTGGAGTGCAGTGGCGTGATCTCTGCTCACTGCAACCACCGCCTCCTGGGTTCAAGCGATTCTCCTGCCTCAGCCTCCCGAGTAGCTGGGATTACAGGTGCACACCACCATGTCTGGCTAATTTTTGTATTTTCAGTAGAGATGGGGGTTTCACCATGTTGACCAGGCTGTTCTCAAACTCCTGACCTCAAGTGATCTGTGCACCTCAGCCTCACAAAGTGCTGGAATTACAGGCTCCCACCACCAGGCCCAGCTAATTTTTGTATTTTTAGTAGAGTCCGGGTTTCACCATGTTGGCCAGGCTGGTCTCAAACTACTGACCTCAGGTGATCTGCCCACCTTGGTCTCCCAAAGTGCTGGGATTACAGGTGTGAGCCACTGTGCCTGGCCATACTTAAAGTTTTGTTATAAAAACTTGCATTTTAAAATGCCAAGGTCATTAAAGAGAAGAGAATGCTGAGAAACTGTCATATACAGAGGAGACGAAGGAGATATGACAACGAACTGCAAGGCAGGATCCTAGTTTGGATGCTGGAACACAAAAGGACATTAGTGAGAAAACTGGTGAAATCTGAATGAAGTCCCTTGTTTCAGTTGAGAGTATGCTGCTCATGGTAATTTCTTAGTTTTTTTATAACTGTGCCAGGGCTGTGTAGGATGTTCAATTAGGGGCATCTGGGGGAAGGTCTATGAGAACTGGATGCACTATGTTTGCAACTCTTCTGGAAATCTGAAATTATTTTACAATAAAACGTTTTCAAGCGACATGCAGTGTGAAACACGAGAGGAAAATGACAAAAATACTTTAGGAAAAACAAAACTGGAGAAAAATTTCCTAGGCTAGGCCACAAGCCATACAACCTAAGATACTGCATTAGCAGAGACAATCATCAGTGAGCGGTCATAACCTTCACAAGAAGTCAAATCACACCTGCTGCTATTCCAAGGAACTGGGAAAATGCAGAGGATGTACTGGTTGTCTGTTTTGGAACCAACTGGAGGAACAGGAAACTGAGGCCCAGGTTAGAAACGGCAGAATGTATGTCTGGTTAGTGAGACCCAAGATATCCGGCACACAAGTTACAGAAATCTCATGACTTATGGCAAATTGAAACTCTACACAAAGATGAAAATATAAGTGTTGTATTTATCTCATTGTGTGGCTTACACTTACACTCCAGAATGAGAAGTAGTAAGAAAAGAATCTGAGACAGAAATTTCTTGAATTAAAAACCCCAACATTACTCACGCACTGGAAACGGGTGGGCATCAGTGCAGGTAAATTACTAAGCTAGTAACACCTTGTTAGGACATAGGCTCTTGCTTAGGTTAAAACAGCAACTTAAATGAAAGGAATGTACAGGCGCTTTTTGCCATCTGGGAAGTAAAAATATCTGATGTCATCCAAAAATGCAATAAAGCCTGGGTTTCAGCTAGGCACGGTGTCTCATGCCTGTCACCCCAGCACTCTGGGAGGCAAAGGCAGGAGGATCGTTTGAGGCCAGGAGTTCGAGACCAGCCTGGCTGACACAGTGAGACCCTCGCCTCTACAAAAACTTAAAAAAAAAAAAAAAAATAGCTAGGCATGGCAGCGCATGCCTGTTGTCCCAGCTACTAGGGAAGCTGAAGTGGGAGGATCGCTTGAGCCCAGGAGCTTGAGGTTGTAGTGAGCTGTGATAGTGCCACTGCATTCCAGTCTGGGCAACAGAGCAAGACTCCGTCTAAAAAAAAAAAAATTCCCGGGTTTCTTATGTTTCTATTAAACGCATTTAGTAATTGATTGTGTTATAAAAATGATTTCCAGAGCTTCACTTGCTATAAATCCAACTCAAATTTGAAAAATGTAATTTTAAATGTTTTTACTAAAAAAATACCAGGATTTGGGGTTGTCAAGAAGAGATTTAGATTTCCCTATAATCGGGACTCTATTTGGCCAAGATCCCACAGATGCTCAGTGCTGGGGAGGAATAAACAAACCTCCAGCTGGCAGAAGGAAAAAGGGACAGGTGTCCTTCTTGGGGGCCACCAAACAGACTCTGCTCATAATCACATACACACACAACCTCTCAGTCTGGCTGCTTTCTAAGGAGATGGCTGCCAGAATGTTTCTTATACAAGTTACCAACACGTGCATGGTTAAGAAATCTGACTTGTGATTTATATACCAGATGACAGGGTAAGTAGACTCTGGCAGCTCATCTTTGCGACCCATCGTCATCGCTAGCTTCTTAAGCCATCTCTAAGCCCCAATTCCACCATGCACACCACCAGGAGGGGCGAAAATAAACCATGCCAACATTACTGACATCTGAGTCACAAATTGTATTAAGCCATTAGCTGGAATGACTTGGTATTACCAAAAAAAAAAAAAAAAAAAATCAAGAAGGGAAAATAAACATAATATGAAAGAAGGGATAGAGGGACCAGAAATCTCTCTCTCTCCATCTCCCAAGGGAACATTTTATCTAGATTCTTTCCTTACTACTTATATAAGAAATAAATTCCAGTAATGAAGCAAATACCTTAAAGTGTTACTGGGCAAGCTTTAAAAATGCAAGATAACAAGAACCAAATATTAGAACCATGAAGAGAAATGCAAATACAGTAAGGAGACTAAATTTGCACTGAAGTTATTTGCTGTACATAGATATAAAAAGGAAATATATGTGTGTGTTTGTGTGTGTGTATATATATATATATACTGCTGAGAATATTTTACAAAACAAAAGCAAGACACAGAGGGACAAAGGCAGCCAAAAAATATATACAACAATTTGGTTTACTAAAAATATATGAAATTTATTTATTATAACGTGGATAGACTTTCTTTAGTCTTACCATTAAAGACACACAGATATAGCAAAGGAAGCAAGAGTAGGAAAGGGAAAAGAGAGGGGTGAAATGAGCATTGGTAAGTAGCGCAAGCTCGGAGACAGTCAGACAGTTAGCAACCCACAGTGAGCCGGATGAGCTGAAGTAGCACGGGACCTCTTCAGAATTTGGGGGCTTTATTGTCAAACCAGTTTTCACTCCTAACAGAAATACTGCATGGGCACTGACAGGATGCATTCTGACTCCAAAAATCCATGCCTTGTGCTTTGGCTTTGGAGCCCCTTCTTTGACACGAAAAAGCCTGGAGAAGGGAGCGAAACCAAACCAGCTCCCGAATCTGCATCAGGCTTCAGAGGCACAGATGAACAGACCCCCCCAGCTCTGGCAATTAGAGCAATGCGAGGCATACCCTGCTTTACCCATTAGACTCTTAGAGCCTGTTTTAAAAGGCTTGCCCAACTTGAGAGTTTTTCAAAGAAATGATTACATTTTTATGCTTGGGGAAAAATTTTTACTACATATTGCTTGCAACTCGGTGTTTAAAGTTACAAAAAAAAAAAAAACAACAGCAAATAAAGAAAGGTTCTACTAATTTCTTTCTGTCTTTCTTTCTTTCATTTTTTGAGATGAGAGTCTCGCTCTGTTGCCCAGGCTGAAATGCAGTGGTGCAATCTCGGCTCACTGTAACCTCTGCCTCCTGAGTTCAAGCAACTCTCCTGCCTCAGCCTCCTGAGTGGCTGAGATTCCAGGCACGTGCCACCACACCCAGCTAATTTTTGTATTTTTAGTAGAGATGGGGTTTCACCATGTTGGCCAGGCTGGTCTTGAACTCCTGACCTCAGGTGATCCTCCCAAAGCACTGGGATTACAGGTGTAAGCCACCGTGCCCAGCCAGATTCTACTAACTTCTTAATGATAACCAGTTTAATCCTACAGTTGGGAGTAACGTCTGCACTTGAATATCATGACCATTTGGCCAAAGTGATTCTATTACTCTCTTAACTATGTATATTTAATGACCACTTCTGAATTCAAGTGTTGACTAAGCTCTCAGTTCTTGCATGACCAACTACTTTTCAAATACTTCACAATGTAAGTATTTGCAAGGCTTTTTAAATTAATAGTATATTGTTCTTTTTGGTACTCAATGGTTGATACATTTATTTAATCATTACACACAGACCTACATATGAATCCTTCATCAAACTGACTTTTAGAAGGCATCCCAACTATTAGCTAAAATACATTTACATACAGGTTTCTAAAATAGCGATAACTTTCCATAAGCATTAATTAACAAACAAACAAAAAACACTTTTACATATGAGAAACTAGGAGTGAAATTTTCACTCCCAGAAAAAGTTATCTTTATCTATAATTTCTGATGAAAATTAAGAGTGATTTTCAAGAGACATTCCCCTAAACATTGAGGACATAAAACAGGAACAGAGAGAAGTAGGAGAGAACTTCACAGCCCCCAAATTTGTTCCATTTTTTTTTTTTTTTTTTTTTTGAGACGGAGTTTTGCTCTTGCTGCCCAGGCTGGAGTGCAATGGCGCGATCTCAGTGCACTGCAACCTCTGCATCCCGGGTTCAAGCGATTCTCCTGCCTCAGCCTCCTGAGTAGCTGGGATTACAGGCGCCCATCACTACGCCGGCTATTTTTGTATTTTTAGTAGAGACGGGGTTTCACCATGTTGGCCAGGCTGGTCTCGAACTACTGACCTCAGGTGATCCACCTGCCTTGGCCTCCCAAAGTGTTGGGATTACAGGCGTGAGCCACTGCGCCTGGCCATATTCCATCTTTTTAAGCCATGAAAAACGTCCTATGCCTAACCGTATTTTGAAAGGCATGTAATTTAAAGTTACATAAGGACTTTGTCATTAAGTACGTCATATTTTTTTAAAAATATATATACATAAATAATAAATAAATAAATAAAAAGCTGAAAAATTCACTGAGAAGAGAACCAGCATAAAAATCTGATGACCTGAGTCTTTAGCCTGCACCCATCTTTTATTAGTCCTGAGTTCTTGGCCAACTTGCCTAACTTTTTGAGTTTTAGTTTCATCGTTTTATGTATTTATTTTATTTTAGAGACAGAGTCTCGCTATGTTGCCCAGGCTAGAGTACAGAAGCTCTTCTCAGGCATGATCAGAGTGCACTACAGCACTGAAAACCTGTGCTCAAGTGATCCTCTCACCTCAGGCTCCTGAGTAGCTGGGACTACAGGCATGTGCCACCACGTCCAGCTAATTTCATCATTTGAAAATGCAAGCTCCACCATTATATTTCACTGGGTTGTTTTGAGATGAGATCAATTTGTGAATTATGAAGTGCTACATAAATGTAGGGAGACACCAGTCTTTTTTTTTTTTTTTGAGATGGAGTCTTGCTCTGTCACCAGGCTGGAGTGCAGTGGCACGATCTCGGCTTACTACAACCTCCACCTCCTGAGTTCAGGCAATTCTCCCACCTCAGCCCCCCGAGTAGCTGGGACTACAGGCATGTGCCACCATGCCCAGCTAACTTTTGTATTTTTAGTAGAGATAGGGCTTCACCTTTCACCGTGTTGGCCAGGATGGTCTCGATCTCTTGACTTTGTGATCCACCCGCCTCGGCCTCCCAAAGTGCTGGGATTACAGGTGTGAGCCACTGCGCCCGGCCTAATTTTTGTATTTTTAGTAGAGACTGGGTTTCACTATTTTGCCAGGCTGGTCTTGAACTCCTGACCTCAAGTGATCCACCCGACTTGGCCTCCCAAAATGCTGGGATTATAGGTGTGAGCCACAGCGCCTGACCTCTTTTTTTTTTTTTTTTTTTAAATGAAGACACAGTCTCACCATGTTGCCCAGGCTGGTCTCGAACTCTCATGCTCAAGTGATCCTCCCTCTTTGGCCTCCCAAACTGCTGGGGTTACAGGCATGAACCACCTTGCCCGGTCACAGCTCCCTTGCCAGAATGCTACAGGAATAAGTCCTATTTATTTTTCCACATGTCCTTGATAACTCCTTACATAAGCGTTTAAAAATAAATAAATAAAAACCTTATTTACGTAAAATTAAATACCCTGAGGCCCACAGAGACAGAATGGTGCCTGTAAACAGGAATGAGGTTTAGGCACGGCAAACTAGGCATCACTTTTCAAGGTCCCTGGAGAACATCTGGCTGGGCTGAGAATCATTGGTCATGCTATTCTTTAAGGTTTGTTTCTAGTTTTAGTTTTAGTTTTGTTTCTAATAAGCAAAAAAGCACATCACTATTGTGATATGCACCCATTTAGTATTCTGCAGCAACTGCTGGACAGGCTGTGGTTCTCAGCAGTAGCACCCACTAAACCTGCTTGGCACCGTGTAAAGCACATTCTCTAAACAAAAAACACACATTTTAAAAGATCAGACAGGCCAGGTGCAATGGCTCACGCCTGTAATCCCAACACTTTGGGAGGCTGAGGTGGATGGATCACGAGGTCAGGAGTTAGAGACCAGCCTGGCCAAGAGGGTGAAACCCTGTCTCTACTAAAAATACAAAAATTAACCGGGCGTGGTGGTGTACGCCTGTAATCCCAGCTACTTGGGAGGCTGAGGCAGGAGAATTGCTTGAACCTGGGAGGTGGAGGTTGCAGTGAGAGCCAAGATCATGCCACTGCACTCCAGCCTGGGTGACAGAGCAAGACTCTGTCTCAAAAAAAGAATTAGACAAAAACTTATCAGGGGCATGGCAGTGGTGAAACACACAAGCATTCTGAGTATAAACACCACCTTAGGGAAATTTCATTAAGTATTTCTAAATTTAAAAAAAGGAAAGGTAGCCTGGGCAACATAAAGAGACCTTGTCACTATAAAACAATTTTTAACTGGGCACGGTGGCTCCCACACCTGTAATCCCAATACTTTGGGAGGCTGAGGCGGGCAGATCACAGGGTCAAGAGATCGAGACCATCGTGGCTAACATGGTGAAACCCCATCTCTACTAAAAATACAAAAAATTAGCCAGGCATGGTGGCGGGCACCTGTAGTCCCAGCTGCTCAGGAGGCTAAGGCAGGAGAATGGCGTGAACCCGGGAGGCAGAGCTTGCAGTGAGCCGAGATTGCGCCACTGCACTCCAGCCTGGGCGACAGAGCGAGACTCCATCTCAAAAAAAAAAAAAAAAAAAAAAAAAAAAAACTTAAAAGCCGGGTGCGGTGGTTCACATCTGTAATCCCAGCACTTTGGGAGGCCGAGGCAGGTGGATCACAAGGTCAGGAGATTGAGACCATCCTGGCTAACACGGTGAAACCCGCCTCTACTAAAACCACAAAAATTTAGCTGGGTGTGGTGGTGGGCACCTGTAGTCCCAGCTACTCAGGAGAGGGAGGCAGGAGAATCGCTTGAACCCAGGAGGCAGAGGTTGCAGTGAGCCGAGATCGTGCCACTGCACTCCAGCCTGGGCCACAGAGTGAGACTCCCTCTCAAACAAACAAACAAAAAATTAGCCAGGTGTGGTCACGCATGCATGCCTGTAGTCCCAGCTACTTGGGAGGCTGAGAGGTGGGAAGATCAATTGAGCCCAGGAGATTGAGGCTGCAATAAGCCATGATTGAGCCACTGTACTCCAACCAGGGCAACAGAGCAAGACCATGTCTTGAAAAAAAATAAATTTAAAAAAGAAAATGCATCCCTGGACCAAGGCCTAATGTCCTTTAGAATGTGGCTAATGGAATCCAAATAGCTAAATCTAAATAAATAAATAAAACCCTCAACTCCTAAGCAACTGCCATGCTGGCAGAGGAGACAATGCTGTGTAAAACACACACCTCAGTAGGTTGGTGGGGAAACCTGCTCTGCCCTGACGAGTGGGAATAAAATACTTCATGAGAGCATGGAGAAATTACTGGTTATGCTACTGTTTAAGGTTTGTTTTTATTTCTAGTTTTGTTTCTAACAAAAAGCACATCACTGTTGTGATATGTACCCATTCTGTAGCGCCCGCTGGACAGACTGTGGTTCTCAACAGTAGCACCCCCTAAACTTGCTTGGCACTGTGTAGCACAGACATTCTCTAAACAAAAACTGCACGTTTTAAAAGAGCAGACAAAGACTTATCAGCTTATAGAAGCAACAGGCTTCTGTACAATTATTTCTGTGGGCCGTGTTCTTCCTTACTGGAAAATACTGAAAAAGTTATCCTAGTTTTTAATTTGAGTATCATTTGACTATCATGGGAGAGTAAGTAAAAGCCTTTTAAAGCAAATAGAAACATTTTTTTTTTTTTTTTTTTTGAGACGGAGTCTCGCTCTGTACCCCAGCCTGGAGTGCAGTGGCCAGATCTCGGCTCACTGCAAGCTCCGCCTCCCGGGTTCACGCCATTCTCCGGCCTCAGCCTCCCGAGTAGCTGGGACTACAGGCGCCTGCCACCTCGCCCAGCTAGTTTTTTGTATTTTTTTTTTAGTAGAGACGGGGTTTCACCGTGTTAGCCAGGATGTTCTCGACCTCCTGACCTCATGATCCGCCCGTCTCGGCCTCCCAAAGTGCTGGGATTACAGGCTTGAGCCACCGCGCCCGGCAACAGAAACATTTAAAATGACATTACCCATTATTAGTGAACATTAAAATTTTTATATAATTGAAATCAGTATTTACATCCAGATCAATAACTATATGTAAGACTCTAGTATTTTTAGTTACTGAAACTAGGAGATAACAGTGGTGTAACATGAGACAATCTGATTTTAGATCACTTCTGAGTGAAAGCAACTGAACATGGCTTACAAATAAAACTACTGTGAAACTTCTGCAAATGAATTTTCTTTTTTTTTTGAGACGGAGTCTCGCACTGTCGCCAGGCTGGAGTGCAGTGGCGCTATGTTGGCTCACTGCAACCTCCGCCTCCCAGGCTCAAGCGATTCTCCTGCCTCAGCCTCGCAAGTAGTTGAGATTATAGGCGCCCGCCACTATGCCCGGCTAATTTTTTGTATTTTTAGTAGAGATGGGGTTTCACTATGTTGGTCAGGCTGGTGTCGAACTCCTCGTGATCCGCCAGCCTTGGCCTCCCAAAGTTCTGGGATTACAGGTGTGAGCCACTGTGCCTAGCCCTGCAAATGGATTTTCATATTTTGTCAATTACAAGTACCAAACTATCACAATGCCATTTTCCGAATATAAGAAGGTCACTTGTTTTCTGCTATAAGTTACTACACATACCATGTTCTGACATCTTATTAAACACACACACATACAACAGTAAACAGAAAGCTTACCTTTTTTTCATTTCTAACAACTGATTATTGAGCACAGATCTTTCTTCTTCCAGCTAGGAAAAAAACATAAAAAACTTTCGTTCATAACCAGGCCACAGAGAGGCATATTTTTCATCCCACATGTCATCCCCCAGGTTCCAGGATACCTAAAGCCACTGGCTTTCCTCACCAGCAATGAAGAGTAGCAAGTGGTCACTCTATCGCAGGATATTGTTATTAATATATAAATCACTTATGACCTCAGTAACTCCCCCTCCTCAGGGATCTGAGAGTTAAAAATATTAAATAATAACACCTTGAACACAACAAAGCACCACATCTTAAGTATTCAAAATTTTTTTTTTTTTTTTTTGATACGGAGTCCCACACTGTCGCCCAGGCTGAAGTGCAGTGGCACAATCTCTGCTCATTGCAAGTTCCACTTCCCGGGTTCACGCCATTCTCCTGCCTCAGCCTCCTGAGTGGCTGGGACCACAGGCGCCCGCCACCATGCCCAGCCAATGTTTTGTATTTTTAGTAGAGATGGGGTTTCACTGCGTTAGCCAGGATGGTCTCTATCTCCTGACCTCGTGATCCGCCTGCCGGCCTCCCAAAGTGCTGGGATTACAGGCACAAGCCACAGCTCCCGGCCAGCATTCAAAAATGTTAATTGGCCAGGCGCAGTGACTCACACCTGTAATCTCAGCACTTTGGCGGGGCCAAAGTGGGCGGATCACCTGAGGTCAGGAGGTCGAGCCCAGCCTGACCAACATGGTGAAAGCCCATCTCTACTAAAAATATAAAAATTAGCCGGGTGTGGTGGTGTATGCCTATGATCCCAGCTACTAGGGAGGCTGAGGCAGGAGAATGGCGTGAACCCGGGAGGCGGAGCTTGTAGTGAGCTGAGATCGAGCCACTACACTCCAGCCTGGGCGACAGAGCGAGACTCCGTCTCAAAAAAAAAGATTGTTAAATGAGTGAGTAAAGCTCCACTGCTAACATTCTAGTTCCTCTACTTAAACCGCAAAGGTCAAGTGTCACTAAATGGCAGAGGTTAGGAGCAGGCTACCTACTCTCTATGGGCCTCAATTTACTCATCCATCAATTCAACACACATTCACTGAATGGTTACTATATTCAAGCATTATTCAAGTATTTGTTTCTCACGTATAAAACAAAGAGGTTACAAAAGAATTTCCAGTGGTTCTTTATTATCCCATGAAGGATAAAAAACAAAAGATTCAGGTAGTTAATCTTGTGAAGGAAGAATCATCTCTGCCTCCAACTTGCACTACCCAGTTTGGCCAAATACCACCAGTTTCAACTCACACTGTTTTTTTTTGTTTTTGTTTTGATACAGAGTCTTGCTCTGTTGCTGAGGCTGGAGTGCGGTGGTACAATCTTGGCTCACTGCAACCTCCACTTCCCAGGTTCAAGTGATTCTCCTGCTTCAGTCTCCCAAGTAGCTGGGATTACAAGTGCCTACCACCATGCCCAGCTAATGTTTGTATTTTTAGTAGACAGGGTTTTGCCATGTTGGCCAGGCTGCACACTGTTAATTTTTTAAATAAGGGTAAAAAAGCTCTTATATGTTTTTCTTAAATAAAAATATAACAGCAAAGATTATGTAATAGTTTCCAACAGCCTAGCATTTAAGTTACCAGCTCACTCTACATAGTTATAGTCATTATTAGTTATGTTCATGCTTTGCTATAAGGTCTTACTTTTAAAATTCTTAAATATACATAACACATGTTCTGAACATAAATATCCCTTTACCATGAAATCTATAGAGGTTAACATAGTTTTATAGACTCTTTGATGTCCTAGCCCATTAAGATATATGTTTTTTCTGCATGACTAATTCACAGAAATATTTAGAAATTTTTAGAATGAAAGGAAGAAAAAAAGAGTGGGAGGCAAACTTTTAAAAAATGAAATGAGAAAGAGAACATCTGGAGAGTGGGATATGGAGATGAGAAGGGTTTTCATTTTGGTCTTTATGCCCTTTGTACAGTTTATATTTATTCTTTAAAGAAGGAATCGTTTTAGTTTTAAAACTTAAAAGTTAAAAAAAATGAATACTTAAAACTGGAAAATTTTTACAATGAATATACAAATGGACAAAGAGCATGGCAGATAATTCACAAAAAAGAAAATAAAAATCATTAATGAACATTTGAAAAATCATTCAACCCTACAAACACACAATACACAAAGATTCTCCCTCTTTCTCAGAGGGTCCATGTGCCTGAATTTCCAAGGAAGAGATGGTTGCTATTTATTATACTGATCTTTATAGAAAACAATGTTTTTCTTCTTCTGGTCCAGGATTATTACCCAATCTAGGAGATAACAAGCTGCATCTAGCAGTTTTCTTTTTTTCTTTTTTTTTTAAAGACAGCGTTTTACTCTTGTTGCCCAGGCTGTAGTGCAATGGCACGATCTCACCTCACTGCAACCTCCGCCTCCTGGATTCATGTGATTCTCCTGCCTCAGTCTCCTAAGCAGCTGGGATTACAGGCACCACCATGCCTGGCTAGTTTTTCATATTTTTAGTAGAGACAGGGTTTCACTATGTTGACCAGGCTGGTCTCAAACTCCTGATCTCAGGTGATCCACCCGCCTCAGCCTTCCAAAGTGTTGGGATTACAGGTGTCAGCTCCCGCACCAGGCCCTTCTTTTCTTTTTTTCTGAGATGGAGTCTCACTCTGTCACCTAGGCTGGAGTACAGTGGCGCGATCTTGGCTCACTGCAACCTCTGCCTCCCAGGTTCAAGCGATTCTCCTGTCTCAGCCTCCCGAAGAGCAAGGATTACAGGCGTGTGCCACCACACCCAGCTAACTTTTGTATTTTTAGTAGAGATGGGGTTTCACCATGTTGGACAGCCTGGTGTCGAACTCCTGACCTCAGGTGATCCACCTGCCATGGCCTCCCAAACTGCTGGGATTACAGGTGTGAGCCACCGCACCCAGCCAGTTCCTCATTCTTGCCTTGTATTTTGTGGCCTTGACCGTTTTGAAGAGTAGAAGCCAGTTATTTTGTAGAGTATCAGTTTGGATTCGTCTGATGTTTCCATGTGATTAGAGTCAAATCATGCACTTTTTGGCAGAAATACCACAGAAGTAATCCTGTGTCCTTCTCAGTAGATGATATCAGGAGGTACACACTGTTAATTTTTGGTAGTTTTTTGTATTTTTAGTAGAGATGGGGTTTCACCATGTTAGCCAGGGATGGTCTCGATCTCCTGACCTCGTGATCCACCCGCCTCGGCCTCCCAAAGTGCTGGGATTACAGGCTTGAGCCACCACGCCCGGCCCCTAGATCATGTTTTTTAAAAAGTCCATTCTGCTAGTCTCTGCCATTTATTCAGAGTGTTCAATCCATTTATGTTTACTGTGTTTTTGAATAAGGTTACATACTGTTTTGACTCCATTTATGTGACCTACTAAAAAAGGCAAAACTATTGGACCAGAAAAGAGATAAGCGTTTTCAGGGAGTGAGAATGAACTGACTATAAAGGAGGATAAGAGAACCTTTTGGTGTGAAGGAAATCTTGACTGTGGGGTCAGTTTTATGACTGTATATATTTGTCAAAACTCACCAAACTATACACTTATAAAGGGTAAATTTTATTTGATGTAAATTAGACCTCAATAAAGATGACTCTGAGAAAAAGAAAGCAAGTTGGAGTAATTTGTGCAATACGGCTTTTGTAGAAAACAAAAACAATGTATGCACATATGCATTTGCATATGCTGGTATCCACATGAGGAACACCAAGGAAAAATATACCATTTATAATGTAGCTTCAATGAAATGGCAATGAAGAGTAATAACTTTTAAATTACACATATTTGTATTGTTTCATGTTACAAATGTATTATATTTCTAATTTAAAAATAACATTAAAATTTAAAATAAATAATTCTTATTTCTTTGGAAATAAAAACTTTATAGATGAAATGACAGGATATCTAGGATTTAGGATTTGCTTCACAACGCTCAGGGTAGAGCTGGGTGTGGTGGCTCATGCCTGTAGTCCCAGCTACTCAGGAAGCTGAGGCAGGATTGCTTTAGCCTTATAGCTGGAGGCTTCAGTAAGCTGTGATCATGCCACTGCACACTAGCCTGGGTGACAAAGCGAGATTAACTAAAAAAAAAAAAACCCAAAAAAACAAACAAACAAACGCAGGGCATACAAGGTAGAGAGGATGAATGGGAGTATAGCAGAGACGAGTGGCCAAGAGTTAACTGCTAACGGAATTTTATACACAGAGATTCATTGTACTGCTCACTCGGCTTCCGTATATGCTTGAAACTTTTCATAATAAAAGGTTAAAAAGGAACATGGATATGTAAAGGGGAAAAAAGGGAGAGTTGAAGAAGAATATTTCAGAGAACGACGTTACAGTGAAAGTGATGCCCAAATAATCATAGTTTGGGGAACACTGGACCGGAAAATCTCCAAGAGCTCATCTATGCATAACCCTCTTTTGTAAATAAACATGGTGGGTACTTTGTTTTATGTCTGTCAGCTACGCTAAGAAAAATAGTAGCTCGGGTGAAATGAAGGACATGTAGAAGTCCGTAGTCATAACATATACAACTTCTGCTTTGTCGGCTCAGTAAAACCACTTGAATACAAATCTCCAGAGAGAGAAGCGCCTTTCTGTTTTGTGTACTGTGATCTCCTCTATATTTGGAACACTGACGGGCACACAGTAGGCACTCAGTAACTATGTACTGCATGAACGAATGTGTCATAGTCAGTAAGCTGGTGCTCTCAATGGGTATAGTTAGTAGTGGCACTCAGAAGCCAGGATTCTCACCGAATGAAGAACTTTCTGCTCAAGTGAGGTGTTCACATTTGGGCTATTTTAGTCTCTTCTCGAACCAAGCAAGTGTTCTGAGGCCCAAAATAGCAGCTCTACCTTGACAGCACAAAACCCATTCCCTGTGTGTGAGAAATTCTAGTCTCGCCTCCCACACACAGACTTCTGCTCCTGGAAGTGGAGAAGGTAACGGGGAAAACGGAAGAGGAAGACGCAGTCATTTTTGTATGGCAAAGCCCTTTCAGGGAAGAAAGGAGTGGGGCGGACACAGCGATCGGCTGCGTAGATTCGCCTTTTGCTCAGCTTCTGGGACAGCTTAGCTGGTGGCCCCATCAGGGATCACCACAACTATGGAGCCACTTCCGGCAAGGTCATGTCGCCTTCCCAGGAAGGACCACAACCAGTGACTGATCCATGTGGGATTACAGAGAGACTGGCCATCTCAGTCCAGTTTGGGACAAATCTGCATGGCCACTCCAGCTCCAGAGCTCCCCATGGCATTGGTCAAGGCTGTTGCTGGGCCTGCATCATGGCTCAGCTTCTCCCACTGCCTAATCGTGTCTCTTTCTCCTCCTCTCCACAGGAGCTGCCCCGAGAGCATACTTCAGTATCATCACACTCAACTCTCCCTCGGCCTGTTTCCCAGGGAACTCAACCCACAGCAGTGCGCATTATGCTACCAACTAAAGTTCTATATTATGCAGGAAAGACCACATGCCTCAGGACTGGTTTAAGTTTACATGAATATGTACATGAATTATGTAAGAATATTTACATCTTCAGGCTGGGCATGGTGGCTCACTCCTGTAATCGCAGCATTTTGGGAGGCCGAGGCGGGTGGATCACCTGAGGTCGAGTTCAAAACCAGCCTGGCCAACGTGGCCAAACTCCATCTCCACTAAAAATAAAAAAAAAATTAGCTGGGCATGGTGGCAGGTGCCTGTAGTACCAGCTACTTAGGGAGCCTGAGGCAGAAGAATTGCTTGAACCCAGGAGGCAGAGGTTGCAGTAAACTGAGATTACGCCATTGCACTCCAGCCTGGGTGACAGAGCAAGCCTCTGTCTCAAAAAAAAAAAAAAAAATTTTTTTTTACATGTTCAAATACATTCACACAGGTATCATTGTCCTTATCAAAGAATGACATTGGGGCTGAGCGGTGGCGCACGCCTGTAATCCCAGCACTTTGGATGAGCCAGGTGGATCACTTGAAGTCAGGAGTTCAAGACCAGCCTGGTCAACATGGCAAAATCCTGTCTCTACTTTTTATACTAAATACAAAATTAGCTGTGTGGTGATGCATGCCAGTAGTCCCAGCTACTAGGGAGGCTGAGGCAGGAGAATCGCTTGAACCCAGGAGGCGGAAGTTGCAATGAGCCATGATTGCGTCACTGCACTCCAGCCTGGCAACAGGGTGAGAGTCCATCTCAAAAAAAAAAAAAAAAAGAAGAATGATATCGATGGTGTGGCTACAGGGCGGGAATATCGTGACTGCCTGAAGCCAATACATACAAGTAGTTCTTCACAGAGAGTGCACATGTCACCTTAATCTTTACTTTTTACTCCTGGGTGCTGAAAAGACAACAGCTACTCTTCCCTTAATACTGCTAGTATGTTTAGTGCAGCTGAAGTGCATCTTCTGTTCAGATGCAAACACCCTTAACTATGCAGAGGCAGAGTGGAAAAGATCTACACCCTCTGGCCTAGACTCTGGCAGTCATTTCCAGAATGGATAACTTCTCAGTGCCAGGCAATGGCTTTCTACAAAACCCCTCAAAAGTCAGAGAGGTTAAGAGGACTCCCAAGTCTAGAGGAATGTCTCAAGCAAGAAACTTAAAAGATACGAAAGAGAATACACAGGCTGTAAAAAGACTTTCAGTAACTGAACATAACGCTTGGACCATTTCCTAAACGTAACAATGCTTGAATGCATGTGATTGGGTGAAAGGATGATTCCCACAGAACCGAAACAAATCAGACATTTGGCTTTAGTGACTCCCTAAGTTGCGGATATAATTATTATTTTTTAAAATAATAATTATTGTTAAAATGATACATGCTGTTTTTTTAAAAGAATAAATTCAGCAATATTTAAAAAAAGACAGCTGGGTGTGGTGGCTCACGCCTGTAATCCCAGCACTTTGGGAGGCCGAGGTGGGTGGATCACGAGGTCAGGAGTTCAGGACCAGTCTGGCCAACACAGTGAAACCCCATCTCTACTAAAAATACAAAAAATTAGCTGGGCGTGGTGGCGGGTGCCTGTAATCCCAGCTACTCAGGAGGCTGAGGCAGGAGACTCGCTTGAACCCGGGAGGTGGAGGTTGCAGTGAGTTGGGATCACACCATTGTACTCCAGCCCAGGAGACAGTGCAAGACTCAGTCTCAAAAAAAAAAAAAAAAAAAAAAAAGAAAGAAAGAAAGAAGAAGGAAATATATTTCCCCAATTCTTCCACTTAGAAATAACTACAACTAGGCTGGGTGTGATAGCTCATGCCTATAATCCCAGCACTTTGGGAGTCCAAGGCCAGAGGATCATTTGACTCCAAGAGTTTGAGATCAGCCTGGGCATCACAGCAAGACCTTGTCTCTACCAAAATCAAACAACCAAACCTTAAAAATTAGCCAGGCATGGTGGTATGTGCCTGTGTTCCCAACTACCCGGGAGGCTGAGGCGGAAGGATGGCTTGAGCCAGGGCACTCGAGACTGCAGTGAGCTGTGATTATGTCACTGTACTCCAGCCTGGACGGCAGAGCAAGACACCGTCGAAAATGAAAGAAAGTAAAAGAAAAAACATAACACTAGCTGAATGACATGCCAGACATCTCCATGTATATACACAATGAGAAGGACAGAGAGGGGGAAAAAGCAAATTCAGTTTTACTTTAACAGGAGAGAGAATAAATGGAAGTAAAATAATTTGGTTGAGAGCAAAACAATGTTATGTTATTTATCACAAGATATACATGATTCTAAGACATCCCAATAGGTTCATACTATACATTCATTTTATAAAATTTAAGTAAAACATGTTCTTAAAATGTAAGAGGTTGATGTAATTTTCTTAGGTATAAATTAATTCTCTTTTTGTTTTGAGTCAGGGTCTTACTCTGTCACCCAGGCTGGAGCGCAGTGGCGCAATCTCAGTTCACTGCAACCTCCGCCTCCCAGGTTCAAGTCATTTTCCTGTCTCAGCCTCCCAAGTAGCTGCCTGACCTTAATTTTAATTTTAAGCCATATTGAACATTTCTGTGATATAAAAGATGAGGAAATTTGTACACTTCTTTCAGTTGTACCCCTCGAATTTTGTTAGTCACATTCTCTATTTTTTTCTACTGTTTTTCCTTTTTCTTACTTTGCAAATGTTTTAAACTTGCATTCACCAAGTGATCAAAATTAACATCACCAATAATGGGACAAAGAAACATCACATGCCTCCTGGCAGGACACAGTATCACTTATATAGTCTTTCCACTAAAAATGCATAACCTGAATATCATCAGGAAGAAGCATCAGACAAACTCAAAATGAGAGACTTTATGCAGCTTAACTGGCCTGTTCTCATAAAAAATGTCAATGTCATGGAAGACAAAAACAGAGGAATCGTTCCAGATTAAAGATGACTAAAGAGACGCGACAACTCAGTGAAAAGAATGCATGATCTTGGACTGGATCCTGAATTTTAAAATGCTGTAAAGGACATTACTGGGACAACTGCCTGAACAGGAACAGGGTCTATACATTAGGTAATAGTGTTGTATCGAGGTTAAACTTCCTGAATTTGATGACTGCACTATGTTTATGTAAAAATAATAGAATATATGAGCATCATTTGTTCTATTCTTATAACTTTTCACAAAGTTTGAAATAATCTCCAAATAAAATATTAAAAATATTAGTCTGGGTTGGGCATGGTGGCTCATGCCTATAATCCCAGTGCTTTGGGGGCCGAGGCGAGTGGATCACTTGAGGTCAGGAGTTTGAGACCAGCCTGGCCAATACGGCGAAACCCCATCTCTACTAAAAATACAAAAATTAGCTGGGTGTGGTGGCGCGCACCTGCATTTCCAAGTACTCTGGAGGCAGAGGGAGGAGAATCGCTTGAACCCAGGAGGCGGAGGTTGCAGTGAGCCGAGATTGCAGCACTGCACTCCAGCCTGGGTGACAGAATAAGACTCTGTCTCAAAATAACAAAGAACCCCACAACATTAGGGTGTGCCCATAAACCCCACAGCTGTGTGCTTAGCTCTCTGTTTACTTGGATTTAATGCTCACAAGCAGTCCTTGTGTCCGCTTCTCTTTCGCTAAGGCCTTTACTTTGATTCATGTCTTGCTTGGCTCAAATTTATCATCAAGTGGCTCCTTTTCAGAAGGACTCACAAACACCACAGATTTTAAGTCCTTTCATGTCTGAAAACATGTGCCTGCTGTCTCACCTGAAGAGTCATTGTCTGGAGATGATGCTCTTGGCCATACTTCCTGTCCCTCAGAACTCTGGATGCAGTGCCGCAGTTTTCTTGCACTGAATGTATCTGCAGTTGGGTTGGTTTTTCAAGTTTTTATAAAAAATTTGATTTTTCTGCCTGGGCACTTAGAATTTTTTTTTTTTTTTTTTTTCTGAGACAGTTTTGCTCTTGTTGCCCAGGCTGAAGTGTAATAGCATGATCTCAGCTCACCACAACCTCCACCTCCTGGGTTCAGGCAATTCTCCTGCCTCAGCCTCCCAAGTAGCTGGGATTACAGGCATGTACCACCACGCTTGGCTATTTTTCTTTCTTTTTTTTATTTTTAGTAGAGATGGGGTTTCTTCATGTTGGTGAGGCTGGTCTTGAACTCCTGATCTCAGGTGATCTGCCTGCCTCGGTCTCCCAAAGTGCTGGGATTATAGGCGTGAGCCACCCCACCCAGGCTAGAATTATTTTTATATTGTTGAATTTCAATAATCACCAGGGTATTTTTGAGGGGTATCTATTATTGTGGATCAATTTTTCCCAGTGGGTCCCCTTACTGGGTTTCCATACAACCCACTCTCTTTTCTGTTTGTGGATTCAGTTCTTCTTTTACTTGGGGAAATTTCCTTATCATATCTCCTAATACTTTAAACACACACACACACACACACATACATATTTTTTGAGACGGAGTCTTGCTCTGTCCCCCCCATGCTGGAGCACAGTGGTGTGGTCTCGGCTCACTGCAACCTCCGCCTCCCGGGTTCAAGCTATTCTCCTGTGTCAGTATCCAAGTAGCTGGGATTACAGGCACCCGCCACCACACCTGGCTAACTTTTTTATTTTTTAGAGACAGGGTTTCACCATGTTAGCCAGGCTGGTTTCAAACTCCTGACCTCAAGTGATCCGCCCACCTTGGCCTCACAAAGTGCTTGAATTACAGGCTTGAGCCACTATGACCAGCCTAAATATAGATACATTTTTGAGACAGAGTCTTGCTATGTTGCCCAGGCTTGTCTTGAACTCCTGGGCTCAAACAGTCTCCTGCCTTGGCCTCCCAAACTGCTGGGATTACAGGTGTGAGCCACTGCACCCAGCCCTTTCCTTTATATTTTAAGAAACATTTATAAGGCTGCTGTTTATGATTTATTTAGTAGTCTTGATCTGGTGTGGTTTGGTCTTCAATTTGTTTCCTTAATTCTCAATCTCCCTGTTAAACTTGTGTCATTTTATCATCTTCTCTTTGAACAGTTGTTTTATTCAAATAACTTGAGTTTTACATAACACAAAGCACTATTTTCCCTGGGTAACAGCTTCTCTTGGCCTGAATTCCTGTGTCTCTCTGGCTCTCGATGTTCCCTTCTTTCCCTTTCCCTCTTAGGGTGCAGAATGTATACACTTCTTCATCTTATTCTGGATGGCTCTACCTAGACCTTGCCTTTGCTCACATATACTGAGAGTTTCCCCCAACACCCTTCCTACCTTATCTGAGGCCTTTATCTTTAACCCCTCTACCGCTAAAAGGTAAGCACTACAACTGACACATTTCTGTAGCCAGAGGCTTCTGGATAGAGTCAAGGTTGGGATAGTTGAGGCTACAACAGACTCTGCTGGCGATCTCTTTCCTGAGATTTTTTCTTCAGTGTTCTGTGCACATCACTCACTCTACCTGAACACAGGTAATTCCATTCCCACAGGAGAACATCCTCAGCCTTGGGACACGTATCCCCAGTGGGCTGTTTCCACAGTGCTCCTACTGCTTCTGCTACCTTCCCTTCCTAGAGACTGGAATCCAGCCTCTCCTGTGATTGGAGGTGGTTATGTGATACAATCACAGAAATGTGAACTTTCTTCCCCAAATTAGAAGACAGAGCCATGTGAGAAGCCCCTTGTGCTTCCCTGCCTTGTCCTCCCCCTGCTTCCTTCCAGAAAGCTCTGTGATGCTTCAGGTACAATAGCCAACCGGGGATCAGACGGACAAGAACTACACACCTAGCAGAGCAGCAAGCAGGAGGAAGAGCCAGCTCCGTGCAGACGTTCCTGAGGGGGTACCCACCCCAGACTGCCTACTGCAGACTTATCATCACTTGGGAAAAATACCCACAGTGCCTTGTGCCTGTCAGCCGCAGTTTGTTGGCTGGACTAGCTACAGAAAATGACCATGGGCAGTTTTTCCCACTGTTGGTAAAATCCTGCGGTGGTGCAAAGGGGCATCGAGCCTCAGAAACTTTTCTTTTACTTTTCCCAGGCTGTCTACTCACCTCTTAATTTTTTCCAAACTAGACTGGGCACAGGGATGGGGAGAATTCGAGTAAAAATTTTTAGGATTTTGCTGTTCACCATCCTTTCCACTTAACACTGGGGACAAAGTGTCAGAGTCAAACCACAATTTTGTTTCCTTTCTTGGTTGTCAATTTACTTTTTATTTTTTGAGACGGAGTCTCACTCTGTCGCCCAGGTTGGAGTCCAGTGGCGCGATCTCGGCTCACTGCAACCTCTGCCTCCTGGGTTCAAGTGATTCTCCTGCCTCAGTCTCCCGAGTAGCCAGAACTACAGGCGTCCGCCACCATGCCCGGCTCATTTTTGTGTTGTTTTATTAGAGACGGGGCTTCACCATGTTTCCCAGCTGGTCTCAAACTCCTGACCTCAGGTGATCTGCCTGCCTCAGCCTCCGAAAGGGCTCGAATTACAGGCGTGAGCCTCCGCACCCAGACTTGAGTGCCAATTTAAAAGTTTACAGCATCAAGTTGACTAGCTCTGTTGGCTTCTTTTGGACACACATTTTAATACAGAAAAACTGTGTTCATAGCATTGGGTACTGAAGGGAGAGAGAGTCTGTGATCCAGCTTCAATCAGCCCTAGTTGCCCAGAAGTCCCTGAGCCCAGATTAAAATTATGATGGCTGATAACCACCATTTTTCCAAACTAATACACAATAAGCTAAAAATAGCTTTCCCTCTCTAAGCATTCATGTCTGGGAATTGAGGCTCATTTATTAAATGGCAGGTGACTTCATGATCAATTTAGATGCTAACCTCAATTTTTTTGTATAACACATCTGCTGTAACCTCTGTCAAGAAAAACTGTTCATGAAAAACAGGTATTGAGTCATTTAATCCCTGTCCGGTTTCCATAAGCAAACTGTAACCTCATTCTACAAATAGCCAGGGGGAGAATCAGCTCTGTTCCCATAGTGACAGCTCACTGTATTTGCTATCTTTACAAGGTGGAACACATGTGAGGTTTGGAAATGATAAATCAGACATATCAAAAGTGACTACCTAAGGTGACTATTTCTATAGAAGAACTAACATTATTTTTAGAATTCCCTATGAAAAGAAAATAGAGGCTAGACTATACCTGTGGTCCCAGCTACTGGGGAGTCTGAGGCTGAAGGATCCCTCGAGCCCAGGAGATTGAGGCTGCAGTGAGCTACGATAGCACCACTGCTCTCCAGCCCAGGTGACAAAATAAGACTCTGTCTCTTAAAAAAAGAAACGAATGCTCTGTATGGTTTCCATTAATCTTAAACCACAAGACCCTGCCTGCATTTACACTGTATGCTTCTATCAGCCACGCAGAGAGCAAATGCCCCACTAAGTTGGTGATCAGGCTTTTGGCGACCACAACTCTGCAACAAAAGCTATTGCAATGGTTAATACTGAGTGTCAACTCGATTGGATTGAGGATAAAAAGTATTGATCCTGGGCATGTCTGTGAGGGTGTTGCCAAAGGAGATTTAACGTTTGAGTCAGTGGGCTGAGAAAGGCAGGCCCACCCTTAATCTAGGTGGGTACAATCTAATCAGCTGCCAGCTTGACCAGAATAAAAAGCAGTCAGATGGCTGGGAGCAGTGGCTCATGCCTGTAATCCCAGCACTTTGGGAGGCTGAGGTGGGCGGATTGCCTGAGCTCAGGAGTTCGAGATCACCCTGGGCAACATGATGAAACCCAGTCTCTACTAAAATACAAAAAATTAACCAGGCCTGGTGGCATGCGCCTGTAGTCCCAGCTACTAGGGAGGCTAAGGCATGAGAATCGCTTGAGCCCAGGGGGCGGAGGTTGCAGTGAGCCAAGATTGAGCCACTGCTCTCCAGCTTGGACTACAGAGTGAGACTCCATCTTAAAAAAAAAAAAAAAAAAAAGCAGGCAGAAGAACGTGAACAGACTAGACTGACTTAGCCTCCCAATCTACATTTTTCTCCCATGCTGGAGCTTCCTACCCTAGAACATTGGACTTCAAGTTCTTCAGCTTTGGGCTTCCTTGGTCCTCAGCTTGCAGATGGCCTCTTGTGGGACCTTATGATTGTGTGAGTTAATAGTCCTTAATCAACTCCCCTTTATATATATCTATCCTATTAGTTCTGTCCCTCTGGAGAACCCTGACTAATACAGCTATGAAACTGGAGGTAAAGGGAATCATCTAAAAAAGTGGAAAGAGGAGTCACAAAGGCTGTCTTCTTCTGTAAAACAGAAACTGGGCCCTAGCTAAAAACAAGTTACTCACCAAACACCCATGCATTCATTCAAACCTACAGGTCATACTATACGATTCCTACTTTCTCACAGTCTGTGGGAGAAGGAGAAGCAGAAGCACACGATGCTGACCACAATGCTGGGTTCTAAGGGTCAGGGCACTGCAGAGCCCACACCTAACCACAGAGGGGCAGCAGCTTGCTCTGCTTAAGATCAGAAGCGATGACCTTCAAGATGGGCCTTTAACAATGAGGACACGCATCACCAAAGATGCAAAAGCGGCCAGGCGTGGTGGCTCAAGCCTGTAATCCCAGCACTTTGGGAAGCCGAGATGGGCGGGTCATGAGGTCTGGAGATCGAGACCATCCTGGCTAACACGGTGAAACCCCGTCTCTACTAAAAATACAACAAAAAGAAAAGATGCAAAAGCAGACCTGTGAATGGCAAGATTCTGGGATGCACTGGGTTTTCTAAGCAAAATAAACATTTGAGGCAGAAAAAAAAAAGTACCAGTAGGGTTCAGAGTCCATTTTTAGAGCACTGTTTGACCCCACCTACCCCATTTCTAGCTCACAGCTTTTTAAAATCTTGAACAACAATAATCATGAAGTAAACAGAAAAAAGTTTTATTCTCACAATAGAACAGCAGCTGGACAAACAGGCTTTCAAGTTAGGCAGACATGATTTCGAATCTCGGCTCCTCCGCTGCCTATCTGTGTATTCTTGGTAAGTTTGTTCACTTTTTTTTTTGGAGATGGCGTCTCACTCTGTCGCCCAGGCTGGAGTGCAGTGGCACAATCTCGGCTCACTGCAGCCTCCGCCTCCCAGGTTCAAGCAATTATCTGCCTCAATATCCCGAGTAGCTGGGATTACAGGCGCCCGCCACCATGCCTGGTTAAATTTTTGTATTTTTAGTAGAGAGAGGGTTTCACCATCTTGGCCAGGCTGGTCTCGACTCCTGACCTCATGATCCACCCGCCTCAGCCTCCCACAATGCTGAGATTACAGGCGTGAGCCACCACGCCCAGCCGTTAGTTCACTTTTGAGCCTGTTTCCTGTCTAAAAATAATCCTACTATCTCTGAGGTAGGTTGTGATGATTCCATGAAATAATGGTAAAGCAATCGGCTCAGTTCAACAAATTATGATGCTTCTAAATAAAGGAATCAGGAAAGAACCTAGGTGGTGGGTCAGTATTTACCTTTCCCAAGTCAATCTAGTCGCTGCTGTCTCGATTTTAGAATGAAAAAGCAAATTTTTCTGTAGTACTACAACTAAAATTATTTTTTTTAAATAGCATTTCTGCCAAATACTGTAGCTCTGTAATATATTTCTAACACAGTTGATCAATAGTTTGACTTAACTATAGAAAGCAACTAAGTGAAATTTTATAGAATTCTTGGAGATGATACAATAAGAGAGTAACAGAGCCCAATGAATTAATCGGTCTTCATTAAACTAAGGTTGCTTCTAAGTTACTTTAAACGGGTGGCTCACTTCACTCTTTTGAAATATATATACCATGGAAAGAATGATCTGTATATTTCTTGGTAATCAATATTTTTCACAATCTCCATCATGAAAGCCTATCACATTTTAGTTCACACACACATTATTTCTCCTTCTGAGTTACATACAGGAAACTACCACTGGCATAAGAATCCATCCCATTCTTTAAAAGGAAGTCACTTGTTGGCCGTTCCTGTAGGCATTATTTTCTAACACTCTGCAAAGTACCTGATTTTTACATTTTTTAGTCACAAAACCTTTTCAGTAGGAAGCTAATTGAAATCTCTACTGCAAAAGAGAACAGAGCTGCTAGGATGGAGAGGAGCCCAAGACGGGCAAAGAAACTGTGGGAAATTCTAAACAAGGAAGCATGATGTCTCCTGAATTCCTTCTGGTTCTGAGTGACAGAGACAAGAACTGTAATCATCAGTCCAGTCAAGGGCCACAGCATTAAGATAAGAGGATGATCTCTGTGTGTTCCTCCTATTTATGGAACCCACTCTCTCTACCAGAGGTGTTCAATGAAACGATAGGAGATGGCAATAGACTCAGCACTTAGCCAACATCCTTCTCCTTCCAAGTCCCTGTGGACACACTGATGCTGGAGATGCCAAATGCTGTAGGTGTTTTAGCTTGTGCCAGGAAAAAAGAACCTCTGCTGGTTAATGGGCTTCCATGCTTCATGAACTCCAAGTTTCTCACAAACTCATCAAAGGGGAGTGCAGTGACCCTAGTTAAGTCAACACACTGATTCTTTCCTTGGCCCCCATCAGAAGATGACATCTCTTGACACTAGTCGCCAAATGATGCTGAACGAATTACTATCATCTTTGTGCTTCCGTTTCCCCTTTTACAAATAGGGATAATAATAGTGCTATCGCTTAGAATTGTGGCAGGGACTGCGATGATAGCTAGCACTTATTTGTGCCTGTCACATAGCAAGAGCCCAAAACTGTTAGCTACTATCACCAACAGCATCATCATCATCTTAGAGCCTGGAGAGACGTGGCATTTCCTTCACAAAATAAGAAAATTGTGGAGAGCAACAATGAAGATTTTAAAGTCTAAAATTAACTCTCCAAAAAGTGCTTTCACCACGAATTGCACCATGTCAATGGGTACTCAGTACAATTACCCCAAACTAATCCTAATCCCAAGTAAGAATTAATGTTTGGAACATATAATGGGGGAAAAAAATTTTCCCCTTGGAGTATAAAGCAACAATGAATGACTACACAGCAAAAGTCTCCTAAAAATGTAATTTTAAGCTGCTGCTCCGAAGTCAGATGTGACTTACAATTCAGCACTTTGATTCAACTGTTAGAGAAGAATAAAAGGCAGAATACAGCTTCCTTTAAAATCAGTTTTGTTGCCATGTTTAATCAACTTCTCTGTAAGAAACCTCTGAAATTTAAATATAGAAGCAAATAGGTTGTGGTTTGCTTATAGTTCATGCCAGTTGTAACATATATTCTATATTTACCAATGCACACAAGTGCACATGTATGCACAGTTCCATTAGAAAAGGCTTAAGCATGCTTTTTAATTTAAACAAAAGCAGAGTTCTATTTAAAATCAGCTGCCAACACTCACACCAAATCTATATTCTTGGAATCTGTTTCTTCAAAATCAATTTTGATGAAAGTGAAAAAAAATCTTCAGGGAAAAATAATTTTGTAATCCAAGTAGTAGTAGGGAGAACATACTGTCCCCTTCCATTTAAATGTTGAGCTACAAGATTGTCTAATAAAGATCGTATTTTCTACTTGCTTGCAAGTTCCAGTGTTTTGTGTGTTTTTTAAAGGACCTCTCAAATCTCTCCTACCCTAAATCCTACAGCAGCACGTTTGAAAACAAGGAGACACATAGCACAGGTAACTTGGAATTCCGTTTGGAATGACCCCACCACACTGAGCAGACCTCCGAGTGGCCTCTGAGCACACTGCCAACAGCAGCAGCACTCAGCATGGCAGAGCTGGAACCCCCCGCCAAAGGACACTGACCTTTTGATGACTTGTGACTTCGTCCCGGCTTCTCCCCAGCTCCTCAGCAAGTTTAACGTTCTCTTCTTGCAATGCTGAAAGCTGCTGGGACTTCTGAGCTGCTGCCTGCTTTAGGGTTTCTCTGCAAGGACAGTGAGTGCAGGGTTACCATAGAAACAAGACAGGCAAGGAAACTGTGGGAGACAACCAGCTTCACAGCACTGAAGAAAATATATCTGGGTCACGTGCCTGATAGGATCTATAATAACAGCAGACAGTATTATCTACATGCAGAAGGGGCTAAATGGCCACAACCTCCCAAAAGGAGGACTGCCACCCACAATTATTACATTTTTCAGAACCTAATAAACCCTATGGCCACCCTCCCACCACCCACTTACCCCATAAAAAACGAATTTTGCTATAAAATAAATGACAAATGAGATAGTCAGTACAGCCCTCCTATCTTTAGGAATATTTCCGTTAGATGATTTTACTAAAACCCACTTCGTTGATAAAGTGATTTAATTTGCTGCCAAGGCACTCTGTTCTAACTGCACAGATCTATAATTTATTTTTTTTTTCTGGAAGAAATACAAATCCAATGGTCCCATTTACCAGTGTATCTGTCAGAGTCAAGTGCTGATGTAAATCTGAGTATATTTTTAGGACAACCAGAGGCGGAATGCCCAAAGGAAATACAGTTTCCCAATTACATAACAGGTGTTTTATTTTGATAGTAGTCTTTCCAAATGCTAATTTATAATTGAAAGAAGCAAATAAAAATATAATACAGACTACTAACTTATACCATGAATATCAGCATAAAAAAATGAACCGGATAGGTATATTTATTAAACATCTTCTTGTTCTTAAAATAATCCAAAACATAGATCCTAAACATTATCCTTTATACATGAATATGCACAATATTTGAGCACTAAATCTTAGTTTTATGTTATAGAGGGTTTTGATGGAATTGTGAATTTTAAGTACATCTGTGTTGGTTAAACTCCGTTTAGCAAGCTGTCATACATGGCTGAATTCTCAATCAAGTCATCTGGGTATGAATCCATCTGCTGATGCATGAACACATCTATTTTTAACTTCAATTGTCTAATGGGTGGCAGTTCTCGGCACATTCGATTTTCTCAATTTTTATTTCTCCATCCACCTATAATATGCACACTGGGATGACCTCAGGAAGACTTAGGGAAATAAATCTACACAAAAATTCTCTTAGCACACTAAATTAGGCTTTTTACAGAGATGTTTATTTAGCAATTGAAGATAAACTGAGAAGGAATTTTAGCCTCAGCTAGTCACTCACGAAAGAGACTCATATATATGAATCTCTATATATATGTATATATGTATGTACATACACATACACACACATCACAGCGAAAGTTCATCTGTCCAAAGTCCATCAATCTTTGACAAATCAGATTTCCTTATGGTAAAATCACCATAAGCCAAATGTATTTCCCAGGTGGTCACTGCCTTCATGAGTGGCTACATGGTGTCTGCATGTGTGTGGCCTGTCAAAGTGCTACGCTTATACTCCTGTTCCTTCCTCTCTCAAGCCTACAGGAAGGAAAATTATAACAATGCATCAAGGAAGTAATCTAAAAGTGGCCAAAGTGTCCTAAAGAATTGACCTATAAAAACAAAATTATTGGGTTTTTTTTTGTTATTGTTGTTTTGAGACGGAGTCTTGCTCTGTCACCAGGCTGGAGTGCAGTGGCGCGATCTCAGCTCACTGCAAGCTCTGCCTCCCGGGTTCACGCCATTCTCCTGCCTCAGCCTCCTGAGTAACTGGGACTACAGGCATGTGCCACTGTGCC
This sequence comes from Macaca mulatta, assembly GCF_049350105.2. Lineage (NCBI taxonomy): Eukaryota > Metazoa > Chordata > Mammalia > Primates > Cercopithecidae > Macaca > Macaca mulatta. The sequence goes on from NC_133416.1 coordinate 129,684,924, forward strand.
CAGTCAATTTTTGTATTTTTAGTAGAGACGGGGTTTCATCATGTTGGCCAGGATGGTCTGGATCTCTTGACCTCATGATCCACCCACCTCGGCCTCCCAAAGTGCTGGGATTACAAGTGTGAGCCACCACGCCCGGCCAAAATTATTGTTTTAAAATTTACAAAATGCTTCCATTTTCTCATTTAATCCTCAAAGCCCAAGGAAGTTAATGTTATTTATGTTTTTTTTTTTTTTTTTTGAGGCGGAGTCTCGCTCTGTCGCCCAGGCTGGAGTGCAGTGGCGCGATCTCGGCTCACTGCAAGCTCCGCCTCCCGGGTTCACGCCATTCTCCTGCCTCAGCCTCCTGAGTAGCTGGGACTACAGGCGCCGCCACCACGCCCGGCTAATTTTTTTTTTGTATTTTTAGTGGAGACGGGGTTTCATTGTGTTAGCCAGGATGGTCTCGATCTCCTGACCTCGTGATCTGCCCGTCTCGCCCTCCCAAAGTGCTGGGATTACAGGCTTGAGCCACCGCGCCCGGCCTATTTATGTTTTAATGAGAAGATTGAAGCTCCGGGAAGTAAACAGATTTGCCCCAAATCATAAAGCCAGTGCGCAGCAAAACCACAAGAACAGGAGCTGCAGTTGGCAGATGACTTCAGTCGTGACTCAGACCTAGAGCACTTCGTTTTTTCTTTAGTGGGTAGCGGGTGAATCCATTTCAGAGAGGAAAGAGGCTCCAATAACCCAAATTCTGGAAATACTCAAGGAATGATTCTCAAAATAGCTACAAAAATATTTCTACTGGTTTTTAAAGAAGCTACTTTTCTTTCTACATGACAAGATATCTTGACGCAGAAAAGACTAGGTTTAAAACTAAAGACAAACATTGTTAATATTGACATGCAAACATTTTACTTATGAATCCATCATAAATCTATTATCATGCTAAATGTATTGTACATTTACTACTGTGCTAGGTGAGTAAAGACAAAAATTAGATTGCTTATACCTTTTTTTCCCTAAGATCCAAAATTATACACAAGAAACTGTTTCATTGTTGATTTACAACTGAAAATAGGAGCTGGCTAACCAAAATCAAGCAAGAGCTTTCCTAAAAGCAGACTTGTAAGTGGCACACAGGAAAAGAACATTCAGTTACAAGTGCTGGTTTCCAGGGGCAAGGGTGATATTCTAGAGGGAGTGGTTCCTATTAGAACCCCTGTGGTGGTTGAGCGCAGTGGCTCAAGCCTGTAATCCCAGCACTTTGGGAGGCTGAGGCAGGCAGATCACTTGAGGCCAGGAGTTCAAGACCAGCCTGGCCAACATGGCAAAACCCCATTGCTACTAAAAATACAAAAATTAGCTGGGTGTGGTGCATGCCTGTGATCCCAGCTACTTGGGAGGCTGAAGTGGCATGATGAATTGAACCCGGGAGGTGGAGGCTGCAGTGAGCTGAGACTGCTGCCACTGTCCTCTAGCTTGGGCAACAGAGTGAGACCCTGTCTCCAAAAAAAGAAAAAAAAAAAGAAACCCTGTGTCTATATTGGTCCCCTTTTTCTCCAGTAACCACAGTCCTATTAGGTGAAGAGAAACACCAAAAAAGCTCCAGAGGACACGCAAAACCCCACACACATTAAACCATGGAAGAAGTAAGTGGCTGCTCATTCTCCAGCTTTGAGCTCTGAGGAATAAGACTAAGGAGGAGCCAAGTGACTGCTTTGTTTTGAGAAGCACTGTTCCCATTACACAGTCCTCTTACAGCAGAAGGCCCTGGAAACTGGACCAGGGGGCCACTGGTCATCAGGGGCAGGGGTTTTTTCAACCTACTCCCCATACCTCCTGCGCTGGCTTCCATGGAACGCTACCAGCGTGTCTCCCACCATTCCTCCCTCCCGTTAACAGTCCCAGGCATATTGTGCCAAGTCACTAACAGGAAGATGTGATTCCCTCAGGTCTGTTGGGGCAGAAAAAAGGTAGAAAATCCAAAGCAGCCCAGGCTCTTTCTGCTCTGGGATCCGGTTCTTCCCTACCCGAATGTGTTCAGGGATCAGAGGTCTGGGGAGTGCAGCACCAGGAACAGCTCAGCACAGGCTGGGGCTAGCATGACAGCAGCTGGAGCCATGATCTCAGCTAAGCTTTTATTAGCCAATGGAATAATTCGAAGGAAGAGGTCACAAAAACAACTTATGTCACCCGGCCAGGCACGGTGGCTCATGCTTGTAATCCCAGCACTTTGGGAGGCCGAGGAGGGCAGATCACCTGAGGTTGGTAGTTCAAGACCAGCCTGATCAACATGGAGAAACCCCGTCTCTACTAAAAATACAAAATTAGCTGGGCATTGTGGTGCGTGCCTGTAATTCCAGCTATGGAGGCAGGAGAATCACTTGAACCCAGGAGGCGGAAGTTACGGTGAGCCAAGATCATGCCACTGCACTCCATCCTGGACAACAAGAGCAAAACTTCATTTCAAAAAAACAAAAACAAAAACACCACCACCAAAAAACTATTTGTCTTCATAAAGGTGAAATCAGCGCCACACTGAGGGTAGGTGACATGACAGGATTCAGTGAGGACTCTGAACATTAAAGGGTGATCTCACTGGAATACTAGTAATGACCACAACAAAAGACTCCTAAGACCTGGGTGCAGTGGCTCCCGCCTGTAATCCCAGCACTTTGGGAGGTCAAGGCGGGCAGATCATTTGAGGCCAGAAGTTCAAGACCAGCCTGGCCAACATGGTGAAACCCCATCTCTACTAAAAATACAAAAAAATGGCCAAGCGCAGTGGATCACGGCTGTAATTCCAGCACTTTGGGAGGCTGAGGTGGGCAGATTACAAGGTCAGGCGTTCGAGTACAGCCTGGCCAAAAGGATGAAACCGTTTCTACTAAAAATAGGAAAAGTAGATGGGCATGGTGACAGGCACCTGTAATCCCAGCTACTCAGGAGGCTGAGGCAGGAGAATCGCTCGAACCCGGGAGGCAGAGGTTGCAGTGAGCCGAGATTGCACCACTGCACTCTAGACTGGGCTAAAGGGTGAGACTCCATCTCAAAAAAAAAAAAAAAAAAGTACAAAAAAATTAGCCGGGCCTGGTGGCACACGCCTGTAATCCCAGCTACTTGGGAGGCTGAAGCACGAAAATTGCTTGAACCCAGGAGGCAGACATCATGGTGAGCAGAGATCACACCACTACACTCCAGTCTGGGGAACAGAGTGAGACTCTCTCTGAGAAGCAAACAAACAAACAAATAAAAACAACAAAGGACTCGTAAGTAGTACTGCAGGAAAGTGGAATTTTATCTAAACCCCACGAACCCTCTTGGCCAGGTCCACTTGGCCCTGCCCCTCCAACACCTAGTAGGACCCAGGGAGTTCGATGGTGGGATTATGGCAGCGGAGGCTGGAGAGGGAGTCTCCCATGGCAGTTCACACACTCCCTTATCAGCTGCCCGTGGGACACATTGCAGGAATTCAACCTGATGCCCCAAAGCCCTCCAGGTTTGCAAAATGACTTGTGTCACCAAGAAAAGAAATCCTAAGCTGTACCTGCACCCCGCTTCCTGAATGAATAGAACTGTCACATTACAACAAATGACTTTGTTTTTCCTGTCATGGTGACCCATCTTCTATTTGTGTCATTTGATGTTGGCAGGCCAAGGAAATTGAAGCCTCCCCTGATGACCATAATCATAATTGTAAATTTATAAATCTGCATAAGTGAAATTGTTGGAACTGTTTAAACATAATCCCATCATCTAGAGACCCGCCATTTAAACCAGGACCGAGGAAGAAAATCGCTGACATCACAAGCTGTACATCTCCTCGCAGGAGCAGCTCAGATCAGATTCTTCCCAGGAAAATTTTAAAACTCTCAGAAGAACCACACATGTGCTAGCTTAATCCAAGCTCAATCAACAAATAGTATTGAGGATGGTGACTTAAAACAGCAGTTTGGAACTGATGCTTTTGTTTTTGTTTGAATCTCATCTATGTATTAGGATTGGAAATAAAAGACACAAACCCTTGAAGGGCAGGGACCATATATACTCACCTTCTTATGCTTCCTACCTTAACTGTACCTACCATGAAAGAAAAAGACACACTCAAATGTTCACCAGGTGAATTAGCTTTAGCGTTTTAGGTTAATACGGTTGATACAGTGTAGTTAACAGAAGATCAAATGAAATCTACACTGTAACCATCCTTTAAAATGTCAGAAAATGCCAATCTCTAATAACTACACTAGCCAAACTTGAAAGGCAAGAACTGAGTTAGCATCAACAAAGGAAGTATGAACAGTCTGTCTGCCTGAAACCACGTAACAAACTGATGTGTAAATCTTAATTTTAAAGTCTTCCCAAATGCTGGTCATTTCATTTGCATGCCAGATGGTTTGATTACTCTTTTTTTTTTTTTTTTTTTTTTTTTTTTTTACTATAAAGAGAGTTTTGAGGGACTTGCTAATAAAGGGTCTGACATTTCCAAATGTTAAGATTGGCTGGCCAGGTGCAGTGCTCACGCCTGTAATCCCAGCACTTCGGGAGGCTAAGGCGGGAGGATCACTTGAGGTCAGAAGTTCAAGACCAAATGTTAACATTCTGCTTGTACTTTCAAGGCTTTGAAGTCACTTCTTTTCTTTTTTTTGAGACAGGATCTCACTCTGTCACCCAGGCTGGAGTGCAGTGGCATGATTACGGCTCACCGCAGCCTCAACCTGCCGGGCTCAAGCGATCCTCCCACCTCAGCCTCCCGAGTAATTGGCAAATAGGCATGCACCACCATATCCAACTAATTTTTATATTTTTTGTAGAAACAGGGTTTCGCTGTGTTGTCCAGGCTGGTCTCAAACTCCTGGGCTCCAGTGATCCACCCATCTCAGCCTCCCAGTGTTGGGATAACAGGCACGTGCCACCACACCCAGTCCAAAATCACATCTGAATCCCCAGCTTAACTCATCAGCCAGTACACATTTCATTCTGATCCTTTAACTCAGCTGTGGTTCTGACTTAACAGCGGTTACTGATGTTACTTCTAGGGTATGCAATAGAGTTGGCATACGTTTATGTGCTTCTCAAATATTTTTAAAATAATTAGCATTGTGTTCACGTTTTCAATTTAAAATAAATTCCGTATATTTTTCTCAAAGGAGAGAAACTTACATTTCTTTCCTAAATTCTTCCATTTTTTGATTCTCCACAGTCAGGAGTTCTTTTGATTTGTTCAGCTCTTCCACATTTTTCAAGTTGTTTTCTTTAAGTGTGTCCAACTTAAAGACCAAGAGAAAAAAGCTTGATGAAATTATTTCATTTTCCAATGACATGAATGAACAAATTATTCATGAAAGTGTGTACTGAAAAGACAGATGAAATTAGTCACTTGCAAAAAAAAAAAAAAGTCTCCTGGGTGAAGAGATTACAGATGACAAGTCTATTACAAACTGCAAACCTCTTCCTTACATTTAGTCTGACATATCCTGTACACTTGGCCAAAATGTCAAACTAAATTGCTACAGAGAGGTAAAGTTTTCTTTCATGTTGTGTACAATTCTCAGCACTTATCACGGAACTTGCTATTCAAATATGATTCATTAAAAACAAGAAATAAAATGCAAAGCAATGACATCAGCAAGGATTATTCTTCGTAATGAAAAGAAACCCTTTTCTTTTCCCAGAGATTAGTGATTTAGGATATGATATTGTTCAGTGTCACTACCAGATTTACATAGCCCTCATTACAAAAATTATTTATTTGAATCAAAATTATTTGTAGATTGGAAAAAAATTTAGTAACCCATCTGAACTTGAACCTGAAGAGGAAAAAGTCACGTTGTGGGACTGAAGGGCACTTACACCCATTTGGCTCCATCATTGGCCCACGGGGATGCAGCCAGCGGAGGGCCTGGCCCTTGGTGGAAATCCAGAGTTGTCACTGGGATGAGTGGGGATGTGACTGATCATAGGCTGTGGCAGGTGGCTGGAGCTCTAGGTGCGGAGCCACCACCAAGGATGGCAGCTAATGTGGGCCTCCATTCCTCAAGGTGGCTCCTTGGGCCATGCTGGCTTTCTGGGCCCTGAGAAGTTGTCTCCTACAGGCAGAAGAGGGAGCTAGCTCCTTTTGCCATGCCCCATGCCACCTGTCAGGAGTCCTAGAAAGTGTCTTGCTAGTTTTACAACTACCATCTTCCTTTTAACACCGAACATTCCAGATTAACAAAACAAGAAAAATAAAGTATCACAATGTGTCTGAAAACATGGTTCATCCAACCCTGAATTCTGGCTGTAACAAAGACACCAAGGGATCTGTTACAGAACGACATAGTTCCCCCTGGTTCCACTGCTGCAAGTTACACACATTCCCTAAAATCCTCTCACTTACTTCAGCTCTTAATTTTGATTAACAGCTATGATTTTTTAATGCTTTTATATTTTTAGCTTAAGTCATCTTCTCTTAGGAGTGTCAGTTCTATAAATGTGCTTCCTTCTACGTGAACTGTTGTTATTTACCATATCGTTACCTCCAAATGTTCATCTCCTTTGAGAAGTTGATTCTTGACCTCCACAATGAGAAGGACTAGTCTCCACAATGAGAAGGACTAGTATTGACAGTGGCTCCTCAGTTTGGCCACCGCCTCCCCCTTGATTTCCTTCCTTAATGTCTTACCTGCCTATTACTTTTAAAAGCATCTGGGCAGGGCGTGGTGGCTCCCACCTGTAATCCCAGCACTTTGGGAGGCCAAGGCGGGCAAAGATCACGAGGTGGAGTTCAAGAACAGCCTGGCCAACATGGCAAAACCCCGTCTCTACTTAAAATACAAAAATTAGCCAGGCATGGTAGTGGGCACCTGTAATCCCAGCTACTCAGGAGGCTGAGGCAGAAGAATCACTTGAACCCAGGAGGCGGAGGCTGCAGCAGCCGAGATTGTGCCGTTGCACTCCAGCCTGGGCAACAAGAGCAAGACTCCGTCTCAAAACAACAACAATGACAACAAAACAAAAAACAAGCAACAACAACGAAAAAAGCATCTGAAGTTGCACAGGACTTCACATAACCATTTTGGTGCGTCAGTCGGCTTAGAATTTAGATAACAGCTTTCCAAACAAAGGGTTGGTATGAGCTGGGAGGGTGGGAGCAGGGAAATCCAAAGAGGAGGAGAAATGCTACTTGTGGACAGAATCGAAATATCTTGACGCCACATATTTGTCCCTGCTCCAAAAGTGACTCATTCAAGATGACACAAAAGGAAATCAGTACTGAAATGGGCCAAGAAAAGGCCTACATCAGACTCAGGACTGAGGAACGCAACTTAGTGGCTCAAAGTTGGGAAAGGGAAGAGAAAAAACGATGTGTGTGATGTAAGATAAAGGATACAAAAGCTAGAGCAGGCCATCAGTAGCTCTTCTCACTAGTGCTATCACTAAATAGTCATCTTAGAAAGCCACACTATTAGGGTTTTTTCCTCAATTTGTAAAGTTGATCCTAATAAGTAATGAAGTGATACACTTTATTTAAGATTATCATGACTCTGGAATGCATTTCAAACCTGTGTAAGGTCACACTTCAAAAACATAAGCAATCCTGAGTTAGTGATCAAACATTCCACGAAGTTGGTAAGCTGTTCTTTGTATAAAAAGCTATTTAAATCTGATTACTTCATTCTGTAGTTTTGCATTTGTTTGCTTGGTGTCCTCCAAGGAGGCCAGAGTCTCAGTCTTCTCTTTGGTCATCTGTTCCATTATCTGCATGGCATCTTCCGCTGTTTGAGCAGCCTAAATACAAGGAAACACTGTGAGAAATGAGGACACCCCTTGCCAACACCGTTAGGTGAGGATCGGGCTGTGCCGTTCAGGCAGCACTCAGTGTCTGTGTGGGTAAGGGAGGCACACAGAGAGGGTGAATCAGTCACCAATCCAGCTGAAACAGACAGACCAGGACAGGAAAGGTCTTTACTCTAAAGTAGAATATACAGACTCTTTCCTGCCATTTTTCAATGTCAATTATTATGCAATTTCCATGTTTTCAGAACCTCTAAACATACATCTTCCAATGAAAGTTCCAAATGACACTGGCAAGCATGCTCCCTTCATTCTGACTTAAGTTTGAGAGACTGTTCGGAGGTAACAATGAATAACATCCTAATATAGCTGAATTTCTTGGAATCATATTTTTTATTATAAGTTTAAAATACTATCCTTGCTATTTCAAATCTGGGGCTTTTAAAGTCACTCAAATTTAGGCTGAGAATTTTTCAAATAAATATAAAAATTATTTGGGCACTTCTAACATGAGGCTCAAGTGTTTAATGAGAAGTATTTAATGCAAGTTGTGAGTAATGAATAAAAACATGGCTGTGAATAAAAAGATGCATATGGAGACAAATTCTTAGCTGCTATCAAAATTAATTATAAAAAGTGAGATATAGGCCGGGCGCAGTGGCACACGCCTGTAACCCCAGCACTTTGGGAGGCCGAGGCGGGCAGATCACGAGGTCAAGAGACTGAGACCATCCTGACCAACATGGTGAAATCCCATCTCTACTAAAAATACAAAAAACTAGCTGGCTGTGGTGGCGGGCGCCTGTAGCCCCAGCTACTCAGGAGGCTGAGGCAGGAGAATGGCGTGAACCTGGGAGGTGGAGGTTGCAGTGAGCCAAGATTGCACCACTGCACTCCAGCTTGGCAACACAGCCAGACTCCGTCTCAAAAAAAAAAAAAAAAAAAAAAAGTTAGATATGAAAATAAATGAAAATATAGCTAGGCGTGGTGGCATGTGCCTATGGTCCCAGCTACTCAGGGGGCTGAGACAGGAGGATTGCTTGAGCCCAGGAGGTTGAGAGCAGCCTGGGCAACACAGCAAGATTCCCACCTCTAAAAAAATAAATAAACAGGCCACACACAGTGGCTCATGCCTGTAATCCTAGCACTTTGGGAGGCCAAAGCAGGTGGATCACAAGGTCAGGAGTTTGAGACTAGCCTGGCCAATATGGTGAAACCAAGTCCCTACTAAAAATACAAAGCTTGGCCAGGTGTGGCAGCACGCACCCGCAGTCCCAGCTACTCAAGAGGGTGAGGCAGGAGAATCGCGTGAACCCGGGAGGCAGAGGTTGCAGTGAGCCAAGGTCACACCACTGTACTCTGTACTCCAGCCTGGGTGACAGAGCGAGATTTTCTTTTTTTTTTGAGACGGAGTCTCATTCTGTCACCAGGCTGGAGTACAGTGGTGCAATCTCAGCTCACTGCAACCTCCACCTCCCGGGTTAGAGTGATTCTCCTGCCTCAGCCTCCCGAGCAGCTGGAACTACAGGCCCACACCACCACACCCTGCTAATTTTTGTATTTTTAGTAGAGATGGGGTTTCACCACGTTGGCCAGGATGGTCTTCATCTCCTGATCTCGTGATCCACCTGTGACAGCCTCCCAAAGTGCTGGGATTACAGGCGTGAGCCACTGCACCCAGCGAGACTCTGTCTTAAAAAATAAATAAATAAATAAATAAATAAATAAATAAATAAATTTCTTTTAGGCACTTGTTTATAATTTATTGGTCTAATAAAGTTTATGAAAATTCTGCAATTTTCCCTATCCAATTATCAGCCATGAAGATTTTAATGGAATCTTCCAACTCCAAATGGATAGACACAATGAAAGAGTTAAAAGCCAAACAGAAGACCCTATATTTCAATATGCGCCAATTTATTGCTTTTTTTTTTTTGAGACAGATTTTTTCCCTCTTGTTGCCCAGGCTGGAGTGCAATGGCATAACCTCGGCTCACTGCAACCTCCATCTCCTGGATTCAAGTGATTCTACTGCCTCAGCCTCCTGAGTAGCTGGGATTATAAGTGCACGCCGCCACGCCTGGCGAATTTTTGTATTTTTAGTAAAGACGGGGTTTCACCATGTTGGTTAGGCTGGTCTTGACCTCCTGACCTCAGATGATCCACCCGCCTCAGCCTCTGTGAGCCACCACGCCCGGCTGCTTTTTTTTTTTTTAAGATGGGGTCTTGCTCTGTCACCCAGACTGGAGTGCAATGGCATGATCTCGGTTTCCTGCAACTTCTGCCTCCTGGGCTCAAGCAATCCTCCCATCTCAGCCTCCTGAGTAGCTGGGACTACAGGCATGTGTCACCACGCCCAGCTAATTTTTGCATTTTTTGTAGAGACAGGGTTTTGCCATGTTGTCCAGGCTAGTCTCAAACTCCTGGACAGAAGCCATCTGTCTACCTCAGCCTCCCAAAGTGCTGGGATTACAGGCGTGAGCCACTGTGCCCGGCCTTATTTCACTATTGCTCTTAAGCCTTTAAGAAACCACAGTTAGCTTTTTCACAAAGTTTCTCCTTAAATTAAAAAATAAATCCTTTTTATTCACAGTTTGCAATTTTTTCAAATGGGGAGAGACTACTACAGTGAGATACTTAGTAAAGAATCCCCCTTTCAGACTGTAACGAACAGCTTGAGACATATAAGCAACTGACTTAATGAGGTGGATTTCCATAAGCAGAAATGAAGAAAGATGACCTACACCACTTGAGTTAGTGCACAGTGTTAGTAAACAGTCTGGGTGCTCAATACTTGACCCCTCTCACTTTACCGTAAATGACTGAAGAGTCTCGAGCTCTCTAATTTTAAGAGTAAGCTTGTTCTTGTCTTTCCTCAAAGTACGGTTTTCATTTTGAGATTCTAGGAGATTGGCTGAAATATGGCTGTTGGTTTTGGCCAACTGGCTGATCTCTTTCTGAAGGATGAAGTAGCTTTCTGCCAGCATTTCCTTCTCCTTCAGGAGCTCATCCTTTTCCAGCATCATTTCACTCTTCTCAGCCAGGAGGTTCTGGTTGTCTTGCATCACCTGGGCTTTTTCGGCCAGGGTCACCTCATGGTTCAGCTGAAGGTCATCCAGAATCTTGGTGAGGCAGCTGTGCAGTTCCTGCAGTTCTGCCTTGGATTTGGACAAGGCAGCAAAATCACTTTTCAGAGTCTTTATATGGGCAGCAAGTTGAGCTGCTTCTGCAGTCAACAGTTCCTTCTCCTCAATTATCTCTGCCACTTCTTGCTCCGATTTGGTCTTCTCTTGAAGTAGCACAAACTTCTCGGACTGCAACTCCTCGGTACACACTCTTAACTCCTCCACCTCCTGCTCCAGGAGCACCATCCTCCCGTGAAGTTGATTGTTTTCGTACAAGGATGACTCTTTCTCCTTTGCTCTGGCTTCCTGTTCCAGGATTAAGGACTGCTGCATTTCCTGGATCTCCTCACTTAATTTCTGACACTCTTCTTGCAGGTTCAAGCTATCTCTCAGCAAAATGTTCTTCTCGGAACAACACGTGTTAAGTTCAGCATCCAAATTCTCCTTTGCTTGCAATATGTGAGTGTGTTCTTTTTCCAGATTCTTTTTGGCATTTTGAGCCTCTTTCAGCATCAAAGAGAGGTCGCACTTGCTGGCCACTAGTTCTTGGTTTTCGTTTTTTCTCTCTTGAAGCTCCTTCTTCAGAGCGTCAATATTACCGAGGAGTTTCATATTCTCTTGCACAATTATCCTTCTGTTTGCAGACTCTTGATCACATTGCCTTTTGAGGTCTCCTATGGCTTTGATGGAATTCTCTCTCTCTGCAAGTAAAACTCCATTTTGGGTTTCCAGTGCGGATTTTTCTTTCAAGAGACTATCCTGATGCTTTTTAAGTTTAGTCATTTTCTGAGAAGCCATCTCCTTCTCGGAAGTCAGGTAAGTGATCTTCTCATTCAGGCTCATCTCAGTATGGGCAGCCTCTTCTGAGCATTTGTGGAGTTTTTCAGTGATGATTCTATTTTCACTTAAAAGTTCTTCTTTCTCAGCCAAGAGCCTTCTCTCAGAGGCAGCCAAGGTTTCTTTCTCATGCAGAAGCTGGATGCACTCAGAGTCTGTGACTGCCCGCCTGGCCTTAATTTCCTCCAAGAGCTTCGTGAGGCTTGTGTTTGTGGCCTGGAGTTGCATGGTCTCCAGCTCTGCCTTCCTCAGGGCCTTGCTGGCATCATCCAGCTGTGCGCGGAGCCCACTGGCTTCTGAGCGGAGCAGCTGTTTGACCTGGAGAGCGGCCTGGAGGCTGGCATTCAGCTTTTCCTGATCGTGCAGCAGCATGTCCGTCTCTAACTGCAGATCTCTGTTGTTCTGAAGAGCATTATCTCGTTCCACCTTTAAGGCTATGCACGTGTTATCGAGATTGGACAGTTTCTCTAAAGCTGACTTTTTCTCAGCTGTGAGATCTTCAATGTCCTGTACCAAAGCTTTCTGATCTTTGACTAGCTCCTCATAAGAGCTCTGCAGCTTCTGAATGATGTCATCCTTATCTTTGGCCAAGATGAAGTTTTCGGTAATAAGTTTCTTGATCTGGTCTGCCAGGTGATCTCTTTCTTCCTGGTCCTTCTCAGTCTTGGCAATCAAAGCATCTTTGCTGAGCTGGAGCTCTTCGATGAGCGTCTGCATGCTCACCTTGGAAGCTTGCAAAGAGTCATTCTCCATATTGATCTTCAAGAGTTCTTCCTGTGCAACATTGATTTCTTTAAGCAATTTCTCTCTCTCAACAGCCAAAACTTCTTTATTGAGATGTTCCTGCTCATAATGCTTTTCAGCATCTTGCTTTTCTTCTAAGAATTTCTCCTTTTCTAAATTAAGAGTTTCATTCACTGACCACAGTTTCTGCTGGTCTCCCTGAAGTAAAGCTATTTTGGCCTCCAATTCTACAAGCTTGGATAAAAGTGAACCGTTTTCTAACTTTAAATCATTTCCCTCCTGCGAAAGAAGCTGCTTCTCTGATTTCAGACCCCTCAGCTCTTCTGACATTAGTTCAATTTCTTTTTTGGCTGATGTTAACAAATAAGTTAGCGACTACAGAAACAAAAGATGGAAAGAATGGAAACAAAAATGAAATCAAGCAGACAAATGCAAGCCCAAATAACTTAATGTAACCTAAATGATAAAACCTTTACAATTTCTACAATAAACTTTATAGAAACTATCTGAATAACAAGGGAAAGAAACTAAACAGAGCCCATAAAAAGATAAGTCAAAAGTAGCTTTGCAAAGTGCTTCTTTATCTGTTAGCTTATTTTATCTCTGAAACAACTTGTGAAATTATTCCCAGTAGCTACCTAGAAGACAAAAACAGTAGCTTGATTTTAATATCAGGGCAAAAGATTCTTTCTTGCCATTCCAATTATCGAGTTACTTTGAATACAGAAAGGATTCATAGAAGAATTTTTAAAAAATACAATTAAAAGAAGTACAAAAAGTCAGTACATTTTAATAAAAAAAGGAAGGGGCATAACAAGGGAAAATAAACTATTGCCTTCCAAACTCACCGCAGGACCTTACTTAAGGACAGCCACTGGGCTGAGAGTGATTTAGTCCTAATATCACATATAACTTAAAAACTACAGCCTAATTTCTAGGCTTTGGTGACTAAAATGAATAGATTTTTTTTTAATTTACTGAATTATAATTTGACCACAGTGTCTATAACAGTGCTGTCCAGAATTTTCTACAATGATATAAATTTTTTTTTTTTGAGACTGAGTCTCGCTGTATTGCCCAGGCTGGAGTGCAGTGGTGCAATCTCAGCTCACTGCAACCTCCGCCTCTGGGTTCAAGCCATTCTCATGCCATAGCCTCTCGGGTAGCTGGGATTACAGGGCTCCGCCACCACGCCCGGCTAATTTTTGTATTTTTAGTAGAGACAGGGTTTCACCATGTTGGCCAGGCTGGTCTCAAACTCCTGACCCCAAGTGATCCACCCACCTAGGCCTCCCAAAGTGCTGGGATTACAGGCATTAGCCACCATGCCCGGCTGATATAAATGTTCTTATTTGCAGTCCCATCATGATGACCTTATGACTACTGAGCACCTGAAATGTGGTGAGTACAACTGAGGAGCTAAATTTTTAATTAAAATGTAACAAATTTAAATTTATTTATTTATTTTTTGGAGAGAGTCTCACTCTGTGGCCCAGGCTGGAAGGAAATGGCGCGATCTCAGCTCACTGCAACCTCTGCCTCCCAGGTTCAAGTGATCCTCTTTTAAGCATATATAAAAATAGAGAAAATAATGTAGACCGCATATATTTCCATATTAAGGTTTTTATTTTTATTTATTTTTTGAGACAGAGTCTCACTCTGTCACCTAGGCCAGAGTGTGGTGGCACCATCTCAGCTCACTGCAGCCTCCACCTCCCAGGCTCAAGGGATTCTCCTGTCTCAGCCTCCTGAGTAGCTGGGACTACAGGTGCGTGCCACCACGCCCGATTAATTTTTTGTATTTTTAGTAGAGACAGGGTCTCATGATGTTGCCCAGGGTGGTCTCTAACTCCTGAGCTCAGGCAATCCGCTCACTTCGGCCTCCCAAAGTGCTAGGATTACAGGTGTAAGCCACCAGAACTGGCTACAAATTTAAACTTGAATGGCCTCACATGGCTGGTGGCTACTGTATTAGGCAGCACAGCTATAGCCCACTGGCTCTTAAAAGTAGGGAATAAGGAGGCTTCATGGGCTCCCTGAACCTTGTTGAGTGCACACATAAACCTTCCTGAAAAAATATCTGTAGATTTCATTAGATTTTTCCAAAGAGTCTGGGACTGATTAAGATCCACTGAAATCAGATACCAGACAACTTTGGAGGGGAACAGTCCTGGCATTTTAACTCAGTGACCCTTGCACAAAACCAACCAACAAAATTAGTGAGAATGGCCAGGAATGATGGCTCACACCTTGGGACGCTGAGACAGGTGAATCACTTGCATCCAGGGGTTCGACACCAGCCTGAGCAACATAGCAAGACTCTGTCTCTACAAAAAAAATTTAAAATTAGCCAGGTGTAGTGGCACGTGCCTTTAGTCTCAGCCACTTGGGAAGCTGAGGCAGGGGGATCACTTGAGCCCGAGAGGCTGAGGGTGCAGTGAGCCATGATTGTGCCAGTGCACTCAGCCTGGGTGACAAAGTGAGACCTTGTCTCAAAAAACAAAGGAAAACCGAGGAGACCTTGTATCAGCTTCTTCCATGCTGTGGTTTGCTCAGGCTGCAACATTTTATTTATTTATTTATTTATTTATTTATTTATTTATTTATTTTATTTTATTTTATTTTTTTTGAGACGGAGTCTCGCTCTGTCACCCAGGCTGGAGTGCAGTGGCCGGATCTCAGCTCACTGCAAGCTCCGCCTCCCGGGTTTACGCCATTCTCCTGGCTCAGCCTCCCGAGTAGCTGGGACTACAGGCGCCCGCCACCTCGCCCGGCTAGTTTTTGTATTTTTTAGTAGAGACGGGGTTTCACCGTGTTAGCCAGGATGGCCTCGATCTCCTGACCTCGTGATTCGCCCGTCTCGGCCTCCCAAAGTGCTGGGATTACAGGCTTGAGCCACCGCGCCCGGCTAGGCTGCAACATTTTAAAGGAAATACAAAAAAAAAAAAAAACCTGAAGTCTGCACAGATAAACCACAAAGACAAAAGATTTGGGAATTGTATCTAGTGTTAAATGGCTCATAAAACTGGAGGTATTTCACAGAAAGAAGAGAAATCCTCAACTATCAGCATGTAGAAGAGGGAGAATATGGGCCTCCCAGATGACATGCACGGCGCACACACACCATGGCACGTCCACTTAGTTAGCAAGAGGCTTTTCATGAGATTGGTTTCAGTCCTATATATGCTCTTTTATCATTTCTTTCTACTAAACTCCCATAACACATTAAAAATAAATAAAGATGAATATTTACTTTCCTTTGAGCAATAAAAGGTTAAATAGTGGGAAGGCTGAACTTCGTGAAGTTACCAGAGTCACAAAATATACTGGTCAGGCCAGGCACGGAGGCTCACACCTGTAATCCCAACACTTTAAGAGGCCAAGATGGGAGGATTGCTTGAGCCCAGGAGTTCAAGACCAGCCTGGGCAACATAGCAAGACCCCACTCTCTACAAAAAAAGAAAAAGTAAAAAATATATATTGGGCACAGATACAATCCTGAAACCATAAAATGAAATCCAACATACCAAGTTCTGCTCTATCTACTAACAGGGTGTTTCCTCCCTGCCCTTGAATCCAGCTTCCTCATCAATAAGCTCACGGTACCTTCCTGGGGACACACAAAAGCCCTCTGCGGAGTTCTCAGTTCTAACTCTTCCTGGAAGAGCTCTGTTCCTCCAACCAGGCTCTCTCTAGTCCTGATTCCTTGCTTGCTTGCTTCATGTGACCTCTGCCTCTTGCTTTACTGCAATGTCTCTCCTAACCCTAGTGCAAGGCGGCAACAAGCATGGCCAGTATTAGAGGAACAAGCAGGCAAGCAGAGCTCAGGCAATGGAAGAACCTTTGTGATGGCTGGGAAACAAGCAGCACGGGGGTGACAGCTACACACTCCATTCCAGGAAAGACCGGCCGCCATCACCGTCCCTGAGAAGGAATGGCAGCTGGCACAAAACACTTGAAGCCATAGGAAACGTAACGTACCACCCACGCACTCAGAAGGGTAACGTTTGTAGAGGCCATCGTAACTTGTCCCACTGGATGCTGCTTTCTAAGAACCCTTCCTGCCTTGACACAGAGCTCAGGCAAGCTACAGCACAAGGAAATTCTCTCGCATCACGTACTTTGGCTTTGTCGGCTTGCTTTCTCAGCTCCTCCAGCTCCTGCAGCAAGCCACTGTTCTCCTCCCGTGCGCCCTTCAGCTTGTCCTCTGTGTCCAGCAGCGTCTTCCGGAGGTTCTGCAGGATTTCTTCATGCTTGGTCTTTGTCTCAGAAGTGGCCTTCTCATACCCGGCTTTCAGCTCCTGACACTGGTTGTGGCTCGTTTCCATCTTCTTTTCCTGCAGAGACCCCGAGTGAGGGAACCAGTCATCTGCCCATGTGTGTACTACCCCTTGCCTTCCTTTCCAGCCAACAGACCCACTGAGTCTCTCCTTACCAGGTCTGACAATTTCCTCTCCAATTCTTTCTTTTCTTCCTCATGCTTTTCAGCTGCTTCTTGCTGGCTCTGTTCAGCTTTGAGAGTCATGTCCTCAATACTTTTTTGCAGAAAACTTGCATTTTCATTAGCCTTTGTAAGTTTTAGCTGTAATTCTTCTACATATCTAGAAAAAGTTTCAACATAAGGTGTCAATTTTTCATAAGAATGTTTTAAATTTAAGAGTTATATTAAAATATACTACTAATAACAACTGTAGTAATTATTTTTAAAAGTTATATGTAATTAATAACATCTGAACTAGGCAAGAAATTTTAAAATGCTTTGCCTAATCATTTTACCAATTATGACAGTTACAAATACATTATTTACAGTAACTACTACTATAATTGTGAAGGTTTACTATGTCAATAATTTAAAAAGGAAAAATGAGTGAAAAATAAACTTATTAAAGGAAATGAGGCCAGGTGTGGTGGCTTATGACTATAATACCAGTGACCTGGGAGACCAAGATGAGATCACTTAAGTTCAGGAGTTCGAGACCAGCCTGGTCAACATTGCGAAACCCTGTCTCTACTAAAAATACAAAAATTAGCTGGGTGTGGTGACGCATCCCTGTAATCCCAGTTACTCAGGAGGCTGAGGCAGCAGAACTGCTTGAGCCCAGTAGAAAGAGGTTGCAGTGAGCCAAGATCGCGTCACTGCAGTCCAGGCTGGGCAACAAAGCAAGACTCCATCTCAACTGAAAATAAATAAAGGAGGTCAGGTGCGGTGGCTCATGCCTGTAATCCCAGTACTTTGGGAGGCCAAGGTGGGTGGATCATGAGGTCAGAAGATCGAGACCATCTTGGCTAACATGGTGAAACCCCATCTCTACCAAAAATACAACAAATTAGCCAGGCGTGGTGGCGGGCGCCTGTAGTCCCAGCTACTCGGGAGGCTGAGGCAGGAGAATGGCATGAACCTGGGAAGTGGAGCTTGCAGTGAGCCGAAATCACGCCACTGCACTCCAGCCTGGCCGACAGAGTGAGACTTTGTCTCAAAAAATAAATAAAATAAAAT
Organism: Macaca mulatta; assembly: GCF_049350105.2. NCBI lineage: Eukaryota > Metazoa > Chordata > Mammalia > Primates > Cercopithecidae > Macaca > Macaca mulatta. The sequence continues at coordinate 129,702,882 of NC_133416.1, forward strand.
AAAATAAAATAAAATAAAGGAAATGAGTATTTTTAAATTTTAGCAGACTAGATAACCAAAAATTCATTCTAGTGCTTCTGGAGGACAGAAGATACAAAAATGACTCGAAGTTCTACTTTAAAGAGACTACGTGGTTGAACAAAAACATGTATACTAAACATGGGGGGCCAGCACATTGGCTCACGCCTATAATCCCTGCACTTTGGGAGGCCGAGGTGGGCAGATCGCCTGAGGTCGGGAGTTTAAGACCAGCCTGACCAACATGGAGAAACCCCGTCTCTACTAAAAATACAAAATTAGCAGGGCATGGTGGCGCATGCCTATAATCCCAGCTACTCAGGAGGCTGAGGCAGGAGAATCGCTTGAACCTGGGAGGCGGAGGCTGTGGTGAGCCAAGATGGCGCCACTGCACTCCAGCCTGGGCAACAAGAGTGAAACTCCATCTCAAAAAAAAAAAAAAAATGGGACGTTGACCAAGAAAACAGACTATCAGATGAATCAGAGATACGAGAGGGAAACTTGGGGGCACTTCTGGTTTTTATATCCACAAAACACCTACAAAAATGGAGCTTTTTGAAGGCACTGAGCCACCACTACCTGGGCAGCAGCACCACCTCAAGGCAAGTTTGACCAAAGTTGCCCAACCAAGGCCTGACCACCACTCAGTGCTGACAGAATTGTGTGAGGGTGAAAGACTGGATGTCTTAATAAATAGAACTTTGCAGGTATTAACACTTTTAAGAAGTAGAAGTCTAATGCCTACAGACTTAATTTATAAATCTTTGCCTTATAAATTTTGATTTTTATATGACAGCTATTAAAAGAAAAAGATCAAAGCAACAAGAATTCCAAATAAAGACAAGAACAGATATTAAGACAGAGGAAACTTCAGCACTGAGGAAGTACAATGCAGTTTTTGTTTCTTTTTTTTTTTTTTGAGACGGAGTCTTGCACTGTTGCCTGGGCTGGAGTGCAATGGCACAATCTTGGCTCACGGCAACCTCTGTCTCCCGGATTCAAATGATTCTCCTGCCTCAGCCTCCAGAGTAGCTGGGATTACAGGTGCACACCACCACGCTCAGCTATTTTTTTGCATTTTTTTAGTAGAGACAGCATTTCACTATGTTGGCCAGGTTGTTCTTGAACTCCTGACCTGTGATCCACCCACCTTGGCCTCCCAAAGTGCTGGGATTACAGGCGTGAGCCACTGCGCCCGGCCTACAATGCAGTTATTAAGAGCAGGAGGGGCTCTGGGACCAGACTGCTCAGATCTGAAACCTCAGGCTTCACCCCAGTAAGCCTCAGTTTCCCTCCATTCCTTCCTTTTTATTATTTATCTATTTGTTTATTTATTTTGAGACAGAGTTTTGCTCTTGTTGCCCAGGCTGGAGTGCAATGGCACAATCTCGGCTCACCACAACCTCCGCCTCGCAGGTTCAAGTGATTCTCCTGCCTCAGCCTCCTGAGTAGCTGGGATTACAGGAATGCACCACCACATCTGCCTAATTTTGTATCTTTAATAGAGATGGGGTTTCTCCATGTTGGTCAGGCTGGTCTTGAACTCCTGACCTCAGGTGATCTGCCTACCTCGGCCTCCCAAAGTGCAGGGATTACAGGCATGAGCCACAGCGCCTGGCCTTATTTATTTTTTTTTTTTGAGACAGAGTCTAGCTCTGTTGCCAAGGCTGGAGTGCAGCAGCATGATCCTGGCTCACTGCAACCTCCGCCTCCTGGGTTCAAGTGATTCTCCTGCCTCAGCCTCCCAAGTAGCTGAAATTATGGGCGCACACCACCATGCCTGGCTAATTTTTGTATTTTTAGTAGCGATAGGGTTTCACCATGTTGGCCCAGCTGGTCTCGAACTGGTGACCTCAGGCAATCTGCCTGCCTCAGCCTCCCAAAGTGCTGGGATTACAGGCGTGAGCCATAATCTCTGGCCTCTTTTTCTTTTAAATGGGAATAATACTAAACTCACCTCATAGGATAATAAGAATTAGAAAGCTGTTAGCACAGTGCATGGCCCATGGTAATAGGTAATATGTGTTTCCTATTAAAATAAGTTCAGGCCAGGTACAGTGGGGCTCATGCCTGTAATTCCAGCACTTTGGGAGGTCAAGGCAGCCAGATCGCCTGAGGTCAGGAGTTTGAGACCACCCTGGCCAACGTGGTGAAACCTTATCTCTACAATAAACACAAAAATCAGCAGGGCATGGTGGCATGTGCCTGTAGTCCCAGCTACTCAGGAAGCTTAGGCAGGAGAATCGCTTGAACCTGGGAGGTGGAGGCTGCAGTGAGCCGAGATCACGCCACTGCATTCCAGCCTGGGCAACAGAGTGAGACTCTATCTCAAAAAAAAAAAAAGTTAAAAATATTTTTAAAGGCTGGGCACGGTGGCTCACGCCTGTAATCCCAGCACTTTGGGAGGCCGAGGCAAGCAGATCACCTGAGGTCGGGAGTTCGAGACCAGCCTGACCAACATGGAGAAACCCCGTCTCTACTAAAAATACAAAATTAGCCTGGCGTGATGGTGCAAGCCTGTAATCCCAGCTAGTTGGGAGACTGAGGCAGGAGAATCACTTGAACCCAGGAGGCAGAGGTTGCAGTGAGCTGAGATAGCACCAAGCTGAGATCACGCCACTGTACTCCAGCCTGGGCAAGAAAAGTAAAATTCCATCTCAAAGGAAAAAAAAAAAATATATATATATATATATATATATACACACACACACACACCTTTTCTTTTTTCTTCTTTCAAGATGGAGTCTCGCTCTGTTGCCCAGGCTAGAGTGCAGTGGCACAATCTTGGCTCAATGCAACCTCCACCTCCTGGGTTTCAAGTGATTCTCTCATCTCAGCCTCCTGAGTAGCACATACCACCACATCTGGCTAACTTTTGTATTTTCAGTAGAGACAAGGTTTCGCCATGTTGGCCAGGTTGGCCTCAAACTCCTGACCTCAAGTGATCCGCCTGCCTCGGCCTCTCAAAATGCTGGGATTACAGGCATGAGCCACTGTGTCCGGCCTTCTTATCTTTTCTTTACAAGTCACCAGAAGCTCTACAAATAATATTGTATTCCTTAATTCTGTTGACAAGTAAGATAGGTAAAACCCATTTTAGAAGGTTAAATAGTTGATTCAAGGACACAATGAGGTAACAACAGAAAGGAACAGAGACGGGGAACTTGAAAACGTAACAATCCTAAACATTTTCTCTCCCCTCCTATCTATAGCTTGCCGCAGAGCCTAACTGAAGGTGGGCACTCTTTTCAACAGTCACATATACCTTTCTTTCAGACGTAACTCATCGTTCATTTTCGTCAGCTGAGAAGAGTTATCTCCTGACATCTTCATTATTTCTGCAATGTCATTTTCCAGTTTTTCCTTCGCCTTTATCAGCTGCTCTTCTCTCTCATCTTTCTCTCTAAATTTTGCCTCCATCTCTAAATATATAGAGAAAAAAAGAATGGCACGGCTGTGTTATAATCAACAAAAACTGACTGAGTATATCCTTGCTCTTGTAATATTTTCACATAGCAATCCTTGTCCTCATAAAAATCACATTCTAATGAAGAAGGCAGACAATAAGCAAGATAAAGAAAATAAATTGGTCAGGCGCGGTGGCTCACGCCTGTAATCCCAGCACTTTGGGAGGCCGAGGCGGACAGATCACAAGGTTAGGAGATCAAGACCATCCTGGCTAACATGGTGAAACCACATCTCTACTAAAAATACAAGAAATTAGCCAGGCGTGGTGGCGGGTGCCTGTAGTCCCAGCTACTTGGGAGGCTGAGGCGAGAGAATGGTGTGAACCCGGAAGGTGGAGCTTGCAGTGAGCCGAGATCGCGCCACTGCACTCCAGCCTGGGCCACAGAGCGAGACTCTGTCTGGGAAAAAAAAAAAGAAAAAGAAAAAAAGAAAATAAATCATATAATTAATAGTGGTAAGTTCTAAGAGGAAGAAAAATAAATGCAGGGAAAGGAGCTGGGAAGGAGGTTAGACTCTCAGATGGAGCTTCCCTGACATTTCAGGGGCTGACATTTCAAAGAAAACCTGAAGGAAGTGAGGGAACAGGGAAAAGCAAGTGCACAGGCTCTGAGAAAGGAACACCCACCACGTCCAAGCACCGCAAGGAGGCTGAAGTGGTTGGAGTGGAATGAACAGGGGAAGGGGGTCCCAGATGAAATCCAAGAGGTAACAGGGCCTGATCGTGGTAAGGACCACGGCTTTCCCTGAGTGGGATGAGAGCCGCTGGACGACCTTGAGGAGAGAAGCGACATGATCTAAGTTCATATTAAAAGGATTGCTCTGGCTGCTGTGTTGAGAACAGACTGAAGCTGGCACAGGCAGCAGCAGTGAGCCCTGGTGGTCAGCTGTCAGGGTAGCTCAGATGAAAGATGGCTGTTGGCCTGGAGCAAGGATAGCAGTGGGAGTGGTAAGATGTGGTAGATTCTGGCTCTTGTCAAAACAGAGCAAAGAGGATTTGCTGGAGGTTACAGATCTCGAACAAGTATTTCATCACATTGTTATATCACCATAATGAGTGAAGAGGCTACGCTTGAATAGTACATTTGTTATGTAACATACTACAACTGTCTCAAACACGGGAAAGCCTACTGTATTTAATGTTTCGTCACCGGAGATGTCTTCTTACCTGCTAAGTTTTCTCTCAGCTTCTCCAAGTCAGAAGACAGCATGTTAAACTGTTCCTCCTTTTGGTGTAACTTATTTACAGTTTCTATTTAGGATAAAGTTAGAAGTTTAATATGTTTCATGTTTAATAAGCTATCTGGAGCTTGGCTGTCTTACAACCCAATCAAATATTATGCTCAAAAGATCTGAGAACACAGGAATACTAAAAAGTCCCCTTACAAATCACACAGCTGTGCACAGCCTAAAAGAAGCAGGTCTGCTGCTGTCTCTGGCCTCCCCGAATCTGTACTTTCGGCCCGCATCAGGCCCTTTCCACTCATCTCTTTCCTTCTTCCAATTAAAACTCAATAAAGCTATCAATGATGAGAGCATAAATAACTCTCTTCCCAGGAATACTTACATTTTAATACGGAACAAGCCTTAAGCTAAAAGAAGAAAAAACTGGGAGTCTGAGGCTTCAGGAAACCAATGGAAGCCAGTCTTTCTGAGCACGGCAGGAACTTCCAGGGGAGTGAAATGAGGCTACGGGCAGTGTCTACTCTGTGCACTCCACAGGCCAGCTCCAGTTTGAAAGAATAATGTTCTTTAAAGCAATCTGCACACGCTCTAGTAAGACATACCTTGCATGCTTCTCTGAACAGAGACTGCCTCCTCTGAAGCTTCAGCAAACTTTTCTTTCTAAAGAAAAAGAATCGGAGATTCTGAACAGAAAGATTTCAAATTGTGAAGACAAGAAGTTTCTATCGATTATAATTACAATACTATCTACTTTTTGTTGCTGGCCTTGTTTTATTAAAACTAATATACTTCAAACATATGATACCAATTACTACCACATGTGGGTCATACAAACGTGCATGTATACACACAAAAGACTGCAGTCTGCATGTGTGTGTGTGCACACGTGGGAAGGCAGGGATACCTGCATGCCGATGTAGGCACATTCATACTTAAGTACATGCATGTGCGTGTATACACAGGGTGCATGTGTATGCTTCATGTTGCCACCCCTCAAACAGCAGACCTTCTCTTCAGAAACCTGCCTGAGATGGTGAACAGAGCTCTGAAGTTTGTTATTTCTGAGAGTAATCTGAGTCTAATATCTTGAATCTAGGTCTGTGTTGCTACTTTTGAAACTGAAAAGGCCCTTCAGTCACTTACTGTTCAAGGTCTTCTTTTCTAAACATGACTATAGGCCAAGTTAAGAATCACTCTCCTGGTTGTCCTGAGACGAACTTCGAGCTAGCTACATCAAGCAGATTGTTACATGAGGATTTCTAACTAGCTAAGATTATGATAAGATGGCACAGGGGCCACAGTGCATCCAAGCCCTCAGGCTGCCCTCTGTGCCATCCCACAGCCAGACTCAGGGTGTCATGTCTTGTCCTAAGATATACAGAAGGATACTCTAACTTAGGGGGAAAAAAAAAAAAAGGCAAGGCTTCCTAAAAGCTTTGGGAGGAGGGCAGAGAAGCAATGAACTCAAAACATTTTCTTAAAGGACATCAGGCCGGGTGTGGTGGCTCATGCCTGTAATCCCAGCACTTTGGGAGGCCGAGGCGGGCAGATCACTTGAGTTCAGGAGTTTGAGACCAGCCTGGCCAACATGGAGAAACCCCATCTCTACTAAAAATACAAAAACTAGCCTGTCGTGGTAACAGGCGCCTGTAATCCCAGCTACTCAAGAGGCTGAGGCAGGAGAATCTCTTGAACCTGGGAGGCAGAGGCTGCACTGAGCCGAGATCGTGCCACTGCACTCCAGCCTGGGCAACAGAACAAGACTCTGTCTCAAAAAAAAAAAGAAAGAAAGAAAAGAAAAAAAATCACACATGTTTATTCACACTGTTAATAGCACAGAAGTGTAATGAACAGGGAAGAGGGAGGGATGTGGAGGACCTGGAACAGCTGAGCCTGCATGGCACATATGCCTCTTGTCTAGTTTCTCCATAAGCCTCTGGCTTTTCTTTCCATGGCATGTGGATGGGTACCACTGGCACTACTCGTGAGTATCAGCCTTGTTTAAACTCAGGTTTTAAGTGCAGGAGGCAAGTAGGAAGGAACAAAGTTGAGAAAAGGTAAAAAATATATATATGTCATACAACTTGAGATTAAGGTAAAAGACAACATATAAAAGGGAAGGTAATTTTCTGAGGTGGAATAAACTGAGTTAGATTTCTTTGAATTTGTTTAATTAGACAGCAAACATCCTGCCTCGCCAACAGAGGGCGCCAATGGCCCAGGACAGCTGCTGCCCTGATAGGCACAATTGAGGGGCCTTATTCAATATGAAACCTAATTGTTCAATGCATAACTTGGAAGGGCTCTGTCTTTAGTAAAACTAAGTAGTCAGTAACGTTTCAAAGCAGTGTGTTACCAGAGGCGAAGGGATAGATTAAAAAAAAAAAAAAAAAGTAATACCTACCTCGGTTGTTTAGGTTTGATCTGATTCCCCTCAAAGGACAATATTTATCAGCCAATAACTAATACACTCAAGTTCAATCAACACGTAGAAAGAGAAAGGAAACAGCTGCAATATTTCTTACTGGAGGATTTTTTAAAACAGGAAATGGCCAGAAACCCTGAGATTCAGATTCCCAACAGGTACTTACCAAAATCTGAAGTTCTTTTTCCAAAGTGTCTTTCACTTGACTGACTTCACTCAAATTTTCCTGAAGGTTAGTAAGCTTTAGCTCTCTCCCCTGGAGCTCTCTGGTAATGCTACTAGCCTAACACACAGAGTTACATGGTATGGAAGCAAATGAACAAAAGGAAAACAAAAGAGAATGAGAAGAAAAAAAAAATAAACAAATGTAAAAAAACTTATGAGAAACATAAAACAAAACTGAAAGGAATACAAATTTGGTATTGGTTTTTAATTCTAAGACGTCAACGACTTTTCGAACAATCAGTTCTATGATACGATTTCCTAATGGCTTTCGTTTTGTTGTTGTTGTTGTTGTTGTTGTTTGCCTTGTTTTGAGACGGAGTCTCGCACTGTTGCCCAGGCTGGAGTGCAGTGGCGCGATCTCGGCTCACTGCAAGGTCTGCCTCCTGGGTTCACGCCATTCTCCTGCCTCAGCCTCCCGAGTAGCTGGGACTACAGGTGCCCGCCACCATGCCCAGCTAATTTTTTGTACTTTTAATAGAGATGGGGTTTCACCGTGTTAGCCAGGATGGTTTTTTTGGTGTGTTTCTTTTTCTTTTTGAGACAGGGTCTCTCTTCCCTGTCACCCAGGTTGGAGTGCAGTGGTGTGATCATGGCTCACTGCAGCCTTGAACTCCTGGGTTCAAGTGATCCTCCAGCACCAGCCTCCTAGGCAGCTGAGATTATAGGCCCGTGCCACTACAGCTAATGTTTAAAACAATTTTTTACAGATGGGGTCTCTGGCCGGCCTCGGTGGCTAATGCCTGTAATCCCAACATTTTGGGAGGCTGAGGCAGGTGGATCATTTGAGGTCAGAAGTTCAAGACCAGCCTGGCCAATATGGTGAAACCCCGTCTCTACTAAAAATACAAAAATATACCGGGCATGGTGGCATGTGCCTATAATCCCAGCTATGCGGGAGGCTGAGGCAGGAGAATTGCTTGAGCCTGTGAAGGAGGCCGAGGTTGTAGTGAGCTGAAACTGCGCCACTGCACTCTAGTCTGGGTGACAGAGTGGGACCCTGCCTCAAAAACAGAAAGAAAGAAAGAAAGAGAGAGATGGGGTCTCACCATGCTGCCCAGGCTGGTCTCAAACTCCTGGACCCAAGCAATCCTCTTGTTTTGGACTCTCAAAGTGCTGGGATTAGAGGCATGAGCCACTGTGCCCAGCAACTATTTTTAAAGAGTCAAAATAGACCTTTTTCTATACTTCATTGTAACTTGGAGTATCAGCATGATCTAAAGTAGACGGTGTGGATGCTTACTTTCTAAATGAGCTACTTGAGCAATTTCATTTCCTAGACTTTAAAAACCTTGGCTGGCCACGGTGGCTCACACCTGTAATCCCAGCACTTTGGGAGGCAGAGGTGGGCGAATCACAAGGTCAGGAGATAGAGGCTGGCCAACATGGTGAAACCCCATCTCTACTAAAAACACAAAAAATTAGCCAGGCGTAGTGGCACGCACCTGTAGTCTCAGCTACTCAGGGGGCTGAGGCAGGAGAATCGCTTGAATCTGGGAGGCGGAAGCTGCAGTGAGCCAAGATCACACCACCACACTCCAGCCTGGGCCAAAGAGCAAGATTCTGTCTCAAAAAAAAAAAAAACCTTAAGGCCAGGCACAGTGGCTCACACCTGTTATCCCAGCACTTTAGGAGGCCAAGGCCAGTAGATCTCAACTGAGGTCAGAAGTTCAAGATCAGTCTGGCTAACATGGTGAAATCCTGTCTCTACTAAAAATACAAAAATTAGCCAGGCGTGGTGGTACACACCTGTGATCCCAGCTACTGGGGAAGCTGAAGCAGGAGAATCCCTTGAGCCTGGGAGGTGGAGGTTGCAGTGAGGGCGACAGAGCGAGACTCTGTCTTAAAAAATAAATAAAAACAAAAACCTTAAGATGGGAATATATGTGGTCTACATTATTTTCTCTATTTGTGTATATGCTTAAGGTATTTTGACATTTAAATACAAATAAAATTTAAAAATCCACTGGACAGGCAAGATGTGGTAGCTCAAGCCTGTAATCCCAGCACTTTAGGAGGCCGAGGTGGGTGGATCACTTGAGGTCAAGAGTTCGAGACCACCCTGGCCAATATGATGAAACCCTGTCTCTATTAAAAATACAAAAATTAGCCAGGCATGGTGGCAGGTGCCTGTAATCCTGGCTACTCGGAGACTGAGGCAGGAGAATCGCTTGAACCTGGGAGGTGGAGGTTGCAGTGACACCCAAGATTGCACCATTGCACTCCAGCCAGGGCGACTGAGTGAGACTCTGTCTCAAAAAAACAAAACAAAAAAATCCACTGGACAATAGTCATTATAACTTGGTTTTCATGAAATCTTGATGTTAAAAAGTAAACTAACATTAGCTAAATATTATCTTCTAATTTTTGTGTTTTGATTAGTATTTCGGAACCACATGAGGAGATTTGAGAAAAATTTCCTGTAACCAGTTTGTCATCTTTGACTACGGTTAGTTAGAAATTTTTTGCTGTTTGTCAGTCCTCACCTCACCCCACCTTAACCATTACAACCCTTCCTTCTTTGCCAATAGAGCAGCCTCTCCCACAAAAAAGTTCAGAACATTGAGCATCAATACCAGTGCCTCGACTAGTGGCAGGACTGGGAAACAATTCCTCGAACCATCCTTAAAAATAAAGATGACTTTTAACAAGGCTAGTTAGTAAGGAACACAGCTGGCGAATGTTTCATTTAATTTTCTAAGCCTTGACCACATGCACACTTGTTCAGTATTTCCCCCAGAAAAGAAAGGGACAGATCGTGTTCTCATTGTGCCACAGAAAAAAACTCCAATGAGATTTTTGCCATGGAAAGGGCTCCAAGCTTTTACCCTTAATTTTGCTGTGAATGTTATTTATCACGACATGTGTTCTTTCAGTTTGTTTTTTGTAGATGGAGTCTCGCTCTGTCGCCCAGGATGGGGTACAGTGGCACAATCTCAGCTCACTGCAACCTCCACCTCCTGGGTTCAAGCAATTCTTGTGCCTCAGCCTCCCGAACAGCTGGGATTACAAGTGCACACCATCATACCTGACTAACTTTTGTATTTTTAGTAGAGGGGGCCAGGCTGGACTCAAACTCCTGACCTCAAGTGATCCGTCTGCCTCGGTCTCCCAAAGCACTGGGATTACAGGCATGAGCCACCTTGCCCGGCCAACATGTTAATTTATAATAGTCAAGAAGCACTGAGTTCACATTCTGTTTTTATACATAACCCTATAGGCAATTACAGTCACACATTGCTTAAGAATCAGGATACCTTCTAAGAAATGCATCATGAGGCATTTCACTGTTGTGGGGACATCACAGGGTACACTTACACACACCTAGAAGGTATAGTGTACTACACACCTGGGCTACATGGCACAGCCTATCGTTCCTAGACTATAAACCTGTACAACATGTTACTGTACTGAACGCTGCAGGTAATTGTAACACAATGCTAAGTATTTGTCTATCGAAGCATATTTAAACATACAAAAGGTAAAGATACCATATTGTAATCTTATGGAACCACCTTTGTTGATGTGGTCCATTGTTGATTGAAACATCATTATGTGGCACCTGACTACGTGTGGTTAGAAAAGGAGGAGATGTTCTTTTAAGCTTCTTTTTTTTTTTTTTCTTTTTTTTTAGACTGAATCTTGCTGTCTCCCAGGCTGGAGTGCAGTGGCATAATCTCGGTTCACTGCAATCTCCACCTCCCGGGTTGATCAAGCAATTCTCCTGCCTCAGCCTCCTGGGTAGCTGGGATTACAGGCGTCCGCCACCATGCCAGGCTAATTTTATGGTTTTAGTAGAGATGGGGTTTTGCCATGTTGGCCAGGTTGATCTCAAACTCCTGACCTCAGGTGATCACCTGCCTCAGCCTCCCAAAGTGCTGGGATTACAGGCGTGAGCCACTGCGCCTGGCCGATCTTTTAAGTTTCTATTCATTTATTCATTTATCTTAACACCATAGTGTTAGGGCATTCTTTATTTTAAAGAGTATAGACTGGAGCTAAGCTCAAATTAGAAGTCACAGCATAGCCCAGAGATAAATAGATCAGGTACTCAGATAATAGGCAGCCAAAATAAATTCACATGGTTGAGCCATTATTTTCTCTAATCTCCTCAGATGAAACCATACTTGAGATACTCAGAACATACTACACTATACTCAACTGGCGACATCGAACAATTTAATTAAATTAGCAATTTGAAAGATGAATGACCTCAACTCAAAAGTAACATAATGCAAAATAAGAATAACAAATGGAAAAGAAAAGGATGGAGGATGTCAATACAAACCTTGCTACTTTCAGCATTCTTTTCAATCTCTAAATGTTTAATCTGTTTCTCAGCTGCCTCAAGCTGCTGTCTAAGTTTCTCCATTTCCGATTTGCCTTCGGAACTGGCTTTCCGAAGTGCATCAAGATCCAAGAGCTTTTCTTCAGTAGCCTTGAGCTGTGATGTAAAATTATCAATAACCTTGGTTTGTTCATTGCATTTGGCTTGTAGTACCTCTAGCTCCTTTACCTTTATTTCAGCTTCCTGTAATTTGTTCAACGTCTCTTCCATTTCTACGAGATGCTGGTCTTCTGCTTTGTCCAGTTTCGACTTGATGGCTTCCAGACTGTTTTCCTTTTCTTTAATAACTTTCATCAGTTTAGCCCTCAAGGCTTCCATCTCTTTAGCATGAGCAGACCGTTCAGAGTCTTGTTGATTCTGCAAATTTTCTATTTCGTGTTGGTAATCTAGTCTCATTTTCTCTATTTGTGTTTTTAGCTCAGCAAATTCTGCCGTCTCTGTCCCAAGCCCTTTGCTGAAAGATACCTTCAGTTCTTCCATCGCCTGCTGGTGGGACGCAATGGCAGTCTCCAGTTTGGACTTCCATAGAGCTATCACATCTGAGTTCTCTTTGTTGGCATGCTCCAGCTTGCTTTTCAATGACTCGTTCTCTTTGGAAAGCTTTTCCGTGGCAGTATACAGAGCTTTTATCTCCTTCTGATGAGTTTCTTCCCGGGCTCCAAAATGCTCCTTCAGAGAAGTTATTTCTCTCTGGTGGTCAGTACGGGTGACTTCTAACTTTTCTTGCAAAGAGCTTATCTCTTGCAAAAGGGAAAGTGACATGTCCACATCCCCAGCAGGCTTATTGGACTCTAGCCTTCTTCGGAGCTCAGCTACTTCCTGTACTCTCAATGCTAGATCTTTCTCCAACTCCATTATACGTGACTTTTCTGAAACTGTAGCCACCTATTAACAGCAGTCCAAAGAAAAAAAGATTATTTAAATAATAAGTCATTGACTTTTTTTTTTTTTTTTTTTTTTTGAGATGGAGTTTCACTCTTCTTGCCCAGGCTGGAGTACAATGGTGCGATCTCAGCTCACTGCAACCTCCACCTCCCGGGTTCAGGCGATTCTCCCGCCTCAGCCTCCTGAGTAGCTAGGATTACAGGCATGCGCCACCATGCCCAGCTAATTTTTGCATTTTTAGTAGAGACGAGGCTTCACCGTGTTGGTTAGGCTGATCTCAAACTCCTGACCTCAGGTGATCCACCCACCCCGGTCTCCCAAAGTGTTGGGATTACAGGCGTGAGCCACCGCGCCCGGTCTGATTTTCTCTGACACTGAAGATATTTAATAACTACCTCATCTCAGGCAGCAAGCTATTATGAATGTTTATAGGTTAATACATATTTCTAACTGTGATAATGGCTTAAGTCCAACTTTAGTAGCTCCAATTCTAAAGAAGCTTAAATCAGATAAATATCCATTAACTGATAAGTTAACAGAAACAGTAACTTTCAAAGTTCTCAGATATATCTGCCTCCTGAAAGAAAACATTTCCTTATTTTGCCAGTTTGTTCTACTCCACTTCATCCAGGCTGCATAAATGCTTATCCATTTCATGGAAGTGATCTTACAACTGTGCCATCCGGAACAGTAGCTGTTAGCCACATGTGGCTACTAAGCACTTGAGACAGGGCTCATCTGAAGTGAGGTGTGGTGTAAGTGTAAAATACCCATCAGATTTTGAAGACTTAGAAGGAACACAAAATGTCTTGTGGGCCAAGTGCAGTGATTCACGCCTGTAATCCCACCACTTTGGGAGGCCGAGGCAGAAGGATCACTCGAGGCCAGGAGTTCAAGATCAGTCTGGGCAACATAACAAGACTCCATCTCTGCAAAAAATAAAAAATTAGCCAGGTATGGTGGTGTCGCCTGTGGTAACAGCTACTCGGGAGGCTAAGGCAGGAGGATTGCTTGAGTCCAGGAGGTTGAGGCTATAGTGAGCAGTGATTGTGCCACTGCACTCCAGCCTGGGTGACAGAGCAAGACTCTGTCTCTAAAAAAAAAAAAAAATTAAATTATATTTTAAAATGGTTAAAATATCTTGTTAATTTTTATATTGATTAAATATTTTGGATATATAAGTTTACATAAAATATATTATTAAAACTAATTTAACCTGTGATTTACAAAAAAGTAATGTGGGTACCAGAGAATTATAAATTGTACATGTGTGGCTTGCATTATACTTCTATTGGATAGCACTTGCATAAAAGGTCTGAAATTACCTATCAAATGTTTCAATAAATAACACATCACCTGTAGAATGAAACTGTCATTGAAGAATGAAGAATTAATTTACTAAACTTTTTTTTTTTCTTTTTGAGAGGGAGTTTTGCTTTTGTTGCCCAGGCTAGAGTGCAATGGCGTGATTCCAGCTCACTGCAACCTCTGCCTCCCAGGTCCAAGCAATTCTCCTGCCTCAGCCTTCCAAGTAGCTGGGATTACAGGCATGTGCCACCACACCTGGCTAATTTTGTACTTTTAGTAAAGACAGGGTTTCACTATGTTGGTCAGGCTGGTCTCGAACTCCTGACCTCCAATGATCCACCCAACTTGGCCTCCCAAAGTGCTGGGATTACAGGCATGAGCCATCACGCCCGGCCTACTAATCATTTTATTAAAACACAAAGTAAGAATGATTACTTACCTGCAATAATACATAAGAACCTTACACAAAATCCCCTTTTTAGATTTGATAATTCTATCAGCATTTTGATGTAAATATCTTCTTCCCCTAACCCTCTAACCCAGTGGTTCTCAGACATTAGAATGCACATGAATCACCTGGAATGTGCATCTAACCTGCAAGTTTCCACCTATTCCCAAGTACTTTGATTCTATTTGAGCTCTTGGGTAGTACCCAAGAATCTTCTTCCTTTAAATAAATGCCCCAGGGCTAGAAAAACACTTTCTTAACCTGTGCCCTTTCAGTGCTAGAAAATTATTTCCCTCTGCTACCTGCTACGCAGTCCCTTCGGTACACAGGACATGTGGAAAATAGCTTCCATCATAAAAATTCTTGGACTAATCTGGGAAATGAAAGGAAACAAAATAATTTTAAAACAGCAATGAGTCCCATATTTCAAGGATCAAAACTCCTCTGATTGGCTGGGTGAGGTGGTACATGCCTATAATCCTAGCACTTTGGGAGGCCAAGGCAGGAGGATCACTTGTGGCCAGGAGTTCAAGATCAGCCTGGGCAACACAGCGAGAACCCCATCTCTACAAAAAAATGTTAAATATTCCTCTGAATTTAAGACTCCTCTCCCACACTGCCTTTCTTTGAGACAGAAAATAACAGATATGTTTCTTTCATTTCCTCTGCCCACCCTACAGGCTGTGACAACATTAAAGATTAAAAATGTCCATAAAAGAAGAGGAAAAGAAAGCACTGGGTCTCTAAAATTACATAATCAAAGTAAATAAAATTAAATATTTCAGAGCTGACTATAATTGCTGTGCTTCATAGTTATAGACTCATCAGGTTAAAGATGTTAATTCATTTACACATGATTTTCTAGGGAGGGAAGAATCCAAGAGTTTGTTATGCCAAAATAACATACAAAACATTAATAAACTCACTAGGATATGGTAAAATTTGCTAAATAAAAGAAAAAAACCCCACAAAACACTAATAAACCCCATTGCTGCAAGGTCTGTAGCATAAATACATTAAACCCAATAGGGCAATGGTTCTTAGTTACAACAAAACAGTCAAGTAGAGAAAAATGCCAAGTAAAAAATAAGTAAAAATAATAAATAACAATGTGATTTTACTTTCCATGGCATTTTCCTATAAAGTACAGCAATTTATTTTTCATTTCCCAAAATCTGCCCTCATTCAAAACTATGTAGTATGTCTGCTTCTCCCACTAGTTTGAGACCATGAATTAAGTCAGAAATTATTTCTTATTCTTGCTAACATCTCTACAGCACCAAGCACACTGTTTGGAAACTGGATTTATTGGCTAGAAAAAATTCTAAAGCACTTCCTAAAAAGTAACATAGGTGATACGAAACTTACATGGGTAGCTGGTTATTTTAACACTTGGGAAACCAAGAGTGAGGATCAACGGAAGACATACTTCATTATGGAAAGATTATAAGCTTTACACTGAAATACTTGGATAAAACATAGTGTAACTGTATGCCTTATCTAGAGCAGAAAAAAAACCACAAAATTGTTTGCTGACAAAAGGGAGAGGAGTTTACATGTTTAAAAAAAATATATCGCTTCAACAGCCCATCACACTAAAGGAACTCAATCTCATTAGTCCACTGTATTTCCCAGATCAATTATTCGGCTCTCAGTTAATAAGGAAACAGCACCAAATTACCACTTTTTTTTTTTTTTAAACAGGGTCTTGCTCTGTTGCCCAGGCTGGAGTGCAGAGACGTGAACATGGCTCACTGCAGCCTGAACCTCCTGGGCTCAAGAGATCCTCCCACCTCAGCCTCCCATGTAGCCACCACACCCAGCTAATTTTTTTATTTTTTGTAGAGGCAGGTGTCACCATCTTGCCCAGGCTGGTCTTGAACTCTTGGACTCAGGTGATCCTCCTCCCTCGGCCTCCCAAAGTGCTGGGATTACAGGCATGAGACACCATGCCTGGCCCACTATTTTTGTTTTCTTACCAAATACACAGGAGAAATCTTTAGTTCGGAGGCCGATCGTTCCTTCTTCTTAAAAAATAAAAACGTATGATTTAGAAAAGAAAAACTGTCTAGATTTTTAGATCAGTCAATGAATTCTCAACAAGAGAAATTTCTACAAACATTAGAAATTTCTTTTAAAAATCAAGATAGAAAATTTGATTAGACAGAGTAATTTTTCAAATTCTAAAGTTAAGAATCTGGGCAATTTAGTCACTGACAGACAAATTCATGATTTAAAAGGGTATGTGAATACCTATCTTACATGTAAGTGACTGTTTCTTAATCTTTAAGCACAAAACGACTTCCATAATAGCCAGACTCCATCCTGTGGTGCTTAAGAGCACAGGCTCTGGGGCCAAATGTCCTAGATGCAAATCCTGCTTCCACTATTCTATTTGCTGTTTTATCTTAGGCAAGTTACTTAACTTCTCTGTCCCTCAGTGTTCTTGTCTGTAAAATGGGGACACTAATACTCCCTACCTCCTATGGTTGTGTTGAGACGGAATACGTCTAAAGCACTTAGAATAGTGTCTGGCATGTAGTATGTACTATATAGGTGATTTAATATATAAATAAACTAAAACCTGACTAATGTCCTGGCTCCAAGGGCCAAGCACAATGAGCTCGGGGCAGGAAGAAGCCATTCTGTTCCCAACATACATTTCCCTCCTGACCACTGAGTGTTTTTATTGTTTTGTTTTGTTTTTTCCAGACAGTCTCATTCTGTCACCCAGGCTGGAGTGCAGTGGCATGACCTCAGCTTACTGCAACCTCCACTTCCTGGATTCAAGCAATCCTCCTGCCTCAGCCTCCCATGTAGCTGAGATTACAGGCACATGCCACCAGGCCCAGCTAATTTTTGTATGTGTAGTAGAGACAGGGTATCACCATGTTGGCCAGGCTGGTCTCAAACTCCTGACCTCAAGTGATCTGCCTGCCTCAGCCTCCCAGAGTGCTAGGATTGGAAGCGTGAGCAACTGCGCCCAGCGTCCACTGAGGTTTCAATCCCCTGAGTGACAGGATGGAGGGAGATGCAGAGATCAGCCTTCCAAGATAAAAAGGTAACTGGGGTGAAAGTCTTTAACTCTCATGAAACAGAGCCCATGTTTCCATTTCCTTCTCCCAAGAGGCCAGGGAAGAAGTCAGGAAGAGAGCTAAAGTAAAACAACAATAACAAAAAATTCTTTAGAAAGCCTACTAACTAGAAATATGAGAACAAGAGGACAATTGACTGCTTGTGGCCAACTGGAGAAATGTATTTCATGGTATTAATATAAAGAACTTTAAATAAGTTATATCTACTCATTTATTCAGTTGTAAAGTTTCTGATCCTGATTTGGTTGGGTTGCCAAAGGAATGAGTCTTTCCTTTTGACAAAAGAGGAGATATAAACACCTGTTCCTGCTCATCAGTCTCAGCTCACGAACACCTGAACGGTACCAAGACCAAACTCAGGTTGAACCACTGGGTCAAGGCTCAGGCCAACTCTAAAGCCTGTCACCTGAGGTGTCCACCATTCACATGCATGGGTCTGCTTCATTAAATAGTGAAAACCATTACCCTAGTGTCTTCTAACTCCCTCTGGAGTTTGTCAGCTTTGGTCTTTTCAAAGAGCAGGCTCTGTTCAAGCTCCTTAATGCGGGCATGCTCCAGTTTGGTCTGCGTCTGTTAGTAAAAAGGAAGAGGAAGAGAACACAACAGTGCCACCATGACATGCCAGCACGAGAGGAGAGACAGCGGCATGCAGGCTGAGCCACCAGTACCTTCTGCCAAGGGGTGAACCAAAGGGGAATGGAGAAGGGAAGAAGTGGAGGTGAGATGAGGTGGGCAGTGAGGATGAATACCAGGGATAAAGGATGGTGGTGGGCAGGGGGCATGGGCTAGTCTGTTCAGAAAGAAAAAAATGGAAAACACATGAGGCCAGATGAAGTGTCAGAGGCATGCAGCCAAATATAAGTAATATTGATAAGTGAAGTTTATCAGCACCAATTAGAATAGTTAATATCCCTCCCTCTAAACTATTCTTATCCCTCCGCCCCACAAAGGCTGCTTGACATTAATGTGTATGTAACTGACTTGATCACTTTAAAAGGTATATTGACCCTCAGAATGACCGTCACTATCACCTAAATATGGCAAAGATACCATAAATCTTAAACTGTTCAATAAGTCCTTAGAGCAGATTCTTGCACCTTAGCATATAACTTGACGTAAATAAGGGTCAAATAATAACCCCAATAGAAGGAATCTGGAAACTAGAGCTAAGAAATCATGCTAGCAGGCTCTGCAGAAATGGGCGAGAAGGGTCTGAGTTAGAGTCTCAGCAACATTCCTACATGTGATGGGGAAGAGGCCATGGAAGCTCTAGCTTCTTTCCAGCAGTGGATTTCCCAAAGGCTATTTGGCTCCAGGGAGGGAAAAAAGGACTCAGAATTACAAAGAGAAAATTTAGTAATAATTATCCTCTATAGTCTCCATCTCTGAAGCAGGCCAAATGAGAGGCTCAGGAGAAGAGCAAAGTTTAGCTCAAACTGGTAAGGGGTTATTTTTACCTTAAGATGCAGATGTTTTTATTAGCTCAGATGTAAAAAGCCAACTCAACACAAAGGCATGGGTTCGAGCTCTTGCAAAAAGAGCTGGTGGGTTACTAAGGTGATTCAACACCTGTGATCTCAGAAACTCTGCTCTCCCCACCATCACGCACTTGGATGTAGCCTGATGGGGAACCCAGAGGATAATCTCTAACAGGTTTAACTGCAGCAGAATCTTAATCAATTTGAAATAATCTGGGTCCAAATGTACCTCTTCCCACCCCCACCTCTCTTATACAAGAGGTTATCAGTTATCAGAATCAGCGACTGACAAGGCCCACACCTGCAGGGCTGCTCTCAGCAGCTGTCAGTTACTTGCAGTAATTTAAATATTTTGTGGTTCTAATTGACCTGACAGTCTGGACAATTACAGGCAATGAAAAAAATGACAACAGACTCTAAAAAAGTGACACAAAGTAGTGCAGAGCTTGAGTAGAGGAGGGGAACGTAAAAGTGAAGGTTACAAACGTCTTCACTCATTCCAGTGGGACTCGGGGACCTCAATGCATTCAAGAGGTCATTTTGCTTGTAAACCAGGTATCAACAAACCATCATGGGATATTTAAAAGGTGAACAAAATTTTTTTTTATCACCTGCTTCAGCTCTGTAGAGTCCACAAAAATAATGAAATACAATTCAAGCCCTAACTGTCTGGATAATCCCCTTGGTCTGTATGTGCCTTGGATGGACACTGTTCAATCTCCCTGCTTTTATAAGAAAAGAATCTAATCCTTACCCACATAATTGGGGTCACAGCCTCAGGAGCTGAAATCCAAAACTACAGTAGTAGGAAAAGAAAAGGCAACAGAACCTTTTTTCTCTTGACATAGTTAAGTGTCCTCTGGGTAAAAGGTCACTATTTCCCTATAAAAAGGATAAAAAGCAAATATACGTTGAATGTGATCTCCTCCCCATTCAGAGATCTTCCAGATAAGCGTAGCCAATGCCTCCTTACTGATGGGTCTATATACCTATTATCTGGGGCTCTACAGTGCCTCAGCCTCCCCAGTAGCTGGGATTACAGGCGTGCGCCACCACACCCGGCTAATTTTTGTATTTTAGTAGAGACTGGGTTTCACCATGTTGGCCTGGCTGGTCTTGAACTCCTGACCTTAGGTGATCAATCAGCAGCAAGGGAACTAGTGATCCACTTCCATGCCGCAGTACACAGTAAAAAATGTGACACTGAACAGGACAACCCTTCTTATAAAATCATTCCTTTCTTAGAATAAGACACAGAGTATCCCAAGAGGAAAGTCCTGGGACAGGGGATTGAGAAGGAATGCAAAGGCTTTGCGAGAAGCGCACAGGAAAGGCAGGGGGGAAATCCCATGCAGACTGACACCGGGGGCAGCAGGAGCCTGTTTCGGAACGAGAGAAGAGACCCAGATCACTGAAGTAGCTTCACAAAAAGGAACTCTTCAGAACGAAGACCTTTTAAAACATTTAGTCTTTTTTTTGAGATGGAGTTTTGCTCTTTTTGTCCAGGCTGGAATGCAGTGGCGTCATCTCTGGTCACTGCAACCTCTGCCTCCTGGGTTCAAGTGGTTCTCCTGCCTCAGCCTCCCTAGTAGCTGGGATTACAGGCGTGTGCCACCACACTCGGCTAATTTTTTTATTTTTAGTAGAGACGGGGTTTCACCATGTTGGCCAGGCTGGTCTCAAACTCCTGACCTTAGGTGATCTGCCCGCCTCAGCCTCCCAAAGTGCTGGGATTACACGTGTAAGCCACAGTGCCCGGCCAAAAGTTTAGTCTTGAGCTGTCTATTTCAGCTGCCAGGAGGTGGTAGGAAGTAATGTCATTCTTTAATTTCCTTCTTATGTGGCAATAAATCAAAGCAGAATGCTTTCAGGTTCTTTACAACCAGCAGCACAGCTGCCAGGGTACACCAGGAAGCAGTGCTCTAGAGACCACATAGCAAGAACTTGTACTGGATGTTTGAACTTAGAGGAAGAAAAATAAAACACCTGCATGCCTAGTAATGCTACAGCTAGAAAACTCTCACTTCACTAACAACAATTTAAAACATACTGTGTCTTCACTGACAAATGCTTGCCTCTAGTTTCGCAACTAAGGAAAATACTGTAGAAACAAACGGAAGTTTGAATGTCTCATCAGCTGCATTGGCAGGCACTGGCCAGTGGCGGGGGCACACTGAAAAGGCAGCCAGTCAGCTCTGGGACAGCAGCCAGCCTCACGATACCCTTTCCTCTTATGGGAAGTAAAATTAGACAACTTGGAAACTTCCCCAGAATTCCCACAACTCCACATCTAGAATGCTTTATGCTCCAGTCAGATATCATCTCTTTTGGAGTAATTCTACTAAAATTAGAAGACATTATGAATTAAGTGAAGAAGGCCAGGTCTCCAGACAAAAGACTTTTTCCCCCCTTTCTGGCAAAATTCTTTATAAAGCAAATAATGACCTATTCATTAAACACATGAATGTGTGGAGCTTAGTCATTATATACAATTTCTTCAGGATATAAATGTAATTGCTTTGAAAGCCACATGCACAGAAACATTAAGGTCAATGTCCCAAGGTCAGATTATGCAGTTAGTGTTTGAGTATATCAATAAGCATTTTAATCTGTGATCAATCTTTGTTAACAAGGGAAATATCCACACAGTTAAGTGCCCTCTTACATTCTCAGGATCTTCAGAAATCTGGCTCTTTTGCTATCAGTAAAAAAATAAAAAAAATTAAACAACAACAAAAAAGAGATTCCAATAAAGCTTCAATATGTGTTAGGGTTTCAAGATAACTTTATTTGATTAATTTCAAGTAAGTTTATCAGACAGACTATACAAGCCTAGTGCTGATGTAAATTATTTTACCTGGACCCTCCCCAAGACACCATAGGCTGTATTTCATATGAATTAGATGATGACATGAAACTTCTAATGAGACTTTGGGATGTTTTTAAATGGATGAGAACACAAAAATTGACTAAAGGAATGTGGCTGTATATGAAATGAGTGAAGAAGATATCTATTACATTGTTAATGAACCATTAAATTCTGGGCCCCATAAAACTAGAACCCAGGAAATGCCCCCCTCCTTGCTTTGTTAACTGTAAAGACACATTTATTTCCAAAGAAATCAGAGTTGCTGTTTGGAAGGACCCCTCAAATTTAAGCATGGTGTGGGCAGCCGACAGACTCTAAAATTGTAGCAAAACTGCATATTTGGGAAATGCACAGTTAAGTACAATTTTTACTAAAATATTGTAGATTAAAGGACCACAAATCTGGAAAATGTGAAAAACTGAATGATTTACATTTGTCATATATCTAGCAATGGCTTGAAACCATCAAAACCATTTAATTCTGGTATCTAATTTAAAAACTAATATGAATACATTGTTTAAAAGGGATGAGAAACCTGACACTAAAGGAAAATCCATGAATTCTACAAATGCCATGAAATAAAAGAAGCTGAAATATAAAGTGTTCTTAGTTTTTGCTCTGCCGATTACTTTTTTTAAAAACGTCAACAATTACAACATATTCCTTTTATAGGGTTATAAAAGGATTTATCCTGCTCAACTGGAAAGCAAAGTTGAGATAAAGAAAAAAAGCTTTGTTATGGACTTTTTTTTGAGACAAAGTCTCGTCCTGTCCCCCAAGCTGGAATACAGTGGCACCATCTCGGCTCACTGCAACCTCCACCTCTCAGGTTCAAGCGATTCTCCTGCCTCAGCCTCCCAAGTAGCTGGGATTACAGGCACCCGCCACCATGCCCGGCTAATTTTGTATTTTTAGTACAGATGGAGTCTCACCATGTTAGCCAGGCTGGTTTCGAACTCCTGACCTTAGGTGGTCCACCCACCTCGGCCTCCCAAAGTGCTGGGATTATAGGCGTGAGCCACTGCACCCGGCCTGTTAGGGACTGCTATGACCAAATTTAAAATGCCTTTTCTAATCATCAGAGGAACATCAGTCTCACTTAGGACTGCTTTAAATTGAGGACACACTGCCAGATTTATGACTTGATGAAACCCAATTCATGGTTTTGAATTGTGAAGCACGAGAAAGAAGTAGTGCAAGTTTCACTCTGCCACAGGACATGGACACACAATCACAGGCTCAAGGACTGGCACCGTCACCACAAAGCCACCCCCAGAAGCCAACCTGGCCAGAGAGGCCAGGGTTTCCCCTGCCACTTCCTCAGCTGACTGCTCTGGCCGCTCATTTCGATTGGTGCATTATTTCACTCATGTTCTGAATAGTGATACCCATCAAAGCTTTAAGAGAGCTGAAGGGGTTTTACCTCAAGATCACCTTTGGTAATTGATTCTTCTTCAACCCGGAACTGAAGGTCCTCAACCTTCCTGCGGAATAAAACCCAAACAAAACACTTAAGAAACTAAGTAACACACAGCCTTAAAAAAAAAAAAAAAAAAAAAATTCACGTTGGGGATGGTAGGTCACTCCTATAATCCCAGCAATTTGGGAGATGGAGGCAGGAAGATCACTTGAGGCCAAGCAGTTTGAGACCAGCTGAGGCAACATAGTGAGACCCAGTTCTTATATTTAAAAAAAAAAAAATCTATCATCACTACCCTGGTGAATTCAAACAGAGAGCAGCAATAAATGCCTTAGAGACATAATAAGTTTAAAAATGCATCTCTGCACTTCGGGAGGGCAAGGTGGGAGAATGGCTTAAGGCCAGGAGTTTAAGAGCAACATGACGAGACCCGTCTCTACCAAAAAAATTAAAAATTAGCCAGGTGTGGCAGCATGCATCTGTGATCTCAACTACTTGCGAAGCTGAGGTGCGAGGATCGCTTGAGCCCGGGCAGTCAAGGCTGCAGTGAGTTATGATCGTATCACTGCACTCCAGGCTGGGCAACTGAGTGAGATCTTGTCTCAAAAAGAAAAAAATAAAATAAAATAAGCTACCTGTAATTCTAGCATTTTGAGAAGCTAAGGTAGGCAGACTGCTTGAGCTCAGTTTGAGACCAGTCTGGGCAATATGGCAAAATCCTATCTCTACAAAAATTAGCCACGCATGGTGGCATGTGCCTGTAGTCCTAGCTACTTGGGAAGCTGGGGTAGGAGGATCACTTGAGCCAGGGATGTCAAGGCTGCAGTGAGCCATGATCACACCAGTGTACCCCAGCCTGAGTGACAGAGTGAGACCTTGTCTCAAAAGATAATAATGGCTTTTTTTTTTTTGAGACGGAGTGTTGCTCTGTCGCCCAGGCTGGAGTACAGTGGTGCAATTTTGGCTCACTGCAACCTCTGCCTCCTGGGTTCAAGCGATTCTCCTGCCTTAGCCTTCCAAGTAGCTGGGATTACAGGCACCTGCCACCAGGCCTGGCTAATTTTTGTATTTTTAGTAGAGATGGGGTTTCACCACGTTGGTCACGTTGATCTCGAACTTCTGACCTCAAGTGATCCGCCCACCTTGTCCTCCCAAATTGCTAGGATTACAGGCATGAGCCACCGCAGCTAGCCATACATTTTTTTTAAAAAAAAAGAACAGAAGCAAATGGAACTGGTGCCATGGAATTCAGAAGGGCCTAGAGGGTCTATCACTGTCTCTTGTTTACTTGCAGCCATTTTTTAAATATGAAGAGAATTTCCTACGTATAGTGTTTCTCTCTCCAGTGAGAAAGTAAGAGATGGTATTGTATCTCACTATGACCCCTGACAACATTGCTTATGACTGGGATAAGCACAGAGCAATACTAATTTATTACTGAATTAAGTCCCTGTTACCAGAAATGACAGAAGATGGCATTAAATCCAAAAGAAATAAATGTCCCATAACCCAGGGATGTTCAAATGATTTCCATGCAGACACTTTTTTCAGAGACTGTGTCTGTTCACGGCCTCAAGAAAGTTCCTTTGTTTGTTTCTGAGACAGGGTCTCACTCTGGTGGCCCAGCTGAAGTGCAGTCTCAGCTCACTGCAGCCTCAACCTCTTGGGCTCAGGTGATTTTCCCACCTCCTGAGTAGCTGGGACTACAGGCATGCGCCACCACGTCCAGCTAATTTTTCTTTTTTTCTTTTTATTTTTAGTAGAGACAGGGTTTTGCCAGGGTGTCGCCCAGGCTGGTCTCAAACTCCTGAACTCAAGCAATCTGCCTGCCTCAGCCTCCCAAAGTGCTGGGATTACAGGTGTGAGGTGCCACTCCCGGCCTGAAAGTACCCTTTATAAGAACCAAACTTAAGTCTGTGTCTCACACCATTTAACATTTGATTTCGTACTGACCCCTACAATTCTCTCATCGTTCCACATGTGAGAATTTCGTTTTCCTAATAAGGCCTGAGTTTCTCAAGTACAGGGACCTTATGTCACTCACCAGACATAACACAATTCATAAACACTAGGTAACTTGGACCTAGAAGAGCCTCTCACCAGGAAACTGGTTCCAGGTGAAAACCGGTTGGGAATGGCCACCACAGCTCTGATGAAGGCGACCCTCCAGAGTAGGTCTGGAATGCATCACAGCTCAAGAAATAGGTTATATTAACCAGGCCATGTCTTTATTTTTTCTTTTTGAGACAGAGTCTCACTCTGTCACCCAGGCTGGAGTGCAGTGGTGCAATCTTGGCTCACTGCAATTTCTGCCACCCGGGTTCAAGGGATTCTCCTGCCTCAGCCTCCCAAGTAGCTGGGATTACAGGCACCTGCCACCAATCCCGGCTAATTTTTTTGTATTTTTAGTAGAAACGGGGTTTCACCATCTTGGCCAGGCTGGTCTAGATCTCCTGACCTCATGATCTACCCGCCTCAGCCTCCCAAAGTGTTGGGATTACAGGCGTGAGCCACTGTGCCCGGTCAATCAGGCCATGTCTAAATGATTCCAAACTTATTGAAAAAAGTCGAATCAAAGCAGATCCTCTTCACACAGTATGGCAGAGTTCACTTTCTGCTGGACATATAGTCATTCCTTTGGTCCTGAGGGTTGATACCAACATGATTATTAATAGGAAATTTTCTTCTAAAGTCATTTAAAATGAAAAGGCTGCTGGGCACGGTGGTTCACGCCTGTAATCCCAGCACTTTGGGAGGCCGAGGCGAATGGATTTCCTGAGCTCAGGAGTTCGAGACCAGCCTGGGCAACGTGGTGAAACTCCATCTCCACTAAAATACAAAAAATTAGAGACAGGTGTGGTGGCGTGTGCCTGTGGTCCCAGCTACTTGGGAGGCTGAGGCAGGAGAATCGCTTGAACCTGGGAGGCAGAGGTTGTAGTGAGCTGAGATTGCACTGCTGCACTCCAGCCTGGGCGACAGAGCTAGATTCTGTCTCCAAAAAAAAAAAAAAAAAGGGCAGGGGGAGGCTACAACTGCACCAGGAAACAGTCTGGGGTCACCTTTTCTCCTCTTCAAGCTGGTTAAGAAGCTCCACCTTCTCCCTGTCCGCAGCTTCCACCATGGTTCGCAGCTGGTCCATTTTGGCTTCCAATTCCAGGACATGCTGGGGAAGGCAAGAGTGTCAGTAAATGGACTATTTCTGACCAAGACACAGACCCAGAGATACTTCCCCAAAGAGCTGTGGGTCACCATGGTGAGTGGGCGTTACTCTAAAACCTTATGTTAAAATGCTTTCTCTATTTTAATAGGTTATTCTCCACAGCTTTCCTGGAAGATAGATGATGAAAAACCACACCGTTAAAGTGATAAAGAACAATGTTAAAACAACCCTCATCTTTTTTGAAGCTGAAACACATATTAAGAGTAATCCACAAACAGCGGCTATAATCACTGGTAAGGCCCTAGTAACTAAGCTGGCCTAACACCCGACACAAAGACCAGACACTAAGGTCGAATCAAGAACAAAACTTCATCTCTGTGATCATGGAAACTGGCACCACAGGTGGTAGCTTTCAAACAAGCACAGCAAAGAAATGTACACCCATTTCCAGTGCTCTCAAGACTAGCTCCTCGGTGCCAAGCACTGGGTATGCTTCTCGGCCTCCTCAGCAGCTTTAGAAACCATCACTATCTCCACAACAAGGTCCAGACTTCACCTGGTCATGTCCGTCCCGGGCCAGAGCTAGCTCCTGCTCTATCTCCCCCACGTGGCTCGTGGCCTTGGCCACCTCCGCCCTCTCCAGATCCCGTTCCGCCAGCAGCTGCTCAATGTGCTGCTGCTTCTCCTTCAGGGCCTCCTGGAGGGCAGTGGTACCGGAGATCTTCCTGGCGTAACGGGAGGAGGTTTCAGTCAACTGCAAAGGAAAGTTAGAGAAGTGAAGGGCGATGATGCTGTCAGAAAAGCGAGGGAGGCGTGATGCATGCATGGCGGGCATCTGCTCGGCAAAGCAAGGGCGCTGCTCCAGTTGGCAGGCTGGCCAGGATTAGGAAAGGCTTCAAAAACACAAGACAGCGTGTGCCTTCTGTCTATAAATCTCACAAAGAATACGTCAATGTAAAGAGATCGGCCATGTGCAGTGGTTCACGCCTGTAATCCCAGCACTTTGGGAGGCCAAGGTGGGTAGACCACTTGAGGCCAGGAGTTTGAGACCTGGTCAAGATGGTGTGACCCCATCTCTACTAAAAATACAAAAATTAGCTGGAGTGCAGTGGTGCGATCTCAGCTCACTGCAACCTCCACCTCCTGGGTTCAAGTGATTCTCCTGCCTCAGCCTCCCAAGTAGCTGGGATCACAGGCACGCACCACTACCACCCAGCTAATTTTTGTATTTTTAGTAGAGACGGGGTTTTGCCATGTTCGCTAGGCTGTTCTCGAACTCTGAAGTGCTAAGGTTACAGGTGCGAGCCACTGCACCAAAGGCCATCTGCTCAGCCACTGCTGGCTCCAGACCAATTCAGCCTTGACTTCATCTTCTGCAGTCAGAGCTGCAGCTGTCGCCTGAAAGCTCTTCTCTTCATCGGTCTCCCTAGGCCCTTGCTGCAAGATGTACAGGATGCAGACTTACAGCGAGGATCTTTCCTCAATTAATAACTCGGCAACTTGAGAACTACAAAAGAAGCCAATCGAACCCAAATTGCCCTTTGCTGTTTCATTTAGTCAAAGTTCTTGAAATTACTTAAACATACTAGGAAGTAACTCCTGTTGTCTTTTTTAACCATTTCACCTTGACCTTCCAATTGCATTATATAGCTAAATTATACCTTCTCTTGCTAGTATTTCTTCCTGAATACATTAAATGTGTGGCTCCCAACCATGTGCAGAGATGCCCCAGGGTGCCGAGCAAACTCACCAGTGCACTGTAGGATGCTTTTAATTTTCAAGAGAAACACAGCGACATCTGCTGGACTCTATGGAAACTACTAGTTCGAGGCAATTCAGTCTCATCATTAGATTGTCCTACAGTCCTTTCAATAACATCACGTCTTTCAAAGCTGGGTTTTGGCTATTCCCATGACGGAAAAGAAAGTATGATGCAAAAATCAACATGCACAGGAAATGAGGTTCGCGATGAGAAATAAGATTCCAAGGCTCGACTAGATGTGTAGAGTCCAACAGCAGCACACACAGTAACACTAAGTCATTGTGGTTATTAATGAATGAATTGGCCAGGCGTGGTGGCTCATGCCTCATGCCTGTAATCCCAGCACTCTGGGAAGCAGAGGCAGGCAGATCACTTGAGGTCAGGTGTTCAAGACTGGCCTGGCCAACGCGGTGAAACCTCGTCTCTACTAAAAATACAAAAAGTAGCCGGGCATGGTGGCAGGCGCCTATAATCTCAGCTACTTGGGAGGCTGAGGCAGGAAAATCACTTGAACCCAAGAGACAGAGGTTGCAGTGAGCTGAGATCACGCCACTGCACTCCAGCCTGGGCAACAGTGAGACTCCGTCTCAAAGAAATAAAAAATAAAAATAAAAACAGAGAATGAATTAAATATTTTTTCAATTTTTGTTTTTCTAAAACAGAAATACATTTCTGAGCAAAATAATTGAAATGACACTTCCAATTCCTCTGTATCTCTGTCATACTATTTTACGGTGATTTTTGGATTAGAAACCATAAAGACACAACAATAAGCTGTCTCACAGGTACAGAAACTCATGTCTCTCGTCAATTTTCACTGCATGAGGTGAGCGAAGAGGTACGAGCACTGGTCCAAAAAGTAAGAGGAGAGATTGGTGGGAGCAGGGAGAGCGTGCTATTTCCCAAACAAATGGACACAATTACAAGGTAATAAAAATTACTCAAGAAAGAATTTCTAATCCAGAATAGACCCTTCCATGGAACTGTTCCTAGAACAGCAAAGGAGGCAAGCTGTCCATATCAGAGTTTCCGACCCACATTAAACAAAGCTCTGTCTGAACACAGGGGTTTGGGGTTCTTCTCCATGTCATTGTTCTTGTCATGCTTTTCTCATAAAAGTAATTCCTCTGTCTCTTCATGTGCAAATGGAAACGCTCTGAGCAGTACTTATTCTATCTAACAAAGAGGAAGAAAGCCTAGATGGCTGGCAGAGGAGCACAGCCCCACGTAAAGATTTCAGCACCTGTCCCTTCTCTGCCCGACGACAATGGAAGAGCAGGCACCGTGAGATCCCGGGCTAACCACCTCCTCCCCATAGCACCACGCAACATCCTAGCTCCTGGCCTGTGGTTCCCCACCACCCAGAGGAGACCTGAACTCAGTCTGAGGAGAGTCTGATGCCGCCATTTCTAACTTAAACAGTATTTGCCCCACTTCTAGGAAATAAACTTATGGGCAGGGCTTTTGACCCTAATAACACCTTAATAAACAGAATGAGATGTTGCCTATTTTAATGCTAGTGATTCTATTTTTACTGCTCTAAACAGGAAAAAGAGGGAGAGAGGGAAAGGGACTGGGAGAAGATGGAAGAAGAGGGCTTTCCTACTATCCTCTTCCGGCTCCAAAAGTTCCCTTTAGTGTCCTCTGGCTCAAGTCAGGGACGCTTCACACACTAACTGCTTCCAGTAGGTTAGGTTGTATTAATATTAAAATCCTACGGACACACCTTTTCTCAAAACACTTCAGTTCCTAAAATTATTTGAAGTCAAAGAGAAAGACAGGCTGGGAGCGGTGGCTCACACCTGTAAATCCCAACACTTTGCAAGTCCAAGGCAGGAGGATCGCTTGAGCCTAAGAATTCGAGACCAGCCTGGGCAACAGAGTGAGTCCCTCTCTCTACAAAAAAAAAAAAAAAAAAATTAAATTAACCAGGCGTGGTGGTGTGCATCGGTAGTCCCAGCTACTGGGGAGGCTGAGGCAGCAGGACGGCTTGAGCCTGGGACGTTGAGGCTGGGTGACAGAGTGAGACCCTGACTCAAAAGAAAAAAAAAGAGAGAGGGAGCAACAGATCTATGGACTTGAAGAAAAGGATCTCGCCACTGTTCCTATCATTTTGTCCTAAAATATTTTCATAGAAAATAATTTGACCCCTGTGTTAGACTAAGCAGTATTTACACAGATTTACCATGAACACATGCATTTTTAAGCTTTTAAGAATATGAAAGGGACGATTAAAAGCACTTTCTGATTTCAAAAAATGCATTCTTGCTGGAGTTACCTTTTTCAAAACTTACTTGCAAGGACTTTCACAGCAAAAGCTGTGAGCAACATTCAGCACAAGGACAAGCAAAGCAGCAAAGCAGGGGCACTGACCACGGGCCTTAGTCATGCCTGGGAAGTGGAGGCAGGTAGAGAAAGGGGGCTTACTAGTCCTGTCCGACTGGGCCTGCTGCTCACAGAGGAGGCCACTGAGCTCATGGAGCTGAGAGAAGAGGCAGAAGGGCTGCGCTTCAGGCTGGAGGACGTGGTTGCCATCACTCGCCTCACTGCGTTGGCCTTGGCTTTGGCTGGTGTAGTGGAAGGGAAGCCAATCTTGGTAACTTTGTGGACAGGAGCAAACAAGCCGTATTTGGGTTGACACTGAAAATACCTTTAGAGAACAACAAGAACAGTAACAAAAAAAGACTTAATCACAAGAAATAATAACTATAACCAAAATGCTCTCCCAACTCCTAACTGAAGGTGGGATTCCTGGAAATTCGACCACTAAGCTGGGGTTATACACCAGCATGTAGCAGTCACGTGTATGTAGGCTGACTAACAGCTTCAGTGATGGTTTAGAACACACACTGGTGACGATATGATACACAAAGTCAGGTTTACTCACCTGTTGCTGAGATTCTACATAAAGGAAATAAATATTTCCACAACCTGATAAATGTACAGCAGAGGAGTTTAGCAATAGAGCAAGCCCATTTAATAAAACCGTGCCAAAGGGAAAGGAAATCAACAGGCACCTAACTTTGGCAGATCCATTAAAGTAAACATGAAGAGCTGTGCGTGGTGGCTCACGCCTGTAATCCCAGCACTTTGGGAGGCCGAGGTGGGCAGATCACGAGGTCAGAAGATCGAGACTATCCTGTCCAACACGGTGAAACCCAGACTCTACTAAAAATACAAAAATTAGCTGGGCGTGGTGGTGCGTGCCTGTAATCCCAGCTACTCAAGAGACTGAGGCAGGAACCTGAGAGTCACAGGTTGTGGTGAGCCCAGATTGCGCCACTGCACTCCAGCCTGACAACAGAGTGAGACTCTGTCTCAAAAAAAAAAAAAAAAAAAAAAAAGATTCATTGAAAATTTGTAATGTTTGTTTCAATAAAAATATGCAAAAAAGGGCCGGGCGCGGTGGCTCAAGCCTGTAATCCCAGCACTTTGGGAGGCCGAGACGGGCGGATCACAAGGTCAGGAGATCGAGACCATCCTGGCTAACCCGGTGAAACCCCGTCTCTACTAAAAAATACAAAACACTAGCCGGGCGAGGTGGCGGGCGCCTGTAGTCCCAGTTACTTGGGAGGCTGAGGCAGGAGAATGGCGTAAACCCGGGAGGCGGAGCTTGCAGTGAGCTGAGATCCGGCCACTGCACTCCAGGCTGGGCGACAAAGCAAGACTCTGTCTCAACAAAAAAAAATGCAAAAAAAAAATAAAAAAGATAAAGTATTCTGCAAGTATAGCATTGAGAAGACCCAGAAAAAAGAAAACGGCATTGAAGAAAAAGAAAAAAAAAAGTAAACATGGAGAAATATTAACTAGTAATGTCTGTTTTCGGACTGACATGGGCAATGTCATGACTCTAAAGGATTACAATGCTTTAGTATTAAGAAAAGATGGCTTCGTAATCATTGCAGTTCCAAGAGATCTTTATCTCCATAAGTCATAATTACTGTATGTGGTAGATAAAGCCCTTTTCTCTATAATTAATTTGCTTATAACCAATTTGTCTATGTTTTATAAGTAAAATGTTAACTACCACATTTTACTAATCAAGTGATTCACTAGTGTACTATATACTACTAATAATGCATCACAGACAACACCTGTGCCTTCAAAACATTTTGAAGAGAAGAGTGGAAATTCCTTCTGCATCTGTGTGCATTACTGTACTCCCATCCTGTGTCTGCCAGGCAAGAACGGGGTTATCCAGGCCGGACGCAGTGGCTCACACCTGTAATACCAGCACTTTGGGAGACCAAGGCAGGCGGATCACCTGTGCCCAGGAGCGTAAGACCAGCCTGGGCAACAGCCCATCTCTACTAAAAATACAAAATTTAGCCAGGCATGGTGGCGCACGCCTGTAATCCCAGCTACTTGGGAGGCTGAGACAGGAGAATTGCTTGAACCCAGGAGGCGGAGGTTGCATGCAGTGAACCAACATGGCGCCACTGTACTCCAGCCCGGGCAAGAGAGGGAGGCCCTGTCTCAAAAAAAAAACAAAAACAAAAACAAAAAAAAAAAAAAAACCAGAACGGGGTTATCCTTACAATGGAAGAAGTCCACTTGCTGGTCTGTTCTCCTGCCGCAGGATGGAATTCTCATCAAATATGAAGACACGTTTTGCAGTTCTTTTCCCTAACAAAGGTGGCTACCTTCTACCCCCACCCACACCCCAGATGCCCAGGTACTCTTTCAGAAGTCAACTCCTATTAAAAGGGACAGAAGCCAGACAGATAACACCGTATTTGCTTTCTATTTTGAAAAATAAACAGAATGCTTGTTGAGAATCTACTGTCATGTATTATTACGGAGACAGTCAGAAGAACAGCCCCAGTTTTAGTGTGGGGAAAACAAATCAGCGGTTGGGTCTCAGGAAATAAAAGTGCCACTCTTCCGAACACACCTTTCCATGTTATGATACACACTTGGCGAGACTGGCTTGAGCATCGTCACGTACAAGAGTGACACAAGATGTTGCACAACGCCAAACCAACCTTGTTCCAGCAACAGCGCCATCGTTCTTCCCAAGCGGCTCGTCTAACTCCACACCACACCATTCCCCCTTGGCAAAGTCCGTCTCGCCAAGAAACCGGACTACACCAGCCTTAGTGCCACCAACCTGGAAGAAGAGAAGGTTAAAATCAAGAGATGAACGTTACTCTATAGCTTAATCATTTGTGGTTCCAACTAGCAACTAGGTACTACATTCCACCATTTCCACCAGCAACTTCTTTGCTTTAGCTTCTCTTTGACTCTAACAGTTCTCTTGAAGGAAGTCTGGCAAAGAAACTTACCTGACTTATATTACCAGAGTGATTTGATGCCTAATATGTTGTAATAATGAGATAGCCAATCTAATATGTAGATATTAAGGCTGTTCACCAAGTTCATTATTCCTTGTCTTAGAAAACACATTATTTATTTATTTATTTATTTTGAGACAGGGTCTCACTCTGTTGTCCAGGCTAGAGTGCAGTGGCACGATCATGGCTCACTGCAACCTTGACCTCCCGGGCTCAGGGGATCTCCCCACCTCAGCCTCCTGGGTAGCTGAAACTACAGGTGCACACCACCAAACAGGCTAATTTTTTTGTATTTTTTGTGGAGACAGGGTTTCGCCATATTGCCCAGGCTGGTCTTGAACTCCTGGGCTCAAGTGATCTGCCTACCTCAGCTTCCCAAAGTGTTGGGATTACAGGCGTGAGCCACCACTCTTGGACCTGATTTTATTTTTCTAACAGAAATGCTTCTGCTTCAAAACAAACTTGTGGCTGGGCACAGTGGTTCGTGCCTGTAATCTCAGCACTTTGGGAGACCCAGGCAGGAGAACTGCTTGAGCCCAGGAGTTCGAGACCAGCCTGGACAACATAAGGAAGACCTTGTCTCTACAAACAATAAAAAAAATTAGCCGGGCACAGTGGTGTGCGCCTGTGGTTCCAGCTACTCAGGACGCTGAGGTGGGAGGACTGCTTGAGCCCAGGGGTTTGAGGCTGCAGTGAGCCGCAATTGTACCACTGCACTCCAGCCTGGGCGACAGAGTGAGACTCCACCTCAAAAAAATAAAAAAGTAAATAGGCCAGGCATGATGGCTCACGCCTCCCAGCACTTTGGGAGGCCGAGGTGGGTGGATCACTTGAAGTCGGGAGTTTGAGAGCAGCCTGGCCAACATGGTAAAACCTTGTCTCGACTAAAACTACAAAAATCAGCTGGGTGTGGTGGCTCACGCCTATAGTCCCAGCTACTTGGGAGGCTGAGGCACAAGAATAACTTGAACCAGGGGCGGAGGTTGCAGTGAGCCAAGATCACATCACTGCACTCCAGCCTGGGCGACAGGGCAAGACTCTGTCTCAAAAAAAAAAAAAAAAAGGACTTCAAAAACTAATTGGCTCGGTGTGGAAGTTCATGCCTATAATCCCAGCACTTTGGGAGGCTGAGGTGGGAGGATCATCGGCGTCCCCAAGGCTGCAATGAGCCATGATCACACCACTGCACTACAGCCTGGGCAACAGAACAAGAAACTGTTTCAAAAAATAATAATAATTGACTCTTGCTATTTTCCACAGTGAGGCTCTCTGTTTCTTCACAACTATTAAAATTATCATTCCTATGCTGGGTACAGTGGCTCAGGTCTGTAATCCCAACACTTTGGGAGGCCAAAGCAGGTGGATCACTTGAGGCCAGGAGTTCGAGACCAGCCTGACCAACATGGTGAAACTCCGTCTCTGCTAAAAATACAAAAATTAGCTGGATGTGGTAGCACACGCCTATAATCCCAGCTACTCAGGTGGCTGAGGCATGAGAATTGCCTAAACCTGGGAGGAGGAGGTTGCAGTGAGCCAAGACTGTGCCACTGTACTCCAGCCTGGGTGACACCGTGAGACTTTGTCTCAAAAAAAAAAAAAAAAAAAAAAGAGTACTAGTTCTAGACTTGACACATTTGATCTTTTAATAATTTCGTTAGTTAGTACCAATACACAAATCGTCACCTATATAAAATTGGCCTTACTGCAGTTGAGTCAAAAGAAAGTAAAGAAAGTTGGCCTGAATTTTCTCCTTCCTCCCACACCACACCATTCAGAGCAGCAGTCCAGCCAGCGTCATGTGAGCACGACACAGCACATTGGTTAAAGATGATGTAGCCTCTTCAGATAACGTGTTAAATTCTTTGGGGGTGAGTCGAAGTTACTGTCATGACAATTGTTTTTCCAAGAGACATCTAACAGGCTATAGTCAGTAATTCTCCAAGCAAACTACAAGCTTCATTCAGATCAGCTTTGTAAAAAGTAATCACAAATAACAAATTAGCAACTATTTCCCTAAATGCAGAAGAAAAATCTGTATGTATCCTGAAAAAAAATCATGTCACAAAGTTTGTCTGAAATGAATGATTACTAGTTCCTAGAACAGAAAGGTTTTAAATATTTTTTCTCCCACCAAACGTGGAACTCTTCACTCATATAACATAAAATGTATTTTTCATTTCCCTGTAAAAAATCAGTAATTATTCTATAGAGACAGAAAGTCACATGAAGTCCTAAAATCATCAAATGTTTTTCTACTTAATCATTCTACAATCAAAAAACATGTTTATGCATTTAAACAGGACTTTACAAAGTTAGGTTTTATTTCTCATGTGTTCCAGACAATGCAGAAAAGTCTAGTACATGCACGTACAGGAAACAGAAGCATTAAATAATGCATTGACAATAAATAGAAGCCACTATGATCAAATCATATCTAAGAAATCTATGTTCTAAGACAAATATCTAAGTGATTAAAGAAAAACATTTTTAATATTGAAACAAAAAACAAGGCCAGGTGCAGTGGCTCATGCCTGTAATCCCACCATTTTGGGAGGCCAAGGCAAGAGGATCATTTGAGGCCAGGAGTTTGAGACTGGCCTGGGCAACACAGTGAGACCCCATCTCTACAAAAATTTAAAAATTAGCCAGGCATGGTGGCATGAGCCTGTGATCCCAGCTACTCAGGCTGCAAGTGAGCTATGATCATGACACTGCACTCTAGCCTGAACAAGACAGTGAGACCCTGTCTCAAAAACAAACAAAGAAACTAAAAGATAGATTCCCATGGCAAACACAAACAAATAATTCATTCTCTTTACTCTCAGAATGTTAGCATATAACTCCTAACACTGTGGTAAAAGTCACTATTAAAGACAGAATTAATTTAAACTAGAAACTCAAAAAAAAAAAAAAACCCTAGCTACTATTTTTATGCTTTAGCAAACCTCAGATTTTTAAGTTATCATTCATTTATTCAATATGTATTTCTTGAGTGTTTGGATCCTTGAAAAACAAAGATAAACAGAATACAGCGTTGGCCACTAAGGGAGATAGACAAGAATATTTAGACAAGAAATTCCTGTAAAAAGTGTGAAGTGCATCCAGAGGTTTCTACAAAATGCTGTGGGAACAGAAACAAATATCCTTCCTGTAAGCTCCTGTGAAAAATAAAAACACTGATAAATTCCTGCTAGGTTAATGAGTGGGTCTACAAACAGGAAACAGAAACAATCCTCTCTGGACTCTCATCTCTTCATTATCCAGTTCTCAGCAAGCCATTTAATCTCACAGTGCCTGAGTACATAAAGCTATAAAACGAGAGGGGTTGTTTCACAGGAATTTTGTAAGCAGTCTTATAAGGTGGCTTCTTATCTGCCATATTCCAAGATAAACGGCTTATTTTAAAAAGTAAACATGGGGGCCGCGCACGGTGACTCACACCTGTAATCCCAGCACTTTGGGAGGCCGAGGCGGGCAGATCACTTGAGGTCAGGAGTTTGAGACCAGCCTGGCCAACATGGTGAAACTCTCTCTCTACTAAAAATACAAAAATTAGTCAGGCGTGGTGGCAGGTGCCTGCAATCCCAGCTACTTGGGAGGCTGAGGCGGGAACATCATTTCGACCCCGGAGATGGAGGTCGCAGAGACCCAAGATCACACCACTGCATTTCAATTAAAAAAATAAAATAAATCAACATGGTTAGCTAGTATTTGCCAAATACAAATGTAGGCCTCACTTAAAACTTAATTGCCTGTGACATGAAAGAGCCAAAGCACTGGTACTTTTTTTTTTTTTTTTTTTTTTTGAGACGGAGTTTCGCTTTGTCATCCAGGCTGGAGTCAAGTGGCATGATCTCAGCTCACTGCAACCTCCGCCTCCCGGGTTCCAGAGAGTTTCCTGCCTCAGCCTCCCGAGCAGTTGGGATTACAGGCGCCCGCCACCACACTCAGCTAATATTTTTGTATTTTTAGTGGAGACGAGGTTTCACCATGTTGGCCAGGCTGGTCTCAAACTCTTGATCTCAACTGATTGCACCCACCTTGACCTCCCAAAATGCTAGGATCACAGAAGTGAGCCACCAAGTCTGGCCACTTTTGATTACCTCAAGTAATATAATTCTCTCCAGTGAAGGGCCAGTTGACCTTCCAGCAGCTCCCCTACAGAGAAGGGTAAAATCTTCACTGGTTCTAAGTTGACCTCTGCATGTCATACTTTACTCTCCCCTTCATGGGTATAAAGTTACGACTGTATTCAAAACCCTCTGATTCTCTCCACACTATTTAATGAGCTCCTACTATGCGCCAGGCACTGTCCTAAGCGTTGTGTGTGTGACAGTGAATGAGACAGAAAGTTTCTGTGCTTTCACGGAGGTTAAATTCTGGTCAGGGAGAAATGGACAATAAACAAGTAAAAAAATGAAAGCCAATTTCAACTAGTGAAGAGTGCTATGAAAAAAATAAAACAGGGTAGTGTGATGCTGCTATAGAAGGTGTCTTTAGTTGGGGTAGCCAAGGAAGGGATGCCTGAGGAGGTAACATTTGAGCCACGACTTGAGTGACCAAGCGGCACCGGGGACAAAACATCCCAAGCAGAAGAAACAACAAATTCTGAAGTGGGAATGAGTCTGGGAGTTCAGAAACAGCAAAGGGGGCTGGGCACGGTGGCTCACGCCTGTCATTCCAGCACTTTGGGAGGCCAAGGCAGACAGATCATTTGAGGACAGGAATTTGAGACCAGACTGGGCAACATGGCGAAACCCTGTCTCTACTAAAAATACAAAACTCAGCCAGCTGTAGTGGCTCACACCTGTAGTACCAGCTACTCAGGAGGCTGAGGTGTGAGAATTGCTTGAGCCCTGTAGGCAGAGGGTGCAACGAGCCGAAATGGTGCCGCTGCACTCCAGCCTGCGCAACAGTGCAAAACCCGTCTCAAAAAAAAAAAAAGAAAGAAGAAGAAGAAAGAAAAGAAACAGCAAAGGGGCCAGTGTAGCTGAAGCAGAGTGAGAAATGGGGGTGAGAAGGACAAGAGGTCGGGAAGGTGGGCAGGGTCCAGAGAACAAGGGGCACTGCAGGTCCAAGGAAGGAGTTTCGATTCTTATTTTAATGCCATGAGGAGCCCCGTTAGATCACGATGTGTTGGTCTTGGTTGGTGCCACATCTACAACACCTGGAACAACTTCCGGTGCATAGCAGACGCTCAGGATATTTTCTGAATGAACTGCAGACTGTTAAAAACACTGCCTTTATAAAGCCATCATATTTTCTCTAGACTAAACAGTCCCAGTTACTTTGTTCCTTTTATGATATCATTTTGAGTCTCCCAATCTCTAACAGGTGACATTAAATAAATCCCCTTAAAAATAAATGTGACAAGAGCAAATGACATATAACAGATACCCTCTCGTAAGTCTAACTCTTCCTAGAACAAACAGGTAAACAAAAGATGCGTAATTATGAATAGACGCTTTGGCTAAAAGACGAAGAAGTGATACTTGACTTGCACTTTATGTCTCGGAACTACTTAATCTCCGCTTCTGAAAGACATCTGAGCTTCCACAGGATCCAGACCCCAAGAATATCAAGACACTGGAAAGGGTAGTGCATGCCTGTAGTCCCAGCTACATGGGAGGCTGGGACAAGAGAATTGCTTGAACCTGGGAGGCAGAGGTTGCAGTGAGCTGAGATCGTGCCACTGCACTCCAGCCTGGGCAACAGAGCAAGACTCTGTCTCCAAAAAAAAAAAAAAAAAAAAAAAATCACCTCTTCTAACCATGGGGGTAGATAAAATGCAGAATATTTACTCACCAGAAGCAGTCTTGTATATGGCACCCACTGACAAAATACTAGCAAAGTTTGCTTTTTAAATCTACAAAAGATCATACACTACCAAGTGTCTGAGGCTCAAGATATTTTTGTGATTATGCTTAGAGAACTCACAGGGACAATCAAGTTGTTAAGTTAGGAGCTGGGATCCAGTAGTAAGACAACACTGGCGCTCAGGACTCAGGCCTGTGTGGTCAAACCTCCCTCTACCCAAGTCCCAAAGCAGTGGCATGCGCTCCTCAGCACAGAAAAGCTCCAAACTCCCAAGCCCCAACAGCCTACACAAAGTTCTCAAGGCTAGACAGATACCAAATTTGGCACCTTTGGGGTTAAGATGTTGGCTCAGGTTTACAAAAAGAAACCACTGCCCAATTACTGAGCACCACAGAAAACGCTCCAAACGTTGTGAAAATCAAAGCCAACGGTGCAGGCAGACTGGGCGCTACTAAAAAGATTTCAGGCAAGCGAACAGCATCGCCAAATTGACATTTTAATTGAACCTCTCTGTCATTGTGCAAAGAATAGAAGTGAGGAGAGACGAGGCAAGAGGCATGGACGGTGCCCCGCAAGTCCAGGTAAAGATGATGATGGTCTGACCCAAAGCAGTTAGGGCCACAGGACACAGGTGAGGAGGATGGACAGCGAGACCAGAGGCGTGGGATCGGACAGGCAGGTGGACGGTCTCCTGTGTTTCCAAGCCTCAAAAGGAAAACTCGGGAACCTTCTCATAACTGAAAGCAAGCAGCAGGAAGAGCACTGACAACAATGACCCGCTAAAACGTGACCGCACTGAGTCTGCTGTGCACAAACAGGAAAAGGCTGCCGAACGCAGCTTCTCTGCAGCAGCATGAGGTGCTCTGTATTTCCCTCCTGGACGATCCTAAAAGGTTATACTGGGTGAAGTTCAGAACTTCTGGGAAACTGAAAAATGAAAAAAAAAAACTTGGCCGGGCGCAGTGGCTCACGCCTGCAAACCCAACACTTTGGGAGGCCAAGGTGCGCGGATCACTTAAGGTCAGGAGTTTGAGACCAGACTGGCCAACATGGTGAAACCCCGTCTCTACGAAAAAAAAATACAGGCCAGGAGTGGTGGCTCACGCCTGTAATCCCAACACTTTGGGAGGCCGAGGCGGGCGGATCACCTGAGGTCAGGAGTTTGAGACCAGCCTGACCAACATGGAAAAACCCCGTCTCTATTAAAAATCCAAAATTAGCAAGGCATGGTGGCACATTCAGGTAATCCCAGCTACTCGGGAGGCTGAGACAGGAGAATCGCTTGAACCCGGGAGGGGGAGGTTGCAGTGAGATTGCACCATTGCACTCCAGCCTGGGCAACAAGAGTGAAACCTGGTCTAAAAAAAAAAAAAATTAGCTGGGTGTGGTGGTGGGTGCCTGTAATCCCAGCTATGATACTTGGGAAGCTGAGGCAGAAGAATCGCTTGAACTCATGGGGCAGAGGCTACAGTAAACTGAGATCATGCCACTGCACTCCAGCTGGGCAAAAAGCAAGATTCCATCTTGATTTAAAAATTTAAAAAAAAAAACAAAACTAAAATCAGAAAAAAAAAAAAAATTCAAATCTGCAGCAAACCTCGTCGCAAAGGAATTAAGCCAAGTAAAATCCATTGTGTCAGAAAAGATCCCAAGATTCAGCCAAAAGGACTTTTAACTAAATGTGACTATCTGGAGTCTTTTCAATTGTGGACCATACAAAACAGCAAATCCTGCCACTAACTGCTCCATCAGCAATCAAGACAAATGGATTTCAGGTAAAGAACAACTTCCCCAGAGCACAAACCCCCATCCTAAAAGAGCCCAAGAATTCCCCAAGTAGGTAATGAAGAAACACTCAATGTAAATGCAAGGTCACAACCAGGCTCAGAGGTTTGAGGTTCTAAGTCACCAGTAAGAGGACGGAGAAGAATAGAAGAAATCAAATTATTAGGTGCAGCGTATACTGCTCAGGTGATGGGTGCACCAAAATCTCACAAATCACCACTAAAGAACTTACTAATGTTAGCAAACACCACATGTTCCCCAATAATCTACGGTAACAAAAACAAATTTAATTACCCTGCTCGCTGCGGAAGCGGGTGCTTCTGTCTTTTCGATTATTTTGGCCGGGCGCGGTGGCTCAAGCCTGTAATCCCAGCACTTTGGGAGGCCGAGACGGGCGGATCACAAGGTCAGGAGATCGAGACTATCCTGGCTAACACCGTGAAACCCCGTCTCTACTAAAAAATACAAAAAACTAGCCGGGCGTGGTGGCGGGCGCCTGTAGTCCCAGCTACTCGGGAGGCTGAGGCAGGAGAATGGCGTGAACACGGGAGGCGGAGCTTGTAGTGAGCCGAGATCCGGCCACTGCACTCCAGCCTGGGGCACAGAGCGAGACTCCGTCTCAAAAAAAAAAAAAAAAAAAAAAAGTTAACAAGGGCCAGGCACAGTGGCTCACGCCTGTAATCCCAGCACTCTGGGAGGCAGAGGCGGGTGGACTGCCTGAACTCAGGAGATCACGACTAGCCTGGGCAACATGGCAAAACCCCATCTCTACTAAAAATACAAAGAATTAGCTGGGCGTGGTGGCGCACGTTTGTAGTCCCAGCCACTCTGGAGGCTGAGGCACGAGAATCGCTTGAACCCAGGAGGCGGAGGTTGCAGTGAGCCAAGATTGCACCACTGCACTCCAGCCTGGGGGGACAGAGTGAGACTCTGTCTAAAAAAAAAAAAAAAAAAAAAAAAAAAATTAATATGATAAATGAATTTAAAAAAAGAGCTTTAACAACCTTAATAAGGTGAAAAAAAGCACCAGTAAGACTAAAAAAAAAACTTACCAGGAAGGACATATTTGTGTACTGTTTGTGGAAACAAAAATAAAGGCTTTTTGTTTTGCAATTTGGCAATATCTATTAACAATTTTAAATTATTTATACCCCTTGACTCGAATTTCATTTCTAGGGGAAAAAAAATGAAAAAAATTTCATTTCTAGATTGCACCTAAATGTGTATGATTAAATTAGGTATAGTACATCAAAATAGTATAATACCAAACAGCAGCTTATTGTTTTAAATTAAGACCTGTATTTCCTTCCATATGAATGCCCCAAATCCACAGTCTACAATCTACAAAAGCATATTATTAAAATTGGTCTATATATAAGACCCCACTATGTGTGCATTTTAATTCTACAAATTATAGACAACCCTCACAAAAACAGTGTTCAGCAAATGAAGACAGACACCAAAAAGCACATACTGGATAAATTATAGTTATTTAAGGTTCAAACACAAGCAAAACAAATCTGGTAAACTTTTTTTTAATTCTCAGGAAGATATTTTTCCCCCTTCACAGTATCAAAGACCTGTATAAGAAGTCTTAGGCCGGGCGCGGTGGCTCAAGCCTGTAATCCCAGCACTTTGGGAGGCCGAGGCGGGCGGATCACAAGGTCAGGAGATCGAGACCACAGTGAAACCCCGTCTCTACTAAAAATACAAAAAATTAGCCGGGCGCGGTGGCGGGCGCCTGTAGTCCTAGCTACTCAGGAGGCTGAGGCAGGAGAATGGTGTGAACCCAGGAGGCGGAGCTTGCAGTGAGCCGAGATAGCGCCACTGCACTCCAGCCTGGGCAACAGCGTGAGACTCCGTCTCAAAAAAAAAAAAAAAAAGGAAGTCTTGAGCTCGTGCCTGTAATCCCAGCAGTTTGGGAGGCCAAGGAGGGCGGATCACAAGGTCAGGAGCTCGAGACCAGCCTGGCCAATATGGTGAAACCCCGTCTCTATTAAAAATAAAAAAATTGGCCGGGCGCGGTGGCTCAAGCCTGTAATCCCAGCACTTTGGGAGGCCGAGACGGGCGGATCACGAGGTCAGGAGATCGAGACCATCCTGGCTAACACAATGAAACCCCGTCTCCACTAAAAATACAAAAAAAAAAAAAAAATTAGCCGGGCGTGGTGGCGGCGCCTGTAGTCCCAGCTACTCGGGAGGCTGAGGCAGGAGAATGGCGGGAACCCAGGAGGCAGAGCTTGCAGTGAGCCGAGATCGCGCCACTGCACTCCAGCCTGGGCGACAGAGCGAAACTCCGCCTCAAAAAAAAAAATAAATAAATAAAAATAAAAATAAAAAAATAAAAAAATAAAAAAATTAGGCCGGGCATGGTGGCTCACGCTTGTAATCCCAGAACTTTGGGAGGCCGAGGCAGGCAGATCACGAGGTCAGAACATCACAACTATCCTGGCTAACATGGGTGAAACCCCATCTCTACTAAAAATACAAAAAAAAAAAAAAATTAGCAGCCGGGTGCGGTGGCTCACACCTCTAATCCCAGCACTTTGGGAGGCCAAGGCAGGCAGATCACTATGTCAGAAGATCGAGACCATCCTGGCTAACACGGTGAAACCCCGTCTCTACTAAAAATACAAAAAAAAAAAAAGTAGTGGCCAGGCACAGTGGCTCATGCCTGTAATCCCAGCGCTTTGGGAGGCCAAGGTGAGTGGATCACGAGGTCAGGGGTTCAAGATCAGCCTGACCAACACGGTGAAACCCCGTCTCTACTAAAAATACAAAAATCAGCTGGGCGTGGTGGCGGGCGCCTGTAATTCCAGCTACTCAGGAGGCTGAGGCAGGAGAATTGCTTGAACCCAGGAGGCGGAGGCTGTAGTGAGCCGAGATCATACTACTACACTCCAGCCTAGGCGACAGAGCCAGACTCCATCTCAAAAAAAAAAAAAAAAACATTAGCCAGGCGTGGTGGCAGGCACCTGTAGTCCCAGCTACTCAGGAGGCTGAGG
Source organism: Macaca mulatta (assembly GCF_049350105.2). Lineage (NCBI taxonomy): Eukaryota > Metazoa > Chordata > Mammalia > Primates > Cercopithecidae > Macaca > Macaca mulatta. The sequence continues at coordinate 129,746,871 of NC_133416.1, forward strand.
CAGGAGAATGGCACGAACCCAGGAGGTGGAGCTTGCAGTGAGCTGAGAACACGCCACTGCACTCCAGCCTGGGGGACAGAGTGAGACTCCGTCTCAAAAAAAATATACAAAAATTAGCTGGGTGTGGTGGCACATGCCTGTAGCCCCAGCTACTCGGGAGGCTGAAGCAGAAGAATAGCTTGAACCCGGGAGGCGGAGATTGCAATGAGCTGAGATCGCACCACTGCACTCCAGCCTGGGAGAGAGAGTGAGACTCTTGTCTCCAAAAATAAAAAATAGAAAATAAAGGAAGTGTTGAGAACAAGAAGATTCTTAGTGTAAGGGCCCTGGGGAGTAGCTCATAGAAAGATAAAGCTTGTCAGTTCAAATATAAAGAGCTGACAAGTCACCTCCTCATGTATGGTCATGAGCTAAAAATTCAGCACAGAACATGCAGTCCAAGGCATGGAGACAACCATGTTGAAACAGAACAGCTGGGCGTCAGTCAAACTGTCCAAGAACCTGACATCACATCCTAGAAATATCAATATAGTCGAAATGCAGCACTTTAGCCTTGCTTATAGAGGTTAGGAAACTAAGTTGTTAAATATCTCACTGAGGTCTCAAAGGCAAAGCAGGGACTCAGCTTGTCTTCTTAGCACTATGCTACTCTGCTCCTCTTTAAAAAAAAAAAAAATCACTAAATTCAGAGGTTCTAGAATGTAGGGTACGTAGACCTTATACCTTGCATTTCCGCTTATTAGTCAAACAGTAGCTACTGTACATTTCTTTCCTCTTCCTAAATCTAAACCTCATCATTTGAAAGGCCCGGAAATTCTTTTTTTTTTTTTTCCCTTTGAGACAGAGTCTCACTCTGTTGCCCAGGCTAGAGTGCAGTGGCGCAATCTCAGCTTACTGTAACCTCCTCCTCCTGGGTTCAAGCAATTCTCCTGCCTCAGCTTCCCAAGTAGCTGGGATTACAGGTGTGCGCCACTGCACTCAACTAGTTTTTGTATTTTTAGTAGAAACGGGGTTTCACCATGTTGACCAGGCTAGTCTTGAACTCCTGACCCTAGGTGATACACCTGCCTCAGCCTCCAAAACTGCTGGTATTATAGGCATGAGCCACTGCACCTGGCCTTGGCCCAGAAATTCTTAAGTAACATCCTCTGATGCCTTGAGTTTTCCAAGCCATTTAAGGTAGCAGAATCTTACAGACACCCACATAATTTCACTAAACCAAAAATTAAAAATCAGAAGGGGCAAAAAATCTGATTTTTATAAACATACCTAAGTTCACTCCTGAGCTTATTTTGTCAATAAAGTTACTTTTTTTTGTTTTGAAACAGGGTCTTGCTGGAGTGCCATGACGTAATCATAGTTCCCTGCAGCTTCCATCTCCCAGGCTCAGCCTCCTGAGTAGCTGAGACTATAGGCATGTGATACCATGTTTGGCTTATTTTATTTTTATTTTATATGGAGTCTTGTTTTGTTGCCCAGCCTGGAGTGTAGTGATGCAATCTTGGCTCACTGCAACTTCCACCTCCTGGGTTTAAGTCATTCTCCTGCCTAAGCCCCCCGAATAGCTTGGATTACAGGTGCCTGCCACCATGCCTGACTAATTTTTGTATTTTTAGTAGAGACGGGGTGTCGCCATGTTGGCCAGGCTGGTCTTGAACTCCTGACCTCAAGTGATCCACCCGCTCAGCCTCCCAAAGTACTGGGACTATAGGAGTGAGTCACCCCGCCCAGTCAATTTTTTTATTTTTTATAGAGACGGGGTCTCACTTTGTTGCCCAGGTTCAAGTGATCCTCCCACCTTGGCCTCCCAAAATGCTGGGATTACAGGCGTGAGCCACCGTACCTGGCCACTGTTACCTTAATATTTACAAGTTCCTTGTTAGTATAGTGGTGAGTGTTTCTGCCTGTCATGTGGAGACTGGAGTTCGAGTCCCCAACAGGCAGCCATATAATATTAAGAAAATTAATTTTTGTTTTTTTTGAGACAGAGTCTTGCTCTGTCTCCCAGACTGGAGTGCAGTGGCGCAATCTTGGCTCACTGCAAGCTCCGCCTCCGGGGTTCAGGCCATTCTCCTGCCTCAGTCTCCCGAGTAGCTGGGACTACAGGTGCCTGCTACCATGCCCAGCTAATTTTTTGTGTTTTTAGTAGAGACGGGGTTTCACTGCGTTAGCCAGGATGGTCTTGATCGCCTGACTTCATGATCTGCCCGCCTTGGCGTCCCAAAGTGCTGGGATTACAGGCGTGAGCCACCGCGCCCGGCCAAGAAAATTTTTAATAACAAAAGTAAATATTTACAAATTACAAACTCAATATTCTTTTAGCTAAACTGCTAGATACAACTAGAATAGATCACTGCAAACCTATGCTCTTTCTAGACACAAACTACATGCCAGTTTCTAATTTGTTGCATAGTTACCCATAAACTGAACTGATTAATTTCTCTATAAAGGAGGGGTCGTCCCTCCAGAACAGACACTGAGCCAAGAAGTATCCCATGTGTGTATTTCCGGCTTTTTTTTTTTTTTTTTTTTTGAGACAGAGTCTCACTCTTTCGCCTAGGCTGGAGGGTAGTGGCACAATCTTGGCTCACTGCAACCTCCGCCTCCCGGGTTCCAGCAATTCTCTGCCTCAGCCTCCTGAGTAGCTGGGATTACAGGCGCCCACCACCAATCCCAGCTAATTTTTTTGTATTTTTAGTAGAGACGGGGTTTCACCATCTTGGCCAGGCTGGTCTTGAACTCCAGACCTTGTGATCCACCCGCCTTAGCCTCCCAAAGTGCTGGGATTACAGGCGTGAGCCACCGCGCCCAGCCCTGATGTGTGTATTTCAACCACTCCCTGGTGTTTACATCTCAGTTCAACAAAATGACCTCAGAATGTTTCTCTACTCACCAATACTCTGTCTCCAATTTTGAGCTCTCTTTCTCCTTTCTTGATTGAGCCAGCCTCTGAAAGGTTGGAGATAGATTCGCTGGCAGTTTTTGTAAGGTTGCTGATCGGAGGCGTAGCTGAAGGTTCCTTGGCTGCTGGCTGTGATGGTTTCTGGGGAATGTTTGAGGGGGTGGCTGGGGAGGAAGACACCATGCTGGCTGTAGAAGTGGACAGCGGTGAAGTAGCTTGGGAGGCAGGCGTCATCTGCAGGCCATTAGCTTCATCTTCTGCTTGCACCTTCCTTGTTAACTTTGAAGGTCGGGTAAATATGCCCTTTAAAGGCTCACACTGGAAATAGCGAACTCCTGCCACCGAACCGTCGTTCTTGCCTATGGGTTCATCTAAAACAATTCCAGCCCACTGGCCTGGTGCAAACTGAGTTTCTCCAAGAAACTGGATAAATCCAGGCTTATTTCCATTCACCCAAACTCGCTCCCCAACTCGAAAGTCATCCACAAATTCCTCCTGAGTCTCAGATGATGGAGTGCTGGATGCTTTTTCACTGGATATTGTTTTTTCTACTGGAGCTACAACTGAAAACAAAACATCAGAAGAGATTCGATTTAATATTCAAGCAGACAACCTCTAACTTCAAGAAAAACTGGAGAAAGCCAACAGCCCGCAGGAGTAGTCTACAACTCTTAGAAAGGTTGTTTTTAGACAGAGTCTCACTGTCTCCCAGGCAGAAGTGCAGTGGCGCGATCTCAGCTCACTGCAAGCTCCGCCTCCCGGGTCCTCGCCATTCTTCTGCCTCAGCCTCCCAAGTAGCCAGACTACAGGCACCCGCCACCACGCCTGACTAATTTTTTGTATTTTTAGTAGAGGTGGGGTTTCACCATGTTAGCCAGGATGGTCTCAATCTCCTGACCTCATGATCCGCCCGCCTCAGCCTCCCAAAGTGCTGGTATTACAGATGTGCACCACCATACCTGGCTAATTTTTGTATTTTTCGTAGAGACGGGATCTCACCATGTTGGCCAGGCTGGTTTCAAACTCCTGACCTCAAGTGAACCTCCCACCTCAGCCTCCCAAAGTGTTGGGATTACAGGCATGAGCCACTGTGCTTCACAAAAGTGTTTTTGTTTGTTTTGTGTTGTTTTGTTTTAAACAAGGAAGCCACGAATAACTGATCCTTCACTACGATCATCAATGCTGCTAAACTCAGCAAACTGGTAGTTGAGGTTTATTCCTTTACTTGCAATTAATATGAGAAAAAGTCAAAGCAAGAAAAAAATAAAATCAGTCCTTTTTCCAGGCCTATATTCATAATTGGTCTGATTTCATTATTTGCTACACCCACCACCCTGAACATCATCAGCAAATACGCATTCAGATTCACTAAATACCACTACTCCACAATTGAGTAGTCAATTCAAGCTGACAAAAACTAGGACACAAAAACCAGGCACGGTGACTCACACCTGTAATCCCAGTTCTTTGAGAGGCTGAGGTGGGCAGATCATTTGAGGTCTGGAGTTTGAGACCAGCACAGTCAACATGATGAAACCCTATACCTGCTAAAAAAAAAAAAAAATACAGGGCTGGGCGCAGTGGCTCACATCTGTAATCCCAGCACTTTGGGAGGCCGAGGTAGGCAGATCACCTGAGATCAGGAGTTTGAGACCAGCCTGACCAATATGGAGAAACCCCATCTCTACTAAAAATACAAACTTAGCTGGGCGTGGTGGAGTGCGCTTGGAGTCCCAGCTACTCAGGAGGCTGAAGCAGGAGAATTGCTTGCACCTAGGAGGCAAAGGTTGCAGTGAGCCGAAATCACGTCACTGCACTCTAGCCTGGGCAACAAGAGCAAAACTCTGTCTCAAAAAAAAAAAAAAAAAAATTAGCTGGGCATGGTGGTGGGCACCATTAATCCTAGCTATTCGGGAGGCTGAGGCAGGAGAATCACTTGAACCTGGGAGGCAGAGGTTGCAGTGAGCCGAGATTGAGCCACTGCCTTCCAGCCTTGATGACAAAACAATACAGCATCTCAAAAACAAAACAAAACAAAAACAAAAACCAGGCCGGGCGTGGTGGCTCACGCCTGTAATCCCAGCACTTTGGGAGGCAAAGGCAGGCAGATAACCTGAGGTCAGGAGTTCAAGACCAGCCTGGGCGAAACCCCGTCTCTACTAAAAATACAAAATTTAGCTGGGCATGGTGGAGCACATCTGTAGTCCCAGCTACTTGGGACGCTGAGAGCCATGATAGTACCAATGCCCTCCCGCCTGGGCGACAGAGTGAGACCCTGTCTCAAAAACAAAGAAAGAAACAAACAAAAAAACCTACAAAAATTCATTAAGCTCTCCACATAAAAAATTTTATGTCTTTCAATTAAAAATTATTTCAGGCCAGGCATGGTGGCTCACACCTAGAATCCAGCACTTTGGGTGGCTGACACCTAGAATCCAGCACTTTGGGTGGCTGAGGCAGGCAGATGAACTCCTGACCTCAAGTTAAGACCAGTCTGGCCAACATGGTGAAAACCCATCTGTACTAAAAATACAAAAATTAGCTGGGTATGGTGGCGTGTGTCTGTAATCCCAACTACTAGGAAGGCTGAGGCAGGAGAATCGCTTGAACCCCGGAGGTGGAGGTTGCAGTGAGCCGAGATCGTACCACTGCACTCCAGCCTAGGCGACAAAAACTCCGTCTCAAAAAAAAAAAAAAAAAAAACCCGCAGGGCACGGTGGCACATGTCTGTATTCCAAGCAATTTGGGAGGCCAAGGCAGGCAGATCACAAGGTCAGGAATTCAAGGCCAGCCTGGCCAATATGGTGAAACCCTGTCTCTACTAATAATACAAAACTTAGCTCGGTGTGGTGGCGCACGCCTGTAGTCCCAGCGACTCTGGAGGCAGAGGCAGAAGAATCACAGGAACCCAGGAGGTGGAGGATGCAGTGAGCCAAGACTGTGCTACTGCACTCCAGCCTGGGGAACAGAGCAAGACTCCATCTAAAAAAAAAAAAAAAAGGCACAGCGCAGTGGCTCAAGCCTGTAATCTCAGCACTTTGGGAGGCCAAGGTAGGCGGATCACGAGGTCAGGAGTTCGAGACCAGCCTGGCCAATGTGGTGAAACCCCATCTCTATTAATAATACAAAAATCAGTCGGACGTGGTAGCGCGTGCCTATAGTCCCAGCTACTTGGGAGGCTGGGGCAGGAGAATCACTTGAACCCAGGAGGCAGAGGTTGCAGTGAGCCAAGATTATGCCACTGCATGCCAGCCTGGTTGACAGAGCGAGACTCTGTCTCAAAAACCATAAAAAAAAAAAAAAAAAAAAAGGCCGGGCGTGGTGGCACATGCCTGTAATCTCAGCTACTCAGGAGGCTGAGGCAGGAGAATCACTTGAACCCAGTAGGTGGAGGTTGCGGTGAGCCAAGATCGGGCCATTGCACTCCAGCCTGGGCAACAAGAGTGAAACTCTGTCTCAAAAAAATAAATAAAAAAAAACCTTTCAAATATTTTCAAGAATATGAACGTATATAAAATAATGTTTTAAAATTAAAAATCAAATTGAAGTCTGCATATAAGATAATTCATTTGTCATAAAGGAAAGGTGTAAAGTATTACCAGCCGTAGGTGTCTTCAGAGCTGTGCTTCCAGGCTTCAGGATCTTGGTGGGGGCCTTAAGCCCGCTTGGTTTTAGCATACTCATTTTCTTTGTATGTCAGAGCTGCTTCTCCTTTGCTTGTTGCCACTATCTTTCCCCAACCATCGATACAACCGTGGCTTCTATAGTGAAGTCAGTCTCTGGATTAAATCTGAAAAGAGAAATAAATAGAAAGATTTTATAATCTATAGGAGAAAGTAGGAACAACATGTAGCTTTCACAGACTAAAGCTTTCCTTTTATTTGACAATAATCCATCTCCAGGCTGAACCTAGGAACCTAGAAGACTCTGGTTATTAAAAACATGAAAATGCTGCTGAAATGGACTTAAAGGCAATTTACTATCCTCAAGACAAGCAGTTAGCCGGGTGCCATGACCCACTCCTCACACCTGTAATCCCAGCACTTTGGGAGGCTAAGGTAGGAGGATTGTTTGAGGCCAGGAGTTCGAGACCAGCCTGACCAATATAGCAAGACCCTGTCTCTACAAAAACAAAAATAAAAATAAATTAGCCAGCAGGCTGAGGGGGAAGGATTTCATGAGCCCAGGAGTTTGAGGCTGCAGTAAGCCATGATCACACCACTGTACTCCAGCCTGGGCGACAGAGCAAGACCCTGACTCAAAACAAACAAACAAAAAACACAAAAACAAAAACAAGCAGTTGAGACAAACGAAGTATTTGCTTTGCTTTATATACCTAATGTTCTCAGCTGAGTACAGCTCCTAAAACCCACACAATCCCTAAAAGAGGGTTCAGAAAAATCTACACCAAACAATGGGGGGAGGAAAAGGAAGCTTTCAGTTTTTCACTTTCATTTCTATATTGCTTACGTTTCACTACAACAAGTCTGTATTAGCTATATTTTTTAAATCCACAGAATTATGCAATTTACAATATAAAACTATATATATGTTAAACTACAGGAAGATTAAAACTATGTAAGAAAAAGCCCTATCTGGGAAGTGATGAGGGAAAATTACCTTGGTTCTATCTAGAAAAACGCAATATACTGCTGGTTTACTCAAGACCAGATATGAATCTATGACTTTTGGGCTAAGGTAAAATAGTATCCTGTCATCTTCTCTTTACCTCCATAGAAAGTGAGTTGAAGACGACCTTGGGGTTTTGGAATATAGGGAAATATTTTCAGATATAATACCTAAAAACAGAACAATTCAAAGAGAAAAATGCTGCCATTTAATGACTCTCTGTCAAATGACAGTGTTCTGCATTTTTCTCTGCGAGCAGAGCTTGGATGATGAAGCACAGACCTCACATTCTCATCTTGTCTCCCTCACAGCCAACACCAGCCACTGGCAAAGAATCTGGCCAGTGATGACACAGGCACCTGCAGCCCACTGCAGCGGACAGAACAGTGCCCTCCCCCAAAGACATGTCCCCCTATCAACTGTGAATGTGACCTTATTTGGAAAAAGCATCTTTGCAGATATAATTAAGAATCTTGAGATAAGATCATCCTGGATTCCCTTGGTAGGCCCAAAACCCAATGAAAAGTGTCCCTATAAAAAGAAGTGACCAGGCGTAGTGGCTCACGCCTGTAATCCCAACACTGTGGGAAGCCAAGGTGGAAGGATCACTTGAGGTCAGGAGTCCAAGGCCAGCCTGGTGAACGTGGTGAAACCTCATCTCTCCTAAAAATACAAAAATTATGGCTGGGTGCGGCGGCTCACGCCTGTAATCCCAGCACTTTGAGAGGCCGAGGCAGGCGGATCACCTGAGGTCAGGAATTCCAGACCAGTCTGACCAACATGGTGAAACCCCGTCTCTACTAAAAATAAAAAATTGCTTGAACCCGGGAGGCGGAGGTTGCGGTGAGCCCAGATTGTGCCATTGCACTCCCACCTGGGCAATAAGAGCGAAACTCTATCTCAATTATATATATGTGTGTGTGTGTGTGTATATATACACACACACACACACAAATTAGGCAGGCGTGGTGGCGTGTGCCTCCTGTAGTCCCAGTTACTTGGAAGGCTGAGGCACAAGAATCCCTTGATCCCAGAAGGTGATGGTTGTAGTGAACCAAGATTGCACCACTACACTCCAGCCTGGGCAACTGAGCGAGACACCATCTCGAAAAAAAAAAAAAAAAAAAAAGAAGATGAGAACACATAGAAAGAAGGCCATGTGAAAACAGAGGCAGAGGTTGGGCATGGTGGTACAAGCCTGTAATTCCAGGTACTCAGGTGGCAGGAGAATTGGTTGAACCCAGAAGGCAGAGGCTGCAGCGAGCCGAGATCGCACACTGCACTCCAGCCTAAGTGACAGAGCAAGACTATCTCTCAATAAATAAATAAATAAATAAATAAATAGTGTGGTTTGGGAGAAGAATCTGAGGGACAGAGTAAGAACTGACATTTGCCTGGGCGACAGAGTGAGGCTGTCTCAATAAATAAATAAATAAGTGTGATTTGGGAGAAGATTCTCAAGGACAGAGTAAGAACTGGCATTTACCTGAAGACAGAAGTCACTATCCTGACTATGAATATAAAAGTCCCAGGCTCCCCACCGCCATTACCACCATCACCACCGCCATCCGTGATGAGGGAAAGAGAGATCCGGGTGGGAGTCCCTATGCTAAGGCTGTAGCTCTGATTCAGAGTCAGGTTTGAAACCACCTGCTTTACTGTCAGACTCTCACCACACAGCTTGCAAGATTCAAGCAGCGTTATTTGTTCCTGCTGCTGCCTCAGACAGATAGAAGGGATTGGCCAAGTCTCCTCTAGATTCAGCCAACGAAGGCCATGTCTATGTCCGTAAAATTTGAGAAGGATGCGGACAGGTTAAATGTAGAAATTCTCTGGGGCCTTCCCTACTCTTCACCCTGGACCAACATCATAGAGTGACAAGGGCCAGGGAGAACTGACAGAGAACAGATGGAGCAGGCACTGTGGTCCTGGAAAACCTTTTATGGTGACAAAATGAAAGAACAAAATACTCCCTAAACTATTTCACTTGGGCAAAACAGGGAACTGTTGGGCTCAGGTCAAGCACTCCCTAAAGAAGAATTTTGAAAACGACCACAAGACCTAACTAGGGAACTTTCAAATCTTGCAGCTCAGTATCATAAACTCACAAAAATCTGACCATCTTCAAGCCTCAGCCTAAAACACAGAAGCATGTGGTCATCACAAACCAAAGACTAACCAAAGCTCTGTCTAGGGCTCTGCTGTCCAATCCTCACGCCTCTGGTTGTCAGTCCATCTGCGTTCCTTCAATCCTAAAGCAGAGAACTGCGACCAAGACTTAATGAAGGAGAAAAATCTAATCTGTCTCAATAAAAGAATTAGCAGCAACAACACCAGTGTTGGTTTTTTAAATCTTCCAATTTATAGTTTCTTTTTCATGCATTATTAATGACTGGCATGTCAGGCTTGCTCTGAAAAATTCACTGAAAAACAAAAGATCAAAGTCTTTGTCATGGTACCCACAGCATGCAATGACCAGGAGGCAACATCTCTGTATGTTTCAAGGTCAGTGAATGTCACACTGAAACTAATCAATTCCAAAAAGTGTGCAAAAAAAAAAAAAAAGACACTGTTGCCTCACTAATAAGCTGGGCATATTTGAATTTTTGACACTTGTGCTCAATGAATCAGGAGATTTGGACCTAAAATGAGACAAACTACCCTTCTCCCCCACCCTCCCAACACGTAAGGACCATAACACATAGAACACTGTAATTCAGAAATAATTTTTATGTGAATTACTATCCCATTTGAGCGTTGCATTACTATGAATTAGCCACTATTATTACCTCTTCTTTACAAATGAAGAAATGCTATAGCAATTAAGAAATTAACAGATGTGTTTCCTCATTTGTTAATCACCTGTCTCCTAAGGTCATTCAGCTCAGTGGCAGAGATGTGAACACAGGTATTGTGATTCCAAAGTTCATCTCTTTTCACTAAATTTAACATTCAAACATAGGAGATATCACACATCAAGATGAAAAACATCAGTTCTGCTACTATGAGAATGACCATGGCCGGGCGCAGTGGCTCAAGCCTGTAATCCCAGCACTTTGGGAGGCCAAGACGGGTGGATCACGAGGTCAGGAGATCGAGACCATCCTGGCTAACACTGTGAAACCCCGTCTCTAAAAAAACTAGCTGGGCGAGGTGGCGGGTGCCTGTAGTCCCAGCTACTCGGGAGGCTGAGGCAGGAGAATGGCGTGAACCCGGGAGGTGGAGCTTGCAGTGAGCTGAGATCCGGCCACTGCACTCCAGCCTAGGCGACAGAGCAAGACTCCGTCTCAAAAAAAAAAAAAAAAAAAAAGAGAATGACCTACATATGTATGGCATCAAGAGCTCACATAGCACAAATACAAAACTGCCTGTGTCTCAAGTTTTAGCTGTGAAGGCAGGTGTGCAATTACCATTAGTCCAATCAGGAATAAAGAGAATGAGGATTTACAAGGTTAAGTAACCTTCCCAAGGTTACTCGATTAAAGAAGTGGTGGCACTCAAGGGCCGGGCGCAGTGGCTCATGCCTGTAATCCCAGTACTTTGGGAGGCCAAGGTGGGTGGATCACCTGAGGTCAGGAGTTCAAGACCAGCCTGGTCAACATGGTGAAACCCCATCTCTACTAAAAATACAAAAAATTAGCTGGGCGTGGTGGCGGGTGCCCGTAATCCTAGCTACTTGGGAGGCTGAGGCAGGAGAATCATTTGAACCTGGGAGGCAGAGCTTGCAGTGAGCCGCCATCGCACTCCAGCCTGGGCAACAATAGTGAAACTCTGTCTCAAAAAAAAAAACAAAAAAAAAACAAAAAAAACGAAGTGGTGGCACTCTCTGGGACCTGGTGTTCTGCCTAACGCACTAGCTCTGAAGAAAATCTACCTATAGGCTGGGTGTGGTGGCTCACGCCTGTAATCCCAGCACCTTGGGATGCTGAGATGGACAGATCACTTGAGGTCAGGAGTTCAAGACCAGCCTGGTCCACAGGGTGAAACTCCATCTCTACTAAAAATACAAAAATGAGCCAGGCATGATGGCACAGGCCTATAATCCCAGCTGAGGCACAAACATAACTTGAACCCGGGAGGCAGAGGCTGCAGTGAGCCAAGATCGCGCCACTGTATTCCAACCTAGGCTACAGAGTTAAGACCCTGTCTCCAAAAAAAAAAAAAAAAGAAAGAAAGAAAAGAAAAGGAAAAGAAAATCTACCCACAAGATAGTCATCCATTCATTCAACAAATACTTCCTGAAGAACTACTGTGCAAAAGACTCTATTTCCTCTTTTCAGCAGCCGGGTGGCAGGAAGCGAGAAAGCTCTGGGTGGCTGAGAGAGCGCTGAACACACAACACGTGTGTCTCGGAGCAGAGAAAAGGGAGCTCACTAGGGAACCATAGTACGACTACCAAGTAGGTATGATGTGAGGTTTGCAGTCATGAATTTAAAGTGAAACCAGGGCAGATCGCCTGAGGTCAGGAGTTCGAAACCAGCTTGGCCAACATGGTGAAACTCCGCCTCTACTAAAAATAAAAAATTAGCTGGGCATGGTGGTAGGCGCCTGTAATCCCAGTTACTCAGGAGGCTGAGGTGGGAGAATCGTTTGAACCTGGGAGGCAGAGGTTACAGTGAGCCGAGACTGCACCATCGCACTCCACCCTGGGTGACAGAGCAAGACTCCATCTCAAAAAATAAAAAATAAAGTGAAACCATTATCTTCAGTTTCTCCTTTTTTTCTCTTGTAACACATTTCTGTTCAGGCACAGACACAAAGAAGATACCTAAATTCAACCATAATCAAAATTTGTTGGTGGTAATTGTTTTTTTCTCTTTTTTGTTTTTGTTTTTGCTTTTTGAGACGGAGTCTCGCTCCGTCGCCAGTCTGGAGTGCAGCGGCGTGATCTCGGCTCACTGCAACCTCTGCCTCCTGGGTTCCAGCAATTCTCCTGCCTCAGCCTCCTGAGTAGCTGGGACTACAGGCGCCTACCACCACACCCAGCTAATTTTTGTATTTTTAGTAGAGACGGGGTTTCACCATGTTGGCCAGGATGGTCTCAATCTCTTGATCTCATGATCCGCCCGCCTTGGCATCCCAAAATGCTGGGGTTACAGGCGTGAGCCACTGCACATGGCCAGTGATAATTTTTAAAGGGTGTTTGAAAGGTGTCACTAAAATGGGACAGGATATCTGAGATGGGTAAAAAGGGACGTGAAGGCAAAGTAGAGCTGACAGTGAAAAGGCGTGAGGGCAACCGATGACGGGCCGCTGCAGCGAGGACACTGGATGCTCAGATGTGCATGCAAATCTCCCCAGGATCTTGTGAAACTGCAGCTTCAGCTTTCTTGCACTCCCAGGAGGTATTAATGCTGCCATTTTGAGGACCCTCCACCTCTATGAATATAGCAAGGGGTCAAAGGATAGGAGCTGGTGGTTAGAGTGAGAAGTTTCATCCCTTTGACCACAGGATGGAACTCAGAGGCCTGAGTGTTGAAGGGACTGCTGGTAGGACTGCCCATGTCTATATTTGCAGGAGGAGGTGTTGGCAGTAAGAAGGGAAAGTGAAAAGGAATGAAAGGAAGAGACAGAAGTCAGTGGATGTCAGCTGCAGGAGGGGGTAACAGGTGGCAGCACTTGAAAGGACCTTGAATATTTGAAGGATGGAGAAACAGTAACATATCAGCAGGAAACAACATGGTCAGCTACCCCATGTGCCTTCCCTGAGGAGCCCCCTTTAGAGGGGTACAGAAGAGCAGTGTCTTCAGGGGCCATCCAAGTTTTAGCATAACAAGGAGGGAAAGAGAATGCAGAGAAAAGGCAGGTGATAGACAAGTTTCACGATCGCAACTTGAATTACAGAGTCAAGAGCTTAAAGAGTTTGGGATGGAAAGAAACAAAGAATTGGGTTTGGGCAGGAGCACTGGTTCACACCTGTAATCCCAGCACTTTGGGAGGCCAAGGCAGGCGGATCACCTGAGATCAGGAGTTTGAGACCAGCCTGGACAACATGGCGAAACACCATCTCTAGTAAAAATACAAAAAATAGCCAGATGTGGTGTTGCACGCCTGTAGTCCCAGTTACTCAGGAGGCTGAGGCAGGAGGACTGCTTGAACCCAGGAGGCAGAGGTGGCAGTGAGCCAAGATCACGCCATTGCACTCCAGCCTGGGCAAGTGCAAGACTCCATCTCAAAAAAAGAAAAAAAGAAAATACATCAAAATGAAGAAATGTAACTATGTGTTGCCAAACTAAAAAGAAGTATAGACCAGGTGTGGTGGCTCATGCCTGTAATCCCAGCACTTTGGGAGGCCGAGGCGGACGGATCACGAGGTCAAGAGATCGAGACCAGCCTGGCCAACATGGTGAAACCCCGTCTCTACTAAAAGTATAAAAATTAGCTGGGCATGGGGGCGCTCGCCTGTAGTCCCAGCTACTCAGGAGGCTGAGGCAGGAGAATTGCTGGAACCCGGGAGGCGGAGGTTGCAGTAGGCCGAGATCGTGCCACTGCACTCCAGCCTGGTGACAGAGTGAGACTCTGTCTCCAAAAAAAAAAAAAAAAAAAAAGTTTAGTCTAAAAAGTCTAGAAAAAGGAAGCTATGAAGAAAATGTCTATTGACTAACAATGGAAAAAGGTTCTCTTGAAAAGAGACAGTGAGTCCATGGAGCAGGCACACCATTTTACGGAGAAGGTTCGTCAGGATCGCAAAGCTGGATAAAAATAGGCATTCGAATAGTCAAGTCAGTGTTCCAAAATTCTATGCTCAGATTACAGTTTTGGTTTTCAACAGTGACCAAAGAGAATAGTGTCTTTTTGGCATTTCTCTGATTATAAATACACAGTTATTTTTTATCAACTACAATCTCTGAATTTGTGTGATTCAATAATCTAATCTCTGAGTAAACGATTTTTTTAAAAAAATGAGATTCTGGCTGGCACAGTGGTTCACACCTGTAATCCCAAGACTTTGGGAGGCCGAGGTAGGAGGATCGTTTAAGTCAAAGAGTTTGAGACCAGCCCTGGGCAATATGTCTCAAAAAAAAAAAAAAAAAAAAAGAGACAGAGATTCTGGGCTTACAAAGCTGAGGGTAAGATCATCCTGCCAATCGTGACTTGATTTTTTTAAGACAGGGTCTCGCCCTGTTCCGCAAGCTGGAGTGCAGTAGCACGATCACAGTTCACTGCAGCCTCTAACTCCCGAGCTCAAGTGATTCTCCCACCTTCGCCTCCCATGTATCTAGTACTACAGGTGCATGCCACCACACCCAGCTAATTTTTAAACATTTTTGTAGAGATGGGGTTTTGCCACGTTGCCCAGAATGGTCTTGAATTCCTGGGCCCAAGGGATCCTCCTGCCTCAGCCTCCCAAAGCACTGGGATTATAGGCGGGCACCACCGTGCCCAGCCCCTGACTTTTATTACTATAATACAGTGGTTCTCAAAGTGTGGTCGGTCCACTCCTAGGGAACCTTTGAGACCCTTTTAGAGAATCAAAACTATTTTCATAATAATACTAAGACATCATTTGCCTTTTTCACTATGTTGACACTTGCACTGATGGTACAAAAGCAATGGTAGATAAGAACTGTACATGCTGTTTCAAGGCAATGGAACCAAACTGTACTATTCTTTTCTGTATTTTACATCAAGAGTGCTTGTGGGGCCGGGGCGGACTACTTTCACTGAAGAATGTGATGAAGCATTTCATAAAGGAGATAAATAATTCTGTTAAATTTCAAGCCTTGAATATATGCCTTTTCATTTACATATTTTTTTTTTTTTTTAGAAACAAGGTCTTGCTCTGACACCCAGACTGGAGTGCAGTGGCACGATCACAACTCACTGCAGCCTCAACCTCCTGGGCTCAAGCCATCCTCCCTAGCAGCTGAGACGACAGGCACACACCACCATGCTTGGCCAAATTTTTATTTTTGTGTAGAAGTGCGGTCTGCTATGTTGCCCAGGCTGGTCTGGAACTCCTGGGCTCAAGCGATCCTCCTGCTTCAGTCTCCCAAAGTGCTGGGACGAAAGGCGTGAACCACTGCACCTGGCCTATTATTATTTCTAATGAATTAATATTTTTAAACATTCTCAAGTTTTCATTTCTAATATGGTAAATGTTAACAGCCATAACATACATAAACAAAAGCTCTTTAGAAACCTCACTCGTTTTTAAGAATGTCAGAGGGCTGGGTGTGGTGGCACAGTTCAAACTCATGTTGTTCAAGAGTCAACTATACATAAAACATGCATTTCTATAAAGCAGTCATCAGAAGCACTGGCTCTACAGCAAAGGGTCTCAAAATGTACAGAATCGACATCACCTGAAAGTCTGTTAGAAATGCAAATCCCAAACTACTGAAACAAACAAACTCTGAGGGTAGGCCAGCTATCTGTTTTTTTTTGTTTTGTTTTTGTTTTTGTTTTGAGATAGAGTCTGGCTCTGTGGCCCAGGCTGGAGTGCAGTGGCACGATCTCCAGCTCACTGCAAGCTCCGCCTCCGGGATTCAGGCCATTCTCCTGCCTCAGCCTCAGGAGTAGCTGGGACTACAGGCACCTGCCACCGTGCCCGGCTAATTTTTTGTATTTTTAGTAGAGACAGGGTTTCACCGTGTTAGCCAGGATGGTCTCGATCTCCTGACCTCATGATCTGCCCACCTCGGCCTCCCGAAGTGCTGGGATTACAGGCGTGAGCCACCGCGCCCGGCCGGCCATCTGTATTTTAACAAGTCTTCAGGCAATTTGGATGTTCAAGTTTTTTATTGTTGCTGTTGTTTCAGAGACAGGGTCTTGCTCTGTCACCCAGGTTAGATTGCAATGACACAATCGTAGCTCACCGCACCCTTCAAATTCTGGGCTCAAGTGACTCAAACCCCAACCTCCTAAGTAGCTGGGACTACAGGTGTGTGCGATCAAGTCCAGGTAATTTTTTTTAATTTATTTTTTGTAGAGACTGAGTCTCACTATGCTGCCCAGGCTGGTCTTAAACTCCTGGGCTCAAGTAATCCTACTGCCTCATTCTCCCAAAGTGCTGGGGTTATAGGCGTGAACCACTACACTCAGCCCAGATGCTAAAGTTTGAGAACCACTGCTAAGTTATCCATCCAGAAGTAATCTGAGGTTCAACTTCTCAATGATATGGACATAAATCACCTACACGACTGACTTCCCAAGCACCTGTACGGCAGCCTTGGTGCTTCCCCTCCTCCATGTTTTCAAGGCTGGGGGTCCCCTTTGTTTCCAATGTCCTTTCCAAGTCTTGTAGTCTTCAGCTGCTGAAACTTGGCTAAAGGGCAAACTGAGGCATTCATCTACCCCACAAAACTTACTCCAGTCCTCGCAATGAAAATCTGTTCATCCGGCCGGGCGCGGTGGCTCAAGCCTGTAATCCCAGCACTTTGGGAGGCCGAGACGGGCGGATCACGAGGTCAGGAGATCGAGACCATCCTGGCTAACACCGTGAAACCCCGTCTCTACTAAAAATACAAAAAACTAGCCAGGCGAGGTGGCGGGCGCCTGTAGTCCCAGCTACTCCGGAGGCTGAGGCAGGAGAATGGCCTAAACCCGGGAGGCGGAGCTTGCAGTGAGCTGAGATCCGGCCACTGCACTCCAGCCCGGGCTACAGAGCCAGACTCCGTCTCAAAAAAAAAAAAGAAAAAGAAAAAGAAAATCTGTTCATCCTTCCATTACCCATGGCAAGTCTGTGCTCCTGCAACAGCCCCTTGCATACTTGGCCACGTGTGTAACTCACATATTCCACCACACTAGAAATCTCTCAAGGGAAGAAACTATTTTAGTCACCTTTATGTTTTACCCAGCACTTTATAAACAATGCTTACTAAATAAAATGAATGGGAAAAATAGTCTCAAGTATTTAAATGACTCTACAAACCAGCTGGGGTGTACCCAATACCAAACAAAAATTACAGTTGTTGCTTGCTACAGATGACAGAAAACTATATGACAGACATCTAAGCCCAAAGAATTTATAAAGAGCCGGGTGCCGTGGCTCATGCCTGTAATCCCAGCACTTTGGAAGGCCAAAGCGGTTGGATCACTTGAGGTCAGGAGTTCGAGACCAACCTGGCCAACATGGCAAAACCCCGTCTCTACTAAAAATACAAAAATTAGCTGGGCATGGTGGTGCATGCCTGTAGTCCCAGCTACCTGGGGGAGGCTGAGGCATGAGAATTGCTTAAACCCAGGAGAAATGCTTGAACCCAGGAGGCGGGGGTTGCAGCGAACTGAGACCGTGTCACTGCACTCCAGCCTGGGTGACAAAGTGAGACTCTGTCTAAAAAAAAGAACAAGGCCAGGTATGGAGGCTCACACCTGTAATCCCAGCACTTTGGGAGGCTAAGGCGGGTGGATCACCTGAGGTCAGGAGTTCAAGACCAGCCTGGCCAACACGGTAAGACCCTGTCTCTACTAAAAATACAAAAATTAGCTGGGTGTGGTGGCACATGCCTGTAATCCCAGCTACTCGGGAGGCTGAGGCAGGAGAATCGCTTGAACCAGGAGACGGAGGTTGCAGTGGGCCAAAATCGCGCCATCGCACTCCAGCCTGGGGGACAAGAGCGAGACTTAGTCTCAAAAAAATAATAATAAAATAAGAAGAACTTCATGTCAGCTTTAGGACATGAAAAATAAATGACATCTGTGAAAGTAGGACTATTCTTCCTCCCAACAACACAAAAATGTGTTCTACCCTCCATAAAGTCAAGATTTAGTATTTAGTGCATTAGATACTGCCATAGCCTCAATGCCTGGAAAACACCAGAACCTGGGGGATGTTTAAATAGTTGGAACACCATTTGAATGCACCACCACCAGTCCATACAAGAATCACAAATGTTAGTTGTATTACTAATTCTAAGAATCCAAGCTCCCCATTTTCCACTCAGATATCACTTCTTATCACTACACATTATTTGAACAGTAAATGACATAAAAATCTGTCTTCCAAGCTGGGCACTGTGGCTCACACCTGTAATCCTAGCACGTTAGGAGGCTGAGGTGAGAGGATTGCTTGAGTCCAGGAGTTTGAGACCAGCCTGGGCAACACAGTGAGACCCCCATCTCTACAAAAAAATACAAATTAACTGTGTGTGGTGGATCACGCCTATAGAGCGAGCTACTCAGGAGGCCGAGGCAGGAGAATGGCTTGAGCCCATAAGGCCAAGACTGCAGTGAGCCACGATTACATTACTGCACTCCAGCCTGGGTGATAGAACGAGCCCCATCTCTAAAAACAAAACAAAAGAAAGAAGGAAATCTGAGGTTGGGTATACCTACAGTTCAAGACCACAGCCTTCTCAAAACATAAAAACATGCTTTCTGTATTTATTCCTTTTAATAAGCAATCCCCTATAACCTGCCTCATTAAGGTAAGAATATTCAAAATATCCATATAAGGAAAAAAATTTCACTTGTGGTAGAAGAGAGTGAGTGAGTTACCAGGATCTTGAACGAAAACAAAACAGGACCCCAGCAATGAATCCCAAAGGTTAGTGGTGAAGTTAGTGCTGTACAACACTTCACGCAAAGCACAAAGGGCGGTCACTGTTCCAGGAACCCCAGAAAACTACCATGGCAAGCCGGCTCGAGAATCACTCCCGCTCTAACGCCTGCTACCACTCAGACCATATCTCAGTAACCACCCTTTCGAGAAAGAGATCTTGCAAGGTTAATGTGAATTCAAAGGTTAAAGATTCACTTCTATTCTCCCTAATAAGAATACATACTAAAAGCATAAAAATTGTTTGTTTGTTTGAGACAGGGTTTCATTCCTATTGCCCAGGATGGAGTGCAGTGGCCCACTCTCGGTTCACTACAACTTCCACCTCCCAGGCTCAAGCAATCCTCCTGCCTCAGCCTCCCGAGTAACTGGGACTACAGGCACACGTCACCACCCCCAGCTAATTTTTGTATTTTTAGTAGAGATGGGGTTTCGTCATGTTGGCCAGGCTGGTCTTGAACTCCTGTCCTCAAGTGATCCACCCGCCTCGGCCTCCCAAAGTGCTGGGATTACAGGTGTGAACCACCACACCCAGCCAGAAATGTTTTTAATAATGAAAATTGATCTAAAGCAGGTAAATATTGTACCTGTGACTAAAATTCACTGCAGATTGGCAAACTTTTTTTTTTTTTTTTTTTTGAGATGGAGTCTTGCTCTGTCACCTAGGCTGGAGGGCAGTGGCATGATCTGGCCTCACTGCAACCTCTGCCTCCTGGGTTCAAGCAATTCTCCTGCCTCAGCCTCCCAAGTAGCTGGGATTACAGGCGTATGCCACGACGCCCAGTTAATTTTTGTATTTTTAGTAGAGATAAGGTTTCACGATATTAGCCAGAATGGTCTTGATCTCCTGACCTCAGCTGATCCGCCCACCTCGGCCTCCCAAAGTGCCGGGATTACAGGCATGTGCCACCATGCCCAGCCAGATTGGCAATTTCAAGTTCTTACAACCTATATGTACAGGATGGCTCATTTCTGCAAAGCTGTCTTAAAGACATCCCAGTTAAAGAGAATTTGAAAGGGTATATAGCTAGTAGACCCATAAAGGGCTCCTAGTCTCTAAGAAAGTAAGTTTTTTTTTGTTTGTTTTTTGTTTTTGAGACGGAGTCTTGCTCTCTTGCCCAGGCTGGAGTGCAGTGGCGCAATGTCGGCTCACTGCAAGCTCCACCTCCTGGGTTCATGCCATTCTCCTGCCTCAGCTTCCTGAGTAGCTGGGACTACAGGTGCACGCTGCCACATCCAGCTAATTTTTTGTAGTTTTAGTAGAGACGAGGTTTCACCATGTTAGCCAGGATGGTCTTGATCGCCTGACCTTGTGATCCACCCTCCTCGGCCTCCCAAAGTGCCGGGATTATAGACGTGAGCCACCACGCCCGGCCGTGAAAGTGTTTCAAGAGTCTAGATTTTGGCCGGGCATGGTGGCTCCCACCTGTAATCCCAGCACTTTGGGAGGCTGAGGCGGACAGATCACCTGAGGTCAGTAGTTTGAGACCAGCCTGACCAACATGGTGAAACCCCATCTCTACTAAACTACAAAAATTAGCCGGGTGTGGTGGTGCGCACCTGTAGTCCCAGGCACTCAGCAGGCTAAGCCGGGAGAACCATTTGAACCTGGGAGGCGGAGGTTGCAGTGAGCTGAGATCAGACGACTGCACTCCAGCCTGGGTGACACAGTGAGATTCCGTCAAAAAAAAAAAAAAAAAAAAAAAAAAAAAGATTCTAGGTCTTATGCGTTTAAGAAAACAGGGACATGTGACTGTTACAGAGGGTAAAAAAACAACACACAAGGACAATGGTTTTAAAAGCGCAGTCTACTTCAAAAAACAGGATGTGATGTCTCTCTGACATTGACGTACTTTATGGGGTGCAAAGCAATAAGAAAATTATTTGGGAGGGGGCGCATCATCTCTCCACTTAAACTCACAGTCAAACTTGGAAAAAAGTTCCATTGTTTACGTACTGCATTACTTAAATAAAAGATGAAAACGGGCCGGGCGCGGCGGCTCACGCCTGTAATCCCAGGACTTTGGAAGAGCGAGGCGGGCGGATCACTTGAGGTGAGTTTGAGACCAGGCTGGCCAACATGGTGAAACCCCCTCTCTAGTAAAAATACAAAAAAAAATTAGCTGGGCGTGGTGGTACATGCCTGTAATCCCAGTTACTCTGGAGGCTCAGCCACGAGAATCGTTTGAACCCGGGAAGCCGAGGTTGCAGTGAGCCAAGGTTGTGCCACTGCATTCCAGCCTGGGCAACAGAGTGAGACCCTGTCTCAAAAAAAAAAAAAGGGGGGGGGAGGAAAGGGACAATGTATCAAGTGTTTGCACCCAGCGTACAGAAACACAGGGTTTTCCAAGTTTTTATTTACTTAAGGACAATCCTTATGCTGGGCACAGTGGCTCATGCCTGTAATCCCAGCACTTTGGGAGGCCGAGGCGGGTAGGCCACAAGATCAGGAGATTAAGACCATCCCGGACAACAGGGTGAAACACCGTCTCTACTAAAAATACAAAAATTAGCTGGGTGTGGTGGTGCGCGCCTGTAATCCCAGCTCCCAGAAGGCGGAGATTGCGATGAGCCGAGATTGCACCTCTGCACTCCAGCCTGGCGACAGAGCGAGACTCTGTCTCAAAAATTAAAAAATAGGACAGTCCTTTAAGAAGTTAATATTCGCCCTCAGAGACTAGGTTTCTGAATATTTGTATGAACCAACACCTTTTCTTCCAACTCCAACTGAAACAGGTACAAAGAGCACAAGACAGAATAATCAAAAATAGATGGTGACAACTTCTCGATTGTGATGCATCTGAATTGAGACCTCTGGGTCATAAAGAATTTCTATCACTGATAAAGTAATCGTTTCAAACTGTTACTTTTTCACGAAAGAAAAAACTTGATGTTTATTCGCAGCAAAAATTGATGGTAAATTCCACAGCAAATAGAGCCACTGGCTACTCACGTACACACAGTAAAAACACTTTCTACTCAACTATGGAGTTTTCTGCTTTTAAAAGTCCTGCCAGTGGATAGTCACAATGATTTTCTCACCATTATACAATCTCTTTCAGCAAAATAAAGAGGGTCTGGGGTCATGTCTTTACTTTTTATCTATAAGAAGCTGAAGAAAGTCAACACAAATCTAGAATATGAAAATAGTACCTCATGGTGTCTGTGGAATCGAGGCAGGCATCAGCTCATATCCTGCCAGAAGCTGGGCAAACATTTTTAACAGCCTGGCTGTGAGGTCATGACGATGACCTCACAAACAGGAATTCTGATGTTAGTCGGCCTCTGGGCTCAAACCTCACCACTTTAAACAAAAACCAGAGGGTTCCGTATCCCTGAATCTGGAGCTGATGACTCAAGAAATGTCCTTTCTCCTAAGAAATAATCCTCCCATCTGAGATTAGCAGTATCTAATCTGTTTTCTCCACTGCTGACCAGCATCAGCAACACAGGTAAGCAGAGAAAAGCACGTCCACCTAAACAGCTGAACACCAGTCATGTACGCATATCTGTATTACCTGCAAACTTCCAGTACGCAAGTTTTTCTTTTGGTTCGGATCCAAACACTTTTTCTTAGTGTTCTTTACTGGAAAATTGGGCTACATTTAAGAATCCCGGCCAGGCACGGTGGTTCACGCCTGTAATCCCAGCACTTTGGAAGGCCAAGGCGGGCGGATCATAAGGTCAAGAGATCGAGACAACCCTGGCCAACATGGTGAAACCCCGTCTCTACTAAAAATACAAAAATTAGCTGAGCATGGTGGTGCGCGCTTGTAGTCCTAGCTACTCAGGAGGCTGAGGCAGGAGAATTGCTTGAACCTTGGAGGTGGAGGTTGCAGTGAGCCGATACTGTGCCACTGCATTCCTCCCTGGCGACAGAGCAAGACTTCATCTCAAAAAAAAAAAAAATCCTGATAACTGAGTAGGAAATAAATCATAAACTTAAAATGTTACCCTTGCCAGTCGGGCGCGGTGGCTCACGCCTGTAATCCCAGCACTTTGGGAGGCCAAGGTGGGCGGATCACGAGGTCAGGAGATTGAGACCATCTTGGCTAACACGGTGAAACCCTGTCTCTACTAAAAACACAAAAAATTAGCTGGGTGTGGCGGCATGCACCTGTAGTCCCAGCTACTCGGGAGGCTGAAGCAGGAGAATGGCGTGAACGCAGGAGGCAGAGGTTGCAGTGAGCCGAGATCGCGCCACTGCACTCCAGCCTGGGCGACAGAGCGAGACTCCGTCTCAAATATATATATATATATATATGTTTTTAAAACACACAAGTTTGGCCAGGCGTGGTGGCTCACATCTATAATCCCAGCGTTTTGGGAGGCCAAGGCAGGAGGATTACTTAAGTCCAAGAGTCTTAGAGTTGCCTGCGCAACATAGTGAAACCTCATCTCTAAAAAAAAATTTTTTTTTAATTAGCTGGGCATGGTGGCACCTGCCTAGAATCCCAGCTACTTGGGAGACTGAGGCAGAAGGATCACCTGAGCCCAGGAGATTGAGTCCAGCCTGGGCAATATAGCAAGACTTTATCTCTAAAATATTTTTTTAAAAAGTTTAAGGGAAAAAAAGAGACTTATTATAGAAAATACATATTTTAATAAAATCTAACCCCCCCTTCCTCCTGATCAGGTGTATCTGAACAACAACAACAAAAAAAAAACCTTAAGCAATTTACAGAAACAAGAGGTTCCACAAAATCAGCAGTTCCCAAAAACAAGAATGGTGAAAATTACGCTCATACAAGAAGGAGTAATATTCTTTATAATTCTCATCTAATTTCTTAAGGTTATGTTTACTCCTATTTTTTAAATGTCATGGTTCAAATAAATACAAAAGTACGAACAGAGAGCTGGACTGGGAAGTGAGACACCTAAACTCCCGTCCCAGATGGACGACCCTGAACAACTCACGTTTTGTAACTCCTTCCCCGGCTCAGTATTCCCACCTGCAACCTGAGGACACTCATTAAATAAGATCTGTTTCTAACTCCACACCTTCACGGTGCTAGTCCTGTTTTGGGTATCAAATCAAAATCCTGTAAGCAAAAGGTGAAGGATTCAGAAGTGAAAGGAAAGATGGTGGCTCTAACTTTGCCAAAGTAAAAAGTACAGGCCTCTGCCATCAGTGAAGAAAGAACCTAAATCTGGTAAGAGTTTCAAACGGGCTCAGCACCTCCTGGCACACATAGAGCGGCATCGCGCTGCCCCAAGAAAATCACATCTCTACACGTCAGACCCTTTCCAGTCCATTTTGCCCCATCCACAAAATGAAAATGCCACTTGATTTACTAAACCTAAAAATTCTGTTGGGAGGCAAAGGAGAGTTAGAGAATTTGCAATGAATTTAACCTGCCAGGAGAGGGAGTTTAACACCAAGCTTCCAGAAACAGGCTGCGTGGTAGCTACAACGTCCAGAAACCCAGGTTTCAACGCGGCCCGGCTGCACAACCCAAAGGAAATTCAGCACCAGGCGAGTGAAGTGACTTACCTGTGCACAGCTGCACTCGCAGACTTCGGAGCCCCCACCTAATTCTATAACGCTGTATGTCCATGAACTTAATAACAGAAGGTCAGGGGAGAGACGTTCTGAGAGCAATGAAAGTCTATCTTAAGATAAAGATGTTTCTGAAGCTGATTTTTCAAGTCAAACTTGAGAGAGAAATTCAAAGGCTATGTTCTCATATCACATTCCTGGGTTTGGGAGGTTCATTCACAGCTTAATCCTGTCCCCTGAAGTCACGGTTACGTAAGTATGCTGTGTCACTTGCTGTCCCCACCCCCAACACAGGAGATGCAATGTAACCTGAGCTCCCTGGCTTCAGCCACTGAAAACACTTACACAACACTGGGACCATTCCAAATTGACTTGTTTCCTCTAAACAAAGGGCAAGCTATTTGATTTTCATCCTTCTACTTCGTTCACATTTGTATTTCTGTATATACAGAAGACACTGAAAAAGATAAATAAGATTGAAGGGTATTTGCAAATTTTCTTCAATTCTTGAGTAAAACAGGAAAGTCAACTATTTAACGTCACAGAAGAGTAACCAAAAAAAAAAATTTATGGGCCTGCTTAGCCCCAATTTAAAAACATCACATCTCCTGGCTGAACTGAGCTTAAGGGCTTTGGATGGGCTTCATTTCCCACGTAGAGACTGTTTCTAGAGCCAGGCCCCATACGCTACTGCCACACAGAAGGGCTTTGAGGGCACATGGGAAACGGCTCTCCAAGAACACAGGAGACACATCAGCAGTCTCTTCTGACTACTCTTCTTGCCCTCTCTTCCTTCTCTGGACTACTCCAGCTACTGGGCAGGCTTCGATTACGGAATGATGACTCACCCGCATTCCTGCCTTGTTTGCATATCATGCTATGACTAAGTCCCATGAGATTTGATTTGTCTTCGCAACCAAAGAACCTAAAAAAGTTTGATACACAGTAAGAGTTCAAAAAAATTCTCAAGTGAGTCAACAGCAAAACAAGAATCCACAAAATTATGCAAAATGATGCAATTTTCAAACTAAAGCAACAAGTAACTGTATCTTACACTCTAAACACCTGACAAACCCAGCAGCATTAGAGGGTTTCCCAACTCTGGATCCTTTTTTTTTTTTTCTTTTTTTTGAGACAGAGTTTCACTCTTGTCGCCCAGGCTGCTGGAATGCAGTGGCACAATCTCAGCTCACTGCAACCTTTGCCTCCCGGGTTCAAGCCATTCTCCTGCCTTAGCCTCCCAAGTAGCTGGGATTGCAGGCATGTGCCACCATGCCTGGCTAATTTTTTGTATTTTTAGTAGAGACGAGGTTTTGCCATGTTGGTCAGGCTGGTCTCGAACTCCTGACCTCAGGTGATCCGCCCGCCTTGGCCTCCCAAAGTGCTAGTATTACAGGCGTAAGCCACCACGCCTGGTCTGGATCCTTTTTTAAAAAGTGGGCCAATGAAGGGTGGGTATGGTGGTTCACACCTGCAATTCCAAAGACTTTGGGAAGCTAAGGTGGCAGGATTCTTTGAGCCCAGGTGTTCAATACCAGCCTGGGAAACTTGGTGAGACCTCATCTCTAATTATTAACAAATTAATAAAAAGTAGCTCAATGGGCTGGGCGCGGTAATCCGAGCACTCTGGGAGGCCAAGGCGGGTGAATCACTTGAGGTCAGGAATTCAAGACCAGCCTGACCAACACGGGGAAGCCCCGTCTCTACTAAAAATACAAAATTAGTGGCTCAAGCCTGTAATCCCAGCACTTTGGGAGGCCGAGACGGGCGGATCACGAGGTCAGGAGATCAAGACCATCCTGGCTAACACGATGAAACCCCGTCTCTACTAAAACTACAAAAAACTAGCTGGGCAAGGTGGCGGGCACCTGTAGTCCCAGCTACTGGGGAGGCTGAGGCAGGAGAATGGCATAAACCCGGGAGGCGGAGCTTGCAGTGAGCTGAGATCCGGGCACCGCACTCCAGCCTGGGCGACAGAGCGAGACTCCGTCTCAAAAAAAAAAAAAAAAAAAAAAATTAGCCAGGCGTGGTGGCACATGCCTGTAATCCCAGCTACTCAGGAGGCTGCGGCAGGAGAATAGCTTGAACCTGGGAGGCAGAGGTTGCAGTGAGCAGAGATGGCGCCACTGTACTCCAAAAATGTAGGTCAATGAAGCTAAGGGCAAACTGTTCAATTACTACATACAATGAGTGCTATTTAACAGGTATGAGTCTGGGCTGGGCACGATGGCTCATGACTGTAATCCCAGCACTTTGGAAGGCCAAGGCAGGAGGATCACCTGAGGTCAGGAGTTTGAGACCAGCCTGACAGATATGGTGAAGCCCGTCTCTACCCAAAATACAAAACTAGCCAGGTGTGGTAGCACATGCCTGTAATCCCAGCTACTCAGGAGGCTGAGGCAGGAGAGTCGCTTGAACCCGGGAGGTGGGGGTTGCAATGAGCCGAGATTGCGCCATTGCACTCCAGCCTGGGCAACAAGAGCGAAACTCCATCTCAAAACAAAAAAAAAAAAAAAAGGTATGAGTCTCAACTTAGATAATTGCATTGTTGACACTATTATACTTTCTAGATCAGCACTGTCCAATAGAAATATAATGCAGTACAAATGTATAATTCTGAATTTTCTAGTATCCATATTTTTAAAAATAAAAAAGAAACAGGTGAAATTAATTTTCATGATATAGTTTATTTAGCCCAATAGATCTAAAATATTATTTCAAAATGTAATCAAGGGCTGGGCACGGTGGCTCATGCCTGCCCAAGTGGAAGGATCACTTGAGTTCAGGATTTCAAGACAAGCCTGAGCAACATAGTGAGACTCCATCTCTATGAAATTTTAAGAAATGAGCTGGGTGTAGTGGCACACACCTGCGTCCCAGCTACTCAAGAGGCAGAGGTGGGATGACTGCTTGAGCGCAAGAATTTAGTTAAAAGCTGCAGAGAGCTATAGTCATGCCACTGCACTCCAGCCTGGGCAGCAGAGCAAGACCTCATCTCCTGCCCAGGCACACTGGCTCATGCCTGTAATCCCTGCACTTTGGGAGACCGAAGCACGTGGATCACTTGAGGTCAAGAGTTTGAGAGCAGCCTGGCCAACATGGTGAAACTACATCTCTACTAAAAATACAAAAATTAGTCGGGCGTGGTGGTGGGCACCTATAATCCCAGCTACTCGGGAGGCTATGGCAGGAAAATTGCTTGAACCCAGGAGGCGGAGGTTGCAGTGAGCTGAGATCGCACCACTGCACTCCAGCCTGGGTGGCAGACCAAGACTCCACCTCAAAAAAAAAAAAAAAAAAAACCTCATCTCTAACAACAACAAATGTGATTAATGTAAAATTATTAGTATTTTACATTCTTTTTTCAAAATCGATCTTTGAAATCCACTGTGTATTTTATACTTATAGCACACCTCAATTTGGACTCACCACATTTCATGTGCTCAATATGTGATTATGTGGCTCGTGGCTACTACACAGGACAACACTGGGCTAGAATACATTCTGAAGGCAGAATACAAGCAGCTCTCCTCTTGGCGTGGATAGGAAAACTAACAAGCAGATGATACCCCAGGCCCCGCTGGGTATGCAACATCCATCTTTTGTGCTTCATTACAACACGTATGTGAGGAAAAGGACAGAGAAATGTAAAACTCCTGAATCTCGAACTGGGAATAATTTAATTGTTCTTAGCACAGAAGAGGAAAAAATAGCACTTACAGTAAAAGGAACTTTAAAATGTCTATTTGACAGGTGATACATAATGTATAAGGAAGCCCTGCTGGCAGCACACGGTACTGCCCAGTAACACCGAGAGCTCAGCACAAAGAGTCTGAAAACACACTCACACGAAACTCAAAGCAAAATACAGTACAGAGACTGAGCTACCAATAAAAAATTTAATAAGTATGTCTCAAAGCACATGAAAGGAACCTGTGGCTGGAGATTTAAGGCCAATACAGCAGAATACATCATTTCTTGTTTTTTTTTTGTTGTTGTTTTTTGGTACAGTCTCTGTTACCCAGGTTGGAGTGCAATGGCGCGATCTCGACTCACTGCAACCTCTGCCTCCTGGGTTCAAGCAATTCTCCTGCCTCAACCTCCTGAGTAGCAGGGATTACAGATACCCGTCACCACGCCCAGCTAATTTTTTTATTTTTAGTAGACAGGATTTCACCATGTTGGCCAGGCTGGTCTTGAACGCCTGACCTCAGGTGAACCACCCACCTTGGCCTCCCAAAGTGCTAGGATTACAGGCGTGAACCCCTGCACCCAGCCGCATATAACTGTTTCATTGGCCCATATTCTAACACCTGGGAAATTTGTTAGTCTTCTGAATACGATACAGAACACTTCCTGTGCACATTTACACAGCGTGGTCCAGTGACATGACACTGTGTGACTGGTCAGAATATGTGCCCTAACAACAGTTCCGTGACTCAAAATCAAACCACAGGAGATGAAGGCAGGGAGCATCCACTCCAAGGTGGAATACCCGGTAAGCGCATGAGTGAGTGGTCTCTGCGAGCTGAGGATGAGTGACAGACACCTAAGAGCATCGTTGACTCTGTCTTCCCAAAGTTTGGCCCTGAACGCAGGGAAAATGTGTGTGATGCCACCAAACACAGTTTGGGGCACAGGCCACTGAAGGGGCAATGTATCAAATCAGTGCACTAAGAAGCAAGATTCACTGGACAGAATATAAAGCAGGGACCTGGTGACACTGGTTTCAGCATCAACTAATAGGCTGATTTAAAAGGTAACAGAATAGGCCAGGTGCGGTGGCTCATGCCTGTAATCCCAGTATTTTGGGAGGCCAAGGCAGGTGAATCACTTGAGGCTAGGAGTTCGAGACCCTCCAGGTTGGCCAACATGGTGAAACCGTGTCTCTACTAAAAATATAAAAATTAGCTGGAAGTGGTGGCACATTCATGTAATCCCAGTTATTCGGGAGGCTGAGGCAGGAGAATCGCTTGAACATGGGAGGTGGAGGTTGCATTGAGCCAAGATTGCGCCACAGCACTCCAGCTTAGGCAACAGAGCAAGACTCCATCTGAAAACAAAAAACAAAGGCCGGGCGTGGTGGCTCATGCCTGTAATCCCAGCACTTTGGGAGGCTGAGGCAGGCGGATCATGAGGTCGGGAGATTGAGATCATCCTGGCTAACACGGTGAAACCCCATCTCTACTAAAAATACAAAAACAAAAAATTAGCCGGGCATGGTGGTGGGCACCTGTAGTCCCAGCTACTTGGGAGGCTGAGGCAGGAGAATGGCATGAACCCAGGAGGTGGAGCTTGCAGTGGGCCGAGATTGCACCACTGCACTCCAGCCTGGGAGAGAGAGCGAGACTCCATATCAAAAAAAAAAAAAAAAAAAAACACCAACATGATGCCATGTGTTAACATTTCCATTCAGTTCCACATATCCCCATCAAGTTCACTGCCTTGTCTATAGGACTGACTTATGCCACCTCTAGAGTCAGGTGTCAGAATAAAAGCATTCCGTCATCTTCAGAAACATGTGCCTTTCACATGAGATTACTTAAATGTTTTATTGAATATTAAAGTCATTCAGCCTGTCCTTTTTTCCATTCCTGTCATGACTATTTATAAGCACAAATATTTCTTCACTAATCTCCATCCCCTGTGTATCCCCCAAGATGTTCTATCGCTGCTGTATGGCTCCCGTTGCTGTCATCGCCTGGATCCACAAGGGATGTGCTCTCACAAGTACTATGGTCAAAAAAGTTAGAAAGATTCCAGGAGCCAGAACTCTAGGTTTTTTTAGTCTTCTGTCACTTTACTGTGCTAGGACCACTAAGATCTATTTTCACTGATATTTGTCTACATATGTAGGTATTTATGTATGCTTCATACATGACATATATAACTTTTTAAATAGGCCAGACTCAGCTTTAAAATTAACACAAAGATTAAAAAAGCAAACAGCAGCTAGGCGCGGTGGCTCATGCCTGTAATCCCAGCACCTTGGGAGGCCGAGGCAGACAGATTACCTGAGGTCAGGAGTTCAAGACAAGCCTGGCCAGCATGGTGAAACCCCATCTTTACTAAAAATACAAAAATTAGCCAGGCGTGGTGGTACACACCTATAATCACAGCTACTCGGGAGGCTGAGGCAGGAGAATCACTTGAGCAAGGGAGGCAGAGGTTGCAGTGAGCAGAGATCTTACCACCACACTCCAGCCTGGGCAACAGAGTGGGACTCTATCTCGGGAAAAAAAAAAAAAAAAGCAAACAGCAGCTGAGTATGGTTGCTCAAGCCTGTAATCCCAGCACTTTGGGAGGACAAGGCAGGCGGATCACCTGAGGTCAGACGTTCGAGACCAGCCTGGCCAACATGGTGAAATCCCGTCTCTACTAAAATACAAAAATTAGCCAGGCATGGTGGCAGGCTCCGGCAATCCCAGCTACTCAGAAGGCTGAGGCAGGAGAATCGCTTGAACCCGGGAGGCGGAGGTTGCAGTGAGCCGAGATTGCACCACTGCACTCCAGCCTGGGTGACACAGTGAGACTCCATCTGGGGGATTGGGGACTGGGGTGGGGCGGGAAGCAAACAGCGTATCTTTAAGTAAGGATAAAGTACGAAAGATGGGTAAATATTGTAATCACTGTTTATTTAAAAGGTCAATGTGGGCCAGCCCGGTGGTTTACGCCCATAATCCCAACACTATGGGAGGCCAAGGTGGGCAGATAGTTTTGAGCTCAGGAGTTTGAGATCATCCCAGGAAACAAGGCAAAACCCTGTCTCTGCAAAGAATACAAAAATTAGCCAGGCGTGGTGGTACGTGCCTGTGGTCCCACAGAGTGAGACCTTGTCTCAAACAAACAAGTAAATAAATAAATGGATCAATGTGAAAAGCCCATTCAGACACTAAAGGACTGA
Source organism: Macaca mulatta (assembly GCF_049350105.2). Lineage (NCBI taxonomy): Eukaryota > Metazoa > Chordata > Mammalia > Primates > Cercopithecidae > Macaca > Macaca mulatta. The sequence goes on from NC_133416.1 coordinate 129,778,306, forward strand.
CACAAGTCAGTAAGTATCAGAAAATTAACTAGCTCCTTAATTCAAAAGGAGCTACAAGGAAGTTTTATTTCTAAATTCTAACTGAGATAGCCCTTACAGAGCAATTTATAAAATTAGCCGGCTAACCTTAAGTGTTGATTTGAGAATATTATACAGTAAGACACTGCCAGTAAATACAAAGTTTATGGTATCTTTCCAAAGTCAAGAGTAGACATACCCCTTTGAAAAATTATTCTGGGCCGGGCGCGGTGGCTCAAGCCTGTAATCCCAGCACTTTGGGAGGCCGAGACGGGCGGATCACGAGGTCAGGAGATCGAGACCATCCTGGCGAACACGGTGAAACCCCGTCTCTACTAAAAAATACAAAAAACTAGCCGGGCGAGGTGGCGGGCGCCTGTAGTCCCAGCTACTCGGGAAGCTGAGGCAGGAGAATGGCGTAAACCCGGGAGGCGGAGCTTGCAGTGAGCTGAGATCCGGCCACTGCACTCCAGCTCGGGTGACAGAGCGAGACTCCGTCTCAAAAAAAGAAAAAAGAAAAATTATTCTGTGCTTAGGAAAAGTATGTTTTTAAAACTTAAGATGTGTATGACACAGTACAGAACACAAGTTGTACCTAGAGCAGTTTTAAAAAGGAAGGACAGAATCAAAAACCAACCCAGGGAGAAGGTTGGGACATAAGACAATTTTTTTTTTTTTTTTAGAGATAGAATTCTGTACTGATGCAACTGCCTGCAATTATGAATGCCTTTGCAGAGCTCAGTCTGAGTGAAGATTTATATTCCTACTACTTAGCACGCAGAAAATAAAGAGCCTCCCAATGTTCCTCCATCTGCAAAAAAAAAAAAATGTTTTAAGGGAACATGGAAAGCTGAATAATTTGAGTTATTTTGTTCATTTACACAAAATTCTACAAAATTCCTGCGACTTTATAACTCTAACACATACCACTAGCTTAGACACAGATCTTAAAAGGGGCTGAAATTACTAGGCCTCTCTAGTATCTCCCAGAAGAACTTACTTAATGGGTCGGCAGCAGTCAATTATACTAATGTGCAAAAAGAAGCAATGTGCTTAATATAGCATCATAAAATTGTAGAATCAGAAGAGACGGTAGCAATCTAGTTCAACTTCCTCATTTTACCAACAAGAAAATGATTCTAAACAGTGAAATCACTTGTCAAGGTCATACTTACTTAACAGTCTAGAACTAAAACCCCAATCTCCAGGCTCCTGATCCTAATGTAAACTGATATATAAATGTTTCTGAATTATTATATACAGCAGTGAGATCAAAGAGTCCATCTCAAAGCAAGTTAAAATTGACCTCCCCAGCCAAGGTGGCTCACACCTGCAATCTCAGCACTTTGGGAAGCTGAGGCAGGAAGATCACTTGAGCCCAGGAGTTCGAGACCAGCCTGGGCAACATGGCAAAACCCCATCTCTACAAAAAATTAGCCAGGTATGGTGTCGCGTGCCTGCAGTCCAAGCTATCTGGGAGGCTGAAGGAGGAGGATCACCTGAGCCTGTGACACAGAGGCTGCAGTGAGCTGTGATTGTGTCACTGCACTCCAGCCTGGATGAGTTTGTTTTTTTTTTTTTAACTTTTGAGACAGAGTGAGACCACGTGCTACAAGGAGGGTTTTTGGTGTGACTCTGTCTCAAAAAACAATAATAGTAATTGATTTCCTTTTCCATTCCTCACAAAGGAAAAAAGTAAGCATATTGTTGCCCACCCCTTAAAGAGTCAGAAACGGCCCACGCTAAAAGCAAAAGCATACCAAAACTGTTTGCTCTGAACAAGAAAAGCGCACAAAAACAACTCTTAAAAGAATCAACGTCTTTCATATTGGGTTGCGTTTTTTTCTCTTTATAAAAGCTTTCTTGCCTGTAATGCCAGCACTTTGGGAGGCCGAGGCAAATCATCTGAGGTCAGGAGTTCAAGACCAGCCTGATCAACATGGCGAAATCCCATCTCTACTAAAAATACAAAAAATTAGCCAGGCGTGGTGGTGGGCACCTATAATCCCAGCTGCACGGGAGGCTGAGGCAGGAGAATCACTTGAACCCAGGAGGCAGAGGTTGCAGTGAGCAGAGATCACACCATCGCACTCTGGCCTAGGCGACAAGAATGATACTCCGTCTCAAAAAAAAAAAAAGTTCGTTTTTATTTTGCAAATGAGCAAAATTAACAGTTGCTATAGGTCTTGGGACACAATGGACAAACAATCACATTTTTTTTCCCATGCCAATAAAAGTGTTTCCCCCATTCTGATTGAAATAAAAGGACAAAATTGAGGGGTTGAAGTAAGAGATCAGAAAGACACCGGGATTACAGGGAAGAATTATTACATTTACTGAGTTTTACACACATTAATTCACTTAATCTTCACAACAACTATATGAAGCAGCTATTCTCTCCAATTTATAGGTAAGAAAACTGAACTCCAGAAAGTTAAGAAATCTGTACTATCTTCCAAAAGAAACAGAACCAAATTTTTTTGTTTTTGAGAAAGAATCTCAGTCACCCAGGCTGGAGTGTGATCTTGGTGTGATCTTGGCTCACTGCAACCTCCACCTCCCAGGTTCAAGTGATTCTCCTGCCTCAGCCTTCCAAGTAGCTGAGATTACAGATGTGCACCACCATGCCTGGCTAATCTTTTGTATTTTTAGTAGAGACGGGGTTTTGCTATGTTGGCTAGGCTAGTCTCGAACTCCTGGCCTCAAGTGATCCACCCGCCTTGGCCTCCCAAAGTGCTGGGATTACAGGTGTGAGTCACTGCACCCAGCCTGATTTCTTGCTCTTAATCTGCATTCCATTAACAGCTAGTTTCCTCGAGAAGCAGGACACACACCTGTTTTAGTCAAGTTCCCCAATGTCTGGGCTAGCACCTCCCTATAGAAGATGCTTAATAAATATCTGCTAAATATAGAAACTAAAAGATAAAGCATTCTTTTGTATACCATTTTCATTCCAAATGGTAACATACCATTGTTCTATGCTTTGCTTTTGTAACGTTATATTTATTTTTATTTATGTACACACACACACACTTTTTTTTTTTTTTTTTTTTTTTGAGATGGAGCCTTGCTCTGTCGCCCAGGCTGGAGTGCAGTGGCGCGATCTCAGCTCACTGCAAGCTCCGCCTCCCGGGTTCCTGCCATTCTCCTGCCTCAGCCTCCCGAGTAGCTGGGATTACAGGCGCCGCCACCACGCCCGGCTAATTTTTTTTGTATTTTTAGTAGAGACGGGGTTTCACTGTGGTCTCGATCTCCTGACCTCGTGATCCGCCTGCCTCGGCCTCCCAAAGTGCTGGGATTACAGGCGTGAGCCACCGCGCCCGGCCTAAAGCTGTTATTTCTTTAAAAACTGGCATACTTAGCAGTTTTCCTACTTACTATCTACAACCAGTTATTTTCTTTTTTTTTTTTTTTAAGAGATAGAGTCTCACTCTGACACCCCAGCTGGAGTGCAATGGCACAATCATGGCTTACCGCAGCCTCAACCTGCTGGGCTCAAGGAATCCTCCCACCTCAGCCTCCTGAGTAGCTGAGACCACAGGTATACACCACCATCCCTGGCTAACTTTTATTTTTGTAGAGACGGAGTTTTGCCATGTTGTCCTGAGCTCAAACTCCTGAGCTCATGGGATCCACCCTCTTCAGCCTCCCAAAGTGCTGGGATTACAGGAGTGAGCCACTGCACCTGGTCAAAAATTTTTTTATAAGACTGAGGCCAGGCATGGTGGCTCACCCCTGTAATCCCAGCACTTTGGAAGGCTGAGGTGGGCGGATCTCATGAAGTAATGAGTTTGAGACCAGTCTGGCCAACATGGCAAAACCTCGTCTCTACTGAAAATACCAAAATTAGGTGTGGTGGCACACGCTTGTAATCCCTGCTACTCAAGAGGCTGAGGCAGGAGAATCATTTGAACCCGAGAGGTGGAGGCTGCAGTGAGTTGAGATCATGCCACTCCACTCCAGCCTAGGTGACAGAGCGAGACTCCATCTCTTAAAAAAAAAAAAAAAAAAGACTGAAAGGACATATTCTAAAATATTAAAAAGATTCCTCTGGGCAGTAGCATCATGGATAATTTCTTTTTTCCTGTGTTTTTGTATCTATGCAAATTTTATAATTTATACAATTAACACACATATTTTAAGAGAACATTATGTTACTAAAATGTAAAGCCCATCTTAAAACTAATGTATAAAGAAAAAATAAACCTAAGACCCTAAAAAAACTTCACTGGAAAATATTTTCTAAAATCTAAACTTGACTCTAATACTAGATTCTCAAGATGACAACCTAAGCAAGCTACGTATCCCTTTCAACAGAAACTAGTAATATGGTTTCATGTAATAAAGACACCCACTTTTCAGAAACCCAGGAAATAAGTTTTCTTTCACTTAGGCTATAAGCAAAATCACCCTGCTTATAAAGTTTATTTATTCCACAATCTAGAAAGGAAAAGTCTAAATAGGTTCCTTCCTGCTTTAAGGTATTAGAACATAATGTCTTAATAAGTCATTATATGGGGTAAATCAGCTAGAGAGAGGATGCAAGAGGTCAGAGGCCTTGATTAAAAGATTTTCAGAGCTGGGTGCAGTGGCTCAAGCCTGTAATCCCAGCACTTTGGGAGGCCGAGACTGGCGGATCACGAGGTCAGGAGATCGAGACCATCCTGGCTAACACGGTGAAACCCCGTCTCTACTTAAAAAATACAAAAAAACTAGCCAGGCGAGGTGGCGGGGGCTTGTAGTCCCAGCTACTCGGGAGGCTGAGGCAGGAGAATGGCGTAAACCCAGGAGGCGGAGCTTGCAGTGAGCTGGGATCTGGCCACTGCACTCCAGCCTGGGCCACAGAGCGAGACTCCGTCTCAAAAAAAAAAAAAAAAAAAAAGATTTTCAGGAAAACATCCCTAGTGACTCTTATCTTTCCTGAGAAGAGGGGGGAAAGATGCCAAATATTTCACTGCAATACTTGAGTAAAGGAAGAGATTTTTAGAATCACGGAAGAAAAATAAAAGACTCATTATATTGCCTTCCCTTTATACATCAAACCCAAATTCTGGATGATTTGCACATCGTGAACATCTGGCTCTTCTTCTGGCCCTTAACTTCGGAGAAGATATTATAAATCAAGGACTCAGCAATTTTAAGTGTTAAAAAGGGGCAGAGTTAAACTGGGATCTATCCAAGCCATACTTAGACAGAAGCAAGCAAAGGAGCAAACAAACACCAAACTACTTAATTCAAGTCGGAAGTATTCTGGAGCTTATGCTTATAGAAAACATTAGGGCAGCAAAATGTCTGCCTGTAGTCTCATTAGCATTCCTGCAAAGAGGTAGGTGAGAATACACTTCCCCGGGGTAAGAGACACCAGGGAGGGTTCCCAACAGGGATTCTGTAACATGACTACTTCCTCTTTTCAAAGATTTTTGAAAACCATACTTTTAAGATTTTGTTGCTGAACCACAATAAACAATTAAAAAGCAGACCCACCCATTGAGTTAGTGCTAGTGGAATCTGTCCTTCTGGAAGTGCCAGATGGAGATTTACAAAAAAAAAAAAAAAAAGCTCTTTACTAATTGTGGCCAAGATTCCTTGGTACTTGGTGCCAGGGCCAGGATATTACCCCAGATGTCCTAGCCAAATTCAAGGTTGGCTAATTACAGTCTGACAACCTACAAATAACAAAAAAAGGCCTCCCTCTGTTCCCTTGATTGAAACCTGAAGAGGTCACTCTTCTTTGAAATTATTTTTATTTTTTAATTTAGACTGAATAGTGCACTGTAATATGTGCACTTGGTTTTTGGGATTTTTTTTTTTTTTTTTTTTTTGAGACAGGGTCTCACTCTATTGCCCAGCTTGGAGTGCGGTGGTTTGGTTTTTGGGGTTTTTGTTTTGAGACAGGCAGTGGTGTGAATACAGCTCACTGCAGCCTCCTGGGATCAGATCTTCTGGGTTCCAGAGATCCTCCTGCCTCAGCCTCCCAAGTAGGAGGGAATACAGGCATGTACCCCCATCACACTCAGCCAATTTTTTAAAAGTTTTGTAGAGACAGGGGTCTCAATGTGTTGCCCAGGCTAGTCTCAAACTCTTGGACTCAAGTGATCCTCCTGCCTTAGTCTCCCAAAGGGCTGGGAGTACAGACATGAGCCACTGCGCCTGGCAAAAAATCTGTTTTGTTTTGGTTTTGGGTTTTTTTTTTTGAGATGGAGTTTCGATCTTTTTGCCAAGGCTGGAGTACAATGGCGTGATCTCAGTTCACTGCAACCTCCACCTCCCTTGTTCAAGCAATTCTCCTGCCTCAGCCTCCCAAGTAGGTGGGATTACAGGCGCCTGCCACCATGCCTGGCTAATTTTTCGTATTTTTAATAGAGACAGGGCTTCACCGTGTTGGCCAGGATGGTCTTGATCTCTTGACCTCGTGATCCGCCCGCCTCGGCCTCCCAAAGTGCTGGGATTACAGGCATGAGCCACCACGCCTGGCCCAAAATTTTTTTGTTTGTTTTTTTTTTTGAGACGGAGTCTCGCTCTGTCACCGGGCTGGAGTGCAGTGGCCGGACCTCAGCTCACTGCAAGCTCCGCCTCCCGGGTTCCCGCCATTCTCCTGCCTCAGCCTCCCGAGTAGCTGGGACCACAGGCGCCCGCCACCTCGCCCGGCTAGTTTTTTGTATTTTTAGTAGAGACGGGGTTTCACCGTATTAGCCAGGATGGTCTCGATCTCCTGACCTCGTGATCCGCCCGTCTCGGCCTCCCAAAGTGCTGGGATTACAGGCTTGAGCCACTGCGCCCGGCCGGCCCAAAATTCTTGTACAGTACCATCGGTCATTACGGTTTCCCTTAAGAGTGCATTGTAACTCAAATGCCAACTTAAAGCATACAGATTCTTTGAGTTCTGCCTATATGGGAAACACACTACGTATATAAAATACTAAAAAATTAGCTAGGCGAGGTGGCATATGCCTATAATCCCAGCTACTCAGGACTCTGGGGCATGAGAATCATTTGAACCCAGGAGGCGGAGGTTGCCGTGAGCCAAGATCACACCAGTACACTCCAGCCTGGGCGACAGAGCGAGACTCTGTCTCAAAAAATAATAATAATAAATAATTTTTTAAAAAATATGACGCTGTTAATAGTTTAAAGCCTCCCTAAACAGCTATCTAAAAACTTGTATGTAGGCAAATACTAACAATTGACACTGCTTTCCAATTAAAATTGAAAAGACTTGACTAAAGTTTTCTATTAAACATAGATTTTGGTTGGGCACGGTGGCTCACACCTGTAATCCCAGCACTTTGGAAGGCCAAGATGGGTGGATCACCTGAGGTGAGGAGCTTGAAACCAGCCTGGCCAAAATGGTGAAACCGTGTCTCTTTTTTTTTTTTTTTTTGAGATGGAGTTTCGTTCTTGTTGCCCAGGCTGGAGTGCAATGGCGTGATCCCGGCTCACCGCAACCTCCGCCTCCCGGGTTCAAGCGATTCTCCTGCCTCAGCCTCCCTAGTAGCTGGGATTACAGGCATGTGCCACCACGCCTGGCTAATTTTTTTGTATTTTTAGTAGAGACGGGGTTTTTCCATATTGGTCAGGCTGGTCTCAAACTCCCAACCTCAGGTGAGGGTGCCTTGGCCTCCCAGAGTGCTGGGATTACAGGCATGAGCCACCGCACCCGGCATGAAACTGTGTTTCTACTAAAAAAACAAAAAACAAACAAACAAAAAAACATAGATTTTGAACCATAAAACTTTATTTAACTAAAAAGGATGGCTTTGCTACAAGGTGCGCAATTCCAGGAAAAAGCTACATATGCCAATATCAAGTTATCAGGCCTCTCAAAGTTAAGCAAAGATCCTGGGCCAGGCGTGGTGGCTCACGCCTATAATCCCAGCACTTCGGGAGGCCAAGGCAGCTGAATCATGAGGTCAGGAGTTCAAGACCAGCCTGGCAAAGATGGTGAAACCCTGTCTCTATTAAAAAATACAAAAATTATCTGGGCGTGGTGGCAGGTGCCTGTAATCCCAGCTACTCAGGAGGCTGAGGCAGAGAATCACCTGAACCTGGGAGGCAGAGGTTGCAGTGAGCCAAGATAGTGCTACTGCTCTTCAGCTTGGGCGATGGAGCCAGACCGTTTCAAAAAAAAAAAAGGCCAGGCGCGGTGGCTTACGCCATTTCAAAAAAAAAAAAGTCGGTGGCTCACGCCTGTAAACCCAGCACTTTGGGAGGCCAAGGTGGGCAGATCACGAGGTCAGGAGATTGACAGCATCCTGGCTAACATGGTGAAACCCTGTCTCTACTACAAATACAAAAAATTAGCCAGGTGTGGTGGCGGGCACCTGCATTCCCAGCTACGTGGGAGGCTGAGGCAGGAAAATGGCATGAACCCAGGAGGTGGAGCTAGCAGTGAGCTGAGATCATGCCACTGCACTCCAGCCTGGGTGACAGAGCAAGACTCCACCTCATTTAAAAAAAAAAAAAAAAAAAAGGCCGGGCGCGGTGGCTCAAGCCTGTAATCCCAGCACTTTGGGAGGCCGAGGCGGGCGGATCACAAGGTCAGGAGATCGAGACCACAGTGAAACCCCGTCTCTACTAAAAATACAAAAAATTAGCCGGGCGCGGTGGCGGGCGCCTGTAGTCCCAGCTACTCAGGAGGCTGAGGCAGGAGAATGGCGGGAACCCGGGAGGCGGAGCTTGCAGTGAGCCGAGATCGCGCCACTGCACTCCAGCCTGGGCAACAGCGTGAGACTCTGTCTCAAAAAAAAAAAAAAAAAAAAAAAAAAAAAAGTCCTGAATAGTCCTGAATAGATGGATACAAATAGGAAAGTATACACTGAATAGTGCATCTGAACATCAAGTACTGGGCTGGCCTTTGTGCCATTGCCAAGGTATTCTGTACATTACTTAAAATAACCTAAACTGGGCTCAATTTCTATTCACTAGCTGTGTGGACTTTTAGGCAAATTAGGGAAATTCTTTTGAGCCTCATTTTCCCCCATATCTTTATCTTCATCAAAATCATTAATAGGCCGGGCACGGTGGCTCACGCCTGTAATCCCAGCACTTTGGGAGGCTGAGGCGGGCGGATCACAAGGTTAGGAGATCGAGACCATCCTGGCTAACACGATGAAACCCCATCTCTACTAAAAATACAAAAAAATTAGCCAGGCGTGGTGGCGGGCACCTGTAATCCCAGCTACTCAGGAGGCTGAGGCAGGAGAATGGCGTGAATACGGGAGGTGGAGTCTGCAGTAAGTCGAGATCGTGCCACTGCACTCCAGCCTGGGAGACAGAGCAAGACTCCGTCTCAAAAAAAAAAAAAAATCATTAATAAGATGACATAGTCAGGCCGGGCGCGGTGGCTCACGCCTATAATCCCAGCACTTTGGGAGGCCGAGACGGGCGGATCACGAGGTCAGGAGATCGAGACCATCCTGGCTAACACGGTGAAACCCCGTCTCTACTAAAAAAATACAAAAAACTAGCCGGGCGAGGTGGCGGGCGCCTATAGTCCCAGCTACTTGGGAGGCTGAGGCAGGAGAATGGCGTGAACCCGGGAGGCGGAGCTTGCAGTGAGCTGAGATCCGGCCACTGCACTCCAGCCTGGGTGACAGAGCGAGACTCCGTCTCAAAAAAAAAAAAAAAAAAAGATGACATAGTCATCACAGTAGTAAAAGCCTACAGTCCTACAGTCCCAGCTACTGGGGAGGCTGAGATGGGAGGATCACTTAAGCTCAGGAATTTGAGTCTATCCTGGGCAATATAACAAGACCTCTTCTCAAAAAATTAATTAATTAAAAATAACATGGTTGCTGGGAGCAGTGGCTCACACCTGTAATTCCAGCACTCTGGGAGGCTGCAGTGGGTAGATCACCTTAGGTCAGGAGTTCAAAACCAGCCTGACAAACACAGTGAAACCCCATCTCTACTAAAAATATAAAACTAGCCAGATGTGGTGGTATATGCCTGTAATCCCAGCTATTTGGGAGGCTGAGGCAGGAGAACTGCTTGAACCCAGGAAGCGGAGGTTGCAGTAAGCAGAGATCACGCCATTGCACTTCAGCCTGGGTGACAAGAGTGAAACTCCATCTCAAAAAATAATTATAACAATAACATGGTGCCCGAGTGCAGTGGATCACACTGGTAATCCCAACACTCTGGGTGGGAGAATCTCTTGAGGCCAAGAGTTCAGAAAAAAAAACTTGCTGGGCCGGGCGGTGGCTCACGCCTGTAATCCCAGCAGTTTGGGAGGCCGAGGTGGGTGGATCACCTGAGCTCAGGAGTTCGAGACCAGTCTGGCCAACACGGTGAAACCCCGTCTCTACTAAAAATACAAAAATTGGCCGGGCGCAGTGGCTCAAGCCTGTAATCCCAGCACTTTGGGAGGCCGAGACGGGTGGATCACGAGGTCAGGAGATCGAGACCATCCTGGCTAACATGGTGAAACCCCGTCTCTACTAAAAAATACAAAAAACTAGCCGGGTGATGTGGCGGACGCCTGTAGTCCCAGCTACTTGGGAGGCTGAGGCAGGAGAATGGCATGAACCCGGGAGGCGGAGCTTGCAGTGAGCTGAGATCCGGCCACTGCACTCCAGCCTGGGTGACAGAGCGAGACTCCGTCTCAAAAAAAAAAAAAAAAAATACAAAAATTAGCCAGGTGCGGTGGCACACACCTGTGATCCCAGCTACTCGGGATGCTGAGGCAGGATAATCGCTTGAACCTGGGAGGAGGAGGTTGCAGTGAGCTGAGATTGCTCCATCGCACTCCAGACTGGGGGACAAGAGCAAGACTTCATCTAAAAAAAAAAAAAAAAAAGGAATATGCTGTGTGTGGTGGTGCACGCCTGTAGTCCTAGCTACTTGGGAGGCTGAGGCAGGAAGATGGCTTGAGCCCAGAGTCCAAGGCTACACTGAGTGATAACTGTGCCACTGCACTCCAGCTTGGTGACAGAGTAAGACCTTATCTCTAAAAAATAAAAGCAATTTTTTAAAAAGGCATAAAATTATTCAGTTTTTGTTTTTGTTTTGAGATGGAGTCTCACTCTGTCGCCCAGGCTGGAGTGCAGTGGCGTGATCTTGGCTCGCTGCAAGCTCCACCTCCCGGGTTCACACCATTCTCCTGCCTCAGCCTCCGGAGTAGCTGGGACTACAGGCACCCGCCACCACACCTGGCTAATTTTTTGTACTTTTAGTAGAGACGGGGTTTCATCGTGTTAGCCAGGATGGTCTCGATCTCCTGACCTCGTGATCCACCCACCTAGGCCTCCCAAAGTGCTGGGATTACAGGTGTGAACCACTGCACCCAGCCAAATTATTCTCTGTATTTTTAAATATTTCAACAAAGACATATTTTAAGGACTACAGCCTAGAAAGTCTTCGATGTCCTGCCTCCTCCTTCCTTCTCCCTAGGATGTCTTCCTCTCTGGGCTTTACATTCCCTTACTTCCTTTCAGTCTCTACTCAAAAGTCACATTCTCAGCTAGGTCTTCTCTTGCTGCCCTGTGAAAAATTTCCATTCTTCTAACTCTTATCCCCAGTACTTGATACTTTCCCTTCTCTGATTGTTTTTTCTTTGCCATGTGTCACCTAACATACAATAAATTTAGTTTTTGTTTCTCGTCTGCCTTCCCTACTTGAAGGGAAGTTCCAAGAGAATAGGAATTTGTCTTTTATTCACTGTTTTATCACCAGCATCTAGAACAGCACCTGGCACACAGTACATGCTCAATAAATATTTGTTGCATGAATACCAAATGAGATCTAATTACAGCCCACAGATAGGTACATCATAGCCTGACAAGCTGCCTTTAGTGATGATGTCACAGTTCAAAAATACTGCAAAAGAGAACTACAGATTTGCCATAATAAACAACACTGTCTACTCTTCCTATCAAAGAAAAGCACACTTGACCTTCCATCTCATTTGTACAAGAAGAGGAAAGAAGTTGATTATTTGGATAGTGGGGCTGGGCATGGTGGCTCATGCCTGTAATCCCAGCACTTTGGGAGGCCAAGTTAGGAGGACTGTTTGAGCCTAGGAGTTCAAAACCAGCCTGGGAAATATAGCAGACCTCATCTCCACAGGAAAAAAAAATTTTTTTAATTAGCCAGGCATGATAGCACGTACCTGTAGTCCTAGTTAGTCAGGAGGCTGAAGCGGGAGGACTGCTTGAGCCCAGGAGTTCAAGGCTGTAGTGAACTATGATTATGCCACTGCACTCCAGCCTGGGTGACAGAGCGAGACCCTGTGTCTAAAAAAAAAAAAATACTGCAAAGGAGAACTACAGGCTTGCTATGACTAATAAACATTGACTACTCTTCATATCAGAGAAAAACACATTTGACCTCTCACTTAGAGAAGAAGTTGATTATTTGGATAGTGGAAAGTCATACAAAGTGAAAGTCTCAATTTAGTTAACAATATGTAGACAAAATTCTCTTGTAATGCTAACAAATATTAAACCCTCTTCCTGTGACTTTACTATACTACCTTCTGTTTTTTTCCTTTGGTTTGACTGCTATAAAATCAATCCTGACCTTTATGAACCTTACATTCTCAATTAACTGAGAAACAGATGGGCGTGGTGGCTCACACCTGTAATGCCAACACTTTGGGAGGCCAAAGCAGGTGGATCACTTGAAGTCAAGAGTTGGAGACCAGCCTGGTCAACATGGTGAAACCCCAGCTCTACTAAAAATACAAACATTAGCAAGGCATGGTGGCAGATTCCTGTTGTCCCAGTTACTTGGGAGGCTGAGGTGGGAGAATCACTTGAACCCAGGAGACAGAGGTTGCAGTGAGCCAAAATTGCACCACTGCACTCCAGCATGGGCAACAGAATGAGACTCTGTCTCAAAAAAAAAAAAAAAAAAAAAAAAAACTTAATTAAAAAAAAAAGAAATAAACATTTACTGAGTACATGGAACTCCGCAGAATTCTGCAAGGGTCCCATAACATGAAAACCCTGGCCTTGATATATCTATTCAAGGAAGACCAGAAATCCACCTGTAAGTAAGAATGAAGAACATCAGGTGCCCAGTATGTGATGGATTCAAAGGTGCCTACCTTTGTATGGGCCATAAGAGAATCAACTCATCTCTTACACACCATCCACTGGCTTTCGAATCCCAGCAGACAGCACTAAAAAAGCAAGAATCAGCCGGGCACGGTGGCTCATGCCTGTAATCCCAGAACTTTGGGAGGCTGAGGCTGGTGGATCACTTGAGGTCAGGAGTTTGAGACCAGCCTGGCCAAAATGGTGAAACCCTGACTCTACTAAAAATACAAAAATTAGGCCGGGCGCGGTGGCTCAAGCCTGTAATCCCAGCACTTTGGGAGGCCGAGACGGGCGGATCACGAGGTCAGGAGATCGAGACCATCCTGGCTAACACAATGAAACCCCGTCTCTACTAAAAATACAAAAAAATTAGCCGGGCGAGGTGGCGGGCACCTGTAGTCCCAGCTACTCGGGAGGCTGAGGCAGGAGAATGGCGTAAACCCGGGAGGCGGAGCTTGCAGTGAGCCGAGATAGCGCCACTGCACTCCAGCCTGGGCGACAGAGCGAGACTCCGTCTCAAAAAAAAAAAAAAAAAATACAAAAATTAGCCCAGTGCCATGGTGTGCACCTGTAACCCCAGCTACTCGGGAGGCTGAGGCAGGAGAACTGCTTGAGCCTGGGAAGCAGAGGTTGCAGGGAGCCAAGGTCGCACCACTGCACTCCAGCCTGGGCGACAGAGCAAGATTCTGTCTCAAAAAAAAGAAAAAAAGAATAGGCTGGGCGCGGTGGCTCACGACTGTAATCCCAGCACTTTGGGAGGCCGAAGCGGGCAGATCATGAGGTCAGGAGATCGAGACCATCCTGGCTAACAGGATGAAACCCTGTCTCTACTAAAAATACAAAAAATTAGCCAGGCGTGGTAGCAGGTGCCTGTAGTCCCAGCTACTAGAGAGGCTGAGGCAGGAGAATGGTGTGAACCTGGGAGGCAGAGCTTGCAGTGAGCCGACATTGCACCACTGCACTCCAGCCCGGGCGACAGAGCAAGACTCTGTCTCAAAAAAAAAAAGAATCAAACATGACTGAGTTAGTTCACGCCCCTTATGAGTCACATGGGATGTGACAGACTGAATTTTAGCCACTAGGTAAAAAAAAATTTTTAAGATAAGGACATCAGGCCAGGCGCAGTGGCTCACACCTATAATCCCAGCACTTTGGGAGGCTGAGGCAGGTGGATCACCTGAGGTCAGGTGACATCAGCCTGGCCAACATGGTGAAACTCCATCTCCACTACAAAAATACAAAAAATTAGCCAGGCATAGTGGCAGCTACTCAGCTACTCAGGAGGCTGAGGCAGGAGAATTACTTGAACCCAGAAGACAGAGGTTGCAGTGAGCCGAGATCACGCCATTGCACTCCAGCCTAGGCAACAAGAGTGAAACTCCATGTCAAAAAAAAAAGATAAGGACATCAGATTCTAAACTCCTCAATAGGACAGAAACCAGATTAGCTTATGTCATGCTCAAGCGCAAGCTGTGAAGCTCAAACAATGATTGAAAAAGTAGGAAAGGGCAAAATCTTGATCTTCAGGCAAAATATCTACCCAGGGTCCCACCCAGTTTCGGTTTTCCCCTTCGAACTAGGTCTAGTGGGAAGATGTACTTAACTGCTTTCTCTAAACCTGAAAAATTAGGCACAAGCCTTTGGCCAATTACCCACTTCAACTTTGCTTTAATGAAGACCAGCCTTGAGGCCAGGTACGGTAGTTCACACCCGTAATCCCAGCACTTTGGAAGCCCGAAGCCGGTGGATCACGTGAGCCCAGGAGTTCAAGACCAGCCTGGGTAACGTGGTGAAACCCCATCTCTACTACAGATACAAAAATTAGCCGGGTGAGGTGGCGCGTGTCTGTAATCCCAGTTACTCAGGAGTCTGAGGCACGAGAATCACTTGAACATGGGAGGCGGGGATTGCAGTAAGCTGAGATCAGGCCACTGCACTCAGCCTGGGGTGACAGATTGAGGTTCCCTCTTGTTGACTGATTGATTGATTGGTTGATGGACAGACAGACTAGCCTTGCATTTTGCCATAGGTTCTCTATACTATTCGAATAACTAAGCACCTGAAGTCAGAATAGCTGAGTTCACACGCTGGTTAAAGGTATTCTGACTTCAGGTGCTTAGTTATTTCATTACTATAGGGTCCTACACCACCACTTAGCTATATGACCCTGGTCAAATTACTTGACCTTTCTTTCTATGACCCTCCTGCCAAATGCACATGACGACAGCACGCTCACTGGGTTGGGGTTGATTAAATGAAATAAAACACATAAAAGACTTTCCCAGGGCCTGGCCACAAGATGCCTTCAATAAATATTCATTGTTATAATTTACAGAGAAAAAAAGGCCCCAAGTCTGAGAAGCGACATGCCTGGAGATACTTGCTAAAGGTTATCATTAAATCTAAAAGTCAAACAAACACATTCCTGACTCTGGGATACTCTCCTGATTCGTGGATACCATTGGTAACAGTAGTGATAAAAATCAAATAATAAGAACAGCCAGAATCATAACCCTAATGACAGCGGTGGCCACAGTACTTAATACTTACAGAGCTGCTAGGGGCCACTGTCCTAAAAGAGGAAGAAGGCCAGGCTGCTGAATCACACACACACACAATTACAGAATCTTCTCCACCCTCTTTTTTAAAAAACAGTTCACTGGCGCCCAAGTTTTGCTAAAAGCAGGTATCTAAACCGGTGACGGACAACGTGTAATTTCTTCATACCAAAGAGGTGGGGCTGTGCAGGGAGGAGGGGGTGGCGCTCGGCTCCTGCCAGATGGAAAAGCCACATGAAGTGGACAAACAGCAAGATTCAGGATTCACCCCCGAATCAAAATCCGATTTTTGAAAGGCAGGACCTTCCAATTCGGGCAGTCGCTAGGTTCTGCTTGTAAAATAACCTCTGAACAAGTGTCATCTGCCTTCCGCGCCAATCCCCTGCCGCGGTAGAAGGTTCGGGTTACCGGGCAGCGGTGTGATTTCGGAAACCCGAGAGCGATCTGGCCACCTCCAGCCTTCCCCGGTCTCCGAGAATCACAGCCCCACTTGGGAGGGAAACAAAAGCCGGGGCAGCAGGGGAAGCCAGTCCAGGGTGCCCTCCATGCCGGCTCGCGGGCGCCGGGCACCCAGGGCCTGAGGAATGCTCAGGTGACGGGCGCGGCGCCCGGGGCAACAGGTCCCGCCCGGCTTTGGCCTCCCGGGGGTCCAGCCGACCCCACATCCGCCCCGGGGCCCAGGGGAGAGAGCAGGGCGCCTGGGAGAGAGCGGCGCCTGGGGCGGCGCAGGGGCAAGGAGTCCAAGCTCCATCTTGAGGCGGGCGGAGGAAGCGAAGGCCCGGCTTGGCGCTGCCAGGGCCGCCACTTTTCCAGCTCCGGAGGGGCCCCCCAGGGACCCCCGGCCTCCGGCGCCGGCCACCCGAGACTCCCGCGGTCCCCTCCCGGACGGCTCCGGCGCGCGAGGCTCGGCCCCGCTCCCGGACGCCGGGCTTCGACCCCCGACCCGACCCTGGGCGGGCCCCGCAGGCCGGGAAGCGGGCAGGGGAGGTGGGGTGCCGGGAAGGGGAGAGGGCCCGCGCCGCTGCCTGCTCACCTCCTCGGACGCCGCGGGTCGCCGCCACCTGCCTCACTGCAGCAGCAGCAGCCGCCGCGGCCGCCGCCTCCCGCCTCCCGGCTCGTCGGCTCGGGGCGGGGGAGAGCGTGACGCGCCGCCGCCGCCGCGGGGCCGGGCGGGCGCGCGCCGCCAGGAGAAGACGCCGCGCGGCTCCTCCCCGCGCTCCGCCACCGCGCCCGCCCGGCCGGCCCGGCCCCCCGAGTCCGCACCGGCCCTGCAGCCCGCGCCCGGCCCCGCGCCGCCCCTCCGCCTCTTTGTCTGCGCCCACCGCGGCCCCGGGAGGACCCTGGCCCGGGCGCGCCCGCCGGTCCGCCCCCGTAACCTCCCGAGCCCCGACCTGGGGAGCAAGGTGCGAGGGAAAACCCAGAGGCCTGCTCGGAGGGCTTCTCGTCATTTCTGCAAAGTGTTCCCAGAATTTGCAAGTCACACCCGAGAGCCCGGTTCAGCCTCAACCTCAGTCTGCTCTTTGGGGCTGATTCATTTGTTTGCCCTCCCCTTCCCGCCAGACACGGGTGAGAAATCCTTTGAAACAGGCTGCAAGGCGCTTCCGACAGCAGGTTAAGTTGGGGATTGGGAAGGATCATCTCTGCCCTCGCCTCCCTCAGGGAAAGACCCTGGATGAGGCGTCCCTGGGAAAAATGCTGAAAGGAGCTGTAGAGCAGATTAAGCTTGGGAAGAACCATCTCTGCTCCCCATTTCCCTCCGGGAAAGACCGCGGGTTAAAAATCCTTTGAAACAAGCCCAGGGTTTACTCCGTTCGTTTGAGAAAAGCCCCTTTTATTCGCCCTGGCTGCTTGGACGGAGGCCCTGGTTAGTGTCCCATCCTCCCTCCCCCCTGGGATTTCCTTTAAAAGCTTTTGAAGGGGACCGGAGGGAAGGCTGCAACAGCCTGCTCGGGGCTGGGGTAGCAGAGGGCGGCCAGCATTTCACTCCCATGGACCATGGCAACCCCAGAAGCCTTACATCTCCAGGGAGGAATTTGCAGCTGTCAGGGAAGCCCAGGATTTTGCGGTGGGTAAGGGGGCAGGGGCTTCCTCCTCCTTGCCAGTGGAAGAGAATAATCGGAGGGTGACCCTCTAGCTGACCTTTATTCAAAGCACCGTGCTTCCTGGACGAGCAGGGAGAGGGAACTGCTCTGGAAACGCACGAAGTTCTGAACAAAGTAAATTTGTCTCCTGGCCCCTCCTCTCTATTCACGTCTGAAATCCTTCCAAATGCTGTTACCTAATTCAACATTGCCCTAATTTACAGGCGCAAGGTCAGGTGGTGGTGATACTCCTGAAATCCCATATCCATATTCCTAATCTGAAAGGTGCGCCTCACCCCCTAATCTAAACAGTCTTCAGCTGTAATCAGCAAGTTGTGGAATCATAGATGTCATAGAATGAGGCACAGACCACTCCTAATGGGGGAGCTCAGCTAGGAGCACTTCTGGGCTTATCTTTTCTCCTCTACTCATTAGGCTGAGCCTGTCTTTATTAAAAATATTGTTTTGCGGCTGGGTGTGGTGGCTCACACCTGTAATCCCAGCATTTTGAGAGGCCCAGGTGGGTGGATCACCTGCAGTCAGGAGTTCAAGACCATCCTGGCCAACATGATGAAACCCTGTCTCTAACAAAAAATACAAAAATTAGCTGGGCGTGATGGTGCATGCCTATAGTCCCAGCTACTGGGAAGGCTGAGGCACAAGAATTGCTTGAACCTGGGAGGTGGAGGTTGCAGTGACCAGAGTTCAAGCCACTGCATTCCAGCCTGGGCGCTGGAGGGAGACTCTGTCTCAAAAAAAAAAAAAAAAAAAAAAATATATATATATATATATATATATACACACACACACATATATATCTCATTTTGTTCATCATGGAGTCTTGGCATTAATTTTTATTTTTTTTTAAAAATCGTATCTGCTGGGCACGGTGGTTCCCGCCTGTAATCTCAGCACTTTGGGAGGCTGAGGTGGGCAGATCACGAGGTCAGGAACTCGAGACCAGCCTGGCCAATATGGTGAAACCTTGTCTCTACTAAAAATACAAAAATGAGCCAGGCGTGGTGGTGCATGCCTGTAATCCCAGCTACTCGAGAGGCTGAGGCAGAAGAATTGCTTGAAGCCAGGAGGCAGAGGTTGCAATGAACGGAGATCGCACCACGGCACTCCAGCCTGGGTGACAGAGGGAGACTCCATCTCAAAAAATAAATAAATAAATAAATAAATGGCGTATCACAAAATTATTTATCTTCACTGCCTCCTTCAATTGTATGAGCAAGGCCTGGTCTCAGCCCTACTACCAGGGCATTGACAAGGCTCAGACCCCAGGTGGCCACTGTTAGAGGACTCAAAGGTCCTCCTTCAATATTCACATTCTGTTTTTAGATCTAGCCACTGTGCTTTTTTTTTTTTTTTTTTTTTTTGAGACAGAGTCTTGCTCTGTCGCCCAGTCTAGAGTGCAGTGGAACCATCTCGGCTCGCTACAACCTCCACCTCGTGGGTTCAAGCTATTCTCCCGCCTCAGCTTTCCAAATAGCTGGGACTACAGGCACATACCACCACACCCAGCTAATTTTTTGTATTTTGAGTAGAGAGGGGGTTTCTCTGTGTTAGCCAAGATGGTCTCAATCTCCTGACCTCGTGATCCGCCTGCCTTGGCCTCCGAAAGTGCTGGGATTACAGGCGTGATGAGTCACCGTGCCGGCCACCACTGTGCTTTCTTAAATGCATGTCTTCTGTAAATATGAGAACAGCTCAATTGATGAGACATTGGAAGGTGGAAGGGATGTTGCAGAAGTAGAATGCAAAATAAGAGCTCTCAAGTCTTCATTTTACAAAGTGGGGAGGTGGGTAAATGCCTAGGGTTTTGTTTTTTGTTTTTTCCCAAAAATAAAGGTTTAACGATATCATTAATGTAACCAATAGGGATAATTAAAAATAGTGGCAGGGGCCGGGCGCGGTGGCTCAAGCCTGTAATCCCAGCACTTTGGGAGGCCGAGACGGGCGGATCACGAGGTCAGGAGATCGAGACCATCCTGGCTAACACGGTGAAACCCCGTCTCTACTAAAAAATACAAAAAACTAGCCGGGCGAGGTGGCGGGCGCCTGTAGTCCCAGCTACTCGGGAGGCTGAGGCAGGAGAATGGCGTAAACCCGGGAGGCAGAGCTTGCAGTGAGCCGAGATCCGGCCACTGCACTCCAGCCTGGGTGACAGAGCGAGACTCCGTCTCAAAAAAAAAAAAAAAAAAAAAAGTGGCAGGATTGTGTGGAAAGGAGAGGTAGTCATGTCTTAGTCATAACAGAAAGTCAATAGATAACACCTACAGTTGATAAATAACACAAGTATATTTTTATGTGTTTTTGTTTTTGTTTTCTTGAGATAAGGTCTCATTCCTGTCGCCCAGGCTGGAGCACAGTGGTGCAATTATGACTCCCTGCAGCCTCAACTTCCCAGGATCAGGTGATCCTCCCACCTCCGCCTCCTAAGTAGCTGGGACTACAGGCATTTACAGCCATGCCCAGCTAATTGTTTGTATTTTTAGTAGAGATGGAGTTTTACCATGTTGCCCAGGATGGTCTCAAACTCCTGGGCTCAGCCAACCTGTCTCCCTCAGCCTCCCAAAGTGCTGAGATTACAGGCGTAAGCCACTGCACCTGGCCCACAAGAATATTTTTAGAGGGATGGAAGTTAACACCAGAAGAACTAAAAGCAAAAAGTTAATAGTCTCTGGGGAACAGGGTTAAGACTAAGGAGGAGTGAGGAAGAAGAACTGAGAACTGTTGCTTTTCTTTTCTTTTGTTCTTTTGTTTTTGTTGTAATTGTTGTTGTTGTTTTTGAGACGGGGTCTTGCTCTGTTGCCCAGGCTAGAGTGCAGTGGTGCAATCATAGCTCATTACAACCTGGAACTCCTGGGCTGGAGCGATCCTCCTACCTCAGCCTCAGACTGGCTTGGACTACAGGCATGTGCCACCATGCCCAGCTATTTTTTTTTTTAATTTTTAGTAGAGCCAGAGTCTGTCTATGCTGCCCAGGTCTCAAACTCCTGGGCTCAAGCAATCCTCCCGTCTCGGCCTCCCAAAGTGCTGGGATTACTGGCATGAGCCACTATGCCCAGACTGCTTTTAATTATAAACCTGAATGTATTTTATTTTTTAAAACCATGTGCAAGGCCAAGAGCAGTGGCTTACACCTGTAATCCCAGCAATTTGAGAGGCCAAGGCAGGAGGATTGCTTGAGTTGAGGAGTTGGAGACCCACCTGGGCAATATAGGAAGACTCCATCTCTACCAAAAAATATATTAAAAACTGGGCAGGCACAGTGGCTCATGCCTGTAATCCCAGCACTTTGGGAGGCTGAGGCGGGTGGATTGCCTGAACTCAGGAGTTTGAGACCAGCCTGGCCAACAGGGTGAAACCCAGTCTCTACTAAAAATACAAAAATTAGCCAGCTGTGGTGGCGTGCACCTGTGGTCCCAGCTACTCGGGAGGCTGAGGCAGGATAATCACTTGAACCTAGGAGGCAGAGGTTGCAGTGAACTTGCGCCACTGCACTCCAGCCTGGGCGACAGAGCGAGAACTGCATCTCAAAAAAAAAAAAAAAAAAAAATTTCAAACCACTGTTTTTTACTGTATTGTCCTTGAATGGTGATAAGAACTATTAGTCCATGAGAGATTTAAAATCTTTCTAAACTGTGATGAATCAATTTAGACATCTTTATAGTAATTTTTTCAGGATCTTTGGGATTGTAGCTATTTTGTTGCCTTCATTTTGCTTGCCTTAATTTTATGTAATAAACACCTATTGTTCTTTAAAAAAAAAAAGAAGACAAAATACAGGAAAAAAAGTCTCCAGTTGTTTAGAATATAGGAGTCTTACACCACATCCTTTTAAAAACTAATCTACTATGGACCCTGTATTATTCAAGGGATGCAGACACAGCAAGAAATAAGAGTGAACAATCCCTGCTCTCGCCGGGCGCAGTGGCTCACGCCTGTAATCCCAGCACTTTGGGAGGCTGTGTCACCTGAGGTCAAGAGTTCGAGACCAGACTGACCAACATGATGAAACCCCTGTCTCTACTAAAAATACAAAAATTAGCTGGGCTTGGTGGTGGGCACCTGTAATCCCAGCTACTCAGGAGGCTGAGTTAGGAGAATCGCTTGAACCCGGGAGGTAGAGGTTGCAATGAGCCCAGATGGCGCCATTGCACTCCAGCCTTGGCAGTAAGAACGAAACTCCATCTCAAAAAAAAAGTTAAGTATTTAAGGTAATACATATAGCTTGCTTTTTTTTTTTTTTTTTGAGACAGTCTCTCGCTGTGTCACCCAGGCTGGAGTGCAGTGGCCCAGTCTCGGCTCACTGCAATCTCCACCTCCTGGTTTCAAGCGATCCTCCCACCTCAGCCTCCCCAATAGCTGGGATTACAGGCACCTACCACCACACCAGGCTAATTTTTCTATTTTTAGTAGAGATGGGGTTTTGCCATGTTGCCCAGGCTGGTCTCTAACTCCTGGCCTAAATCTGCCTGCCTTGGCCTCTCAAAAGTGCTAAGATTACAGTCATGAGCCACTGTGCCTGGCTTATTTTTTAAATTACTTCTACTTTTATTAATATTGCTTCAGAAATGAGAATCCAATTGATTAGCCCGTTCAACAAAGATTGACTGAAATCCTGCTGAGTCCCAAGCACTATTCTAGGTACTGGGGCTACAGCAGTGAAGATCAAGTCCCTGTCCTCAAACTGTTGACTATTACTGCTCACTGGTTTACTAAATCAGGGTGGAGTAATCACTGTTCCCTGATCTCCCCTGGTTTTATGTCCAAGGTGGGTATACTATACCAGACCACAACCCTTGTCAACATTTGGAAATGTTAACATTTCCAAAGGTAGGGAGCTAGTGCTAGTTCATTTCATAAAAAAGTGACTTAGCGACCGAGTGCAGTGGCTCATGCCTGTAATCCCAGGACTTCGGGAGATCAAAGCGGGAGGATCATGAGTCAGGGGTTCAAGACCAGCCTGACCAACATGGTTTAACCCCGTCTCTACTAAAAATACAAAAATTAGCTGGGTGTGGTAGCAAGCGCCTATAATCCCAGCTACTCAGGAGGCTGAGGCAGAAGAATCGTTTGAACCCGGGAGGCAGAGGTTATAGTGAGCCAAGATCATGCCATTGCACTCCAGCCTGGGCAACAGGGCGAGACTCCGTCTCAAAAAAAAAAAAAAAAAAAAGACTCAGCCAGAAGGAAACAGAGTCTTAAACTGCAGAGAAAAGGACACAAACAAACAAACAAAAAAACCCCAACAATGATGATGCATTCATTGACTATTTTGGACCAAAAATTAATCTTATCCCTGAATCCAATTAAGACTGCAGTATCCAGTTTATACAGACAAAATGCTGATGGTAGTGGTTTCATGGAATGTTTTAAAAAGCAAAACTGTGGGCAGGGCACGGTGGCTCATGCCTGTAATCCCAGCACTTTGGGAGGCTGAAGTGGATCACAAGGTCAGGAGTTCGAGACCAGCCTGACCACTATGGTGAAACCCCATCTGTACTAAAAATCCAAAAAAATTAGCTGGGCGTGGTGGTGTGTGCCTGTAATCCCAGCTACTCAGGAGGCTGAGGCAGGAGAATTGCTTGAACCTGGTAGGTGGAGGTTGCAATGAGCTGAGATTGTGCCACTGCACTCTAGCCTGGCGACAGAGTGAGACTCCATGTAAAAAAAAAAGCAAAACTGTGAAAAAATGACAAGCTACTGCATATATATATACACACACACACACATATATATATACGCGTATATATATATACATGCATATATATACACACACACACACACACACACACACATATATATATATATATTTTTTTTTTGGACTCAGGGTCTTGCTCTGTTCCCCAGGCTGGTGGTGCAATCATAACTCACTTCAGCCACACACTCCCTACCTCTCAGCCTCCTAAACGGCTGAAATTACAGGCACACCCCACACCCAGTGCCTATTAAATTTAAATTCATAAAACCACTTCTCAAAGAGAACCATCTTGTGACAACAAAGACTGCATTGTACATATTCAGTTAACAAAGAACAGTATCAATAGGGCACCACACACCATGATGTCAACTGTATTTAGGGCCATCTAAATAGACTAGTACTTTGAGTGCGTGCAGTTTCAAGATGAGGGGGTTGAACAAGATCACTTTTAAACTTCCAACCACAAACATTTTTAAGATTCTGTGACTTTTATCGACTAAAGCAAAACATTTGTGAAATTTGCATTTGATGCAGCAGTTCTTATCTAATTCAACAAATATTTGTTGAGTACATGGAAAGTTGATTCTATCTTCAGCAAAAATTAAGCAGACTTGACCAGGCGCGGTAGCTGATGCCTGTAATCCCAGCACTTTGGGAGACCGAGGCGGGGGGATCACTTGAGGTCAGGAGCTTGAGACCAGCCTGGCCAACAGGGTAAAACCCCATCTCTACTAAAAATACAAAAATTAGCTGGGCGTGGTGGCACATGCCTGTAATCCCAGCTAATGGGGAGGCTGAAGCAGGAGAATTGCTTGAACCTGGGAGGCAGAGGTTGCAGTGAGCCAAGGCTGCACCATTGCATTCCGGCCTGGGCAAAGAAGCAAGACTCCATCTCAAAAAAAAAAAAAAAGAAAAGAAAAGAAAAAAAAGGCTGGGCACAGTGGCTCGTCCCTGCAATCCTTTTTGGGAGGCCAAGGCAGGTGGATCACCTGAGGTCAGGAGTTCAAGACCAGCCTGGCCAGGCTGGGTGTGGTGGCTCACGCCTGTAATCCCAGCACTTTGGAAGGCCGAAGTGGGCAGATCACGAGGTCAGGAGTTCAAGACTACCCTGGCCAATATAGTGAAACTCTGTCTCTACTAAAAATACAAAAAAATTAGCCAGGTGTAGTGGTGTGCGCCTGTAGTCCCAGCTACTCGGGAGGCTGAGGCAGGAGAATCACTTGAACCTGGGAGGTGGAGGTTGTCTTGAGCCAAGATCGTGCCCTTGCACTCCAGCCTGGGCAACAGAGTGAGACTCCATCTCAAAACAAAAAAGACTAGCTTGGCCAACATGGTGAAACCCTGCCTCTACTAAAATACAAAAATTAGCAGGGCATGATGGTGGGTGCTTGTAATCCCAGCTACTCAGGAGGCTGGGACAAGAGAATCACTTGAACCTGGGAGATGGTGGTTGCAGTGAGCTGAGATCATGCCACTGCACTCAGCCTGGGTGGCTAAGTAAGACTCCATCTCAAAAAAAAAAAAAAAAAAATCAAGCAGACTCAAATATATGTACACATGTTCACAGTAGGAAAAAGTGGAAACAACCCAAATGTCCACCGATTGATGAAATGAATAAACAAATTGTGGTCCCTCCGTGCAGTGGAACATTACTCAGCTGTCAAAAAAAGAGAAGAGTACTGACGCATGATACATGCCTGGATGACAACAGAGCAAGACTCTGTATCAAAAAAAAATAATCATACAATATGGTATATATATTTTTTTTTGAGACGGAGTCTCACTCTGACACCCAGGCTGGAGTGCAATGGTGCGATCTCGGCTCACTGCACCTCTGCCTTCCGGGTTCAAGCGATTCTCCTGTCTCAGCCTCCCAAATAGCTGGGACTACAGGCGCACGCCACCATGCCTAGCTAATTTTTGTATTTTTAGTAGATATGGAGTTTCATCATGTTAGCCAGGCTGGTCTCGAACTCCTGACATCAAGTGATCCTCCTGCCTTGGCCTCTCAAAGTGTCAGGATTATACGTGTGAGCCACCACGCCCAGCCACATATTGTATGATTCTTTACTTGAAATGTCCAGAAGAGGTAAATCCATAGAGATGGCGAGCTGATTAATGGTTGTCAGGGGCTGTGGGAGGGGAGAGTTAGGAGCAACTGCTTAAGAGGTACACGGTCTCCTTTTGGGGCCAGATGCGGTGGCTCATGCCTGTAATCCCAGCACTTTGGGAGGCCAAGGCAGGCAGATCACCTGAGGTCAGGAGTTTGAGACCAGCCTGGCCAACATGGCAAAACCCCGTCTCTACTAAAAATACAAAAATTAGCTGGGTGTGGTGGCGGGCACCTGTAGTCCCAGCTACTCAGGAGGCTGAGGTGGGAGAATCACTTGAACCCAGGAGGGGGAGGTTGCAGTGAGCTGAGATCTTGCCATTGCACTCCAGCCTGGGCAACAGAACAAGACTCCATTAAAAAAAAAAAAAAAAGTGCCAGGTGCTGTGCCTCACGCCTGTAATCCCAGCACTTTGGGAGGCCAAGGTGGGCAGATCATGAGATCAAGAGATCGAGACCATACTAGCCAACATGGAGAAACTCCATCTCTACAAAAAATGCAAACATTAGCTGGGCGCGGTGGCACACGCCTGTAGTCCCAGCTACTATGGAGGCTGAGGCAGGAGAATCGCATGAACTGGGGAGGCGGAGGTTACAGTAAGCTGAGATCACCATTGCACTCCAGCCTGGCAACAGAGCAAGAGTCTGCCTCAAAAAAGAGAAGGGGGGGATCTCCTTTTGGGATGATGGAAATAATTTGGAACTAGAGGAAAGGTGGTAGTCACACAACATTGTGAATGTACTAAATTACACTGAATTGTTCACTTTATTTGTTTTGGTTTTTATTTTTATTTTTGTAGAGACAGGGTCTTCCTACATTGCCCAGGCTGGTCTCAAACTCCTGGGCTCAAACAGTCCTCCTGCCTCAGCCTCTCAAAGTGGTGGGATTATAGGCGTAAGCCACCATGCCCAGCCTAAATTGTTCTTTTTTTTTTTTTTTCCCTGAAACAGCCTCACTCTGTCACCCAGGCTGGAGTACAGTGGCTCCATCTCGGCTCACTGCAACCTCTGCCTCCCGGATTCAAGCAATTCTCCTGTCTCAGCCCCCCAAGTAGCTGGGACTACAGGTGCACACCACTACACCAGGCTAATTTCTGTATATTTAGTAGAGACAGGGTTTCACCATGTCAGTCAGGCTGGTCTCAAACTCCTGACCTCAGGTTATCCACCCACCTCGGCCTCTCAAAGTGCTGGGGTTACAGGCATGAGCCACAATGCCCGGCCGAATTGTTCATTTTTAAATGGTTGACTTTATGTTATGTGAATCTCATATCAATAAAAAATAAATAAAAGGAATAAACTATTCAAAAAAAAAAGTCAAGTAGAAAATGCATGGTAACCAGGTAGACGAAAGATTTTAGAGAAGAGATTTTTAAATCCAGAGGCAGTTTCAGCCAGGTGAAGTGGGTCACACCTGTAATCCCCACACTTTGGGAGGCTGAGGCAGGAGGATCGCTTGAGTCCAGGAGTTTGAAACCAGCCTGGTCAACACAGCCAGACTTCATCGATACAAAAAAACTTCTTACAAAATTAGTTGGGTGTGGCTCACACCTGCATTCCCAGCTGCTCAGGAGGCTGAGGCATGAGAATCACCTTAGCCTAAGAGTTCACAGCTACAGTAAGCTATGATTGTGCTACTGCGCTCTGGTCTGGGTAATAGAGCAAGGCCCTGTCTCTGAAAACAAACAAACAAACAAACAAACAAACAGGTGTCAGTTTGGACTAAAGTTCTTCTCAAGTCTAATATTTTATTATTGTACAGATTCAGCTCTTAGTGTTCAATTCTGACAACTGGATGAATCGCAGCCTTCTTAGATCTATCACCTAACCGTACAAAAGAGACCAAAATTAAATTTTTGCTAGAAATCTAAAAAATAATAATAATAATAATAAACAAGTACAAAGAATAATCAGCTCTGCCAGGCTTTTTTTTTTTTTTTTTTTTTGAGATAGAATCTTACTGTGTTGCCCAGGTTGGAGTGCAGTGGTGTGATCTCGGCTCACTTCAGCCTCTACCTCACGAGTTCAAGCAATTCTCCTACTTCAGCCTCCCAAATAGCTGGGATTACAGGTGTGCGCCACCATGCCCAGCTAATTTTTGTACTTTTAGTAGAGATAGAGTTTCACCATGTTAGCCATGCTGGTCTCGAACTCCTGACCTCAATTGATCAACCTGCCTTAGCTGCCAAAGGTGCTGGGATTACAGGCATGAGGCACTGCGCCTGGCCCTAAATTTTTATTTGTTTATTTATTTTGAGACAGGGTCTCACCCTGTTGCCTGGGCTGGAGTGCAGTGTGCAATCTTAGCTCACTGCAGCCTCAACTTCCCAGGCCTACATGATCCTCCCACCTCAGCCTCCCGAGTAGCTGGGACTACAGGTACATGCCACCACACTCAGCTAGTTTTTGTATGTTTTGTGGAGACAGGATCTTGTTATGTTGCCCAGGCTGGTCTTGAACTCCTAGGCTCAAGCAATCTGCCTACCTGGGCCTCCCAAAGTGCTGGGATTACAGGTGTGAACTATCCACCTGGATATTTTTCTTTTCTTTCTTCAGACCAGACCTTGATCTCAGACCGCCCAAGGGATTTGCTATGACTGGAAGGAAGGAGAGAGGGAAGGTAGGGCTGCTACCCAAGAAGAGTAAAAAAAAAAAAAAAAAAAAAAAAAGAATTGATATTCAGATTTTGACATTCAAAATGGTATTTTAAAAACAGCTTGAGATATAATTTACATACCCTACGATTTACCCATTGAAAGTGTGTAACTCAGGCCAGGTGCGGTGGCTCACGCCTGTAATCCCAGCACTTTGGGAGGCCAAGGTGGGCAGATCACCTGAAGTCAGGAGTTCGAGACCAGCCTGACCAACATGGAGAAACCCTGTCTCTACTAAAAATATAGAATTAGCTGGGCATGGTGGCACATGCCTGTAATCCCAGCTACTCAGGAGGCTGAGGCAGGAGAATCGCTTGAACCTGGGAGGCAGAGGTTGCGGTGAGCTGAGATGGCACCATTACACTCCAGCCTGGGCAACAACAGTGAAACTCTAACTCAAAAAAAAAAAAAAAAAGTGTGTTACTCAATGGTTTTTAATATAATACATTATGAATTTTTTAGATTGTGGTAAACTATATATAACATAAACTTTTCCATTTTAACTTTTTTTTTCCCTCTGGGAGATGAGGGTCTTGCTTTGTTGCCCAGGCTGTTCTGAAACTCCCACCTCAAGCGATCCTCCTCCTTTGGTCTTCCAAAGTGCTGGGATTATGGGGTAAGCCACTGCATCTGGCCCATTTTAACCATTAAGTATACAACTCAGAGGCATTAATTTACAATATTGGTGCCACCCCAAATAGGATTTTGCAGAGAAAAAAAAAAGTGGCAGGCCGGGCGCGGTGGCTCAAGCCTGTAATCCCAGCACTTTGGGAGGCCGAGACGGGCGGATCACGAGGTCAGGAGATCAAGACCATCCTGGCTAACACGGTGAAACCCCGTCTCTACTAAAAAATACAGAAAACTAGCCGGGCGCGGTGGCGGGCGCCTGTAGTCCCAACTACTCGGGAGGCTGAGGCAGGAGAATGGCGTGAACCCGGGAGGCGGAGCTTGCAGTGAGCTGAGATCTGGCCACTGCACTCCAGCCTGGGCGGCAGAGCGAGACTCTGTCTCAAAAAAAATAAAATAAAATAAAAAAAAAAAGAAAAAAAAAGTGGCTTGATATCCCAGCAAAAGCAACGAAGGATTTTTTAAAATTTCTTTATTTTTCATTTGTCATATCAAGGACCCTGAAGGCCAGATTTTTTGCTACCATATATAGAAGAAACTCCTCTCTGACATTAAGACTTAGCCACTCCAGCCTGGGCGACAAGCGAGACCCTGCATACACACACACACACACACACACACACACACACACACACACACACACACTTAGCCAGGCCGAAAATGGTAAGAAGGAAGACATGACATAGAAGACATGAAAGAGCAGTGTCCTTCCAGACAGAGGAGTCAATGGGGAGAAAGGAAGAGGGACAGAGGTGAGGGATGCAGATCTACCGACTGAGATCTGGGACAGGGAGGGGAGCCTTTGTCCCCACTCCATATTTGAGCGTCTGGAAGAAAACCCTTGGGCAGGGTGGGGGCCCCAAGCCAACATTTTTAAGATGCGCGTGACAAGGTCAGAAGTAAGGAAGATCCAGTTTGTGCTCCGGGACTTTCCTTAGACACTCAGCAGCATGAATGCTTGGTTGAGAGTTTTGGGTGCCTACTCTGGGACCCACGCTGGCAGTATCATGGCAGAGATTCAGAGGAGTCAGCTGTGCCAGCGATTGGAGGGGAGGTTGACTCAGCAGGGAGGAGGCACTGAGTTCTGACTGAGCCAAGAAAGAGCATATGTTAGGAGCGGACTCCAACCACTTAGACACAGAACTGGGACACCACGTTACAGGACCCAGCTGTGGCTAACATTGCTAATTGCCTCCCGGAGATTCATTCCCCTTTTGTACTAAACAAACCTCTATTTTATGTGGCGTGGCAATGTGCCCAACAACTTATACTCACTTCCTCAAGCTTCCCCTGGGAAAGTCGGCTAGAGGTGCTTCTGGGAAAAAGCTTTTCCTTTCCTGATAAATGGGCACAGACATAGGTGTGCTCTCTGGGGCCGAAGCAGCCATGTTGTTACCCTGAGGTGATGAGGATGACGACAAAAGCCATCAGGCCAAGGTGGCAGAGCAGAAAGACTGAAGGAACAGAACTACTCTCTTGGGAAGAGCACGATTTATCTGGAGCAAATACTTTAATAAGAACCAAATTAGGCTGGGCGCAGTGGCTCATGTCTGTAATCGTACTACTTTGGGAGGCCAAGGTGGGCAATCCATCTCAAAAAAAAAAAAAAAAGAAAAGAAATTAATGGCTAGCAGACTGATAGACAAAGGACTTTGTGAAGAAAGTAGAAATGGCCGCTTGAAGATTTTTTTTTTTTTCAGACGGAGTCTCACTCTGTTGCCCAGGTTGGAATTCAGTGGCACGATCTCCACTTACTGTGACCTCCGCCTCCCGGATTCAAGCAGTTCTCAGCCTCAGCCTCCCAAGTAGCTGAGACTACAGTTGTGCGCCACCACGTCTGGGTAATTTTTGTATTTTTAGTAGAGATGGGGTTTCACCATGTTGGCCAGGCTGGTCTTGAACTCCTAACCTTAGCTGATCCACCCACCTCGGTCTCCCAAAGTGCTGGCAGCCCCACTTGAAGATTTTTATTGTTTTATGGTGTGTTGTGGGTAGTGGTGTTGTACTCCAATTTTTTCTTTTTTCTTTTTTTTTTTTTTTGAGACATAGTCTCGCTCTGTCGCACAGGCTGGAGTGCAGTGGCATTATCTCGGCTCACTGTAAGCTCCGCCTCCCAGGTTCACGCCATTCTCCTGCCTCAGCCTCCCGAGTAGTAGCTGGGACTACAGGCGCCCGCCACCACGCCCCACTAATTTTTTTGTATTTTTAGTAGAGACAGGGTTTCACCGTGTTAGCCAGTATGGTCTCGATCTCCTGGCCTTGTGATCTACCTGCCTCAGCCTCCCAAAGTGCTGGGATTACAGGCGTGAGCCACCGTGCCTGGTTCCAATTTTTTTCATAAAATGTCTATCGCAGCCGGGCCTGGTGGCTCAAGTCTGTAATCCCAGCACTTTGGGAGGCCGAGGCGGGCAGATCACAAGGTCAGGAGGTCGAGACCATCCTGGCTAACACGGTGAAACCCCATCTCTACTAAAAATACAAAAAATTAGCCGGGTGTGGTGGCGGGTTCCTGTAGTCCCAGCTACTCGGGAGGCTGAGGCAGGAGAATGGTGTGAACCCAGGAGGCGGAGCTTGCAGTGAGCCGAGATCGCGCCACTGCACTCCAGCCTGGGCGAAAGAGTGAGACTCCATCTCAAAAAAAAAAAAAAGGTCTATTGCTTAATGCTTTTGAATTTGGCTTTCAGGCACGTCACATAGTCTTGAGTCCTGCTCCAAGGTAGACATGGCTTCAGGGGAGAAAAAAAGGTTGTTTATAGCTTAACCTCAGTAGTGAGTTCTTAAATGACACTTGGATACTCTATAAAGTATATAATCCATATTTAAATACAAACACAACTAGTATTTTCACATAGAAATCATCTCATCATTCTGGACTTCGTCCCAGATAGGGGAGTTTATCTTTTGTTTTGTTTCCTTTTGCTTTGACACAGAGTATCACTCTGTTGCCCAGGCTGGAGTGTAGTGGCAGATTCTCAGCTCACTGCAACCTCCACCTCCCTGGCTCAAGCTATCCTCCCACCTCAGCCTCCTGAGTAGCAGGGACTATAGGTACACACCACCACACCCAGCTAATTTTTGAATTTTTTGTAAAGACAGGGTTTGACCATGTTGTCCAGGCTGGTCTTGAACTCCTAGGGATCAAACAATTCTCCCTCCTCAGCCTCCCAAAGTGCCAGGATTACAGGCATGGTGAGCCACCATGCCCAGCCAAGGGTAGTTTATCTTACCGTTATTTCCTGCATTCCTATGTTAACCTCAGGCTGAACATTGATGTCGAATGCATGAGTAATCCACTTTTTCTCCAGTATCTATCCTCTACCCTATCTGTTTTTGTTTTTGTTTGGTAGAGACAGGATCTTGCTTTGTTGCCTAGGTTGGTTTCAAACTCCTTGGTTCAAGTGATCCTTCTGCCTGGGCCTTCCAAAGTGCTGGCATTACAGGTATGAGCCACTGCATCAGCCCTCTACCTTGTCTCTCTCTCTTTTTTTTTTTTTTGAGATGGAGTCTTGCTCTGTTGTCTAGGCTGGAGTGCAGTGGCGCAATCTCAGCTCACTGCAACCTCCGCCTCCCAGGTAGGAGCTGGGATTATAAGTGCCTGCCAACATGTCCGGCTAATTTTTGTATTTTTAGTAGAGACCGGTTTTGCCATGTTGGCCAGGCTGGTCTCAAACTCCTGACCTCAAGTGGTCCGCCTTCCAAACTGCTGGGATTACAGGCATGGGCCACTGTACCCAATCTCTACTTTGTCTCTTAACTGATTCCTCATTAGCAAGTAAATATATTTGAGCTCTTCTATCTTAAAAACAAAACCAGACAAAACTGTCCCTCAGTACATTTCCTAGACAAGCTTCTTGAGCTTTATGCCTGATATCTCTGTTTGCCCTTAGCAATCTTACTTTTGCCCCCATGGCTTAGCTGAAATTGCTATAGCCAACATCATTAACAGGCATTTCATTTAGTGACCTTAGTGGTATGGCTGTCATTGATGACTTTGGTAGTAGTAGTTTCATCTGAGCAGTGGAGACAAGAATTTAACCCACCTGAGCTCTTAGCAGCATTTTCACTGTTGCCTAGTCTGTCTATGGTATATTGTAAAAAGTGAACAAAGCCGGGCACAGTGGCTCACGCCTGTAATCCCAGCACTTTGGGGGGCCGAGGTGGGCGAATCACCTGAGGTCAGAAGTTTGAGACCAGTCAGACCAAGATGGAGAAACCCATCTCTACTAAAAATACAAAATTAGCTGAGCGTGGTGGCACATGTCTATAATCCCAGCTACTTGGGAGACTGAGGCAGGACAATCGCTTGAACCTGGGAGGTGGAGGTTTCAGTGAGCCGAGATTGCGCCACTGCACTCTAGCCTGGGCAACAAGAGCAAAACTCTGTCTCAAAAGCAAGTGAATACAATTATTCATGTCAAACTCTACAAGCAGAGCTACCTAGATAACCGCAACTGACTGTAGATGCATCAGGGAACCCAGCTGAGACCAGAAGAACTGCTCAACTAAGCACAGCCTAAATTTCCAACCCACAGAATTATGAGTGAAATAAATGGTTCCAGCTTTAAACTACTAAGTTTTGGGATGGGTTGTTACTCAGCCATAGCTAAATGATATGTCCTCTTTCCACATCCCCTTCTCAGCTATGTTTTCCATAACACCATACTCTGCTATTTTCCTCCATCCTCTCTGGCTGTTCCTTTTCAATCTCTTTGCAAATCTCTACCTACCCCTTAAGACTGATGTTCCTCAGGGATCTCTTCTAGTTTCTCTTCTCTTCCTACTGGGTTCAAGTGATCCTCCTGCCTTGGCCTTCCAAAGTGCTGGGATTACAGCACTTTGGATAATCTCATCAGTTTACCCTCAATTACTATCCATAATATATAGAAACAATTCCTGATCTTTTTTTTTTTTTTTTTTTTGAAACTGAGTCTTGCTTTGTAACCCAGGCTGGAGTACAGTGGTGCGATCTCAGCTCACTGCAACCTCTACCTTCCAAGTTCAAGCAATTCTCCTGCCTCAGCCTCCTGAGTAGCTGGGATTATAGGCATGCACGCCCCGCTAAGTTTTCTTTTTTTTGAGACAGAGTCTTCTTTTTTTTTTTTTTTTTTTTTGAGACAGAGTCGCTTTGTCACCCAGGCTAGAGTGCAGTGGCGCCATCTTGGCTCACTGCAACCTCCGCCTCCCCGGTTCAAGCAATTCTCCTGCCTCAGCCTCCTGAGTAGCTGGGATTACAGGCATGTGCCACCACGCCCAGCTAATTTTTGTATTTTTTTAGTAGAGATGGGGTTTCACCGTGTTGGCCAGGATGGTTTCAATCTCCTGACCTCGTGATCCACCCGCCTTGGCCTCCCAAAGTGTTGGGATTACAGGCATGAGCCAATGCACCCGGCCAAGTTTTCTATTATTAGTAGAGATGGGGTTTCACCATGTTGGCCAGGCTGGTCTTAAACTCCTGGCCTCAAGTGATCCACCCGCCTTGGCCTCCCAAAGTGCTGGGGTAACAGGCATGAGCTGCTGTGCCCAGCCTGCTAAACCTTTATATCCAGTCTTTTTTTTTGTAAATTCAGATACAAAGTCTCACACTATTGCCCAAGCTGGAGTGCAGTGGCATGATTCCAGCTCACTGCAGCCTTGACCTCCCCAGGCTCAGATAATACTCCCACCTTAGCCTCCGAAGTAGGGACATATTTTTTGTAGAGATGGGGTTGAGGAGATTCTCACCATGTTGGCCAGGCTGGTCTTGAACTCCTGGCCTCAAGTGATCCTCCTGCCTCAGCCTCCTGAGTAGCTGGGACTACAGGTGTATGGTACTGCAACCAGCCAATAAATATTTTTTTTTTATTTATTTAAGACAGGGTCTCACTCCGTCACCCAGGCTGGAGTGCAGAGATATGATCTCTGCTCACTCACTGCAACCTCTGCCTTCTGGGTTCAAGTGATTCTCCCACTTCACCCACTCAAGTATCTGGGACCACAGGCGCACACCACCACACCCTGCTACTTCTTCGTATCTTTTGTAGATTCGAGATTTTGCCATGTTCCCCAGGCTGGTCTCAAACTTCTGGCCTCAAGTGATCCTCCTGCCTGGGTCTCCCAAAGTGGTGGAATTACAGGTGTGAGCCACCATGCCTGGCCCAAAAAATATGTATTGGTTTTATCATATGCACCAGTTGTATATATTCCATGCTGAACTCTTAAGTCCTCGTCTAGGACTCATTTCCTTAGCTTCTGTCCACATCAGATCAGTCACCAACTTCTGTCAATTCTGTCTCAACTTTGTGCTGAATCCATCTACTCTTTTCCAGCCCTACTACCACTCTAGTTCAGAATGCCATCAATTATAGGACTCTTCCAACAATGTAGGCAAAAAATGTAACCCTAGCACTTTGGGAGGCCGAGGTGGGAGGATCACTTGAAGCCAGGAGTTCAAAACCAGCCTGGGTAACATAGCCCACCACTACAGAAAAATAAAAATAAAATAAAATAAGATAAAAATTAGCCGAACATGGTGGCACACAACTGTACTCCTAGCTACTCAGGAGGCTGAGGCAGGATTGCTTAAGCCCCGGAATTCAAGGGGACAGTGAATTCAGATGGCACCACTGTACTTCAGCCTGGGCGACAGAGGCAGACCTTGTCTCAAAAACAAAAAAACAAAGTTCTTTCCTCTGAATAAGAGCAATATGTGCTTGTTAGTCTTCCTGTCTCATTTGTTACTGTTCTTCAATCCTTTCTCTGCCTTGTTTTCAGAATGGTCTTTTTATAAGGCACAATTAATATAACGCCCCTATTGAAAACTTTTGTGAGACAACCAGCCTTTATGTGTGCCTGAATGTGATGCAATATAAAATAAACAGCACCATCTATGATGCGTTCTTGCCAAAAAAAAAAAAAAAAAAGATATTGAATCTAATCAAGACTTTAAGGCTAACTTCCAGTTTGCAGACAATAAAAGAAATAGAAGAAAAGTCTGGGTGCGGTGGCTCATGCCTCTAACCCCAGCACTTTGGGAGGCCAAGGCAGGCAGATCACTTGAGGCCGGGAGCTCAAGACCAACCTGGCCAACATAGTAACACCCTGTCTCTACTGAAAATACAAAAATTAGCCGAGCATGGTATTGCGTGCTGTACTCCCAGCTACTGCAGTGGTTGAGGCGGGAGAATCGCTCGAACCCAGGAGGCGGAGGTTGCAGTGAGCTGAGATCGAGCCATTGTACTCTAGCCAGGGCAACAGAGTGAGAAAAAAAAAAAAAAGAAGAAGAAAGAAAGAGAGAGAGAGAGATTGAGAGAGAGAGAGAAAGAAAGAGAAAGAAGGAAGGAAAGAAGAAAAAAAGGAAGGAAGGAAGGGAGGGAGGGAGGGAAAAAGGGAGGGAGGGAGGGAGGGAGGAAGAAAAGTTAAGCCAGGCGCAGTGACTCACGCCTCCCAAAGTAATTCCAGCACTTTGGGAAGCTGAGGCGGGCAGATCACAAGGTCAGGAGTTCAAGACCAGCCTTGTGAAACCCCATCTCTACTTAAAAAAAAAAAATACAGAAATTAGCCGAGTGTGGTGATGTGTGCCACCTCGTCTCTACTAAAAAAAGTTAAATAGGCTGGGCGCGGTGGCTCACGCATGTAATCCCAACACTTTGGGAGGCCAAGGCGGGCGGATCGCGAGGTCAGGATATGGAGACCATCCTGGCTAACACAGTGAGACCCCCGTCTCCACTAAAAATATAAAAAATTAGCCGGGCGTGGTGGTGGGCACCTGTAGTCCCAGCTACTCAGGAGGCTGAGGCAGGAGAATGGCGTGAACCCGGGAGGCAGAGCTTGCAGTGAGCTGAGATTGCGCCACTGCACTCCAGCCTGGGCGACAGAGCAAGACTCTGTCTCCCCACAAAAAAAAAAAAAAAAAAAAAAAGCGGCCGGGCGCAGTGGCTCAAGCCTGTAATCCCAGCACTTTGGGAGGCCGAGACGGGCGGATCACGAGGTCAGAAGATCGAGACCATCCTGGCTAACACGGTGAAACCCCATCTCTACTAAAAAAATACAAAAAATTAGGCGGGCGCCTGTAGTCCCAGCTACTCTGGAGGCTGAGGCAGCATAAACCCGGGAGGCGGAGCTTGCAGTGAGCTGAGATCCGGCCACTGCACTCCAGCCCGGGCGACAGAGCGAGTCTCCGTCTCAAAAAAAAAAAAAAAAAAAAAGCTAAATAACAAATCCAGAAGCTAGAACATTCTATAGGACAACTGGCCCAGTTTTTTATTTCTTTTTTTTTTTTTTGAGACGGAGTCTTGCCCAGGCTGGAGTGCAGTGGCACGATCTTGGCTCACTGCAAGCTCCGCCTCCCAGGTTCACGCCATTCTCTTGCCTCAGCCTCTCGTGTAGCTGGGACTACAGGCGCCCGCCACCAAGCCCGGCTAATTTTTTTGTATTTTTAGTAGAGACGGAGTGTCACCGTGTTAGCCAGGATGGTCTTGATCTCCTGATCTCGTGATCCGCCCGTCTCGGCCTCCCAAAGTGCTGGGATTACAGGCGTGAGCCACTGCACGTGGCTTCTTTTTTTTTTTTTTTTTTTGAGATGGAGTCTCACTTTGTCACCCAGGCTGGAGTGCAGTGGCACGATCGTGGCTCACTACAACCTCTGCCTCCCGGGTTCAAATGATTCTCTTGCCTCAGCCTCCTGAGTAGCTGGGGTTACAGGCACGCACCACGAAGCCCAGCTAATTTTTTTTTTTTTTTTTGAGACGGAGTCTCGCTCTGTAGCCCGGGCTGGAGTGCAGTGGCCGGATCTCAGCTCACTGCAAGCTCCGCCTCCCAGGTTTACGCCATTCTCCTGCCTCAGCCTCCCGAGTAGCTGGGACTACAGGCGCCCGCCACCTCGCCCGGCTAGTTTTTTGTATTTTTTAGTAGAGACGGGGTTTCACGGTGTTCGCCAGGATGGTCTCGATCTTCTGACCTCGTGATCCGCCCGTCTCGGCCTCCCAAAGTGCTGGGATTACAGGCTTGAGCCACCGCGCCCGGCCTTTTTTTTTTTTTTTTTTTAAATAGAGACAGAGTTTCACCATGTTGCCCAGGCTGGTCTCAAACTCCTAGGCTCAAGCAATCCACCACCTTGGTCTCTCAAAGTGCTGGGATTACAGGCATGAGCCGCCACAACCAGTCCAGTTTTTTCAAAAGCATTATAGAAAAAATAAAAAAAATTTAAAAACGAGGGGACTGTGATACACTGAAAAACTAAAAATAGTGTTAAGAAAAATTGAAGAAGACCTAAATAAATGAAAAGACATTCTGGCTGGGAATGGTGGCTCACACCTGTAATCCTAACACTTTGGGAGGCTGAGATCATGCCACTGCACTCCAGCTTGGGTGATAGAGTGAGACTCCATCTCAAAAAAATCAAAATAAAAATAGCAATAGAGCATTATTATTATCATTCATCCATTGCTATGGTCTGAATATATCTCCCCAGAATTAATATGGGGAAATCCTAACCCCCAAGTTGATGATATTAAGAGGTGGGGCTTTTGGGAGGTGATTAAGTCATGAGGGCAGAGACACCTCAGGGCTGGGCGCCGTGGCTCACGTCTGTAATCCCAGCACTTTGGGAGTCCAAGGTAGGCGGATCATGAGATCAGGAGATCGAGACCATCCTGGCTAACACAGTGAAACCCCGTCTCTACTAAAAATACAAAAAGTTAGCTGTGTGTGGTGGTACTCGTATGTAGTTCCAGCTACTTGGGAGCCTGAGACAGGAGAATCCTTTAAACCTGGGAGGTGGAGGTTGCAGTGAGCTAAGATCATGCCACTGTGCTCCGCTCTGGGTGACAGAGCAAGACTCCATCTCAAAAAAAAAAAAAAGAAAAGAAAAGAAAAAAGGCACCTCAGAGAGTTAACGAGACTTTTCCACTACGTCAGTACACAGTGAACAGATGCCATCTATGAACCAGGAAATGGTCTATAGCAGACACTGAATTTGCTGGCACCTTAATCTTGGACTTCCCAGCCTCTAGAACTCTGAGAAATACATTTTGTTTCTAAGCTATCCAATTTATGGTATTTTTCTTTTCTTTTTTTTTTGTTGAGACGGAGTCTTGCTCTGTCACCCAGGGTGGAGTGCAGTGGCGCGATCTCGGCTCACTGCAGCCTCCGCCTCCCAGGTTCAAGCAATTCTCCCACCTCAGCCTCCTGAGTAGCTGGGATTACAGGCATGCACCACCATGCCCAGCTAATTTTTGTATTTTTAGTAGAAACGGGGTTTTGCCATGTTGGCCAGGCTGGTCTCGATCTTCTGACCTCAGGTGATCTGCCCGACTCGGCCTTCCAAAGTGCTGGGATTACAGACATGAGTCACCGCCTGGCATTTTTTATAGCAGCCTGAATGGACTAAGACAGCCATAAAAAGGAATGAAATACTGATCTATGCTATGACATGGAGGAACTTTGAAAACATGATGCTAAATGAAAGAAGCCAGTCACAAAAGACCACAAACTGTATAACTCCATTGCTATAAAATGTCCAGATAGGAAAATCATAGGGACAGAAAGTATATGAGTGGTTGCCAGGGGCAGGGGAAAGAGGAAATGGGGAGTGACTGATAATGGATACGGGCTTTCTTTGGGGATGATGAAATATTCTCAAATTGTTTGTGGTGATGGCTTTACAACTCTGGGAATAGACTAAAAATCACTGAATTGTACACTTTAAAATGGCAAGTTTTTAAATATGTGAATTATATTTCAATAAAACTGTTATACAGTTTTATATAGAGCTACCCATATATGAGTACATGTACAACGGGTGAGATCTTCTGAACGCTATAGAGCGCACCAATGTCTATTTCTTTTTGGGATATTGTAGTATATGGTTGTATGTTAACATTGGCGAGACCTAGGAGAGGATGCCTGGGACTTTCCAGTATGTTGTTTTGCAACTGTCAGTAAATCTATGATTGTTTCAAAATAGTAAGTTCAAAAAAAAAAAAATACATCATGAGGCAAAATGGTTAGGTTGTTTTATTTATTTATTTTGAGACAGAGTTTCACTCTTGTTGCCCAGGCTGGAGTGCAGTGGCACGATCTTGGCTCACTGCAACCTCTGCCTCCCAGGTTCAAGCTATTCTCTTGCCTCAGCCTCCTGAGTAGCTGTGATTACAGGTGTGCACCACCACACCTGACTAATTTTTTTTTTTTTTTTTTGAGACGGAGTCTCCCTCTGTCACCAGGCTGGAGTGCAGTGGCACAATCTCAGCTCACTGCAACCTCTGCGTCCCAGGTTCAAGTGATTCTCCTGCCTCAGCCTCCTAAGTAGCTGGGACTACAGGTGCCTGCCACCACACTCGGCTAATTTTTGTATTTTTAGTAGAGATGGTGTTTTACCATGTTGGCCAGGATGGTCTCGATCTCCTGACCTCGTGATCTGCCCGCTTCAGCCTCCCAAAGTGTTGGGATTACAGGCATGAGCCATTGCGCCTGGCCACTTTTTTGTATTTCTTTTTTTTGAGATGGAGTCTCGCTCTGTTGCCCAGGCTGGAGTGCAGTGGCACAATCTCAGCTCACCACAACCTCCACTTCCTGGGTTTGAGTGATTCTCCTGCCTCAGCCTCCCAAGTAGTTGGGACTACAGGCATGCCCCACCGTGCCTGGCTAATTTTTGTATTTTTAGTAGAGATGGGGTTTCACTATATTGGCCAGGCTGGTCTCGAACCTTGACCTTGTGATCCATCCGTCTTGGCCTCCCAGAATGCTGGGATTGCAGGCGTGAGCGACTGTGATGGTCTCTTTTTATATATTTTTAGTAGAGACCGGGTTTGGCCATGTTGGCCAGGCTGGTCTCGAATTCCTGACCTCAGGTGATCCTCCCGCCTTGGCCTCCCAAAGTGCTGGGATTACAGGCATGAACCACCATACCTGGCCTAGTGTTCTTTCAGTTTCAAGTGTGTTGAAAAATGAACCATGCATTTATCTCTATTCCCTTCCTAAATCTTACCAAAATGGCACTGAACGCATGAAAATCCCACAAGGATAAAGAGAACAGAAGTACCAATAGCTTTTTTTTTTTTTCCTTTCTAAAAGTATTTTTGGAGAATGAAAGGCAGAATAATACCCAGTTTTAGTAGAAGAAAGGAAGCTGGAAGTGCCTTTAGAGGGGATGCTGATGAGGAGCAAGCAGTTTCACCCCACACAACCTGGGGAGGCTCAGGAACTAGAGACAGGTGCCACAAGAGGTGAGGATGAATCGTGGGCTGGCGGTATGCCACGGGACACTTGGGACCTCCTTTTTAGATGTCAGCCCTGCAGCAGCCGCAGAGAATCTTTCCCTCCCTCCCTCCCTTCCTCCCTCCCTTCCTTCCTCCCTCCCTTCCTCGTTTCCTCCCTCCCTTCCTCCTTTCCTCCCTCCCTCCCTCCCTTCCTCCCTCCCTTCCTTCCTCCCTCCCTTCCTCCTTTCCTCCCTCCCTCCCTCCCTCCCTCCCTCCCTCCCTTCCTTCCTTCCTCCCTCCCTCCCTCCCTCCCTTCCTCCCTTCCTCCCTCCCTTCCTCCCTTCCTCCCTTCCTCCCTTCCTCCCTCCCTTCCTTCCTTCCTCCCTCCCTCCCTTCCTTCCTTCCTACCTCCCTTCCTCCTTTCCTCCTTTCCTCCCTCCCTCCCTTCCTTCCTCCCTTCCTCCCTTCCTCCCTCCCTCCCTTCCTTCCTTCCTCTCTCCCTTCCTCCTTTCCTCCCTCCCTCCCTTCCTCCTTTCCTCCCTCCCTCCCTTCCTCCCTTCCTCCCTCCCTTCCTTCCTTCCTTCCTTCCTTCCTTCATTCAACAGAGTCTTGCTCAATCACCCAGGCTGGAGTGCAGTGGTGTGATCTCTACTCACTGCAACCTCTACCTTCTGGGTTCAAGCAATTCTCCTGCCTCAGCCTCCCAAGTAGGTGGGATGCGTGCCACCACGCCCGGCTAATTTTTGTACTTTTAGTAGAGACGGGGTTTCACCCTATTGGCCAGGCTGTTCTCAAACTCCTGACCTCAGGTGATCCACCCGCCTTGGCCTCCCAAAGTGCTAGGATTACAGGCATGAGCCACCGCGCCGGGCCTATTTTTTTTTTTTTTAATTTTATTTTTTTATTATTTTTTTTTTTGAAACGGAGTCTCGCTCTGTCGCCCAGGCTGGAGTGCAGTGGCCGGATCTCGGCTCACTGCAAGCTCCGCCTCCCAGGTTCACGCCATTCTCCTGCCTCAGCCTCCCGAGTAGCCGGGACTACAGGCGCCCGCCACCTCGCCCGGCTAGTTTTTTGTATTTTTTAGTAGAGACGGGGTTTCACCGTGTTAGCCAGGATGGTCTCGAACTCCTGACCTCGTGATCCACCCGTCTCGGCCTCCCAAAGTGCTGGGATTACAGGCTTGAGCCACCGTGCCCGGCCCTATTTTTATTTTTTAGAGACAGGGTCTCACTTTTCCACCCAGGCTAGAGTGCAATGGCATGATCATAGCTCACTGCAGCCTTGAAGTCCTGGGCTCGAGGGATCCTCCTGCCTCGACGTCTCAAGTACCTAAGACTATTATGTGTGCACCACCATGCCAGGCTAATTTTTCTTTTCTTTAAAAACAAGAAACAATGTGTCTTTTTTTTTTTTTAGGCTAGGCTAATTTTTTTGTTTGTATGTTTTTTGGTTTTTGAGACTGAGTCTCACTTGGTCGCCAGGCTAGAGTGCGGTGGCGCAATCTCCGTTCACTGCAACTTCTGTCTCCCTGGTTCAAGCGATTCTTCTGCCTCAGCCTCCCGAGTAGCTGGGGTTACAGGCACGTGCCACCACACCCAGCTAATTTTTGTATTTTTAGTAGAGATGAGGTGTCACCATGTTGGCCAGGCTGGTCTCAAACTCCTGGCCTCAAATGATCTACCTGCCTCGACCTCCCAAAGTGCTGGGGTTACAGGCGTGAGCCACCACGCCTGGCTCTAAATAACTTTTTATGTTTTGTTTTGTTTTTTGTATACATAACAAAGTTTGCAATTTATCATGAAGGAATTTATTTTTATTTTATTTTTAGATTTGAACTAGTT
This sequence comes from Macaca mulatta, assembly GCF_049350105.2. NCBI lineage: Eukaryota > Metazoa > Chordata > Mammalia > Primates > Cercopithecidae > Macaca > Macaca mulatta. The sequence goes on from NC_133416.1 coordinate 129,821,124, forward strand.
ATATAAATTATAGAACTGGGACATGAATATGGTAATTCAAATACAGAAGAGTAATAAAAATAAAACTCTTTCCTTTGGACCATGAATTTCTCATACTGCTCTCTATATTCCCTAGAATTTTCTAGCAATGACTTACAATTGCCTTTTTTCCCCCCAAGTTGGCAGAAGAGACCATTTTTAATCTTAGACTTTTCAATTATTTGCATTATTTTTGGGGTCCCATGTCTTCCTCTATTCTTGGTTTTGTTTTGCCTTTTTCATTTTATATTCAAGAATTTCAGCTGGGTGAGGTGGCTCATGCCTGAAATCCCAGCACTATGGGAGCATCATTTGAGCCCAGGAGTTTGAGACCAGCCTGAGCCACATAGCAAGACCCCATCTTTACAAAAAATAGTAAAAGATTATCTGGGTGTGATGTTGTGCACCTGTAGTTCCAGCTACTCAGGAGGCTGAGGTGGGAAGATTGCCTGAGCCCACTCCAGCCTCGACCACAGAGGAAAAAAAAAAATTCTTCACGGTACATGCCTTAGAGTGCAATTGGTGAGTCATAAGGTATGCACATGTTTAACTTCGCTGTATATTGCCCAATTACTCTCTAAATGGCAGGTCCAGTTCTACTATGTTTCCAGCAGTAGAATTTAAGAATTCCCACTGCAAAGCCTAGCATGATGGCACACACCTGTAATTCCAGCTACTTGGGAGGCTAAAGCGAGACAATCCCTTGAACCCAGGAGTTTGAGTCAAACCAGGGCAACATAGTGACAACCCCTGTCTTCAAAAATATGTGGGTATTGCACCTAACAATATATATACATTCAGCCAGGCATGGTGGCTCACGCCTGAAATCCCAGCACTTTGGGAAGCCGAGGCGGGTGGATCACTTGAGGCCAGGAGTTCAAGACCAGCCTGGCCCACCTGGTGAAACCTCGTCTGTACAAAAAATACAAAAATTAGCCGGGTGTGGCAGCACCCACCTGTAGTCCCAGCTACTTGGGAGGTTGAGGCAGGAGAATTGCTTGAACCCGGGAGGCAGAGGTTGCAGTGAGAAGAGATCGCACCACTGCACTCCAGCTTGGGCGACAGAGCAAAAAAAAAAAAAAAAAAAAAGAGTATATATACATATATATGTGTGTGTGTGTGTATTCCAGTAACAATATAAAATGTAACATACATATACATGTAATATAGTTTAGTTAACATGTATTACATAGAAAAGTTAATATATTAAATAATACATGTTATATATTATCTAGTACAACTTATCTTTTATATATACACACATACACACTGTCTTTAATAAATATATTAGCGGAATAGATAGATAGACCCCTTTCCATATCAGAAGATGTAGATTATCTCACATTTACAATTTTTTTTTTTTTTGAGACAGAGTTTTGCTCTAGTTGCCCAGGCTGGAGTGCAATGGCGCAATCTCTACTCACTGCAAACTCCGCCTCCTGGGTTCGAGAGATTCTCCTGTTTCAGCCTCCCGAGTAGCTGGAATTACAGGCATGCACCACCACACCCGGCTAATTTTGTATTTTTAGCAGAGATGGGTTTCTCCATGTTGGCCAGGCTGGTCTCGAACTCCCAACCTCAGGTGATCCACCTGCCTCAGCCTCCCAAAGTGCTGAGATTACAGGCATGAGCCACCGTGCCTGGCCCCATATTTTAAATTATTCAATTTTTTTTTTCCCTAGAGATAAGGTCTCGCCATGTCGCTCAGGCTGGTCTTGAACTCCTAGGCTCAAGCGATCCGGCTACCTCAGACTCCCAAAGAGCTGGGATTACAGGCGCGAGCCACTGTACCCCGCCTCCTCATTTTTTTAAACCATTGCATTGTGAGATCATAGCGTGCTGTGATTTCAACAGCTTCCTACTGATAGACATTTAAGTTCAGTACTTGCTATTACCCACATTGCCACAGTAAACAGCCTTGGGTGCATATATAGTATACTTGTATTTCTTTTCTTCTTAAAAACTTTTTTTGTCTTACCAAGAAGCTTGAATCTGAAGCACACATAGTGTGCTTTTACAAACATAGTTGTAGGATTAATTCTTAGATTAGAACCACTGAATCTAAAATATGCACATTTAAATTTTTTAAAAATTTACCCTCCAGAAAAAAGAATGAGCCAATTTATATCCCCACCAACAATGTATGAGAATGCCTGTTCCCCTCTACTTTAACCTTTCTTAAATGTAAAACCAATCTTACTCCATCAAATATAGGCCATCAGAGACTACCAGGAAATAGCTATGCATATGTTCCTGTCAGATAAAGCCATTTGAATCCCTAATGAAATTCCTAAAGCTCAAAGGAGATAAGGGTGCCTAAATCTGCTGGGACCAGTCAGATGTTGAGGTTCATGCTCTGCTGGTCAAAAATTATCTTACATTTTAATAGAGTTTACATCGGTTAGCACGATCTCAGCAGCTAGGCTAACTCAGACTAGCTGAGACAATAAGGAAACTCATTAGCTCACAAAACAGGACGTTTGCAACATGGTTCAGCTTCAGGGTTGGTTGATTTAGTGGCTCAAGCCACTAAATTTCTCAGGCACCCAAAATCTTCTCTTTCTCTGCCATTTGCAGAGGTGGCTTCATCCTTCATTCAACCATCCTAAGGTAAGATGGTTGCCAGAGCAACGGATATTGTATATGATACATTTCTGTCTCATGCGTTGTGTGAAGAGACCACTAAACAGGCTTTGTGTGAGCAACAAGGCTGTTTATTTCAGCGGGGTGCAGGCGGGCTGAGTCCGAAAAGAGAGTCAGCAAAGGGTGGTGGGATTATCATTAGTTCTTATAGGTTTTGGGATAGGTGGTGGAGTTAGGAGCAATGTTTTGGGGGCAGGGAGTGGATCTCACAAAGCACATTCTCAAGAGTGGGGAGAATTACCAAGAACCTTCTTAAGGGTGGGGGAGATGACAAAGTACATTTGTCAGTTAGGGTGGGGCAGAAACAAATCACAATGGTGGAATGTCATCAGTTAAGGCCATTTTCACTTCTTTTGTGCATCTTCAGTTGGCTTCAGGCCATCTGGATGTATACATGCAGGTCACACGGGATATGATGGCTTAGCTTGGGCTCAGAGGCCTGACAATGTCCTTGTTCATGCTTTCCTGTGGTTTTCCTTTGCTTTGCTTTTGCTTTTGCTTTTTATTTATTTACTTATTTTTTTGAGACAGAGTCTCACTCTGTCTCCCCAGGCTGGAGTGCAGTGGTGCAATCTCGGCTCACTGCCACCTCTGCCTCCCAGGTTCAGGTGATTCTCATACCTTAGCCTCCTGAGTAGCTGGGATTACAGGCATGCGCCACCACACCTGGCTAATTTTTGTATTTTTAGTAGAGACGGGGTCTCACCCTGCAGGCCAGGCTGGTCTCGAACTCCTGACCTCAGGTGATCTGCCTGCCTCGGCCTCCCAAAGTGTTGGGATTACAGGTGTGAGCCACTGTGCCTGGCCTTTCCTATGGTTTTCTAAGTGTGCATGCGCATGCACACACACACACACACACACACACACACACACACACCCTCTGGCATGCATCTCCTTGGCCCAGATGGGCCCAAGTCTGTCCACCCTGAATATACCATGATCAGGGTACAGTGAATATTGCACAGTCAACTATAACATTCACTACTGTGGCCAGGCACAGCGGCTCACACCTGTAATCCCAGCATTTTGGGAGCCGAGGTGGGCAGATCACAATGTCAGGAGATGGAGACCATCCTGGTTAACACAGTGAAACCCTGTCTCTACTAAAAATACAAAAATTAGCTGGGTGTGGTGGCGGGTGCCTGTAATCCCAGCTACTTGGGAGGCTGAGGTGGGAGAATGGCGTGAACCCAGGAGGCAGAGCTTGCAGTGAGCCGAGATCACACCACTGCACTCCAGCCTGGGCGACAGAGCGAGACTCTGTCTCAAAGAAAAAAAAAAAAAAAAAAGAACAGTCACTGCTGTGCTTCAGTTTTCAAAGACTGAAGCAGAGACTACCAGAAGTCCCGCCCCCCTCAAAGCCATTCTACCCTCTTCTTGTATCTGATTCTTCCTGCCACATGGACATCCAGAATGAAGACATATCCTAACTTCCTGTATTACTAGGGGTGGCCATGAAAATAAGTTCTGGCCAAGCTGAAGTAGCCCATGCAACCTCTTGGAAGTGTGTGTGTGTGTGCGTGTGTGTGTGTGTTTAAGAGATGGAGACTTGCTCTGTTGCCCAGGCTAGAGTATAGTGGCATGATTACAGCTCACTGCAGACTTGAACTCCTGGGCTCAAGCGATCCTCCGGCCTCAGCCTTCAAGTAGCTAGGATTACAGGGGTGAGCTACGGTGCCCAGTCCGGGCAGTTTTCTTAAAGGGAGAGGGCAAACGTTTATCTTTCTTTTCTACCTCCTGCTGATAGGATGTGATATTGTGACATAACAAGAAATAGGCCAGGCATAGTGGCTCACACCTGTAATCCCAGCACTTTAGGAGGCCAAGGTGAGCAGATCACTTTAGGCCAGGAGTTCAAGACCAGCCTGGCCAACATGGTGAAACCCCGTCTCTACTAAAAATACAAAAATTAGCTGGGCGTGGTGGCACATGCCTGTAATCCCAGCTACTCGGGAGGCTGAGCAGGAGAATCACTTGAACCCGGGAGGCGGAGGCTGCAGTGAGCCAAGATCATACCACTGCCCTCCAGCCTGGGCAACAGACGGAGACTCTGTCAAAAAGAAAAAAAAAAGAAATATACATTTTGGTCTTTGTTGCCCCTGGCTTCTGGCCAGAGTTTCTAAAACCTCTGCAGTTTCTAAAGTAAAAAATGTTAGGAGCATCTTTCATTCTACCATTTGGTCTTTGACCCTGTCTCTCCATACAGAGGGCCGAATCCCTTGGAATTTTCTGGGTGACAGGAAGACTTATTGTTCTAATGAAGCCAAACATGGTGGGCTCTTGGATAGCTTCAGGATGGGGGCTGGTCACCAGAATGACCAAACCATGATTAGCATCCTGAAACTTTCAGCCTCACCCTCCATCCTCTGGGTAAGGGGAAAGGGCTGGAGATAAAGTTAACAATCGACCATGCCTACATGAAGAAGTCTCCATAAAGGCAGAGCGCGGGGGCTCAGGCCTGTAAACTTAGCATTTTGGGAGGCTGAGGCAGGAGGATCACTTGAGCCTCTGGAAGTTGAGGCTGCAGTGAGTCGTGATTGTGCCTCCACACTCCAGCCTGGGTGACAGAGCAAGACCCGTCTTTAAAAAAAAAAAAAAAGAAGAAGCCAGGCGCAGTGGCTCACACCTGTAATCCCAGCACTTTGGGTGGCCTAGGCGGGCAGATCACCGGGTCAGGAGATCGAGACCATCCTGGCTAACACGGTGAAACCCCATCTCTACTAAAAATACAAAGAAATTAGCTGTGTGTGGTGGCGGGCGCCTTTAGTCCCAGCTACTCCTGGGAAGCTGAAGCAGGAGAATGGCATGAACCCGGAAGGCAGAGCTTGCAGTGAGCTGAGATAGCGCCACTGCACTCCAGCCTGGGCAACAGAGAGAGACCCCATCTTAAAAAAAAAAGAAAAGAAAGTCTCCATAAGAATCTCTGAACTTACAGGCTGGTAAACACCCACATCCACACGCTGGGGGTGTGACGCACCCCTGCTTCCTGGGGACAGAAGCTCCTGTATTCAGACACTTCTGCACCTTGCCCTATGTACCTGTTCTGGCTGGCCAGGTGTATCCTCTATCACATTCTTTATAATAAACTAGTAACTGAAAATGTTTTCTTGAGTTCCGTAAGCCGTCATAGCAAATTATGGGACCTAGAAAAGGGGTCATGGGAGCCTCAATTTGTAGCCAAGTCGGACAGAAGTCTGGGTAAACTGGGGACCCACTCCTTGAGATTGGCAACCGAATGGGGAGCAGTCTTGTGGGACTAAGCCTGTGGGGTCTGCTCTAAGCTCACATCGTTCGTGTCGTAGTTGAATTGTGGAACCCCCGGTTGATGCCTGCAGAGTTGAAGAGTAGGTTGGTGTGGGAAACCCCCCCACATCTGGTGCTGGAAGTGTTGAGTGGTATAGAGAAAACCGTTTGTTAGGCTGGGAGCAGAGGCCCACGCCTGTAATTCCAGCACTTTGGGAGGCTGAGGGAGGATCCTTTGGGAAGATCGCTTGAGCCCAGGAGTTCAAGATCAGCCTGGGTAACATAGTGACACCCTGTCTCCACAAAAATAAAAATAAAAAAAAAGCCAGGTGTGATGGTGTGTGCCTGTGGTCCCGGCTACTCAGGAGACTGAGGTGGGAAGATCACCTGAGCCCAGGAGGTCAAGGCTGCAGTGAGCTACGATCATGCCACTGAACTCCAGTCTGGGTGACACAGCAAGACCATGTCTCAAAAAATACGGCCAGGAATGGTGGTTCACACTTGTGATCCCAGCACTTTGGGAGGCCAAGGTGGGCGGATCACTTGAGGTCAGGAGTTTGAGACCAGCCTGTGCAACATGGTAAAACCCTATCTCTACTAAAAATACAAAAATTAGCCAGGCGTGGTGGCACACACCTGTAGCCCCAGCTACTTGGGAGGCTGAGGTGGGAGGATCACCTGAGCCTGGGGAGATTGACGCTGCAGTGAGCTGTTATCAGGCCACTGCACTCGTGACTGGGTGACAGAGGGAGCTCCTGACTCAAAAAATAAAATAAATTTAAAAATACAGTTTTTTCCCCCTATACACTGAAATACAGGTGTAATGACTGGGCCTAGAACCATCATGCTGACCCCAGCAAGGGACCCTGTACCACTTTTGGACCCCTGTTATGGGTTGATTTGTGTGCCCTCCAAAGAGATATGTTAAAGTCCTGCTCCCGGCCAGGTGCGGTGGCTCATGCCTGTAATCCCAGTACTTTGGGAGGCCAAGGCGGGCGGATCATTTGAGGTCAGGAGTTCAAGACAAGCCTGGCCAACATGGTGAAACCCCGTGTCTACTAAAAATAACAAAAAATTAGCCGGCCATGGTACCCAGCGCCTGTAATCCCAACTACTCCGGAGGCTGAGGCAGGAGAATCCCTTGAACCTGGGCGGCAGAGGCTGCAGTGAGCCGAGATCGCGTCTCTGCCCTCCAGTGACAGAGCAAGATTTCATCTCAAAAAATAAAATAAAATAAAAAATAAAATCCTGCCTCCCAGCGCCTTGGAATGGGATCTTAGGAAACAGGGTCTTTACAGAAGTCATTGAGGAGGTCAATGGGGTGGGCCTGACTCCAGCATGACCGGAACCTTCCGAAAAGGAAGCCTGGGCACAGAGAGCTGTGGACGCAGGGGACAGACGCCCTAAAGGGAGAACTCATGAGAAGAGGGGGGATGGGCTGATGCATATGCAATCTAGTGAACACCTGGGGACACCAGAAGCTGGGAGGGGAGCAAGGAACAGTTTCTTCCCTGGAGCCTTCAGAGGGACCAGGGCCCTGCTGACACCTTCACCTCAGACGTCAGCCCCAGAACTGTGAGACAATACATTTCTCTTCTTCAAATCCACCCAGGTTTTGGTGGTTTGTTCTAGCAGACCTAGGAAACTAATACAAAACCCCTACTTTTGTTTGTTTTTTGTTCGTTTGTTTTTTGAGACAGGGTTTCACTCTCATCAACCATGGTGGAGGGCAGCAGCGAGATCTCGGCTCACTACAACCTCTACCTCCTGGGCTCAAGCGATCCTTCTGCCTCAGCCTCCTGAGTAGCTGGGACTACAGGCATGCACCACCATGCTCAGCTAATTTTTTTTTTTTTTTTTTTTTAAGTAGAAACAGGGTTTCACCATGTTGGCCAGCCTGGTCTCAAACTCCTGACCTCAAGTGATCCACCCGCCTTAGCCTCCCAGTGTGCTGGGATCACAGGTGTGCGTCATTGTGCCGGCCGTGTGTGTGTGCGTGTGTGTGTGTGTGTGTGTGACAGGTTCTCCCTCTGTCACCTAGGCTGGAATGAGATGGCACAATCAGGGCTCACTGCAGCCTGAAATTCTCGGGCTCAAGCAATCCTCCAACTTCAGTCTCCTGCATATCAGGGACTACAGGCATGCAACACCACACGTGGCTAATTTTATTTATTTATTTATTATTTATTTATTTAATTTTTTTTGAGACAGGGTCTCGCTCTGTTGCCCAGGCTGGAGTACAGTAGTGTGATCTTGGCTCATTGCAGCCTTGACCTCCCGGGCTCACGTGCGTGCCACCACGCCTGGCTAATCTGTGATTTTTTTTTGTGCTGTTTCGCTATGTTGCCCAGGCTGGTCTTGAACACCTGGGTTCAAGCTGTCCTCCCGCCATGGCCTCCCAAAGTGCTAGGATCACAGGCATGAACCACCATGCCTGGCCCGAAGCTCTTTCATATGTTGCTTGTTCTGATTCATCACACTAGTGTTTCTCACACATGGCAACTCACTGCCTGCTGAGAATTTGTCGTTGGTTTCTGCTTGAGAAGCACTTTATTTAAAAGTTGCTTTAGGCCTAGCACAGTGGCTGGAAGGCCCAGGCAGGTGGATCACCTGAGGTCAGGAGTTTGAGACCAGCCTGGCCAACTTGGTGAAACCCCAACTCTACTAAAAATAAAAAAATTAGCTGGGTGTGGTGGAGGGCACCTGTAATTCCAGCTACTCCGGAGGCTGGGGCAGGAGAATCAGTCGAGCCTTGGGAGGCAAAGGCTGCAGTGAGCTGAGATTGTGCCATTGCACTCCAGCCTGGGCAACAGAGCAAGACTCTAAAAAAAAAAGTTATTTTAAGGGCCAGGTGCAGTGGCTTACTGCTGTAATCCCAGTACTTTGGGAAGCCAAAGCAGACAGATTGCTAGAGCCCAGGAGTTTGAGGCCAGCCTGGGCCACATAGCAAGACCTTGTTTCTACAAAAAATTTTCTTTAAATTAGCCAGGCATGGTGCCATGCACCTGTGGTCCAGCTACTCAGGAGAGAAGATGGCTTGAGCCCAGGAGTTTGAGGGTGTAGTGAGCCGTGATTGCGTCACTGCTCTAGCCTGGGCAACAGAGCATGACCCTGTCTCTTAAACAAATAACAAATAAACAAATAAATAGAAACAGAAATAGAGCCAGGCATGGTGGCACATGCCAGTCGGTAGTCCCAGCTACCCAGGACACTGATGTTGGCGGGGGGGTATCCCTTGAGCCCTGGAATTTGAGGCCAGCCTATAGCAAGACCCATCTCAAAAAGATAAAAATTCAAAAATAGCAGTGACTTTAGGATTTAACTTTGCAGTAGCATGATAATAAATATTATATAGGCGCTGAAATTATACAGCAGCACGTGGTTGTGTGGTAGTGCAACATGACCAGGAATAAGATCATGATGTCTGAGGCCAGGCGTGGTGGCTCACACCTGTGATCCCAGTACTTTGGGAGGCTGAGGTGGGCGGATCACCTGAGGTCAGGAGTTTGAGACCAGCCTGGCCCACATGGTGAAACCCCGTCTCTACTAAAAATACAAAAATTAGCCGGGTGTGGTGGTGCATGCCTGTAATCCCAGCAACTTGGGAGGCTGAGGCAGCAGAATTGCTTGAACCTGGGAGGTGAAGGTTGTAGTGAGCTGAAATTGTGCCACCACACTCCAGCCTGGGCAACAGAGCGAGACTCTGTCTCAAAAAAATAAATTAAAAAAAGATCATAATGTCTGATTTTGCATTATCATTGAAATGAAAGCAGAAAATAAAAAAATTTCTCAGGGCCAGGCGTAGCGGCTCACGCCTGCAATCCCACCAGTTTGGGAGACCAAGGCAGGCAATTCCTTGAGGCCAGGAATTTGAGACCAGCCTGGACAACATGACAAAATCCTGTCTCTACTACAAATACAAAAAAAAAAAAAAAAAAAAAATTAGCTGGGTGTGGTGGCGTGCACCTGTGATTCCAGCTACTCGGAGGCTGAATTGGGAGGATCACTTGGGCTGGGAAGTCAAGGCTGAAATGAGCCAAGATTTCACCACTGCTCTCGACCCTGGACAACAGAGAGACCCCCTGTCTAAAAAAAAAGAAAAAAAAAATTCTGTGGAGAACTTGTGGATTTCTGAGAGACAATTTGTCTGTAAACTCTGTGTTGAACAGTGAAACCCCGTCTCCATTAAAAATACATAAAATTAGCCGGGCGTGGTGGCGGGCACCCGTAGTCCCAGCTACTTGGGAGGCTGAGGCAGGAGAATGGCGTGAACCCAGGAGGTGGAGTTTGCAGTGAGCTGAGATTGCACCACTGCGCTCCAGCCTGGGGGACAGAGTGAGACTCCATCTCAAAAAAAAACACACACACAGGCCGGGCGCGGTGGCTCAAGCCTGTAATCCCAGCACTTTGGGAGGCCGAGACGGGCGGATCATGAGGCCAGGAGATCGAGAGACGATCCCGGCTAACACGGTGAAACCCCGTCTCTACTAAAAAATACAAAAAAACTAGCTGGGCGAGGTGGTGGGCGCCTGTAGTCCCAGCTACTCGGGAGGCTGAGGCAGGAGAATGGCGTAAACCCGGGAGGCGGAGCTTGCAGTGAGCTGAGATCCGGCCACTGCACTCCAGCCTGGGCAACAGAGCCAGACTCAGTCTCAAAAAAAAAAAAAAAAAAAAAAAACACACACACACACACAAAAAAAACAAAAAAAACAAACTCTGTATTGAGACCTATTGCTATAGTATAGACCTATAGTATAGCATAATTTGCTGTAGGGTTGGCTGTATCAGTATTTGGCAAGATAAGGCCAATGTTGGCTATGAAATGCTCATCTCATTCTGGAAGTCTCTGACTCCTCAAAGATCGCGGAAAACAGGAGAAGATGAACATGGATGCAATTTTTTGGAACAGATTCTGCCTGTCTGTAAGGATGAGAATCAGCTGACTGGGGCCTATCACAAAGTCCCTCAAACTGGGTGGCTTGCTCAGCAGAGTGTAGAAACATTCTCTCAGGTTTTTTTGTTTGTTTGTTTGTTTTTGAGATGGAGTCTTGCTCTTGTCGCCTAGGCTGGAATGCAATGGCGTGATCTCGGCTCACCACAACCTCCGCCTCCAGGGTTCAAGCGATTCTCCTGCCTCGGCCACTGGAGAAACGGGGATTACAGGTGCCCGCCACCATGCCTGGCTAATTTGTGTATTTTTAGTAGAGACTGATTTCACCACGTTGGCCAGGCTGGTCTCAAACTCCTGACTGCAAGTGATCCCGCCAACCTTGGCCTCCTAAAGTGCTGGGATGACAGGTGTGAGTCACTGAGCCCGGCCATATTCTCTCAGCTCTCAAGGCTAGAATTCCCAGGTTGGCTCCTTCTGAGCACTCTGAGGGATGGGCTGTTCAGTGCCTCTCTCACAGATTCTGGCATTCCTTGGCTCGTAGATGCATCACTCCAGTCTCTGCCTCCATCTCCACATGGCCTTCTGCCTCCATCACTGTGACAAATTTCCCTCTTATAAAGATGTCAGTCTTATAAAGGCACAGTGGCTCATGCCTGCAGTCCTAGCACTGGGAGACTGAAGTGGGAGGATCTCTTGAGCCCAGGAGTTTGAGACTCACCCAGGCAGCAAGGCAAGACCCTGTCTCCACAAAAAATTAAAATTAACTGGGCATGGTAGTGCGTACCTGTGTTCCCAGCTACTTGGGAGGCTGAGACGGGAGGATCACTTGAGGCCAGGAGGTAGAGGCTGCAGTGAGCAATGTTTGTGTCACTGTGCTCCAGCCTGGGTAGCAAAGGGAGATCGTGTCTTTAAAAAAAAAAAAAAAAAAAAAAAAAAAAAAAAAAAAAAAGCCAGGCGCGGTGGCTCAAGCCTGTAATCCCAGCACTTTGGGAGGCCGAGACGGGTGGATCACGAGGTCAGGAGATCGAGACCATCCTGGCTAACATGGTGAAACCCCGTTTCTACTAAAAAATACAAAAACTAGCCGGGCGAGGTGGCGGGAGCCTGTAGTCCCAGCTACTCGGGAGGCTGAGGCAGGAGAATGGTGTGAACCCAGGAGGCGGAGCCTGCAGTGCGCTGAGATCCGGCCACTGCACTCCAGCCTGGGCGACAGAGCGAGACTCCGTCTCAAAAAAAAAAAAAAAAAAGCAATTTTACTCTGAGCATCAGAATAAAGAAGGAGCTTAGAAAATTGCTTCAGTTTAGGCCAGGCGCAGTGGCTCACGCCTGTAATCCCAGCACTTTGGGAGGCCGAGGTGGGCAGATCACGAGGTCAGGAGATCGAGACCGTCCTGGCTAACACGGTAAAATCCCGTCTCTACTAAAAATACAAAAAATTAGCCGGGTGTGGTGGCGGCCTGTAGTGCCAGCTACTCGGGAGGCTGAGGCAGGAGAATGGCGTGAACCCGGGAGGGGGAGCTTGCAGTGAGCCAAGATTGCGCCACTGCACTCCGGCCTGGGTGACAGAGCGAGACTCTGTCTCAAAAAAACAAAGAAAGAAAATTGCTTCAGTGCATCAAAAATGAAATGCAAGTTTTGATGAAGGAAGCTCAAGTGAGGGCAAAACACAGACTAAGGAGTTGGAAGGATGGCTGGGTGCAGTGGCTTTGGCCTGTAATGCCAGTACTTTGTGAGGCTGAGGCAGAAGGATTGCTGGAGCCCAGGAGTTCAAGACCAGCCTGGGCAACAAACTGAGACCCCATGTCTACAAAAATAAAAATGAAAATTAGCCATGCATGGCAGCATGTGCCTTTAGCCTCAGCTCCTTGGGAGGCAGAGCAGGAGGATAGCAAGAGCCCAGGAGTTCGAGGCTATAGTGAGCTATGATCACATCACTGCACTGAAGCCTGGGCAACGGAGTAAGACCCTTTCTCTAAAAAAAAAGAGTTGGAAGGAACCTAGGAACCTTAGTGATCACTGAGTTCAAACTCTTACCCTGAGCATGAATCTACTTAGACCTCAACCAGCCTCTAAAAGGTAATAAACAAGTAAGCTATTTTAACCTTTGAATCCAGTCACTCAACAAAACTTTTTTTTTTCTTGGGAGAGAGGGTCTGTCTCTGACCCAGGCTGAAGTGCAATGGCACGATCACAGCTCACTGTGGCCTCGACCATCCTCCTATCTCAGCCTTCCGAGCAGCTGGGACCACGGGTGTGTGCCACCACACCAAGCTAATTTTGTTTATTTTTTGTAGAGACAGGTCTCGAATCTTGCTATGTTGCCAAGACTGGTCTCAAACTACTGGCCTCAACCTATCCTCTTGCCTTGGCCTCCCAAAGCATTGGGATTACAGGCATGAGCCACCTCATCCAGCCCTGCTGCAAGGTTCTTAACTCAGGGTCCATGGACCTTCTGGATAGAATCCAGGGAAATTTAACATTTCCTTCAATTACGGCTGTAGGCAAACATTCTATTCCTACCACTTGCCTGCTATGCCTGTCCTAATCCTTGACTCTCTAAAGTCATGAACCCTGTTAGATTTCAGCTACCCTCAAATAGTAGGTGTTCAATATTCCTCCAAATGTTCTAAATAAAAACTTAGTAGACTGGGCCAGTACAATGAACAGGGTTGTAATTGGTTTGAAGAATGCAAGATCAGGACTGTGGTAGGAGCAGAAGGAAACTTGTTCCAAGCCTGTGAGAAATTTGCCCTGGGTCCAATCCCACAACCTGTTCCAATCCAGTTTCATTTGTCATCCTCATTTACGACTAATGAATTTGCTTCCATGATGGAAAACGTTAAGAACTCACTCTGGCCTGAGGTCACCCTACAAAGGAGCAATCTCAGCTGCCCGGAATGTTAGTGTTCAGTAAGGGCCACACCCCTTGCCTTTTCAGTAATTCCTCCTATTACAAAATTCCAGATGCATCCACATTGTTGATAGGAAATTTTGTTTAAAAAATACATTTCTTAGGCCGGGGGCGGTAGCTCACACCTGCAATCCCAGCACTTTGGGAGGCCGAGGCGGGTGGATCACGAGGTCAGGAGTTCAAGACCAGCCTGGCCAACATGGTGAAACCCCCATCTCTACTAAAAATACAAAAAAATTATCCAGGCGTGGTGGCATGCACTTGTAGTCCCAGCTACTAGGGAGGCTGAGGCAGGAGAATCGCTTGAACCTGGGAGGCAGAGGTTGCAGTGAGCCGAGATGACGCCACTGCACTCCAGTCTGGGTGACAGAGCGAGACTCCATCAAAAAAATAAATAAATAAATAAATAAATATTTTGTGGGGCCTGGTGGCTCATGGTTATAATTCCGGCACTGTGGGAGGCTAAGGCGGGTGGATCTCCTGAGCCCAGGAGTTAAAGACCAGCCTGGGTAATGTAGGGAGACGCCATCACTATGAAAAATATTAACATAAGCCAGGTGTGGTGACACATGGCTGTAGTCCCTGCTATTTAAGAGGCTGAGGTAGGAGGATTGCTTGAACCCAGGAGGTTGAGTACCCTAGTCTGGACAACAGAGTGAAACCCTATTTCAAGAAAATACACACACAAACAAATCCCACATTTCTTTTTTCTCCTTCCTTCCTTCCTTCCTTCCTTCCTTCCTTCCTTCCTTCCCTCCCTCCCTCCCTCCCTCCCCTCCCTCCCTCCCTCCCTCCCTCCCTCCCTCCCTCCCTCCCTCCCTCCCTCCCTCCCTCCTTCCTTCCTTCCTTCCTTCCTTCCTTCCTTCCTTCCTTCCTTCCTTCCTTCCTTCCTTTTTTTTCTATTGCTCAGGCTGGTGTCCAGTGGCGTGATCTCAGCTCACTGCAAATTGTGCCTCTCAAGTTCAAGCAATTCTCCTGCCTCAGCCTCTGGAGTAGCTGGGATTACTCCTTTTAAAATTAAAAAAAAAAAAATTAAGGGGGAAATAAAGCCAGGCATGGTGGCTCACACCTGTAATCCCAGCACTTTGGGAGGCCAAGGTGGTTGGATCACCTGAGGTCAGGAGTTCAAGACCAGCCTGGCCAACATGGCGAAACCCTCTCTACTAAAAATACAAAAATTAGCTGGGTGTGGTGGTGGGTGCTTGTAATCCTGGCTACTCAGGAGGCTGAGGCAGGAGAATCGCTTGAACCTGGGAGGTGGATTGCATCACTGCACTCCAGCTTGGGTGACAGAGTGAGACTCCATATTGGGGAAAAAAAAAAGCGAGAGTAAATATATTTTATTTTGGTTTTGGTCTTGTAAAGAAATGACAGGTCGGGCACAGATGTTCATGGTTGTAATCCCAGCACTTTGGGAAGAAAATATTATTAAAATAATAATTATTTTTACTTTTGTAGAGGCGGGGCTTCACCATGTTGTCCAGGCTGTCCTGTACTCCTGAGCTCAAGCAATCCTCCTGCTCCTGTGAACCACTGCGCCTGGCTGACGCTGAACATTTTTAAAAGTAAACCTTTGAGTATTGAGGAAATGTGTGCATAGGATGCAGTCCCAGATTATAAATCAGCTTGACGCTGGGCACGGTGGCTCACGCCTGTAATCCCAACACTGGGAGGGTGAGGCAGGCAGATCACTTGAGGTCAGTTCTTTTTTTTTTTGAGACGGAGTCTCGCTCTGTCACCCAGGCTGGAGTGCAGTGGCCAGATCTCAGCCCACTGCAAGCTCCGCCTCCCGGGTTTACGCCATTCTCCTGCCTCAGCCTCCCGAGTAGCTGGGACTACAGGCGCCCGCCACCACGCCCGGCTAGTTTTTTGTATTTTTTAGTAGAGACGGGGTTTCACCATGTTAGCCAGGATGGTCTTGATCTCCTGACCTGGTGATCCGCCTGTCTCAGCCTCCCAAAGTGCTGGGATTACAGGCTTGAGCCACCACGCCCGGCCGAGGTCAGTTCTAAACCAGCCTGGCCAACGTGGTGAAACCTCGTGTCTGCTAAAAATACACAAATTAGCCAGGTGTGGTGGCGGGTGCCTGTAATCCCAGCTATTCGGGAGGCTGAGGCAGAATTGCTTGAATCAGGGAGACGGCGGTTGCAGTGAACCGAGATTGCGCCATTGCACTCTAGCCTGGGTGACAAAGTGAGACTCCGTCTCAAAAGGAAAAAAAAAAAAGAATTCAGGGCAAGTCCATGAAGTGAAAGCCAGTTTATTAGGAAAGAATGGCTATTCCTTAGGCAGAGCAGCCCCAAGGCTGCTGGTTGCCCATTTTTATGGGTATTTCTTGATGATATACCAAACAAGGGGTGGATTATTCTTGCCTCCCCGTTTTAGACCATATAGGGTAACTTCCTAATGTCGCCACGGCATTTGTAAACTGTCATGGTACTGATGGGAGTGTAGCAGTGAGGACAACCAGAGGTCACTCTCGTGGCCATCCTGGTGTTTGGTGGGTTTTAGCCGGCTACTTTAAACTGTTTTATCAGCAAGGTCTTTATGACGTGTATCTTGTGCTGACCTCCTATCTCATCCTGTGACTTAGAATGCCTAACCATCTAGGAATGCAGCCCAGTAGGTCTCAGCCTCATTTTACCCAGCCTCTATACAAGATGGAGTCGCTCTGGTTTAAACGCCTCTGACACAAGCAACTTGGGTACTAAAAGCTGTTACAACACCCTTACTGGTTTTGCCTGCTAATGATAATCTACAGAATTCTAAAGATTTACCTAGAGAGGCCGGGCGCGGTGGCTCAAGCCTGTAATCCCAGCACTTTGGGAGGCCGAGACGGGCGGATCACGAGGTTAGGAGATCGAGACCATCCTGGCGAACACGGTGAAACCCCGTCTCTACTAAAAAAAATACAAAAAACTAGCCGGGCGTGGTGGCGGCGCCTGTAGTCCCAGCTACTCGGGAGGCTGAGTCAGGAGAATGGCGGGAACCTGGGGGGCGGAGCTTGCAGTGAGCTGAGATCTGGCCACTGCACTCCAGCCCGGGCGACAGAGCCAGACTCCGTCTCAAAAAAAAAAAAAAAAAAAAGATTTACCTAGAGAGAAAAAAAGTAAAAAAACCACAATTCAAGACAGAAGAGCAAAATGATTCCAGCTGTGGAACTTGAAGAATAAAATCAACCAGGAGAATGCTTCATGTGAGTAGAAAGTGGACAGTATTTTCACCATGTAAGGAAATGCGATCTTTTGAAAAAAGAACGAGGTCATTTTGTATTTTAATAAAGGCGGTTCCTTCTTTCCACTTACCTGCTTCTAGGAGACAACAGCAAAGAGCTGGCCTTGTTTTAGCAACCTGCATTGCAGTTTACATTCCCTTTAATCCAAGGCAAAGATTAAAGAGATCCCCACCCCTGCTCCAAGTCAATCTTGAAAGGCAAGTGTCTGGTTCTTACCTCATCTACCCACACCTGGAACCTGTCATGGTATGGACAAGTTGAAACAGTAACTTGTTCCTCCACCCAACAGTCTCGCAATACTCCAAAAGAGCAAACAATACTTTTTTATTATTTTAATTAATTTATTTATTTTTTGAGATGGAGTTTTGCTCTAGCTGCCCAGGCTGGAGTGCAATGGCACAATCTTGGCTCACTGCAACCTCTGCATCCTGGGTTCAAATGAGTCTCCTCCCTTAGCCTTCTGAGTAGCTGGGATTACAGGCATGCGCTATCATGCCTGGCTAATTTTGTATTTTTTAAGTAGAGACGGGGTTTCTCCCTGTTGGTCAGGCTGGTCTTGAACTCCCGACCTCAGGTGATCTGCCCGCCTCAGCTTCCCAAAGTGCTGGGATTACAGGCGTTGAGCCACCGCGCCTGGCCAACGATATCTTTTTAAAATGGGGTACCTGCAGGCCGGGCGCAGTGGCTCAAGCCTGTAATCCCAGCACTTTGGGAGGCCAAGGTGGGCGGATCACGAGGTCAAGGGTTCAAGACCAGCCTGACCAACATGGAGCAATCCCGTCTCTACTAAAAATACAAAATTAGCAGGGCGTGGTGGCACATGCCTGTAATCCCAGCTACTCAGGAGGCTGAGGCAGGAGAATCGCTTGAACCCGGGAGGCGGAGGTTGTGGTGAGCCAAGATCGGGCCATTGTACTCCAGCCTGGGCAACAAGAGCAAAACTCCCTCTCAAAAAAAAGAGCTTTTGACAAGGAGGCAGTACAGCAGTTAAGAGCACAGATATGGGGGTCAGAGAGATCTGGATTTAGATTTACTAGGTTGTGTATCAGCTGTGTGTTTTAGTTATGTGTGTATTTAGCTGTGCGTATTTCCTCTAAACAATGAGGTTAACAATGCCTATCCAATGTGGTGATTGTGAAAATGGGATAATGCACAAAAATACCTTAACATGATGTCTGGTAGATGGCAAAGAGGTAACTATTAAGATACCTCTGGTATTCACAGGTGACTCTACTAATGCAATACTTCTTAAAGGGACATTTAAACAACTACTGCTGTGATGTAGGGAATAGTCAAATATTTAGTTGAACACTCGCCTCTCAAGAACCACTTCTGGAATGTCGACAAGTTCCTTTAACTTCTCTCTGCCTCCCTTTCCTTACTTCCAAGTGGTGATAATGATTTGCCTGACAGAAATGCTGAGCGAAATCAGGTTAAAAACACTATGTAAACAACTGTAAAGGATTGCTTTTATTTTGAACTTAAGCTCAGAGGAAAAGAAACCAAAAGTATTTTAAATTTTATTCTATTTCTAGCACATTCTGTGAGGGCTTTAAAAAGAAATTTCTCTCTTTATAATTTTCCTTTCCTTTATTCTTTACAGAACAGTAAATCTGATTACTCAAGTTCTCAAAAATGAAAACTATATCTGGAATGTTTCAATTTTGCTCCCCCTGTTGGCCTGAGAGCAGGATAACACTGCCTGAGACTAACAATTCAAGACAATCTAAACATTTATTTTCATGGACTTGACTAACATAAAGACGTAATGGCATTCCACAGAAAGACCTAAACCACAGTTTCAGCTCTATCTTATATATATATATATCTGACAATTAAAAGCAATATTTATGTCTAATTTTTAATTTTTAACTATTAGGGTTCAAATCTAGAAAATTATACAAAGGCTAGCTGCATGCCATTCATTTTTCAAAATAATTACTTTTCAAAAATTCTGCTGTTCCAAAATTACGGCTGAAATCCACTGAAAGCACCCAAACTTGCAACTCCTATCATTATTTTTGTTTTGCTACCCCTAATTTTTACATTTTTTTTTTTTTCTTTTTGAGATGGAGTTTTGTTCTTGTTGCCCAGGCTGGAGTGCAGTGGCATGATCTCGGCTCACCGCAACCTCTGCCTCCCAGGTTCAAGCGATTCTCCTGCCTCAGCCTCCCAAGTAGCTGGGATTACAGGTATGTACCACCACACCTGGCTAATTTTTGTATTTTTAGTAGAGATGGGGTTTTGCCATGTTGGCGAGGCTGGTCTTGAACTCCAGACCTCAGGTGATCCTTCCACCTTGGCCTCCCAAAGTGCTAGGATTACAGGCATGAGCCACCATGCCTGGCCAACAATTTACTTTTACACTTAAAAGTTATATACACTGGCCAGGTGAGGTGGCTTACGCCTGTAATCCCAGCACTTTGGGAGGCTGAGGCGGGCAGATCACCTGAGGTCAGGAGTTCAAGACTAGCCTGACACGATGTGGAGAAACCCCGTCTCTACTAAAAATACAAAGTTAGTTGGGTATGGTGGCACATGCCTGTAATCCCAGCTACTCGGTAGACTGAGGCAGGAGAATTGCTTAAACCCGGGAGGCAGAGGTTGTGGTGAGCCGAGATCATTCCATTGCACTCCAGCCTGGGCAACAAGAGTGAAACTCCATCTCAAAAAATCAAAAAACAAAACAAAACAAAACAAAAGTTATATACACTGTTTTACCTGTGAATCACTTTTTTGTATTCAAAGTCTTAGATTATGTATATGAAAACTAATTTATTAAACCTCTGTACACAAAGATGAACATACCTGTACAGCAACCATATATGAAGAATGAAGTTACAAAAAAGTAAAAGTACTACTAAAACTGACGCATGTAAATCACTTATAAAAATACCCCAAATGGGATAAAGCTGCTCATCCCTGATTTTTCTCATTTGGTTGTAGGAGTTGAAACATGAATTTAAAATGGTAGAATTTTTTCTTTTAAAAAGTGATATATTAAACTTATATACAGGATAATTAGCAAAATGTAGAAAGGGAAAACAATGTACAAAAGACAGATAAAAACCATCACTCTCGACGGACAGTCACAATCCAAAAATAGTATAAACCTTAACAAACTCTCTCTAAACCAGGTCATATTCACATCTCCCCCCAAGTTTTGTCAGTGAGAATAAAATATAGTGAACTAGTGAGCTCAGTCTTTCTTTAAAATAGGCTTGACTTTGGAACACGAACCTTGGATAGATTTTTAAAAATGGGAGGTACAAACAGGAAAACCATTCTATCTCTCCACTTAATTAGTACTAATTAACGGAACAAAGTTATTAAATAGCTCTCAGTGCTAAGTCAAGCCGTTATTCAGAGGCCTTTTTGTTTTTCTGCTGGTTTCGGGGTGAGTTCTTTAACAAGCTTCTTATCCTGAGGTACATTCCAGTAGATTCTGCCATATTCTCAAATTCAAATGGCGTGATTCCAGTTGCAAATTTGCTCATGTCAGGTATAGGGCTATGAATCTTAGTGGCCGTTGAAGGACTGGTGTCTGCAGGAAAGAGCTTCCGGCTGTCCCCATTGCTGACGTCACAGTCTGGTACGACACTGCCATTATCAAGGGGGGCACCTTCAGGGTTTACTGGAGCCAACTCTGCCTTTTCCTTCTGACAAAGTGATGTCACCTCAGCATCTGGACTGGAGGCATGTCCAGCTTCTGACTTCTTTGTAAAAATTTCTGGCACCTCAGGCTCATCCAGCGTCTGCTTTTCAGATGTTTTTCCCTCTGGGACAGGGAGGTCCAGCTCATTTGGACAAGGTGATGAGGCAACGGAATTCCCAGTTAAAGGTGTGTCCACAGGAATGTCAGAGTCGCTGTTTACACTCTCGGCCTGCTCGAGAGCTGCCCAGATCCGCCTCTGCTGTTCTTCAAGTTCTTCTAGAGTCAGTGCGTCCTCATCCACAGCTCCAGATGCTGTTCTGGTCTGGGGTGAGTCACTGGGAGTCAGCGGCGGGGTGCCCTTGGGGAGTGGAGGGGTGAAGATGGGCGGAGGAGTTCCCCGGGGGAGTGGAGGAGTGTCAGGAGGTAATGGTGGTTGAAACTGAAAAGTTTCGCTGCTCAGAGAACCATGTGGTACCTCCACATCTGAAGTAAGAAAGTTAAGAGATACTTTAGAACTTGTAGTAGCATTTGGTTTTACTAAAATTTGTTATTTGCACTCAGGTGTATCCAGATATTCAATGGCCAAAAATAACTGGCTTAAGAGGCGGGACATTCTGGATTCTCAGGTGCCATGACCATTACCTGGTGTCCTCAGTCCACCTGAAAAGATCTGCAGGGAGACCTGTCAGGTTCTTCTGGTGCTAGAGGATATCCCTTGGGAGATCCATTTCTGTGCTGTGTGCATCATTTTAGATTGAGGAAATATGAGCAATTGCATGGAGACTTCAGAATTTCAAGGTAGTGCACTCTACCCAAAAATTCATGGCAGAATGCAGTAGGAAATTTGACCGGAGGTGCAGGCTGGCTACTGAGTGGGTGGAAAGCTAATGGGGAGGAAGTGAGGGGCAAGCCAAGTGTACACCTTGGGTTATTTCCTAGCTTTTTCTTTTTTTTTTTTTTTTTGAGACAGAGTCTTGCTCTGTCTCCCAGGCTGGAGTGCAGTGGCACAATCTCAGCTCAGTGCACCCCCCGCCTCCCAGTCAAGTGATTCTCCTGCCTCAGCCTCCGGAGTAGCTGGGATTACAGTTGTGTGCCACTACGCCTGGCAAATTTTTGTATTTTTAGTAGAGATGAAGTTTCAACATGTTGGCCAGGCTGGTCTCGAACTCCTGACCTCAGGTGATCCACCTGCCTTGGCCTCCCAAAGTGCTGGGATTATAGGCGTGAGCCACTGCGCCCAGCCTAATTCCCCAATTCTTCTTTTTTTTTCTGAGGCGGAGTCTTGCTCTGTTGCCCAGGCTGGAGTGCAGTGGCGTGATGTCAGCTGGCTGCAACCTCTGCCTCCTGGGTTCAAGCAGTTCTCCTGCCTCATCCTTTCAAGTAGCTGGGATTACACCGTACGCCAACATGTTCGGCTAATTTTTTGTATTTTTAGTAGAGATGAGGTTTCACCATGTGGGCCAGGCTGATTTCGAACTCCTCACCTCAAGTGATCCGCCCACGTCGGCCTCCCAAAGTGCTGAGATTACAGGTGAGAGCCACTTTGCCTGGCCCCCAATTCTTATCTCTAATCTAGATTGCTCACCTGAACTGCAGGTTCACCTATCTAACTGCCCACTGACTATCATCACCTATACGTTCTACACACACAACCTGTTCAAAACAAATGATCTCTTCCTAAAATGAGGACTATTCTCCCATCTGCTATTCTCACTAATGGCACCACCAGTGGATCTGCTTGTCATTTGAGAGTACTCTCTTTCCTTCCATCCATCCCCCAGGTCTTTGGCTCTTTGGGGTGCATGCTCTCCTGCTGGCTGTCATAGCCGCTACCTTGCTTCAGGCCCATTACCATTTGCCAAGAACATCAGAATCACCCCGACCTCTGGATTCATCTTCCTTGTGTCTGTCCTCCAAACCGCTGCCAGACTCATCACAAGTCTGGCCCTATAACCCTTCCCATCTCCACTGGAAACCCTTTAGTGCCTGCCCAGACCCCACAGGATGAAGTCCAATCTTCCTTTTTTTTTTTTTTTTTTTTTTGAGACAGAGTCTCGCTGTGTCCCCGGGCTGGAGTGCAGTGGCCGGATCTCAGCTCACTGCAAGCTCCGCCTCCCGGGTTTACGCCATTCTCCTGCCTCAGCCTCCCGAGTAGCTGGGACTACAGGCGCCCGCCACGTCGCCCGGCTAGCTTTTTGTATTTTTTAGTAGAGACGGGGTTTCACCCTGTTAGCCAGGATGGTCTCGATCTCCTGACCTAGTGATCCGCCCGTCTCGGCCTCCCAAAGTGCTGGGATTACAGGCTTGAGCCACCGCGCCCGGCCGAAGTCCAATCTTCCTCCATGGCCCTCTAGGATACAGTTTCCCTGCTTCCATCATGTTATCTCCTACTGCCTGGCTCAAACTCCAGCTGTCACCCTGCTGCTGGCCTGATGTGCTGTGAAGTTTCACTGTCCTGCATCTGCACTTCCCACTGTCTCAAATGCCCTCCTCCTCATTTCCTTGGTAAATCTCTGCATTCTTCCCTCAACAAGCAGTTCAGAGTTACCCTATGACTTCATTCAGCACAGATGCTGTTTTTCCTCTGTGTCACCATTACAGTCTGGAACCTGCTCTGTGGCAGCAATAGGTAATACTATTGTTCTGTAGGTATCACTGTGGGCCACCACATTTATATGAGAATGATGTTTACACATCTGCAATCCCGAGGTGACACAGAGTGGTAACTAGGGCAGCAATACTGTCTTATTAAGCTTTCTGTCCTCAGAGTCTAGTAGGGGGTCTGAACTTTATTCTATAGACAATAAGATTTGTGAGGAGAATAACATACTCTCACTTAGAAGTCAACTCACGGCCCAGCATGGTGGCTCATGCCAGTAACATTGGGAGGCTGAGGCAGGCAGATTGCTTAAACTCAGGAGTTCAAGACCAGCCTGGGCAACAAAGTAAGACCTCTGTCTCTACAAAACATACAAAAATTAGCTGGGCTTGGTGGCACAGGCCTATGGTTCCAGCTACACGGGAGGCTGAGGTGGGAGGACAGCTTGATCCCAGGAGTCTGAGGCTGCAGTGAGCCATGATTGTACCACTGTACTCCAGCCTGGGCAACCAAGCCAGACCCTGTCCCCCACCCAAAAAAAAGAGGAAAGAGTCCCTAGCACAAAGCTGAAAATGCCTACACAGAAGTGTATGGCCCTGGTGACAGGGGTGCCACCACCACAAATCCCCAAACTTCAAAAAATGACAACCATGGGCCAGTGCTGTGGCTCACACCTATAATCCCAGCACTTTAGGAGGTGGAGGCGGGCGGTTCACCTGAGGCGCCTGGCCAACATGGAGAAACCCCATCTCTACTAAAAATATAAAATTAGCCAGGCGTGGTGGTGGGCACCTGTAATCCCAGGTACTTGGGAGGCTGAGGCAGGAGAATCGCTTGAACCCAGGAGGCAGAGGTTGCAGTGAGCCAAGATCGCGCCACTGTACTCCAGCCTGGGCGACAGCAAAACTCTGTCTCGAAAAAAAAAAACCGAAACAAACAAACAAAAAAAACTTAGGGGAAATAATTTGAGCGCTTTGATTCTGAACTTTGAAGTCACTTTGTGCAAAATAATTTGATGTGAGGATTTAATCCCTTTGAACTTTAAGGGAATTTAATTCATGATCTTTTTTTTTTTTTTTAAAGGAAGGAAGACAGGGCTTCACAATCAAATTTGGGACAACTTACATGTTCACATCACATCTTTTTTTTTTAAATGGAGTCTTGCTCTCTTCCCCAGGCTGGAGTGCAGTGGTGCGATCTTGGCTCACTGCAACCTCAGTGAGCCACTGCGCCCAGCCAGCAAAACCCTATTTCTACTAAAAATATAAAAATTAGCCGGGTGTGGTGGTGCATGTCTGTATGTCTAGCTACTTGGGAGGCTGAGACAGGAGAATCACTTGAACCCGGAGGCATAGCTTGCAGTTGGCCGAGATTGTGCCACTGAACTCCAGCCAGGGTAACCAGGCAAGACTGCCTCAAAAAAAAAAAAAAAAAAAGCTAGGGAGGTCTCAGAGAGCAAGCCCTTTGTCCTGCTTTATGTTCTGGGAAGGCACATTTTCCTGATGGCCTGTCTTTCTTGGGTGGAGGAGTGATCTACTGGATTAATACTATTGGAAAGAGTAACTGGGAAAGCTTGGCCCAGCTTTGCTTTTCTTCCTCTTGGGAGCAAGCTGCCAGAAGGGTACACACTTTCCACTGCCTGTCTCAGAACACTGGCCGGATCAAAGGGGCCAGTCTGGATGCAGCACTGTTGAGACTGGGTGGGTCTGCTAATCCAGGAATGGGCCCAGGCACTGTGGCTCACACCTATAATCCCAGCACATAGGGAAGCAAAGGCAGGACCACTGCTTGAGCATGGGAGTTTGAGACCTGCCTGGACAATACAGTGAGACCCCATTCTATACAAAAAGGAAAAAAAAAAAAAAAAAAAAAAAAAAAAAAGGAACTCCCCTAATTCAGGAATGCAGCCAGCTGGCCCATCTAGCTCTCACACCAAGCTCTGGCTTCCAATTCAGCTTTTTTTTTTTTTTTTTTTTTTTGAGACGGAGTCTCACGCTGTTGCCCAGGCTGGAGTGCAGTGGCGCGATCTCGGCTCACTGCAAGCTCCGCCTCCCGGGTTACCGCCATTCTCCTGCCTCAGCCTCCTGAGTAGCTGGGACTACAGGCGCCCGCCACCGCGCCCGGCTAATTTTTTGTATTTTTAGTAGAGACGGGGTTTCACAGTGGTCTCGATCTCCTGACCTTGTGATCCGCCCGCCTCGGCCTCCCAAAGTGCTGGGATTACAGGCTTGAGCCACCGCGCCCGGCCTCCAATTCAGCTTTTATCATGGACAGCAGTGATGCTCTGATCTCCAAGAATAAAATAAAGATTTACTCTTTAGACAGTGCTCACAAAGGAGCTTCCCCTTTCTTACGGAATTCAGGAGCATACAAATGAGTCATAGCTTCTTGATGAAATCAAAGCTACAGGCCGGGCGCGGTGGCTCACACCTGTAATCCCAGCACTTTGGGAGGCCAAGGCGGGTGGATCACGAGGTCAGGAGATCAAGAGATCAAGACCATCCTAGCTAACATGTGAAACCCCGTCTCTACTAAAAATTAGCCTGGCGTGGTGGCGGGCACCTGTAGTCCCAGCTACTAGGGAGGCTGAGGCAGGAGAATGGCATGAACATGGGAGGCGGAGGTTGCAGTGAGCCAAGATCGCGCCACTGCACTCCAGCCTTCGTGAAAGAGCGAGACTCTGTCTCAAAAAAACAAAAAAAACAAAAAAAAAAAAAAGAAAAGAGAAAAAAAGAGAAATCAGAGCCGTAAGATGAAACCTACCCGAATCGAGCTCCATGTCGGCCGGGGATCCTGCTGAGTTGCTTTCCTTCTTCTGCTTCTTTGGACTCCCTGGGCTAGAGTGAGATGAAGACCTCTTGCTGCCAGACTTCACACCTGGCTAAAGGAGCAACCAAACCAAACACAAGTTAGGTGGGGTAGACAATGAATTAAACTCCATCCCTTCACTTAAAATGATGTAGAAAAGGCCGGGCGCGGTGGCTCAAGCCTGTAATCCCAGCACTTTGGGAGGCCGAGACGGGCGGATCACAAGGTCAGGAGATCGAGACCATCCTGGCCAACATGGTGAAACCCCGTCTCTACTAAAAATACAAAAAAAAACTAGCCGGGCGAGGTGGCGGGCGCCTGTAGTCCCAGCTACTCCGGAGGCTGAGGCAGGAGAATGGCGTGAACCCGGGAGGCGGAGCTTGCAGTGAGCTGAGACCCGGCCACTGCACTCCAGCCTGGGCGACAGAGCGAGACTCCGTCTCAAAAAAAAAAAAAAAAAAAAAAAAAAAAAAAAAAATGATGTAGAAAAGCGATCTGGAGATAAGTCTAGGTAACTGGTGAATTTCGCCACTGTTTTCCTTTTGGTTTGTCAAGATAACAAAGCAAGAAAAGGCTGTAATATGCTAATAATTTACAAAATCTCACAGACACAACATTTTATAGAGTACACCCTTAAAATCTATTTACCGTTTGGAAGTTAGAAGTAAGGTAATTGGCAAACACATCCTTCTGCTGACATGCCTGCATTGGTATGGAACCAAAGATCCTCCATTCCTAATAATGAAAAGAGAAGAAAAAAAAAAATCATGTATTTGGAAAATGTCATGTTTTGAGATTTTGCTCAAAGGAAGTACAGCAGAGATCTCAAATTACGTTTTTCCTTCTTATGTTACTTTTCCTTTATTGGGAATTAAGGAAAATAATGATGTGTTGAAGGAAAACTAAACCTGCCTGCAACATAATCAAGACTATGAATACTTAAAGACTACCTGACACAATCACTTGGCCAAAAAAGGTTCTACATACCGCAAGCAGAAGATGTAGGCAGGAGTGACTGCTATGGGGCCTCCCAGGCTCCAGTCTCTCTCCCATCAAGCACTGGCACTGCTAACAGGGCCGTTCATAGCCCACTTCTCCTAACACACTTACTCATGAGTTTTCCATCTTCTGCTCTTTCTCTTTCCAAATACAGCACTCATCTTTAAAGATTCCATACCGCTTACTTCTCTCTCCTCTCCAATCGCACATTCAACAGTGGTTCTCAGTAAGAATCCCATGGAACTCTTGTGAAACATAGAGGTTCCAGGGTTTGAATCAGTTAAGTCTAAAGATGGGACTCAAGAATGTACATTTCTAACGAGTATTCCCAGGGGACTGTGAAGTAGACTGGAAGCTGCACTGGCTTCCAGAAGCACTGATGGTTTGTATCATGCACTTCTGCCCGTAATGAATTACACAGTCTTGTGTGATTGACAACTTTCTATCTGCTCACTACACTCTTAACTTCAAGTCTTTGGCTGTTTCCCTACTGTCCAGTTCCTAAGAACACACTTTTTATTTTTATGTTTTTTTGAGATGGAGTTTCGCTTTCATCACCCAGACTAAAGTGCAATGGCGTGATCTCAGCTCACTGCAACCTCCACCTCCTGGGTTCAAGCGATTCTTCTGCCTCAGCCTCCTGAGTAGCTGGGATTACAGGCGCCTGCCACCACGCCCGGCTAATTTTCATATTTTTAGTAGAGATGGGATTTTGCCATATTGGCCAGGCTGGTCTCAAACTCCTGAGCTCAAGTGATCCACCTGCCTTGGCCTCCCGAAGTGCTGGGATTACAGGCATGGGCCACTGCGCCCGGCCAATAATACACTTTTTAAATAAAACAGTACAATAGTTCATTGTTGAATCTTGAGACCTAAGATGGAAGCTGGAAAAGAGTTAAGTGTGGAAAAACCATTCATATACAAAATGAGAAATTTTACTTTGAGGGGAAAAAAGGCAAGAATAAACAGGAGAGTTATAGTATATTTAGATTTATTACAGATAGAAACTTATTTCCTAGGTTAATTCTGTAAAATATATAATACTGTCTCAGAACAATCCATATTGTTAAAAACTTTTAAAATGTTAGAGTAGTTTTAGATTTAGAGACTCTAACCAATCTATTTTGGCTCCCTTTCTGAGGGCACAAAATCAGAGAAAACTGCTGTTGATGAATATAAGACTTCAATTAAGATTCTAGCAAGATTCTATATAGGAAATTAAAAATGTAAACAAGTGGCCGGGTGCAGTAGCTCACGCCTGTAATCCCAGCACTTTGGGAGGCCGAGGTGGGTGGATCATGAGGTCAAGAGATCGAGACCATCCTGGTTAACATGGTGAAACCCCATCTCTACTAAAAATACAAAAAATTAGCCGGACGTGGTGGCGGGCGCCTGTAATCCCAGCTACTCGGGAGGCTGAGGCAGGAGAATGGCGTGAACCCGGGAGACGGAGGTTGCAGTGAGCTGAGATCGCGCCACTGCCCCCCAGCCTGGGCAATAAGCGAGACGCAATCTCAAAAAAAAAAAAAAGTAAACAAGTAACACATTTATCCCTTTAAATAGTAACTACTATATAAGTTTGTATGTATATATGAATTAAGTAATTATTTTTTGAGTCAGGGTCTCGTGTGATCTCACCTCACTGTAACCTCTGCAATCCTCCCACCCCAGCCTCTCTAATAGCCAGGACTACACGCATGTGCCGCCACCCTTGGCTAGTTTTAAAATTTTTTGTAGGGACAAAGTCTTGCTATGTTGCCCAGGCTGGTCTCGAACTCTGGAGCTCAAGCAATCATCTTGCCTCGGACTTGCAAAGTGTTGGGATTACAGGTGTGAGCCACCATGCCTAGCCAACAAGTTAATATTCTGACCAATCTTTAACATAGTAATATCACATCACATGATAATTAAAAAAAAATAAATATACTTACATCTGGAATTCCTCTGGGAGTAGATATATTAAAACCAGGATAGTTGACCAATTTTGAGAGATCATAAGTGACACTTTTATTCTGCTGTATTTCTCCAATTTCTGTTTCCCCATCAGTGCTATCTATTACAGACCATAAAAAGTGTTAATATTGCTAAATGTCAATATATATCCCTCCCCAGACCAAAAGTACACCTGGAAAGTGCTTATACTCATGGCAACAGAATTAGTTTTGAAATGGCTTTCAATTTTAATTATAATTTTTCTAACCATTAGGACAGAATTTTTTTTTTTTTTTTTTTTTTTTGAGAAAGGGTCTTGCTTTGTCACCCAGACTGGAGTGTAGTGGCACTATGTTGGCTCACTATAGCTTCTGCCTCTCAGGCTCAAGTGATCCTCCCACCTCAGCCTCCTGAATAGCTGGTTCTACACGCACGCACAACCACACCAGGGTAGGCTGTGTATTTTTAGTACAGACAGGGTTTCACCATGTTGCCCAGGCTGGTCTCAAACTCCTGAGCTCAGGCGATCTACCTACTGCCTCAGCTTCCCAAGTAGCTGGGATTACAGGCGCCTGCCACCACGCTTGGCTAATTTTTGTATTTTTATTAGAGACCGGGTTTCACCATCTTGGCTAGGCTGGTCTTGAACTCCTGACCTCAAGTGATCCATCCACCTCGGCCTTCTAAAATCCTGGGACTACGGCCATGAGTCACTGTGCCCAGCCGAAACCTGCTTTTTAAAAACTCAATATTGCACAAAGATTTTGCCATGTCAGCTCATACAGATTTATTCCCACTCTTCATATGTTGCAGAGAGTCCACAGCTCAGAACTACCAATTTATTTAACCATTTTTCTTTTTTTTTTTTTTTTTTTTTTGAGACGGAGTCTCACGCTGTTGCCCAGGCTGGAGTGCAGTGGCGCGATCTCGGCTCACTGCAAGCTCCGCCTCCCGGGTTCCCGCCATTCTCCTGCCTCAGCCTCCTGAGTAGCTGGGACTACAGGCGCCCGCCACCGCGCCTGGCTAATTTTTTGTATTTTTAGTAGAGACGGGGTTTCACTGTGGTCTCGATCTCCTGACCTTGTGATCCGCCCGCCTCGGCCTCCCAAAGTGCTGGGATTACAGGCTTGAGCCACCGCGCCCGGCCTTAACCATTTTTCTTTAGGGCCTTAATGTTGTCTTAGATTTTTCACTATCATATTCAATGATACAAAAAGATTCTTGTATACATACAGTTTATTTTGCATATGTGTATCTTTCTAGAGTAGGTATCTAGGAGAGAAGTTCTAGACTATTAGAGGTTTTCTGTATTTCACATTTTACAGGTCTCCTGGCATTGAGGATCTATGTCTGTTATTACTGAGAAAGGTAAGAGCTTATGAGGACTGGCTGGAGAGTGATACTCTGGCCTAGACAGTACCTGAGCAAGCCCAGAAAACCATCAGATAATCTATGAACTCACTGAAATTTTAGTTCCTTCCT
Organism: Macaca mulatta; assembly: GCF_049350105.2. Lineage (NCBI taxonomy): Eukaryota > Metazoa > Chordata > Mammalia > Primates > Cercopithecidae > Macaca > Macaca mulatta. The sequence continues at coordinate 129,851,540 of NC_133416.1, forward strand.
TGTAAAATTTACCAAGGAAACATCATCATGATATTTTTTTAGTTAGCACACATTAAAGAAGTCAGCCGTTCCTATCACATTTTGTTGATTCTTTAACAAAAAAAAAAAAAAAAGGAAACACTTAAGGTGACTTCTCTAACTTAAGATACTATACCTTTTCCATCATACAGTGCAAGCCCCGAATTCTCCAATTCAGCCTCTTTGAGCCACCCTGGTGGGTACCCTAGCTGGCGCATCCGATAGATAAAAGGTGGAAGACTCTTGTCTGTCACACCTAGTGCATCTTGAAGTTCCTCACTAAGTAAAAATAAAGGAGGAAGAAAAATAATGAATTCTTGTTTGCATGAAAACACATACATAATATTCTGTTTTGTTTTTTTTTTTGAGACGGAGTCTCGCTCTGTCGCCCAGGCTGGAGTGCAGTGGCTGGATCTCAGCTCACTGCAAGCTCCGCCTCCCGGGTTTACGCCATTCTCCTGCCTCAGCCTCCCAAGTAGTTGGCACTACAGGAGCCCGCCACCTTGCCCGGTGAGTTTTTTGTATTTTTTAGTAGAGACGGGGTTTCACTGTGTTAGCCAGGATGGTCTCGATCTTCTGACCTCGTGATCTGCCCATCTCGGCCTCCCAAAGTGCTGGGATTACAGGCTTGAGCCACTGCGCCTGGCCAATATTCTGGTATTTTAAAACATTTCTTGCTTATATTACATACCATGATGGCTAACAAATATAATTAAAATTTCAAGAACTGTTTCTAAATGAATTAATGTATATTACCTAGGGCTTTGGCAGAGTACACTTATATCCTGATAATTAGCCCGAAGAGACAGAGAACATTCGAAATGCTAGGGAAATAAAAATGACCTTCTATGGTAAAATGCCATTAATACCTAATAACTCCTGGCTTGAATCTTCCAAATCTTTCTTCTACTTCTTCTGCGTGGTATCGCTGCTGGAAATTCTGATTGTTTGCTTCCCCACAGGCATCCATATACTCTTTTCTCTTTTCACTTATTCGAGCAGCATTCCGAGGCTACATCATGACACATTTGAAAAGAATGGTTTCATGCAACTCAGAAATATTTCAGAAATTAAATACTTTTTTTTAGATCAAGTAAACAGATTATTTTAGTTTTAATGTATAACGAACAAGCGTAAAAGAGAGTGAATATTTTAGAAAAATAAGTAAGGAAAGGAGCAGTCTATTTATTACCTCAGTATTATAAATTAAATAAAGTTTTTAGGATAAACTCTACAATTTAACTCTGTTTATTCATATCAAATACAGAGAGTACTATTTTAAATTATTTACTAAAAAAATTTAATGTCTTAAAATATAAACACAAATTTGAAAAGATTTCAAATTAAAGGACTACAGGAAAGTAACAAAGAAAGTTCCTTCATGTCACACAATACCATAAATGTGTTGAAAACATTAGAAAGCTCTTGTTCAAAGACTTTTCTTAACATGAGAAAAATTTACCATTGGGCAATCTTTCATTTGGTGTTCTTCAGAACCACAATTGAAACAGTGAGGCTTTGGCCTATTTGGTCAAAAGACAAAGATTTTTATAATGTAAATAAAAATAGAAAAGCAAATCAATAAAATTCTATATGACAGCAAAGTGTATCAGAGAGATAAGAAAGCAAGTTCATCACAGATCACTAATATCTGCAACAAGAAGTACACTTTAATCTCTTGTATTTAGTGATTTAAATAGTACTATGCAGAGTCTTTTAACCAAGAACCCTTCTGTTCCTGACTGATCTGTTACCTCTTTTGAGTTTTTTCAGTGGTTAACAACAGAAGAATCGAGGTGAACAGATGATCATATTTCTATTAGGTAACATGGAAAGAAGGCAGATGGCTATAAGACTGCAATCAAATTGACAGCAACAATTACACTTTTCCACCCGCCCAGGCACATTAGGTGAGAACCAATGAATTCCAAGAAGCAGATGATCCATTTAAACGTTTAATATATGTGTATGGAATAAAATTCTAGCTCAATCTGTAATTAACCTTAGAGTAAACCAGCAGTAAAGAACATTAACTTTTCAAGCCAAAAGTTTATGATTTCCGTTAAAAAAGTAAGTAAAACAAAACAACTCCCCACACAAACCTTTTTGCCTTTACTTGTATTTCTTGCCCTTCTAGAGAAACAATGTGGCTGAAGACTTGATGGTACCTTTAGTGAATTTTATTAAGGAATAGTTATCATGGTCTGCAAAATTTGGAAATTGTTTTAAAGGTGAACTTAGTGGTAAGATGCATAAAAGATCTTCATTCACTATGTAGGATACTTGGGTATTTCCCATCCTTCGGAAAGCTGAGGGTTTTCATTTAGAAGCGGTTGCCCCAATTTATCAAGGCAAAAATTAGTAAAATACAGGACACTTCCTACAACCTGCAGAAAACAAGTCAAAAAATATTGCTATTTAAGCAGGAAAAAAAGACATTAAATAATGTAAGACTATGATTAACTGTTTTAACAATTTATTTTGGATGGAATTATTAGAAATAGTAACTTCCTAGTTATTAAGGAGCCAGACTTTGATGTGTAAGTAGAAACTACATCGTCAGTTCCCTCTCTCTCCTAGATCACTGTTTTTCCTCTGTATTGGATCATGACTATCTATCTCCAGAATTCAAACAAAAAATGAAAACCTTGACTCTCACGTTTCCCTCCAGTGCCCCATTTCATTGCTTCTCTTTGCAAGACATGCAGACCCTTTAGTTATTGTTTCCATTTCCTTTCTTCCCATTCACTCTTTTCTTGTCCCTCCAATTCTTTTTGAAAATTCCATACAGACAAGTGGGAAAAGTGGTACAATGAACACCCAATGTATCCTTCACCTAGACTGAACAATTGTTAGTAGTTTAACATTTTTGTCTGCCTCTTTCTTTACACATACACTGAACACACACACATACACTTTTTTGTTTGTTTTGAGATAGGGTCTCTGTCACCCAGGCTGGAGTACAGTGGTGCAATCTTGGCTTACTGCAACTTCTGCCTGCCAGGCTCAAACGATCCTCCCACCTCAGCCTCCCGAGAAGCTGGGACCACAAGCACAGTCAGCTATTTTTTTGCCCAGCTATTTTTTTGTATTTTTAGTAGAGGCAGAGTCTTGCCATGTTGCCCAGGCTGCTCTCGAACTCCTGAGCTTAAGTGATCCACCTGACTCAGCCTCCCAAAGTGTTAGGATTATAGCCGTGAGCCACTGCACCTGGCCTCACATATACTTTATAATTTTTTTTTTTTTTTTTGAGGCAGGGTCTTGCTGTGTTGTCCAGGCTGGAATGCAGTGGCATGATCTTGGCTCATTGTAACCTCAAAGTCCTGGGCTAAAATGATCCTCCTGCCTCAGTCTCCCGAGTAGTTGTGCCACTACACACAGCTAATTTTCTTTTTGTTTTAGAGATGGGGTCTTGCTATGTTGCCTAGGCTGGTCTTAAACTCCTGGCCTCTAGCAATCCTTCTGCCTCAGCCTCCCAAAGTGCTGGGATTACAGGTGCTGAGCCACTGTGCCTGGCCTCCATTTTTTTAATGACACTGCCCTCTCTCTTGAACATTTCCAGTAATGCTTCTATACCTATCACTGGGCTGAGTTCCTAACATTGGAGCTTCCCAATGACCTCCATGCAGCCAAATTCAATAGCTAGTTCTCACTCTTCATCTTTCTTAACCTATCTGCAACAATTGACACGATTTTTCCTTCCTCCTAAAAACATCTTCCTCCCTTGTCTTCTAGGACATGCTTCTCCGTTCTCTTCTTTCCTTGCTGACTGAGCCTCAGTCTTCTGTGCTAGACTCTTCTCATCCCTCTATCTCCCATGTATTAGAGTGCCCTAGGTCTCAGTCCTCCTCTCCACTTTCACTACCCAGGTGGTTCATCATAACCCATGGTATGAAGTATAATATATATGCTTACTACCTCTAAAAGTCAAGTTATTATTATTATTATTTTTTGAGACAGAATTTCGCTCTTGTTGCCCAGGCTGGAGTGCCACGGCGCAATCTCAGCTCACCGCAAGCTCTGGCTGAACCTCCTCGGTTCAAGCGATTATCCTGCCTCAGCCTCCCAAGTAGCTGGGATTACAGGCATGCACCATCAGACCCGGCTAATTTTGTATTTTTAGTAGAGATGGGGTTTCTTCATGTTGGTCAGGCTGGTCTCAAACTCCTGACTTCGTAATCCACCCGCCTTGGCCTCCCAAAGTGCTGGGATTACAGGCAGAAGCCACTGTGCCTGGCCTAAGATATTATTTTTTAATTATTATTTTTTTCACTGGGAGCATAGATTCAAGTTGCCCTGAATATATGTTCTCCTTTAAGCTCAAGTTCTGATCCATCCTAACCATCGATTTTATATATGGAAGTGTCAACTTGACAGCTCTCAAGGGGTGTGTGAGTGGCATCTCAAACTCACCTGCTTAAAACTGCACTGGATTCCTAGCCCCCTCCAAAACTGTTCCTCCTCTAGTCTTCCCCATCAGAGAAAATACGATGACATTCTTCCAGGTTCTCAGGACAAAAACCTGAGTCACTATGATGACTCTCTTGCTCTCATATTCTGCATCCAATTCATCAACACATTTGATCAGCTCTACTTCCCCAGTACATCCATGTTCTAACCACTTCTCAGTAGCACCATTCTCACCCCAGTCTCAGTACCAATTTCTCTCACCTGAGTTGAATACAATAACTTCCTAACTGGTTTTCAGCTTCCACAGGTAACCAGCTACAGACTATTTTCCACACAGAACCCAGCTCTTTTAAAAACTCAATTCATGGCCGGGCGCGGTGGCTCACGCCTGTAATCCCAGCACTATGGGAGGCCGAGGCGGCTGGATCACGAAGTCAGGAGCTTGAGACCAGCCTGACCAACATGGTGAAACCCCGTCTCTATTAAAAATACAAAAATCAGCCAGGTGTGGTGGTGCGAGCCTGTAATCCCAGCTACTCAGGAGGCTGAGGCAGGAGAATCGCTTGAATCCGCGAGGCGGAGGTTGCAGTGAGCAGAGATTGTGCCACGGCACTCCAGCCTGGGCGACAGAGAGAGACTCTGTCTCAAAATTAAAAAAAAAAAAAAAGTCCATTCATATCATGTCACATTTCTACTTAAAACCCTCCATCGCTTCTCATCTTACAGTAAAATCTAAAGTCCTCATTACAGCCTATTGGACAACCTACAGATTCAGACCATGTGCTCCAGACTCTAAGGGCCTGGTTTTTTGTTTTTTTTTTTTTTGAGAGAGTCTCACTTTGTTGCCCAGGCTGGAGTGCAGTGGCATGATCTCGGCTCACTGCAACCTCCGTCTCCCGGGTTCAAGCGATTTTCCGGCCTCAGTCCCCTGAGTAGCTGGGATTATAGGCTTCAGTCACCATACCCAGCTAATTTATGTATTTTTAGAAAAGATGAGGTTTTGCCATGTTGGCCAGGCTGGTCTCGAACTCCTGACCTCAGGTGATCCGCCTCCCTTGGCCTCCCAAAGTGCTGGGATTACAGATGTGAGCCACTGTGCCAGGCCAAGGGCCTGATTTTAAGCCCTGCCCTGGCTTTGCCACTCACTAACCCACTGGCGAGTTACTTAGCTTTCCATCTCTGTTTCCTCATCTGTACAACTGAAGCCTAAGAGCACCTTCACGAGTAATACCTGCAGTAAGCTTAGAACTTACATGCCAGGTAGTGCTCCTGCCTTGGGCTTTCTATTATGCTTCCTATAGCCTGGAGTGCCCCATGCAAACCACAGCCTCCACTCACTTCCTCAATTCATCCAAGGTTCAGCTCTGAGAGGCTGTCAGTCACTATGCAAACCACCTACTCCACAGCTACTCTCTGCTTTCCCTGCTTCATTTTTCTTCAGGACGCTACCTTCCCCGACTAGAATGTAATTTGATGAGAGCCAGGACTTTGCCATTCTTTTCACTGCTGTCTCCCTGGAACCCAGAAGGATCCCTGGGACAAAGCGGCATTCACTAAATATTTTCGTATTTGTTAAAGGTTTAAATTAATAAATAAAGAAAATTCCCAGTTTCTAGGCAAGTGCCACTTTTTTTTTTTTTTTTTTGAGACGGAGTCTTGCTCTGTCGCCCAGGCTGGAGTGCAGTGGCACGATCTTGGCTCACTGCAAGCTCCTCCTCCCTGGTTCACGCCATTCTCCTGCCTCAGCCTCCCAAGTAGCTGGGACTACAGGCGCCTGCCAGGACGCCCAGCTGATTTTTTGTATTTTTAGTAGAGATGGGGTTTCACTGTGTTAGCCAGGATGTTCTCGATCTCCTGACCTCGTGATCCGCCCGCCTCAGCCTCCCAAAGTGCTGGGATTACAGGCGTGAGCCACCGCGCCTGGCCGCAAGTGCCACTTTCAATCCCAGAACCTCAGGGTCAGAAGGAAAATGAAACACTACCTCATTCAAATTCAGAAATTTTTCTTTAAAGTGCCCTGATAACATCTCAGTCCCTATTTGACTCCAGTAATACTGAATTCACTTTTATAAATGAGAAGTGCCATTTCACTTGTTTTTTTTGTTTTCTTTTGAATGCCAGGTCATATCATTTTTCACATCTCTGATAGAAATTTGAACTTTCTAAGCGCTGAGTTGAAATGTACCTTCTTGTAGTCAATTCAATCACTGGTCTTAATTCTGCCACTTGGCACTTTAAAGGGTGATTTAAAGTAACTTTTACTCTTTTACAAACAACAGCCTTTATCCTATTTGTAGAGACGGGACATCCTTTGTAAATTTTCCTTTCAATAAAGTTTGTGGGCTCTTTGTCATCCCAGTAGGCCTGTATCTCTTTCTTTTATATATAGATATATATCTATAGATACATATATATATATATATATATATATATATATTTTGTTTGTTTTCTGAGACAGGGTCTTGCTCTGTCACCTAGACTGGAGTGCAGTGGCACAATCATGGGTTACTGCAGCCTTGACCTCAAGCAATCCTCCCACTTGAGCCTCCTGAGTGGCTGGGACTACAGGTCCACGCCACCACACTTGGGTAATTTTTTTTTTTTGAGACCAAGTCTCACTCTGTCACCCAGGCTGGAGTGCAGCGGCGAATCTTGGCTCACTGCAGCTTCAGTCTCTTGGGTTCAAAGCAATTTTCATGACTCAGCCTCCCGAATAGCTGGGACTACAGGTGTGTGCCACCACATCTGGCTAATTTTTGTATTTTCAGTAGAGACAAGGTTTCTCTATGACAGCCAGGCTGGTCTCGAACTCCTGACCTCAAGTGATCCATCGGCCTCAGCCTCCCAAAGTCCTGGGATTACAGGTGTGAGCCACTTCGCCCAGCCACACTTAGCTAATTTCTTTTTTTTTTTTTGAGACGGAGTCTCGCTGTCTCCCAGGCTGGAGTGCAGTGGCCGGATCTCAGCTCACTGCAAGCTCCGCCTCCTGGGTTTACGCCATTCTCCTGCCTCAGCCTCCCGACTAGCTGGGACTACAGGCGCCCGCCACCTCGCCCGGCTAGTTTTTTGTATTTTTTTAGTAGAGATGGGGTTTCACTGTGTTAGCCAGGATGGTCTCGATCTCCTGACCTCGTGATCCGCCCATCTCGGCCTCCCAAAGTGCAGGGATTACAGGCTTGAGCCAGTGCGCCCGGCCCACACTTAGCTAATTTCTTAAGAATTTTTCGTAGAGATGAGTTCTGGCTATGTTGCCCAGGCTTGTCTGGAACTCCTAGACTCAAGTAATCCTCCCACCTTGGCCTCCCAGAACACTGGGGATTACAGGTGTGAGCCACTGCACCCAGCCTAAAATTGTGGTATACTAATATGGGATCATACTACATAAACATGAAAAACAGTTTTCCTTCAATATTATATAATCCACTGTTACATTACCTTTTGAAATACTATATGCTGCGCTGGGCACGGTGGCTCACGTCTGTAATCCCAACACTTTGGTAGGCCAAGGTGGGCGGATCACAAGGTCAGGAGTTTGAGACTAGCCTGACCAACATGGTGAAACCCAGTCCCTACTAAAAATACAAAAATTAGCTGGGCGCCTGTAATCCCAGCTACTCGAGAGGCTGAGGCAGGAGAATTGCTTGAACCCGGGGGGCAGAGGTTGCAGTGAGCTGAGATTGTGCCATTGCACTCCAGCCTGGGTGACAGGGTGAGACTCCGTCTCAAAAAAAAAAAAAAAAAAAAAATTATAAGCTGCAAAATCATACTACTACATTGTATTAACACTAATGAATTTTGCATAGGTATTGAAAGGCTGGCTGTAGCCTAAATGTAGGTCATCCCTGTTAACTTCTATTTTTCACCTACCATTTGAGACTGTCAATACTTTAAATTCCAAATTTGCCATCTGTTATATTAGCTATCTATCCCTCTCAGCTTTAGCCATGTATAAGTTCAACAAGCATGCTTTCTATATCTTCATCCAAGTTCTTGAATAAACAAAGTGGTTGGTCAATACAAAAACAAAGTTCTCCAAAGTATGTTTACTGTGCCCCAGGTCACAACGCAATTATTATTAAAAAGCAAACTGTAATATTTAGAGGCTAAAGTCCAAACTGCTATTTACCACAAAAAGATGCTGTTATCAAGTGAAGACATGACTATACTACTTTATCTTTTAAACACCACCCAGTTGACATAGGATAGGAAACACCTACTGGCAGAATTCAAAACTGAAATGTCCAAACTTACACTGAAAGCTTCCTTGCTGTTCTTAATGGCACAGGACTCGTCCACTTTGTGGTCCTCCTCTAGCACAATACTGGATGGCTAATACAAAGAAAAACACACATTACAATGGGTAACCAATTTTTAACAAGTTTAAATGGAAGTTAGTAAGTTTAGAAATTAAGCTAAGAATGTTTATGAACGACATTTCATGTGGGAGAATGGAAGAGGTAAAAGGAGAGCTTCTTCTGAAGCATTAGCATGCACTATGACTTTTTTTTACCAATATTAATTATGCCACTTTCAACACTTAAACTGGCAAGGCAGATAACCAGAAAGATTAAAAATACATAAGTTTTTTTATTTTTATTTTTTTGAGACGGAGTCTTGCTCTGTCGCCCAGGCTGGAGTGCAGTGGCCGGATCTCGGCTCACTGCCAGCTCCGCCTCCTGGGTTCACGACATTCTCCTGCCTCAGCCTCCCAAGTAGCTGGGACTACAGGCGCCCGCCACCTCGCCTGGCTAGTTTTTTATATTTTTTAGTAGAGACGGGGTTTAACCGGGTTAGCCAGGATGGTCTCGATCTCCTGACCTCGTGATCCGCCCGTCTCGGCCTCCCAAAGTGCTGGGATTACAGGCTTGAGCCACCGTGCCTGGCCAAAAAAATACATAGTTTTACATTACTGGTCAATACTGATAATATAACCCTCACAGACCTCAAGCCACTACAAAAGTTTCCTCGAATCAAAAATAATATTCAGTATGGTTTTTATTGTTAAATGTATTTTGTTTGCTGAATCTTTAAAAATTGTATAGAATACATAAAAACCAAAGGCGATAAAAAACACAATCAATCAGAACACTCTGTTCTCCAAAGCCTGAGGATAAACAGCTAAAATTCCTTATTTAAGAAATTCTATTTACCTTAATTTTTAATTAAAAAAAAAAGACTCAGATATCATCACTCTCCTTTTTTTTTAAACATAAATGCATGATCCAATATTCACATTGTAAAACTTCTTAGATTTCTTTGGGCACACAATTGATTTTCTAAAAACAAGTAGTGGGAAAAAAGGACAGCCCACAAGCTGGTTGGTTTTAGACAAAAGGAACCCATCTTTTGTAAACCCCAGAAACTTAGATTTTTTTCTGGCCTAAAATTAATTTTCTGCCCAAAACCACACGTCCAAGTTAGGCAATGTAAAAAGTCTGAGCCACAATCTAATAGAACACCGTGTGGCTAAACCAGTCAGGCTTCAGAAAAGCAAGCCAGTGGAAGGAGACGTGGTGAATGGTGTTAATCATTTTGGTTTTGATTCAAGAGGATCCTTGTGGCCCAATAATTCGCAGTGAAACGCATAACCTACTAATCTTAAAGTCTCTTAAATTTGAAATACCTGGGGCAAAAGATTAAAGGCAGTCTTTTCCACATCATTTTTCTGCTGTTCCTCAAATCTTTTTACTAAATTTGATACAAATTCCTCTATTTCTTGATGATACTGCCTGTGTAAGAGGACAAAATGGTCAGAACCCAGACAGAGTAAAACATTCAATAGACTGAAGTCTTACACATTACTATAAGATGTCAAATGTGAATGTTGTTGTTTTTCAGAAGTTTAACAAATCACCGACTCTCTGTAATACTCAGGAACATATTCCTTAAGACAAATTACATATTGTTACCAAGTTAATAAAATAATTATGATAAAGTAACACAGTGATTGGCATAGCTGCCAATCAGCTGTGCAAAGAATACACGGATTTGATTTATAAATTCTGTGTACTTAATTTTTTAAATAGATACTACAAGTAAATGGTTCAAAATCCAAGAGAAGTAAAATGGTTACATAATGAAAAGCTCCCTTCCTACCCTGTCTCCTGGCCATCTATTTCTGCAACACAAAGATAGTCAATATATATTCAGGTCTTCCACATCCTCCTCCCAGAGATTCTTTTTTTTTTTTTTTTTTGAGACTGAGTCTGGCTCTGTCGCCCAGGCTGGAGTGCAGTGGCCGGATCTCAGCTCACTGCAAGCTCTGCCTCCCGGGTTCCCGCCATTCTCCTGCCTCAGCCTCCCCAGTAGCTGGCACTACAGGCACCCGCCACCTCGCCCGGCTAGTTTTTTGTATTTTTTAGTAGAGACGGGGTTTCACCGTGTTAGCCAGGATGGTCTCGATCTCCTGACCTTGTGATCCGCCCGTCTCAGCCTCCCAAAGTGCTGGGATTACAGGCTTGAGCCACCGCGCCCGGCTAGAGATTCTTTATACATACATAAGGAAACACCAGTATAAATATGAAACTGGAAAAGATAAAATCAAAATGCAAAGCAAGAAAAAATACTGAGGTCTACTTTCCCCAGCCCTCCAGGTCAAGAACCAAGCTCATCATATATTCTGTAGTGCTCAGTTCAGGAGGTGTCGAAGGAGCCCAAGTCTTTTACGATGTAATCGGGGAGCCATAATGTCTCAGACTCAGTTTCCTTTTCACAGACTTGATGATCTTTTAGGTATTTTGTAGCTCTGACATTTTAAGATTTCTGCAGGTGCATCACTTGAGGTCAGGAGTTCAAGACCAGCCTGGCCAACATGGTGAAACCCTGTCTCTATTAAAAATACAAAAATTAGCTGGGCCTGGTGGCGGGCGCCTGTAATCCCAGCTACTTGGGAGGCTGAGGCAGGAGAATTGCTTGAACCCAGTGGGTGGAGGTTGCAGTGAGCCAAGATCATGCTAGCCTGAGCAAAAAGAGGGAAACTCCATCACAAAAAAAAAAAAAAAAAGAAAAGAAAAGAAAAAAGAAAAGCCGGGTGCAGTGGCTCACATCTGTAATCCCAGCACTTTGGGAGGCCAAGATGGGTGGACCACCTGAGGTTGGGAGTTCGAGACCAGCCTGACCAACATGGAGAAACCTCATCTCTACTAAAAACACAAAATTAGCCAGGTGTAGCGGCACATGCCTATAATCCCAGCTACTTGGGAGACTGCGACAGGATAATCACTTCAACCTGGGAGGTGGAGGTTGTGGTGAGCTGAGATTGCACCACTGCACTCAAGCCTGAGCAATAAGACCAGAACTCCATCTCAAAAAAAAAAAAAAAGAAAAAAAAGATTTCTGCAGGTTAAACACTAGGTGAATGGTGCAGAAATGAGACCGTCATGAGCTAGAGGGTTACTGATTCTAACCTGGGCATGGGAGGGACAATAGTGCTACAGCCCAGTCGTGCCCAGCACCTTGCTGCTGTATTTAGCATCCAGCTTCCCCACCTCAGAGCCTTGGGTTCCACTTCTGCTGAGATAGAGTAGGTTATGGACCTGGCATTGTTCCTTCTATCTTCTTGACCTTGGTCAGCATTAAGAAGACAACAATATGACTAAGTGACTTTCAAGGGAGCAAGCAACTCTGTGAAATGTCTATGACCATGCTCTGCAGAAGGGACAGAGCAAACCATTTTAGAAACTCTCAGCAAGCACTGCAGGAATGCACAGGGTCACCCGAAACCCTGATGCTAATGGTTTGCAAAGTCTTATTTTGCTGTTAAAAGAAATAATCAAGTGAGTAGGCTTTGAAGATGGCCAACATGGAAAACTCAGTTACCTGATTCGGAAAGAGAAATAGTGAACGTCATTGTTATTGTTACAATGATAGTGATGATTTTTATTAGAAGCCATTTATTGAGCTCTTAGAGGTGCTCATGTAGCTACCTCACAGGCAGTTACTATGACTATCCTGTTTTCCAGTGAAGTAACGGATGATGTAGCAAAGATCTGTGACCTTACCAGGTTCACAGACATAGAAAGTAAGAGTCCAGATATTCAGGTCACTGTGACCCCAATGTCCTTGCTCTTAATCATGATTCCTTACGCTTTAACTCCAGGGTCATTTTAAGTAAAATAATAAAAATGATATAAGTACAAATGAAAACGGCATATTTATAAAGTTGTTCCATAAACACATTATTATTTTTAGGAGAGGGAAAAAATTACTTACTTTGAAATAGCATTGTTCATGAATAGAATCTGTAATATAGGTCCATCTAACTTAGTATCGTTCACCAATATTCCACTAAAACAGAAGTTAGAACATATTCTTAGAAGACATTTAAGTAAAACTTGCATACATATATACAAACGCATAACTTTTATACATTTTTTATTTATTTATTTATTATTATCATACTTCAAGTTCTAGGGTACATGTGCATAACGTGCAGGTTTGTTACATATGTACACTTTTTTTTTTTTTTGAGACGGAGTCTCGCCTGTCGCCCAGGCTGGAGTGCAGTGGTGCAATCTGGGCTCACTGCAAGCTCCGCCTCCCGGGTTCACGCCATTCTCCTGCCTCAGCCTCCTGAGTAGTTGGGACTACAGGCACCCGCCACCTCGCCCGGCTAGTTTTTTGTATTTTTTTTTTTAGTAGAGAGGGGGTTTCACCGTGTTAGCCAGGATGGTCTCGATCTCCTGACCTCGTGATCTGCCCGTCTTGGCCTCCCAAAGTGCAGGGATTACAGGCTTGAGCCACTGCACCCGGCTACATATGTATACTTGTGCCATGTTGGTGTGCTGCACCCATCAACTCGTCAGCACCCATCAACTCGTCATTTACATCAGGTACAACTCCCAATGCAATCCCTCCCCGCTCCCCACATTTTTTTTTTCTTTTTTGAGACAGGTTCTCACTCTGTCGCTCATGCTGCAGTGCAGTGGCGAGATCTTGGATCACTGCAATCTCTGCCTCCCGGGATCAAGCAATCCCACCTCACCTTCCCAAGTAGCTGGGACCACAGGTGCAGAACACCATGTCTAGCAAATTTTTGTATGTTTTATGGAGACAGGGTTTTGCCATGTTGGCCAGGCTGGTCTTGAACTCCTGAGCTCAAGGGATCCACCTGCCTCGCCCTCCCCAAGTGCTGGGATTACAGCTGTGAACCATCTCACCAGCCTTAAAATTCTTAAGTACCAAAGATCATATAGTATTTTACACATACTGCAGTTTTCGCAAGAAAATTATACATTTTCACCAATTCTATCTACTTTAATAATTTTATACAGAGGCATCACTTAACTTTTTTTTAAATGTTTAACAACAAATTAAGAACTGCAGTTAATCTTTCAGTTTTCAACCAAACAGTTTGCCTAATGGTTAGCTTCCTTACAAATTAGGGGGAGGGAAGGAAGGACTAGGTAAACAAGTAAACGAGCAGGTTACAAGAATATACTTCCTTTTTTTTTGGGGTGGGGGGATAGAGTCTCGCTCTGTTGCCCAGGCTGGATTGCAGTGGGGCGATCTCAGCTCACTGCAGCCTCTGCCTCCCAGGTTCAAGCAATTCTCCTGCCTCAGCCTCCTGAGTAGCTGGGATTTTAGGCGAGTGCCACCACACCCAGCTTAATTTTGTATTTTTATTTTTATTTTATTTATTTATTTATTTTTGAGATGGAGTCTCACTCTGTTGCCCAGGCTGGAGTGCAGTGGTGCGATCTCAGCTCACTGCAAGCTCCGCCTCCCGGGTTCACACCATTCTCCTCCCTCAGCCTCCTGAGTAGCTGGGACTACAGGCGCCTGCCACCACACCCAGCTAATTTTTTTGTATTTTTAGTAGAGACGAGGTTTCACTGTGTTAGCCAGGATGGTTTCTATCTCCTGACCTCATGATCTGCCCGTCTCGGCCTCCCAAAGTGCTGGGATTACAGGCGTGAGCCACCACGCCTGGCCCAATTTTTGTATTTTTAGTAGAGACGGGGTTTCACCATGTTGGCCAGGCTGGTCTCGAACTCCTGACCTAGTGATCCGCCTGCCTCAGCCTCCCAAAGTGCTGTGATTACAGGTGTGAGTCATCATGCCTGGCCAAGAATATACTTCTTTTTTCTTTCTTTTTTTGTTTGAGACAGAATCCCGCTTTGTTGCCCAGGCTGGAGTGCAGTGGCGAGATCTCAGCTCACTGCAACCTCCACATCCCAGGTTCAAGCAATTCTCCTGTCTCAGCCTCCTTAGTAGCTGGGATTATAGGCATGTGCCACACATCTGACTAATTTTTGTATTTTTAGTACAGATGGGGTTTCATCATGTTGGCCATGCTGGTCTCAAACTCCTGACTTCAGGTGATCTGCCGGCCTTGGCCTCCCAAAGACCTTGGGCTACAGAAGTGAGCCACCGTGCCTGGTATATTTCTTTCTTTCTTTTTTTTTTTTTTTTTTTTTTTTTTTTTTTTTTTTTTTTTTTTTTTTTTTTGAGACGGAGTCTCGCTCTGTCGCCCAGGCTGGAGTGCAGTGGCGCGATCTCGGCTCACTGCAAGCTCCGCCTCCCGGGTTCACGCCATTCTCCTGCCTCAGCCTCCCGAGTAGCTGGGACTACAGGCGCCCACAACTGCGCCCGGCTAATTTTTTCTATTTTTAGTAGAGACGGGGTTTCACCGTGGTCTCGATCTCCTGACCTTGTGATCCGCCCGCCTCGGCCTCCCAAAGTGCTGGGATTACAGGCGTGAGCCACCGCGCCTGGCTCTTTCTTTTTTTTTTGAGACAGAGTCTCGCTCTCTCGCCCAGGCTGGAGTGCAGTGGCTCGATCTCGGCTCACTGCAAGCTCTGCCTCCTGGGTTCATGCTATTCTCCTGCCTCAGCTTCCCGAGTAGCTGGGACTACAGGCGCCCGTGACCATGCTTGGCTAATTTTTTTGTATTTTTAGTACAGGCGGGATTTCACGATGTTAGCTAGGATGGTCTCGATCTCCTGACCTCGTGATCTGCCTGCCTTGGCCTCCCAAAGTGCTAGGATTACAGGCGTGAGCCACCGTGCCCGGCCTGTGCCTGGTGTATTTCTAAAGGAATCTAAATGAATGTGGCTTGGAAGTATATACGAAAGAACACTTTATAAATAGATAGACTCTTGGAGGGCAAAGCATATTGTACTAAATATCTCAAATCCAAGATTCTAAAGAAGAGATATAAAAAAAGTATACTATTCCTGGATTTGACTTTCAAATACTACAAAAAACAGAACTAGAATGTAGCCTAAAAACCTGTAATATATCCCATGGGTAACCTGGGGCCAGATAAATGTCTGATTCTTCCTCTTCTCACCTGCCTCATATTCCTTTACCTGTATAGCATGTGAAATAAATGTCTCTATTTGGAATTGTCCATATCAAGTAAAGAAATAAAATAAGAGGCTGGGTGCAGTGGCTCACGCCTGCAATCCCAGCACTTTGGGAGGCAGAGGAGGATAGATCACGAGGTCAGGAGTTCGAGACTGGCCTGGCCACCATGGTGAAACCCTGTCTCCACTAAGAAAAAAAAAAATACAAAAATAAGCCATGCATGGTGGCACATGCCTGTAAACTCAGTAACTCAGGAGGCTGAGGCTGCACTCCAGCCTCGGTGACAGAGCAAGACGCCTGGCCAACCAGGGATGTTTTTAAAAGTCACATGCAGCTGTATGGTTCCTAAATTGAGTCCAGTTTGATAAACCAGCTATAAATATACTCACAGTTGGAGAAATTTGAATATGGTAGGGACATGATTAAGGAAGTCATGCCAGTTATTAGGTGTGATAATTGAGTGGTGGTTATGCATGAAAAAGTCTCTATTTTTAAAAATACACATTGAAATATTTGGGCTGAAATGTGTATGCGATTAGAAGAAGGCAATATGGTAAAAATATTAAATGTTAAATTAAGTGAGGAAAATATGGGTGTTAACCATACTGTTCTTTTCATTTCTTGTATATTTTCACAATAAAAGTAAAAGAAGGCCGGGCAAAGTGGCTCATGCCTGTAATCCTAGCACCTTGGGAGGCTGAGGATGGCAGATCACCTGAAATCAGAAGTTGGAGACCAGCCTGGCCAACATGGTGAAACCCCGTCTCTACCAAAAAACAGAAAAATTATCCGGGTGTGGTGGCACACACCTGTAGCCCCAGCTACTCGGGAGGTGTAGGTGAAAGAATGGCTTGAACCCAGAAGTCAAAGGCTGCAGTGAGTCAAAATCATGCCGTAGCACTCACGCCTGGGCAACAGAGTGACACTCTGGCTCTGTCTCAAAAACAAACAAAGTAAAACAAACAAACCCCAACAAAATGTTTATTAATTAAATAAAGAGGAGAGGGCTGGGCACGATGGCTCATGCCTGTAATCCCAGCACTTTGGGAGGCCGAGGTGGGTGGATCATGAGGTCAGGAGTTTGAGACCAGCCTGACCAACATGGTGAAAAACTGTCTCTACTAAAAATACAAAAATTTTTATTTTTAGGTGGTGTGCACCTGTAATCCCAGCTACTCAGGAGGTTGAGGCAGGAAAATCACTTGAACCTGGGAGGCAGAGGTTGCAGTGAGGCGAGATCACACAACTGCACTACAGCCTGGGCGACAGAGTGAGACTCCATCTCAAAAAAAAAAAAAAGAGGAGAAACAGACTAAGCCCAGTGTAACCCCAGGACTTTGGGAGGCCGAGGCAGGAGGATCACTTGAGCCTAGGAGTTTGAAACCAGTCTGGCAATTTGGCAAAACCCCATCTCTAAGCTAAATACAAAAGTTAGCCAGGTGTGATGGCATGTTCCTATGGTCCCAGCTACTCAGGAGGCTGAGATGAGAGGATCACTTGAGCCTGGGAGGATGAGGCTGCAGTGAGCAGTAACTGCGTGACTACACTCCAGCCTAGATGACAGAGTGAGAAATTGTCTCGAAAAAAACAAAAACAAAACAAACAAACAAAAAAAAAACAAAAAACCAGGAGACACTTCTGATTATAAGTTTCAAAAATAAGGACTAAATCAAGAGACATGAGAGTACAAATTTTATCTAAATAATTTCATTTGTCTTTTTTCCTTGGTTTTCTGTACAACACTTTATCAGCCTGACAATATGGAGGGCACTAATTCTAAGAAAATACTAATTTATTTCTTTTTCATGATGCTAATCCTTTGTGCTTATAAACTGGCAAAGCCTATATATGACGCGGTAATCATTTGAACTCAGATAAAAATCACCCAATTTAAGATAAATATTAAATGTTTAAATGATTGACTCCATTAGAAAATGTATACTTATCTAAATAAAATATCTTATATAAAAATTACGACTTTTATGAGGAATCCTAGTTATATTTAATATACTTAAAACCTAATCAAAAATCAGTTTATTTTATTAAGCCTCCCAAGTAGCTGAGACTACAGGCACATGCCACCACATCCAGTTAATTTTTAAAAAATTTTTTCTAGAGATAGGGTCTCACCATGTTTTCCAGACTGGTCTCCCACTTCTGGTCTCAAGCAATGCTCCCAACGTGCTGAGATTACAGGTGTGAACTATTGTGCCCAGCCAAAACTGAGTTTAGATACACAAAGTGAGCTCACATAGAGAAAGGACGATGAGATATAAGGAAGATAATTTGAAATATTGGCCGGGTGGGTGGCTCACACCTGTAATCCCAGCATTTCAGGAGGCTGAGGCAGGCAGATCATGAGGTCAGGAGATCAAGACCATCCTGGCCAACACGATGAAACCCCATCTCTACTAAAAATACAAAAAAATTAGCCAGGCGTGGTGGCAGGCACCTGTAGTCCCAGTTACTCAGGAGGCTGAGGCGGGAGAAAGGAGAATTGCTTGAACCCAGGAGGCAGAGGTTGCAATGAGCCGAGATCACGCCACTGCACTCCAGCCTACGTGACAGAGCGAGACTCTGTCTCAAAAAAAAAAAAAAAAAAATCTGAAATATTTCTAAATTCTAAAATTTAAACTTGTAGTCACCACTGCAGCCAGTTATTCCCACTGGTGCCAAGGACTAAAAAGTACATGTGAGGCTGGGCACAGTGGCTCACGCCTGTAATCCCAGCACTTTGGGAGGTTGAGGTGGGCAGATCACTTGAGGCCAGGAATTTGAGACCAGCCTGGCCAACATAGTGAAACCCCATCTCTACTAAAAATATAAAAATTAGCTGAGTGTGGTGGTGGGCACCTGTAATCCCAGCTACTTGGGAGGCTGAGGCAGGAGAATTGCTTGAACCCAGGAGGTGGAGGTTGCTGTGAGCTGAGATAGTACCACCGCACTCCAGCCTGGGGAATAGAGTGAGACTCTGTCTCAAAAAAATTAAAAATAAATAAAAATAAATAACAAAGCGCATGTGAACTTATATCATGGCACCTCCAAATTCTGAAAGCTTGAAAATACCATTTCTCATAATCTGTACTTTAACAAATACTTTAGATTTAGTGACTGTTAAATAAATTTATATTTTGAGATACCAGCATTTAATATTTTTGTTAAAGTTAGGTGCCTAGGCTGGGCATGGTGGCTCATGCCTGTAATTATAGCACTTTGGGAGGCCTAGGCAGAAGGATCACTTGAGGCCAGGAATTTGAGCTTGAGCAACAAAGCAAGATCCTGACTCTATTAGAAAAAAAAAAAAAAATAGCTGGGCGTGGTGGTGTCTGCCTGTAGTCCTAGCTATTCGGGAGGCTGAGGCAGGAGGATCAAGGCTTCAGTGAGCTATAATTGCAATACTGTACACCAGCCTGAGTGATACAGCTAGATGTTGTCTCAAACAAAAACAAAAACATGACCAGGCGCGCGCAGTGGCTCACACCTGTAATCCCAGTACTTTGGGAGGCCAAGGCGGGCGGATCACGAGGTCAGGAGATCAAGACCATCCTGGCTAACACGGTGAAACTCCGTCTCTACTGAAAATACAAAAAAATTAGCCGGGGGTGGTGGGGGTGCCTGTAGTCCTAGCTACTTGGGAGGCTGAGGCAGGAGAATGGCGTGAACCCAAGAGGCAGAGCTTGCAGTGAGCCGAGATTGTGTCACTGCACTCCAGCCTGGGCGACAGAGCGAGACTCCGTCTCAAAAACAAAACGAAAACAAAAACAGACAAACAAAAAAAACATAAAATCAGATGCCTAAATGCAAATCTACACACTGTATCTTTTTCAAAGGCACGTTACTTTTTCTTCTAAAATGCTGATTCTTCCATTGTTTCTATTTATGAACACATTTTAACTATGTAAATAAATCTTCAGCTAGAGTAATACTATAATCTTTTTTTTTTTTTTTTCAGATGGAGTTTCGCTCTTGTCACTCTCAGCTCACTGCAACCTCTACCTCCCGGGTTCAAGTGATTCTCCTGCCTCAGCCTCCCAAGTAGCTGGGATTACAGGCATCCACCACCATGCCCAGCTTATTTTTGTATTTTTAGTAGAGACAGGGTTTCACCACGTTACCCAGGTTGGTCTCGAACTGACCTCAAGTGATCCGCCCACCTTGGCCTCCCAAAGTGCTGGGATTACAGGCGTGAGCCACTGCACTTGGCCCACAATACTATAATTTTTTTTTAGGTACTGGAATTATAGGCATGAGCCACCAGACCCAGCCAATACTGTAATTTTAATTCTAACTTTGTAGAAATGTTTGTTAAATAGGAATAGCTAGGTTAACAACTTGCCTATTCTGAACATTAAGTAAACATTTTCTGGATTTTGTTTCATAAATACTTTCACCCATTATTGAGCTTACAATTTTAATCCACTTATGAGAATTCAGACCTTATCCCCACAAATAAAGAACTATTACTTTGACTTCTTCAGAGTATGCTAAACAAATAAAAATGATACAAAAATCGCATACACTTTTTACAAAGAAATTGTGATTAAATATTAGTATCAGGATAAATAATAAGGGACAACTATGGATTAATTTCAAAAGTCTCATACCTTGGTCGAGTTAGAATGTTCAATTTTCGTTTAAGTTCTTGATGTTATTATTTGTTAAGGAGGATAAGCCCTCATTTAATAAGGCAGATCATAAAATTCAACTACTACTACTGTAACTTTTGGTATCAGAATATTATAAAGATAAAAGACCCACGGATATTTTGAGGATGACACACTTATTGAGCTTCTATTTTGTTGCAGGGGTAGGGTTTTGAAACCCAAAATTAAAATACAGTTTTTATCCTTTCGAACATACATTCTAAGACACGATCCTGAAGTTCTACAGACTAACAAACCGAACCCAAAACATTATTAAATCATCAGTGTTCCTGTGAACAACCTTTCAACAACCACTATGTGATAAAGAGAATGCAGTATAACGAGCTGTTAACAACTTTAGAATGTGGAATAAATCTATGGATATCCACTGTAGAATCCTTTCAACTTTTCATTTTTTTTGAGACAGAGTGTCGCCCTGTCGCCCAGGCTCCAGTGCAATGGTGTGATCTCGGCTCACTGCAACCTTCGCTCCCAGGTTTAAGCGATTCTCCTGCCTCAGCCTCTCGAGTAGCTGGGATTACAGGCACGCACCACCACGCCCGGCTAATTTTTTGTATCTTTAGTAGAGGCAAGGTTTCACCATGTTAGCCAGGCTGGTCTCGAACTTCTGACCTTGTGATCAGCCCGCCTCGGCCTCCCAAAGTGCTGGGATTACAGGCGTGAGCCACCGTGCCCGGCTTCAATTTTTGTATTTCGAAAATTTTCCTCACAATGTGGAGGAAGATGACATTCTGAAAAAATAAATCAGGCTTCAAAAACCTCAAAAGCTGATATCCTGGCTGGGCGTGGTGGCGGGCGCCTGTAATCCCAGCTATTCGGGAGGCTGAGGCAGGAGAATCGCTTGAACCCGGGAGGCGGAGGTTGCAGTGAGCCGAGATCGTGCCACTGCACTCCAGCCTGGGCGACATAGTGAGACCCCATTCCCCCATCCCGTCCCTCCAAAAAAGCTAACATACCAGTCACCTTCAGTTCTCCCTACAAATTTTAAAAGGAAAACTACCCGAACCAAAGTTATCTATCTACCTATAAAACTCCTAAGAACGTAAAAAAACATACTAGCAAATCAAGAAAAATCTGCAATCTTGTAACTCAAGTCTAACAGAAACTTCTTTGGCGCTTTTTCCCAAGGTGCTGCAAAGCATCTTCAGCACAGAAGCGAGCTCCGACTGGAAGAACTCTAAAATTAATCCCCAATTTAAATCAAGCAATTAACCAATTATCTCAGCACACCCGGATTCCTTGAGGTCCCCAACTCTGCATTCTGGGACCACTAGCGTTTGCCCCGGTATAAAAACTGATCCCGCGTCTAAGCAGCCGGTATTTCATCACCTACAACTATAACATGACGGCACAACTTGAGCGTGGCTGCAAAATATGAAACCTTATCACGACCTCAAAAAGAGGCGGGCAAGCAGGGGCCTGTGTACAATCTGTCAGGTGAGCAGCCTAAAATAACCCTAAACCCGGGTGGGAGGCAAGAGTGGGTCTGGTCAGGAGACGGCCTCCCTGAGGGGAAGAGGTCTGCGCCGAGGCGCCGGGGCAGCCTGCGCGCCCCAAACCCTAGACTCTCGGCCCGCCGGCGGGTGACAGAAATCACTTGGAATTCTGGCCCTCCTGGAATTTCCGCCCGCGCCCTCACCCTCTCCCGGCGCTGCCCCGGCCCCACGCCCGGGTGACAGGGCCCAGCGAGCGGGAAGGATATTCTCGGCGCGGAGCTGCTCGATGGTCTCCTCGCACTGCCGAAGCCGCTCCCGTAGCTCCGCGTCGCCGACCCCATTTTCGTCCTCCTCGTCGCCGTCCTCGTCCTTGAAGCGAGTGTGAACGGGCTTCAGAATCGACTCCTCTGGGTGGTCGAACGGCTCGAACAGCTCTAGATCGCCAAAATACACCTCCGCCGCCATTTTGGGCTGTGGAAAAGATTCGAGAAGAGGCGGAGCCGGCCACCAGGGCTGGGGGACGAAGGTTGGAAGGCGCCACCACTCTCCAGAGCTCTGGCCGCGCGGAGCCACCCGCTAGGGTTTTGTCCAGACGCAGGCCGCGAAAGCTGCACACGGGGCGGGGCCAGTCGCTAGAGACTACAACTCCCAGAATGCAGCGGGGCCTATCGGGGCTAGCGATTGCCCGGAATATGGCATGCTGGGACGTGTGGTTTCTAAGCGACTGGCACTCATTGTCTGCATTGCATCCTGGGATTGGTGCTTTTTGAAACGCGAAGAAAGCCGGAGTAGGTCAGAATGCGCTAAAGCAATATGGGGCCAGGGGGCGGTGGTTCACGCCTGTAATCCCAACCATTCGGGAGGCCGAGGCGGGAGGATCACGTGAGCCCAGGAGTTGGAGACCACCCTGGGCAACAGAGCGAGACCCAGACACTACAAAAAATATAAAAATTAGCTGGGCGATTGTAGTCTCAGGTGCTCGGCAGGCTGAGGCGGGAGGGTCCCTTGAACCCAAGGGGTCGAGGATGCATTGAGCCCAGATGGCGCCATTGCACACCAGCTTGGGCGACAAAGCAAGACCCTGTCTCAAAAAGAAAAAGAAAAACAAAAACCAGTATGAGATGTTCCTATTAGGTAACTAAGGCTGAAAAATCAGAGCACGACGCATAGCTTCCTCACAGATTCTGGTGTGCATGCCACACCAGAGAATAAGGAACTCCATAGCCTGAAAGGGAACTGAATAAAAATAAATATACAAGAGAATAAGAAACTCCAGCTTTGCTACAGAGATGACTGTTGTAGATACAAGTTAGTTTATTGAGCTTGCTTCGTTTTTAATGTAAGATTAGCTAGATTCGACTATTTTAGTCTGTTGAGGCTTTCTGTGGTTTCTCTTGTTCAATCACTTGTTCATTCAATCACATTATTTATTTACACCATCAATGGGCCAGGCACTTGTCTAGGACTTGAGTATGCAAGAGTAACCACAATAGAGTAATTCCTCCTCTCACAAAGGCTGTAGTCCACAAAAAGCAACAAAAACCCCATAATTATAAATGTTCTTGGGTCGAGATGGATGTTGATGGATATTCATCACATAAAGAAATGTGGGCCGGGCGTGGTGGCTCATATCTGTAATCCCAGCACTTTGGGAGGCCGAGGCAGGCGGATCACGAGGTCAGAAGCTCAAGACGAGCACGACGTCTCGAGACGACATAAAGAAACCCTGTCTCTACTAAAAATACAAAAATTAGCCAGGTGTAGTGGCGCACGCCTGTAATCCCAGCTATTCACAAAGCTGAGGCAGGAGAATCGCTTGAGCCCAGGAGGCAGAGGTTGCAGTGAGCCGAAATCGTGCCACTGCACTCCAGCCTGGGAGACAGAGCAAGACTCTGTCTCAAAAAATAAATAAAATAAGAAAAAAAGGTGAAAAACACAGGAAGTTATGAATATTTAACAAACACTCTGGTCTGTGGGAGTCAGTGAAGTGAGGAAGTCAGTGAATGGGCAAAGTTAGGGGTGGGCACATGGGAGGATGGAAGGAAGAGTCTTAGGTATAAGAACCACCATGTTGAGTGAAAAGGGAGAGTGGAGCAAGATGAGGCTGGAACACTACTAGGGCAGTACTCAAAGGCCCTTAAGGAAGCCTCTCTCCATTCACAACATCGGGAAGTCATTTACACATTTTACATTTTTTTGTTGTGGACAACGGGATCTCCCTGTATTGCCCAGGCAGGTCTTGAACTTCTGAGCTAAAGCTATCCTCCTGCCTCTGCCTCCCTAAATACTGGGATTACAGGAATAAGCCACTATGCCTGGCCATTTAAATTTTTTGAAATTTTACTGAGACACAGTCTGACTCTGTCACCCAGGCTGGTGTGCAGTGGCACGATCCTGGCTCACTGCAACCTCTACCTCCCAGGTTTACTTTCACTGAAAAATCCACGAGGCAAGGCGCAATGGCTCACGCCTGTAATCCCAGCACTTTAGGAGGCCCAGGCGGGCGGATCATGAGGTCAGGAGTTCAACACCAGCCTGGCCAACATGGTGTAACCTTGGAGTTCGAGACCAGCCTGGCTGACATGGTGAAACCCCGTCTCTACCAAAAATACAACAATTAGCCTGGCATGGTGGTGGGTGCCTGTAATCCCAATTACTCAAGAGGCTGAGGCAGGAGAATCGCTTGAATCCAGGAGACAAAGGTTACAGTGAGCTGGGATCACGCAACTGCACTCCAGCCTGGCCAACACAGACTCTCACAAAAAAAAAAAAAAAAAAAAAAAAAAAATTCTGCATGTAAGTGGACCCTGAAAGTTCAAACCCATGTTGTTCAAGGGACAACTGTAATTTCATCTTTTAATTATTTGCATTTGGCTACTCAAAAAAGAAACTGAAATAAAAGATTACTGTTAGGCCAGATACTGTAGCTTCACGCCTGAATCCCAGGTAGCACTTTGGGAGGCTGAGACGATGCAGATCATTTGAGGTCAAGAGTGGGAGACCAGCCTGGCCAACAGCTTGAGAACCCCATCTCTACAAAAATTATCCGGGTATGTTGTCATGGGCCTTTGGTGCCAGTTACTCAGGGGAATGAGGTGGGAAGATCACTTGGACCAATATACATAGATGCACATATGTATTTTATTGGACAGTGCTGTTCTAGATGAGCAAAGGACAGGCTGTAACACTCATTATGTATGGTCAGCTCCTAAAATAACTGTAGACACACAGGAAACTTTTGTGTCCACACTGCCTTACAAGGTCATGAACATTTTTAATACTACTGATTTGAAAAGACAGACCTTAATTGAAAAATGTGATGATCACAAAATGAAGGATCCATAGTGTTGTTTCCTTGCAAGGCTTAGATTTGTCGCTGAAACACGGTGAAAAGCCATTTTCCCATAGAATTACTGTGCTCTGGGAAAACGAAAGGTTTATTAAAATATATTAAAAATCTTATAATCTGGCTGGGTGAAGTGGATCACACCTGTAACCCCATCACTTTGGGAGCCCTGAAGTGGGAGGATGCTTGAGGCCAGGAATTCAAGACCAACCTGGGCAACATAACAAGACCTTGTCTTTACAAAAAATTAAAAACAAGCTAGGTGTGTTGGTGAGCACCTGTGGTCCCACCTACTGAAGAGGCTGAGGTGGGAGGACTGCTTGAGCCCCGGGGAGCCTACTGCACTGCACTCCAGCCTAGGACAGAAAGCATAAAGAAAACACCCCATCACTTGATTTTCATGTATAAGAAAAATATACCTAATGAGCAAGTTGGCAGGACTTAATTCCAACTTTTAAAATAAGGCTGTCAATCTTATTCCTATAGTCTTCCCTGATTGTAATGTGCTCTCATACTGTGATGTTTTCCAAAGGAAAGCCAAACCTTATTACTTTGTTGTAACGAAGTAAAAGTTTTGCAGGGCTCCTCTACCCCTTAGTTTCAGATTTATGCTCAATCTAGTAACAAAACCTTTTCTAGGCCAGGTGCAGAGGCTCACGCCTGTAATCCCAGCACTTTGGGAGGCTGAGGGTGGATCACCTGAGGTCAGGAGTTCGGGACCAGCCTGGCCAACATGGTAAAATACCATCTCTACTAAAAATACAAAAATTAGCTGGGCGTGGTGGTGGGCCTGTAATCCCAGTTACTTGGGAGGCGGAGGTGGAAGAATTGCTTGAACCTGGGAGGCGGAGGTGGAAGAATTGCTTGAACCTGGGAGGCAGAGGCTGCAGTGAGCCAAGATTGTGCCACTGCACCCAGCCTAGGCAAAAGAGCGAGACCCTGTCTCAAAAACAAAAATGAAAAAAATTTTTCTAATATTTTAGTATTTTATAGTCTATGTTGGAGAAGACTCCAAAGGGATAATGAGCAAAAAGCATACAAAGAACTTGTCATAAGGCACTTTATTAAAATAAAAGTGCTTACATCCCTTTAATGCATTAATCTATTTCCTGAATAACACATGTAATATTTGACAAACACTGAATACCAAGTCTGTCCCTTATAATAGGAAAACATACTATTTTAATAAGTTTTCTCCTCCCACCTTTTACATTTTTGCTCACCATGGTATTGCCTGTAGTATAGTTAACTGGCCTTAAAAAGGGCCGGGGTGGGGGTGATTTCTAGCTAGTGTTTTCTAACAGCAATTGCCAAATGCTACAGAAACCATAAAACAAATTCAAAGAAACATCCCAGGTAACTTAAATTAACACCAGTTTTGAGAAAACCATTTTTATTGTCATCACCACCCAGCTTATCTGTGCTGGATTATGTACCAAATGGCCAGATCTTCTAAAGAACATCTACATAACATTTCTTTCATGTTTCAAGAGATGAAAATAACTGTACAAGGTTAAGTACAAAAGTACACAAGACAGCGGACACGAAAAAATCCATGTATGAGATTTTATCCCCACCTGCAGCTTTTATATATTTGAAAAGTAGAATTCATGAACTAAAAAATATTGTCCTTCTATAGTCCTGTCAAGTTTAATGGAAGTGGGTTTAACCTGATTACAACACTAACACCAGTATCACTGATCTGATATTTACAAAAATTTGTATTTTTCAATAAATTAAAGTCAATGCAACACCCATGCAAGCTAGAATGCTAGCTGTTTGGTGAACAAGGACCTGACATCAGAACAAGAAGTCTATAAGTCCCAAACTTTACAAGTGTCATCATTTTCAAACTGCATCCATTCCTCGCATTGAAGATGTGAAACCCAAACCCATTCCTCTTTGTGTGTGGGTCTGTGATCTTGCCATTTCATACTGAGCATCTAAATTTCGAAATACTTCTTCCTGTTGCTTCAGAGTCTTGTAACTTTCTTCATCAACTGAGCTACACCCAGCTTCATCTTCACTCTAAAGATCAGACATAAAACATTACAGTGAATTCAGATGGAGATAAATATTCTCTCACTTGACACTATTTTTTATTTATTTTTTTGCAGTCTGGAGTGCAGTGGTGCCATTCTTGGCTCACTGCAACCTCTGCCTCCCGGGATTAAGCAATTCTTATGCCTCAGCCTCCCAAATAGCTGGGATTACAGGCGCACGCCACCACGCCCAGCTAATTTTTGTATTTTCAGTAGAGATGGGGTTTCACCACGTTGGTCAGGTTGGTCTCAAATTCATGACCTCATGATCCGCCCACCTTGGCTTCCCAGTGTGCTGGGATTACAGGCATGAGCCACCACGCCCAGTCCCAATTTTTGTATTGTTAGTAGAGATGGGGTTTCACAATATTGGTCAGGCTGGTCTCGAACTCCTGACCTCAGGGATCCGCCCCCCTTGGCCTCCCGGTGTTGGGATTACAGGTGTGAGCTAGGCTGACACTATTATTAAATCATACTTTTGGCTGGGCACAGTGTGGCTCATGCCTGTAATCCCAGGACTTCGGGAGGCTGAGATGGGTGGATCACCTAAGGTCAGGAGTTCGAGACTAGCCTGGCCAACGTGGTGAAACCCCGTCTCTACTAACAAAACAAAACAAAACCAAAACAAAAAAATATATACTTTTGGGATGTGTATTTGATCTCGATGACTTAATTTCCATTCATTATTAAACACCTCCATAGTACAAAGCAATATTCTTTCTAGGTCTGGAATATAGCAGGGTGTACCAAAGTTAACTTCGATTTAGTAGGTTGGAAAAAACATAGTATGTAGAAGTAGTCAGGGTATAAATGCCACAGAGGAAAGCAAAATAGAAAACGGGGATGGAGGCTGGGCGCAATGGCTTGGAACTGTGATCCAGGGCTTTGAGAGGCCAAGGTGGAAGGACTGCTTGAGCCCCGAAGTTTGAGGCTGCAGCGAGGTATGACTGCACCACTGTACTCCAGCCTGAGTGACAGAGCAAGCAGAGCAAGACTGCGTCTCTCTCACTAAGTGTGTGTGTAAGGGAGATAGGAATGTTTCAGAATGGGACTGCTTGTTGTTTTACAAAAGGTGGTGGGAAAGAACTCAAACACTGACACCTGAGCAAAGATCAGAACTAAGAAAATGAGGGAAGATTAGTGCAGGACGGCTAACAGCTACTGCAAAGATTCCCTGGCACATTTGAAACTCACCTTAATACCCATCAACTTCCTAAATTTGACATTTTGGTCCTTGTTTCCAAAATTCAATTTTTCCCATATTTCAGCAGATTGGGATTTGTCCTGTTAAGAAACATTAAACTTTAAAACATGTAAAATTTAAATATATTTTTTAGGACATGAAATATCTCAACAATGTCTCAATGAAAAAAACAAACAGCATGGATGGCATTCAATCAATGTCAGTTTAATTACTTCAAGACTTAAGAAACCACAAAGCAGGCTGGGCGCGGTGGCTCAAGCCTGTAATCCCAGCACTTTGGGAGGCCGAGACGGGTGGATCACGAGGTCAGGAGATCGAGACCATCCTGGCTAACACGGTGAAACCCCGTCTCTACTAAAAATACAAAAAAAAACTAGCTGGGCGAGGTGGCGGGCGCCTGTAGTCCCAGCTACACAGGAGGCTGAGGCAGGAGAATGGCGTAAACCCGGGAGGCGGAGCTTGCAGTGAGCTGAGATCCGGCCACTGCACCCCAGCCCGGGCTACAGAGCAAGACTCCGTCTCCAAAAAAAAAAAAAAAAAAGGAAACCACAAAGCAAAGAAATATAAGCAAGAGGTTCCAAGAGGTTGGTTATTACTCCTGTAATCCCAGCAGTTTGGGAGGCCGAGGCGGGCAAATCACCTGAGGTCAGGGGGTTGAGACCAGCCTGGCTAACATGGTGAAACTCCGTCTCTACTAAAAACACAAAAAGGTAGCCTGGCGTGGTGGTGGGCACCGGTAGACCCAGGAGGGTCTCAGGAGTCTGAGGCAGGAGAATTGCTTGAACCCGGGAGGCAGAGGTTGCAGTGAGTCAAGATCACGCCACTGCACTCCAGCCTGGGCGACAAGATCAAGACCCTGTCTCAAAAATAAAAAAAATGGATTCTTTTCCTGTCATAGGTCTTTTTTCACATGCAATTTTTCCAACTGCATATGCCATCTGCAATTAATGTCATTTGTCATTGCAAATAATGTTTAAAAAACATAAAACAAAAAACAAAAACCAGTAGCTCATAATCTATGAAAAATCCTAAACCAAGTAGTCTCTTTTCCTTAATACTACGTAATATTAGTTTTCTTCGAAAGCTTGACTTCCATCAATTATGTTTTATTTTAGTATTAACAACTGGCAAATAAGACTATCCTAGCTTTTTGTTTTTTTTTTTTTGTTTTGTTTTGTTTTTTGAGACGGAGTCTCGCTCTGTCGCCCAGGCTGGAGTGCAGTGGCGCGATCTCGGCTCACTGCAAGCTCCGCCTCCTGGGTTTACGCCATTCTCCTGCCTCAGCCTCCTGAGTAGCTGGGACTACAGGCGCCCGCCACCGCGCCCGGCTAATTTTTTGTATTTTTAGTAGAGACGGGGTTTCACCGTGGTCTCCATCTCCTGACCTTGTGATCCGCCCGCCTCGGCCTCCCAAAGTGCTGGGATTACAGGCGTGAGCCACCGCGCCCGGCCTGCTTTTTGTTTTTTGAGACAGGGTCTCAACTCTGTGCCCGAGGCTGACGTTGCAGTGGCATTATTTTTTTATTTTCATTTTTTTGAGATGGAGTTTCACTGGAAACTCACTCACTACAACCTCCACCTCCCAGGATCAAGCAATTCTCCTGTCTCAGCCTCCCAAGTAGCTGGGATTACAGGTGCACACCACTACGCCTGGCTAAGTGGCATGATCTTGGCTCACTGTAGCCGGTGCATAACAGGCTCAAGCGATTCTCTTGCCTCAGCCTACCACCACACCCAGCTAATTTTTAAATTTTCTTTTTTTTTTCTTTTTTTTTTTTTTTGAGACGGAGTCTCACGCTGTTGCCCAGGCTGGAGTGCAGTGGCGCGATCTCGGCTCACTGCAAGCTCCGCCTCCTGGGTTCACCCCATTCTCCTGCCTCAGCCTCCTGAGTAGCTAGGACTACAGGCGCCCGCCACCGCGCCCGGCTAATTTTTTGTATTTTTAGTAGAGACGGGGTTTCACTGTGGTCTCGATCTCCTGACCTTGTGATCCGCCCGCCTCGGCCTCCCAAAGTGCTGGGATTACAGGCTTGAGCAACCGCGCCCGGCAAATTTTCTTTTCAGTACTGACAGGGTTTTGCCATGTTGACTAGGCTGGTCTTGGACTCCTTATCTCAAGAGATTCGCTTGCCTCAGTGTCCCAAAGTACTCGGATTACAGGCATAAGCCACCTGCGTCTGGCCATCCAAGGTTCTTAGAAAGGTAAGCCCAAAGTAATCTTTTTCAATCCAAATTTGTTTTTCTAAGCAATTACTAATTAGGAATAAATGATAGAAGAGCAGAATAAGAGAACTTACCCCTTCTTTCTTGCCCTGCCAAAGCATTTTCCTTTTTTTCTCTTGTTCAGCAAATTTCATTGGATTCACAGCTGCTGGGTTATAGTAGCTAGGAACAGCTATTCCTGTCTCTGCCAAAGCTTTAGCTTGCAGGGCTGCCATCTGAGCTGCCATGGCTATCTGAGGTGTTACTTGTGTTCCTGATGCCAACAGGGCAGCAACATTGAGAACAGAACCTCCAGTAGCTGCAGCTGCTTGAAGAAGATATAAAAATGGTTTTTAAAACATAAACAAATCTCCAAATTACATTAACAAATGATTTATAAAACGCTATGAATGTGCAAAAAGGCAGGATTTTCACAAAATACAAGGAAATGACTGTGTATTAGCTCACAAGTAAGTTTTTAGCAAACACTTACTGTGTTTATCAATGGACATATTTCTGCATAAACCCTTCATATACATTAAAAACCATTTATTGCCAGGCGCGGTGGCTCATGCCTGTAATCCCAGCACTTTGGGAGGCCAACGTGGGCGGATCACCTGAAGTTGAGACTTCGAAACCAGCCTGACCAACATGGAGAAACCCCGTTTCTACCAAAAATACAAAATTAGCTGGGCGTGGTGGTACATGCCCATAATCCCAGCTACTCGGGAGGCTGAGGCAGGAGAATCACTTGAACCCAAAAGGCGGAGGCTGTGGTGAGTCAAGATGGCACCATTGCACTCCAGCCTGGGCAACAAGAGTGAAACTCCGTTATCAAAACAAAACAAAAACCCATTTATTTACTTTGAGGACAGAGAATTCTGCAAATAGTAAGGAGGTATGATTTCGGTGGAAAGGAACTAGTGTCTTTAAGGTATGATCACAAAAAAATAAAACCTTACATTTTTTTAAATTTATGAAATCTTCTCATGGACATTTTGTTTGATGCTCACATCAAGTATCTGAAAAACTGTATGCAGGTAAGGCTGGGCACAGTGGCTCACACCTGTAATCCCAGCACTTTAGGAGGCCAAGACAGGCGGATCACAAAGTCAGGAGTTTGAGACCAGCCTGGCCAACATAGTGAAACCCCATCTCTACTAAAAACTACAAAAAAATTAGCTGGGCGTGGTGGCAGGCGCCTACACTCCCAGGTACTCAGGAGGCTGAGGCAGGAGAATCACTTGAACCCCAGAGGTGGAGGTTGTAGTGAGCTAAGATCGTGCCACTGCACTCCAATACGGGCGACAATATGAGCCTCCGTCTCCAAAAAAAAAAAAAAAAAAAAGGAACAGTATGCAGGTATTATGCTAAGGCCAAGTTGTTCAATAAAGCCCCGGTATTTCCACTGTGATTGAGGCAGTCCTCTGTAAACAAAGACACCTCTGATTACCTATTTTTGTCAGTCCAGAATATAACCTTAAAAAGTTCTAATTTACCAACATTATGGGAACCAGAGTTATGAAAGATTGTAATGATGTATTAAAAACAAAATGGCTATTTGTAAACCTTTGGAGTTTCAAATAAGCGCTACTGTTTACCAGGAATGTAAACAACAACAAAAAACCATCTTCCAGATTAAATTTCATGCCAAATCAACAGTAAGCTCTTCGTCATAATTTTCTTTCCTTTGCTTTTTGCGAGACAGGGTCTCGCTCTTGTCACCCAGGCTGGAGTGCAGTGGTATGATCTTGGCTCACTGCAACCTCTACCTCCTGAGTTCAAGCCTCCCGAGTAGCTGGGACTATAGGCGCATGCAACCACGCCTGGCTAATTTTTGTATTTTTAGCAGGGACGGGGGTTTCGCCATGTTGGCCAGGCTGGTCTTGAACTCCTGACCACCTGCCTTGGCCTCCTGAAGTGCTGGGATTACAGGAGTGAGTCACTGAGCCAGGCCTGATACTTTTCAAAATCTGCCATGTTTGTTATGTCTAAAAACTTGATTTCTTGAAAGAGAAATAGGTATTTCACATCAGTTCACTTTCTTGCACAAACTGCATTTCCAAAATGGTAAAAGATATGTGGGGCCGGGTGTGGTGGCTCACGCCTGTAATCCCAGCACTTCGGGAGGCCGAGACGGGCGATCACCATGGTCAAGAGATCGACGCCATCCTGGTCCAACATGGTCTCTACTAAAACCCGTCTCTACTAAAAATACAAAAATTAGCCAGACGTGGTGGTGCGCACCTGTAGTCCCAGCTACACGGGAGGCTGAGGCAGGAGAATCACTTGAATCCAAAAGGCAGAGGTTGCAGTAAGCCGAGACCACGCCACTGCACTCCACCTCAGGCGATGGAGCGAGACTCCGTCTCAACAACAAAAAAATCTGTTGCGATGACTACAGTGTTACATGAACAAAAATACTCATTACCAACTTATCAACAAAAATTATCCACATGGACCACATCAGAAACAAGCTACAAAACACTTAAGTGAGAAAACACTAAAACTTTTACAGTGTACTGATGGGAAGTAGGAATCATAGGTGATTTTCTTCCTATTATTTTCTATATTTTTCAATTTTTCTACAGAAAGCATGTCAAACTTAGGCTGGGCGCAGTGGCTCATGCCTGCAATCCTAGCACTTTGGGAGGCTGAGGCAGGAGGATTGCTTAAGCCCGAGATCAACAATAGTCTGGGAAACACAGTGAAAGGTCCTCTCTACAAAAAGTAACTAAGAAAACAACTAGCCATGCATGGTGATGTGGGCCTGTAGTCCCAGCTACTTGGTAGGCTGAGGTGGGAGGATCACAGAATAACAGAGCAAATCCCTGTCTGAAAAACAAAAAAACCTGAAAGAGCTCAAATCGAGATGACTAAAAAAGAATTAAAAAAAAAAAAAAAAAAACACAAAATTACCTGCAGCTATTTCTTGTTGTTTTTGTTTTTCAACCATTTCCTTTTCTCGCTGCTCTTGTAATTTCTTTGCCCTTTCCAACCTGCAAAAATAATTTCAATAAATTTAAAATAACACAATATAAAACCATTATGTATATATCTCCCTATATGTGCATGTACAGAGACAAGCCAATTTCCATAAAATTTTAAATTTTTAGCATCCCTCGGCTACTGATAACCCGTATGTGAAGAAAAAGCAATCATTCTTAAGATAGTATAAGTTACGTTTGAAGAACACAACAACAGTGGTTTTAAACATTTTTGAATTGACTAGCCAGAAATGGGCATAGTTTTTATATGCAGTTCCAATTAACAAGTGAAAAGAAATTACATCTTGCAAGGAACATTGAAAGCTGAGTAAATTTTAGAGCATGGTAAGTAGTAAATAAATTTACAGAATTATCTAAATGTTTCTTGAGGGAGAACAAGCCAGCCAATCAAGACATTCAGATAATTTTTTATATTAAACAGCCCTTAGTGAAGTCTTCAATTTAATAAAAATCAAAAAGTCAAAACTAAAAGGTCAAGCAAATCTTGCCATTCTGTGTAATCTAATAAAATGGGAGGAAAACTTCTCTAAATTAGGAAATTACTTCTAGCAGTTGAAGAAATTTATCATTTGCAAAGGAAGTGGTAATGTGAAACACAAATTCATCCCAAAACAAAATGAATTTTTTTTTTTTGAGACAGAGTCTCGCTCTGTCGCCCAGGCTGGAGTGCAAAGGCACGATCTTGGCTCACTGCAACCTCTGCCTCCCGGTTTCAAGCGATTCTCCTGCCTCAGCCTCTTGTGTAGCTGGGATTACAGGCGCGCACCACCATGCCCAGCTAATTTTTTTATTTTTAGTAGAGACGGGGTTTCACCAACGTTGGTCAGCCTGGTCTCAAACTCCTGACCTTGTGATCCGCCTGCCTCGGCCTCCCAAAGTGCTGGGATCACAGGCGTGAGCCACCGTGCACGGCCCAAAACTGAATTCTTGTTCATTCTATTCACTCTATTAAATGAGTAGTGTGCATATTCATTAAATTCGCTAACGAGAATTCGCACACTAAACAAGCTATATGTTAAGTTTACTCAAATATAGCAAATAACAAGTAACATTATCTTCACAACGAATTCCTGAAAGAGAAAATTCTTTACTTCATAAGGATTCCCTGATTTATCAATCAAGCCAAATGCCACTAATGCCCTCTGTAATGTGGTATAAAGGGGACGGGATTGAGGAAACTTGTTTTTGTTCTGGGGCATTATGGGTAATATAAGGCAGGGGTAGTAAATTGGATTTGCTTTAAGAATTGTTAAGTTGGCCGGGCACTGTGCCTCTCGCCTGTAATTCTAACACTGTGGGAGGCTGAGGTGGGTGGATCACCTGAGGTAAGGAGTTCGAGTCCGGCCTGGTTAACATGCTGAAATTCTGCATCTACTAAAAATACAAAAAATTAGCAGGGCGTGGTGGTGGGCGCCTGTAATCTCAGCTACTCGGGGGGCTGAGGCAGAGGTTGCAGTGAGCCGAGATCACACCACTACACTCCAGCCTGGGCAACAAGACTCCATCTCAAAAAAAAGGAAAAAAAAATTGTTCAAATTTACATAAAAGAAATTTAACAAGCTGTAAGCACATATGCATGGAAGGCATAGCATAGGCTTGATTTTGTCCTTGAGAATAGAAGTCTATAGGAGTAACAATAAAATGTAGGCAAGGTGGCTCATGCCTGTAATTCTACCACTTTGGGAGGCCAAGGTGGGAGGATTGCTTGAGGCCAGCAGTTTGAGACCAGCCTGGCCAACATGGCAAAACCCTTCTTTATTAAAAAGAAAACAAAAATTAGCTGGGTGTGGTGATGTGCATCACTAATCCCAGCTTCTTGGGAGGCTGAGGCACCAGAATTGCCTGAACCCAGAAGGCAGAAGTTGCAGTGAGACGAGATCGCACAACTGTACTCCAGTCTGGGCAACATAACGAGAGACTTCGTCTCAAAAAAAAAAAAATAATAATAATAAAATAAAAAATAAAAAAAAATTAAAAAAGTAGGTCACAGATCTGAAATCTATTTCCTCAACAGTTTTAAATCCCGACATTTAACACCAAAAAAGAAACCAATATAAAAGGTCTATACGTGGTAGTTTCTTATTAACAAAAAAATTCTCCACATTTCAAGGTAGTAAATAATCTGATATTCTGAAATTAAAGGACTACATTTAAAACTTTATCTGAAAGATCACCAAATAGTCTATGTCAATGAAATGTTAGATGCTATTAACAGCTTCACTTTAAAAAAATCCAAAAACGCAAACAGGTTAGACTTACAGCATTCAAGTAAATAACTTAAGGGCTTAAAAAATATTTGTCAGAGTTAATGAAATTACAATCCAGTATAAATTAAATCCTAATCTACTGATACTAGTTTCAGAAAGACGATATGAGTGACTACAACTGGTTGCATTAAAATGTCCACTGAAGATTTGGAATTAATACCATTCACTAAGGTGAATGGAAAGAAGGGGTGAGCTCACACTTTTGCTGCTGTTCAGCTGCAGTTTCTGTCAGGCTGGGTTCCCAGGGCAGCACATCAGGTTACACTGTGTTACCAGCCTGGGCAACATAGGGAGACCCCGTCTTCTCTACAAAAAATACAAAAATTAGCCAGGCATGCCTGTGATCCCAGCTACTTGAGAGGCTGAGGTGGGAGGATTGCTCGGGCCCAGGAATTCAAGGATGCAGTAAGCCGTCATCATGTGCCACTGCACTCCAGCCTGGGCAGGACCCTGTCTCAAAAAACAAAACACCTTAATTATGTAAAGAGAGAAAAAAAATCAAAATCTACAAAGTCTATTTTTCAAAATATGGGAAATGCTGCAAACAAGTGCTTGGATTTCATCTTAGTTTTTGCCTCTCTATGAGGCAGTTCTTTGAATAGTTTTGCAGATTTCAATACATAGCAGCGCTGTGTGTGGTTGCACCATTACTCATCTTTGAAACAGCAGAAAATGTGTGTGTGTGTGTGTGTCTTTTTTGAGACTGAGTCTTGCTCTATTGCCCAGGCTGGAGTGCAGTGGTGCGATCTCGGCTCACTGCAACCTCTGCTTCGTGGGATCAAGCAATTCTTGTGCCTCAGCCTCCAGAGTAGCTGGGATTACAGGTACCCGCCACCATGCCCAGCTAATTTTTGTATTTTTAATAGAGACAGGGTTTCACCATGTTGGCCAGGCTGGTTTCCCAACTCCTGACCTCAAGTGATCCGCCCACTTTGGCCTACCAAAATGCTGGGATTACAGGCGTGACCCACTGCACCCAGCCGAAACAGCAGAAAATTAAAAAAAAAAAAAAAAAAAAAACCACCAAAAACACAATGATCTCCCATAGTTATCAGGAATAAAGCTTACAAGATCAAAGAAATTGGCTTATAATGTATTATCTGTTATTTGCCATCTTCAAAATAATAATATTGACAAAATTTTACTTACTGTTTCAGGTATTTTGTCTATTTGAGGGAGAAAAACAAAAAGTAAAGGAAAAGTCATCTTAGATGAGAAAATAATAGTTCTTGAACCAGATTTAAGACTCAAGAAAAAAGTTTCAAATGCAAACTGAAAATATTTGGGAGTCTAACTTTGAGAAAAATGAAATCAGTCAAATCACGAAGAAAAACACAAATTGTTGTAGACATCTCAATCTTTTAGTTGTGCAAATGTTTAAGATGAGAATTAAACTATTTACATAGTTCTAAATCACAAATATGCCCCCGTATTATTAGATTTAAGTATGCAAATCATTCTCTTACTGAAAGCATTCATCTTATCTACACAACTGAGCATTTATTTAAAGGTGAACAGGAACAAATGAATTAAGAAATATACACACCTTCTAGCTAAAGCTTCTTGTGCATCCATTGCTGTGTTTCTGCCTCTGAAGGGAGGTGGACTTGGAGTCCGGCTTAAACTTCTGCTAAATCTTCTCGGCTTTTCAATTCTCTTCTTTCTATCTCTGTAGTAAACCATATTTCATATGTCAAATTATGGCCGAGTCATAACTATTTTGTTAATAAGAAATCAATTATATTTACATAGTTCAACAAAAATCGCAACGATACAAAAATATTTACATTTTGAGATGCAAAAAATTTGAACTTCTCTGTTACAGCTGAACTCACTGGAAACAATTGTTTCCAACTCCCTCAACCCTTTTTAAGAGACAGGGTCTCACCATGCTGCCCAGCCTGGCCTCCGGTGATCCTCCTGCCTTAGCCTCCAGAGTACACAGGTCTACAAGCATGCCCCACTGCATCTGGCTGTTTCCAATCTTTTGCAAAGTATCCAATGTTGCAAAAGCTAGCCTTATACATTAGTCATTTTGTGCTCGTGTAGGTCAATACGTACACCACAGGAATCATTCCTACATATTTTCATCTATAGTGAATTTGTAGATATTTTTCAAAAATAAAAAGTTATTAACCACTAAAAACTAGATGTCTGGCTGGGTGCGGTGGCTCATGCCTATAATCCTAGAACTTTGGGAGGCTGAGGCGGGCGGATCACCTGAGGTCAGGCGTTCAAGACCAGCCTGGCCAATATGGTGAAACCCCGTCTCCACAAAAACACAAAAATTAGCCATGCATGATGGTGGGTGCCTATAATCCCAGTTACCCGGGAGGCTGAGGCAGGAGAATCGCTTGAACCCAGGAGGCAGAGGTTGTAGTGAGCCAAGATTGTGCCACTGCACTCCAGCCTGGGCGACAGAGTAAGACTCTGTCTCAAAACAAACAAAAAAACTAGACGTCAGTGACCAAAAAAGCACTTAAAAAAAAATTTCTTAATTGGTAAGGTTCAAATTAGTGAACTACTACAAACTAGAACCACTGAGTAAAAATTCATACTGATTTAGTAAAGATCAAACAAGTGATAAATCATAAAAACCAAGTTACTGTATTAAGCACAGGTCCCTTTTTAAATGTGTATTTCAATCTTTCATACATTGACCTAAGTTGCAATTAACAAAATAGTATACTACTGTCTTATGAAACAAGCAGAGAATAATGCATTCGTTGAAGAACATTTATAATTAGTTTTCCTCCTGTGCTCTTTATTGTACACTTCCTATCTCAGCAAAGCCTCCTCCCACCAATCAAGATAATCTAAATTGTGTTCATTTACAAACAAAATATGAGGTAGTTTGCACAATACAGTGGGTTAAGCACATGGATGAAATTTGCATTTAGATATATCTGAAACCTGGTCCTGGCTCTAGCACTTAATGATATTGTTTTGGAATTCTGGGGCAAATTTCTTAAACGTCTTTAAGCATGATAGACTTACCTTTCAACATGGTTCTTCTGAGAACTAGATAAGCTAACGCAGACAAAGAGTTCTAGCATATAGCAAAGTGTAAGTATGCAAAATAGATTTCAGTTGTTTGTGAAAATAAAATAAATACAACGAATCCAGTGTTGAACACAACTGAATTTCTTTTGTTAAGACAGGATTCACTCCTGTCACCCAGGCTGGAGTGCAATAGCATGATCTTGGCTCATTGCAATCTCTGCCTTCTGGGCTCAAGCGATTATCCCACCCCAGCCTCCCAAGTAGCTGGGATAATAGGTGTGTGTCATCACGCCAGGCTAATTTTCATATCTTTTGTAGAGATGGGGTTTCACCATATTGCCCAGGCTGGTCTTCAACTCCTGGGCTCAAAAAATCTGCTCGCCTCGTTGGGATTACAGGTGTAAACCGCTACATCTAGCCAACAACTGGATTTTAATAGGCCTACTCATACCTGCATTTCGCAAGAGATTTATCAACCACACGAGAATACTTGTGAATGCTATTCAAGTGGCTAGGTCTGTTCTTCATATGTTAGGTAATGACTAAAATAATTTTACTATGATCTATAAATAAAATTGACCCACTATTTTAATATTCTGTTACTGAGAAGATAAATGGACTCTCTGAGGGTCCTATTAAATTTTATTCAGGATGATAGTCACCTACCGACTCCTACTCCTTGTCCTACTCCTGCTTCTAGTCCTATGCCTGTGTCTTGATCTTGAGCGGGAACGAGACCTGATCCGCCGTTTCCTTTCCCTGCTTCTGGATCTTGATTTCTTCCTCTCTCTGCTTCTGGATCGAGATTTCTTCCGCTCCCTACTCCTAGATCGAGACTTCTTCCGTTCTCTGCTTCTACTACGATGGCGTCTGAAATTAAAGTACACAAATTTGTAATTAAGAGTTGTGCTGTTTCACTTATATCCATCATGAATTAGTTATCTGTAGTAACACAATTAAGACAAGCAAGTAACTGCACTATATTATTTACAGAAATGTGACATTTTCAAAGGAAATAAACTAAAAATGAACCCTTCATTTTGTTTGATAATTTGTCCTAGAACATATTAAAGCTATTAACATGTCAAAAGTGTTCAATGCATCTTACCAAATTTAAGCTTCCATTTAATACTCTTCCCGCAGTAGTTACAAAGCTTAATACTTATCTACTGAAAATTTTAGTCTGATACCACACACACCCCACAGCATTCTCCAAAAAATACCCCACCAAAAACCATTCACAAATTTGAGCTGTGATCCAGTTTCTCAAAAATCTTTTTATCTATACTCCAACATCAAAAAAATCTAGATTGCAGTATAGCAGCAAACACCTTCTACATCACATCAATGACGCAAAAGGACTGTTTAGTGGCTTAACCCACACAGTTTAACAATATGATTTTTTCAGTGCCAGACAGATTAAGTGGTTAAAAATCTCAGCTGGACAGAGTGACTCACTCCTGAAATTCCAGCACTTCAGGAGGCCAAGGCTGGCCGGCACATTGCTTGAGCCCAAGAATTCGAGAACAGCCTCCACAACATGGCCAAAACCCGGCTCTACAAAAAATCCGAAGAGATTAGCTGGCTGTGGTGGCGCATGTCTGTGGTCTCAGCTGCTCAGGAGGCTGAGGTCGGATCACTTGAGCCCTGGAGGCCAAGAGGCTGCAGTGTGCTGAAAGCATACCACTGCACTCTAGTTAGGGCAACACAGAGACCATCTCAAAAAAGAAAATCTAGGCCGGGTGTGGTGGCTCACACCTGTAATCCCAGCCCTTTGGGAGGCTGAGGTGGGTGGATCACCTGAGGTCAGGAATTTGAGA
Source organism: Macaca mulatta (assembly GCF_049350105.2). Lineage (NCBI taxonomy): Eukaryota > Metazoa > Chordata > Mammalia > Primates > Cercopithecidae > Macaca > Macaca mulatta. The sequence goes on from NC_133416.1 coordinate 129,892,270, forward strand.
CCAGCCTGGCCAGCAGGGTGAAACCTCATCTCTACTAAAAATACAAAAACTAGCCAGGCATGGTAGCACATGCCTGTAATCCCAGCTACTTGGGAGGCTGAGACAGGAGAATTGCTTGAACCCAGGAGGCAGAGGTTGCAGTGAGCTGAGATCATGCCACTGCACTCCAGCCTGGGCAATACAGCGAGACTCCGTCTAAAAAAAAAAAGAAAGAAATCTAGGCACTTAGTTGAGATTTAGTCATCCCTTATCCCCCATTTTTGGAAACCATTTTTGATGACGAGAAAGCAAAGCCCAAAGCCCAAAGGAAAACAACAACGACAACAACACAAACCCAAACAAACGAACAAGAAAAACTCCCTAATTACGATTTTTTTTTGGGTGTTGCTGGGTTGATGAGAAACTTTACGTAACTCAAATCTTGTTAGAAGATACTAAATTATAATACAAAATGATTTACCTTTCACGAGACCTAGATCTTGAGTGACTTCTGCCTCTTGATGACTTTCTTTCTTTGCGTTTGTGCCTGTCCTCACCATTTTCAGATGAATTTAGTCGCTCTCTTCCTTTATCAGAAGAATGTTCTTTGTCATTATGTTCCTCAGACTTGTGTTTCTTAGAGGATTTATCTTTGGATTCATGTCTTCTTGCCTGTTTTAAGAAGAAGTTGGTTCTTTCAGGAAAATAGTGCAACAAAGAGAGTTAGTATGGGTATCAGTAGACAAAAAATGTTGTGATGCAACATTAGTAACCTTAGGAGTGTGTGGCAAATAAAAAAAAATGATCTAGTTTCACATCACCCAAATGTTGCAGATGTAATTACTAATTTTTTTTTTTACTATAAACACCCAAAATGTAGTTCCTCCCCAAAATATTTTCAATACTACAATAGAAACAATGATTTTTAAAGTTGAAATATTGAAAAGCCATTATGCCAGACAAAAGAGGAATCCCTTATGTTTATCTAAAAGAATATAGACCATGTATATACATCAACTACTAAATCCAGAGTACATAATATTAAGTAATGGAGATAATGACACAAAAAGTGCACCAGAAACGCATTTCAATTAGTATAATTATTACTAAGTACTAATTATTTTCTATAATTTCAAATTATTTTACACAGAGATGCAGTGTCCCTTTTACAGTTATACTGCCCGCTACATCCTCTAAAAGATAGCTCTTGATTTTCCTCCCAATGTCTAAACTGTGAAGGAATCACTTTTCATCTTGCAGTATCCCAACAGGCTTGGAGGAGTATTACATTTCATGTACCTAGGGTAGAAATGGCAACTGTATGTTTTAATTTTAAAGAAACCAAACTAGGTATAACAATCCACGTGCCACTACACAATACATACTGCCCCCATACTTTAAAAAGACCAAGGCCTTCACATGTGCATTCAGAGACTCAGCTAAAATTAACTGCATAATCAAGTCTCATCCTACCAAATACCAAAGTAGAAGTGCTACATACTACAGTTCCCTACAGGAAGATCTGTCAAATTCATCTTGTAGCTAAAACTTAAAATCCTAGACATCTCTGAATCACTAAATTTTAAATCTGGAAGGAAACTCATATCCTCTAACTTAATCCCTTTATTTTATGAACAACTAAGATCTAAAGTTACAAAGCTACATGGGTGAGCTGAACCTATATCCCATGTTTTTCTGATGCCCAGGCTACTACTTTTCCACCGTAATAAGACATTACTGTTTCCCAAAAGGCCATAGCATGTTTCTTTCCACTCACGATTAATGTTTCTTAAAAATAAAACTTGGCCAATCATTTTGGAACATGCATGATGATACAGCTGAAAATCATCATAGTATGTAATTTATTATTTGTAGAAAAATAAGAGACCTGGAGACACAACTAAATTTTAGTTTCATTGCCAGTTCTCTATATGAGCTTAGAAAAGAAATTTTTCTTGGTTTTGCTATAAAGAGGCAGACTGGAAAAGTCTTAAGTGGTTAAACTTCTAAAGGTTTTAAAGTTTATTTCAAACCAGTTTTTCAAACATAACATTACTATTAATTTAAAAAAAAAAAAACATTAAAACCCTTAACTGATTTAAGATATATTTAAGGGAAATAGGAGTTTGAATGACTAATAGTTACCTTATCATGAAGTAGGCTTATTATTTTGCTATCTGAGTCTGCAGCGTCTTCAGTTCAGTCTCTTCGCGCATTAGCACGCTGAGTATGATTTATTATAGAAATGTTATCATGTGAGCTAAACAAAATAGTCATTTTCACAAAAACTCTCCTAAATTAAAAATTTAACAGAGCTTCCATTAGGGGAAGAGGTGAAGTCCCTGCCCACACTTGTTTTAGGAGTCCCTTGCCCAGCCCCCACAACTCTTCTTCCTTTCTGGCTAATACTTCTACTCTTCCTTATTGGCTCATTCCTGTCTTCTCAGGTGGGTGAACAAGTAACTCCTCTGCAATAGAGCTGTTGTCTTTCATTTTCCTCAAGTTTTGGTGTCACCGCCACCTTTTCAGCTGTCCCTCACTCAAACCTTTATTTCAAAATTCAATACTATTAGGAAAACTGAACTAGTTTGCAAAAGAAAAAACTCCTCTTATCATTCATAAAGAAAAAGCAGTCCACAGATATATAGGGTATTGCTATGTAAAGATGATTGCTGTTTAAAAATCCTGAGCAACTCTCAGGCACCAGGAGACTCGGGACCTCGAATTAATGGAAGCTCTGTGTGACAGGCCTAAAAAAACCAATCATATTCTTCATATGAAATTTTTATTGTGAGTATTTTCACAATATAATAAAATTAAGGTTTTGAAGGTACTTTTCACATAAACATCTTCTTCAAAAATGATGAATAAAAGTCATGCTTATTTTATAACCCAATAAACCTTTTAAATTTCAAGTTTGGTACTTACCTTGACAAATGTCTTATATTCATACAAATCTTTCTACCAGACACTTTATAAGTATTTTAAAGTACCTATTCACTACAAAGTGTTAATTACCTCTTTGCTTCTGCTCCGGCTCCTGTGTTTTCTTCCTTCATTATCTGTGAATACACACAAAAATATTCACCATAAACAAAGTTGGAGAAACATCTCATCTCAAAAAACTCAACACTGGAGAGAAATCACTCCCATTAGTCTTCTTCCAATGACTAATTTTTTTATGGCACAAGTGGGATTATTCTACATTAATACAATACAAATGTGAAACAAATCAAGAAATCTGAGCAAACCAGGATATAAAGCAGCTTAGATACATCTTTTAAACAGTCATAGACTTTTAGTATTTTACATACATTCTGACCCCCCATCTAGTTTCCGAGTCTACAGCAAATTCATAAGGGGGTTTAGTAGAGACAGGTAAGCCATTAAGAAAAATAAAAACGGCCGGGCGCAGTGGCTCACGCCTGTAATCCCAGCACTTTGGGAGGCCGAGATGGGCGGATCACGAGGTCAGGAGATCGAGACCATCCTGGCTAACACAGTGAAACCCCGTCTCTACTAAAAAATACAAAAAACTAGCTGGGCGAGGTGGCAGGCGCTTGTAGTCCCAGCTACACAGGAGGCTGAGGCAGGAGAATGGCATGAACCGGGGAGGTGGAGCTTGCAGTGAGCTGAGATCCCGCCACTGCACTCCAGCCTAGGCGACTGAGCGAGACTCCGTCTCAAAAAAAAAAAAGAAAAAAAAGAAAAAGAAAAACGAAAGAAAATAAACAGGTTGAATTATATTTGATATGTTCCAACATGGCAAAACCCTGTCTCTACTAAAAATACAAAAATTAGCTGAGCTTGGTGGTGCATGCCTGCAATCCCAGCTACTCAGGAGGCTGAGGCTGGAGAATTGCTTGAAGCCAGGCGACGGAGGTTGCACTGGGCTGAGATTGTGTCAATTTTTGTATTTTTGCTTCCAGCCTCAGGTGATCTGCCTGCCTTGGCCTCCCAAAGTGCTGGGATTACAGGCTTGAGTCACTACGCCCGGCCAACAAACTAAACGTATGTCTTCTTATACAACAGGTCTACATATCTTATACAAATGCTCATATACCACCTCTAAGAATTCATACCTGACTTTCGTTTTCTTTCTCTTGACCTTGATCGTGATCTTGAATAATGATGTTTTGAAGCTCTAGGAGAAACAGATATATCTGACTGCTCTTTTTTCTTATCTCTATCTGGTGATGTCTTTTCTGGGGCTAGTCCATCTCGTTCTGTATCACTAGCCTAAAAGTTTAAAAACAAATGATTAAAGTTCTTAATTACATTTTAAATGTTTTCAATTTCTTAAAAGAGGGACAAAGGAAGGGAAGATAGTCCCAGTCCCCCTCATCAATAAATCAGAATGCCTGCTTTCCAAATAGCTAAATATGCTTTGTACACTAGCAAGCCTGAATGACTTGAAATGACGAACCTGATAATTAAGCGAGACCTACATATTTAGAGTGATGTAGCTTTAGTTTTCTTTTTTTTTTTTTTTTTGAGACGGAGTCTCGCTCTGTAGCCCAGGCTGGAGTGCAGTGGCCGGATCTCAGCTCACTGCAAGCTCCGCCTCCCGGGTTCACGCCATTCTCCGGCCTCAGCCTCCCGAGTAGCTGGGACTACAGGCGCTGCCACCTTGCCCGGCTATTTTTTGTATTTCTTAGTAGAGACGGGGTTTCACTGTGTTAGCCAGGATGGTCTCGATCTCCTGACCTCGTGATCCGCCCATCTCGGCCTCCCAAAGTGCTGGGATTACAGGCTTGAGCCACCGCGCCCGGCCTGTAGCTTTAGTTTTCTAACGATTATTTTTATAACTTTTAAAACATGGGGTGGAGTGAGGGAGGAATAAGGGCTCTAAGTATTTCCAATAAGCATTCAAGCAGAGAAAATACAGTCCTTTTCAGATGTGTGAATGCATTTAACTGACTTTACCAATACTTTTAAATTAGCATACACATCAATCAAAAATGAGTTGTTAAAGCCTAAAGATACTCAAGACCGTAAAATCTTAAAACAGAATGCCTTAAAAATATTATAAAATAATAAACAGAAAATTAACTTACCAAAGTGAGAACCTCATCTTAATGTCATAACCCTCTAATGAAAACAGCCCCTTGGCACAGTGCTGCTGGAAAATATGGTCTGCCTCTCCTCACATGTGCTCTGGGCTATGAAAACATTAAGTTGTTTCTGCTTTAAAGCATTTTGTAAGTAATTATTACAGTATAAATTTTACAAGTTTCAACTAATGCGGAAGGTAGACAATGGTTGGCTAACTGACCAGAGAAGATAATATGAAAATAAAATAATTGATACACCTGGGGAATTGATTACTTAGGAAGGGTTGGCAAGCTATGGTCCTCATCCTGTTTCTGTATGGCCTTGAGCTAGGAATGGTTTTAACATTTTTTTTAAAGTAGTTTAGGCATATTTAATAAATAACTTCAGTAAATAGCACTGTAAAGATTGAACTGTTAAAACTAAAGGCACTTACAAGGCCAGTGCTGTGGCTCATGCCTGTAATCCTAGCATTTTGGGAGGTTGAGGTGGGCGGACAACCTGAGGTCATGAGTTTAAGACCAGCCTAGCCAACATGGTAAAACCCCGCTTCTACTAAAAACACAAAAATTAGCTGAGTTTGGTGGGGTGTGCCTGTAATACCAGCTACTTAAGAGGTTGAGACAGGAAAATGGCTTGAACCCAGGAAGCAGAGGTTGAAGTGAGCTAAGATTGCACTACTGCCCCTCCAGTCTGGGAAAGAATGTGACAGAGACTGCACATGGCCCACAAAGCCAAAAATATTTACTATCCAGCCCTTTACAGAAATAGTTTATGGACTTTTCACAACATCAGAAGGAATCTGGATTGAATAAAGAGGGAATCGATATAGTCTTCAGCAGAAGGAATCACATTAGAGAACTTCCTCCTTTAGGAAAATTAGTCCAGAAAATGAATACCAAATATCAAGTACAATGAATGGGTGTATTGCATTTTAACAAATGAAGATGTGAGAAGTCGGGTTACTTCAACAAGTATTTACTGAGGGTCAAAAATGTGCCAAAATCAATGCTAGACTTAGGGAATAAAACAATAAATTAAAAAAAGAAAGGTTTTACAGTTCAATTATGAGGTGAAAGACATAAATTACATGTTATTCCTCTAACAATGGTATAAAAAGAACAGTAAGAAATAAAAGAAAGTAACTCCCAGGGAGGCTTTCATGCCAGCATATTGTATACGTACTTATTTCTCCAGTCTGGGTGACTTCTGGAACCACAAAATTTTTATGCCGAAAGGTTTTCATCCCTTATAATAGAGTTCAACTTTGTCGTTTCACAGATGAGATCCAGCAACATCAGCTGACTTGCTTAAAATGATACTGCATCTCCATCTCTTTACTGTCTTTATTACTAATAAATGATGCTGTATTATTAAGGACGATTCTGATTTTTCAAGTGAATAGTGGACATTTGGATTTTTTTCATCATTCTCCTTAAGGACTATTTCAGACTCATCTACTACTTGCTAAGTGTTTGTACAGCTTACACTTGGTAAACAGAAGGGATCTCAAAAATTTCAAGCACCGCTATCACTTCTCTCAGTGCATGACACTTTGTCAGAGACAGAATTCCTTAACTACTGGCAATCCCATTTACTTCTGCAGAGAACAAGACTAGAATCAAAAGCAACCTTTGCATGGAAAAGTTAGGCAATTTTCAGGCAACGGTTTATCTAACTTTATGCTTAACATCACAAAGCTAGGCAACAGAGAAAACTCCCTGTGACACAGGCTAACCTAAACTTACATCAACCATTTTCATCTGTAAAACAGACTACGGAGCAACAACAAAAACCGTCTTAACACTAAACAGATAGGAATGACAGGTGGTCACTGAGGCCATGGAAAACTTTTATTTCCCTGAGGATATTTTATAGTAGCATAATGTAGGTATCCAGGAAAAAACCCACCAACTGAATATTAAAATTGCTCTGAAATTATCTAAGCTTTAATTTAGTACGAATCTATGTGTACACATAAACGTTAACTGCAAAACAGCCTTCTATTCCAGCACTGGCTCTACGAGGCAGCCACTTTGGTTTCTTACCATTTACATTTTGTTGCAAACTCTAATAACGGCTCGAAACATAGTAGACAAATCTTTTTCCACTGCGAAGGATGTAAGCACTGGATTGAATACTAGGCCACTTCTCTAGGGGACTGTCTTTTTATTGAACAAGGCACAGCAGAAGTACATGTTTGAATTCACTTTTTAAAATACTGGAACCCGGTCGGGCGCGGTGGCTCACGCCTGTAATCCCAGCACTTTGGGAGGCCGAGGCGGATGGATCATCTGAGGTCAAGAGTTCGAGACCAGCCTGTCCGACATGGTGAAACCCCGTCTCTACTAAAAATACAAAAAAATCAGCCGGGTGTGGTGGTGGGCACCTGTAACCCCAGCTACTTGGAGGCTGAGGCAGGGGAATCACTTGAACCCGGGAGGCGGATGTTGCAGTGAGCCAAGATCGCGCCATTGCACTCCAGCCTGGACAAGAGCAAAACTCCGTCTCAAAAAAACACAAAAAAACCCTGCAACCCAAGAAAAATAGTATTACTCTTTAAGTATACTGAGGCCCAAAACACTAAACAAATGAAAACAGTAAGTAAAAACAACGAGTCCAAACTCAATCAACTAGATATTGGAGGGGTAGGGAGAGGAAGAAAATCATCTGCCTAATACCAGGCATTCCAATTATCGGGAAGAGCAAACTTTAAAATTATCACTACGTTTAAGAGTCATAATTATTACCGAAAATGATATAATTTTTTAGTCAGTAAAAAGGAATGTAAAATATTTATATTTTCCTTTTAACGGAATAAAAAAAGTAAGCATAAAATAATGTGGATCCGTCAGAATTGGGCATCTTACACACACGCAGGCTTATTGTTCAGAATAGGTAATTTACGAACGGCAGCTTCTCTTGGGTCAACGAAGGGTTTAAATTTAAAGAAGCAAGGTCAGTGACAAGACTTAACTATAATTCTTCTCGGACTTCAAATTGATGACATCACGGGCCACTTCGGAAACCGCGCATCAGTCAGAACTGGTAGTTCTACAACCTTTTAAGCTGAATTTTCACTCCCTTTCAGCAATACTTTCCTAGCTCGTTAATACACAATAATAAGGCTTACACTGACGAACACTAATTGAAATTTTACAACTAGAAACATCTCATTGACGGTACAAAAAAAAAAAATCGCTACAAGTCGCTCTCTTCTGCCACACTATCCCTTAACAGACACCACCTTTTTGATCCAGTACTTTTCAGAGACCACTCCTGATCGTCTTTCTCTTTCCCAGCCCCTTTCTCCACTGCAAATTCTCAGGCCCTAAAAAAACTTAGCATAAATCACTAGCCAGGGTGAATAAGCGAAAATGGAGGAAGTTCAGCGGGGCAAAAGGAACGTAGGATTGGAGAAGAGAGGAGGAAAGTTCTGGAAAAAAAAGGCACTCCCTGCAGCTCCCCACCCCCATCAACACCGCCTTACTTCCCCCTCCCTACAGCAGGCAGCCATGATGGCGGGCGCAGAAGAAGGCCGCGGCGCCATTTTGTCCACACACATACACACGAACAAGGCTCTGGGAGCCGTTCACCCACTCCTTGGAATGTCGTAGAAAAATATCCCTGGCGTTAAACTCAGATTCGGTACCTACCGCCATAGTTCAGAGTCCCGGCCGCTAGAGCGGCGCCTCCACTTGTCGCTTTCAACAGTACCGGCCGCTCCGAAGCTTCGCCTCAGACTAAATCGCTCGCGCGAGAGACCCGGATGGCACAAAGGCGAGGAGGCCCGGCGCGTCGCACAGCTTGCTGGGAGTAAAAAGGGCGGTAACAAGAGTTTCTATAACAACGCAATTCGAGGCGGTGATTGGGTGTTCTTTCAAAGGGGCGTGTAAGGACCATGAAGAGGGCGGGGCCAAGAATACAGCCTAGGAATGCGCAGTCGGGAGAACAAAACTGGCGGAACTCAGGGTGGGGCAACGTCCTATTTCGAGTTTAAAGTAATCTTGGTCTCTTCCGGCCGCCGTAAAGGGGTTGGGTTTAGTGTTCTCCCGCCAATTTAAACCTGTGAGATGGAACCTAAAGATTAGAGGCGGTTGTGTGAGTCAGGAAGAGGGGCGGCATACTTGATTGTTTCTCTTTAGTTTCTTCGATTGCAGGTGAGGACGGGGAGTTGCGCTGTGTAGGGAACTGGGGGTGGGTTCAGGACGAAGTAACTGCAGCCTCTCCTCAGTTCCTGTTTTTCCCTTTAACGCCGTCAGGAGAGAGGTTGGAGTCGGTTTTTGCGGGCGGCGGTGTCCAGCGGAGAGCGTTTAAGTACGGAGGCCTAACTGACAAGTGTTTCATCTTGCTCATTCTCTCCTGTTCGCGAATCTGTTCTGCATTCCGCCGCCAGAGTGATCTCAAAATTATCAAATCAGGCCACTCGTTTGCTGAGTTCCCCTCTACCCCTTGTACTGAGAATAAAATTCAATCTTGAAGTCGAGGTTTTTTGGGCTCCACTGCTCTCTCCCTCACTGTCTTCTACTTTTGCTTTCACCCGGCAGCAGCATCAAACGCTTCCTACCCAGCCTCTGAGCCTTTGCACTCTGTTCCCTCTGTCTACGTCACGTTCCGCCTGAGTTTTGCGTGCTTGACTTCTTGTTATTCAGGTCTCAGCTCAGATGTCACCTCCTTCCCTTCCCAAACAAATCCTCCTTCAGCGACGCCTCACCTCATCCATTTAATCACTGTTTCCTTCAAATCATTTAACACTTTTTGCAATTATTTGTGCATTTGCTTTTTTTGTAGAGGTAGCGTAACAAGATGTGTATTAACTATTTTATTTTTGTCCGTTTTTCCCGCAAAAACATAAACTTCGTAATGGCAAAGACATTTTGTGCTTTGTTCAAGCTATACTGCCAGCTCCTACAAAGGTGCCTGGCACATAGTAAATAGGTATTCAGTAAACATCTGTTGAACAAGTAAATGTGGCAGTTATGGGCGGTTTCTCTATTTCACAGATGTGGGAAATTGAGACCTATAAAGGTATTCATTCCAGCCTGTCCCTCCTTCTTCATCTCCTCACTCCCACCCAAACACCAGTCACTAAAACTGTTCTCTATTCTCCAAACATGTTTTGTTTCTGTTCCCTTGCTTATGCTCTTAGGAAGAACTCTTTCAACATTTATAAAACTATGATCTTCAATTCTCAGCCCAAGTGTTACCTGCTTCCACTAACAACAAATTAGCTAACACCTAAAATTGAATGTTTGCCATCAACCAAGCATTGTTCTGTGAACATTTAAAACTCAAAACATTGGGAGTCTGAAGCAGAAAGATTGCTTGAGCCCAGGAGATCAAGGCCAGCCAGGGCAAAATAGTGAGACCCTTGTCTCTCAAAAAACCAGAAGTAAAAAATAGAAAACTCCTTCAGGTGGGTACAACTACGTTAGTCCCTTGGTATTGGTATCCACAGGAGATTGGTTCCGGGACCTCCCACAGATACCAAAACCCTGGGATGCTTAAGTCCCTGTCATAAAATGACATAGTATTTGCATGTAGCCTGGGAACATCTGCCTGTATCCTTTGAATCATCTCTAGACTACTTATCTTGCCTAACAATGTAAATGCGCTATGCCTGTAGGTGGAATCTAGGGATGTGGAACACATGGATATGGAGGGCCAACTATATGTATATATATGTATTTTTCCAAGATGGAGTTTCACTCTTGTTGCCCAAGCTGGAGTGCAGTGGCACATCTCAACCTACTGCAACCTCCGCCTCCCGGGTTCAAGCAATTCTCCAGCCTCAGCCTCCTGAGTAGCTGGGATTACAGGCGCACACCACTACGCCCAGCTAATTTTTTGCATTTTTAGTAGAGAGGGGGTTTCGTCATGTTGGCCAGGCTGGTCTCAAACTCCTGACCTCAGGTGATCCACCCACCTAAACCTCCCAAAGTTCTGGGATTATAGGCATGAGCCACCATGCCTGGCCTGTATATTCTTATTTTATAAATTAGAGAATTGAGGAACAGAAAGATTAAGTGATCACCCAAGGACAACTGCCTAGTCATTGTGAAAGAGCACCAAGTCAGAAATTGTTTCTTCCTTGTGCTATACCTTTTATAGATATTAAAACATACTTCTAGTAGCACTTATGAAACCAATTGTAATTATTTGATTATCATTCCCTACCAGTCTTGATCCAAGGATTGTTTTTCTCCTTAGTGTTCTTTTCCCACCCAGACTCCAGGTAATATGGTTTATGTAAACCTTTACTTTTTCAGATGGTTAAACCTCATAAGGTTTCAAGCTTAGTCTTTGGTCCAGAAACCTAATTCATTTTTTTCTCCTTCCCTAATCATTTTTATTTGTTGTATAATAATACTATGATAGCATTAATGGACTTTTTCTGAACTTCATCTGGAAACTTATCCTATGATATCCCAGACAATCTGGCAATTAAACCTACACTGTTTGCTGCTATACTGATTAAAGGTTTATTTCTAATGAAAACTTGGTATAATTCCAAACTAGACACACAAAAGTAGTGGAAGCTCTAGGATACATTGGTAAGATCAGAATTGTTGGTCTGTGTGCATAAACCAATATGTTCTCTGGTAACCATGATAGCTCTAGCTCCATTTATGTTATTGGCCCAAAGTGTTTAGTGGCCACAGCAATAACAAGAAGGCAAGGATGTCTGTATATGTTAATGTTAGACTTTTGTTTTTGTTTTGTGAGTAAGCTTTCTCATTTCCCAAGGAACCGGGTTCTATGCAACAAGATAATATGGTGTCTAATTTTATGTTGTTACAGGAAAGACAGTGGTTCCTGACTCAGGAAGACAGTCTCAGAAACATGTGGAATGATATTGAGCTGCTAACAAATGATGATACCGGAAGTGGGTACCTGAGTGTCGGTTCAAGAAAAGAACATGGAACTGCTTTATATCAAGTAGATATGCTAGTGAAGATCTCTTCTGAAAAGGTAGTGATTATTACACTGACTGTTTCATTAACAGAATTTTTACTGGGTGCTTAGTAGGGCTACTGGCCCACAGTAAATATTTTGTGAATGAATATAGCACTTCCTCAAGGAATCAAGATTCAATCTCAGATTGCTAGAAATTCACATCTGAATACCCTCTGCATCATGTTAGGATCAGTATTTTCACGACTGAAGGATTCTTAGTTCCTCTTGATATTTCATGCACGCTAAATATGTGTAAGTTGACGCGAAGAGCATTTTTTTTTTTTTTTTGAGACAGAGTCTTGCTCTGTCACCTAGGCTGGAGTGCAGTGGTATGATCACGGCTCACTGCGATCTCTGCCTCCCAAGATTCAAGTAATTCTCGTGCCTCAGCCTCCCGAGTAGCTGAGATTACAGATGTGCGCCACCATGCTCAGCTAATTTTTTGTATTTTTGTAGAGATGGGATTTCACCATATTGTCCAGGCTGGTCTTGAACTCCTGGCCTCAAGCAATCCACCCACCTCAGCCTCCCAAAGTGCTGGGATTACAGGTGTGAGCCACCATGCCCGGCATACAAAGAATATCTACCACTAACGTAGGAAATAAAATGTTACCAATGGAGTTAAAGGCTCTGAGGGTCCATCCCTGAATCTGTGTTCCTCCTGTTCCCTACCAGACTCAAGCACCCTGCTGAGTATGAGGTTTATCCATGCATTTCTTTCTACATTTTAACTTTCTTCTGTTAGTAATTGCACCATTCTTGCTCCATACCTGAAACCTTATTCTTTGCCTTGCATAGAAGGTACTATTAGGTGGGTGTGGCGGCACGCACATATAGTCCCAACTACTTGGGAGGCTGGTATTTAATTCTTTTTTTAATTAAAAAATTTTTTTATTTTTACTCAAATGGATTCTGACAGATAATTCTCTTAATAAAAAAACCTAGAGCAAAAGACAGGGCATCCACTGGGGATGTTATTCCTAAACAGAATGAAATTTATGCTTTTGACTTTTTTTTTTAAACTGGCTGATAGGATTTAAAAAAGAAATCATTCTTTTTTTTTTTTTTTTTTTTTTTTTTGAGACAGAGTCTCGCTTAGTCGCCCAGGCTGGAGTGCAGTGGCTCGATCTCAGCTCACTGCAAGCTCCGCCTCCTGGGTTCACGCCATTCTCCTGCCTCAGCCTCCCGAGTAGCTGGGACTACAGGCGCCCGCCGCCTCGCCCGGCTAATTTTTTGCATTTTTAGTAGAGACGGGGTTTCACAGTGTTAGCCAGGATGGTCTCGATCTCCTGACCTTGTGATCCGCCCGCCTCGGCCTCCCAAAGTGCTGGGATTATAGGCGTGAGCCACCGCGCCCGGCCAGAAATCATTCTTTGTGCTGCTTTAAGCTTGTGTCTGTTGAACTGTGCTGCCTTTTTTTTTTTTTTTTGAGACGGAGTCTTGCTCTGTCACCCAGGCTGGAGTGCAGTGGCCGGATCTCAGCTCACTGCAAGCTCCTCCTCTCGGGTTCACGCCATTCTCCTGCCTCAGCCTCCCGAGTAGCTGGGACTACAGGCACCCACCACTTCGCCCGGCTAGTTTTTTGTATTTTTTAGTAGAGACGGGGTTTCACCGTATTAGCCAGGATGGTCTCGATCTCCTGACCTCATGATCCGCCCGTCTCGGCCTCCCAAAGTGCTGGGATTACAGGCTTGAGCCACCGCGCCCGGCCTTTTTTTTTTTTTTTTTTTTTTTTTGAGACAGAGTCTCACACTGTTGCCTAGGCTGGAGTACAGTGGTGTGATCTGGGCTCGGCTCACTGCAACCTCTGCCTCCTGGGTTCAAAAAATTCTCCTGTCTTGGCCGGGCGCGGTGGCTCAAGCCTGTAATCCCAGCACTTTGGGAGGCCGAGACGGGTGGATCACGAGGTCAGGAGATCGAGACCATCCTGGCTAACACGGTGAAACCCCATCTCTACTAAAAAATACAAAAAACTAGCCAGGCGAAGTGGCGGGCGCCTGTGGTCCCAGCTACTCGGGAGGCTGAGGCAGGAGAATGGCGTAAACCCGGGAGGCGGAGCTTGCAGTGAGCTGAGATCCGGCCACTGCACTCCAGCCTGGGCGACAGAGCCAGACTCAGTCTCAAAAAAAAAAAAAAAAAAAAAATTCTCCTGTCTCAATTTCCCAAGTAGCAGGGATTACACATGCCACCATGCTACAAAAAATTTTTGTATTTTTAGTAGAGATGGGGTTGCCCAGGCTGGTCTTGAACTCCTGGCCTCAAGTGATCCACCTGCCTTGGCCTCTGAAAGCGCTGGGATAAAGGCATGAGCCATTGCTCCTGGGTTGTACTGCTTTTAATGTACCATGAATCATATTAAAGGCAGCATAGTCCAACAATAAGATAACTAATATAGGATAAACATTAATTACGAGTAGTACAAATAAATCTCATTGTATTTTTTGGCATTATTAGAGGCAAAAATTTAAAGTACAGCATAATTTTAAAAAAGTTTTTGAATCCTTCAAGACATCTGAAAGCACAGTTTCTATGAGGAAATGACGTCTATTTTTTAGTATTTTTGTTTGTTTGTTTGTTTGAGATGGAGTCTTGCTCTTTCGCCCAGGTTGGAGTGTGGTGGCGCAGTCTCGGCTCACTGCAAGCTCTGCCTCCTGAGTTCACGCCATTCTCCTGCCTCAGCTGCCCGAGTAGCTGGGACTACAGGTGCCTGCCACCATGCCTGGCTAATCTTTGTATTTTTAGTAGAGACGGGGTTTCACCATGTTAGCCAGGATGGTCTCGATCTCCTGACCTTGTGATCCGCCCGCCTCAGCCTCCCAAAGTGCTGGGATTACAGGCGTGAGCCACTGCGCCCGGCCATTTGTATGTTTGTTTTTTTTTAAGAGAGTTTCTCACTCTGTAGCCCAGGCTGGAGTACAGTGACGTGATGTTGACTCATTACAACCTCCCACTCCTGAGTTCAAGCGATTCTCCTACCTCAGCTTCTGGAGTAGCTGGGATTATAGGTGCCTGCCACCACGCCTACCTAATTTTTTTTTGTTTTTCTTTTTGAGACAGAGTCTTGCTCTGTCGCCAGGCTGGAGTGCAAGTGGCGTGATCTCAGCTCATTGCAGCCTCCGCCTCCCGGGTTCAAGTGATTCTTCTGCCTGAGCCTCCTGAGTAGCTGGGAATACAGGCATGAGCCACCACGCCCAGCTAATTTTTGTATTTTTGGTAGAGATGAGGCTTCACCATGTGGGGCAGGATGGTCTTCATCTCTTGACCTTGTGATCCACCCACCTCAGCCTCCCAAAATTCTGGGATTACAGGCATGAATTGCCGTGCCCGGGCTTTATTTTTTAATATTATCAGGAGCCTTAAAACATGGAAGTGGCTCAGGCCTTTCTTGACCTCAAGGTTGCTGTTGAAAAATAATAGTGTGTGTGTATAGAATCTTGGATTCTGTCAGGAACTAAAATTCTATTATTAGCACAGGGCATATACTTATCAACGTGTTTTGAACATCTGCTATGTTCTGAGCCCAGTATTAGGCACTTGGACATAAGATGGCATTTTATTCATTCCTTTTAGGATCTTACCTTAAAGTTAGGCACACAGGACCCAAACAATAAAAGATATTTAGCTGTGCAAGTCATTATATGCTAAATGCCAAATGAACAATACAGACAGTAAATGAGTAGGAATTCAATCGATGGAGAGCTCATTTTGGGTTGAGCAGTTTAAGGAGCATTTCCTTAAGAAACTATGTGTGAGCCCGGTGTGGTGGCATGTCCTGTAGTCCCAGCTACTCAGAGGCTGAGGTAGGAGAATGGCTTGAGCCCAGGAGTTCAAGGCCAGCCTGGGCAACGTAGGGAGACAACGTCTCTAAAAAAAAATTAAAATTAAAAATAAACTACACTTGCTTTGGGCCTTAACAAGGAGAACAGTTTAGGCAGGGAGAACTGTGTGTGGACAGATCCCTAGAATATATAGTGCCGTTCTTTTTTTTTTTTTTTTTTTTTTTTTTTTTTTTTTTTTTTGAGGTGGAGTCTTGCTCTGTTTCCCAGGCTGGAGTGCAGTGGTGTTATCTCGGCTCACTGCAACCTCTGTCTCTCAGGTTCAAGTGATTCTCGTGCCTTACCCTCCCAGTAGCTGGGATTACATGTGACCTCCACCATGCCTGGCTAATTTTAGTGCCATTCCTTGTTGGCAGTGCCTTCGTGTAACCTTTTACTAGTTGAAGAAGCAAGTAAAAAGATAAGGAGGCCGGGCGCAGTGCCTCACACTTGTATTCCCGACATTTTGGGTGGTTGAAGTGGAAGGATCATTTGAGTCCAGGAGTTCTAGACCAGCCTTGCCTACATGGTGAAAACCCCATCTCTAAAACAATAAATAAATAAATAAATTGGCCAGGTGTGGTGATGTGCATGTGTAGTTCCAGCTGCTTGGGTGGAGGAGGCACGAAGATCCCATGAGCCCAGGCGTTTAAGGCTGCAGTGAGTTATGATGGCATCACTGCATTCCAGGCCGAGTGACAGAGGGAGACCCTGTCTCAAAGTAAAGGAAAAAATGAGGTAGAAGAGGGATCAGAATGTTGGGGAATTTTCAAGGATTACACCTGGAGAAGATGACTTTTGGAATAGTCATAAAATGAGGTGAATAGCTGCATTTTGTCAGAGAAGAATAGGACTAGTTAACATTTATTGAGCATATACTATGTGCAAGGCTCTCTTATAAGCCCTTTACATGAATTCGTTTCATCTTTATTCAGGTGAACCTTGTTGGTATTATTATTATTATTATTACCCTTTTACAGAGAGTTAGTTGACACATTTGCCTAAGATCACTCAGCTAGTAAGGGACTGAGCTTCCTCAACCACTAATCTGTCCAAGTACTTCAAGACAGCTATGTGTGGGAAGCTCTCGGCAACAGAACTGAATACTGGAGACTCTGATTTGGCTTGTCTAGTGTTTTTAAAAATGTTGACTTAGCTGCCAATATTTAAAAATCAGAACATGTCACATAAAGATCCAGCTTCTGTTGATGAATGGGCAGGTATGGCCATGCCAGTGCTGCATCCCCACCGGGCTTCCCACTGGCTGGTGTGAAACAGATTCTATTCTTTCATGTCTGTGGGGGTGTGGACCCTCCAGTTCACAGTTCACCACCATTCCCCTGCCTAGCATATCCACGACACCAAGACTTCATGCCAATCTTGATTAATTCATTATGTTAATGCCTGGCTCCTGCATCATAAAGTCAATCCTGAGGAAACAAGGACTTGAACGTGAGAATCCCTTGCCCTTCCTGCCCATCCTAAACTGTTTTTCTACTTAGCATCCTGGATGGATTCAAGATATACCATACAAAGAAAAACTCGATGATTAAGTAGATCGAGGGGCAAAGAAAAAAAGCCTGTCAAGTTTTAAAGTGGGGTATTGGGGAATTTGATGATACTATTGATAAGTATTGTTAAACTCGTATAAAAATGTTTGAATTTTCGTCATGCTTTTCTCTCCCACAGGCCTCATTAAATCCAAAGATACAGGCATGCAGTTTAAGTGATGGGTTTATTATTGTAGCCGACCAATCAGTGATATTGCTTGACAGTATTTGTAGATCACTTCAATTGCATCTTGTCTTTGGTAAGTATAATGTAATGAAGTAAGATAAATTGGAAGTCAAATACCTGCTGCCAATTTCTGCTGGATTGCCTCCTCTTTATTATTTCTAAGGTTTCAAATTCGACCAATTTCAAGTAATTAAGCTTGAGTGCTTAGTGCCTTGTTTGTGCTGGGCACTAGAGTCAAAGGACACTGAGATCCCTTCTCTCTTTAAGGGGAAATACACATGTAAAGCAACAATTTAGTTTGCTTGCTTGTGTTAGAATACTATGGAAAACACGAGCTCATTTGTGTTCAAATTCCTGAATCTTGTACAGAATTTCGGTATCATTAATGGATATTTGCATATTTTTAGAATGAATAGCTCTCTAAAAATCTTTTAACATACTTATGAATTAATTCTTCATCAAGCTACAAGACTTCAAGTACATGCAGATGTGGACTTGAGAGTGAATTAAAGCCGGACATGGTGGCTTTATGCCTGTAATCCCAGCCCTTTGGAAGGCTGAGGCCGCTGGATCACTTGCGGTCAGGAGTTCAAGACCAACCTGGCCAACATGGTGAAACCCCATTTCTACTAAAAATACAAAAATCACTCCTGTAATCTTTGTACTTTGGAAGGCCCGGTTGGGTAGATTGCCTGAGCTCAGGGGTTTGAGACCAGCCTGGGCAACACGGTGAGACCCCGTTTTCTCTAAGAATATACAAAAATTAGCTGGCCGTGCTGGTGTGCATCTGTAGTTTCAGCTACTTGAGAGGCTGAGGTAGGAGAATTGCTTGAACCTGGGAGGTGGAGGTTGCAATGAGCCAAGATCATGCCACTGCACTCCAGTCTGGGTGACAGAGCAAGACTGTCTCCAAAACAAAAACAAAAACAAAAATTAGCTGGGCATGGTGGCATACACCTGTAATCCCAGCTACTCAGGAGTCTGAGGCAGGAGAATTGCTTGAACCCAGGAGGCAGAGGTTGCAGTGAGCCAAGATTATGCCACTGTACTCTAGCCTGAGTGACAAGAGTAAGAGTCTTGTCTCAAAAACAAAAAAGAGTGAATTAAGGGGTAAATCAATGATGGTACTGAGCTTAGGCACGAATATTATGAAAGCTTTTTTTTTTTTTTTTTTGAGATGGAATCTCGCTCTGTTGCCCAGGCTGGAGTGCATTGGCACAATCTCAGCTCACTGCAAACTCTGCCTCCCGGGTTCACGCCATTCCCCTGCCTCAGCCTCCCGAATACCTGGGACTACAGGCACCCGCCATCATGCCTGGCTAATTTTTTGTGTGTATATATATATATTTTTTTTTTTTTTTTAGTAGAGATAGCGTTTCACCGTGTTAGCCAGGATAGTCTCGATCTCCTGACCTTGTGATCTGCCTGCCTTGGCCTCCCAAAGTGCTAGGATTATAGGCGTGAGCCACCACACCCGGCCCCGAAAGTTTTTTCTTTCTTGAGTAGAAATTTTTTTTTTTTTGAGATATAGTCTCGTACTGTCACCTAGGCCAGGATGCAGTGGTGTGATGTTGGCTCACTGCAACCTCCTCTTCCAGTGTTTAAGCAATTCTCCTGCCTCAGCCTCCCAGGTATCTGGGACTATAGGCACCCATCACCACGCCCTGCTAATTTTTTTTTTTTTTTTTTGTATTTTTAGTAGAAACAGGGTTTCACTATGTTGGCCAGGCTGGTCTTGAACTCCTGACCTCGTGATCCACCCGCCTCGACCTCCTGAAGTGTTGGGATTACAGACGTGAGCCACTGTGCCTGGCCTTTTTTTTTTTTTTTTTTTTTTTTTGCTGAGACAGAGTCTCGCTCTGTGGCCCAGGCTGGAGTGCAGTGGTGTTCTCTCAGCTCACTGCAACTTCCACCTCCCAGGTTCAAGAGATTCTTCTGCCTCAGCCTCCTGAGTAGCTGGGATTACAGGTGCCCGGCACCATGCCTGGTAATTTTTGTATTTTTAGTAGGGTCGGGTTTCACCATGTTGGTCAGGCTGGTCTCAAATTCCTGACTGCAAATGATCCACCTACCTTGGCCTCCCGAAGTGCTGGGATTACAGACGTGAGCCACTGTACCCGGCCATTGAGTAGAAATTTTAAGAGACAGATAGTTGTTGAAACTTTTACATAAGAACTTAGACAACTGAAAAGGAAACAACGCATGCATTTGGAACATATCTTGATTGCAACATGGAGGCAATAAACTTGTGTTTTATGAAATCTTGACGTATTGACCCTGATTAGTCCACAAGATTCACAGTTTCTTCTATGAAATGGTGGGATGCGGTAATGATGAACCATTTGTGGAAAGATACTGTGGCAGAATAACTTGTGTTCATAAGCCAGTTACATCTTACTGTTTTTCTTGTCCCTTGCCTTTCTGCTTTGTTTTCTGTTACCTTAGCCTTCTTGCTTTTGCATGAATACAACAGGCACTTCCCACCCGATGATCTTTCCTCGAGCTGTGCCCACCGTCTGAATGCTCTGAATGCTCTTCCATCTTAGCCATTTGGCTAATTTCCTCACCTCTTTCATGTATCCTGTGAGCTTTCTAATTAACACTGCAAAACGCACCGTTCTTCTGAGGTCTCTTACCTGGCTCTACATTTTTTTTCCAGAACATCTATCACCTTCTTACATGTCTTACAGTTTGTTTATTATGCTAATTGTTTATCAGCTATTTCCTTTTTTTTTTTTTTTTGGGACAGTGTGACTCTGTCGCCTAGGCTGGAGTGCAGTGGTGTGATTTCAGCTCACTGCAACCTCCACCTCCTGGGTTCAAGCAATTCTCCTGTCTCAGCCTCCTGAGTAGCCTGGATTACAGGCACATGCCACCATGCCCAGCTAATTTTATATTTTTAGTAGAGTCGGGGTTTCACCATGTTGGCCAGACCGGTCTCGAACTCCTGACCTCAAGTGATCTGCCTGCCTCGGCCTCCCAAAGTGCTGGGATTACAGGTGTGAGCCACCACGCCTGGTCATTTATCTGCTATTTCTGCCTTAGAATATGAACTTTGTGATGGTGGTAATCTTTTGTTACTGTTCTCAGATATATGCAAAAGGCCTAGAACAATGCTTAGCATAAAGTAAGTGCTCAATAAATATTTGTTGACCAGCTGCGTGCAGTGGCTCACATCTGTAACCTCAGCACTTTGGGAGGCAGAGATGGACAATCGCTTGAGCCCAGGAGTTCGAGACCGGTCTAGGTAACATGGCAAAACCCCATCTCTACAAAAAGTACAAAAAATTAGCTGGCCATAGTAGTGTGTACCTGTGGTCCCAGCTACCTGGGAGGCTGAGGCGGGAGAATTGCCTGACTGAGCCCAGGAAGTCTAGGGTGCAGTGAACTGAGGTGGTACCACTCCACTCCAGCCTGGGTAGTAGAGCGAGATGCTGTCTCAAAAACAAAACAAAACAAAAAATATTTGTTGACTGAATAAAAGTCAACAACATTCTTTTTTACTTTCATCACATCTGTTTTGCAGTATTTAGAAGTAACTTAAGTAATTGTTGGCTTTTTAATGAGAAAAATTTGTATTTTTTTTGTATTGGAAATAAGGATTTTCAAAGGAAGCTTGTAACTTTTATTTGAAATTTTCAGATACTGAAGTGGATGTAGTTGGCCTTTGTCAAGAAGGAAAGTTTCTTTTGGTTGGCGAGAGAAGTGGCAACCTACATCTTATTCATGTAACATCAAAACAAACACTACTCACTAATGTAAGATCTTGTTATATTTTAATTTTCATTATTTAAATTCTAAATAATCTCTTAGACAACTAAAACTTCAGCAAACTATTACTTAATATGTGTTTTAAATTAAAACAATGTTTTTTTGAACAATTAAGCTTTGAAGGTGTTACCACAGCTTGAATCCTGAGTTTTTGGCTCTCGTGTAAATAGAAATTAACACCAGGTCAAACAGAAATTTTCCCAGGGAAGGTTTAGTAGTCTTGTGGCTCAAGGAATCTCAAGGGAACACCGTATGGGAAAGGGATGCCAAGTGCTAGCTTCCTGAAGGGTTTATAGCTCTTGTCGTTTTGAGGAAGCTGAGGTGAGAAAAGTGATTTGTAGGCATGTAGAGGCAGGGAACTTTCAGCACCTGTGAATTGATCGCATCCTTTTGCATGTGTTGTATGTCTCATTAGCATGTTAAATCTCCATCCCTGGGTATGATTTTTAGTATCATAATTAGGTTAAAATGAGGAAATACTCGGTTAAAGGCCAGGGCTGAAGTCCGTCTTGTGCTCAGCTGGCTGGATCTAGTCAGGTGCTAGAGTCCTGCTTTACTAACCTTGGAAGATGGTCAGGTTTTTATTAGGAATGCGAGAGTCCCACTTTAACAACTTTGGGAGAAGTAACTCCAGGAGACGAACGGTTAGGTTCTTGTGTGGTTGGGAATTCAGCTTGGTCAGCTAAGTCAGGAGCAGGCAGCTTGTTAAGGGAAGCAGGAAGGTAGAGGAGGGAATGCCCAGACATATGAAGCCTTTGGGGTCTTGCTTACAATGTCTCTTGCCTGCCAGAATTGAGTTTCTTCCCTGTACTGAACGGTATTTTAAATTAAAAGAATGTTTTTTTGAAAAATTAAGCTTTGAAGGTGTTACTATAGCTTGGATCCCAAATTCTTGGCTCTCACGTAATAGAAATTAACACCAGGTCAAACAAAAATTTTCTTAGGCCAGGTTTAGTAAGCTTGTGGCTCAAGGAATCACAAGAGAGCAGTCTCAAAGGTATTTAGTACGCTTGTCCAAAATAGTTTTCCATTTTAAAAGTAAGATGTTTGGAATATAGGCAGAATTATTGCTAATGATAATTGATAACTTTAAAGAATAAAGTCCTTGATTGTAATTTTCTGTGTTTAATTTTATTATTTGAAATTAATTTGCATTTAGGCATTTGTTCGGAAAGCTAATGATGAAAATCGGCGGACTTACCAGAATCTTGTCATTGAGAAGGATGGTTCAAATGAAGGTAAGTTTTCTTGAATTTTTGAATGACTTTTTTTTTTTTATTTTTTATTTTTTAAATGGAGTCTCGCTTTGTCTCCCAGGCTGGAGTGCAGTGGCGCAATCTCAGCTCACTGCAACCTCCAGCTCCCGGGTTCAAGCGTCTTCTGCCTCAGTCTCCTGAGTAGCTGGGATTACAGGCGTGTGCCACCACGCCCGGCTAATTTTTGTGTTTTTAGTAGAGATGGAGTTTCACCATGTTGGCCAGGCTGGTCTCAAGCTCCTGACCCCAAGTGAGTGATCCACCTGCCTGGGCCTCCCAAAGTGTTGAGATTACAGGCGTGAGTCACTGTACCCAGCCTGAATGACTTCTGACTAATATCTAATCAAAAATTCCAATTTTTGGTTAATAAATTATATAAATTCATTGTTATGTTATCTACATTTTTTCTGTTTTTTTTTTTTTTTTTTTTTTTTTTTTTTGAGATGAAGTCGCTCCCTCTTGTCCCCCAGGCTGGAATACAATGGCACGACCTCAGCTCACTGAAACCTCTGCCTCCCGGGTTCAAGCGATTCTCCTGCCTCAGTCTCCCAAGTAGCTGGGATTACAGGCGCCTGCTACCACGCCTGGCTAATTTTTTGTTTTTAATAGAGACGGGGTTTCACCGTGTTGGCCAGGCTGGTCTCGAACTCCTGACCTCAGGTGATCCGCCCGCCTCAGGTGATCCGCCTGTGAGCCACTGTGCCCGGCCTTTTCTGTATTTTTTTATACATTTTTTCCTATCAATGCAATTAATATTGTAAGAAACAATTTTTATATTTTAGCTCTTTTTAGAGGTTTAAACATATACTTTTCCTAAATATAATATTCTAAACTTATTTCTACAGTTTCGAGATTTCTATAGGTTACCAAGGAGACATTATATTCTTTTAAAATGTGTTTCTGGGCTTCAGTATATTTATTATATTTTTACTTCAACAAATGTTAACTGGGCCTTAATTTATTTTGATATATCTGAGATTTTTTTTTTCTGGCACATGAAGTTTGTTATTTTAATAAAAGTTTCAAAAGAAGTTAACAATGTTTTTTGCGAATAAGTTACTAGTTCTTTGTAAATAAGTTTTATCTGTAACATTACTATATTTGATTATTAGAATTTAAATGAGCAGGCTGTGTGTGGTGGCCCACATCTGTAATCCTAGCATTTTAGGAGACTGAGGTGGGAGCATCGCTTGAGTCTAGGAGCTCGAAACCAGCCTGGATAACATAGAGAGACCTCCACCTCTACAAAAAATAAAAAATTAGCCAGATGTGTTGGTGCGTGTAGTCCCACCTTCTCAGGAGGCTGAGTTGGGAGGATCTCTTGGGCCTGGAGGTTGCAGCTGCAGTGAGCTGTGGTCATGCCATTGCACTCCAGCCTGGGAGATAGATTGAGACCCTGTCTCAAAAAAAAAAAAAAACTTCACATTGACATATTTTTAAGGTAGTTCCAGATACCGTTTGTGCGTGCGTGCCTGCCTGCCTGCCTGCCTGCCTGCCTTCCTTCCTTCCTTCCTTCCTTCCTTCCTCTTTCTCTATTTTTTTTTTTTTTTCTGAGATGGAGTTCCACTCTATTGCCCAGGCTGGAATGTAGCGGTGCAATTTCGGCTCACTGCAACCTCTGCCATCCAGGTTCAAGCAGTTCTCCTGCCTCAGCCTCCTGAGTAGCTGGGACTACAGGTGCACACCCCCACACCCAGCTAATTTTTGTATTTCTAGTAGAGACAGGGTTTCACCATGTTGGTCAGGCTGGTCTCGAGCTCCTGACCTTATGATCCACCTGCCTTGGCCTCCCAAAGTGTTGGCATTACAGGCGTGAGCCACTGCGCCCCGCCTCTTTCTCTCTTTATTTCTCTCTTTGTTCAAAAGCCACATTCAAACAGACGCTGGTTTAAATTTTATATCCATGTGCCTTTTAAAGTAACTGATTCCCGGCCATGTGCAGTGGCTTTCACCTGTAATCCCAGCACTTTGGGAGGCTGAGGCAAGTGGATCTCAAGGTCAAGAGATCGAGACCATCCTGGCCAACATGGTGAAACTCTGTCTCTACTAAAAATACAAAAATTAGCTGGGCGTGGTGGTGCACGCCTATACTCCCAGCTACTCGGGAGGCTGAGGCAGGAGAATCGCTTGCACCCTAGAGGCAGAGGTTGCAGTGAGCCGAGATTGCACCACTGCACTCCAGCCTGGCGGCAGAATGAGACTCCATCTCAAAAAAAAGAAACTGATTCTGATTTTATTTCAATAGGTACCTATTATATGCTACTTCTTACGTACAGTGGATTTTTTTGTGTTACAAACCTTCAGCTTTTAAAAATTCAACAAGGTAAGTAATACATTATATTTTTATTATTGATTTGCAGCAATATTTACTAGTTTTATTAATTTAGTAATTAGTAAAATTTTAAGTACTCTCTTTAAGCTTATTTTATCTTAATTGTATTTAGTTATAATTGAGCATACTTTTAAGTATTCAGAGTACACTTATTCTCCTCTATTAGAGCTGGAACAGTATTTGAATAAATGTAATTTTGGTATGGCCTTCAAGGAGCTTAGTTGGGGAGAAAAGCTTCAACAGTTTAGTTGGGAAAGACAAGACATTTGCTAGCACAATAATAAATGCTTTTTAATGTGGTGAATGAACCTGGAAATGGAAATGACTATGTAGTGTTAGTAGTGCAGAACAGGGCGGGCGCAGTGGCTCATGCCTATAATCCCAGCATTTTGGGAGGCCAAGGCGGGCAGATCACCTGAGGTTGGGAGTGTAAGACCAGCCTGACCAACATGGAGAAACCCTGTCTCTACTAAAAATACAAAATTAGCCAGGCAGGGTGGCAGGCGCCTGTAATCCCAGCTACTCGGGAGGCTGAGGCAGGAGAATTGCTTGAACCCAGGAGGCAGAGGTATGGTGGGCTGAGATCACGCCGTAGCACTTCAGTCTGGGCAGCAAGAGAGAAACTCTGTCTCAAAAGAAAAATATATATAGTGCAGAACAATAATGTAAAATATGTTTTAAGCTAGTAGTCTGGACCATTTATCCCTCTGAGCCAAGTGAAAGTGTTTGAGGAATGGATTTGGAACAGGTATATAATATTTTATTTTATTTTATTTTATTTATTTATTTATTTATTTTTGAGATGGAGTCTCGCTCTGTTGCCTAGGCTCGAGTGCAGTGGTGCAATATCGGCTCACTGCAACCTCCACTTCCCAGGTTCAAGTGATTCTTGTGCCTCAGTCTCCCAAGTAACTGGGATTACAGGTGTGCACAACCACACCTGGCTAAGTTTTGTATTTTTACTAGAGGCGAGGTTTCACCATGTTGGCCAGGCTGGTCTCCAACTCCTCCTTGTCAAGTGATCTGCCAGTCTCGGCCTCCCAAAGTGCTAGGATTATAGGCATGAGTCACTGCGCCCAGCCTAAGTGACATTTTAAAAATATTGACTTGCCAGGCCTGTGCTAGGTCTTGGGTATATGACAAGATTGAAGATTTGTTTTCCATAGCTTAATGATGGAGCTAGAAAAGTAAGAGCTATTCCAAACAGTGAGAAGTGCAGGAGCATTGGAGTAGGGAGAAGATCCCC
Source organism: Macaca mulatta (assembly GCF_049350105.2). Classification (NCBI taxonomy): domain Eukaryota; kingdom Metazoa; phylum Chordata; class Mammalia; order Primates; family Cercopithecidae; genus Macaca; species Macaca mulatta. The sequence continues at coordinate 129,918,415 of NC_133416.1, forward strand.
TTAGTAGGAAGAGAGGTGGTAAGGGTAAGTATGGAGAGGTACTGGCTGGTCCCCTAAATCTAACATGTCACAGTTTGCGTATTTTGGTCAGGGGCAAAACTTGATTCTCACCAGTGTTCTTTGAACTAGATTGTATTTAATTTCACCTTGACACAAAAGAGGTGACTTGTATTGTTTTATAGATTAATATTATACATTTAGCCTGCTTTCTTTTTTAATGCAGCAATTGAGAATGTAGACTTCAGTACAGCAAAAAAGGTAAGAAAATAAATCCATAGTGTCCTCTTAAAAAAATTACATTTAATGTAAATGTAGTAGTGTTTCTGTATATAATAAGTCTACTTCTTGATATTTTAGAAATTATTATGATACAACATTTTAATTACATTTCTACTTAAAAATACATTTAGGCCGGGCGCAGTGGCTCATGCCTGTAATCCCAGCACTTTGGGAGGCTGAGGGGGCGGATCACCTGAGGTCGGGAGTTTGAGACCAGTCTGACCAACATGGAGAAACCCCATCTCTACTAAAAAACATAAAATTAGCCATGGGGTGGTGACGCATGCCTGTACTCCCAGCTACTTGGGAGGCTGAGGCAGGGAATTGCTTGAACCTGGGAGGCAGAGGTTGCGGTAAGCCGAGATTGTGCCATTGCACTCCAGCCTGGGCAATAACAGCAAAACTCTGTCACACACACAAAAAAAGATTTATAACTGATTGATATAAACTGATTTTAGTGATTTTGTGGAGCATAAATATGTATTATATATATGACATTCTTGTTGTTTTTAATTTTGCAGTTACAAGGACAAATCAAGTCCAGTTTTATTTCTACTGAAAATTATCATACTCTTGGTTGTCTCGGTCTTGTGGCTGGAGATTTAGCAAGTGAAGTTCCTGTGATAATTGGGGTAATTGTTTTTATAAAGTTTTGTTTTTTTGTTGCCTGAAGCGTTTTCTCACGAAAATGTTATTGTTTTGGTTAAATTGCAAAATAATGTGTAACATATAACCGAAACAAGGAAATTATAATATTAAGGTAATTAAAAATAACTCAATAAATAAATTTCTGTCTTGGAAAAAATATTGCATCTTTACCTAATCTTTACCTGAAGTATAGCATTTTTTTTCAATTATGAGAGCAGACAAAAACGACAGAAAACAAAACCAAAAATTCCATTGTTATAGTACCTGTGACTTTGTCACTGATGGAAAAACAGCACATTATTGCAGCTATCTTGAAATAAATATTTACACACCACTACTTCAAAATTATGGTTATCATACTTTTTCTAATAGGAAGTGTAATTACTACTAGTGACATACTCACAGGGACTGCTGATTCTACTGCTTTTTGTTTTTTGGGGTTTTCGTGGCCTACATTCGTAAGTGAAAGAAATTCTGTTTCAGATGGAGATTAGAGAAAATAAAGATGTAAATTTTTTACCCATCCAGCTTCACAGATCCCTTGAATCTTGAAATTCAAGTCAGGTTAAGAACCTTAGTGTTAGAGAATGGTCCTAAAAGAGTAAAGTGTCTTTGATGTAATCTCTGCCTCCTAAGTGATTCTACGTTATTCTTAGTCTTGGTTAGCTAGGCTACTTGCAAGTTTTGTTATTAGTGAAATGGGAACGTGGACAAGCATGCACATAGAAAAGCACAATTCATTCACAACCATTGGCATGTATACCTTGTGTATAATGTCTTATATCTCATGTTACACGTAAAAAGTAACGTTTCATTATTGGTATGCCACTTCCAATAACTGTGATCATAATTTCTTTGAATTTTGGAGGAAAACACCTAATGTTATATTCAAAGATTAGGCAAAAACTCAATATAATTACAACATTTACAACATTTTTACTTGCCAAATTTATATATTAAGTAGTAGTCAGCTGCGTGCCATGGCATGCACCTATGGTCCCAGCTACTTGGGAAGCTGAGGCAGAAGAATTGCTTGAGCCCAGGAGTATGAGGCTGCAGTAGCTCTGATCGCACCTATGATCACGCCACTTCACTGTAGCCTGGCAACACAGTGAGATCCCGTCTCTAAAAAAAGAAGAAACAAAAGAGAGAAAAGAAGCAGTCATATTTCCATATCGTGCGTATCTAATTTAACATTTCACCAGGGTTTCAAATAATTTAAAATTAATATTTATAAAATTTTTTCCTATTATTTGTGGTATTTTAATGAAAATACTTATCAAAGACTATATTTTAATCATAATCCTGGAAGAGGTCTTAAAAGTTCACTGCGTGTCTTTAGTGCTAGTTGCCTAAATATGCTCATTAAATATTTGTGTGAAGGCTGGCATAGTGGCTCATGCCTATAATCCCAGCACTTTGAGAGGCTGAGGTGGGAGGATTGCTTGAGCCCAGGAGGTTGAGACCAGTCTCAGCAACATAGGGAGACCCTGTCTCTACAACAAATAGTAAATTAGCCAGGTGTGGTGATGCTCACCTGTAGTCCCAGCTACTGGGGAGGCTGAGGTGGGAGGATCGCTTGAGTCCAGGAGTTTGAGGCTGCAGTGAGCTGTGATCACTGCCCTCCAGCCTGGGCAATGGAGTGAGACCCTGTCTCAAATTAGTAAAAAAAAAAAAAAAAAAGTTGTAATAACCATGAATTCCAATAGTACACTGTTTTTTTCATTCTCTTCTGAAATCAAGAGACGAACTGGAAGATGAAACCTAGTTAGAATATATAAATATATTTTAAAGTTAATAACCTATAAAACTTACATGTTTCTACTTTGAGGAAGGCTCAGGTCTAAGAATGAAATTTGCAGTTGATGTGCTGTGTTCGTTTTTCCAGGGAACTGGCAATTGTGCATTCTCAAAATGGGAACCAGATTTTTCCAAGAAAGGAATGACAGTTAAGAACCTTATTGATGCAGAGATTATTAAAGGTAAAATAAGTTAATGACACTATTTTAGACAATTATTGGTGAGTTTTAATTTTTATGTCAGTGTACTTAGGCTGACATATGGGTCATTTTACCCTACCACTCTTTGAAACAAGCCAGAATAGTTTGATGGTTGTTCACATACAGGACAGTTCTTGACATGTTACAGCTGTTAGTCTTCATTTTGGGAGGTTTTACATTTTAGTAATCACCTAACAGAAATAGAGGCAGAAATAAAAGAAAATAGGACCTAGTAGTTATATAGTTCTGCCTTTCTGTGAATATGTTAATTTACTATTTAGATATATGAAATATTGAAATAAAATCCTTAGACATCTTATTTTCTCTTTTGTAGGTGCAAAGAAGTTCCAGCTAATAGACAATCTACTTTTTGTTCTTGATACTGATGTATGTTTCTTGTTTCTCCTTCAATGTTTTTACTTGATATCATGTTTTACAACAAAAATGTTGTCAGATTTACAAAGACAAGGGTTTTAGCTAGGGTGGATTACTATCTTGTGTACTGTGGTTTATTTCAGTATATGTACCAAAAAAAGTTGATCCTGAAATGTAAATTTTTTTTTTTTTGAAACAGAGTTTCGCTCTTGTCGCCCAGGCTGGAGCACAATGGTGCGATCTTGGCTCACTGCCACCTCCACCTTCTGGGTTCAAACAATTCTCCTGCCTCAGCCTCCCGAGTATCTGGGATTACAGGCTCCCACCACCACGCCCGGCTAATTTTTTGTATTTTTAGTAGAGACGGGGTTTCACCATGCTGGCCAGGCTGGTCTCGAATTCCTGACCTCAGGTGATGCACCCACCTCGGCCTCCCAAAGTGCTGGGATTGCAGACGTGAGCCATTGCGCCTGGCCTGAGATGTAAATTTGTAATCATTAAGACATGTAGGTTAGGCACGGTGGCTCACGCCTGTAATCCCAGCACTTTGGGAGGCCGAGGTGGGTAGATCACCTGAGGTCCGGAGTTCGAGACCAGCCTGGCCAGCATGGTGAAACCCCGTCTCTACTAAAAATACAAAAAATTAGCCGGGCTTGGTGGTGGGTGCCAGTAATCCCAGCTACTCGGAAGGCTGAGGCAGGAGAATCACTTGAACCCAGGAGGCGGAGGTTGCAGTGAGCCGAGATCACACCATTCTGCTCCAGCCTGGGCGACAAGAGCGAAACTCTGTCTCAAAACAAAATACATGTAAATGAAATGTCTCTATTGCAGAACGTGCTGAGTTTATGGGATATTTACACTTTAACTCCTGTATGGAACTGGCCCTCTCTTAACGTAGAAGAGTTTCTTCTTACTACAGAAGCAGATTCTCCTTCATCAGTTACATGGTATGTTATGGCTATGGCTAGTAGTCATTTCCCTTCTATTAGCACCAGGTTTCTTGTCTGGTTTTGTTCAGATCATTTATTATGTTTTATGTTCTAAGCAACATTGTGAAACAGTCTGACAGAGTAAAGACCAATTTGTTGTTTGCAAAATTCACTGGGAACAGGCAATAGGAACCTTCAAGTGATTGTGTTAGAAACTGTGTCAGTCTGGGCATAAACGTGCAGAAATGGAATACAGTGTCTATTACATTTTATTTTTTATGGAAGAGTGTTACTTTAACTTAGTTTATATCTTGTAATTGGCAAAGCGTACTTTTTTAAATTGATAGATAATGTATGTTTTTATTGTGTAAAAGCTTACTTGAATTATTTAAAGCTTCTTTTCTCTTTTAGGCAAGGAATTACAAATCTCAAATTAATAGCTCTGACAGCTACAGCTAATAAGAAGGTATTGGAAAATTTTATTTCGTGCTTGTCTATATTATGTGTCAGAAAAAGCATTAGCGAATACAAAAGTAGATGTTAAATAATACAGCATATTAGCTCTTAGTTCACACGAAACCTAACAATCAGAAATAATCCTGCAGAACTCTTTTTTTTCCCCATTTAAAGTAAAAAGCTATAAATCTTGTCTCCATATTTTAAATGGAGCACTTCAGGAACCAAAAATGCCCTTAGTAAAGTGTTTATTTTATTTTATTTTATTTTATTTTTTTGAGATGGGGTCTCGCACTGTCCCCCTGGCTGCAGTGCTATGGCACAATCTCGGCTCGCTGCAACCCCTCGCCCCCTGGGTTCAAACAATTCTCCTGCTTCAGCCTCCCAAGTAGCTGGGATTACAGGCGCCTGCCACCACGCCCAGCTAATTTTTGTATTTTTAGTAGAGGCAGGGTTTCGCCATTTTGACCAGGCTTGTCTCAGTCTCCTGACCTCGTGATTTGCCCACCTCAGCCTCCCAAAGTGCTGGGATTACAGGTGTGAGCCACTGCGCCTGGCCCAAGAAAGTGTTTATTAGAGTGACTCTTACGTAGTTCTGGCACTGAGGAATTATATTCACCTTAAATACAAACTGTAGAATGGACTTCAGGTATATGTATGGATTTTCATTCAACATATTTGGAATATGGGGTAGAACATTATTTCATATGTGGCATTTAAATCATACAGTAACAAGCTGGGTACGGTGGCTCACACCTGTAATCCCGGCACTTTGGGAGGCCAAGGTGGGTGGATCACTTGAGGTCAGGAGTTTGAGACCAGCATGGACAACATGGTGAAACCCAGTCTCTACTAAAAATATAAAAAATTAGCCGGGTATGGTGGCGTGCACCTATAATTCCAGTTACTCAAGAGGCTGGGACAGGAGAATCACTGGAACCCTGGAGGCAGAGGTTGCAGTAAGCCGAGAGCGAGCTATTGTACTCCAGCCTGGGCAACAAGAGCGAAACTCCATCTCAAAAAAAAGTAAAATAAAATAAGTCATACAGTAACAGGCTTACTTATAAATGCTTATTTTTTGCATTTAGCTTTGTACTGTGTGTTTTATTTATTTTTTTATTTATTTAGAGACAGTCTCACTCTTTCACCCAGGCTGGAGTGCAGTGGTGCAATCTCGGCTTACCGCAATGTCTTCCTCCCGGGTTCAAGCAATTCTCCTGCCTCAGCCTCCCAAGTAGCTGGGATTACAGACGTGCACCACTACATTCCAGCTAAATTTTTTGGTATTTTTTGGTAGAGATGGGGTTTCACCATGTTGGCTAGGCTGGTCTCCAACTCCTGACCTCAAGTGATCTGCCTGCCTCAGCCTCCCAAAGTGCTCCCATGTGTTTTTTTTTTTTTTTTTTTTTTTTTGAGATGGAGTCTCACTCTGTCGCCCAGGCTGGAGTGCAGTGGTGTAATCTTGGCTTATTACAACCTCCGCCTCCTGGGTTCCAGAGATTCTCCTGCCTCAGCCTCCCCGGTAGCTGTGATTACAGAGGCACGCTGCCACACCCGGCTAATGTTTTGTATTTTAGTAGAGATGGGGTTTCACCGTGTTGCCCAGGCTGGTCTCAAACTCCAGAGCTCCGGCAATCCGCCTGCCTCAGCCTCCCAAAGTGCTGGGATTGTAGGCATGAGCCACCGCGCCCAGCCGCTCCCATGTGTTTTAATCTGCTCTTAGTTGTGAAGTGCTGTTTTGTGCTTGCAGGTTTAAATTGATCTGCTAAATTAATTGCTCTGCTGTTTTTCTTAGATGAAAAACCTCATGGTTTATTCATTACCTACAATGGAAATATTATATTCTTTGGAAGTATCTAGTGTTTCTTCTCTGGTCCAAACAGGAATTAGCACAGTAAGTTTATTTGCATTTTAAACTATTCTTTTAACTACTTTTTTCTTTATCCAGTATCTAATCAGGGATCATTAAAAGCCTTAATAATTAAGCTAAGCATTAGTGGAACCTAGTGGAAACCTGGATAAATTTCAAGTTTATAACTATATTTATTAATAGAGATCCTTGAATATACTTACTTGATAGTCTAAGGTTAGTCATCATATTAAAAAAGAGAGAAAAAAAAAATCAGTCATCTGCTTATTCTTCTTTCTTGTGTCGCTATAGGAGGTATAGATGATAACGGGGGCCGGGCGCGGTGGCTCAAGCCTGTAATCCCAGCACTTTGGGAGGCCGAGACGGGCGGATCACGAGGTCAGAAGATCGAGACCACGGTGACACGGTGAAACCCCGTCTCTACTAAAAAAAATACAAAAACTTAGCCGGGCGAGGTGGCGGGCGCCTGTAGTCCCAGCTACTCGGGAGGCTGAGGCAGGAGAATGGCGTAAACCCGGGAGGCGGAGCTTGCAGTGAGCTGAGATCCGGCCAGTGCACTCCAGTCTGGGCGACAGAGCGAGACTCCGTCTCAAAAAAAAAAAAAAAAAAAAAAAAAAAAGATGATAACGGGAGATGGAGACTTGCTGTTACATATTTATGTAACTAATTTTCATATTTATGTAACTAATTTACATATTTTAAAAAATATTTTACCACGTTTGTTTAATTTCTTTTTACATACACACTATAGTTTTCCAAACTTTGGAAGTTACTTGTAGACATCATGACCTGTCAGGCCTAAATCTTCAGCAGGTATCTTCTAAAAATAAGGGACTTCTTCTACAATGCAATTATCACACTCAGAAAATGTAACATAAATACATTACTATTTATTATAAACTCTTCTAGGTTCAAATTTTACCAGTTGGGCCAATTACTTTAAAGCTATTTTGTTTTTCCTTATTCATGATCTAATCAAGGATCACTCATCAAATTTAGTTCTCTATGTGTTTTTGTTGTTGTTGAGACAGGGTCTTGCTCTGTTGCCCAAGTTGTAGTACAGTTGCTCGATCATAGCTCACTACAGCTGCCAACTCCTGCGCTCAAGTGATCCTCCTGCCTCAGCCTCCTGAGTAGCTGGGACTACAGGTGTGCACCACCACCTGGCTAATTTGTATATTTTTTGTAGAGAGGGGGTCTCACTATGTTTCCTAGGTTAGACTCAAGCTCCTGAGCTCAAGTGAGCTTCTTGACTCAGCTCCCCAAAGTGCTGGGATTACACGTGTGAGCCATTGCATCCGGTCCATTTTTTGTCTTTTAAGACATTGACATTTTTGAAGAGTCCCAACCCTGTGGTTTTGCAGAATGTTTCTCTATTTGGATTTGATTGTTTCATCATGATTAGATTCATGTTAAGCTTTGTTGGCACGAATACTGCGCAGGTAACACTATTTTCTAACCACATCACATTAAGGGGCTCAGGGTATCCATTTGTCCTGTTATGGGTGATTTTAAATGTGATCATGTGGTTAAGGCAGTTCTGTCAGATTTCTCCATTTGTAAAGTGTTTTTCCCTTAATAGTAAGTAACCTGTGTGATATTATTTTGAGTCTATGGGATTTATCTTTCCTAGCCATTTTTTTCCCAGTGTTTGTTTTTTTTTCCTTAAATTTTTGTGGCTACATAGTAGGTATATATATTTATGGGATACCCAGTTGTTTTAAAATCCCTTGATGGATAATTCGTGCCTGAATTATCAGTAGTTACTCTAGTAATTATAAAATGCATTGCTCTTATATTGGAATTTTAATCATGTTTTTATTGTTATTGTAGGATACCATATACCTTTTAGAAGGAGTTTGCAAAAATGATCCAAAGTAGGTCATGTTTTAGCATGTTAAGTCATAGTTACATTAAATTTTATATATTAATGTTAAAAGACAAGCGCATTTATAGTGAAATTTTTTTCCAGATTGTCTGAAGACTCAGTCTCTGTGTTGGTACTCAGATGTCTTACAGAAGCTTTACCGGAAAACAGGTAACTTCTCATTTTTTTTAAGCTTTACCCTTTAGTGAATAACTTAAATTACCTGACTAATAAGCATTTAACAAAATTTCTTTTCCATCTTATCAGATTGAGTCGGTTACTTCACAAACACAGATTTGCTGAAGCTGAGAATTTTGCCATTCAGTTTGGACTGGATGTTGAGGTAATCATTCATGTATTCATTTGTTCACCAAACAAGCATTTCGTCATGTGCTAGAGGCTGAGGGGACAGACATATAATACATAATTGGAATTTAGTGTGATTAAGGCTGTAATAAAGATATGACTGAAGTTGATTAGAAATTCAGAGGAAAGAGTGACCCATAGTGGGCCAGAAAGATGTTACTGAGGAGATCGTTTTCAGGCCAGGTCTTTTTTTTTTTTTTTTTTTTTTGAGACGGAGTCTTGCTCTACTGCCTAGACTGGAGTGCAGTGGTGCAGTCTCAGCTCACTGCAACCTCTGCCTCCTGGGTTCAAGCGATTCTCCTGCCTCAGCCTCCCGAGTAGCTGGGATTACAGGCATGCACCACCATGCCCGGTTAATTTTTGTATTTTTAGTAAAGATGGGGTTTCACCATGTTGGCCAGGCTGGCCTTGAACTCCTAACCTCGTGATCTGCCTGCCTTGGTCTCCCAGAGTGCTGGGATTACAGGCGTGAGCCACTGGGCCTGGCCTCAGGTCAGGTCTTAAAGGTGTTCCAGACAGACCAGGGAGGGGAAGGGATTCTGGGTACAAGGTCAGCGTGGATAGAATGAGGGGGACTTGTGATGCTTCAGGAACTCCTACTGATTAGGTGGGACTAGAATGTAGGTTATATGGGCAGCAGAGAAAAAGAAGATGATGATGCAGAAGTAGGGACCTCTGTCACCCAGGCTGGAGTACAGTGGGGCGATCATAGCTTACCGCAGCCTTGACCTTCCGGGCTCAAGTGATTCTCCTGCCTCAGCCTCCCAAGCGGCTGGGACTATAGGTACATACCACCATGACCAACTAATTTTTAAATTTTTTGTCGAGACAAGGTTCATTGCCCTGAACCAGGGCAACGAAGTACAGATATAGGTGAGAGAGAAGGCTGATAAGAGAAGAATATAGGCCGGGTGTGGCAGCTCACTCCTTTAATTCCAGCACTTTGGGAGGCTGAGGCGGGCAGATAACCTGGGATCAGGCATTTAAGACCAGCCTGGGCAATATGGCGAAACCTAAAAATACTACACTGGCAATACAAAAATTAGCCAAGTGTAATGGCACATGCCTGTAGTCCCAGCTACTCGGGAGGCTGAGGCAGGAGAATCGCTTGAAACGGGGAGGTGGAGGTTACAGTGAGCCGAGATCACACCACTGCACTCTATCCTGGGCAACACAGCAAGACTCTGTCTCAGAAAAAAAAAAAAAGAGAGAGAGAGAGGAATATGGTGGGTAGAATCAGCAGGACTTAGTAATCAAATGGAAGGAAGGGCAGGGGACTTGAGGTTGACTTGCTGGACTCTGGCTCAGCATACACATTGAGTGACGATGGCATGACCTGAAATGAGGAGTATGTGTGGAAGAGCAGGTTAGGGATAAAAGATGAAAAGTTCTGCTTTATGCAAATTGGGTGTGAGCTGAGCACAGTGGTGCATGCTTGTTGTTCTAGCTACTCAGGAGGCTGAGGCAGGAGGATTGCTTGAGCCCAGGTGTTTCAGGCTATAATGCAGTAAGATTGGCCTGTTAATAGCCACTGCACCCCAGCCTAGGCATCATAGTGAGCCTCCTATCTCTAAATTTAAAAAAAAAAAAAAAAAGTGGATGTGAAGGGTCTGGTGAAATAAGGATGTCTGGTGGGAAGTTGAGGAGTGACCTACGCTACCTCTAAAGGTAGGAGACACCAGTGTAATGGCTCAGATGACTCCAGCAAATGCAGAGAGTGAAAATACATCTGAGGATGTGATGTGGGGCAGTAGCATATGAGGGATAGAGGAGGAAGGGCTGTACACATATTTGGGAAGAAATAAGGGAGGAAAACTGTAAGAATGTATGATTATGGAAGCCAAGGAAGCAGTAAGTTTTAAACATACTGGGGAGTGATCAGCAGTTTCAAATACTACAGAGAAGATCAAGTGTAAAAGCTGAAAAATGTCTGGAGAACACAGCAATTAGGTCATTGATAATCCTTGAAAAGTCAGTTTTGGGGGAAGTAATAAAAGAGAAAGCCTTATTGTAGTTGGTTAAAGAATTAATATTTACTAAGTGGGTGCTTGGTACTCATGTGCTTGTTTTAAAAATATAATGGTTTAAAACATACAGAATACTTCCTTAAAAATATATATTATATATATATATTTGTGTTTTTTGTAGAGACAGGGTTTTACCATGTTGGCCAGGCTGGTCTTGAATTCGTGACTGCAAGTGATCTACCTGCCTTAGCCTCCCAAGGTGCTGGGATTATAGGCATGAGCCACTGCGCCTGGCCAAAAAATTTATATTTATTTATATGTATATTTTGTAGAGAAAGTCTTGCTATGTTGCCCAGGCTGGTCTTGAACTCCTGACCTCAAGTGATCCTCCCTTCTCGGCCTCCCAAAGTGCCGGGATTACAGGCGCGAGACACCATACCTAGCAAGAATAATTCTGTGTGTTGTTTAGAAATGCATACAAGTTAAGAGACAAAGTAATTAATGGAATAAGTACTAAATACAATAATAACATACTTCTGCTTGGGGGAAGGAGGATGATGTATTTGGAAAGACGACAGTGGGATCTGAAACTATTGGTAACATCTGCTTTATTTTTAAGCTAAAGGTGATGAGTACATTATTATTATAGTATTTATAATTTACATTATTACCTTTCTGAACATCTGAAAGATTTTAGAAGTAATGTTTAAAAAGAGAGAACGGAGCAAAAAAACCAAACCAAAACAGAAAATCCATGAAAGAAATGAGGGGAATATTCATGAATGAAACTACTCTTTGTTATCATTTATAGTTTTCAGAACCAGAGAGTCCCTGTCAAAATTCGTATTGTGTCCATTGGAAACAGAACCTGAAATCTGAGTATTTCTGACTCTAACCTTTAAAGAACTTTTAGTAGGCTTAGAAAATTGGTTGTCTTTAAAAACCAGCTTCATGAGCTGGGTGGGCGTGGTGGTGTGCGCCTGTAGTCCCAGCTACTTGAGATGCTGAGGCAAGAGAATTGCTTGAGCCCGGGAGTTCCAGGCTGCAGTGAGCTGTGATTACACCACTGCGTTTTAGCCTGAGTGACAGAGCGAGACCTTGTCTCTAAACAGACAAATGAAATTGGCTCTGTCATTTTTGGACTGCATAATTTCAGACACATTACTTAACCTTTCTTGGGTCTCAGTTTTCTTGTTTGTAAAATGGGAATATTAGTACTTACCCTATAGTGTCATGATGACATGTAAATGCTTAGTTCTTAGGTTATGATAATTTAAAAAGACAATTCATATAAATCTCTTTCTTCGGTTGATAAATAATCGTATATACTTGGCCGGGTACAGTGGCTTACCTTTGTAATCCCACACTTTGGGAGGTCAGGGTGGGTGGATTACTTGAGGCCAGGAGTTTAAGACCATCCTGGCCCACATGGCAAAACCCTGTTTCTACTAAAAATACAAATATTAGCTGAGCATGGTGGTGGATGCCTGTTGTCCCAGTTGCTCTGGAGGCTGAGGCAGGTGAATCGCTTGAATCAGAAGGCGGAGGTTGCAGTGAGCCAAGAATGCACTAGTGCACTCCAGCCTGGGTGACACAGCAAGACTGTCTCAAAAAGAAAAATAAGGGCTGGGCGCGGTGGCTCACGCCTATAATCCCAGCACTTTGGGAGGCCCAGGCAGGCAGATCACGAGGTCGGGAGATCGAGACCATCCTGGCTAAAACGATGAAACTCCGTCTCTACTAAAAATACAAAAAATTAGCCGGGCGTGGTGGCAGGCACCTGTAGTCGCAGCTACTCAGGAGGCTGAGGCAGGAGAATCGCTTGAACCGGGGAGGCAGAGGTTGCAGTGAGCCGAGATCCTGCCGCTGCACTCCAGCCTGGGCAACAGAGCGAGACTCCATCGCAAAAAAATAAAAAGAAAAAGAAAAACAAGAATAATTGTATATACTTTCGATGTGCAATATGGTGATTTTATACATTTACATTGTGCAGTGACTAAATCAAGCTAATTAACATAACTATCACCTCACTTATCTTTTTTTCTGGTGAGAACATTTAAAACCTACTCTTTTAGCAATTTTTTTATTTTTTTGAGACAGAGTCTTGCTCTGTTTTCCAAACTGGAGTGCAGTGGTGCGATTTTGGCTCACTACAACATCCACCTCCCAGGTTCGTGTGATTCTTGTGCCTCGGCCTCCTGAGTAGCTGGGATTACAGACGCGCACCACCATGCCTGGCTAATATTTTGTATTTTTAGTAGAGACTGGGTTTCGCCATGTTGCTCAAGCTGGTCTGGAACTCCTGAGCTCAGGAAATCCACCTGCCTCGGCCTCCCAAAATGCAAGCATTACAGGTGTGAGCCACCACGCCTGGCTCTTTTAGCAATTTTAAAATATACATTATTACTAACTACAGTCGTCACAGACCTCTGAAACTCATTCTTCCTTCTAACTGAAGCTTTGCAGCCTTGGAACAACATCTCTGTATCCCCTAGCCCCTTCCCCTGGGCTCTAGTTATCAACATTCTACTCTACTTTTTTTTTTTTTTTTTTGAGATGGAGTCTTGCTCTGTTGTGCAGTAGCATGATCTCTGCTCACTGCAACCTCCGCCTTTCAGGTTCAAGTAATTCTACCTCAGCCTCCCAAGTAGCTGGGATTACAGGCACCCACTACCATGCCCGGCTAAGTTTTGTATTTTTAGTAGAGACGGGGTTTCACCATATTGGCCAGGCTGGTCTCAAACTCCTGACCTCAAATAATCCTCTTGCCTCAACCTCCCAAAGTGCTGGGATTGCAGGCGTGAGCCGCCATGCCCAGCCTATACTCTCTACTTTTATGAGTTTTACTATTTTAAGATTTCACATGTGAGATCATATAGTATTTTTTTTATTGTGTCTGACTTATCTCACTTAGCGTAATGTCCTTCAGGTTTATCTATGTTGTTGTTGCAAATGACAGATTTTCCCTCTTTTTTTTTTTTTAAATAAGGTCTTACCATGTTGCCCAGGCTGGACTCGAACTCCTGGGCTCAAATGGTTGTCCTGCCTCGGCCTCCTGAGCAGGCTGGCACTACACCCAGCTTCTAGACTGAACAATATTTTATTGTGCAAATATACCACATTTTATTTATTCACTTATCTGTTGATGGATATTTAGATTCCATATCTTAGCTCATATAAAGCTCTTAGTAAGTGTAGTGCTTGACACGTTTTGTAAGGACTCAACAGAAATGGTTCCTATACTTGCTAATAATCTGGTTCACCTCTCAGATATCTGAATGTTACTTTCTTTAAATCTTATTCCTGGAGCGCATGAGGATTCCCCTTTTTCGTAGTAGTTTATTTCACTCAGCTTTCTCTGAGAATAAGCCATCCGCAGGTATTATTGTAGTTCACATTGCTTGATGTGGCATATTTATATTACAGCTTGTTTACAAGGTCAAGTCAAATCATATATTGGAGAAACTGGCATTGAGTTCTGTGGATGCCAGTGAACAGACTGAATGGCAACAACTTGTAGATGATGCTAAGGAAAATCTACATAAAATCCAGGTATGTTTTTCTTGTCACATACTAGAGTATTTAGACTGATGTGTTGATCAACGTTAGGTTGCCTTACTGTGTCTGGCATTTGTGAAACAGGATGATGAATTTGTGGTGAATTACTGCCTGAAGGCTCAGTGGATAACCTATGAAACGACTCAAGAGATGCTGAATTATGCCAAAACCAGGGTAGGTTCGTTTTTTTGTATTTTGGTTTTTGTGGGTGGGGGAGAATTTGTTTTAATCTCTCATAATCCTGCCTCAAATATATTTTTTTCTCCTATCCTCTGTGTGTATTATTAATAAAAAAGTTTTTATAACAGCTTAATGGAGATAATTCACATCCTATACAATTCACCCATTTAAAGTATACAGTTCAGTGGTTTTTAATATATTCCTTGAGTTGTGCAAGCATCATTAATGTCAATTTTAGAACTTTAAAATCTCCCCTAAAAGAATCTTTAGGGTCGGATGTGGTGGCTCACACCTTAATCCCAGCAATTTGTGAGGCTGAGGTGGGTGGATCACCTGAGGTCAGGAACTCAAAACCACCCTGGCCAACATGGTGAAACTCCATCTCTACTAAAAATATAAAAATTAGTTGGGCGTGGTGGCACATGCCTGTAGTTCCAGCTACTAGGGAGGCTGAGGCACGAGAATTGCTGGAATCCGGGAGGTGGAGGCTGCGGTGAGCTGAATTTGCGCCACTGCTCTCCAGCCTGGGTGACAGAGCGAGACTTTGTCTCAAAAAGTAAAATTAAGGCTGTGCGCGGTGGCTCAATCGTGTAATCCCAGCACTTTGGGAGGCCAAGTTGGGTGGATCACCTGAGGTCAGGAGTTCAAGACCAGCCTGGCCAACATGGTGAGACCTCATGTTGTCTCTACTAAAAATACAAAAATTAGCTGGGTGTGGTGGTGCACGCCTGTAGTCCCAGCCGCTTGGGCTTGGGATGCTGAGGCAGGAGAATTGCTTGAACCTGGGGGGCAGAGGTTGCAGTGAGCTGAGATCAGCTACTGCACTTCAGCCTGGCGACAGAGACTCCGTCTCAACAGAAAAAGAAAAAAAATTAAAAGATAAAATTTGTAAATGTCTGGGTGAGGTGGCTTATGCCTGTAATCCCAGTACTTAGGGAGGCAGAGGTGAGTGGGTCACTTGAGGTCAGGAGTTCAAGACCAGCCTGGCCAACATGGGGAAACCCCATCTCTACTAAAAATATAAAAATGAGTTGGGTCTGGTGGTACAGTCCTGTAGTTCCAGCTGCTTGGCAGGCTGAGGCAGGAGAATCGCTTGAACCTGAGAGGCAGAGGTTGTGGTGAGCCAAAACTGTGCCACTGCAGCCTGGGCGACAGAGTGAGACTCTATCAAAAAACAAAACAAAATCAAACCTCTATGCCATTAATAGTCATTCCCCATTTCCCCCAGTCCCCCAGCTTCAGGAAACCACTAATTTACCTCCTGTCTCTCTAGATTTGCCTATTCCGAACGGTTCAAATAAATGGAGTCATATATGTCTCCTTCATGTCTGTCTTCTTTCACTTAGCATAATATTTTCAGGGTTTGGGCTGGACGCGTTGTTTCATGCCTGTAATTCCAGCACTTTGGGAGGCCGAGGTGGACAGATCACGAGGTCAGGAGATCGAGACCATCATGACCAACATGGTGAAACCCAGTCTCTACTAAAATACAAAAAATACAAAAAATTATCTGGGCGTGGTGGCGCATGCCTGTAGTCCCAGGAGACTGAGGGAAGGGAATCGCTTCAACCCAGGAGGTAGAGGTTGCTTTGAGCCGAGATCGTGCTTCCAGCCTGGTGACAGAGCAAGGCTGTGTCCCCCCAAAAAATAAAAATAAAAATAAATATTTTCAGGGTTCATCCATGCTGTACCACGTCAGTGCTATATATTTTTTTATTGCCAAATAATATTCTATTTTATGGATATACCACGTTTTGTTTCTCTGTTTACCAGTTGATGGACATTTGGGTTGTTTATACTTTTTTCCCCCAATTTTGTTTTTATTTTGTTAAAAAAATACATAACATGAAATTTACCATCTTAACCTTTTTTTAAAAAAATGTATTTTGTTTTATTTTTGAGAGGGAGTCTAGCACTGTCGCCCAGGCTGGAGTGCAGTGGTACGATCTCGGCTCACTGCAACCTCCACCTCCTGGGTTCAAGTGATTCTGCTGCCTCAGCCTTCCAAGTAGCTGAGATTACAGGTGTCCGCCACCACACCTGGCTAATTTTTGTATTTTAGTAGAGACGGAGTTTCACCATGTTGGTCAGTCTGGTCTTGAGCTCCTGACCTCAAATGATCTGCCTGTTTTGGCCTCCCAAAGTGCTGCAATTATAGGCATGAGCCACTGCACCCGGCCTATCTTGAGCATTTTTAAATTTAGTGGTATTAAATACATTCATAATCACATGCAGCCATCATCCATCTCCCCAACTCATTTCAACGTTATGAAACTGAAACTCTGCCCATTAAACACTGACTTACCATTTCTCTGTCTCCCCAGCCCCTGGCAAACCATCTGCTGTCTATGTATATAATTTTGACTGCTAAGTACCTTATATTAAATGGAATTATACAGTACTTGTCTTTTGTGACTGGCTTATTTCACTTAGCGTAATCTCTTCCAGGTTCATTCATGTTGTTGCAAATGACAGACTTTCTTTCTTGTTTGTTTATCCATGGTCCCTGACTCTGACCCTAACCCTGACTTCTTTCGTTATTTCCACATTTTTGCTGCTGTGAATAATGCTGCTATGAATATGGTTGTACAGATGTCTATTTGAGTCCCTCTTTCAGTTCTTTTGAGCATATACCCAGAAGTGTAAATGTTGGGTCATATGCTAATTCTCTTTTTTTGAGACAGAGTCTCACTCTGTCTCCCAGGCTAGAGTGCAATGGCGTGATCTTGGCTCAGTGCAACCTCTGCCTGCCCCCCGAGCTCAAGTGATTATCTCACTTCAGCCTCCCAGGTAGCTGAGATTACAGACATGTGCCTCCACACCCAGCTAATTTTTGTATTTTTAGTAGAGATGGGGTTTTACCATGTTGGCCAGGCTAGTCTTGAACTCCTGACCTCAAGTGATCCGCCTGCCTCAGCCTCCCAAAATGCTGGGATTACAGGCGTGAGCCACCACACTGGGCCCTAATTCTCTTTAATTTTTTAAGGAACTACTGTATTTTCCATGGTGACTGTGCCGTTTCACATTTCCAGCAACAGTGCATAAGTGTTCCAATTTCTCCACATCTTTGCTAACACTTTGTTTTTGAGACAAGGTCTTGCTTTCACCCAGGCTGGAGTGCAATTGTAATGCATTGCAGACTCAAACTCCTTGGTTCAAGCAATCCTCCTGCCTCAGACTCTCAAAGTGTTGGGATTGGGGCCAGCGCAGTGGCTGTAATCCCTGTACTAATGTATGTAAGGTGGGAGGGTATGCTTTGATACTGTTTGTATATATTAGTCTATGCCAAAGAAATAATTTTTTAAAAAATGGATTCTTGGCTGGGTGCAGTGGCTCATGCCTATAATCCCAGCACTTTGGGAGGCCCACGCGAGCGGATCACTTGAGGTCAGGAGTTCAAGAGCAGCCTGGCCAGTATGATGAAACCCCATCTCTACTAAAAATACAAAAGAAAAATTAGCCGGACCTGGTAGTGCGTGGTTGTAATCCCAGCTACTTGGAAGGCTAAGGCAGGAGAATTGCTTGAACCCAGGAGGTGGAGGTTGCAGTGAGCAGAGATTGTGCCACTGCACTCCAACCTGGGTGACAGAGCAAGACCCTGTCTCAAAAAAAAATAATAATAATAATAAAAAGGGATTCTTTTTCTGTTATAGACCTTTTTTAACATGCAATTTTTGCAGTTGCAAATAATGCCATTTTTGCAATGACCTACGAGTATTGTTGCTATTTATTTATTTATTTATTTTTATTATTATTTTTTTGAAACAGAGTCTCATTCTGTACCCCAAACTGGAGTGCAGTGGTACGATCTCGACTCACAGCAACCTCAGCCTCCTGGGCTCAAGGGATTCTTGTGCCTCAGCCTCCTTAGTAGCTAGGACTACAGGTGTGCTCAACGATGCCTCGCTAATTTTTTGTATTTTAGTAGAAACGGGGTTTCACCATGTTGCCCAGGGTCGTCCCAAACTCCTAAGCTCAAGCAGTCTGCCCACCTCAGCGTTCCAAAGTGCTGGGATTACAGGTGTGAGCCACTGCCTCCGGCCAAATGCATTATTTTTTAAAACATGTCAGTTCTTTATAGTTTACTATTCATTTCACACTTAAATACAATTTATTTTTTTAAATATTTTGTTATTTCACAGAAAATCCATCATTTAGGAACTAGCCAAATAGTAGATATTCTTCTAACGGTATTTCTTATTATTCTTACTTAGCTTTTGAAGAAAGAGGATAAAACTGCTCTCATTTATTCCTATGGCTTGCAAGAGGTAATTACATTAGATTTCCAGGTTAATATGTGGGTGAATATACCTTTATGTTTTCCATTCAAAATAAACCCATATTTTATCAAGAGCAAGTTATTTCAATACCTTAGTTTTCTTAACTGCAAAATGGTAATATTAATAGGTACTTACTTTATAAAGTCATTTTGAGATCAAAATTCCTGTAAACTGTTGTGCATAGTACCTGGTACCTGCTAAATATTCAAATGAAGATAAGCTGTGATGATGATTATGATGGTGCCAAAATACATGTGTGTGTGCATGTGAGCATATAAATATTTAAATTCTTAGTTCAAAGTAAGTATTGTAATCTAGCTGGATTTTACCATAAGAACTTAGAAATCAGTGAGAAAATGGATTTTAAAGTGTTCCTACAATTATTGTATATGTGCCTTTATAATTGGATGTAATTGGAAATGTTTTTCTTATCCCATGTTTTTTTTTTTTGTGTGTGTGTGTGTGTGTGTGAAATAAAGGCAGTCCTATGGGAATTGACTTGTGATACGAGATAAATGTGAATGTGTATAGACATGTGAAATGTAATGATTAATTGTTAATGTTTTTTAATTTCACTATTGTTGCATATAAATTCAGATTATTAAATTATTTCTTCTTCAGGTTCTAAGAGCTCATGCAAAATTGACTACTTTTTATGGAGCATTTGGACCAGAAAAATTCAGGTGTGTACATTTTCTGTTAAAATTTTTTTGGCCAGGCATGGTGTCTCATGCCTGTAATCCCAGCACTTTGGGAGGCCGAGGCAGGCGGATCATCCAAGGTCAGGAGTTCGAGACCAGCCTGGCCAACACGGCAAAACCTCATCTCTACTAAAAATACAAAAGTTGGCCGGGCATGGTGGCGTTCATCTGTAATCTCAGCTACTAGAGAGGCTGAGACAGGAGAGTCGCTTGAACCCGGAAGGTGGAGGTTGCAGTGAGCCAAGATCGTGCCACTGCACTCCAGCCTGGGGGACAGAGCAAGACTCGGTCTCAAAAAAAAAAAAAACTTTTTTTTTTTTTTTTTAAAGATTATAAGTTACATAGAAATTTGGAATGTCATAACAGGTATAGCATTCTTCTTGCTGAATTTGTGTTTCTATGAGGGCTGTTGAGTGATAGAAAATGTTATCTTTTTAGCAACAAAAACTGGCTGAACATCCTTGTTGTCATTTCTTCTTTTTTGAGACAGGGTCTCACTCTGTCACCCAGGTTCAAGTGTGGTGGTGCGATCATAGCTCACTGCAGCCTCAAGTTCTTAGGCTCAGTAAAATTCTAACTATCCTGGATAAATTTGGTTCCTTGTCTGCAAAGAAGTAAACTCTCTTAAAACCATTTCTAAGTTTCAATGTTATAAGGTTATATAGATTTATATTGGTTCTGTAGCTGACATTACTATTTAGCAGTAATAATTATGTCCTGTATGACACAAAACATTGTTTATATCGCAAGGCATTATGGAAACCTTTCATGTACAACAGGTACTCCAAGATACCTGCTAACCCGCAGCTCCCAGGTCATTCTCTGTGGGCTCAAGCAGCCACTCCAAGGCAGCCACAATTTTTTTTTTTCCTAATAGTAAATTCACCCATGAATTGTGTTCATTAGGCCACCCTAGCAGTGAGAATGGCAGATCTTCATATATGTAAGTCCATCTTTTCTATCCTATTGATTAATAGCCATAAAAATTGGATTTACTTGTGTTTTACTTACTGAAAATGTCACCTCTTTAGAATGATCTGTCTCTTCTTGTGAGGCCAGTCCTGCCCATATGATGACTCTTTCTGCAGTTTTCTCAGCTTCAGCAGGAGGCAAAGACTTCAACAGGAGATAGGCTTCACCCTATAAACAGGGTTTGAAAGGAAGAAAAAACAGCTGGTATTTGCAAAGGACAGTGTGGCCTTACCTCTTTCTTTTCTATTTAAAGGCGAAAATACATCATTTGGAAAAACATTATGGTTCAATGTTTTTTGTATTTTTTTTTTTTTTTGAGACGGAGTCTCGCCATGTTGCCCAGGCTGAAGTGCAGTGGCGTGATCTCAGCTCACTGCAAGCTCCGCCTCCTGGGTTCACGTCATTCTCCTGCCTCAGCCTCCTGAGTAACTGGGACTACAGGCGTCTGCCACCATGCCCGGCTAATTTTTTGTATTTTTAGTAGAGACAGGGTTTCACCGTGTTAGCCAGGATGGTCTCGATCTCCTGACCTCGTGATCTGCCCGTCTCGGCCTCCCAAAGTGCTGAGATTACAGGCATGAGCCACTGCGCCCGGCCTTTGTATTTTTTTTGAAATACAGTCTCGCTCTATCGCCAAGGCTGGAGTTCAGCAATGCTATCTTGGGTCACTGCAACCTTCACCTCTCGATTTCAAGCATTTCTTGTCCTCAGCCTCCCAAGTAACTGGGATTATAGGCGCCTGCCACCACGCCCGGCTAATTTTTGTGTTTTTAGTAGAGACGGTGTTTCACCATGTTAGCCAGGCTGGCCTCAAACTCTGACCTCAGGTGATCTATGCACCTCAGCCTCCCGAAGTGCTGGGATTACAGGTGTGAACCACTGCACCTGGCCTTATGGTTCAATGTTTTAATAATCTGAAAATCCATTTCTGATGATAGCAAACAATAAAATAAATTTAAAATATAAGTAATGAAGATTTGTTTAATTCTTAGTTGTTGCTATGATTATAGAATCGTATAAAAATAATGACATTTAAAAACACAATAAAAGAGAACCCACACCCCATTCTAGAATTAAAGGGTCCTAGAAGGTATAAAACAGAGTCTGCCCCAGGTGCAGTGGCCTGTAATCCCAACACTTTGGGATGCCAAGGATACCTGGCTGGGATCCTCTCTGATGATCCTCCTACCTCAGCCTCCCAAGTAGCTTGGGACTACAGATGTGCACCACCACATCTGGCTAATATTTTTAATTATTTTTTTAGAAATGCAGTCTCTCTGTGTTGTCCACTCTGGTCTTGAACTCCTAGGCTCAAACGATCTGCCTGCCTCAGCCTGCCAAAGTGCTGGGATTACAGGTGTGAGGTACCACGCCCAGTGGTCATTTCTTTAACACAAATATTTTAACCTTTGATCATAGATTCTTACCATATCTTCTAATTGCTCATTTCCCTTCATTGTTAATTTATTCTGATAAATAGATTTAAAGTAAGTATATCTCTAATTTTAAGTAGTGATATTTTGGTGCACATGGAAGTACATCTATGGATTCAATTTCCGGAGGTGCAGTTGCTAAGGCAAAAGGTTATTCATCCAAACTTGGCTTCCAAAGCACCTATTCCAATAGAATGAGAAGGGGAGGGCCCATTTTCTCACTCATTCACCAACAGTATGTTATAGAACTTTTTTTTTTGCCAATCTGATATATGCACAAAAATTTAAAAAATATTACCACATTGCTTTGATTTCCATTCTTAATTTTGGTTGAAATGCTTACTTTCTCAAGGTGAAAAGCCTTTTTTTTTTCTCCTTACATCCTTGGTCCCTCTTTCTCTTGAGTTGTGTGTTTTGTTTTTTTTTTTTTTTAACTGAGACCTATTTCTATGGTTTTATTATTTTTTTAGAGACAGAGTCTCCCATGTTGCCCAGCCTAGTCTCAAATTCCTGGGCTCAAGTGATCCTCCTGCCTCAGCCTCCCAAAGCGCTGGCATTACTGCCATGAGCCACCACGCCTGGACCGAGTTGTTCTTTTCAAAATTGATTTTAAAGTTCTTTGTGGGTATTTCAAATTGTCCTCTAATTTGGCATTTTTTCTTGACTTTGTTATTGATATTTTTTTACAAAAAATTCAGAAGTTTGTATTTTTGTGTCTGTTGGGAAAGATATTACCCACTCCAAGATTCAAAATAAATTCTTGGCCAGGTACAGTGGCTTAAACCTGTAGTCCTAGTACTTTGGGAGGCTGAGGTAGGCGGATTGCTTCCCAGGAGTTCAAGACCAGCTTGGGCAACATAGTGAAACCCTGTCTCTACATAAAATACTAAAATTTGCCAGGCAACGTGTCCAGGAGCTTGTAGTCCTGGCTACTAAGGAGGCTGAGGTGGGAGGATCACCTGAGCCTGGGAGGTTGAGGCTGCGGTAAGCTGTGATTGTGCCACTGCACTCCAGCCTGGGTGACAGTGAAACCTGCCTCAATAAATAAATAAACAAAATCTCTTGTAATTTTTCATTTTTAGAGTTTCTTTTTACATTTAAATCTTTTTTTTTTTTTTTTTTTTTTTTTGAGACAGAGTCTAGCTCTGTTACTCAGACTGGAGTGTGGAGTGCAGTGGTGCAGTCTTGACTCACTGCAACCTCTGCCTCCCGGGTTCAATCAATTCTTCTGCCTCAGCCTCCTAAGTAGCTGGAATTACAGGTGACCGCCACCATGCCCGGCTATTTTTTGTATTTTTAGTAGAGACAGGGTTTTACCATGTTGACCAGGTTGGTCTTGAACTTCTGACCTCAAGTGGTCCACCCGCCTTGGCCTCCCAAAGTGCTGGGATTACAGGCATGAGCTATCACGACCGGTTGATTTTTAAAAATTTTTAACCAACTACCTTACTGAATTTCTTTATTATGCATAGTAATATTTCATTTGATCTTGTTTTTTCCAGGTATATAATTTTATATTCAAATAATGAAATTTTATCTTATCAGTTCTGATTATCTTTTTTCCTTGTCAAATTCATTATAGAACACTTATTTATTTAAAAAATAGACCGGGCATGGTGGCTCATGCCTGTAATCCCAACACTTTGGGAGGCTGAGATGGGTGGAACACTTAAGGTCAGGAGTTCGAGACCAGTCTAGCCAACATGGTGAAACCCCATCTGTACTAAAAATACAAAAATTAGCCAGGCATGGCGGCGCACGCCTGTAATCCCAGCTGCTTGGGAGGCTGAGGCATGAGAATCTCTTGAACCCAGGAGACAAAGGTTGCAGTGAGCCGAGATTGTGCCACTTCACTGCAGCCTGGGTGACAGAGTGAGACTCCAGCTCAAAAAGATAAAATAAAGTAAAATAAAACAAAAATGCCTATAATCCCATCTATTCAGGATGCTGAGGTGGCAGGATTGCTTGAACCCAGAAATTCAAGTCCAGCCTGAGCAACATAGTGAGATCCCATCTCAAAAAAACAAAAACAAAACAGAGTGAAAAATAATTATTTCTATGTGCAGTGATTATCTGAGGAGGGCCCTACAGGAAGCTACATGTCTCTGAGGAAGGTGGCGGGAGTTCTAGGGTCCAAGATAGGAAGGAAATGTGCTGAGGAAGGTGGCGGGAGTTCTAGGGTCCGAGATAGGAAGGAAATATGCTTTGCACCGTGTGATCTTTGGAACTGGGTTTTTTTTTTAGTTTTTTGTTTATGAAGAACAAAACTAATTAAAATGCATTTAAAGATATCCACTTAAAAGGTATAACCTTAATTTTCTTTAAAACTGACCTTTTCCCCTTCTTTGTCTATTCAGTGGCAGTTCTTGGATTGAATTTCTAAATAATGAAGATGATCTCAAAGATATTTTTTTACAGCTAAAAGAAGGAAACCTTGTATGTGCACAGTACCTTTGGCTTCGACATCGGGTAACGTGTTTTACATTTTTTCCTTAACAGCTTTATAGCTCCTGAGTTAGGTGATTGAATCAATGTTGGAAACTAACAGGGTGCAAGTCTGACTGGGTGATGGGGTGTTTTTTGATTGGTTCTTAAAATATGACTTGCTTTTGTTCACAAAGGGCAAGGGGATGAAAAAGACTTTCCCCATGGGCTGGGCGCGATGTCTTACGCCTGTAATCCCAGCACTTTGGGAGGCCGAGACGGGCTGATCACTTGAGGTTGGGAGTTCGAGACCAGCCTGGTCAATCAACATGGTGAAACCCTGTCTTTACCAAAATTAAAAAATTTGCTGGGCATGGTGGCACGTTCCTCTAGACCCAGCTACTTGGGAGACTGAGGCAGGAGAATTTCTTTAACCCGGAAGGTGTAGGTCGCAGTGAGCCGAGATCATGGCACTGCACTCCAGCTTGAGTGATGGAGTGAGACTCTGTCCCAAAAAAAAGACTTTCCCCAGAGAAAATTGTCCTCTGATGACATTAAATCAGAAAAAGTACAGTGAAGGTACAGTAGAACCTTATATTATCCAATCATTAAGAGTCTAGCTTCTTGGGAGCTAAATGATGAGAACACGTGGATGCATAGAGGGAAACACATACCGGGGCCTTTCAGAAGGTGGAGGGTGGGAGCAGAGAAAGTATCAGGAAAAATAACTAATGGTTATAGGCTTAATAAATGGGTGATGAAATAATCTGTACAACAAACCCCCTTGACAAAAGTTTACCTACATAACAAACCTATACTTATACCACTGAACTGAAAAGTTAACCAAAAAAAAGAGTCTAACTCCTAATCTTAGCTCAAAAGGCAACATCTGGTTTATTAGTGGGCTTTCTAATGTAGCATTGGTGGAGAAGATGTTGCTACTGTAGCTCAGATTGTGGTAAAAGATTGCCCCTTAAAATTGCTTGTCTCTATCCCCTTAAGGTTGGCCGAAGTTGGTATAGAGTATTAGATCCATGAAGTCATAACTTGTCGTGATGCCATTAATGGCTGCATTGCTTGTTAGAATTCCTACTATCACCTGCAGTGAAGTTTTCCTTAGAATACTCATTCTCTGCTGGTTCCTCTGCTACATGCTAAACTATTTGGCACTCAGCGCCGTGACATTGCCTACAGTATGCAGCTCCCAACTAGAAACATTTGCATAATGTAAATCTCCTTTAGCACTCATTATTAAATCAATAGGGTATTCCTTAAAATGACTTCCTAAAATATCTTTGTCAAACATTTGGGAGGCTTTTGGTTTAAATTTGTCAGATCTTAGTTTCTTGCTCCTTATAATTTAGGCAAACTTTGAAAGCAGATTTGATGTGAAAATGCTGGAGAGCTTGCTCAACTCAATTTCTGCATCAGTCTCTTTGCAAAGGCTATGTCCATGGTTTAAAAATGACGTGATTCCATTTGTAAGAAGGACTGTACCGGAAGGACAGGTGAGTTGTCTTCAGTATTTCTACTCTTGATGACTTTATTTCGTTTTTTACATTAGATCATTGAAGATTAAGTCATGTTAACACCAGTTAGTTAAACAGTTAACTAACACCTGTGTTAAAGTGTCTCTTAAAAGACAACCATGAGGCCGGGTGCCGTGGCTCAAGCCTGTAATCCCAGCACTTTGGGATGCCGAGATGGGCGGATCACAAGGTCACGGGATCGAGACTATCCTGGCTAACATGGTGAAACCCTGTCTCTACTAAAAAAAAAAAAAAAAAAAAGACAACCATGATTCAGAATGAGCTGTTTTCATTTGCAACAACGTAGATGGAACTGGAGATTATTATGTTGAGTGAAATAAGCCAGGCACGGAAAGACAAACATCACATGTTCTCACTTATTTATGGGATCTAAAAATCAAAATAATTTAACTCATGGCCATAGAGAGTAGGAGGATGGTTACCAGAGGCTTGGAAGTGTTGTGGGTTGATGGGTGAGAGGTGGGGATGGTTAATGGGTAAAAAATATATATTTAGAAAGAATGAGGCTGGGTGCGGTGACTCATGCCTGTAATCTCATCACTTTGGGAGGCTGAGGTGGGTGGATCACCTGAGGTCAGGCGTTTGAGACCAGTCTGACCAACATGGGGAAACCCTGTCTCTACTAAAAATACAAAAGTTAGCCGGGCATGGTGGCATGCACCTGTAATCTCAGCTACTTGGGAGGCTGAGGCAGTAGAATTGCTTGACCCAGAAGGTTGCCGTGAACCGAGATCCTGCCATTGCGTGAGATCCAGCATGGGCGACGAGCAAAACCCTGTCTCAAAAAAAAAAAGAATGAATAAGACATACTATTTGATTACACAAGAGAGTCAATAATAGCTTAATTCTATATTTAAAAATAACTAAAACAGTGTCATTGGATTGTTTGTAACACAAAGGGGATGGACACCCCATTCTCCATGATGTGATTGTTTCACATTGCATACCTGTATCAGCACATCTTATGTACTCCACAAGTATGTACACCTACTATGTACCCACCCACACACACACAAAAGACAGTCGTGGATAAGACGTTTATGGACAAATTAAATTTCTAAAGGAAAAAAAGAAATGTTGGAGGTTTTTAGTTATATCAGTGATTATCCGTTAAGACTTTTATTTTTAAATGATCTATTTCAGATAATTCTTGCAAAATGGTTGGAACAAGCAGCCAGGAACCTTGAATTAACTGATAAGGTAATACTGATTTAATTAACAGTAAAAAGACATTTTGCACACTCCCAACAGTATAATACGTTGTTTGGAACTGTCTGTAATCTTTTTTTAAAGGCAAATTGGCCAGAAAATGGACTCCAATTGGCAGAGATATTTTTTACAGCAGAAAAAACAGACGAGTTGGGATTGGCATCTTCCTGGCATTGGATTTCCTTGGTATGATGTGGAGAACAGATTTTTAGTAATGAAACAGTCAGTTTACCTGAAAGGGTTTGTCCACATGTATGTAAAGTATCTGGACATATATCTACTTCTTAAATTTTCAGTTTTTGTGTTCCTTTTTTTTGTTTTGTGCCTTTAAAATACATATGTAGGAAAAGTTGCTTTTTTTTTGTTTCTAATATTTCTGTTATAACTTCAACCAATTTTATTTATTTATTTATATATTTATTTGTTTATTATTTATTTTTGAGACAAGGTCTCACTCTGTTGTCCCAGCTGGAATGCAGTGGTGCAATCATAGTTCACTGCACCCTCAACTTTTGGGCTCAAGTGATCCTCCCACCTCAGCCTCCTGAGTAGCTGGGACTACAGGTGCGCATGACCATGCCCAACTAATTTTTGTAGTTTTTGTAAAGAAGGTGTTTTGCCATGTTACCCGGGCTGGTCTTGAACTCCTGGGCCCAGGCGATCCACCCACCTGGGCGTCCCAAAGTGCTGAGATTATAGGTGTGAGCTACTGTGCCCAGCCCTCTCAACCGGTTTTTTTTTTTTTTTTTTTTTTTTGAGATGGAATCTTGCCCTGTTGCCCAGGCTGGAATGCAGTGGTGCAGTCTCAGCTGGCTGCAGCCACCACCTCCCAGGTTCAGGCAATTCTCCTGCCTCAGCCTCCCATGTAGCTGAGACTGCAGGCACCACCACCATGCCTGGCTAATTTTTTTTTTGTATTTTTAGTAGAGATGGGGTTCCACCATGTTAGTCAGACTAGTCTTGAATTCCTGACCTCAGATGATCTGCCCTCCTCGTCTTCCCAAAGTGCTGGAATTGCAGGCATGAACCACTGCTCCTGGCCCCCTTCAACCTGTTTTAATGAACAGTTTTTCTCTATTGAACCAACCAAAAGGAGAACTATATAAACATTCTGCTAAGCGGTATAATTGGGATTTTCTGCATTAGCAGCATTTCACAATCCTTTGAAAAATTAGTTCTTAGCTGGGCATGGTGGCTCATGCCTATAATCCCAGCACTTTGGGAGGAATCCGAGGCGGGCGGATCATTTGAGGTCAGGAGATCAAGACCAGCCTGATTAACATGGTGAAACCCCGTCTCTAGTAAAAATACAAAAACAATTAGCCAGGCCTGGTGGTGGGTCCCTGTAGTCCCAGCTATTTGGGAACCTGCGGCAGGAGAATCGCTTAAACCTGGGAGGTGGAGGTTGCAGTAAGCCGAGACTGTGCCACTGCACTCCTGCCTGGGTGACAGAGCATGACTCTGTCTGTCCCCTCCCACCCCCCAAAAAAGAAAAATTAAGTCTTGATAGTACATTAGTATTAGTTTTTAAAGGTTGTATCTATCAAGTCACCTTTTCTGTATAAGAGCTTTTTCCTCTTGCTGTAAAACATGATTTTTATCTTTTCCCTGTTAACTTTTATCAATATTGAAGGTTCTGTTCTTTGTATATAATTTTAGGAAATGTTATGCCTTTATATCTGGTTATGATATATAATCTCTATAGATAGATGGGACACTGAGCACTATCTAAATGATGCCGTGTACTAAGTATACTTGGGTTCTGAAAAAGTATTATACTAATATTCTTAATTTTTCTATTTTTAAGAGAAAGAAAATTTCTTTCAAATTCTGATCTATACTAATTTAGTTAAAATACTACAAAATTTAGAGCATAAGTTGGTTTAAACTTGCAGGTTTCCTCTTATGTGCATAACCAGGGTTATTTCTTATTTTATCTGAAATAATTCTGATTCTATTTTTCTCTCACACTTTTATTTTATAGTTAACAACTTTAACACTTTTGTTTTAGAAGGATTATCAGAACACAGAGGAAGTATGTCAGCTGAGAACTTTAGTAAATAACTTGAAAGAGTTGATCACATTGCATAGGAAGTACAACTGCAAATTAGCCCTCTGTGATTTTGAGAAGGTAAAGTCCAGGGTCATAGGATTTATTTTGTATGTCAAGTTATGGGTGGAGTCTGTATTTATGCCATCTTTCTTTCCTTTGGCATCCAGGAAAATACAACCACCATAGTGTTCCGAATGTTTGATAAAGTGCTGGCCCCAGAGCTGATTCCCTCCGTCCTAGAGAGGTTTGTAAGAGTTTACATGAGAGAACATGACTTGCAAGAGGAGGAACTTCTGTTGCTGTATATAGAGGTAACTTTTCCTTTAGACCTAGTCTTATTTCTTGGATCTGTGCAGTGCAGCACTGCAGTAAATATTTAATTCTTTAAGGAATGTCATATGCTTTATCAGTAGGACTCATGCAGCAGATTGAATTGGTTAAAAATGTGTGTTAATTCTGCTACTAATCATCTTGAGCAGAGTGGGGATACATTAGGACTGTGAACCCAGAAAATCTGAGACAGGGCTCAGTTAATTTAGGGAGTTTATTTTGCCAAAGTTGAGGACGCGCCCATGACACAGCCTCAGGAAGTCCTGAAGACATGTGCCCAAGGTGGTCTGGGCACAGTTTGGTTTTATATATTTTAGGGAGAGACATGAGACATCCGTCAGCATATGTAAGAAGTACATTGGTTCGATCTGGAAAGGTGGGACAACTTGAAGCAAAGGCAGGAAGGCTCCAAGCGGGAGGGAGCTTCCAGGTCACAGGTGATACAAAATGTTAAAATTCTTTTGAGTTTCTGATTAGCCTTTCCAAAGGAGGCAGTCAGATAATGCAGCTATCTTAGTGAGCAGAGGGGTAACTTTGATAGAATGGGAGGCAGGTTTGCCCTAAGCAGTTTCCAGCCTGAGTTTTCCTTAGTGATTTTGGGGGCCCAAGATATTTCCCTTTCACAGTACTTTCTTCAAAGGGCTATTGTGAGATCACAGGAGCATGAGCTCAATAAATATTAGCAATTATTTCTTGTGGACATTATTAATGTGCTACAGTAATCTTATTTGTAGATTCTTCAAGAATATTTCATTCTTAAATTTTCTATACCATATAAAACTAAAGGCCCATTTTTTTTTTTGCAGTTTTGTATTTTTAGACCGTTATTCAACATTTATGACTAATTAGAATTTTTAGGGTTTTTTTCTTTTAACACATCTATCAAGGCCATGTAATACCTGTATCTAGCTTTATGTGACATTTTTTTTTTTTTTTTTTGAGACGGAGTCTCGCTCTGTCACCCAGGCTGGAGTGCAGTGGCGCGATCTCGCCTCACTGCAAGCTCCGCCTCCCGGGTTTACATCATTCTCCTGCCTCAGCCTCCCGAGTAGCTGGGACTACAGGCGCCCGCCACCTCGCCCGGCTAGTTTTTTGTACTTTTTAGTAGAGACGGGGTTTCACCATGTTAGCCAGGATGGTCTCGATCTCCTGACCTCGTGATCCGCCCGTCTCGGCCTCCCAAAGTGCTGGGATTACAGGCTTGAGCCACCACACCTGGCCTATGTGGCATTTTTTAATGGGAATTTTCAATTTTTAAAAAACATACATGTTTATCCCTTTTTAGGATTTACTGAATAGATGCAGTTCAAAGTCCACATCACTCTTTGAAACAGCATGGGAAGCAAAGGCCATGGCAGTAATAGGATGTTTATCTGACACGGACGTAAGTAAATAGTGACCATTCGTGTTTCCCTTTTGAGCATTAAGTCTTTTCTGAAAACTTTTTTCTGTTCATAAAAGCAACATATATATGTTTTTGTTTGAGATGAGTCTGGCTGTGTCGCCCAGGCTGGAATGCAGTGACATGATCATGGTTCACTACAGCCTCAACCTCCCTGGCTCAAGCAATCCTCCCACCTCGGCCTTCTAAGTAGTTAGGACCATAGGGGCGTGCCACTACATCCCGCTAATTTTTGTATTTTTTGTAGAGACAGGGTTTCCCAGGCTGGTCTTGAACTCCTGGGCTCAAGTGATCTGCCCACTTTGTTCTCCTAAAGTGTCTGTTTTATTTAATTACAGAAAATAAAAAGTGAATGTTTACTCATTTCCACCCCCAGGGTAACCTCCATGGACAGTTGTATGCATATCTTTGCAGGCTTTTCTGTGGTTATGCAAACATGGAGACTTTTCTTTTTCAGTTATTGCCTGCAATGTGAGACATTTTTTAATATGTTGTAATATGCCTTTATTTTAACTTCGCACTGTTATTACCACGATAAAAGAGAAGTAAAATAATGAAAACTTTTTAAACCAGAGACTAAGGCTGGACACAGTGGCTCATGCCTGTAATCCTAGCACTTTTGGAAGCCAAGGCAGACAGATCGCCTGACCTCAGGAATTTGAGACCTGCCTGGGCAACATGGTGAAACCCCGTCTCTACAAAAAATACAGAAATTAGCCAGGTGTGGTGGTGTTCACCGGTAGTCCAAGCTATTTGGGAGGCTGAGGCAGGAGAATTGCTTGAACCCAGGAGGTGGAGTTTGCAGTGAGCTGAGATTGCACCACTGCACTCCAGCCTGGGCAATGGGAACATGACCCTGTCTCAAAAAAGCAAAAAAACCCAGAGATTGTAAAGACCGTGGAAAGCAATAAAGCTGTATGTCTTAGCTTACAGCAGACAAAATACTCTTCTGAATTTTTCTGAATAGTCAAATTGTTCTCTGTATGTGAAAACTGAAGAAATAAATGGTTTTCCAGTGAGTAGATGAAATATTCTCAAACTACCATGTGGTTGATGTAAGACCTCTGCTGATTAGACTGTGCTGTTCACTTGCATGTAAACCTGAGGGCTGTTCCTTGTCCATGCGTGCATCTTTTTGTAGCTCATATTTGATGCTGTGCTCAAGATCATGTATGCGGCAGTGGTTCCTTGGAGTGCAGCTGTGGAGCAACTGGTGAAACAGCACCTGGAAATGGACCATCCCAAGTAAGATTACAGTCTACCAAACAATGTTTTGCGCTCTGGAGAAATGTTGTGTTTCGAGGTGACGTTCATTTATGTTTCTATATTGTTTACTGTGTTCTGTAGTACTTCATAAAAAAGATAAACCATGTTAATATGGATAAATTTGCTTTCAGAGTCAAGTTATTACAGGAAAGTTACAAACTAATGGAGATGAAAAAACTTTTACGAGGCTATGGAATAAGAGAGGTAAATCTCTTAAACAAGGAAATAATGGTGAGTACACTCTTTGAAGAGTCTTTTTTCTCTTTTCTTTCATTTCTAGGGCAACATGGGAAACTCAATGAGGATTTTATGTTCTAGGAGGCTGATAGAGCTAGGTTTTTCCACTACGTTTCTTTTGTTAGATATGATGTTAATAAGGTGTTCAGTTATTTATGAGAGTATTTTTTTTTTTGACATGGAGTTTCGCTGTTGTTGCCCAGGCTGGAGTGCAATGGTGCGATCTCAGCTCACTGCAACCTCCGCCTCCTGGGTTCAAGTGACTTTCCTGCCTCAGCCTCCCGACTAGTTGGGATTATAGGCATGCACCACCACGCCTGGCTAAATTTTTTTTGTGTTTTTAGTAGAGATGGGGTTTCTCCGTGTTGGTCAGGCTGGTCTTGAGCTCCTGACCTCAGATGATCTGCCCGCCTCGGCCTCCCATAGTGTTGGGATTACAGGTGCGAGCTACTGCACCTGGCCTTTTTATGAGAGTATTAAAGACACCAAATAGGCCAGGAGCAGTGGCTCACACCCATAATCCCAGCACTCTGGGAGCCCAAGGTGGGTGGATCATGAGGTCAAGAGATCAAGACCATCCTGGCCAACATGGTGAAACCCCGTCTCTACTAAAAATGCAAAAAAATTAGTAAGTTGTGGTGGCACATGCCTGTAGTCCCAGCTACTTGGGAGGCTGAGGGAGGAGAATCACTTGAACCCGGGAGGCGGAGGTGAGCTGAGATTGCGCCACTGCACTCTAGCCTGGCAACAGAGGGAGAGGAGACTGTCTTAAAAAAAAAAAAAAAAAGACACCAAATAGTAAATTAAGAAGTTATAGAAGAAAGAAGACAGGACTGTGGAATGATCAGAATATAAATCATGTTTTAATTTTTCATACAATTTAGTTTTTTGCTGCATTATTTTAATTTTTTGGCCACTTTGCTCTTATGAGCAAATGATTTCTTGGTTTTCTGTGAGTTTTATACCAAAGAAATGTTCATATTATCTGTTGCAGAGGGTGGTTAGATACATTCTCAAACAAGATGTCCCATCTTCTTTAGAAGATGCTTTAAAGGTGGCCCAAGCGTTTATGTTATCTGATGATGAGATCTACAGTCTAAGAATTATTGACTTGATTGATAGAGAACAGGTTTGTAAGTTTTATGTTGTCATTTCGTATGGCTTCTTTGTTTCTGTGTTGTTGTTTTTTTTTTTTTTTGAGACAGAGTCTCGCTCCATTGCCCAGGCTGGAATGCAGTGGCTGTGTTTCACCATGTTGGCCAGGCTGGTCTGAAACTCCCAACCTCAAGTAATCCACCCACCTCAGCCTCCCAAAGTGCTGAGATTACTGGTGTGAGCTACCGTACTCTGCCTATTGTGTTTTTAAATGTCATTATTTTTATATGATTCTATAATCATAGCAATGCCTAGGAATTAAATCTTCAGCATCTAGGATCGTATTTTACATTTATTTTATTGTTTTCCGTCATCAAAAATGGATTTTCAGCATCAGGATGGATAGCTGATGCATGCGGGGCTTAAAACGTGGTTGACAGGTTGATGGGCACAGCAAACCACCATGGCACATGTAACAAGCCTGCACTTTCTGCATTTGTATCCTGAAACTTAAAGTCACATAAAATAAAAATGGATTTTCAGATTATTAAAACATTGAACCATAATCTATTTTTCCAAATGATGTCTTTTCATCTTTAAATAGAAAAGAAAGAGGTAAGGCCACACGGTCCTTTGCAAATACCAGCTGTTTTTTCTTCCTTTCAAACCCTGTTTATAGGGTGAAGACTGTCTCCTTCTGTTGAAGTCTTTGCCTCCTGCTGAAGCTGAGAAAACTGCAGAAAGAGTCATCATATGGGCACGATTGGCATTACAAGAAGGGCCAGATCATTCTAAAGAGGTGACATTTTCACTAAGTAAAATATAAGTAAATCCAATTTTTATGGCTATTAATCAATAGGATAGAAAAGATGGACTTACACATATGAAGATCTGCCCTTCTCACTGCTTGGGTGGCCTAGTGAACACAATTCGTGGGTAAATTTACTGCTGGTTTAAAAAAAAAACAAAAAACAATTATGGCCGCCATGGGGTGGCTGCTTGAGTCCACAGAGAATGACCTGGGAGCTGCGGGTTAGCGGGTGTTTCTGAGTACCTGTTGTACAGGAAAGGTTTCTGTAATGCCTTGCAATATAAACAATGTTTCCTGTTATATAGGACATAATTATTGTCAAATAGTAATATCAGCTACAGAACCAATATACATCTATATAATCTTATAACATTGAAACTTAGAAATGGTTTTAAGAGAGTTTACTTTTGTGCAGATGAGGAATACTTGATTTTTCCAGGATAGTTGGATTCTGACTGATTTTTAATTTTTTCTTTTTTTTAATATTATATTTAGGAGATGAGGTCTTGGTGTGTTGCCCAGGTTGGTCTTGAACTCCTGAGTTTAAGTTCTCTTCTAGCCTTAGCCTTCCAAGTAGCTGAGTTTACAGGCATGTGCCACCATGCCCAACAGTTGGGTTTTTTTTCTTTTCTTTTCTATTTTGAGACAGAGTTTTGCTCTGTTGCTCAGGCTGGAGTGCAGTGACACGATCTCGGCTCACTGCAACCTCTGCCTCCCAGGTTTAAGCGATTCTCCTGCCTCAGCTGGTAGTAGCTGGGATTACAGGTGCCCACCACCACACCTGGGTAATTTATGTATTTTTACTAGAGACAGGTTTTACCATGTTGGCCAGGCTGGTCTCAAACCCCTGACACCAAGTGATCTGCCCATCTCGGCCTTCCAAAGTGCTAGGATTACATGTGTGAGCCACCACACCTGGCCAACAGTTGGGTTTTTAAACCCCTAAGGATAGATACCTCCCAACTTCTCTCTTCTCTCAGTCCATTTCAGTAATGTTTTTTCCTGTTGAAAAATGAAGTTGTTGTTTTTTTAAACACCTAATATTTACTATGCAATAGGTTAAGTTAAATAGCTATTTCTTGTTCATAACAAAGGTGTGAAGTAGTTCCTATTGTTGTCTCCTTATATATTAAGTTCGAAAACTAAAATATTAAGGTAAATGACTTTTTTCCAAGGTTGTTAGAAAGGGGCAGAACCTCAGCTCAAACTGTTTAATACCATAGTCTGTATTCTTAACTACCAGTTTGAATTACTCCCGTTATGAAACTGTTTGAATTTTTTTATTGGCGAGGCACTTACTAAACATTTTACATACATCATGTCTTTTAATTAAAGCATCTCCTTTTTTTCCTTCTCTTTTTTTTTTTTTTTTTTTTTTTGAGATGGAGTCTCACTCTGTCGCCCAGCCTGGAGTGCAGTGGCTGGATCTCGTCTCACTGCAAACTCCGCCTCCCGGGTTCACGCCATTCTCCTGCCTCAGCCTCCCGAGTAGCTGGGACTACAGGTGCTCGCCACCTCGCCCGGCTAGTTTTTTGTATTTTTTAGTAGAGACGGAGTTTCACCGTGTGAGAAAGGATGGTCTTGATCTCCGGACCTCATGATCCGCCCATCTCGGCCTCCCAAAGTGCTGGGATTACAGGCTTGAGCCACCGCGCCCGGCCTTTTCCTTCTCTTAAATTTTTTTTTTTAAATAATCACTGGAAGGTAGTGGTTATTATATTAGACTTCTGTTCTCTAGGCCATTTTTTAGACTTCTGTTCTTTTTAACTTTTCCAAATGTTTTTTGAAATAATAAATAACTCTAAAAGAGAATAAGGATCTGTTAATCATAATGTAGTTGAAAGATTATTTGGGAGAGTTGCATATTCTTTGGTATTTCTAAATCATATATCCAGGAGTTCATACTGGAGTTTTTCAGGTCTACCCTATGTAACGCTCATTAACGATCTATTTCTCAGCTGCCCAACTCCTCCATGATTGTTTTTTCTGCTTCTGTGGTTTTTGTGTATTTGTATATGTACTACTGAATTGGTCAGAAAAGGAACTAGATTTTGTTTCGCTTTATTTATTTATTTTTAGGGCAAAGCCTGGAGAACGTCTGTAGCGAAGACATCCGTGGACATTCTTAAGATACTATGTGACATTCAGAAAGGTAGCTTTTATTTCTGTTTTCTCATCTCAGTTTTGTTCCAAAGCTCATCCTCTTCAGAAAGAGGCATCAACGATAACTCTCACCACACCCACAGTTTTTCTGGTTCTGATTGTCTTTATTGATCTTACCCATTTTGCTTCATGAAAAGTCTTTCTTCCTTTATTCCTTTATCAGCAATGTAAGAATAGACGGATGCAAAATCAACCTATCATTTCTTTATATGTTCACTTACTGTTTAGTGCTAGACTAGATTTCCTTAGTGTCTCGCACTCATTGCTCATTTTTCTCATTTATTGGTTGCTTATGATGGTGGGGAGAAGCCATTTGAACTGAAAGTTAAATAAAACAGTTAAGAAAGTAACTTTCCAGGGAAAAAGAAGAAGCTACAATTTACTTCAGAAAAATAACTTTTTTGTAACTCATAAACTTCTGTTTTCTACCTCCTGAAAGAATAATTAGATTTTTTTCAAATTAGATCTCTTTTTGTACTTAGTTACTATATATTATCATCTGAGAAGAACTACTGAAGACTTGAGATGAGAGAACCAAAGCTAATTAAAATTTCTTCTCTTTAAAATTCTGATAATGTGAGAATTTGCATGTCTGCTATAACTTTTAAAAATTTAATTACAGACAATCTGCAGAAGAAGGACGAATGTGAAGAAATGTTGAAACTGTTTAAAGAGGTTGCTAGCTTACAGGTAAACATATCGAGCCATGTTAAACATTATTACTTGACCAGTCAGTGCATTTGTCTCTCCTTAAAGTTTTCTGCATGGCTGGGCGCGGTGGCTCACCCCTGTAATCCCAGCACTTTGGGAGGCTGAGGTGGGCGGATCACAAGGTCAGGAGATCGAGATCATCCTGGCTAACATGGTGAAACCCCGTCTCTACTAAAAATACAAAAATTTAGCCAGGTGTGATGGCACGCACCTGTAGTCCCAGCTGCTCAGGAGGCCGAGGCAGGAGAATCGCTTGAAACCAGGAGGCGGAGATTGCAGTGAGCCGAGATTGTGCCGCTGGACTCCAGCCTGGGTGACAGAGCAAGACTCCATCTCAAAAAAAAAAAAAAGTTTTTTGCACTAGCCTTTGGGGACTGGAGATACTGATTTTCCTTCTCTCTCTCTCAACAACTGTATTGAGATGTCATTTACATACCACATAATTCATCCATTTTATGCAATTCAATGATTTTTTTGGTATGTTGTATTATTAATTTTTTTTAATTTTTATTTATTTTTGAGACAAAGTCTCACTCTGTTGCCCATGCTGGAGTGCTGTGGCACAATCTCAGCTCACTGCAGATTCTGCCTCCTGGGTTCAAGAGATTCTCCTGCCTCAGCCTCTCAAGTAGCTGAGACTCCAGGTGTGCGCCACCACACCTAGCTAGTTTTTATTTTTTTTTTTTGTTTTTTTGTTTTTTGTTTGAGACAGAGTCTTGCTCTGTCGCCCGGGCTGGAGTGCAGTGGCCGGATCTCAGCTCACTGCAAGCTCCGCCTCCCGGGTTCACGCCATTCTCCTGCCTCAGCCTCCCGAGTAGCTGGGACTACAGGCGCCCACCACCGCGCCCGGCTAATTTTTTGTATTTTTTAGTAGAGACGGGGTTTCACCGTGTTAACCAGGATGGTCTCGATCTCCTGACCTCGTGATCCGCCCGTCTCGGCCTCCCAAAGTGCTGGGATTACAGGCTTGAGCCACCGCGCCCGGCCTAGTTTTTATATTTTTAGAAGAAACGGGGTTTTGCCATGTTTGCCAGGCTGGTTTCAAACTCCTGGCCTCAAGCGATTTGCCTGCCTCAGCCTCCCAAAGTATTGGGATTATAGGCGTGAGTCCCCGTGCCTGGATGCATTATTAATTTTTAATTTTGCTAAAATACTTATAACAAAATTTTCCATGTTAACAGTTATTTTGTTTGTAATTCAGTGGTGTTAATTACATTCGCAGTGTTGTGCGGCCATCACCTCTATCTACTTTTTCATCACCCTGAGCAGAAACTCTAGCCGTGAAACAATGATTCTCCTTTCCTCTCTTCCGCCAGCCCCTGGTTATCTCTACTTTCTGTCACTGTGAATTTGCTTATTCTAGCTATTTCATATAAGTGGAATCATACAATTAAGCATGTAAAGGAGTCCTATGACCCAAAAATTTGAGACCTGCTGTAAATAGCTTTTTCTGTGAAAAGCATCTGGAGGCTGGGCACAGTGGCTTATGCCTATAATCCCAACGCTTTGGGAGAATGAGGCTGGAGGATCACTTGAGCTCAGGAGTTTGAGACTAGCCTGGGCAACATAGTGAGACCTTGTCTCTACTAAAAATAACAAAAATTAGCTGGGCGTGGTGATGTGTGCCTGTAGACCCAGCTACTTTGGAGGCTGAAGCGAGAGGATGGTGTGAGACTAGGAGGCGGAGGCTACAGGAGCTGTGTTTATACCACTGCACTCCAGCCTGGGCAACAGAGTGAAACCCTGCCTAAAAATAAGTGAATGAATGGATGGATGAAAACAACTGGGAACTACTTGGCCGAGGTAGGGAGGGGAGGAGGGCACAGGTCGAAAAACTACCCATCAGGTACTATGCTGGGTGATGGGATCAGTTGTGCTTCAAGCCTCAGCATCACACAATATACCCAGGTGTACCCCTGAATCTAAAGTAAAAGTTAAAATTATTTTTTAAAAAACCAAAAAACTATAGATTAAATAGACTTGGGACTTTGTCTTGCTTACCTTTGCTACAGGAGAACTTTGAGGTCTTTCTTTCATTTGAAGATTATAGCAATCGTTCCCTGGTAGCAGATCTCCGTGAGCAGCACATTAAAGCTCACGAAGTTGCACAGGTGAAACACAAACCCAGGAGCACCCCAGAGCCCATAGCTGCTGAGATGCGGAACCCAAGCATGGAATCAAAGCTGCACAGACAGGCACTGGCCCTGCAGGTGTCCAAGCAAGAGCTGGAGGCAGAGCTGACCTTGAGAGCCTTAAAAGACGGGAACATCAAAACAGCACTGAAAAAATGCAGGTGACATTCCAGGTCCCTGAATTGCATAGCTTCTCTGAAAGTAAATTGCTGCTAGGCGCAGTGGCTCACGCCTGTAATCCCAGCACTTTAGGAGGCTGAGGCGGGTGGATCACAAGGTCAGGAGATCGAGACCATCCTGGCTAACATAGTGAAACCCTGTCTCTACTAAAAATACAAAAAATTAGCCAGGCGTGGTGGAACGTGCCTACAGCCCCAGCTACTAGGGAGGCTGAGTCAGGATTGTGGCAGGTTGCAGTGAGCCAAGATCGCACCACCACACTCCAGCCTGAGCGACAGAGCGAGACTCCGTCTCAAAAAAAAAAAAAAGAAAGAAAGTAACAATTGCCTGATTTCTTTCTTCAGTCATAAGGGGAGGGCCAGTAACACTCTTTTTTCACAGAAGCGATTCTTGATTTCTCACCCTCAGAGCGTATTTTGGGCCTCAGTGTCAGAAAGTAGTAGCATAAAAGGCAAGTAAGCAATACTGCAGAGTTAGGTAACATAACCATTAAGTTTAGGTTACTGTGCACTTCAGCAGCGAACGGTATCCTTAGTCATTTGAAAAACAGGCTGGGGCCAGGTGTGGCGACTCACGCCTGTAATCCCAGCACTTTGGGAGTCCGAGGCGGGTGGATCACTTGAGGTCAGGAGTTCAAGACCAGCCTGGGCAACATGGTGAAACCCTGTCTCTACTAAAAATACAACTATTAGCTGGGTGTGGTGGTGGGCACCTGTAATCCCAGCTACTTGGGAGGATGAGGCAGGAGAATCGCTTGAACCTGGGAGGTGGAGGTTGCAGTGAGCCGAGATCGTGCCATTGCACTCCAGCCTGGGCGACAGAGTGAGACTCAGTCTCAGAAAAAGAAAAACAGGCTGGGCGCAGTGATTCACACCTGTAATCCCAGCAATTTGGGAGGCCAAGGCAGGAGGATTACTTCAGCCCAGGAGTTTAGAGACCAGCCTGGGCGACATAGTGAGAACTCCTTTCTACAAAAAAAAATTTAAAAATTAGCCAAGTGTGGTGGCACACACCTGTAGTCTCAGCTACTTGGGAGGCTGAAGTGGGAAGACTGCTTGACCCTGGAGGTTGAGGCTACAGTGAGCCATGATTGTGCCACTGCACTCCTGCCTAGGCGGTAGGGCTAGACCCTGTCTCAAAATAACAAAGGAAAGAAAAGAAAAACTACACTATATACCATGAGAACATTTAAAAGACATTTAATGTGTTGATGGTGGTGGTGATATATTAATCCAAGAAAGGCACATGCGTTTACTTTCAGTGTGAGTTGTAACTACCAATACTTTCTTTCTTCCAAAGAGACTTGTTTAAGTATCACTGCAATGCTGATACTGGGAAATTGCTGTTTCTGACGTGTCAGAAGCTTTGTCAGATGTTGGCTGATAATGTCCCAATGACAGTGCCTGTGGGACTGAGTCTTCCTTCCGTGATACATGATCTAGCATGCCAAGCTGCCACCATTTGCAGTCCAGGTGACAAGATTTATAAAATACGTAGTTTTATATTCTCTGGTTCATTTCACACTTGTCTCCCAAATGCTGTCTCTTTACAATTGGGCATCATGGTTATCAGACTAGAGATAGTATCTGCGTTTTACAAAGGGATGCTTATAATTGATTCTCTTTGAGGATTATTGTTTGGAAGCATTCAAAATATGAACAATGTCATTTCTGACTGTTGACATTACTTTCGTAGGATTATGAAATTCCTTGCCTCCCATATCTGATCTTATTTTCAAGCCAACCTTGAGAAAAAGGTTTAACTTTTTAAGGTAGTCAAAACTATATGGAACCTTTCTATCTGCATTGCGGCTTTCCTTAGAATTTTAAATGGTAATTATAAAAAGGTTGTTTTCATTCTCCTAAATACATGAAATATGAATTTAATGATTTTTCTCCATTTTGTTTCAGATTTTTTACTAGATGCTTTAGAACTGTGTAAACATACTTTAATGGCTGTAGAACTTTCTAGACAGTGCCAAATGGATGACTGTGGAATCCTCATGAAAGTAAGTTACTTTTGAGTTTTTTCCTTAAATCCCGGGCAACCCATGATTCACTGTTTTTTGTTTGTTTGTTTGTTTGTTTGTTTGTTGTTGTTTTTTTGAGACAGGGTTTTACTCTGTCACCCAGGCTGGAGTGCAGTGGCATGATCGAGGCTTACTGAAGCCTCAAACTGGGTTTAAGCAGTCCTCCCACCTCAGCCTCCTGAGTAGCTGGGACTACAAGTGTGTGCCACCACATCTGACTAATTTAAAAAAAGGTTTTTTTTGTAGAGACAGGGTCTTACCATGTTGCCTAGGCTGGTCTTCAATTCCTGGGCTCAACTGATTCCCCCACCTCAGCCTCTCAAAGTGCTGGGATTACAGGCATGAGCCACACTGCACCTGGCCCGTTTTTTAATCATTTGCAAAGTTTATGAAAATACTGAATCCATCTCTTATATTTTCTTACCCTAGACTGGAAAACAACATAAAGGCATGAGGCTACTTCTCTGTTCCAGTCACTTAATTGGCTTTAATTTGCACCAGCTTTCAAAACATTGGGCCTCCAGCAAGGCCTCCCTCGACATTGTCCGTCTGTCAGAGTTTAACTTACATTGAAATTTCTATAAGCCATAGACCAGAAGAAACACAATATGTGTGGTAGTATTTGGCCACCC
This sequence comes from Macaca mulatta, assembly GCF_049350105.2. Classification (NCBI taxonomy): domain Eukaryota; kingdom Metazoa; phylum Chordata; class Mammalia; order Primates; family Cercopithecidae; genus Macaca; species Macaca mulatta. Next base: position 129,960,520 of record NC_133416.1, read on the forward strand.
ATGCTGTTTGGCTCTAGGCCAGATGTGATGGCTGATGCCTTATAATCCCAGTACTTTGGGAGGCCAAGGTGGAGGGATTATTTGAGCCCAGGAGTTCAAGACCAACCTGGGCAACACAGTGAGACCTCATCTCTTATAAGTTTAAAAATTAAAATAAAGGACAGGTGTGGTGGCTTATGCCTGTAATCACAACACTTTGTGAGGCCAAGGTGGGTGGATCACTTGAGGTCAGGAGTTCAAGACCAGCCTAGCCAACATGGTGAAACCCCATCCCTACTGAAAATACAAAAACTAGCCAGGCGTGGTGGTGCAAGCCTGTAATTCCAGCTTCTCGGGAGGCTGAAGCACAAGAATCGTTTGAACCTGGGAGGCAGAGGTTGCAGTGAGCCGAGATCATACCTTTGCACTCCAGCCTGGGCCACAGAGTGAGACTCTGACTCAAAAAAATAAATAAATAAAATAAAATAAATTGTTTGGCTCTAATAGATCTGATTCTGCTTGCTGAAGATGGTTACCTGTGTTGTGCAGCGTACTGACTCCTCTCTTTTCTGTATGATTTGGTACCTAGGCTTCTTTTGGGACACATAAAGATCCATATGAAGAGTGGTCTTACAGTGACTTCTTCAGTGAAGATGGAATTGTTCTTGAGTCACAGATGGTGCTTCCGGTGATTTATGAACTGATTTCATCTCTTGTGCCTCTAACTGGTAAATCTTATTTGTGTCATTATTTTCTGTATATTTCTGCCTTATGTAAATTTAAACTAGAGGTTTGAAGCTAGAACTACACACAGTAATGTGGGTGAACCTTATAGGCATAATGTAGAGCTAAAGAAGCAGATACAAAAGAATAAATACTGTGTGGTTTCATTTATGTAAAGTTCAAACACAGGCTAGGACTAAGCTGGTGCTGTTTGAAGTCAGGGCAGTGGTTACCCTTGGGGGTGGGAAAGGGGAAGGAGGGGACTGGGGAGCTGGCCGTGTTTTGTTTCTTGTTTTGTTTTTTCGTTTTGGTTTTTTTTGGAGACGGAGTCCTGCTCTGTCACTCAGGCTGGAGTGCAGTGGCATGATGTTGGCTCACTGCACCTCTGCCTCCTCAGTTTAAGCAATTCTCGTGCCTCAGCCTCCTGAGTAGCTGGAATTATAGGCTCATGCCACCACACCCGGCTAATTTTGTATTTTTAGTAGAGATGGGGTTTCACCATGTTGGCCAGGCTGGTCTCAAACTCCTGACCTCGAGTGATCTGCCCACCTCAGCCTTCAAAAGTGCTGTGATTACAGGCGTGAGCCACTGTGCCCGGCCGATATTCTGTTTCTTGATCTGGATGCCGCTCCTTCAGGCTGTGGACATTTATCAGGTTATACACTTACCTGTGCATTTTCCTGTGTGTATTTATTTATTTTTAAAGCAGCAGTTTGCTTTAGAACTTTTTTTATAATCGTGAAATATTTACACATCTGTGAGTGTATGTGCTGTGCGAGGGTTATTTTCTTTAGTGTTATTTATGTATTTATTAGTTGTATAAATTTAAGGGGTCCAAGTGTTATTTTGTTACATGGATATATTGCATAGTGATGAAGTCTGGGCTTTTGGTGTGGCCATCTATTTAGTATTATTTAACGTTTTATTATCTTTTGTAGAAAGCAAGAGATATCCCTTGGAGTCTACTAGTTTGCCATACTGCTCCCTTAATGAAGGTATTTGGCATCAAAATATATAGCATTCTATTAAGATTTCTTCCCTTTTTTTTTTTTTTTTTTTTTTTGAGACAGAGTCTTGATCTGTTGCCCAGGAGTGCAATGGCACGACGATTGCGGCTCACTGCTGCAACCTCTCTACCTCCCGGGTTCAACAGTTGTCCTGCCTCGGCCTCTCAAGTTGCTGGGATTACAGTCGTGTGCTAATTATTTTGTATTTTTAGTAGAGACAGGGTTTCACCATGTTGGCCAGCCTGGTCTTGAACTCCTGACCTCAGGTGATCCACCCTGCCTGACCTCAGGTGAATTCCTGACCTCAGGTGATCCACCTCAGCCTCCCAAAGTGCTGGGATTACAGGCGGGAGCCACCATGTCCGGCTTCAAGATTTCTTAATAGAAAGATATGGTGGTGTGCTCCTGTGGTCCTGGTTACTTGGGAGGCTGAGGTGGGAGGATCTCTTGAGCCCAGGATGTCAAGGCTGCAGTGAGCTATGATGGCACTACTGTACTCCAGCCTGGGCAGCAGAAGACCCTATCTCTAAAAAACAAAAAATCGTAGTTCTAGAAATTTCTTGAAATTCTAAATATGAATGTGATTTAATATCCTTAATGTAATTGTTTAGTTTTTTTTACATTGTTATTTGTCTAAAAGTTCAGTAGATTATGTGATTTGGCTCATAGTGTTAACTTCTATGAATTTGTTTATAAATTTTTATCTTTCAAATAGAGAAATGATTTTTCTTCAGCTAAAAATTTAAACATCTCAATTAAAATAGGCAAGTTACAATCAAAGTATCTCATTAACTAGTGAACTTAGTTATTTTCTGGTTTAAGTCAAGCCTCATGTTAACTAACTTTGAGAACAAACTCTGTGACTGTTACCTGTATTGAAGAAGTAGGCTGTCCCTGAAAACAGTTTTTAATAGTAGGATCTTTCTTTGTTTAAAAAATCTAAATATTAAAATACTTTCACTCTGCAGGAGATGGCCTTGTTTTACCTGTTATAAATTCCATCTCTGCCCTGCTTCAGAATCTTCAGGAATCTAGCCAGTGGGAGCTGGCCCTAAGATTTGTGGTTGGTTCATTTGGTACCTGTCTTCAGCACTCTGTGTCAAACTTCATGAATGCCAGTTTGAGTGAAAAGGTAGAGCTTCAAGAACAAATACTTTGACTTGGGGTGAATATAGATGTAAAAGCACTAACAAAGGAATTTGGAGTCCACGTTTTTCTACTGTCTTTGTAGCAAGGAAATTGATAATTCGTCAGATTTAAGAATATTTGTTGAGCATCTCTTAAGATTCTGGTGTGGAAATAAGGTGCCTGCACACATTTTCATACTCATTCTTTACAATAGCCCTGGAGTTTCCGGTTTACAAATGTGTAAACTCAGATTCAGGGAGGTGGAATAAGTTACACAAGGTTTTATATTGTAGTAGTAAGTCTTCACACTAAGTTCAGTGCAGTTTCCACTATACCACATTTGCTCAAAATATCTGCTGTTAATTTTGTTATCACCTAAATGGCCAAATTATTGTAATTACTTCTGAGAGTATCACTGAGCATCATTGAAGAGATTCTAGAAGACTAACTGTTGATAACTTGCTTATGAAGCTGGGCCTCAGAGGGAGTTGTCTTCATTTCTACTATGTTGATACGTATTACATGCTGGTTCTTTTTTAATGAACTGTATTGAGGTATAGTTTTCAAAATTAAAATGCATGTTTTAAGTGTATCAACCAATGTATTCACCTTGTCACCAACACCACAGTGAAGACGTAGGGTATTTTTAATGCTTCCTCTTTGCTCCCTTCCAGTCAATCCCCCACCCCCAGACACAACTTTCTATCACTGTAGGTTAAATTCTGATACTTTTTGGATATAATGATGAATTTTCAAAGTTCCTTAATATTTGAAAAAATTTTCAGAATGATACCTAGAACTAGACCTAAATATTTTTTTGTTCTTTTCTGAAAGTTATTTGGAGAGACTGCATTAGTTAAATCAAGGCATGTTGTTATGGAATTGAAAGAAAAAGCTGTTATATTTATCAGGGAAAATGCTACAACACTACTGCACAAAGTAAGTATTTGTTCTTGGTAAAAATTTTGGGTTTTTTTGCCTTTTACCTTGGTTAACTGCATATGACTCAATAGTTTATGATTCAGTACAGTAGTGTTTTACTATTCAAAAACTTCAAGAAACTATATTATAGCTAATCAGTTGTATTTTTATTATGGTAATTGACATGCTATGGAGCTTTTATGAAATAGTAGTCTGTCTTGTCCACTGTCATCTCCTGATTTTAGTTACTTATATTTATATTTATTTATTTTTTAGAGATGAGGTTTTTCTCTGTCACCCAGGCTGGAGTGCAGTAGTATGATCATAGCTTGCTGCAGCCTTGAACTTCTGGGCCCAAGCGATCCTCCTGCCTCAGGCTCCCGAGTTACTGAGATTACAGGCATGAGCAACTGTGCCCCACTCTGTAGTTATTTATTTTACAGATTAAAGCATTCCAATGATCCTTTTACTTACTTCTATTCCAGAAATCCTAATTTTCCATTACCCTTTATTTTTTAAAAGATTCGAATAGACTTTTGATGAAAATATAGTTGCATCAGGCATTTAATTTTCATTTGTCAGATTACTTCTTTAAAAAAATTTTGGTATTTTTTTGGAGACAGGGTCTCACTCTGTCTAGGCTGCAGTGCAGAGGCACCATCATAGCTTACTGCAGCCTTGAACTCATGAGCTCAAGCAGCCCTCCTGCTGCTCAGCCTCCTGTGTATCTGGGGCTGCTGGTGTGCCCCCATGCCTGGCTAATTTTTGAAGTTTTTGTAGAGAGAGGTCTCACTGTGTTGCCCAGACTGGTCTTGGACTCTTGGCCTCAAACAATCCTTCCACCTTGGTCTCCTGAAATGCTGGAAGTACAGGCATGATATTGTGCCCAGGTCCCCAAATTTTTTTTTTTTTTTTTTTGAAATAGAATCTCGTACTCTTGTCCAGGCTGGAATGAAGTGGCACGATCTTGGCTCACTGCAAGCTACGCCTCCTGGGTTCATGCCGTTCTCCTGCCTCAGCCTCCCTAGTACAGGCGCCTGCCACCATGCCTGGCTAATTTTTTGTATTTTTAGTAGAGACGGGGTTTCACCGTGTTGACCAAGATGGTCTCGATCTCCTGACCTCGTGATCCACCCGCCTCAGCCTCCCAAAGTGCTGGGATTACAGGCATGAACCACCACACCTGGCCCAAAATTTTTTGTTTGGAGATAATTTCAAAGTTTCAGAAAAATTTTAAGAATAGTACAAAGATCTCTGGTATACCCTTTATTGCTTTATCATTTTCTGGCATGCTCTCTCTTTCTCTCTTTTTCTATTTATATATAAAATCATTTGATATTTTGTATGTATTTTTTCTATTTAGGAATAAGTTACATACCTTATGGCTCTTTACTCCTAAATATTTCAGTGCCCTATAGAACTTGTAGTTGCTTTCCTTACTCTTTGGATAGTGATAAAGGACATTAAACACAAGCAAACATATTAGAACTATTTTACTATAACTTTTCATGAAATACTTGTTCTTTCATAGTGTATATAATTCAATTTAGTGATAAACCTCAAGACACTTAATTCTGTTTTTTTCTTTAAAAAGTTTTTTTAATTATAAATTAAAGTTCTTCCTATTTGTATTTCTGCCCTTTGTAAACAAAGTTAATTCTGTTTTGATTGTGAAGAATTTGCTTCTTTTGCTGCTTTCTTCCCATAGGTATTTAATTGTCGCTTGGTAGATCTTGACCTGGCGTTGGGTTACTGCACTCTCTTACCTCAAAAAGATGTGTTTGAAAATCTCTGGAAGCTCATAGATAAAGCATGGCAGAATTACGACAAAATCTTGGTATGCCCTAACGAAGCACATCTTCAATTCTTGAAGTATTCAGGATTTGAGGGGAGAAATGAAGTTGGCTTTGCCACCTGGTTGTAAAGATTTAGTAGAATAAATGTTGAGCTAACTTGTGATTCCTACCAACTTCTGCTTGACTGGTGACATACTGTTGCCTGTATATGCAAGTTATAAGCATTGTTCAACCCAAAGAATTACGGTTTTTTAATTTCTTAAAATCTGTGTACACCCTTAGAACCTCAAATCTTATTTTGGTTTAGTTGAAACCCTAGACCCATGAATCAGTTTATTTTTGTAGGATAAGTTTAATAGATAGAAAACTTCTCTTAGGTATTGTGTTAAAATTTGCCTTTTATGGGGATTTTCTTGCAAGATAACTAACATTTGGCCTTTTATTATAAAGGAAAGCCAGGCTAAATGTATAGCATTATACGAAAAGCTGAATTACCTAAATATTACATAAGAAGTAACAACTGTGTACAAAATAATATGTAATATTCTACATGGTTATCACAAAGAAAGTTATGATTTTTGTTGTTGGGTTTCATCTAAAAGGTGTTTTAAGAATATATTCTACTTATGATTGAACTTTAATTCTATTTTAATTTTTTAGGCAATATCTCTGGTGGGCTCTGAGCTGGCAAGTCTCTATCAGGACATAGAAATGGGGCTTAAGTTCCATGAACTCAGTACTGATGCCCAGTGGGGCATTCGTCTTGGTAAACTTGGTGTGAGTATTCTTTGTACTGCTGTCATCAATTCTGATAGTTACCCACTTGGAAAATTTAAAACAAAGATCTTGTCCTTTACTTTTGGGAAGACAGTGTATGTGTACTGCCTCATACATTTTATTAAGTACACACATAGGTGCTTTCAAAGAAATAAGCAACTTTTTGCCTCATTTCCTTTTTTCTGTATTTTTAAGAAAATTCAAAGGGGCCTGACATTTTCAGCTGCTTAACTTTCTCATTTCTAGGTATATATCTAGTATCAATTGACATTTATGCTATTTCGGGCCTAGCCTTTAGCCTCATACTTTTGTTTTCTGCTGCTGTTATTTAAAGATAATATTAAAATGTATATACAGCTATACCATGCTTTAAGAACTCCCAGAAGGGGGAAAGTAAATGGCCTTTCTTTTTTTCTTTTTTTCTTTTTTTTTTTGAGACGGAGTCTTGCTCTTTTGCCAGGCTGGAGTGCAGTGGTGTGATCTCAGCTCACTGCAACATCCACCTCCCGGGTTCAAGTAATTCCCCTGCCTTAGCCTCCCGAGTAGCTGGGACTACGGGCACGCACCACCACGCCCATCTAATTTTTTGTATTTTAGTAGAGACAGTGTTTCACCATGTTGGCCAGGATGGTCTCCATCTCTTGACCTCGTGATCCGCCCACCTCGGCCTCCCAAAGTGCTAGGATTACAAGTGTGAGCCACCGCGCCCAGCCTTGGCCTTTATTTTTGACACTGTGAAAGGACAGGCAGGGCGGGTGCGGTGGCTCATGCCTGTAATCCCAGCATTTTGGGAGGCCAAGGCAGGCAGATCACGAGGTCAGGAGATTGAGACCATCCTGGCCAACATGGTGAAACCCTGTCTCTACTAAAAATAAAAAAAAAAAAATTTAGCTGGGCATGGTGGCGGGTGCCTGTAATCCCAGCTACTCGGGAGGCTGACAGGAGAATGGCATGAACCCAGGAGGCAGATGTTGCAGTGAGCTGAGATCGTGCCACTGCACTCCAGCCTGGGCAACAGTGAGACTCTGTCTCCAAAAAAAAAAAAAAAGACAAGCAAAACCCAGTTTTCTTTTTCTTTTTTTATTTTATTTTTTTTGAGACAGAATCTCACTCTGTCACCCAGGCTGGAGTGCAGTGGCATTATCATGGCTCACTGCAGCCTCGACCTCTAGGGCCCAAGTGATCCTCCCAACTTAGCCTCCTGAGTAGCTGGGACTACAGGCATGCACCACCATACCCAGCTAATTGTTTTGTATTTTTTGTAGAGACAGAGTTTCCATGTTGGCCAGACTGGTCTCGAACTCCTGACGTCAAGTGATCCACCCGCCTCCGCCTCCAGTGCTGGGATTATAGGCATTAGCCAAAACCCTGTTTTCTTTACCAAAAATATAAGACATTTTACTTGCAAACAGTTGACTTATCAGGAAGGTAACCAGTACAGAAATGCTATGTTTTGAAGCTTAATTCTTCTGCAGTAATGGAACTGGTGTTCTGTTGACATTAACAATCAAACTTTTCAGATGAAGAGGCAATGGTTAGGATGACTAAGGAGTTTCAGACCCAAGTACACCTGAAATCTCAGAATGATGGCTGGGTTGGGTAGTGTGAAGTTGGAGGCGCTATAGACAAATGTTTCTTTTTAAAAAGGATAGTAAGAAGGCAAGTCATCATGTTGCCCTTACTCTGATACATTTCAGTGTAGAGGATTTTTTTGGTTTGTTTTGTTCTTTTTATTTCTAGATTTCTTTTCAACCAGTTTTCAGGCAACATTTTCTCACCAAGAAAGACCTCATTAAAGCTCTTGTGGAGAATATAGATATGGACACAAGCCTCATTCTGGAATATTGCAGGTAATTCTTTAAACATTAATGGTATTTTTGCTGTTAACAAAATGGTAATCCTTATTGCAAGAACACAGTAATAACGATGATTATTTTACAAGGTCCATGGACCTCTGATATTTTCTTTTGCTCATTCCAAAACTGAGTAAATATGAAGTCAGATTAGAGTCTCTTATGATATCACCATTTAAATTCACCATTTAGTGTTTCCCAAACTTGTCTCCTGTTAAGCATCGTCTAGGGCACTAACTTTCACATGCAGGTTTCTGGATCTCTCTGCAGTTCTGACTCAGTGGGTCTGGACCGGGGCCTCGGAATTGCTGGTCTCTAATAGGAGCTCAGATGATTCCTATGATCAGAAAAGTTGGAGAATATTCTTCTGAGTAATAAACTTCTAAATCAGATTAGCTAGGGAGCAAAGTAATCTTAAAAATTAATGAAAAAGGCCGGGCGCGGTGGCTCAAGCCTGTAATCCCAGCACTTTGGGAGGCCGAGACGGGCGGATCACGAGGTCAGGAGATCGAGACCATCCTGGCTAACACAATGAAACCCCGTCTCTACTAAAAATACAAAAAAATTAGCCGGGCGAGGTGGCGAGCGCCTGTAGTCCCAGCTACTCGGGAGGCTGAGGCAGGAGAATGGCGTAAACCCGGGAGGCGGAGCTTGCAGTGAGCCGAGATAGCGCCACTGCACTCCAGCCTGGGCGACAGAGCGAGACTCCGTCTCAAAAAAAAAAAAAAAAAAAAAAAAAATTAATGAAAAGTTTGATTTAGGGAGAATTTCTAATTTCCTATTGAAATATTTATTAAAATTCTTATTTTTATTTAATTAACTTATATATTTGATACGGAGTCTCGCTCTGTCACCCAGGCTGGAATGCAGTGGCGCAATCTCAGCTCACTGCAACCTCCACCTTTAAGTGATTCTCTGGCCTCAGCCTCCCAAGTAGCTGGGATTACAGGTGTACACCACTGCGCCTGGCTAATTTTTATATTTTTAGTAGAGACGGGGTTTCACCATGTTGGCCAGGCTGTTGTCGAACTCCTGACCTCAAGTGATCCACCCACCTCAGCCTCCCAAAGTACTGGGATTATAGGGGTGAGCCACTGCGCCTGAACAAGAATTTTTAGAACTAAGATAAAATGTGTTATTTATAGATTCAGCTTACTTTGATGAGTAGGGATAAATGATATGTAATTTATAACTCAGATGTTTCTATCTAGTAAATAGAAGGACTTGTTTTCTGGTTTCAGAATGCTTTCAGATATGTCACCTCATTTAATTTTTACAGTTCTTATTGCATATGTTGTCAGTCGATATATGAGAAAACAAACCCATAGTACATGACCTGCTCAAGGTCAAATTATTAATGACTGCTTCTAAAATCTTATGGGTGCTATAACCCCCATCTGATTTGTAACAGATGAATGGAATCTGAGTTATTGAGAATGAAACTGCTTGGTACATATCCTGCACCAGGCAGGCATCTAGTTCTTTGTCTCTGTGGACAGTGGGGAAAGACCGTGGCTGTCACCATCCTGTACCTGCAAGTCAAGGGCTATAGACTGCGCATAGCTTGAAGGAGCACTGACTTAAAGAGTAGTTTGAAGTAACAAAACTATGTCATTCTTCAGTTTAGAGTGCTATAAATCCAGAATAGGATACGCACACTCTTACCTTTTTTTATTAATTTGGACTTCTGCTAGATTCTTCTGTGATGTTTTATGGTGCAGGATACTTTTTTGAAATTTAAATAGCTATAATGTCAAGTTCATTTCATAATTATTCTACTTATGTGGCATTGATGATTTGTATTCATATGATAGTGACACCTCTGCCTCAGGCAGTCTACCTGAATAAATTTAGATAACCTTTAGAATATCAGAGAGTGATTTGAAAATGGTGGTACTTAAGCCTTTTATTGCTATTTTGGTTACTCTGTATAGCAAATTAAACTATCATTGGCTTATTAATAGGGTCTAAAAAGGCATTTCAATTGTTATTTTGTCTATAGTAACCAGATTCTTTTTTTGTTTTTTTTTTGAGATGGAGTCTCGCTCTGTCACCCAGGCTGGAGTGCAGTGGCGCAATCTCGTCTCACTGCAACTTCCACCTCCTGGGTTCAAGCGATTCTCCTGCCTCAGCCTCTTGAGTAGCTGGGATTACAGGCACACGCCACCACACCGGGTTAATTTTTTGTGTTTTAGTAGAGATGGGGTTTCACCGTGTTGTCCAGGCTGGTCTTGAACTTCTGAGTTCAGGCAATCCACCCATCTGGACCTCCCAAAGTGCTAGGATTACAGGCGTCAGCCACCATGCCTGGCCTAATTTTTGTATTTTTTTTTTTTTTTTTTTTGAGACGGAGTCTCACTCTGTCGCGGAGGCTGGAGTGCAGTGGCGCGATCTCGGCTCACTGCAAGCTCCGCCTCCCGGGTTCACGCCATTCTCCTGCCTCAGCCTCCTGAGTAGCTGGGACTACAGGCGCCCGCCACCGCGCCCGGCTAATTTTTTGTATTTTTAGTAGAGACGAGGTTTCACCGTGGTCTCGATCTCCTGACCTTGTGATCTGCCCGCCTTGGCCTCCCAAAGTGCTGGGATTACAGGCGTGAGCCACCGCACCCGGCAATTTTTGTATTTTTAGTAGAGATGGGGTTTCACCATATTGGTCAGGCTGGGCTCCCAACTCCTGACCTTAAATGATCTGTCTGCCTTGGCCTCCCAAAGTGCTGGGATTACAGGCATGAACCACCGTGCCAGCCTGCTTTTTTTTTTTTAATCTTTTTTTTAAAAAACAGCTTTTTGGCTGGGGATGGTGGCTAACGCCTATAATCGCAACACTTTGAGGGGCCAAGGCAGGAGGATTGCTTGAGGCCAGGAGATGGAGACCAGCCTTAGTGACAGAGTGAGAGCCCCATCTCTACAAAACTAAAAAATTCGTTGAGTATTGTGGCGCATGCTTGTAGTTCCAGCTACTTGAGAGGTTGAGGTGGGAGGATTGCTTGAGCCCAGGAGGTTGAGACTGCAGTGAGCCTTGATCATGCCACTGCACTTCAGCCTGGAGAACAGAATGAGACCCTGTCTCAAAAAAACAAAAAAAATCCAACTTTTTGTTTTGTTGATCCTTGGTATTGTTTTTGTTTCAATTTCGTTTATTTCTGCTCTGATCTTTATTGCTTCTTTTACTAATTTTGTGTTTGGCTCTTCCTTTTCTAGTTCTTTAAGATGTATTGTTAGGTTGTTTGTGAATTTTTTTTTTTTTTTTTTTGAGACGGTGTCTCGCTCTGTCGCCCAGGCTGGAGTGCAGTGGCCGGATCTCAGCTCACGGCAAGCTCCGCCTCCCGGGTTTACGCCATTCTCCTGCCTCAGCCTACCGAGTAGCTGGGACTACAGGCGCCCGCCACCTCGCCCGGCTAGTTTTTTGTATTTTTTAGTAGAAACGGGGTTTCACCGTGTTAGCCAGGATGGTCTCGATCTCCTGACCTCGTGATCCGCTCGTCTCGGCCTCCCAAAGTGCTGGGATTACAGGCTTGAGCCACTGCGCCCGGCCGAATTTTTTCTACTGTTTTGATGTGTAGGCACTTATAGGTATAAATTGTTTTCAGCTTTTAATTATTACAAAGAGTTGTTCCAGGGGACGTCCTTACTAACGTATCCTTTTCTACTTAGGTGAAATTTGTAAATGTTGCATTGTTATCCTAAAGAGCATAAATATTTTCAATTTTATTACAGATATCTCTCCAATATTATAACAGTTTACATACCCACCAGGAATAATATCGGATTTATTTTTTATTTTTTATTTTTTTTGAGATGGAGTCTCGCTCTGTTGCCCAGGCTGGAGTGCAGTGGCACGACCTTTTCTCACCACTTCTGCCTTCCAGGTTCAAGTGATTCTCCTGCCTCAGCCTCCCAAGTAGCTAGGACTACAGGTGTGCACCAGCATGCCTGGCTAATATTTGTATTTTTAGTAGAGATGAGGTTTCACTATGTTGGCCAGGCTGGTCTCAAACTCCTGACCTCATGATCTGCTCACCTCGGCCTCCCAAAGTGCTGGGATTACAGATGTGAGTCACCACGCGCGGCCTAATATCTGATTTTTAAAAGGCAATAATTAGCTTTGATGACAGGTAGTTTATCTGATTTTGAGACTGGACAATGACAAGGTTAAATTTCGACAATGGAAGCATGTACCCAGGTGTTTTGTCAGATACGTTGCATGGAAATGCCTGCAGTTAGGGAGATTGGTATGTATTGAATGCTTCTTTTAGCACATTTCAGTTGGACTGCGATGCAGCTCTTCAGCTCTTCATTGAAACACTGCTCCACAACACGAATGCCAGCCAAGGCCAGGGAGATGCAAGCACGGACTCTGCAAAGCAGCGGCATCCCAAACTCCTGGCCAAAGCCCTTGAGATGGTTCCTTTACTGACGAGCACAAAAGATTTGGTCATCAGTCTTAGTGGGATACTACATAAGGTAGACACACAGTGAAATGAGTTGGGTCATCTCAGTTATCCCTCCCACCCTCAATAATTAGATACGTTAATAACAAATTGGATGTATAAGTCTATATTTTTATCAACTTTTAATTTGAAATATTCTCTTGATTTCTATATTTTTAACACAGTTAAATATAATTTTCCCATTTTTCAAAATAGAAGTAGCTTTTCTTCCCCAGATTTTTGAAAACCTTACACATTCTTTGAATTTGTATGAGCTAGAAAGAAATGTATAAATCAGAACAGGCAATTTTCCTATAACCCCAATCCCTAGAGATAAAAATGTTAATAATGTGGTGTAGTAACTATCTTAAACTAAATATACTATTCTGTGACCCTCTTTTTTCACTTAACATATTGTCATTATATGTCAATACATATACATCTATCTCAAAAGAAACAATTTCTTTTTCACTATCCTGCCGGAAATGTCTTTTTTCTTTTTTTTTTTGAGACAAGGTCTTGCTCTGTTGCCCAGGCTGGAGTGCAGTGGTATGAATGTGACTCACTACAGCCTCTATGTCCTGGGCTCAAGTGATAGTCCAGCCTCAGCCTCCCAAGTAGCTGGGATTACAGGTGTGCACCATCATGCCTGGTTCATTTTTATATTTTTAGTAGAGACGGGATTTCACCATGTTGTCCAGGCTGTTTTCAAACTACTGGCCTCAAGCAATCCTCCCACCTTGGCCTCCTGAAGTACTAGGAATACAGAGGTGAGCCACCAGGCCTAGTGAAACATCATTTTTGACAGATGCATAACTATTATTCCATTATATGGATAAAACATGCTGTATTTAACCAGCCTTTTGTGGATAGACATTTAAATTGTTTTTTTGTTTTTGTTTTTGTTTTGAGATAGGGTCTCACTGTCACCTAGGCTGGAGTGCAGTGTTGTGAACATGGCTCATGGCAGCCTTGACTTCCTGGGCTCAACTGGTCCTTCTACCTCAGCCTCCCAGGTAGCTGGGACTATAGGTGCATGCCGCCATAATTTTATGGCAGTAATTTTTTTAATTGTTTTTAAAATTTTTTAATTTTTAAAAAATTTTTTGTGAAGATGAATCTCACTATGTTGTCCTGGCTGGGTAGATTTTATTATTATAAATGGTTGTAATTAATATCTTCATACATGTTTTTATACTTTTGTCTGATTTTTTTATTTTTTTTAAGAGAAGGGGGTCTCGCTATTTTGCGCAGGTTGGCCTCTAACTCCTGGGCTCAGGTGATCCTCTTGCTTCAGCTTCCTGAGTAGCTGGAACTACAGGGACTATACCTGGTATAGTATATAGCTGAGTATTTGTTTAGGAGATCTTCTGATCTGAGAATTGGAATGTTTGGTCAGGGGGTAGTTTAATGGAGCAATGAAGGTGAATGGCAGGGAAATAAATTTTTTTTTTTTTGAGATGGAGTTTTGCTCTTGTTGTCCAGGCTGGAGTCTAATGGCGCAGTCTCGGCTCCCTGCAAACTCTGCCTCCCGACTTCTCATGCCTCAGCCTCCCAAGTAGCTGGGATTACAGGCGTGCGCCACCACATCCAGCTAATTTTTTGTATTTAGGAGTGATACGGTTTCACCATGTTGGTCAGGCTTGTCATGAACTCCTGACCTCAGGTGATCCACCTGCCTTGGCCTCCCAAAGTGCTGGAATTACAGGCATGAGCCACTGTGCCCAGCTTGGAAATAAGATTTTAAGCCTGAAATAAATATTTCAGTTTTATATTTTGCTTGTAATTCAGCCCAAAATTACATAGATTGCTCAAATTTTCTAGGTATAATATTTCATCTTCCCACTTTGTTCAGTGTTGTTTTTCACATGACTTTTGTTGGCATTTTAAAAATAGGCCAGCTTGAGGAACATAGTAAGAACTTGTCACTACAAAAAATTTTTTAAAATTAGGTGGGCCTAATGGTATGTGCCTGTAATCCCAGCTATTTGGGAAGCTGAAGCGGGGAGGATTACTTGAGCCCAGGAAGTCAAGGCTGCAGTGAGTTGTTATTACACCACTGCACTCCAGCCTGGGTGACAGAGCGAGACTGTCTCAAAAATAAAATAAAAAGAAAAAGTAATTGTGTGTGGGTAGAAAGAAACAAAGAACAAAGAGAAGACTGTTTTTTGTTGTTGTTGTTTTGTTTTGTTTTTTTGAGATGAAATCTCACTCCGTTGTCCAGGCTGGAGTGCAATGGCATGATCTTGGCTCACTGCATCCTCTGCCTCCTGGGTTCAAGCGATTCTCCTGCCTCTGCCTCCTGAGTAGTTGGTACTACAGGCATGCACCACCACACTGGCTACTTTTTGTATTTTTAGTAGAGATAGGATTTCACCATGTTGGCCAGGCTGGTCTCAAATGCCTGACCTCAGGTGATCTGTGTGCCTTAGCCTCCCAAAGTGTTGGGATTACAGGCATGAGCCACTGTACCCAGCCTGACATCCTTTCTTTTTATGTTAGTATATGTACATATGCCACACAATTAATTCTTGCACTATAGTATATAGTTAGAGCTAAAACAGAATCCTTTGAGAAACTTGCTTGGAGGCCCACAGTTTTACTCGTGTCATTTCTAAGAAAAGCATCAGTTTCTTTCTGTTCTAATTTATCCCATTGTAAATGGAAGAAATGGAACTTTAATTTCAAAATCTTATAAAATTTTGACCATATCCCTACCCTTTCTATGTTTTTAGTATCTTAAGAACTTCCTTCTTATTTTTGAGACAGAGTCTGGTTCTTTTGTTCAGGCTGGAGAGGCAGTGGCATGATCTCAGCTCACTGTAACCTCCACTTCCCAGGTTCAAGCGATTCTCCTGTCTCAGCCTCCCAGGTAGCTGGGACTACAGGTGCATGCCACCACACCCAGCTAATTTTTGTATTTTTGGTAGAGATGGGGTTTCACTGCATTGGCCAGGCTGGTTTTGAACTCTTGACCACCTGCCTTGGCCTCCCAAAGTGCTGGAATTACAGGCAAGAGCATCCTTCTTTATTAATACTGCCTTGTGCAGCTTTTAAAAACAGCCTTTGAGACCTTTTTTAGCATGTATGTTTATCCTCACAGGTAATTTTAGAGGTGAGAAAATTGTAGCTCTTTTTTTTTTATTTTTATTATTATTATTTTTATTTTTTGAGACGGAGTCTCACTCTGTTGCCCAGGCTGGAGTGCAGTGGCACGATCTCGTTTAACTGCAAGCTGCGCCTCCCAGGTTCATGCTCCTGGGTTCACGCCATTCTCCTGCCTCAGCCTCCTGAGTAGCTGGGTCAACAGGTGCCTGCCACCATGCCTGGCTAATTTTTTTTTGTATTTTTTAGTAGAGACGGGGTTTCACCGTGTTAGCCAGAATGGTCTCAATCTCCTGACCTCGTGATCTGCCGGCCTCGGCTTCCCAAAGTGCTAGGATTACAGGCGTGAGCCACCACATCTGGCCGGTTGTAGCTCATTTTTAAGGGAGTAATTAATTTAACATTGTAGTGCAATGATGTTTTTATATTTGTAATCCGTGCTGATGATTGTAATTGAATGAAACTTCAACATGGCAAAGTCTTATCAAGTTTTGATACATTTTTGTTTTTATACAGTTGGATCCTTATGACTATGAAATGATTGAAGTTGTCCTGAAAGTTATAGAACGAGCTGATGAAAAGATAACCAATATTAATATTAATCAGGTATAACAAATATATCAAAGATGTAAAAATCATCTTTCTGCTTTTAATTGGATCATAAATCATATCATTATTCAGGGCCTTTCCAGATTATCCACTGAATTCCTTTTAAACTCTGTGGTTTATTTTAGGTTTTTAAAAATCTTTACAAATCTTTAAAAAAGGGAAAAGATTTTCATGACATTCCTATTTTATCACTTATCTTCATCCTGTTTTTGCTGTTTTGAGGTGATTTAAATAACCTCTCCTGCTGTTGAAGAGTATGAAGTCACTACAGAACTAATTGTGAAGAGTTAAGGCAACATTTGCCATGTAGGAAGTGAAAAAGGCCATGGAGCTGAGAGTTAGGTCAGATTTGTGTATTAATGAGTAGGTCCAAGACCTACTCAATTGTGTCTCATTACTTTCATTAACTTCTTCATCGTTTCTGAATTTTGGTCATAGTGGCTTTTATACTTTTTAATTTGATTTTAGAAATTAATATTTTAGAAATATTTTAATATTTTAATAAGACTTATTATATAAGAAAATATATCAATTCAAAAGATTATACAAAGTTTCCTAATAGAAAATATAAACATAAGAAAAATAAGAGTGTAGAGAATTAATTTAGATCTGTAGCCTCTATATTTAAAATGAAATCAAGTATTTTGAATTATATCTCAAATTATTTGAAGAGCAGATAATCAACTGTCAAGCTCTCATTTACAAAACATCCTACCAGCAACAGGGCACCAGTGGTTTCTGCTCATAGGATTCCTTTAATGATTGTAATACATTATAGTTTAGATGAATAACGTTAAAGGGAATACTAGAAAAGGTTTTGATCTTCTTTCTGAAAACAAGATGGTCTCAGGAATGGAAACTTTTGATGGTATAGTGTTAGATGATTTTATGACAGTTTAGGATTGGGTTACTCTTACTGGACAAAAGTGTTTTATTTTAATATAGGCGTTGAGTGTTCTGAAACATTTGAAGTCATACAGAAGAATTTCTCCTCCCGTGGATCTGGAATATCAGTATATGTTGGAACATGTCATAACTTTGCCATCAGCTGCCCAAACTAGACTGCCTTTTCACCTGATATTCTTTGGCACAGCACAGAACTTCTGGAAAATTCTCTGTATGTGTTCATTAACTTTTTATGAATTTTACTGGATAGCCAAATTTTTTTTCTTAAGCAAATCATACTCTCCTTGTTTCCTTTCTAGCTACAGAACTCAGTGAAGAATCTTTCCCAACATTGCTCTTAATTTCTAAATTAATGAAGGTAATGGCTTAAAACATTGTAAGACATTTCTGTATCCTGTAATTAATTCTGACCCTGTGTAGATTTTTCTGCTGCTTTCATGTAAAACCTTATATGTGAATATGTGCTTCAGCCATAACCTTCCTTTTCTTTGAAGTTCTCTCTGGACACTCTCTACGTGTCTACAGCAAAACATGTTTTTGAAAAAAAACTGAAGCCAAAGCTCCTGAAGTTAACACAAACTAAATCCTCAACATTGATTAACAAGGAAATAACTAAGATCACGCAGACCATTGAATCCTACTTACTCTCTATAGTCAACCCAGAGTGGGCTGTAGCTATTGCCATCAGCCTTGCCCAGGATATCCCCGAAGGTAAGAGGTCTTCTTTTAAAATTGTAGTAAAAAGAAAAAAAAAAGTACTCTTTTTGCATCTTCAAGAAGAAGCAGGATGGTAGTTTTGAAATGTATGTGCCTGCTCTCTTCACTGTGGTGAATGCTGAAACGCTCACGGGCAAGGAGGCAGGCACTTTCCAACTTGTCCTTGTGCCTTCTTTGGGGTGTGACCTTTGCTAGGAATAAGCAGTGATGGGTACTTCCTAATATCCAGTCACACTTTCTTTTTCTTTTTTTTTTTTTTTGAGACGGAGTCTTGCTCTGTCACCAGGCTGGAGTGTAGTGGCGTGATCTCAGCTCACTGCAACCTCCACCTCCCGGGTTCAAGTGATTCTTCTGCCTCAGTCTCCCGAGTAGCTGGGACTACAGGTGCGCGCCACCATGCCCAGCTGATTTTTGTGTTTTTAATAGAGACGGGGTTTCGCCATGTTGGCCAAGATGATCTCAATCTCTTGACCTCGTGATCCACCCGCCTCGGCCTCCCAAAGTGCTGGGATTACAGGTGTGAGCCACCACACCTGGCCCAATCACACTTTCAATGAGGAATCTTTAGATAGTCTCACATAACCAGACAGGTGCACAAGCACAGGCACTTACTGCTACATTTTTGGTTGTAACAAAAGTTGAAAATGACTTTTAAAAGAATGCTCAAGTCAGGAACTGGTTAGAAAATAGGGTGTGTTCATAGAACGAAATATTATGAGGCTGATTTGGAAAGATATCCAAGATATGAAGTGAGAATAGCAAATTGTACTAGAATATGTATGGTATTACCCATTAGGGTTAAGATGCACATGCAAGCATGTGTGAACACAGACTGACACACACACACATAGAAAACTCCTGGAAGGCATATAAGAATCTAGAGAATAGGAATGGAAGCCTCTGTCGGCTTTTTTTTTTTTTTTTTGAGACAGAGTCTTGCTCTGTCGCCCAGGCTGGAGTGCGGTAGCGAGATCTTGGCTCACTGTAAGCTCCGCCTCCTGGGTTCACGCCATTCTCCGGCCTCAGCCTCCCGAGTAGCTGGGACTACAGGCGCCCTCCACCTCGCCCGGCTAATTTTTTTTGTATTTTAGTAGAGACGGGGTTTCACCGTGTTAGCCAGGCTGGTCTCGATCTCCTGACTTCGTGATCCGTCTGTCTCGGCCTCCCAAAGTGCTGGGATTACAGGCGTGAGCCACCGCGCCCTGCCTTTTTTTTTTTTTTTTTTTTTTTTTTTTGACGGAGTCTTGCTCTGTCGCCCAGGCTGGAGTGCAGTGGCGTGATCTCGGCTCACTGCAACCTCTGCCTCCTGTGTTCAAGTGCTTCTCCTGCCTCAGCCTCCCGAGTAGCTGGGACTACAGGCGTGTGCGACCATGCCCAGCTAATTTTTGTATTTTTAGTAGAGACAGGGTTTCTCCATGTTGGCCAGGCTGGTCTCCAACTCCTGACCTCAGGCGATCCACTTGCCTTGGCCTCCCAAAGTGCTGGGATTACAAATGTGAGCCACTGCACCCAGCCATGAGTATGCATTTTTGTAATTTTTAAAAGGTTGCTAATTTGACCAAAATACATTTTCTTGAAAAGATTAAGATTTGCCTGTAAATCTTTATTTATTTATTTTTTTAGGTTCCTTCAAGATGTCTGCTTTGAAGTTCTGCCTTTATTTAGCTGAGAGATGGCTGCAGAATATCCCATCACAGGTGTGTCTGAACTATCAGATTGGTGGCTTCTCTTCTTCCTAATTAAATTGTACTAGCTTATTTTACCTTCTCATGCTGCCCTGATGCCTAAAATGGAGAAGGAAGACCAAAGCTTTATGTAGATGCTTAGGAACATAACTGAGGAAGGGAGGGATTGTGATTGATAAAGATGGATGCTTGGCTTCAACTGAGACTTATAAAGTAAGAGTTTCTTTTTGCTTGGAATTGTTTAAAAGGATGAAAAACGTGAAAAAGCCGAGGCTTTGTTGAAGAAGCTTCATATCCAGTACCGGCGATCAGGCACAGAAGCTGTGCTCATAGCCCACAAGCTGAACACTGAGGAATATTTAAGAGTGATCGGAAAGCCAGCACATCTCATTGTCAGTCTCTACGAACATCCTAGCATCAATCAAAGAATTCAGAATTCGTCTGGCACAGATTATCCTGGTGAGGACAAAACTTTTTTTTTGTTGTCCAAGAAAAGCTATTATTTTGATTCCCAGTTTTATGTATATATGTACGTGTACATATATATTACATATATATGCTTATATATGTATATGCTTAAACATACTTATGTGATGCATGTGCATATATACACATACACATATAAGTATTCAATATAAGTATTTAAAACCTGAGTTTTTCTTTTAATTCTTTATTTTGAATATCTTAGATATTCATGCAGCAGCTAAAGAAATAGCTGAAGTCAATGAAATTAATTTGGAAAAAGTCTGGGACATGTTGTTGGAAAAATGGCTATGCCCTTCAACAAAACCTGGTGAAGTAAGTACTTGCTGCCCAAGAGTTGAGTATGCACCGATGACTTCTTCTCAAAGGCTAAATATTTATCCCACATGATAACGGCCTTCTAATTAGGAGCACAGACTCTTCAAAGAAGGAACTTTGTTTCGTTTTGTTTTTGAGACAGAATCTTGCTCTGTTGCCCTGGCTGGAGTGCAATGGCGCAATCTCTGCTCACTACAACCTCCGCCTCCTGGGTACAAGCGATTCTCCTGTCAGCCTCCTGAGTAGCTGGGATTACAGGTGCCCGCTACCCCGCCCGGCTGATTTTTGTATTTTTGGTAGAGACGGGGTTTCACCATGTTGGTCAGGCTAGCCTCGAACTCCTGACCTCATGATCCTCCTGCCTCAGCCTCCCAACGTGCTGGGATTACAGGCGTGAGCCACTGCGCCTGGCCTCTTTTGTTTGTTTTTTACAGACAGAGTCTCACTCTGTCACCCTGGCAAGTGCAATGGCGCAATCATGGCTTACTGCAGACTTGAACTCCTAGGTTCAAGCAATCCTCCCCACCTCAGCCTCCTGAGTAGCCGGGACTACACATGTGCATCACCATGTGTGGCTAATATTTTGTTTGTTTGTTTGTTTGTTTTGTAGAGACAGGGTGTCTCACTCTGTTGGCTGGGCTGGTCTCCAACTCCAGGCCTCAAATGATCTTCCCACCTTGATTTCCCAAAGTGCTGGGATTACAGGCATAAACCACTGTGCCTGTCTGGAACTTTTGTTCATTTTATTACCCTCTGTTATCTGATAAGTTTTAAAGAGATTGTTTACTTTTTTTTTTTTTTTTTGGATACAGAGTTTTACTCTGTCACCCAGTCTGGAGTGCAGTGGCGCGATCTCAGCTCATGGCAGCCTCTGCTGAGGTTCAAGAGATTCTCCCTCCTCAGCTCCCGAGTAGCTGGGATTACAGGCGTGTGCCACTATGCCCAGCTAATTTTTGTATTTTTAGTAGAGATGGGGTTTCACCATGTTGGCCAAGCTGGTCTCAAACTCCCGACCTCAGGTGTTCCACCACGCCTGGCCTGAGGTTGCTTGCTTTTTGTTTACATATTTTGTAGCTGTTTTACCTTTCAATTGATGATTTCAGATGCTGTCTTATATGAAAGAAATGGCCTCCTCTTTTATTCAAAATCATGTGGTTAAGTTTTTGTTTTGAAATAATTTAAAATGTACAGAAAAGTGCAAAAATAGTAAAAAAAATTCCTATATATACCTTTCACCCATATCCATGAATTTTTAACATTTTGTCATATTTGCTTCATCTCTCCTCTATAATTGATATACATAATATTTTTCTAAACCATTGAAGAGTAAATCACATGTGGCATCCCCCTTTGCCCCCTAAATATTTTAAGGGTATATTTCCCAAGAACAGGATTTTCTCTTATCCAACCATAATATAATTATAAAAATCAGAAATTTAATGGTGATATAATTGAATTTATGGTCCATTTTACAGTTATACCAATTGTCCTAATAATGTTTTTTATAGCAGTTTTCTCCTCCAGGTCTAGGATCTTGTCTAGGACTATGCTTTGCATTTGTTGGTCATGTCTCTAGTCTGCTTTTTTTTTTCTGACACAGTCTGGCTCCATTGCCCAGGCTGGAGTGCAGTAGTGCAATCTCAGCTCACTGCAACCCCCACCTCCTGGGTTCAAGCGAGTCTCATGTCTCAGCCCCCCGAGTAGCTGGGATTACAGGTGCCCACCACCATGCCTAGCTAATTTTTGTATTTTTAGTAGAGATAGGTTTTCACCATGTTGGCTGGGCTGGTCTCGAACACCTGGCCTCATATGTCCTTCTACCTCAACCTCCCAAAGTGCTGGGATTACAGGCGTGAGCCACCACGCTTGGCCTCTAGTCTGTTTTAATCTACAACAGTTCTGTGACTTTTTCTTGTCTTTTATGATGACATTTTTGAAGAGTATAATCCAGCTGTTTCATAAGCTGCCCTCCAATTTGGGCTTGTCTAATACTGCCTCATGATAAGATTCAAATTACTTATTTTTAACATCATACTGCATAAGTTGTATTGTGCCCTCCTCAGGGTATGACATTTGGAGGCGCATGAGGTCCCTTTGCCCTCATAGTTGATGTTAATTTAGATAACTTGGTTAAGGTGTTGTCTGTTTGTCTACTCCATAATTGCTATTTTTCCTTTTGCAATTATTAGAGGAAATATTTTGGGATGATACAATATTCGATGCCTCTCCCAACTCCTTTCCTCTACCCCTGCATACCCTGATTTATTGATGTTTTTGAAGAGCACAGGCCAGCCGGTTTATAAAATGTTTCATTTTGGGTCTGCTAATGTTTCCTGTTATTTGATTCAGGTTGTGTGCTTTTGGCAAGAATACTGTATAGGTGATGTGTTACTTTCAAAGGATCACACCAGGAAGCGCATAATGTCAGTTTTTCAGAAATAGCATCATTAACATCTAAAATTTAAGATAGGATTCAGCAAATCCAGATCTTCTGTATCATTTCTTCTGAATTTTCAGGCAGAACTTAAGGTAGAGTCTATAATTCCTCCTATATCCACCTAGGCAGATATTCTTGGGGGAACAAAATCTATTTGTAAACAAATAGTGTAATTAACATGATATTAGAGTTTTGTTTGTTTGTTAGAGCAATGGCATGATCTCAGTTCACTACAGCCTCCACCTCCCCGGCTTAAGTGATTCTCGTGCCTCAGTCTCCAGAGTAGCTGGGACGCCTGTAGTCCCAGCTACTTTCAAAAAATTACCTGGCCAGGCACGGTGGCTCATGCCTGTAATCCCAGCACTTTGGGAGGCCGAGGTGGGCGGATCACGAGGTCAGGAGATCAAGACCATCCTGGCGAACACGGGGAAACCCCGTCTCTACTGAAAATACAAAAAAAATTAGCCGGGTGTGGTGGTGGGTGCCTGTAGTCCCAGCTTCTAGGGAGGCTGAGGCAGGAGAATGGCGTTAACCCGGGAGGTGGCAGAGCTTGCAGTGAGCGGAGATCGCGCCACTGCACTCCAGCCTGGGCGACAGAGCGAGACTGCGTCTCAAAAAAAAAAAAAAAAAAAATTACCTGTGCCTGGCTAATTTTTTTAGTATTTTTAGTGGAGATGGGTTTTCGCCATGTTGCCCAAACTAGTCTCAAACTCCTGAGCTTAGGTGATTCACCCACCTCGGCCTCCCAAAGTCCTGGGATTACAGGTGTGAGCCACTGCACCCGGCCACCATTAGGTTTTTAATTAGCAATTTTTATATCATTTGGCATTTGATTCAACAACGATTTTTAAAGTATTTACCAAGAGCATGGACTGTGCTTCAGTGGAAACAGGAGTTAGAAACCTATCTTGGCCACGTAGAATATGTGGTTGAGTTTTAGAAACCAGCCTTTACAGATGTTTTAATTTATATGTAAGTTCAAGGTACACACTGAAAGTTCCTTGAGGCCAGAAACTGCATGTATACATAGCACCTAGCACA
This sequence comes from Macaca mulatta, assembly GCF_049350105.2. Lineage (NCBI taxonomy): Eukaryota > Metazoa > Chordata > Mammalia > Primates > Cercopithecidae > Macaca > Macaca mulatta. The sequence goes on from NC_133416.1 coordinate 129,984,435, forward strand.
GTACTTTGTAAATCCCAATAGATATATACTGAATTAACATATGGTTCATTTAAAATTCATGGAGTCTTTTCCTTTTAAAAATTATATAATATGGGGCTCGGCAAGGTAGCTCGTACCTGTAACCTCAGCACTTTGGGAGGCCGAGGTAGGAGGATTGTTTGAGGCCAGGGGTTTGAGACCAGCCTGAGCAACATAGCAAGACCTCCATCTCTACAAAAATTTTAAAAACTAGCCAGGTGCCATGGTGTGCACCTGTGGTCCCAGCTACTTGGGAGGCTGAGGCAAGAGGATTGCTTGAGTATAGGAGCTTGAGGCTGCAGTGAGCTGTGGTTGTGCCACTGTACTCTGGCCTGAGTGACAGAGTTAGACCCTGTCTCCAAAAATAAAAATAAATCAAAATAAAAATCCAAGGCATGCAAGCTCCAGGAGGACAGGAACATCTGCTTTATTTACTCAGGCAATCCATATACTTAGAACTGTGCCTATCATATAGTAAGTGCTCAGTGAATATTTGTTGAGTGAACAGATGTGAGTAGACCCATCATTCAAGCAGAAATCTTTTCATAGAAAAGTAATCATTTATGTTATAATTTTTCTATGTAAACATAATCTTGTATATTAGGTTTTTTTACCTAATAGATTTTCAGAGAGATGTTTATTTAGTCATAAACTTTTCGGTTTTTGACCTTTTTTTCCTACCTTTTCAAAGAAACCATCAGAATTATTTGAACTTCAAGAAGATGAAGCCCTACGAAGGTACTCTTTTCCTTTACTTGTATTCACCTATATCATGATGCAAAATAGAAATTTTACCAGTACGTTTTTCAGCAGTTGATTTTTTTAAAGGGCTTTCTTGATAAAACTCGGGTTAGAGTCTATGAGATGAATCAGTTCATTAATACATGGCTAGGAGTCTCTCCAGTGGAAAACATCAGAGCCAGCCAAGATCTAGAATTTCTGAACTCCTACGAGGGCGAGGGTTCCTAGCACACCTTTAACTGGAAGGTGCCTCTCAAGCAAAAGAGACTTCTTTCTTAGCTAGGACTTTGGCCCCAGACCTCTTTATGTTCTCTTACCATGCTAAACTGGGTTGGTTCAGATATAGGCTTTTTGCTCTTCTAACCTGTGACTGAGACCTAGTAAGGCGCATTGATTTTATCTAATGTGCTAGGTCTGATTGGTCATGGCTTGTATTCTTGAGAAGACTCTTATCTGGGCCCAAGTCAGAATGAATGTAGCAATCCATTAATGATGCCTGGCACAGGCTTGGATAAGGAAGCATGGTGGCTCACATGTCAGCCAGCTTTTTGTCTTTCTAACCTAAACCAAAAGTAGGCCAAGTGGCCTGGGAGGCCCTGTGTCCAACCTCAGCCTTGGAGAACTGATAGAAAAGACATGGAAAGACAACCCCAAGAAATGGATTCCTTCTGGTTTGGAGCAAGCAGAGCTGTCTTAACCACCCATACCATGCCCTCTTTCCCTCTGAACCCCCACCTTGGCCTCATTTAGTCTTTTAAGGGAAGGGCCACCTTTGTTCAAACAAGAGGTAGCTGCTGGTATGTCTACCTGAACTAGCCACATGGAAAGTCTTGGAGGGAAACGATTTAAAGAGAGGAGAGAAAAAGGAAATCCCAAAAGGCTACTTAATGCAAAATTCATAACGTGCTCCTTTTTCCACTAAAAGCTCTGCCCCACCCCTCCTCCAGCCGGCCTGATTCATCCTCCCTTCCCAGAGAGGGGCCAGCCTGCCCTGGGTCTGGAGGTTGAAATGGGCCGCTAACAAGGTCCTGCATACCAAACACAGAATTTCCCATGTGTAGCATTCAAGAGACTTTACAGCTACGGTTTGTATTAATTTCTTAAATAGAATTTAAGGGACCAGAGATTGACTGGCTATTCTATAGATGAGGAAGCTGAAGCCTGGCATCTGTTGCATGTATTATCATCTTTAGCAATGAAAGAACTCAAGAAAAGATTGAGCATTCTTTAAAGGGGGAAGCACCAATGTCATTGACCCATTATCCTTCTGATCTGCCTTTGAATTGTTTAATGACCGTTCCATGGATGATAAGTCTGTTGTTTTGGTAATCCATCACTAAATTTTAAAATAACTGTAATTAAAAATTTTTTTCCAGAGTGCAGTATCTCCTCCAGTCTCGTCCAATTGATTATAGTTCAAGAATGCTGTTTGTATTTGCAACATCAACTACAACCGTAAGCTCTAGAAACTTAATCCAAACTCTTCTGTGCATCTCAGCTTAACATTTTTTCCTGTTTATTTACCATGCTTGATTGCATTAACAGATGATTCAGATAATGCTCACATACATATGTATTCTAAGTCTGTCTAATCTCCTAAGCAAGCATTGTCTTTTGCACCATGCTCCATTTAGTGCTGGCCTCTGCAACATCTGCTTAGCATGCTGAATGATGCACCTATTGACAGTTTCCACTGGCTGTCTGCATTCACAGTGGTTAACTCCCTGGTCAGTCCACATTCCTGAAGCCAGGAGCCAAACAAACTGGCCACGAACAAGTCTCCACCATGGCCTAATCCGACTGCGTGCTCTGGTCAGACCACCCCTTCTGCCCTCTAAATTCTAGCTAGATTGAACTTGCAATTTCCCCTAACGGCAACATGACCTGTAGCTTCAGGTTCTTGCCTGTAGAAATGTCCTCTGAGGCAACTGGAGCAGAGAGAGGAGAAGGGGGTGGAGCCAGTAGTAGGCAAATGATTCTCAGAGAAAAGGAAGAAAAGGAAGTCTGAGGTGCTGATTTTAAAGTCCCATGACAAAAAGGAAAAAGCCACCCCTTATTTTCTCTGCATGTAAAGACTTATGACCTAAAAATGGTATTCCATGAAAGGTGGCTAGTGCAGCTCACAGCTCAGCTGTGTCCATGCTTTTACTTGCAGTCTGCCTTATGTGTACTTCCCATTAATTAGTATTAGCATGTGTTCAAATGGGAATTCACATTAGTATGATATACAGTAATCCCTCCATATCTGTGGGAGGCCTGGTTCCAGGACCCCCAAGGATACCAAAATCTGAGGACGCTCAAGTCTTTTATATAAAATGGTGTCGTATTTGCATGTCACCTACACACATCCTCCTATGTACCTTAAATCATCTCTAGGTTACTTATAACGCAATGCCTGCAAATCACTTCATCCCCATGGATTCAGTGTAGTACTTGGCATACAGCAAATTCATGTTTGGTTTTTAGAACTTTGTGGAATTTTTTTTTTTCTTGAATATTTTTGATACACTGTTAGGTTGATTCCATGAATACAGAACCCACAGAAACTGGGGGCCAACTGTGGATCCAAAAGTTGAGGTTTAGTAAAATTAATTTTTACTGCTTCATCAAGAACATTTTTTTTTTTTTTGAGATGGAGTCTTGCTCTGTTGCCCAGGTCAGAGAGCAGTGGCACAATCTTGGCTCACCACAACCTCTGCCTCCTAGGTTCAAGTGATTTTCCTGCCTCAGCCTCCTGAGTAGCTGGGATTACAGGCACATGTCACCATGCCTGGCTAATTTTTGTATTTTTAGTAGAGACGGGGTTTCACCATGTTGACCTGGCTGGTCTTGAACTCCTGACCTCAGGTGATCCACCCGCCTCGGACTCCCAAAGTGTTGGGATTACAGGCGTGAGCCACTACACCCAGCCCATCAAGAATATTTTTTTTTTTTTTTTTTTTTTGAGACAGAGTCTGGCTCTGTTGCCCAAGCTGGAGTGCAGTGGCTGGATCTCGGCTCACTGCAAGCTCCACCTCCTGGGTTTACGCCATTCTCCTGCTTCAGCCTCCCGAGTAGCTGGGACTACAGGCACCCGCCACCTCACCCGGCTAGTTTTTTTGTATTTTTTTAGTAGAGATGGGGTTTCACCATGTTAGCCAGGATGGTCTCGATCTCCTGACCTCGTGATCCGCCTGTCTCGGCCTCCCAAAGTGCTGGGATTACAGGCTTGAGCCATCGCGCCCGGCCAAGAATATTCTTAAGTGAAATTTGTCTTTGTTTTTTTGTTTGTTTTGTTTTGTTTTTTGAGACAGAGTCTCACTCTGTCGCCCAGGCTGGAGTAGTGCAACAGTGTGATCTCGGCTCGCTGCAACCTCCACCTCCAGGTTCAAGTGATTCTCCTGCCTCAGCCTCCTGAGTAGCTGGGATTACAGGCACGTGCCACCACACCTGGCTAAGTTTTGTATTTTTAGTAGAGATAGGGGTTTCACCATGTTGATCAGGCTGGTCTTGAACTCCTGACCTCGTGATACACCTGTCTTAGCCTCCCAAAGTGCTGGGATTACAGGCGTGAGCCACTGTGCCCGGCCATGTCTTTGGTTTTCAATACTGCCAGAGCATGCCTGTAAACACAAGGGTTACAACAACAGTTGGGGGCCCTGCCTCCATTCTGCCTGCAATTTCACCCACCATTGCTTTTGCACAGTTAGTGCAAATATCAACACAGTGTAAAGGCAAATAACATCTTAGTGTCATGAAAACAGCTTTGACCCTTTCCCTCCTGAAGGAGTCTCCGGAATGCTCCTCCAGGGGTCCATGGGCCACATGTTAAGAACCACTGTTACAGTGCATTCCATAACTGCAGAGATTGACTTTTCATTTTAAAATAATGACGTTGTTTATGTTGCCTATGTTGAAACTCATTTACCCAACTACAATGTGCAGGTGTTCAACTCTCCAAACCTCTTTTGGTTTTGCAGACATTAGGTATGCACCAGTTAACTTTTGCCCATAGAACTCGAGCTCTTCAGTGTCTCTTCTATTTGGCTGACAAGGAAACTATAGAATCACTCTTTAAAAAACCCATTGAAGAAGTGAAGTAAGTAGAAATGTTTAAATTGTAATAAATAGGAAACACATCATTTTTTGGAGCTGTACCTTTTAAGCCCTGAATTCAGAAGAGCGTAGTAGAGTAGCTGTGTGAATACAGTTCTGTTGCCTTGAATATCCTTGACATTTTGGCAAAGGGAAAATAGGGCTTTGAGAACATCTTGTTTCCATCGTTTCTTGGAGGCATTTAGAAACTCAATGTTTTGTTTATCTTGTTCAAATTGATTTCTATCTAATGTTATTATATATTCAGGGAATATATTTAGAAGTCCAAAATGGACATTTAAAACAAACTGGCCTAATATTTCCATATGGTAGTTTTTATTTTAAATGTAAATGTGACCTATGAGAATGATTCTTAGAAACATTTCTGTTTTCCAGATCTTATCTGAAATGTATAACTTTTCTGGCATCATTTGAGACTTTGAATATCCCCATCACATACGAATTATTTTGCAACAGTCCTAAGGAAGGAATGATTAAGGGCCTGTGGAAGAACCACAGCCACGAGTCCATGGTAGGTACACCTCACTGCCGCATTCCCAATTCCCTGCCCCTACTCAGAATCCTGAAAGAGAAAACCAGGAACAGTCTTTTTTTTGTTTTTGTTTTTTTTTAGACAGAGTTTTGCGCTGTTGCCAAGGCCACAGTATAGTGGCGTGATCTCAGCTCACTGCAGTCTCTGTCTCCTGGGTTCAAGCCTCAGCCTCCCAAGTAGATGGGATTATAGGCATCTGCCCACCACACCTGGCTAATTTTTGTATTTTTAGTAGAGCTGAGGTTTCACCATGTTGGCCAGGCTGGTCTCAAATTCCTGATCTAAGGTGATCCACCCACCTGGGCCTCCCAAAGTGCTGGGATTACAGGCGTGAGCCACTGCGCCCGACCGGAACAGTATTTATCCCTGAACAACTCTACTGCTCTGAGACCTTTCTACTCTCCTGTCCCAGTGTGTGGATGGATAAAGCAATGTGGAAGGTCCTTTTACCTCTTTTGCCTTAAGGTCCACCAGTTAAAGTCATCCCTGCCAACCAGAGAGAGTACTTCTATAATCCCTTCCACAGCTTATCCTTATCTGTACAGGGAGAGGAGACTGTCCGGTAGAGAGAGGATATCGTTTATCTTCTTCTTAGTTGCCTATGGGAATTTAGTCTCTGAGGCAGTGGAGGCTGGGGCAGGAAGGTTTTTTGGTCCAACAGGCAAACTTTTTCAATAGAAGAAAGAAAGGGGGAGATGTCTGAGGTGGTGTCTTGAGTCCGTGATAGCAAGAAAAAGAATCTCTTTTTTGGCCGGGCGCGGTGGCTCAAGCCTGTAATCCCAGCACTTTGGGAGGCCGAGACGGGCGGATCACGAGGTCAGGAGATTGAGACCATCCTGGCTAACACGGTGAAACCCCGTCTCTACTAAAAAATACAAAAAACTAGCCGGGCGAGGTGGCGGGCGCCTGTAGTCCCAGCTACTCGGGAGGCTGAGGCAGGAGAATGGCGTAAACCCGGGAGGCGGAGCTTGCAGTGAGCCGAGATCGCGCCACTGCACTCCAGCCTGGGTGACAGAGCCAGACTCTGTCTCAAAAAAAAAAAAAGAATCTCTTTTTTGTTGTTTCTTTCATTAGGAAGATGGGGGCCTTCAATAGACATTCGCAGATTAGAAGCACATTTTGTGGCCGGGTGCGGTGGCTCATGCCTGTAATCCCAGTACTTTGGGAGGCCAAGGCGGGTGGATCACCTCAGGTCAGGAGTTCAAGACCAGCCTGGCCAACATGGTGAAACCCCGTCTCTACTAAAAATACAAAATTAGCCAGGCGTGATGGCGGCCACCTGTAATCCCAGCTGCTCAGGAAGCTAAGGCAGGAGAATTGCTTGAACCCGGGAGGTGGAGGTTGCGGCGAGCTAAGATCATGCCACTGCACTCCAGCCTGGGCAACGGAGTGAGACTCCATCTCAAAAAAAAAAAAAAAAAAAGCAGCATATTTTGTATTAAGCTGCCCTACTTTTCCAAAGATGGCTTGATTTACTGGTTTGTTGGAGCAGCATGATTTTTTTCTTTTTTTGGCTTCAGGCAGTAAGATTGGTGACTGAGCTGTGTTTAGAATACAAAATCTATGACCTGCAGCTTTGGAATGGACTCTTGCAAAAGCTTCTGGGCTTCAATATGGTAAGTAAGACTCAATACCCTGGACTGAATATATCTGAAAGCTTTTGCACAGCATCCCCTAAACATTTTGGATTGATACTTGTTATGGAACAGATTTATGCTGAAAACACAGTCACTCTCACTGAGTTCATGCCAAACTTAAAGAACTTGGTGTTAGGCCAGAGAATGCAAAATCCAAAATGACATAAATTTCACTGGAAACAAATGGAAGGTTTCCTAGCCTTTTTTGATATTTATGAACTTGTAAGTGAACTTCTCTGGCAGTTATCATGGAAGATAAAGTTTTACCAGTACTTTTTCTGGAACTTTAAGATGCGGTATTTCACATTGAAATTTTCCATTTTGGTGGTCTTTAGAACTTTCTTATTTTTAATTTTTTACAGATTCCTTATCTAAGGAAAGTTTTAAAAGCCATTTCCAGTATCCATTCTTTATGGCAGGTATGTAGCTTTTTAAAATAAATTTTATTGAATTTAGTCTTTATACTTTCTGGCCTTGTGACTGCTGGGGACACCAGATTAAGCAGTCAGCTCCTTCGTAAAGAACAGAACTGAGCCAAGTACAGTGGCTCACTCCTGTAACCCCAAAGCTTTGGGAGGCCAAGGCAGAAGGATCACTTGAGCCCAGGAGTTTGAGGCTGCAGTGAGCCATGATTGCACCATCGCACTCCAGCTCCAGCCTGGGCAACAGAGCTAGATCCTTTCCCTAGAATAAAGGAAGAAGAAACAGAACTGATCAGCTGTAGGATGATTAAAGTTGTGCCTGGACCCGTTAATACTCAGCTCACATCACCTCCTGAAGATACCACTTTCCTGAGTTTTCCAGGCCTCACAAGTCACACCTTTATTTATGCTCTCAAGACATTTTGGCTCCACTCTGACTTTTGTCACCATATAATTAATTTTCATTACATGTTGGGCTGCCCCTCACAGACTTTGAAGATCTTTCACATCAGATACCCTGGCTTGTTCATCTTTTCTACATTTCACATAAGTTGTGTACCCATATAAGCAAAATATATATTATGTAGAAATATATAATTTATTCTTTGTTTAATAAATTAGGACAATATAGAAATATGCCGAGTAAAACATGAAAATTCCCTCTTACTATTTTCCTTCATAATTATCTTCCTAAGGGAATGACTGCTTACAATTTCCTATGGATTCTAGAGATTTCCTGTTTTGTTTTGTTTTGTTTTGTTTTGTTTTGTTTGAGCCGGAGTCTCGCTCTGTCACCCAGGCTGGAGTGCAGTGGCGCCATCTTGGCTCACTGCAAGCTCCACCTCCCGGGTTCACGCCATTCTCCTGCCTCAGCCTCCTGAGAAGCTGGGACTACAGGTGCCTGCTACCACGCCCAGCTAATTGTTTGTATTTTTAGTAGAGACGGTATTTCACCGTGTTAGCCAGTATGGTCGCGATCTCCTGACCTCGTGATCCACCCGCTTTGGCCTCCCAAAGTGCTGGGATTACAGGCGTAAGCCAACGTACCTGGCCGAGATTTCCTGTTTTACAGGCACGTGTGTATGTGTGTGCATATCTACAGTGTATATATACATTTTTGCACACATAAATGCAATCACATTCTGAACAAAGTGTTGTTTTCACATAACAATGGTCTCTGGAGATTGTTCCATATCAGCACTTGTAGATCTAATTGTTTTATTGAGATACAGTTCACATGTAAAATTTATCCTTTTAAAGTACACAATGAAGTAGTTTTTGGTATATGCACAAAGTTGTATGGTCTCACCATCATCTAATTCCAGAACATTTTCCTCACGCCAAAAAAATTCATATCCATTAGCAATCATTCCCCATTCCCCACTCCCTCCAGCCCCCAGTGACCACTAATCTACTTTCTGTCCATGAATTTGCCTATTCTGGACATTTTGTATCAATGGAGTCCCACACTATGTGGGATTTCCTGTCTGGCTTCTTTCACTCAGCATCAGTTTTAAGGTTCATCCACATTGTAGCATGGATCAGAACTTCATTCCTCTTTCTTTTTTTTTTTTGAGACAGGGTCTGGCTCTGTCGCCCAGGCTGGAGTGCAGTGGCATGATCTCGGCTCACTACAAGCTCCGCCTCCCGGGTTCACACCATTCTCCTGCCTCAGTCCCAAGTAACTAGGACTACAGGCACCCGCCACCACACCCAGCTCATTTTTTGTATTTTTTAGTAGAGACTGGGGTTTCACCGTGGACTCGATCTTCTGACCTCGTGATCCGCCCGCCTTGGCCTCCCAAAATGCTGGGATTACAAGCATGAGCCATTACACCCGGCCACTTCATTCCTCTTTTTTGCCAAATAATGTTCCATTGTTAACTGAACATATTTTCATTTCTCTTGAGTGTATACCTAGGAGTGGACTTGGGTCTTACAGTAACTCTGTGTTTAGCCTTTTGAGGCATTTTATTTTTAATGCTTGATTATTCTCCATAATATGTAGTAAAATATACCCGAAGTTATTTAACCACTCCTCTATTGATGGAAGTTTACATTTTCTTTCCTCTTTTTTTCTTTGAATATATAGAGATGGGGGTCTTGCTGTGTTGCCTAGGCTGGTCTTGGAACTCCTGAGCCCAAACAATCCTCCTGCCTTGGCCTCCCAAAGTACTGGGATTACAGGTGTGAGCCACCACGCCTGGCCAATGTTCTTTCCTTATTCACCTTCTTGAAATTCTTTCTCTTGTCCCCTTCCTCCTTTCCTGTGGCCCTGGCACATAACCGGCTAAGGATTAATTTTCTTTTCTGAGTTGGGTTCTGACTTTTTGCCAAATGGAACAATAATGAATCAGCCAGGATTGTATAGTGAGATCCTGAAAGATACAGTTGTGAAGAACATTATGCTAGAACCTTAATCATCTCAAACAGGGAGATTATGATTTTAGTCATCTGGAATATAAACTATAAATGTACAGTTTTGTGACCATTTAACAGTGGCCTCTGGAGAGTGTTTCATATCAGCACATAGTGATCTATCTAATTTTTTTGTTGAGATACAATTCACTTGTAAAATTCGTCCTTTTGAAAGTATACAATCAAGTAGATTCTGGTATATTCATAAAATTGTACAACCATCACCATTATCTAATTTCAGAACATTTAGGCTGCAGTTTAGAAAGAGTTCATAATATCTTTTTGGAGATGGAGTTTTGCTCTGTTGCCCAGACTGGAGTGCAATGGTGTGATCTCAGCTCACTGCAACCTCCACCTCCCAGGTTCAAGCGATTCTTGTGTCTCAGCCTCCCGAGTAGCTGGGATTACAAGCATGCACAACCATGCCTAGCTAATTTTTGTGTTTTTAGTAGAGACGGGGTTTTGCCATGTCGGCCAGGCTGGTTTCGAACTCCTGACCTCAAGTGATTCACCTGCTTCAGCCTTTCAAAGTGCTGGGATTATAGGTGTGAGCCACTGCACCCGGGCTAGACTGCAAATTAAAGAGAGTCTGTAATATCCTTAACATGAATATCCCAAACGTGGACTTGTTTTCACAGGTTCCCTACTTCAGCAAAGCATGGCAGCGTGTGATACAGATACCACTGCTTTCAGGTATTTCACTCTCCTCTGAAACATTCGCTACAGCATTTTATAGTTGAGTGTGTGTATATCATGGTTGGTTTTTTTTTTATCTTCAGCTTCTTGTCCCTTAAGTCCTGATCAGCTGTCAGATTGTTCTGAGAGTCTCATCGCTGTCCTCGAGTAAGTAAAATGTTTGTTCTACCAAAAAAAAAGAGTTTGTTGCTTATAAGATTCCTTTCTAATAGATATCTCTTATGAGTAATTCCTTTTTGTTAGGAAGTTAAGCATAACACTTGTTTTTGTTTTGTTTCGTTTTTTTGAGACGGAGTCTCGCTCTGTCGCCCAGGCTGGAGTGCAATGGTGCAATCTCGGCTCGCTGCAACCTCCGCCTCCCAGATTCAAGCAATTCTCCTGCCTCAGCCTCTTGAGTAGCTGGGATTACCGGCACGTGCCACCACTCCTGGCTAATTTTTGTATTTTTACTAGAGACGGGATTTCCAGAGTGTTGGGATTACAGGCATGAGCTGTCCCGTGAGTAGCTGGGATTACAGGCACACACTACCACACCCGGCTAATTTTTGTAGTTTTAGTAGAGACGGCCTCCGAAATTGCTGGGATTACAGGTGTAAGCCACTGCACCCGGCAACACTTGTTTTTATACCAAAATATCTCAATTATTTTTACAGTGTCTACTTCCCATGTGTTGTGCGACTAGTAAACTGAACATTCTCTAAATTGAGTACCTACTGTCTATATGAGCATAGAGTACTTTTGGTGACTACCCTAAATCATACAGCATTGTCACATAGATTTTGAGTCTTCTGGCTGGGTGCGGCAGCTCACACCTGTAACCCCAGCACTTTGGGAGTCTGAGGCGAGTGGATCACTTGAGGTCAGGAGTTTGAGATCAGCCTGACTAACGTGGTGAAACCCCATCTCTACTAAAAATACAAAAATGAGCTGGGCGTGGTGGCGCATGCCTGTAATCCCAGCTACTCAGGAAGCTGAGGAGGAATCGCTTGAACCCGGGAGGTGTTGGTCGCAGTGAACTAAGATCACGTCCAGCCTGGGTGATAGAGCTAGACCGTTTCTCAAAAAAAGAAAAAAAAAAAGTTTTTGAGTCTTCTGAGGATTTAGAAGCCTATCTTTAGGCATCTGTAGGCTTTCAGACATAATCATGGTATAGCAAACAGTAGTCTGTGTTCCTGTGGGTAGATTCTTTTATTCCGTGTAGAATGCTGTCAAAGACTCATGTTACTCATTCCTAAGCATATGTCATGAACCAGCACTTTAGTGTTTAAAATTATTGAAAGCCTGGACAGGTAAATGACTATGGAAAGCTAGAAAGGCCAATATAATCTAGTGAATCTGACAGATTATTAACTAATTAATGTGCTCTCTTGAAGATGTCCAGTCTCAGGTGATCTTGACCTGATTGGAGTCGCCAGGCAATATATCCAGTTAGAACTTCCAGCTTTTGCATTAGCTTGTCTGATGCTCATGCCCCACTCAGAGAAAAGACACCAGCAAATTCAGGTATGGTGCACATGATTCCTCTGGGCTGCCAAGGAAATAGAAGGTCTCATCTTGCATGTCCCTTGCAAAAGGTCGCATTTTCATTTCAGCAAACCTGTAAAGCATGCATACTTCAGATATGTGTGAAGCTTGTATGGGGACTTAGTGGGAGGTAAGACTGAAAGATAAAGTCCAGCTGAGGGATGTCCTACAAGGGGGTTTGGGCCTTATTGTCTATCAGTGGGGAAACAAGTGATTATTTTAGAACAGCAAACTGAAATGATGAAGGAAGTATTTTAGAAAGAATAACCCATTAACCCATGTAGACTTGGTCAGAGGAGAAGACAAGAAGGGAAACTCTTGGGAAGCTGTTGCATTTGAGTAGAATTTTACCCCACTTGATCTCTTCATATCAGCCTTGTGCATAGGCAGGGAAGGCTTGGGGGTTAAGTACCCACAGTAGAGTCTGGTAATGAACTTGAACAAGATGAGAAGGCTACAAGGAAAGCAGCTGACTTAGCAATTGAATGTGGGAGATAAAAGAAGGGGAGAGTCAGATTTTATGTGTGGGTGCCCATCAGAGGGAGCCACGAGCATTTTGGGGACAGAACTTTTAAAAATAACTCTCATTTCCTTTATAATAGAGAACAAGTAGAACAAAGCATTTTGGAATGTTTTACAGTTATCTGTTATCTTCCCTGTAGGTAGACATACCAGTAGATAGAGATCTACATAAATGAACATGCATGCATTCATGCTTTTTTTTTTTTTTTTAAGAGAGTCTCTCTCTGTCACCCAGGCTGGAGTGCAGTGGCGCAATCTCAGCTCACTACAACCTGCCTCCCGGATTCAAGTGACTCCCAAGTAGCTGACATTACAGGCTCCCGCCACCACACCCAGCTAACTTTTGTATTTTTAGTAGAGACAGGGTTTTGCCATTTTGGCCAGGCAGGTCTCGAACTCTTGACCTGAGGCAATCCAGTGGCCTTGGCCTCCCAAAGTGTTGGGATTATAGGCATGAGCCACTGCGTCCAGCTGAACATGCATATTTTTTTTTTGTCATTTGGTCTATTAATTATATTTTTTAAAGCCACCTGTTCTTGTCTTTGACTTTTTCCCCTCTTTTCATCATTCGTACACTCATTCCTTGATGCCATTCTGTGTTTCAGTATTTAAATATATTTATTTTGGCACTTAGAATAACAAAATACCTGATCAACAGCTCTTGCTGTTGGAATAAGTAATAACACTTTTCTATTAATTCTGCTTTGATTTTTCTCTAGAATTTTCTGGGTTCGTGTGACCCTCAGGTTATTTTAAAGCAATTGGAAGAGCATATGAACACAGGCCAGCTAGCAGGATTTTCACATCAAGTAAGAGGCGATTTCATTTCATTTTCCCAAACCAAGAAAGCTGAAAACTGCTATGTCTAGCTGTTTGTTTATGTATAGAATTATTTTGCTTCTATTAAAACCTCAGTAAATTTTTTAAAAGGCAGGGACCCTGAGGGTCTTGTTGACTACTGTGCTCCATGGAAAATTTGTAGCCTTAAGTGCTTTTAATTGAAAACAGATCTTCTTCCTCATAAAAAGTCTCAAAGCGCAAAACAACAATTACTTTATTTATTGACTGATGCTGACAGGCCTCCTTTCCCTTTTTACCCCCTCAAAAAGGAGGCGCAGTCATAATGCAGTGCTAATTGGACTTCTGATTGTAACAGTGTTTTGATATTGAATAAAGCCTTGATACCTGTCATTCTATAGATTAGAAGTCTGATTCTAATAGATGAGAAGTCTGATCTTAATGATACGTGTCATTCTATAGATTAGAAGTCTGATTCTGAATAGTATCATCAGTAAGAAGGAGTTTGGGATTTTGGCAAAGACCAAATACTTTCAAATGTTGAAGATGCATGTGATGAATACCAACAATATCACTGAACTAGTAAACTATTTGGCAAATGACTTAAGGTAAGTTTATTTTCAAAAAGCAACTTACTGTGGAATTTCCTTAAAATCTATCTTTGTAAGCTGGGCATGGACATAGAGAAACCGTGTCTCTACTAAAAATACAAAATTAGCTGGGCATGGTGGCACCTTCCTGTAATCCCAGCCACTCGGGAGGCTGAAGCAGGAGAATCACTTGAACCCTGGAGGCAGAGGTTGCAGTGAGCTGAGATCGCGCCATTGCACTCTAGCCTGGGCAACAAGAGCGAAACTCTGCTTCAAAAAAAAAAAATCTATCTTTATGTTGGAGGAAAATGTCAACTGTAGAGCTATTTTGTTATAATTAAAAGCTCAAAATATTACATCTCTCATTACTGCACATATCCAAAAGTTAATCATTTAATAACCCAATTTCTTAGAACGTGACCTTAGAATCTGACAATTAAACAGGTCATCTGAATCCCCAAATCGAATGTCTCATAGCCCTGCTCTAAATCCTGCATTACAATTTTATGTCTTAGATACTTACTCAGAACATTAATGACTTTATGTAACATCATTTTTGTTAAACCTGGTTATCTAATTTTCTAGCACCCACAAGTTTAGAAACAATAATCTTCTTGGGATAGAGCTGGGGATGGATATGGAAACTGAATGGGAGAAGGAAGAAATGGGCTGACTCTAAAGAAAGGGAAGTTCAAGACTGCAGTACACACCATATCCATCCCTGCATGTGGTCTAGCCGTGCTGGCGCTTGAGAGGTCTTTCTTTCTCATTTCCATTCCATGGATTTCCATCTGCTTGTTTATCTCTTGTGATCCAGCCATAATTAGATATTGTCATTTTTGAGCAAGTATTTTTTGAGTTATAATTGATACATAGAATAAGCTGGACATATTTGAAGTCTGCAGTTTAGTAAATTTTGACATGTGTATACCTATGAAGCCATCACCACAATCAAGAGAGTGAACATACTATCTCCGAAAGTTTCCTCATGCCCTCTGTGAAGTTGATTACATGAGTTAGGTCATTCTTGTGATACCCAAATACATCAGAGCAGCCTGGGGAAAAGCACTCAGAGTCCAAAACATGGCTCCAAAAACGTAATTCTGGCTGGGCGCAGTGGCTTAAGCCTGTAATCCCAGGACTTTGGGAGGCCAAGGTGGGTGGATCACCTGAGGTTAGAAGTTCAAGACTAGCCTGGCCAACATGATGAAACTTGTCTCTACTAAAAATACAAAAAGTTAGCCGAGTGTGGTGGCGCATGCCTGTAATCCCAGCTGCTCAGGAGGCTGAGGCAGGAGAATCGCTTGAACCCAGGAGGTGGAGGTTGCAGTGAGCAGAGATGGCACCATTGCACTCCAGCCTGTGCAACAAAGTGAAACTCCATCTCACACACACACAAGAGAAGAATAATGTGTAACGTGTCTGTTTTTCATAAAATCTCTAACCTTCTCTTTGTTCTTTGGACAATCCAGAGACTACCCAGTCTATGTATATGCCCCAAATTGGAATTCTTTTTTCCCAAATAAAACATTAAATTTAGAGATTGGTCGTTACTTTTAATTTTGACTTCAACGCCTCTTTTTCTTTCTTTTCTTTTTGAGATAGGGTCTTGCTTTGTCAGTCAGACTGGAGTGCACAAACATGGCTCACTGCTGCCTCAACATCCTGGGTTCAAGCGATCCTCCCACCTCAGCCTCCAGAGTAGCTGAGACTACAAGTGTGCGACGCCATACCTGGCTAATTTTATATTTTTTTGTAGAGACAGGGCTTTGCCATGTTGCCCAGGCTGGTCTCCAACTCCTGGACCCAAGCCATCTGCACATCTTGGCCTCCCTGAGTGCCGGGATTATAGGTACGAGGCACTCTGCCTAGCCTAACACTTCTTTTTCTTTTTGATTTTGTAGTTTAGATGAAGCTTCAGTCTTGATAACTGAATATTCAAAGCACTGCGGGAAACCTGTGCCTTCAGAAGCCGCTCCCTGTGAAATTCTGAAGGTAAAGCTGATGGAGAGTTCTTAGGTTCTAACTTGACATTGTTTATATTCCTAGGGCCTTAAAATTGACCAACCTTTTCTAGTGTTGTGGAGATAAATGTATTTTTATGTGTAACTGTAATTTTTATATTTTACTTGGTGTGCTCTAAACTAGAAATCAAGAGGCCACAGTTCTAATCTCAGCCCTGCCACTGGGCAGCAAAGCCTAGTGTGGGCTTAGTCTTCAGACCTGGACCCCATGGTCTCTCAGGTGCTTTCCAGCATTACCATTCTTCATAAGGTGGTATTTTTAATATTGAAGCAGATGAAAAACTGAATTCTAAAGGTGTTGATTACTGTCATGCTTGGGTATTAATTGCTTTTTAAATTAATTATTATTCTTTAATTACCTAAAACGTATGTTCACTGCAGAAAAAAAAGAAGTATGACCAGGCACGGTGGCTCACACATGTAATCCCAGCACTTTGGGAGGCCAAGGCGGGCAGATTACCTGAGGCCAGGAGTTCAAGACCAGCCTGGCCAACATGGTGAAACCCCGTCTCTACTAAAAATACAAAAATTAGCGAGGCGTGGTGGTAGCACATGCCAGTAATCCCAGCTACTCGGGAGACTGAGGCAGGAGAATTGCTTGAGTCCGGGAGATGGTGGTTGCAGTGAGCCAAGGTTGTGCCACTGCACCCCAGCCTAGCCGACGAGCAAAACTCATCTCAAAAAAAAAAAGAAAAGAGGAGAAATATGAAGGAGCCAAAAAACAAAAACCTAAACTGATCTTCAAAATCTCACTACCCAGACAGGATCACTGTTAACATTTTGCTGTACATTCTTCCAAATTTTTTGTATGTAAAATGTGCACGTAATTTATTTTTACTCCTATTTTGAACTTAAGTACCAGGTAAAATTTTTACTTTGATCATATTTTGGTAGCTTTATTTTTTATTTGCTATTTTTCAGATTGGAATATTGGTAGCTTTAGTAAACCTAGGTGTAGAGGCTTTTTTCTTCCTGTGGTCCAGATCAGGCGTATTAGAATAAGCCCGCATTTTGTTACCTCCGATTAATAACTTACAGGGTTTACCTCCAGGTGGTTGTGCTCAATGGCATGAGATTACTTTTTTTTCCAGAAAGGGAGAGTATTGATTCAAGAGACGAATTTGTGGTCTTTAAAATCTGTTTCTCTCATCTAAAATGCCAAATAGTTTTATGTATAGATTTGTATCACTGCACTTAAGTCTTAAGTTCTGTAGTTTATTTGACCATTTTCAATTTGAAAAACTAAGTGACTTATAAAAATCACTTCTGTGTTTCTTCCCATTTAGATGTTTCTTAGTGGGTTATAGTAAATCATTGAACCTTTTCTTCAAGAAGGACAAGAATTTTGGAATCTGCTATTAATGGACCGTATTTATTAGTTTTTAAATTGTAGAATCTCTGTATTATAGCTATTTGTCTTAACATTACCCCACATGTAATAAATAAAACACTTAATATGAGCATAATTGCTCCATAAAGAACTCATGTCCTGAATTAATAAGTGTTTTCATTGCCAGTTACTTGTGCAATTTATAGAGACTATCAACTTTTTGCACCATATATGAGGGAAACAAAGTGCAAAAATAGCTCTCTCCCTCAAGAAAATTGAGTGCTTATAGCCTATATCTTCCATATAAAAAAGTAATATCAGTCTTTTTAGTGTTATTCTAAGAAAATATTGGTATAATTTTAGTGGCAGAGTGTATCAGTCAGTAGCCAGTCAGAAAAATAAAAGCCACTCTAGATAGGCCAAGCAGAGAAGAATTTCATGCCTGGGATTGGCTATAAAGTTCTTCAAAAGACTGAAAGAACAGAAGGAAGGTAGAAGGGGGAGCCAGACAAAGGGGAAGGAGGGCTTCGTAGCCACAGATCAGGAGCTGCTCCTGCCCCTGGCTTGGAGTCCCGAGCCCACATTTGCCACTGAGCTGTCGGAGCTGCTGCAGCCACTGCAGTGCTCAGAAGCCCAGGAGTCTCTTCACCAGTGCTGCTGACAACTTGCACTGCCGCTGCCCAAGCTGTCAAGCCCACTACCAAAAGAAGAAACATTGCTGCACTTTCTTCAAGCTTCTAATTCTTATACCAGTGCCAAGAAATAGCAGAACCAAACTGGAAGCCACCTGGCTAGAAGTCTGGGAGGAGTGGTCTGCAGCTGTAAACGCCCAGCACTGCAGCCGGTGGCCTAGAGAGGCATGTGGAGCAAAAAGCCAGCGCATAGAAGTGTTAATTACATCTGTTATTCTGCCTTTGTAGTCGTTTGCCATACTTGTGAATAAATTAAGTGAATTTGATATTACTGGAATTAGTTTGCCTTTATTTTGCCAGTTGAAAAAAAAGATTTCTAAAAAACTCAAACATGATTAAACACAGGTTTCGAAGTAAAATAAGTCTGGATTTCAGTTCTGGTTCTATTACTTACAAGCTGTGTGGGCATGAACAAGTTATTTAATTTCCCACAGAGAGAAACGGGATGGTCTTGCTGTGTCACCCAGGCTGGAGTGTAGTGTTATGACCATAGCTCACTGCAACCCTGAATCCCTGTGCTTAAGGGATCCTCCCATTTCAGCCTCCTGAGTATCTGGGGCTACAGGCACATACCACCATGCCTTCCTGATTTTTGAATTTTTTTGTAGAGACAAGATCTTGCTTTCTTGCCCAGGCTGGTCTTGAACTCTAGGCCTCAAGTAATCCTCCCACCTTGGCCTCCCTAAGTGCTGGTATAACAGGCATGAGCCACCTTGCCTGGCCCAATTTCTCACCATCTTAATTTCGTAAAACTGAGGGCAGTAAAAGTACCTTCTAGTGGCAGTTCGTATAAAGCATCTAGGCCAGGTATTGTGGCTCACGCCTATAATCCCAGCACTTTGGGAGGCCATGGTGGGCAGATCATGAGGTCTGGAGATCGAGACCATCCTGGCTAACATGGTGAAACCCCATCTCTCCTAAAAATGCAAAAAATTAGCCAGGCGTGGTGGCTCATGCCTGTAATCCCAGCTTCTCAGGGGGCTGAGGTGGGAGAATCACTTGAACCCAGGAGGCAGAGGTTGCAGTGAGCAGAGATCATGCCACTGCACTCCAGCCTAGGTGACAGGGCAAGATTCTATCTTAAAAAAAGAAAGTGCATCTAGCAATCTAGCACAATACCCCTGAGTGCCACAAATGCTAGTTATTGTGATTATATAGGCTTCTATTTAGCTAATTGCAAGTTTTAAAATCGCAATTTCAATAATAAAATTATTTTGTACTTTGAAGGTGTTATAACAAATGTTTCTCAACAACAAAATGTTTAAAAATGCAAATAATTTGCAATATTTTAATGACATTTGACCTATATTTAAAACATAGTCCAATAACTATTTATATAAGTCTTAGACTTCTCCTAAAGATCATATCATAACAAATAAGAATGGTTGGGCTGGCCAGGCATGGTGGCTCACTCCTGTAATCCCAACACTTTGGGATTACCTGAGGTCAGGAGTTCGAGACCAGTCTGGCCAACATGGTGAAACCCCGTCTCTACTAAGAATACAAAAAATAGCTGGGTGTGGTGGTGGGCACCTGTAATCCCAGCTACTTGGGAAGCTGAGGCAGGAGAATCGCTTGAACCCAGGAGGTGGATGCTTCAGTGAGCCGAGATCAAGCCATTGCACTGTATCCTAGGCAACAGAGTGAGACTCTATCTCAAAAAAAAAAAAAAAAAATAGCTGGCTGGGCATGGTGGCTCATACCTATAATCCCAGCACTTAGGGAGGACTAAGCTAGTGGACTGCTTAAGCCCAGGAGTTTGAGACCAGACTGGGCAATATAGTGAAACCTTGTCTCTACTAAAAACTAAAAAAAAAAAAAAAGAAATTGACCAGGCATGGTGGTGTGCACCTGAAGTCACAGCTACTTGGGAGGCTGAAGTGGGAGGATTGCTTGAGGCCAGGAGGCAGAGATTGCAGTGAGCCAAGAGTGTTCCACTGCACTCCAGCCTGGGTGACAGTGAAACCCTGTCTCGAAAGAAAAATAATAATAATGCAAATAAATACACCATAGAAAAAAATACAAAGGACTTTTTTTCTCCCCACTAGAGATAAGAGTCTTGCTCTGTCACCCAGGCTGGAGTGCAGTGAAGCAATCATAGCTCACTGCAGCCTCAAGCTCCTAAGCTCAAGCAATCCTGTTGCCTCAGCCTCTTGAGTAGCTGGGACCATACAGGTGCATGTCACCACACTCAGTCAATTTTTTTTATTTTTATTTTTTATATGGGTAGGATTTTGGTATGCTGCCCAGGCTGGTCTCAAACTCCTGGCCTCAGGCGATCTTCCTGAGTTGCTGGGATTAGAGATGTGAACCACTGTGCATGACCCAAAGGACTTTGGAACATGTGAAAAGAAATTAAACCTCCTTAATGCTAATAAAAATGCAAATTAAAACTACTTAGATTCAATTTTTTACTTGTCAGAATGGCAAAATTTAAAGTTTGATAACTGTGGACAAAATTACCAGAACATTTATTCTCATATCTTGTTGGGAATTTAAATTTGTATAAGTTCTTTGGAGGACAATTTGACAATCTTTTCAAAATTACAAATATGCTTACCTTTTGACCCAACTATTCCACTTCTAGGAACACACACTTGTAAATGATTCACCATGCCATTATTCCTAGAGGAAAAGATTGGAAACAACCAAAGTACTCATCAGGAGGGGAATGCAGGCCTGGCATGATGGCTCACACCTGATACCCTAGGACTTTGGGAGGCCAAGGTGAAAGGATCGCTTGAGGCCAGGAGTTTGAAATCAGTCTGGACAACATCATAAGACCTCATCTCTACAAAGAAAAAAATGTTTTTAAAGAAGGAAATGGGCTAACTGCATGTGGCCATATACAGAGTGAGGAAGTACTCAGTCCTTCTGTACAACAGTTTCTGGACAGACAGGGATCCTTTATTAGCCCCCCTAAAATGTGTTGGAAGACAAAATTTAAATAATGGAAGTACCTTCCTTGATTGATTGACTTAATGGAGACAGGGTCTAACTATGTTGCCCAAGCTGGCCTTGAACTCCTGAGCTCAAGCAGTCCTCCCAGCTCAGCCTCCTGAGTAGCTGTCTATGATTTTATTTTTATTTATTTACATATTATTTATTTATTTTTGAGACAGAATCTTCTTCACCTAAGCTGGAGTACAGTGGCAAAATCTCAGCTCACTGCAACTTCCGCCTTCTGGATTCAAGTGATTCTTGTTCCTCAGCATCCCAAGTAGCTGGGATTACAAACACACACCACCATGCCTGGCTAATTTTTATATTTTGGTAGAAATGGCATTTCACTACGTTGCCCAGACTCATCTTGAACTCCTGAGTTCAAGCGATCTGCCTGCCTCAGCCTCGCAAAGTGCTGGGATTACAGACATGAGCCACTGTGCCTAGCCTATGTTTAAATGAGGAAAACATGTTCTTAGCCCATCCAGAAACCCCAACCAGTCTTCCAAATACCACTAAAACAAAACATTTAACATGCCACCAACAGTTTGCAGAATACAACCTCATTTTTTTAATGCCTGTAAATTCAATATTGGATATGTTCATGTATCATTAAAAAAAACAAGGCCGGGCGTGGTGGCTCAAGCCTGTAAGCCCAGCACTTTGGGAGGCCGAGACGGGTGGATCACGAGGTCAGGAGATCGAGACCATCCTGGCTAACACAGTGAAACCCCGTCTCTACTAAAAAAAATACAAAAAAAAAAAACTAGCCGGGCGAGGTGGCGGGCGCCTGTAGTCCCAGTTACTCGGGAGGCTGAGGCAGGAGAATGGCGTAAACCCAGGAGGTGGAGCTTGCAGTGAGCTGAGATCCGGCAGCTGCGCTCCAGCCTGGACGACAGAGCGAGACTCCGTCTCAAAAAAAAAAAAAAAAAAAAAAAAAAAATTAGACTGCCTATCCACATATCCACATTCAATTTTCTTTCACCCCAATAAATGTATATTGTAATTGAACAGTGAAATAATAATGTTGGCCGGTCGTGGTAGCTCATACCTGTGATCTCAGCACTTTGGGAGGCCGAGGTGGACGGATAACTGGAGGTCAGGAGTTTGAGACCAGCCTGGCCAACATGGTGAAACTCCGTCTCTACTAAAAATGTAAAATTAGCCGGATGTGGTGGCACACCTATAATCCCAGCTACTCAGAGGCTGAGGCAGGAGAATGACTTGAACCTGGGAGGCGGAGGTTGCAGTGAGCCAAGATTGTACCATCGCACTCCAGCCTGGGCAACAAAGTGAGACTCCATCTCACAAAAAAAAAAAAAAAAAAAAAAAGTCAAGAGGCATGATGCTAAGCCCCAAAAGAAAAATAAAAACGAAAACAAAAAGATGTATGATGGTTGCAAAGAACACTTATATATAAAATGAGGCACAACTTTATTTATTTATTTTTAGATGGAGTCTCATTCTGTCACCCAGGCTAGAATGCAGTGGCGTGATCTTGGCTCACTGCAACCTCCAGGTTCACGTAATTCTCCTGCCTCAGCCTCCTGAGTAGCTGGCATTACAGGCATGCACCACCACACCCAGCTAAGTTTTGTATCTTCAGTAGAGACAGGGTTTCACCATGTTGGCCAGGCTGATTTTGAACTCCGGACCTGAGGTGATCCACCCCACCTTGGCCTCCCAAAGCTCTGGGATTACAGTCGTGAGCCAGTGCATCTGGCTAAAATGATGCAAAACTCTAAATCACATAGCAGAACTTCTGCCATACTCAGTTGAAATAGTCAAAGCCCACCCAGAATCAAGGGGAGGAGGCATAGCCCCCCACCTCATAGTGGAAGAAGCATAAGAATTTGTGGCCATTAAAAAAAAAAAATTGGTTTTGTTGTGGCAAAATATAATATTTACCATCTTCACCATTTTTAGTTGTACAGTTCAGTGCTATGTGGCCATTTTTTTAAAATCACATGAAGTTTTTAAAAAGCAAGTTGTGCGAAATAGTGTATAAATACATACAATCTATTTGTAGATCTTTCGATCTTCAAATGTGAAACACTTATAACAGCCACCTACTCCCGAGTTCCTCAGTTATGTCTTATCAAAACGTAAAGTGTTTTTCTCACTGATTTCACAGTGAAGTATTAGCCTCAGAAGAGACATAAAAAGATTTTCTTTTTTTTTTTTTTTTTTTTTTGACGGAGTCTTGCTCTGTCGCCCAGGCTGGAGTACAGTGGTGTGATCTCGGCTCACTGTAAGCTCCAACTCCTGGGTTCATGCCATTCTCCCACCTCAGCCTCCCGAGTAGCTGGGACTACAGGCGCCCGCCACCATGCCCAGCTAATTTTTTGTTTTTGTATTTTTAGTAGAGATGGGGTTTCACTGTGTTAGCCGGGATGGACTTGATCTCCTGACCTCGTGATCCACCCACCTTGGCCTCCCGAAGTGCTGGGATTACAGGCATGAGCCACTGTGCCTGGCCCATAAAAAGATTTTCTATGTATAATTTGCATATTTTGGAGTTTGTTTTGAAACAATGGCTGCAAGTCCCCAGCAAAATTACCACTCTACAAGAATACAGTTTAAGTGCCTAGTTTTGTTAAGTAGTGAATTTATTAAAAATCAATTGAAGGCCAGGCGCCGTGGCTCACACCTGTAATCCCAGCACTTTGGGAGGCCGAGGCGGGTGGATCACTTGAGGTCAGGAGTTTAAGACCAGCCTGGCCAATATGGTGAAACCCTGTCTATACTAAAAATACAAAAATTAGCTGGGCATGGTGGCATCTGCCTGTAATCCCAACTACTCAGGAGGCTGAGGCAGGAGAATTGCTTGAACCCAGGTAGCCTGGGCAACAGAGCAAGACTATATAAAAAAAAAAAACAGTTGATTGTTAAGTCAATCCGAAAAAACCTGAGTACCCAATAGGCACATAGCACTATTCTAGGTTCTTTGGAGAATACTAGTAGAACATGCAGTCTATGCATTTGCAATAAGAAGAATAAAAATGCATATAGGAGTAAATGCCAAGTCCCTGGTCTGGTAGGTCAGTGATCCTCAAACTTTGCTGTCTATTAGAATCTACGCTACACATTCAGATGACTTGGGGATTTTTTTTTTTAAAGACAGAGTTTCACTCTTGTTGCCCAGGCTGGAGTGCAGTGGCATGATCTCGGCTCGCTGCAACCTCTGCCTCCCAGGTTAAAGTGATTCTCCTGTCTCAGCTTCCTACGTAGTTGGGATTACAGGCACTCGCCACCATGCCAGATAATTTTTGTGTTTTTAGTAAAGACGGAGTTTCACCACCATGTCGGTCAGGCTGGTCTCAAACTCTTGACCTCAGGTGATCCACCCACCTCAGCCTCCCAAAGTGCTGGGAGTACAGGTGTGAGCCACCGTGCCCAGCCCACCTGGGGATATTTTTTAAATCCCAATGCCCAGGTCACACCCATACCAGTTATATAAGACTCTGGGGTCTTGGAGTTAGGTTTTAGTAATTTTTTCAAACTTCCCAGGTATTTTATACAAATCACCCGGGGAACGTCCTTAAATTTCAGATTTGGATTCACAGATCTGGGTTGGGGTCCCAATTCTGCAATTCTTTCAATTTTTTATAACAGGATCTGGCTATGTTGCCCAGGCTGGAGTGCAGTGGCCATTCACAGGCCTCCCAGGTAGCTGGGCCTAGAGGCCAGTGCCCAGCCCGATTCTGCGTTTCTAACAAGCATCAGATGATACCAACCCTACTTGTTCACTGATCACACTTAAAGTAACAAGGGTCTAGACTAGGGGTCGGCAAATAATGGTGCATGGTGACCAAATTGTAATTTTTACCTTCTTAAAGGGCTTTTTAAAAAATCCAAACAATAGTAAAAGAATTACAGCATTAGTTAAAATTCAGATGTCAGCGTTCATGAATAAAGTTTTGTTAGGACGAAGCCAGGCTTGTTTATTTACATATTATCTGGGGCTGCTTCACACATCAATGTCAGGGTTGAGTAGTTTCGGTAGAGACTGATATGGTTTGGCTATATGTCCCCACCCAAATCTCATGTTGAATTGTAATCCCCAGTGTTGGGAGAGGGACCCGGTGGGAAGTGATTGGATCATGGGGGCAGTTTCCCCCTTGCTGATCTCACAATAGTGAGTTTCACAAGGTCTTGTTGCTGAAAAGTATATACTTCGCTGCTCTCCCTCTCCTGCTCCACCATGTGACAAAGGTGTTTGCTTCCCCTTTGCTTCTGCCATGATTGTAAGTTTCCTGAGGTCTCCCAGTTATGCTTCCTGTTAAGCCTGCAGAACTGTGAGTCCATTAAACCTCTTTTCTTCATAAATTTTCCAGTCTCGCCGGGCGCGGTGGCTCAAGCCTGTAATCCCAGGACTTTGGGAGGCCGAGACGGGTGGATCACGAGGTCAGGAGATCGAGACCATCCTGGCTAACACGGTGAAACCCCGTCTCTACTAAGAAATACAAAAAACTAGCCGGGCGAGGTGGTGGGCGCCTGTAGTCCCAGCTACTGGGGAGGCTGAGGCCGGAGAATGGCGTGAACCCGGGAGGCGGAGCTTGCAGTGAGCTGAGATCCGGCCACTGCACTCCAGCCTGGGCTACAGAGCGAGACTCCGTCTCAAAAAAATAAATAAATAAATAAATAAATAAATAAATTTTCCAGTCTCAGATAGGTCTTTATAGCAGTGTGAGAATGGACTAACAGAGACCATACGGCTGGCAAAGCTAAAGTATTTCCTTATCTGGCTTTTGACAGGAAAAGTTGCTTCCCCTTGGTCTAGAGAAGCACTGTCCAATAGAAATATCATGCAAGCACATATGATGCTTTAAATTTTCTAGTAGACACGTTATGCTTTAAGGGTTAATTCTAGGCCTCCTGGAATTAACCTGATCTGTTTTGCTAAAGTTTTTGCAAGGCACTGCCCTGGTCAAGGCATGAAACAGTGATTAAGGAAACAGGGATTATAGTGCTGCCTTGTAGCCAGGGCTTTGAAGAGCTTGGGGGTGGTTTGTACCAGCCTTTCACGGTTATTTGTAACAATTAAATTGATTGTTTGCTCCTGGTCTTGGTGAGACCAACTCCACCAAGAGGGTCCTGCTATTGAGGCTATTTGTGACAGGAATATGCCTACGTGACAAAGTATGAAAAAAACTTGAGATGCCATGTTGGACCGTGATTCCAAGATACTCTATAAACACATCACTGGTTCTTGCTCTGGGCGGGGATAGTGTGTCCAGCCACAGCCCTTACAAAAGGGAGGATTGTGGGAGCCTGCACCTAGTTCTCCAGAGCCTTTGCTCTGAAATACCCGTTGGCTGGGACACATATTCTTTTTTTTTTTTTTTTGAGACGGAGTCTCGCTTTGTGGCCCAGGCTGGAGTGCAGTGGTGTGATCTCGGCTCACTGCAAGCTCCACCTCCCGGGTTCACGCCATTCTCCTGCCTCAGCCTCCCAGTAGCTGGGACTACAGGCGCCCGCCACCACGCCCAGCTAATTTTTTTTTGTTGTTGTATTTTTAGTAGAGACGGGGTTTCACCGTGTTAGCCAGGATGGTCTCGATCTCCTGACCTCGTGATCCGCCCGCCTCGGCCTCCCAAAGTGCTGGGATTACAGGCGTGAGCCACCACAACATATTCTTAATTTAATACCATTACTGTATTGAATCGTTTTCTTGTAATAAACAAGGTTTGTAAGCATTGTCATTTTGGGTACTGTGACTTTCCTTTAGGCATAGAACTCTGTTGAAACTGCCACTGTTAATGCACATATTATAAAAAGCAAAAAAAGATGAATATATATATATATATACATATATATATATATATACACATATATATATATACACATATATATATATATATATACACATATATATATATATATAGTCTTTCTCTGGTCCTTTATCCAGGATAATTTTAATAATATATTTTACTTGCCCCAGTAGCATATCCAAAATATGCTGACATGTAATCAATATGAAAAAATTATTAGATATTTTACACTTTTTTTTTTTCACTCTTACTCTTCAAACTCCAGTGAGTGATTGAAATTTACAGCATATCAGTCCAGGTGTGGTGACTCATGCCTGTAATCCCAGCACTTTGGGAGGCCAAAGTGGAAGAATCGTTTGAGCCCAAGAGTTCAAAACCAGCTTGGGCAACGTGGTGAGACCCCGTCTCAACAAAAAATATAAAAATTAGCTGGGTGTGGTCGTGCACGCCCATGGTCCCTGCAACTTGGGAGGCTGAGGCAGGAGGATCACTTGACCCTAGGAGGTCGAGGCTGCAGTGAGCTGTGATCATACCACTGTACTCCAGCCTGGGTGATAGAGTGAGACCCTGTCTCAATAAACAAACAGCGTAACTCACTTTGGGCTAGCAACATTTCAAGTACCTAATGGCCATATGTGGCTAGTGGCCACCGTATTGGCCAGTGCAGTGGAGACCAGGATGACCCATAGTTGTACATCCACTTTCCCTTCTTGAGCCCATTGCTTCCCTTCCTGGGTCGTTGTTAATCCCAGTGTCCTTTAAACACACAGTGCCCCCGGGCAACCACAAATCTCTACCAATCAATTGGAATTGTGTGTCAGAAGAAACTGGCTGACCCTCCTCGTATAGATGGCTTAACAAGAAGTCAGGGAAGTGCAGAATCAGATTGGACTCTATTGGTCGAGGGATTTTCTCTGGAGGATGTGGCTGGAACATTCTAAAAGGGAGAAAGCAAGAAAAGGCACAAAGCTGGAACTGTGGAGCAGGGTGAGGAGGGAGAAAAGCACGTTGGCACCCTGACACCATAAACAGGTGATATTTTTAGGCAGGGAAATTACAGAGTGAACTTGATGTTTTAGGAAGATGAACTTGACAGCTGCAAGTAGGATGAATTGGCTAGAAGGATTGGAGGCACTCCCAGATGAAGAACTATTTAAATTGCCCAAGAAAAATTACATGCATTTATTTCTACTTTTTTTGGTGCTTATCGTCCATCATTCCTTCTTTTTGAGATTTAAGTGTAAAGGGATGTTGTGAGCTCTGGTTTGTTGGTTATTCATTAATCTACTCATTAATCACAAGAGATTTGTCCATGATACTAGTTGTTCCATTTCCTTTAGGGGATAATAACTTTGTGTTATGAATTGCACCTTTATCAAATTAAGAGAAAATGAGAAAGCAGCTTTGTGATAACAACTTTGAGACCAACTAAAATAAAATAACTGACTAGCTGGTGGCTCATGCCTGTAACCCCAGCACTTTGGGAGGCTGGGGCAGGCAGATCATCCGAGGTCAGGAGTTCGAGACCAGCCTGGCCAACATGGCGAAACTCCGTCTCTTCTAAAAATACAAAAATTAGCTGGGTGTGGTGGTGCATGCCTGTAGTCTCAGCTACTTGGGAGGCTGAGGCAGGAGAATCACTGGAACCTAGGAGGCAGAGGTTGCACTGAGCCGAGATCGTACCACTGCACTCCAGCCTGGGTGACAGAATGAGACTTCATTTCAAAAAATAAATAAGAAAAGAACTATTTGTTTAAATACAAATATTGATGAAATATTTTTCCCTTTTAAAAAGTAATGCAGTAAAATGTATATGTGAGTTATGTATCAATAAAGGTTTTGTTGTTTTGTTGTTGTTGTTTTGTTTTGTTTTGAGATGGAGCCTCGCTCATGTTGCCTAGGCTGGAGTGCAATGGTGCAATCTCGGCTCACTGCAACCTCTGCCTTCCCAGTTCAAGTGATTCTCCTGCCTCACTCTCCCTAGTAGCTGGGATTGCAGGTGCCCACCACCACGCCTGGCTAATTTTTGTATTTTTAGTAGAGACAGGGTTTCACCATATTGGCCAGGCTGGTCTTGAACTCCTGACCTCAGGTGATCCACCCGCCTTGGCCTCCCAAAGTGCTAGGATTATAGGCGTGAGCCACCACACCCGGCCTGTTTTGTTTTTAAGAGCTAGGGTCTTGCTCTTTCACCCAGGCTGGAATGCAGTGGCACCATCATTGTCCACTACAGGCTCCACTTCCCAGGCTCAAATGATCCTCCCACCTTAGCCTCCCAAATGCAGTGGCTCATGCCTGTAATCCCAGCACTTTGGGGAGCCGAGTCAGGAGGATCACTTGAGCCCAGGAGTTCAAGACCAGCCTAGGCAATATCGAGAGACCTCATCTCTACAAAAAAATTTAGAAATTAGCCAAGCGTGGTGGCATGTGCCTGTAGTCCTTGCTACTGAAGAGACTGAGGTGGGAGGATCACTTGAGCCCAGGAGTGAAGGCTGCAGTGAGCTATGATTGTGCCACTGCACTCCAGCCTGGGCAACAGTACAAGACCCTGTCTAAAAAAATTTAAAAACCCAGTGTTTAGGATGATGAAAATGTTCTGGAACTACATAGAAGTGGTGGTTGGCTACACAACATTGCAGATGTACTAAATGCCACTGAATTGTTCACTTTAAAATGGTTAATTTATGTTATGTGAATTTCACCTTAATTAAAAACAAAAGTAATACAGGACTTCTGCTTTGGGGATGGAATAGACATTTTTTTTGTTTTTTTTTCTATTCCTTTCGATAAGTACAACTGTAAACCCTGGACCTAAGAAAACTGAAAGGGGGAGAAACAAGGAAGACCAGCCAGGGACCTCAGGACCCGGGAGACGACACAGTGGTGCATTCCCTGGAGTTTCTTTTTGCCTCACACATCCCAGACATGGAGCTCAAGACGCCAGCAACCCAGAAACACCAATGGACACAGATGCAAAAATCTCCCCAACAAAAACTTCTCTCTCTAACCAAAGGACCAGGAGAGAGTCAGCCTAGCAGACAGTAACTGCTCTGCTCCAGCCAAGCACCACAGAAAACACAGTGGGCACCTGTATGAGTCAGGGTTCTCTAGAGGGACAGAACTAATAGGATGGATGTATATACAAAGGGGAGTTTATTGCGGAGTATTGACTCACAATCACAAGGTGAGGTCCCACAATAGGCGGCCGTCTGCAAGCCAAGGAGCAAGGAAGCCAGTTCGAGTCCCAAAACCTCAAAATACGGAAGCCTACAGTGCAGCCTTCAGTCTGGTTGAAGGTCCAAGAGTCTCAAAGCTGAGGAACTTGGAGGCTGATGTTCAAGGGCAGGAAGCATCCAGCACAGGAGAAAGATGGAGGCCAGAAGACTCAACCAGTCTACTCTTTCCACATTCTTCTGCTTGCTTTTTTCCTGGCCGCACTGGCAGCTGAGAAGATTGTGCCCACCCAGTTTGAGGGTGGGTCTGCCTTCCTCAGCCCACTGACTCAAATGTTAATTCCCTTTGGCATCTCCCTCGCAGAGACACCCAGGAACGATACTTTGCACGCTTCAGTCCAATCAAGTTGACACTCAGTATTGACCATCATAGCACCTCTATGCCAGTAAAGGTGGAGGGGAAGCCTGGACTCACCCTTGTCAGGTTGTCACCAAGTGCCTCAGTCTCCCCTCCCAGCTGCAGTGGAATTAGTGGAGGCACAGGGAAGCCAGAGCTCCCACCTCCACCCAGCATAAAACTCCTCAAACTGGCTGGGCGCGGTGGCTCACACCTGTAATCCCAACACTTTGGGTGGCTGAGCGGGGCGGATCACAAGGTCAGGAGATTGAGACCATCCTGGCCAATATGGTGAAACCCCATCTCTACTAAAAATACAAAAATTAGCCGGGCGTGGTGGTGGGCACCTGTAGTCTCAGCTACTCGGGAGGCTGAGGCAGGAGAATGGTGTGAACCTGAGAGGCAGAGCTTGCAGTGAGCCAAGATCACACCACTGCACTCCAGCCTGGGCGACAGAGCAAGACTCCATCTCAAAAAAAAAAAAAAAAAAAAACCAAAAAACCTATTTGTAAAAATACTTTATGTGGTAGGAACAAAACTTACGTTCATGACATACTTTTAAACAGAAGTTTTAAAATGGGCCAGGTGTGGTGGCTCACGCCCGTAATCCCAACACTTTGGGAGGCCAAGGCATGCAGATCACGAGGTCAGGAGATTGAGACCATCCTGGCTAACAGTAAAACCCCATCTCTACTAAAAATACAAAAAATTCGCGCGCATGGTGGCATGCGCCTGTAGTCCCAGCTACTCAGGAGGCTGAGAAGGAGAATAGCTTGAGCCCGGGAAGCAGAGGTTGCAGTGAGCCGAGATCGCACCACTGCACTCCAGCCTGGATGACAGAAGCGACAGAGCGAGACTCCGTCTCAAAATAAATAAATAAATAAATAAATAAGCCGGGCATGGTGTTGTGCACCTGTAGTCCCAGCTACTTGGGAGGCTGAGGTGGGAGGATCGCTTAAGCCCAAGAGGTCAAGGCTTTAGTGAGCTGTGATCATGCCACCACACTCCATCCAGAGCAACAGAGACCCTGTCCCAAAGAAAAAAATGTATGTGTGGAAAATAGAAACACTTAGGGCGTGATCAGTTCCTCTGGCAGATTGCATTTTGTTTCTTATTTCTATGCATTACATGGTTTTATAAAATCATGAGCCTACTGCATGTACAATTTTGTACTTTATATTCTTTTCTCTGCCACTATAAACTTTAAAAAAATATTATTTTTAATGATTGTGTTTTTATTTTTAATGATTTTTTATTTTTAATGAAAAGCCATGCAAGCTCAGGTTCTAATTCTGCTTCTGTGTATAGGTTTATGAGTTGGACTGAATTTTGTAATCTCCCTGAGTCCCTTTTCTTATCCACAAAATGGGGATAATATACCCACATCAGAGGTTTCTGTGAGGATCAGATGAGATGATAGATGTAGGCAATCCTTAGCCCAAAGAAAATCCTCAAAACTCTTAGGTCACCCCCTGGAGCTATTCTGCACACTTAGACTGTGCTAATATTTTTTCACTAAGCTTTTTCCATATTTGGAGTTATTCCCTTAAGATACATTCCCAGGAACAGATTTGCCGGATCCAAGGGAATGAAGGGAACATGTTAAAGCCTCCCGTTGCAAATTGCCATACTGCATGCATTTCAAAAGGTCTTCCTCACAAATCCCCATTCCCACCAGCAGCGGATGCACGTCCACTTTACTATGTCCTCCCAGCATGGGGCAATCTTACTGCTGAAACCGTGTTGCTCATCTGATAGGTTAAAATGGCATCTCACTACCCACATTGGTGTTTCTTTGTTTGTGTGATTGAACCTTAAGAGAACCAGTTAGAAGGCTGCAGTCGCAAATGGAGTCTGGGATTGTCCTCTTGGGCTAAGTGTGCAAGGCCCCGAAGAGGTCAGGTGGTGGCACTAGAACGTAACAGATGTGATGGACTGTCATGCTTCATTGACTCTGGAGCTAGGCTAAGGAGTGTTTCCCAGTGCCCACGTTGGTTTCTTGTTCAGAATAAAGTTCTGATAGCTTTCAACACATTGGAGAAGTCACTTTTTTGGATCATAACTGTATTTGAATTTGTTATACTTATTTATTTAGAGACAGAGTCTCACTTTGTCGCCTAGGCTGTAGTACAGTGGCGCGATATCAGCTCACTGCAACCTCTGCCTCCCGGGTTCAAATGATTCTCCTGCCTCAGCCTCCCGAGTAGCTGGGATTACAGGAGCTGGCCACCATGCCCGGCTAATTTTTTAATTTTTTTAGTAGAGACAGGGTTTCACCATGTTGGCCAGGCTGGTCTTGAACTCCTGACCTCAAGTGATCCACCTGCCTCGCCCTCCCAAAGTGCTGGGATTACAGGCATGAGCCACTGGTGCCCAGCCTGAATTTGTTCTAAAATAAGATTAAATATACAGTTAGCCAGGATGGGGGCCAGGAGCGGTGGCTCATGTCTATAATCCCAGAGCTTTGGGAGGCTGAGGTGGGAGGGTTGTTTGAGCCCGGGAGGTCGAGGCTATAGTGAGCTATGATCGCACCACTGCACTCCAGCCTGGGTGGCAGCGTGAGACCCTGCCTCTAAAAAAGAAAAAAACAAAACAAACAAAAAAACAGCAAGGATCCTTCTTGTCATTGTTATATTTATTACATTTCTACTAGCTGTGATTGTGATCATTATTTTTATTATTCTACCCTTGTCTCCGTACAGTTATTTTCCATACTCTTGCCTAAGTATATTCTTAAAACATAAGCCAGATCTTGTCACTGGCTGGCCTCAAACTTTTCACTGGCTTCTCATTTCACTTAGTATAAAACCCAAGTTGCAGAAAACACTTCCCTTCTGTTCAAATTAGAAACAGGGGTCCTCTCCAGGAAAATGGATTACAAAAAGGCCCTCCTTTGAGCCGATCTAATATAAAAAGACACCCCCTTGGGGAAGGTCAAAGTTTTTAAAAAGCACTGGATTTAAAAGCTGGATTTTGTTTATGGCTCGGTGCCGCCTGCCCGTCCATACCGTGGCTTATAAGGTCGGTAAGATCTAGGCCCTGTCTGCCTTTCCAGCCTCAAACCCTGCCACTCCTGCCATCTCTCAGACCAGCTTTCTCTCTAGCCTTACCCGACCAGCCCAGCTAATCACCACCCCACATCCCCAGTCCCTCGCTGTGACATCACTCTATTCACTGTCTTCCTGCTGCCATCCAGGGTTATCTTTATTTACTTGGTTTTGACTAGCTCACTAGAATATTGGCCAGGCGCAGTGGCTCACGACTGTAATTCCAGCACTTTGGGAGGCCGAGGCGAGTGGATCACCTGAGGTCAGTAGTTTGAGTCCAGCCTGGCCAACCTGGTGAAACCCCATCTCTACTAAAATTCAAAAAATCAGCAGAGTATGGTAGTAGCTACTCGGGAGGCTGAGGCAGGAGAATCGTTTGAACCCAGAGGCAGAGGTTGCAGTGAGCCAAGATCGCACCACTGCACTCCAGCCTGGGTGACAGAGCAAGACCCTGTCTCAAAAAAAGCCATACTGATTGGAATGTTTGTTTCATCAAAATAAATATGTTTTTAAAGTGAGCTTCCCTAGTGGACTGTAAAAAGAAACAACAAAAACACCAATTGCTTTGTGGTTCCTTTGCCATAAATTTCCGTAAATCTGGCAAGTGAGTGAGAGGAGACTACAAATGGTTTGACATGAAAATTTTAAATGTGAGGCTGGTGCCGTGGCTCACACCTGTAATCCCAGCACAGGCAAGGTGAGGTGGACAGATCACCTGAGGTCAGGAGCTCGAGACCAAGTTGGCCAACCTGGCTCAAGAAAGCTGTTGTTGTTGTTTGTTGTTGTTGTTGTTGTAAGACTTATCAAGAACAGTCAGTTCAGGCCCAGTACGGAGGCTCACGTCTGCAATCCCAGCACTTTGGGAGGCTCAGGCAGGTGGATCACCTGAGGTCAGGAGTTGGAGACCAGCCTGGCCAACATAGCGAAACCCTGTCTCTACCAAAAATACAAAAATTAGCCAGGTGTGGTGTCACACGCCTGCAGTACCAGCTAGTCGGGAGGCTAAAGCTGCAGAATCGCTTGAACCAGGAGGCAGAGGTTGCAGTGAGCCAACATCGTGCCACTGCACTCCAGTCTGGGTGACAGAGTGAGACAGTCTCAAAAAAAAAAACAAAAAAAAGGATATGTACATATGTGTGCTTTATCATATGTAAATTATACTTCAATATTGAGAGTATTGTAAGATAAAGTTGTCTCTCCCAGCAGCTTTTCTTTCTTTCTTTCTTTCTTTCTTTATTTTTTTGTTGAGACGGAGTCTTGCTCTGTCACCCAGGCTGGAGTGCTGTGGCTGGATCTCAGCTCACTGCAAGCTCCGCCTCCCGGGTTTATGCCATTCTCCTGCCTCAGCCTCCCAAGTAGCTGGGACTACAGGCGCCCGCCACCTCGCCCGGCTAGTTTTTTGTATTTTTTTAGTAGAGACAGGGTTTCACTGTGTTCGCCAGGATGGTCTCGATCTCCTGACCTTGTGATCTGCCCGTCTCGGCCTCCCAAAGTGCTGGGATTACAGGCTTGAGCCACCGCGCCCGGCCAGCCCAGCAGCTTTTCAAGTGGTGTGCACAAATCAATCCATTGGGTTCAGGAAGGAAACATTAGAATTTCTACTTTTATTTCTTTTTTTTTTTTTTTTTTTGAGATGGAGTCTCGCTTTGTTGCCCAGGCTGGGGTGCAGTGGCGTGATCTCGACTCACTGCAAGCTCCGCCTCCTGGGTTCACGCCATTCTTCTGCCTCAGCCTCCCAAGTAGCTGGGACTACAGGCGCCCGCCACCACGCCTGGCTAATTTTTTTGTATTTTTAGTAGAGACGGGGTTTCACCATGTTAGCCAGGATGGTCTCGATCTTCTGACCTCGTGATCCACCCACCTCGGCCTCCCAAAGTGCTGGGATTACAGGCGTGAGCCACCACACCTGGCCTATTTCTTCTTTTTAATATTTCTGGGTGGGGCACGGTGGCTCGCACCTGTAATCCCAGCAGTTTGGAAGGCTGAGGCAAGTGGATCACCTGAGGTCAGGAATTTGAGACCAGCCTGGCCAACATGGTGAAACCCCATCTCTACTAAATATACAAGAAATTAGCCGGGTGTGGTGGCGTGCACCTATAATCCCAGCTACCAGGGAGGCTGAGGCAGGAGAATTGTTTGAACCCGGGGGCGGAGGTTGCAGTGAGCTGAGATCACGCCACTTCACTCCAGTCTGGGTGAAAGAGCGAAACTCTGTCTCAAAAAAAAAAAAAAAAAAAAAAAATATATATATATATATACACACACACACACACACACACACATATATATTTCTACTAAAGTAATATATATTGAAATATATTGGGAGTATGTACTTAAAAGTTTCCACTGAGAAACATGCAAAAAAAAAGTTGGGGTCACTGGTCTGTTCTTCCTGGGACACAAGCATTGCATAAAAAAGAAGCTATTAGTTACCCTAAGCACATCTTTATACTTATGTGGCTACACCCATCTGGATAGAAACAATCAACAAAATTATTCAGTCTTCTTCTCTTACTCAAAAATAACTTAAAAACTACCCAAGGGAAGGATCCAATGTGTTTATATAAGCCGGATAATGTATTCCAAATCTCTGGGCCCGAGGAGAAACAGCAGAAAGAAGCTTGAATATCTTCTGTCTCACTGAGCCAGATTTTCCATCACCACAAAGTGGAATGAGAACACCCCACTAATTCATTCTCTACTCCAAATAGAGAGAAAGAATTTGGCTGCTTCATTCCAAGCACGAGATGGAAGAAGGAGGCCCTTAAGTCTTGAGAATTAAATAGAGTGTCTTCGTATCATTAGTGGTTGCTAGCTTTCCCCATTTTTCTTATGTATAACGAGGCACTGCCATTTGTTCATGTGATCATGAAGCATCCAAGGAAGGGATTTTGCCCTGAAAATGCGTAGGTGAAATTCATTAATTTCCTGACAACTTAAGAGTCTGCTACATGTCAGGAACTGTTCTGGGGTTGGGGGATACAAGATGAACACCATGATAAGGTCCCTCCTCATGGCATGGAGTTCTTTTTTTTTTTTTTTTTTTTTTTGAGGCGGATTTTTGCTCTGTCGCTCAGGCAGAGTGCAATTGGTGTGATCTCAGCTCACTGCAACCTCCGCCTCCTGGATTCAACTGATTTTCCCACCTTAGCCTCCCAATTAGCTGAGACTACAGGCTCCCACCACCCTGCCCAGCTAATTTTTTTTTTTTTTTTTTTTAGACAGAGTCTCACTCTGTCACCCAGGCTGGAGTGCAATGGCATGATTTCAGCTCACTGCAACCTCTGCCTCCTGGGTTCAAGCGATTCTCCAGCCTCAGCCTCCCTAGTAGCTGGGGCTACAGGTGCCCGCCACCACACCTGGCTAATTTTTGTATTTTTAGTAGAGACAGGGTTTCGCTGTGTTGGCCAGGCTGGTCTTGAACTCCTGACCTCAGGTGATCCTCCTGCCTCGACCTCCCAAAGTGCTGGGATTACAGGTGTGAGACTCTGCACCCGGCTTGAACTGATTTTTCTTTCTAAGTCTTAAAAACAACAACAACAACAACAACAGTTTTCTTGAGATATAGATAATATACCATACAATTCACTCAAAGTCTGCAATTCAAGCCAGGCAAGGTGGCTTACACCTGTAATCCCAGCACTTTAGGAGACCAAGCTGGGAGGATTGCTTGACCCCAGGAGTTCGAGACCAGCCTGGGCAACATCGTGAGACCCTGTCTCTACAAAAAATACAAAAATTGGCCAGGCACAGTGGCTTACGCCTGTAATTCCAGCACATTGGGAGGACGAGGCAGGTGGATTACCTGAGATCAGGAGTTCGAGACCAGCCTGGCCAACATGGTGAAACCCTGTCTCTACTAAAAATACAAAAATTACCTGGGCGTGGTCAGTGCATGTCTGTAATCCCAGCTAATCCAGAGGCCGAGGCAAGAGAATTGCTTGAACCTGGGAGGTGGGAGTTGCAGTGAGCTGAGATCATGCCACTGCACTCCAGCTTAGGTAACAGAGTGAGACTCCATATCAAAAAACAAAACAAAACAAAACTACAAAAATAAGCTGGGTGTGGTGGCAAGCCCTTTTTTTGTTTTGTTTTGTTTTGTTTTTTGAGATGGAGTCTCACTCTATCGCCCAGGCTGGAGTGCAGTGGCACTATCTGGGTTCACTGCAACTTCCATCTCCCAGGTTCAAGTGATTCTCCTGAGTAGCTGGGATTACAGGCACCCACTGCCACACCCAGCTAATTTTTGTATTTTTAGTAGAGACGGGGTTTCACCATGTTGGACCA
The DNA here is from genome assembly GCF_049350105.2 of Macaca mulatta. Lineage (NCBI taxonomy): Eukaryota > Metazoa > Chordata > Mammalia > Primates > Cercopithecidae > Macaca > Macaca mulatta. Next base: position 130,022,095 of record NC_133416.1, read on the forward strand.
GGCTGGTCTCCAACTCCTGACCTCAGGTGATTCTCCCGCCTCGGCCTCCCAAAGTGCTGGGATTACAGGGGTGAGCCACTGCCCTCAGCCTGTGGGATGCACTTATTGTCTCAGCTACTTGTGAGGCTGAGGCCAGAGGATTGCTTAAACCCAGGAAGTCAAGGCTGCAGTGAGCCATGATCTTGCCACTGTACTCCAGCCTGGGTTATAGAATGAGACTGTCTCCAAGTGAATAAAGTTAGCAATTCAGTAGTTTTTAGTATATTCACAGATATATGTAACTATTATCACAATTTTAGGACATTTTCATCACCTCTAAAAGAAACCCTTCAGCTAGTGTCCCCCAATTCCCCACCCCAGTTCTCTGTAAGCAACCCCTTTTCTGCTTTCTGTCTCTTTGGATTTGCCTCTTCTAGGCATTTCCTATAAATAGAACCGTACAATATGTGGCCTTTGTGTCAGGCTTATTTCACTTAATATTTTCAAGGTTCATCCACATTGTAGCAGGGATCAGAACTTCATTCCTTTTTATGGCAGAATAATGTTCCATCGTGTGGATAGACCGCATTTTGTTTCTCCATTCATCCATTGAATAACATTTGGGTTTGCACAGGGGAAAAACAAACTGTTTGCTACTACTACACACTCAACACCGAAAGCTTGTCACCACATGTTAGGGGTTTTTCCCCACACCAAGCAACTCTCCACTTCTCTGCAGACACCGATTTGCACTATCCGCCTGGAGATAGCATGAGATCCCACAGGTAACCAACTCAGTCCCACAAGACTTCCCCCATTGGAGACGCCAATCACAAGTGGTGAGTTCCCAGGTTTTTCACAACTTTTGCTCAACTTGGCTACAAATCAGAGGTCTCATGACCCCCTTTTTGGTTCTATAATTTGCTAGAGCAGCTCACAGAACCCGGGAAAACAGGTTACTTACTAGATTATTACAAAGGACATATTAATGGCCAGCAGTGGTGGCTCATGCCTGTAATCCCAGCACTTTGGGAGGCCTAGGTGGAAGGATCACTTGAGTCCAGAGTTCAAGACCAGCTCAGGCAACATAGTGAAACCCCATCTGTACAAAACAAAAAAGTTAGCCAGGCATGGTGGCATGCACCTGCAGTTCCAGCTTCATGGGAGGCTGAGGCGGGAAGATCACTTGAGCCCGGGAGGTCGAGGCCACAGTGAGCCATGTTGTGCCACTGTGCTCTAGCCTGGGCAACAGAGAGAGACTCTCTCTCAAAAACAAAAAAACAAAAAACAGAGGATATACTAAAGGATTCAAATGAACAGTCAAATGAAGAGATACATAGGGCGAGGTTTGGAAGGGCCCATGTGCAGGAGCGTCTGTCCCCATGGGGCTGGGCTGCACCATCCTCTTGGCACATGGATCTACTGTCGTTCACTAGCCCTGAAGCTCTCCGCACCCTGTAGTTCAGGGCTTTTTATGGAAGCTTCATCACGTGGGCATGATTGATTATTATAATAACTCAATCTCCAGCCCCTCTCCCTTTCCCAGCAGATGGGGGATGAGGCTGGAAGCTTCAAGCTTCTGACCACAGTTTGGTCTTTCTGGTGACCAGCCGCCACCCAGGAACCCACCAAGAGTTGCCTCATTGGAACAAAAGATCCTCCTATTATCCAGGAAATCCCAAGGGATTAGGAGCTCTGTGCCAGGAGCTGAGGTCAAAGACCAGATATTAGGACGAAAGAGGCACCATGCTAACATGCTTGTTGCCCAGGAAATTACAAGGGTTTTAGCATCCCAGGAACTGGGGACTAAGACCAAATACATATTATTCTGTCATAGTATCATACAATTGCTTCCACCTTTGGCTATTTTGAAAAATGTTGATATTTCCTATAGCTTTTTAACCACCTTGACAATTTTAAGGTGATCTTTAATTAACTTGCTTTCGAAATAGATACACAGGTTCAGCTCATCCTTAAAATGTCAGTTAAGACTCTGAATTAGTACTGAAATGTGAAAGATTTCCTTGTCGCAGGAAGTGTGATGGGGAGTGGCTGGTTCTTCCGTGCCCTGCTGCTCAAACCGGTAGGAGAGAATTCAGACGGGCAGGCTGTGGGGCTGCGACCCCAGGCAGCGTCTAGGGGTGAGTGTTGATAGCTGAAGCCCCAGTGGGCGTGTGTAACGGATGCTCTTTTAGTTCAGTCATCTATAGGCGACTTGTGTTAACCAGCTCAATTAGACCCCTGCCTTATCACAAGGACAAAGGGATTTCTGTGTCCCGGGGTTTCTTGCCTTGGTGAATGAGAGTGCAAGGATTTATTGAGAAGTAGCTCTCAGCAGATGGGGGAGCCAGAAGGGAGATGGTTTTCTCCGGGAGTCGGGCGGCTTCTTCGCAGCCCGGGCTCTCCTCCGACTGCCCAGGCCAAACTCCGTTTCATTCCACCAGTCAATAGCCTGATGGCCTGCAGGCAGGCCAGTGTCTGTCGATGTGCTCTTCCGCCCCGCCAGCGTGCTACCCTCGATGTCCTGTAGATGTCCAGCCACACCTGTGTCTGCCTGCTAGGGTCTCGGACTTTTCTTCTTCTTTTTTTTTTTTTTTTTTGGAGACGGAGTCTCACTCTGTCGCCCAGGCTGGAGTGCAGTGGCCGGATCTCAGCTCACTGCAAGCTCCGCCTCCCGGGTTCCCGCCATTCTCCTGCTTCAACCTCCTGAGTAGCTGGGACTACAGGCGCCCACCACCACACCCGGCTAATTTTTTGTATTTTTAGTAGAGACGGTGTTTCACCATGTTGGCCAGGATGGTCTCGACCTCCTGACCTTGTGATCTGCCCGCCTCGGCCTCCCAAAGTGCTGGGATTACAGGCGTGAGCCATAGCGCCCGGCCGGTCTCGGGTTTTTATAGGCGCAGGATGGGGGTGTGGGGGGAGCCGGAGTAGTCTTGGGAAATGCAACATTTGGGCACAAAGGAAGGCGTGCCTGTCCTCACCTAGGTCCGTGGGGGTGGAGCCCTAGCCAGGGACCACACCCTCCATTACCCAGCATTTCCCTTCCCCCCTTCCATATCATTTAAAGGGACCACGCTCTTTCCCTCCCAGCACTCCTATATCAGTGCAACCACTATGGAGAAGTTTGGAAGTTATTTAACAAACTTAAAATAGAGCTACCATATGATTCAGCAATCCCACTACTGGGCATATACCCAAAAGAACGGAAACCAGTGTGGGGAAGAGATATCTGCCCTCCATGTTTTTTATTGCAGCCCTATTCACAATAGCTAAGATTTGAAGCGAACTAAGTGTCCATTAACAGATAAAAGAAAATGTGCTACATATACACAATGGAGTACTATTCAGCCATAAAAAAGAATAAGATCCTGTCATTTGCAACAGCATGGATGAAACTGGAGGTCATTCTGTTAAATGAAATAAGTCAGGTACAGAAAGACAAACTTCACAAGCTCTCACTTATTTGTGAGAGCTAAAAATTAAAACAATCGAACTCATGGAGATGGAGAATAGGATGGTTACTAGAGACAGGGAAGGGTAATGGGGTTGGGGGAGAGTGGGGAAGTGGGGATGGCTAATTGGTACAGAAAATAGAAAGGGCCGGGTGCGGTGGCTCACGCCTGTAATCCCAGCACTTTGGGAGGCCGAGGCGTGTGGATCACCTGAGGTCAGGGGTTCGAGACCAGCCTGGTTAACATGGTGAAACCCCGTTTCTACTAAAAATACAAAAAATTAGCTGAGCATGGTGGCACGCGCCTGTAGTCCCAGCTACTCGGGAGACTGAGGCAGGAGAATCGCTTGAACCCAGGAGGCAGAGGTTGCAGTGAGCCGAGATTGCGCGCCACTGCACTCCAGCCTGGGCAACAAGAGTGAAACTCTGTCTCAAAAATAATAATAATAATAATAATAATAAAGAAAATAGAAACAACGAATAAGACCAGGTATTTGATAACACAACAGTGACTATAGTCAATAATAATTGTACATTTTAAAATAACTGAAAGAGTATAATTGGATTATAACACAAAGGATAAATGTTTAAGGTGATGGACACCCCATTCACCCTGATAAGATGATGCATGCCTGTGTCAAAATATCTCATGTATCCCATAAATATATACACCGACTATGTACCCAAAAGTTAAACATTAAAACTTAACAACAAAAGGCTGGCACAGTGGCTCACGCCTATAATCCCAGCACTTTGGGAGGCTGAGGTGGGCGGATCACCTGAGGTCAGGAGTTCGAGACCAGCCTGGCCAACATGGAAACCCTGTCTCTACAAAAAATACAAAACAATTAGTTGGGCATGGTGGTGCATGCCTGTAATCCCAGCTGCTGGGGAGGCTGAGGCAGGAGAATTGCTTGAACTTAGGAGGCGGAGATTGCAGTGAGCCAAGATTGCACCATTGCACTCCAACCTGGGCAACAGAGCGAGATTCTGTCTCAGAACGAAATAAATAAATTAAAAATTAACAACAATAAAAGACTCTCTGGTCAGACTTTTTCACTCCCTGCCTTGTATCTGGGATACAATTGTTTGCATGTTTCATGCTGTTTCAAGTCTTTGCTCCCCTTCCCTCTTTGCCTAACTAACTCCCACTCCCTCTTGATGACATGATAGTTGCTTAATATCCAAGTTCCTGGAATTGCTTGAGACTATCTCATTTAATATGAATATACATATATGTAGGAAGCATTAAGACATTCCTTATGGCCGGGCGCGGTGGCTCAAGCCTGTAATCCCAGCACTTTGGGAGGCCGAGACGGGCGGATCACGAGGTCGGGAGATCGAGACCATCCTGGCTAACACGGTGAAACCCCGTCTCTACTAAAAAATACAAAAAACTAGCCGGGCGAGGTGGTGGGCGCCTGTAGTCCCAGCTACTCGGGAGGCTGAGGCAGGAGAATGGCGCGAACCCGGGAGGCGGAGCTTGCAGTGAGCTGAGATCCGGCCACTGCACTCCAGCCTGGGCGACAGAGCGAAACTCCGTCTCAAAAAAAAAAAAAAAAAAAAAAAAAAAAAGACATTCCTTATATTCAAAGAGCTAATGTAATGAATCAAGAGGAAATGTTATTACCTCAAAACCAAATGATTGTCAACTCGTGTTCTGATGTTATTTATATAGTAGCTTGGTAATTTGGTTATATCTTAAAAGGGTATATTACTCATAACCGATACTATATTTCACACCTCAAAAGAAGAAGTGGTAATTTACAAAACTTCTTCCCTCCCCCACCCCCCGTGGCACCATGTGCCTTGCAGTTGACGTTTTGGTCAGATCTAAGAAAAGTTTCATCATCGAACAGTATGAACACACGTGCCAGTGAATCTCTCTGTCCCTTTTTTTAATGACTCATAACCGGCCACAGGGCACCACATTTAGGGTGACAGCTCTGCCATTCACGAGTTTGGCACGTAAACACAAGATCCCCCAATGCAGATCTACTGACGGGTGGCCTTTTGTCAGAAAGGTACATTCTTCTGGCTCGGTCTAGATTACCGGTGGGATTTTTCTATGTTTTGTTTTTACTTCTGTGCTTTCGGAAGGAAAAAGGGAAGCTGATAGTGAGGGTGAAATGAAAATGTAAATGATAAGGGTTGTAAGAAAGAATGGAAAAAGATGTCTTCTGTTGGCTTTTTTTTTTTTTCGAGACGGAGTTTCGCTTCATTGCCCAGGCTGGAGTACAGCGGCATGATCTCAGCTCACTGCAATCTCCACCTCCTGGGCTCAAGTGATTCTCCTGCCTCAGCCTCCCAAGTAGCTGAAATTACAGGCACGTGCCACCACACCCGGCTAATTTTTAGTAGAGACAGGGTTTTGCCATGTTGGCCAGGCTGTTCTTGAACTCCTGACCTCAAGCGATCCACCTGCCTTGGCCTCCCAAAGTGCTGGGATTACAGGCATAAGCCACCATGCCTGGCCAAAACAACAGAATTTTATTTTCTCACAGTTCTGGAGGCCAGATGTCAGCAATCAAGGTGCCAGCAGGGCCACGCTCCCTCCAAAAGTTCTACGGGAGGATCCTTCTCTGTCTCTTCCAGCTTCTGGTGGCTCCAGGCATCCCCCGGCTCATGGCCACGTCGCTGCAATCACTGCTTCTGTCTTCACGTGGCCTTCTTCTCTGTGTGGCCTTTTCTATCTCTTCTAAGGACACTGTCATTGCCCACCCTAATCCTATATGATCTCATCTTGATCCTTATCTTAATTCCACCTGCAAAGACCCCATTTCCAAATAAGGTCACCTTCTGGGGTTCCCGGAAGACATGAATTTAGCAGAGGGCACTCTTCAACCTTCAACCTACTACGACCTCCTTTCTCAGTTTCCACTGCTTCTGCCTTTGGGTGAAGTACAGAATCCTTTAAATAACAGTGTGCTTTCTGTGTAGCTATTGACTAGAAATAATAACCTGGCCAGACACAGTAGTTCACGCCTGTAATCCCAGCACTTTGGGAAGCCAAGGTGGGAGGATCAGGTGAGCCCAGGAGTTTAAGACCAGCCTGGGCAATATAATGATACCCCATCTCTAATAACAATGATGATAATAAATAGAGGTAATAATCTTATACATTTTACTGAAGTCAGAAAAACAAATAATAAAAATAATTTCTAACATACAGAAAACTACAGAAATTCTAATAGACTTTCACGAAGTCATCATGCCCATATAACAACACTCAGAACAGGAAACAGAACATTCCCAGTATAGATTAGGAATCATATTATTTCCATGTTTTAGTTTTCTAATATTATAGTAAAATAGGCCTGGTGTGGTGGCTCACACCTGTAATTAATCCCAGCACTTTGGGAGGCCAAGGCAGGTGGATCACTTGAGGTCAGGAGTTTAAGATCAGCCTGGCCAACATGGCGAAACCCCGTCTCTACTAAAAATACAAAAATTAGCCGGGCGTGGTAGCACGTGCCTGTAATCCCAGCTACGAGGGAGGCTTAGGCAGGAGAATCTCTTGAACCTGGGAGGCAAAGGTTGCAGTGAGCTGAGATTGTGCCACTGCACTCCAGCCTGGGTGACAAGTGAGACTCCATCTCAAAAAAAAAAACAAAACTTATAGTAAAATATACATAAAATTTGCCATCTTAATAACTTCTGAGTGTTCAGTTCAGTGGCATTAAATACATTCATTTTCTTATACAATCATCACCACTATCCATCTGCAGTTCGATCTTGTGAAACTGAAACTCTGGACCCATTAAACACTAACTCCCCATTCCTCCTCGCCCCAGCTCCTGGCAACCACCATCCTACTTTCTGTCTCTGGATTCGACTAATCTAAGGACCTCGTATAAGGGGAATCATGCAAGAGTCGTCCTTTTGTGACTGGCTTATTTCACCTGGCGTAATGTCTTCAATGATCATTCATGTTTGCAGTGTGAGCCAAAATGTCCTTCCCTTTCAATTTTGTTTTATTTTATTTGTTTTTTCTGAGATAGAGTCTCTCTCTGTTGCCCAGGCTGGAGCGCAGTGATGTGCTCTCAGCTCGCTGTAGCCTTGACCTCTCAAGCTCAAGAGATCCTCCCACCTGAGCCTCCTGAGTAACTGGGACCACAGGTGCACACCACCATGCCTGGCTTTTTTTTTTTTTTTTTTTTTTTTTTTTTTTTTGAGATGGAGTCTTGCTCTGTCGCTCAGGCTGGAGTGCAGTGGCGCGATCTCGGCTTATTGCAAGCTCCGCCTCCCGGGGTCACGCCATTCTCCTGCCTCAGCCTCCCGAGTAGCTGGGACTATAGGCACCTGCCACCACACTTGGCTAATTTTTTGTATTTTTAGTAGAGACAGGGTTTCACCATGTTAGCCAGGATGGTCTCTATCTCCTGACCTCATGATCCGCCTGCCTCGGGCTCCCCAAGTGCTGGGATTACAGGCATGAGCCATTGCGCCCGGCTTTGTCTGGCTAATTTTTGTATTTTTTTGTGGAGACAGGTTTTTGCCATGTTGCCCAAGCCGGTCTCGAACTCCTGGACTCAAGCGATCTGCCCGCCTTACCTTAGTCTCCCAAAGTGCTAGGATTACAGCCACTGCACCCGGCCAGAATGTCCTTCCTTTTCTTTTCTTTCTTTTTTTTTTTTCTGGAGACGGAGTTTCTTTTTTTTTTTTTTTTTTTTTTTTTTTTTTTTTTTTTTTTTTGAGACGGAGTCTCGCTCTGTAGCCCGGGCTGGAGTGCAGTGGCCGGATCTCAGCTCACTGCAAGCTCCGCCTCCCGGGTTCACACCATTCTCCTGCCTCAGCCTCCCGAGTAGCTGGGACTACAGGCGCCCACCACCTCGCCCGGCTAGTTTTTTTTGTATTTTTTAGTAGAGACGGGGTTTCACGGTGTTCGCCAGGATGGTCTCGATCTCCTGACCTCGTGATCCGCCCGTCTCGGCCTCCCAAAGTGCTGGGATTACAGGCTTGAGCCACCGCGCCCGGCCTGGAGACGGAGTTTCACTCTTATTGCCCAGGCTGGAGTACACTGGAACAATCTTGGCTCACCGCAACCTCAGCCTCCCAGGATCACGTGAGTCTCCTGCCTCAGCCTCCCGAGTAGCTGGGATTATAGGCATGCGCCGCCATACCCAGCTAATTTTGTATTTTTAGTAGAGACGGGGCTTCTCCAAGTTGGTCAGACTGTTCTCAAACTCCTGACCTCAGGTGATCCACCCACCTTGGCCTCCCAAAGTGCTGGGATTACTAGTGTGAGCCACTGCACCTGGACGTCCTTCCTTTTCAAGGTTGAATAATACAGAAACCATAGTTTTTTGAAAGGTGATCGAAACCTCCTTTGGATTTTTATGGGTAAGTCTTTACTAATTTTCATCCCTGAGTATAGTGAATAAACAACATGTGCTTTTATTTCCTTCCTGGTAACTCACAGAACAATAATTAAAACTTTCTTTTTATTTATTTAATAAAGACAGGGTCTTCCTATGTTGCCCAGTTTGGTCTCAAACTACTGGGCTCAACCCTAAAGTGCTGGGATTACAGGCGTGAGCCACCATGCCTGGCCAACAATCTGTGTTCCTTTAGTGTTTTCTTCCTTGATACTCGTAGATGTTAGTTTTTTAGGTTTTTAAACCAGAACCTAGCCCTCTACCTGGGGCATTGAGGTTTTAGCAATGTTACTCAATCTCGTGTACTTTTTTTTTTTTTTTGAGACAGTCTCCCTCTGTCGCCCAGGCTGGAGTGCAGTGGTGTGATCTCAGGTGCGATCTCAGCTCACTACAACCTCCACCTCCTGGGTTCAAGCAATTCTCCTGCCTCAGCTTCCTGAGTAGCTGGGATTACAGGCACGTGCCACCATGCACAGTTAATTTTTTTATATTTTTAGTAGAGACGGGGTTTCACCATGTTGGCCAGGCTGGTTTCGAACTCCTGACCTCAAGTGATCTGCCCACCTTGGCCTCTCAAAGTGCAAGGATTATAGGCATGAGCCACTGTGCCTGGCCCTGGCTAATTTTTGTATTTTTGGTAGAGATAAGCTTTCACCATGTTGGCCAGGCTGGTCTCAAACTCTGGGCTTCAAGTGATCCGCCCACCTCAGCCTCCCAAAGTGCTGGGATTACAGGTTTGAGCCACCGTGCCTGGCTGGTCTCATGTACATTTTAAGTATCCCACTGAATCTATAGAAAAACTACAGAATCAACAGGTTTCCAAAGTGGATGCAAGCAGCTGGAAGAGAGATTCTCAACGGTCATTTCTTACTCTTCTATTTTTTATTTATTTATTATTATTATTATTTTGAGACGGAATCTTGCTCTGTTGCCCAGGTTGGAGTGCAGTGGCATGATCATGGCTCACTGTAAGCTCTGCCTCCCGGGTTCACGCCATTCTCCTGCCTCAGCCTCCTGAGTAGCTGGGACTACAGGCACCCGCCACCACGCCCAACTAATTTTTTGTATTTTTAGTAGAGACGTGGTTTCACCGTGTTAGCTAGGATGACTTCTATCTCCTGACCTTGTGATCCACCTGTCTCAGCCTCCCAAAGTGCTGGGATTACAGGCGTGAGCCTCTACGCCAGGCCCATTTCTTCCTCTTTCCTCTTCATTTCTTTGCAGCTGAGTCACAGGCAGACCCTACGGGCCCTTGACAGTTGTGTAGATTTAATTCAATGTCCTCATCCTGGCAGTCCCTCAGAAAGTCAGCAGGATTTTGTGTTTTGTTTCCTTTTATTTTAGCACACTTACTCATTGTTTTGGAAATATCTGACATTCCAGGCTATTTAATACTTTTTTTTTTTTTTTTTTGAGAAAGCATCTCACTCTGTGGCCCAGGCTGGAGTACAGTGGCACTATCTTGGCTCACTGCAGCCTCTACCTCCCAGGTTCAAGCGATCCTCCCACCTCAGCTTCCTGAGTAGCTAGGACTACAGGCATGTACCACCACACCCAGCTTTTTTTTTTTTTTTTTTTTTTTTTGAGAAGGAGTCTAGATCTGTAGCTCAGGCTGGAAGTGCAGTGGTGTGATCTTGGCTCACTGCAACCTCCGCCTCCCAGGTTCAAGCGATTCTCCTGCCTCAGCCTCTTGAGTAGCTGGAACTACAGGCATGCGCCACCATGGTCGGCTAATTTTTGTATTTTTAGTAGAGACGGGGTTTCTCCATGTTGGCCAGGCTGCTCTTGAACTCCTGACCTCAGGTGATCTACCCACCTGGGCCTCCCAAAGTGCTGGGATTACAGGTGTGAGCCACCGTGCCCAGCCAATACCTGGCTAATTTTTGTATTTTTAGTAGAGATGGGTTTTTGCCTTGTTGGCCAGGCTGGTCTCAAACTCTTGACCTCAAGTGATTTGCCTGCCTTGGCCTCCCAAAGTGTTGGGAATACAGGCGTGAGCCACCACGCCCGGCCTTTTGTTTTTTCAAACAAGGCTTCACTCTGTCACCCAGGCTGGATTATAGTGTCGCAATCTTGGCTCACTATAACCTTCATCTTCCTGGCTCAAGTGGTCCTCCCACCTCAGCCTTCCAAGTCACTGGGACTACAGATGCCTGCAACCATGCCCGACTATTTTTGTATTTTTTGTAGAGACAGGGTTTCATCATGTTGCTGAGACTGGTCTGAACTCCTGGGCTCAAGCAATCCACACGCCCCAGCCTCCCAAAGTGCTAAGATTGCAGGCATGATCCACCACGCCCAGCTGATTTAAGACGTCTTGACTAAACAGCTCATCTCTTTCTAGATAAGACCCAGTGAATATGTGAACTTCCAGCTGAGTAGGACAAAAAAAAAAAAAAAACGAAACAAACAAAAAAAAAACCCAAGATGTGAAGATAGAGAGGAATGTAATTTCATAGCCCTATTAGAAATTCTCAGAGACATAAATCTGAATTTGTCTTCATCCTGGCTAATTTCTTTCAACCTTTATAAACAAGTATAGCACCTTAATCAGCATAGGCACAGGACCCATTCCCTTAATCCATCAGCTGCGAAACAGGTTTTTACTGTAGGCGACTTAAGTAATTTATTTTCACAGTTTACACATTACACAATGACTTCGATTTGAGAGCCAAGAAATATAGTGAGAGCAAGATCAATTCCATCAACATTAGCAAAGTATGAATCCCTTATATTAGCCTTTTTTTTTTTTTTGGGACAGAGTCTCACCCTGTTGCCCAGGCTGGAGTGCAGTGGCGCGATCTTGGCTCACTGCAACCTCCACCTCCCAGATTCAAGCAATTCTCTTGCCTCAGCCTCCCAAGTAGCTGGGATTATAGGCACGCACTACCACGTCCGGCTAATTTTTGTATTTTCGGTAGAGACAGGGTTTCACCGTGTTGGCCAGGCTAGTCTCGAACTCCTGACCTCAGGTGTTCCCAGGAGTTCTGCCCGCCTTGTCCTCCCGAAGTTTTGGGATTACAAGCATGAGCCGCCATGCCTGGCCCTTTATATAAGGCTTTAAACACCCTCATCCAAAAAAAGCCCACCCCAGCTACATGATCTTTTCTCGGAAACTTTTTTTTTTTTTTCTTTTTTAAGGAGACAAAAGTCTTACTCTGTCTCCCAGACTGGAGTGCAAAGGCAGGTCACAGCTCACTGCAGCCTCCACTTCCCGGGCTCAAGGGATCCTCTCGCATCAGCCTCCCGAGTAGCTAGGACTACAGGCATGCACCACCATGCCCAGCTAATGTTATCTGTTGTAGAGACAAGGTCTCACTATGTTGCCTAGGCTGGTCTGAAATTCCTGGCTTCAAGCGATCCTTCCACCTCAGCCTCCCAAAGCACTGGGATTAACAGATGTGAGCCACCGTGGCCAGCCTGAAACCTTTCTCCATGTGGAGTAGAGCAGGAAACTTAGAGGGCGGCCACACCAGGCCTTTCCAGAGCCATGGAAATGTGAGGGAAAGGCTGTGGAGGGGAGCTTCTTTTCCCTCCCCCGCACACAGCCTAGAGATGCAGAAAAGACAGTTTGTGGCTTGCCTGCAGCACAGAGCATTGCACCCCACTACGAGGAAGCATGGGCTGTCCACGGCGCTTGGTCATGTTGCAGGGTCAGAAGCTCTCAAATCCCCTGAGAGAAGTGACACAGACTTCAGTGGCAATGCCAGTGATTCCATCTCACCTCTAGTGCTCAGGGCTGACAAGTCTAATTGCTTTATTCTATTTATTTTATTATTTTATTTTTATTTTTTGTTTTATATATTTTATTTTTTATTTTAATTTATTAATTTTATTTTTGAGACTGAGTGTTGCTCTGTCTCGCAGGCTGGAGTGCAGTGGCACAATCTCAGCTCACTGCAACCTCCGCCTCTCAGGTTCAAGTGATTCTCCTGCCTCAGCCTCCTGAGTAGCTGGGATTACAGGCGCACACCACCACACCCAGCTAATTTTTGTTTTTTTTGTTTTTGTTTTTGAGATGGGGTTTCAGTCTTGTTGCCCAGGCTGGAGTACAATGGTGCAATCTCAGCTCACTGCAACCTCCGCCTCCCAGGTTCAAGCGATTCTCCTGCCTAAGCCTCTGGAGTACCTGGGATTACAGGCGCCCGTCCCCATGCCCGCCGCCATGCTCAGCTAATTTTTGTGTTTTTAGTAGAGACGGGGTTTCACCATGTTGGCCAGACTGGTCTCAAACTCCTGACCTCAGGTGATCCCCCCGCCTTGGCTTCCCAAAGTGCTGGGATTACAGGCATGAGCCATTGCTTCCAGCCTGTAATTATTTTAATATTGTACCTAAAGCCAGTCTGTCCTGTTTTTTGGAACACTAAGGCTGGTTACAGATAACTGGAAATATGAGACCTGGGTTTATCTTGGGAATCTCATACACACTCATACACACACACACACACACACACACACACACACACACACACGCATGCACTCCTTGCCTAACGCTGAGAAGGAAATACTGTTGAGAATTCTTCATCATTAGTTATTTACCTACAAGATGAAAAAGCTCAGCTGGGCACAGTGGCTCACGCCTGTAATCCCAGCACTTTGGGAGGCTGAGGCGGGCAGATGGCTTGAGCCTAGGAGTTCAAGACCAGCCTGGGCAACATAGCGAGACCCTGTCTCTAAAAAAACAAATACAAAAATTAGCCAGGAGTACATGCTACTCAGGAGGCTGAGGCGGGGAGTTGGAGGCTGCAGTGAGCCGTGATTGCACCACTGCACTCCAGCCTGGGCTACGAAGACCCTGACCCCCTCCAACCAAAAAAAGATGAAAAAGCTCATTTCTTTCACTTTTGCTGTAGCAACACATTGTGTCGTCATTTCTGTCCAGCGAGGGACACACGGGGATGTGAAGGGGCCACTGTCAGTCTAGGGATTCTTCTTCTCAGGATAAAACGAACGCCTTGGGCTTGCTTTTTCAGACCCTTGAAGTCTGTATCAATTAGGGTGCTTTGGCTACAAGTAATGGAAAATCCAGCTAGAAATGGCTTTAAGCAAAGATATCACTTATCATCTTGCATAATCAGAGATCCAGAGTTCCCTGAATGGGCCAATGACATGGCCGAGCAACCTCTACCGTCTCACCCCCCATCCTCTACATGCTGGTTTGCTCTTTGTTTTTCTCCTTACAGTGCAAAAAGGCTGAGCCACTCCAAACCTTCTAGCCTTGCAAGAATTTTCAAATATCCTTTAAAAAAAAAAAGGGGGTGAAATTCACATAACATAAAACTAACCATTTTATTTTTTTTTAAAAAATTCGGCCGGGCGCGGTGGCTCAAGCCTGTAATCCCAGCACTTTGGGAGGCCGAGACGGGCGGATCACAAGGTCAGGAGATCGAGACCATCCTGGCTAACACGGCGAAACCCCGTCTCTACTAAAAACACAAAAAATTAGCCGGGCGAGGTGGCGGCGCCTGTGGTCCCAGCTACTCGGGAGGCTGAGGCAGGAGAATGGTGGGAACCCGGGAGGCGGAGCTTGCAGTGAGCTGAGATCTGGCCACTGCACTCCAGCCTGGGCGACAGAGCGAGACTCCGTCTCAAAAAAAAAAAAAAAAAAAATTCATCTCCAGCCACGTCCCTCTGAAAAACTAATCATTTTAAAGTGAACAGTTCTTACCGGGCGCCATGGCTCACGTCTGTAATCCCAGCACTTGCGGAGGCCAAGGCAGGCGAATTACTTGAGGCCAGGAGTTCGAGACAAGCCTGGCCAACATGGTGAAACCCCATCTCTACTAAAAATACAAAATAATTAGCTGGGTGTGGTGGCACGTGCCTGTAATCTCAGCACTTTTTATTTATTTATTTTTTTTGAGACAGAGTTTCACTCTTATTGCCCAGGTTGGAGTGCAGTGGTACGATCTCAGCTCACCACAACCTCTGCCTCCCGGGTTTAAGTGATTCTCTTGCCTCAGCCTCCAGAGTAGTTGGGATTACAGGCATGCGCCACCACGCCCGGCTAATTTTGTATTTTTAGTAGAGATGGAGTTTCTCCATGTTGGTCAGGCTGGTCTCGAACTCCCTTCCTCAGGTGATCTGCCCACCTCAGCCTCCCAAAGTGCTGGGATTACAGGCATGAGCCACCGCACCCGGCCAATCCCAGCACTTTGGGAGGCCGAGGTGGACAAGTCATTTGAAGCCAGAAGTTTGAGACCAGCCTGGCCAACATGGTAACACTCTGTTTCTACTAAAACAAACAAACAAACAAAATTAGCTGGACGTGATGTCGGGCACCTGTAATCCCAGCTACTCGGGAGGTTGAGGCAGGAGAATCACTTGAACCCAGGAGGCAGAGGTTGCAGTGAGCCGAGATCGTGCCACTTCACTCCAGCCTGGGCAAAAGAGCGATACTCTGTCTCAAAAAATAAAAATAAAAATAAAATAAAGTGAACAATTCTGTGGCATTTAGTACATTCACTGTGCTGTGCAGCCACCACCTGTATCTAGTTCCAAAACATTTTCATCACACCCAGAGGAAACCCCATGCCCGTCAAAAACAGTCCTCCCCATTCCCCGACTCTCAGCTCACCTGATTTCTAAGTATTTGCTTATTCCTGACATCTCATATAAATGGAGTCACGCCAGACAGGGCCTTTTGCGCCTGGCTTTTTTCACTTAACATCATGTTTTCAAAGTTCCTCCATGGGACAGCTTGTGTCAGTGTTTTATTCCATTTTCTGACCAAATAATAACACATTCTGTCGTACGCAGACACCACGTTTTGTTCATGCATCAGCTGATGGGCTGTTGGGCTGCTTCCACCTGTTTGCTCTGATGAATAGTGCTGCTATGTACCTGCCTGTACAAGTATTTGAGTAACCTGTTTCCAACTCTTTTGGGCATGTGACTAAAAATGGGATTGCTGGGTCATATGATAATTCTATGTTTAATTTTTTGAGGAACTGCCAAACCTAAAGGTCCTTTTTAAAATGAAGAAAATATTCTGCAAAGCATCCCCGGAAGACTTCCTCAACACCTTACTGGCTGGAATGACGTCACTTCTCCATGCCTACAGTGTGGTCTTGGCGAGGAGAGTGATATTACCACAACTGGCTTAAACTGATCAAGACTCAGTTTCCGTACTGGACTGGCACCCAGTCACCTCTGAAGGACACTGTCACTCGGAGGAGGGTCATTTCTAGAAGGTGGTGACACAGCTATGTGAGTTCTCTGTTGACCACCCCCTCCCCCAACATTATTAAAGCAATTTGTATTTCATTCAAGGGCGTAATCTAGTCTGTTCTAGCAGCCAGGCAGCCTTCCCTTTAGGGGTTGTGTGGTTGTCTTTGTTCATGGGTGTGTTTATTCTGCAAACATCTATCTTAATAAAGAAGTGTGGGAACAAGAGTCATGATCAACAGAAAGAGGATCAAGGCTGTGTGAAGTGGAAGCTCAAGAAATATCAGAGGAGGTGTCTGGTGCAATGGCGCATACCTGTAATCCCAGCACTTTGGGAGGCTGAGGCAGGAGGATCACCTGAGGTCAGGAGTTGGAGACCAACCTGGTTAACATGGCGAAATAGCGAAATCCCGTCTCTAATAAAAAAAATACAAAATTAGCCAGGCCTGGTGGTACACTCCTGCTACTTTGGTGGCTGAGGCAGGAGAATCACTTGAACTTGGGAGGCGGAGGTTGCAGTGAGCCGAGATCAGGCCACTGCACTCCACCCTGGACAGCAGAGCAAGACTCTATCTCAAAAAAATAAAACAAAGCTGGGCACGGTAGCTCACGCCTGTAATCCCAGCACTTTGGGAGGCCGAGGTGGGTGGATCACCTGAGGTCAGGAGTTGGAGACCAGCCTGGCTAACATGGTGAAGCCCCGTCACTACTAAAATACAAAAAATTAGCCAGGCATGGTGGCAGACACCTGTAATCCCAGCTACTTGGGAGGCTGAGGCAGGAGAATCACTTGAACCCAGGAGGCAGAGGTTTCAGTGAGCCAAGATAACGCCACTCTACTCCAGCTTGGGTGACAGAGTGAGATTCTATCTCAAAGAAAAAAAATTGCAGCAGTTTAATGACACAGCAGCCGCCTATCTTTAGGACATAGCTTATGGGAATAAGTACACAAGGATACAGAACAGCCTCCCACTACCAAGTCTTTCAACTGTAGAGTTCACGCATTTATATTCTATAAAAAGCTCAAGCCTTCAAATAATGTCTATTTTCTTTTGTTATGAGACATTTCATTTATTCTTCTTTTTTTTTTTTTTTGAGATGGAGTTTTGCTCTTGTTGCCCTGGCTGGAGTGCAATGGCGCAATCTCGGTTCACCTCAACCTCTGCCTCCTGGGTTCAAGTGATTCTCCTGCCTCAGTCTTCCGAGCAGCTGGGATTACAGGTATGTGTCACCACGCCTGGCTAATTTTGGTTTTGTTTTTATTATTATTATTTTTTGAGATGGAGTCTCACTCTGTCACCCAGGCTGGAGTGCAGTGGCGTGATCTCGGTTCACTGCAACCTCTGCCTCCCGGGTTCAGGTGATTCTCCTGCCTAAGCCTCCTGAGTAGCTGGGACTACAGGCGCCCACCACCATGCCCAGCTAATTTTTTTGTATTTTTAGTAGAGATGGGGTTTCACTGTGTTAGCCAGGATGGAAATTTTGTATTTTTAGTAGAGATGGGGTTTCTCCATGTTGGTCAGGCTGGTCTTGAACTCCCACCCTCAGGTGATTTGCCCACCTGGGCCTCCCAAAGTGCTGGGATTACAGGCCTGAGCCACCGCGCCCGGCCCATTTATTCTTTTGATAAATATGTACTGACTGAGTTCAAAAAAATAAAAGGAAAACTGACAGCTGTTTATGATAAGAAAGTATTTAGGGGAAAGCAGTCAGACTGGGAAGCATCACTGAGGTCCTTCAAGGAGCAAGCGAGGCCAGGTGCAGTTTCGGGGCACCTCTAAAGCACAGTGAGAACTCATTTGTTTTTAACTTAATGTTTATAGGAAAAATAATGTTTGACGGCAAATGATTGTTATCGGCCCACAAAGGGCAAAGAAGGGGCAGGCTGTACAAATCTAACTGCAGTTCCTCCTGTCAGTCTTTCTGAGCATTGCCGGAAGAGAAATCCGTGGCGCGAATATGGTGTCACGTGACCATTTGGCTTCAGTTGACTGAACCAGCTATTGTCATCTACGCCCGGAAAGGCATCCACAGGCTGGCCAGAAGCCCAGGAAGTGACCTGGTACAAAAGCTTTGCTCAAAATGGCATGCTCTACTTGAATGTAGTTTCCTATAGCTACTGAAACAGATCACCACACACTTAGTGGCTTAAAACAGCAGAGCTGACCGGGCTCGGTGGCTCACACCTGTAATCCCAGTACTCTTGGAGGCCGAGGTGGGCGGACCACCTGAGGTCAGGAGTTTGAGACCAGCCTGACCAACATGGTGAAACCTCGTCTCTACTAAAAATACAAAAAATTAGCCATGTGTGGTGGCGGGTACCTATAATCCCAGCTATTCGGGAGACTGAGGCAGGAGAATCACTTGAACCCAAGAGGCAGAAATTGCAGTGAGCTGAGGTTGAGCCACTGCACTCCAATCTGGGCAACAGAGCAAAACTCCGTCTCAAAACAAACAAACAAACAAACAAACAAACAAACAAAAAACTGCAGAACTTTATTCTCTCACAGTTCTGGAGGCCAGAAGTCCAAACACAAGGGGTCGGTTGGGCCATGCTCCCTCCAGAGGCTCTGGGAGAGAATCATTTCTTGCCTCTTCCAGCTCCCAGTGACTCCAGGTTTTTGGATGGTAACTGCATCACTCCCATCTCTGCCTTTATCATCACATTACCTTCTCTGTGTGTCTCCTCTGTGTGTTTTATTTCTTTTCTTTTTTGAGACAGAGTCTTGCTCCTTCGCCCAGGCTGGAGTGCCGCAACCTCCACCTCCTGGGTTCAAGCGATTCTCTTGCCTCAGCCTCCTGAGTAACTGGGATTACAGGCTCCTGCCACCACACCCGGCTAACTTTTGTATTTTTAGTAGAGATGGAGTATCATCATGTTGGCTGAGCTGGTCTTGGACTCCTAACCTTAGGTGATCCTCCTGCCTTGGCCTCTCAAAGTGCTGGGATTAGAGGCATGAGTCACCGCGCCCGGCCACCTCTGTGTATCTTATAAAGACACTCGTCATTGGATTTGGGGCCCATTCAGATAATTCAGG
Organism: Macaca mulatta; assembly: GCF_049350105.2. Classification (NCBI taxonomy): domain Eukaryota; kingdom Metazoa; phylum Chordata; class Mammalia; order Primates; family Cercopithecidae; genus Macaca; species Macaca mulatta. The sequence continues at coordinate 130,041,111 of NC_133416.1, forward strand.
ATGACCTCATTTGAGATCTGAAATGTAATCATGTGCAAAGACCTTTTTTTCCAAATGAGGTCGCATTCACAGATAAGTTTCCTGGGGTTAGGATATGGACGTGTCTTTTGGGGAAGCCACCCTTCAACTCACTTCAATTGGCTAGTGACTACTGCATTCCTATCCCCTGCCCACTGAGGACGGTCATTGCTGGACGGTGGCAACAATCCAATGGGGTCTTCTCTTCATGGAAGTCTGAACCCGAAACATGTCAGAGATTGACACCGCCACTGGAGTTGTGCAGAGGCTGGAAAGAGGACAGGTGGTAGAGACTGTGGGTAAGGAAAAGCCAGGAGGTGAGGAGGAAACCAAGTCAGAAGTCAGAGGCACAGTCAAGGGAGCAGTGCCACGAGGATGGTGCCAGTGCCTGTGGCTGCCCAGCAACCACATTTCATCAATCTGAAGATGCACCTTTCCCCGCCCCCACACACATTTTGACATTTTGGAGTGTGTCTGACAACAGACGATGTCTTACTTGCTGCTTTTGGTAGGGGAGGGCGGCAGCACCGAGGTTGCCAGGACTGCCCGCAGGCAGGTGAACTCCAAGAGCGTCGTGATCTCCAGGTGCAGAGCAGGCGCTGGTGGCTTGGAACACTGCGGAGCCCTCTTCACTCCTAAGAATCCGAGGGTCAGATGCGTTTGGCAACATTCTCACAGGAGGAGTCAGAGGAGGCTGTCCGGCATGGTGGGTGAGCCAGCATAGGAACTGTGCCAAGGGCCATTAGATTTTGTAGAGACTCTGAACCCCCTGCCTAGAGGTCAGGAGCTGAGGACAACGGCAGGCGAAAAACACAAACTCAAAGTGTGTGCACTGGAAAGAGATCAGAAAGCCAGATTGAAAATGTGGAGGTGTTGCGGGAGTATCCTCATCAACCAGTTTCCCTTACATCATCCTTTTTACTTTACTTATTTACAGGCGGGTCTCAAACTCCTGGGTTCATCGATCCTCCTGCCTTGGTCTCCTGAGTAGCTGAGATTGCAGGTGCTTTTTTACTTACAAACAATTTTTTAAATTGAGAGATAGAAATTGTATATATTTATAGTGTACAGCATGGTGTTTTGAAATATGTATATATTATGGAATGGCTAAAAAGAGCTAATTAACGTATGCATTATCTCATCACTTTTTTTGTAGCGAGAATACCTAAAATCTACTCTTAACAATTTTCAAGGACACAATCCATTGTTATTGACTCTATTTATTTATTTATTATAAAAATGGGGTCTTACTATGTTGCCCACGCTGATCTTGAACTTCTGGCCTCAGACGATTCTCCTGCATTGGCTTTCCAAATCCTCTGTGCCCAGCCATTGTTGACTATAGTCGCTATGTTGTACAATGGATCTCTTGAACTTATTTCTCCTGTCTAACAGAACATTTGTACCCTTTGATGAACCTCTCCCGAGCCCACCCACCCACCTCCTGCCCCCGGTAACCACCACTCCACCCTCTGCTTCTGAGTTCAACTCTTTTAGATTCATATATAAGGGAGATCGTGCAGTATTTGTGTTTCTGTGCCTGGCTTACTTCACTTAACATAAAGTCACCCAGGTTTATTCAAGTTGTGGCAAATGACAGGATTTCCTTCTTTTAAAAGACTGAATAGTACTCCATTGTGTATACACCATATTTTCTTCATTCATCCACTGATCGACACCTAGGCTGATTCCACATCTTTTTTTTTTTTTTGGACAGCGTCTTGCTCTGTCACCCAGGCTGGAGTGCCGTGTCGTAATTTTGGCCCACTGCAACCTCCACCTCCCGGGTTCAAGTAATTCTCCTGCCTCAGCCTCCCAAGTAGCTGGGATTACAGGTGCCTGCCACCATGCCCAACTAATTTTTGTATTTTTAGTAGAGACAAGGTTTTTGCTCTGTTGACCAGGCTGGTCTTGAACTCCTGACCTCAAGTGATCCACTCACCTCAGCCTCCCAGATGTGAGCCACCACACCCGGCCAGCTCCTATATCTTGACTGTGGATAATATCATGAATAATGCTGCAATAGACATGGGCGTGCAGGTGTCTCTTCAACATACTGATTTAATTTCCTTCAGATATATATTCAGTAGTGAGCTTTCTAGATCATATGGTAGTACTATTTATAATTTTTTGAGGAACCTCCATGCTGTTTTCCATAATATCTTTCTTTTCACGTATACACAAGACTGATATAGGAAATAACACTGGAGACTAAAAGAGTCAAGTGAAATTTTGAAGCAATAAGAAAGACGTATGTTATAGTTTACTTGTGTGTATTTTCTTTCTTTCTTCTTTTTCTTCCTTTCTTTTCTTCCTTTCTCATTCTTTCTCTCTTTCTTTCTGATGGACTCCCTCCCCTCCCCTCCCCTCCCCTCCCTCCCTCCCTCCCTCCCTTCCTTCCTTCCTTTGTATCCCTCTGTTACCCAGGCTGGAGTGCAGTGGCACAGTCCTGGCTCACTGCAACCTCTGCCTCCTGGGTTCAAGCAATTATCTTGTCTCAGCTTCCTGAGTAGCTGGGATTACAGGCGTGCACCACCATGCCCGCCTAATTTTTGTATTTTTAGTAGAGATGGGGTTTCACCATGTTGGCCAGGCTGGTCTCAAACTTCTGACCTCAGGTGACCCACCCCCCTCGGCCTCCCAAAGTGCTGGGATTACAGGCGTGAGCCACCGCACCCGGCCTGTTTTTCTTTCTTCATAGTTTATATCATAATGATACACAGCTTCTAATGGATGATATCTGAGACTTGATTAAAGACGGGTTCCAGTTCTTCATGAGGCTCCACAGTTTCCAGAGCATTCTTGCTCGCCCACGATTGCTTCTATAACTTCCCTCACCTCGGTCACCTGAGTGTGCGCTTGGCTTCTTGCATCCCTGAGGGTCCCAAGTAACCCACAAAATCAGACAAATGTTGGACAAGAAACAGTAATTAAACCCAAAGCTTTGCAGACTGTGAGTGAACAGTGTTCTCCCAAAGCCTGGATTAGAGAGAGACAAAGGTGCAATTTACCTCAAGGGCCGAGATCCCTCCCTTACCATTTTTATTTATTCATTTATATTTATTTATTCATTTATATTTATTTACTCATTTATATTTATTTATTCATTTATTTATTTTTGAGACGGAATCTCGCTCTGTTGCCCAGGCTGGAGTACAATGGCGTGATCTTGACTCATTGCAACCTCCACCTCCTGGGTTCAAGCGATTCTCCTGCCTCAGCCTCCCAAGTAGCTGGGACTACAGGCACGTGCCACTGTACTCAGCTAATTGTTGTATTTTTAGCAGAGATGGGGTTTCATCATGTTGGCCAGGCTGGTCTCGAATTCCTTTTTTCATTTTTATTTTCTGTTTTTTTGAGATAGAGTCTTGCTCTGTCACCCAAGCTGGAGGGGAGTGGCGTAATCTTGACTCACTGCAACCTCCACCTCCTGGATTCAAGCAATTCTCATGCCTCAGGCCCACAAGTAGCTAGGATTACAGGCACACGCCACTGTGACCAGCTAATTTTTTGTATTTTTAGTAGTGACGGGGTTTTACAATGTTGGCCAGGTTGGTCTCAGACTCCTGACGTCAGATTGGTCTCGAACCCCTGACCTCAAGTGATCCGCCCGCCTCGGCCTCCCAAAGTGCTGGGATTACAGGTGTGAGCCACTGTGGCTGGACCCCTGACTGTTTTAAAGCCTTCAATTATGGCCGGGCGCGGTGGCTCAAGCCTGTAATCCCAGCACTTTGGGAGGCCGAGACGGGCGGATCACGAGGTCAGGAAATCGAGACCATCCTGGCTAACATGGTGAAACCCCGTCTCTACTAAAAAATACAAAAACCTAGCCGGGCGAGGTGGCGGGCGCCTGTAGTCCCAGCTACTCGGGAGGCTGAGGCAGGAGAATGGCATGGACCCGGGAGGCGGAGCTTGCAGTGAGCTGAGATCTGGCCACTGCACTCCAGTCTGGGCGACAAAGCGAGACTCTGTCTCGACAAAAAAAAATAAAATTAAAAAAAATAAATAAATAAAGCCTTGAATTATTGAGGTATCTGCTTTAATGGTTACAATCTTAACAGTGTGGAGATACAGACTAAGGCCGGGTGCGATGGCTCACACCTGTAATCCCAGCACTTTGGGAGGTCAAAGTGGGAGGATTTGCTTGAGCCCAGAAGTTCAAGACCACCCTGGGTGGGCAACATGAGACTTCAACACTATAAATAATTACAAATTAGCTGGGCATGGTGTGCGTGCCTGTGGTCCCAGCTTCTCAGGAGGCTGAGGTGGGAGGATCACTTGAGCTCAGGCCATCGAGGCTACAGTGAGCTGTGATCACGCCACCACACTGCAGCCTGGGTGACAGAACAAGACCTTGACTCAAAAAAAAAAAAAAAAAAGAGAGAGAGATACAGACTGGTCTTTAGCTCAGTGTTTCTCGACCTTTCTTTCTCATTATTCCCCTCCCCAATTTGCCTTTATAGATTTTTTTCCTTAGATTTCATAAAAGTCACCATTTTAAAGTGGTGTTAAGTATGTTTATAATTTGGTGCAATTCTCACACCACTTTCCCGTTCTAGACCTTTTTATTCACCCTAAATAGAAACCATTAAGCTGTCACTTCCCATTCTCCCCGCCCTGCCAGTGCCTAGTAACCACTAAGGTTACTGTCGAGATTTTGCCTATTCTGGACTTTCAATGTAAATAGAGTCATATAAAATGTGACCTTTTGTTCCTTCCTTCCTTCCTTCCTTCCTCTTTTCTCTTTTTCTTTTCTTTTCTCTTTTCTTTTCTTTCTTTGTCTCTCTCTGTCTGTCTCTCTTTTTTTTCAGTGCAGTGGCGTCAACATAGCTCAGTGAAACCTCGACCTCCCCAGGCTCAAGTGATCCTCCCACTTTAGCCTCCCGAGAAGCTGGGACTACAGGCATGCGTCACCATGCCCAGCTAAGTTTTGTACTTTATTTTGTAGAGATGCGGTCTCGCTATGTAGCCCAGGCCGGTCTCAAACTCGTGGGCTCAAGTGATCCACCTTCTTCGGCCTCCCAAAGTATTGGGATTGCAGGCATGAGCCACCGCACCTGGCTTGTGTCTTTCAGTCAGCATAATGTTTCAAGAATCATCCATGATGCAGCGTTCCTTGTCTTCAGCACTGCATCCCTTTTCCTGTCTGAATAGTATTCCTCTGTGTGGATAGACTGCCTTTTGTTTATCCATTCATCGGTTGATGGACATTTGGGTTGGGTTACCTTCTGGCTATTGAGAATAGTACTTCTGTGAATATATGTATCCAAATTTTTGTTTGAACATCTGTTTTCAATCTTTTGAATATTTTCCTAGGGGTAGAATTGCTGGGTAACATGGCAATTCTATGTTTAGCTTACTGAGAACCTGCCAAACTATTTTCCACAGTGACTGCATCATTGTACATTCCCGCCAGCAATGCACGAGGTTCCGGTTTCCCCATGTCCTCGCCATCACCCTTCCTTCCATGAAGTTTTATTTTATTTTATTTTATTTATTTGGTTTTATTCTGAGACAAGGTCTCTCTCTGTTGCCCAGTCTGGAGTGCATTGGTGTAATCATGGCTCACTGTAGCCTCAAACTCCTGGGCTCAAGCCATCCTCCCATGTCAGCCTCCTGAGTGGCTGGAACAGCAGGTATGTACTACCACACCCAGCTGATTTTTAATTTTTATTTATTTATTTATTTGAGACAGGGTCTCACTCTGTTGCTCAGGCTGGAGTGCAGTGGTATGATCAAAGCTCACTGCAGCCTCAAACTCCCAAGTTCAAGCAATCCTGCCACCTCAGCCCTCCAAGTTATTTTTTATTTTTATTTTTGTAGAGATAGGGTCTTGCTATGTTGCCCAGGTTGGTTTCAAACTCCTAGGTTCAAGCAGTCCTCCCACTTTGGCCTCCCCACTGCACTTGGTCCCATGGAATTTTTTTTTTTTTTTTTTTTTTTTTTGTGACAGAGTCTTACTCTGTCGCCCAGGCTGGAGTGCAGTGGCATGATTTTGGCTCGCTGCAACCTCCCGGGTTCAAGGGATTCTTGTGCCTCAGCCTCCCAAAGTAGCTGGGATTACAGGCATGTGCCACCACGCCCAGCTAATTTTTGTATTTGTAGTAGAGACAGAGTTTTGTAATGTTGGCCAGCTGGTCTGGAATGCCTGACCACGAGTGATCTGCCTACCCTGGCCTCCCAAAGTGCTAGGATTATAGGCATGAGCCACCGCACCCAAATTTTAATTCCAAAGGCTAGGTTCGGTGGCTCACACATGTAATCCCAACACTTTGGGAGGTCAAGGCAGGCAGATCACCTAAGGTCAGGAGTTTGAGACCAGCCTGGCCAACATGGTGAAACCCCGACTCTACTAAAAATACAAAACTTAGCCAGACGTGTTGGTACGCACCTGTAATTCCAGCTACTAGGGGGGCTGAGGCAAGAGAATTGCTTAAACACGGGAGGCAGAGGTTGCAGTGAGCCAAGATCATGCCACTGCACTCCAGCCTAGGTGACAGAGTGAGACTCCAGCTCAAAAAAAAAAAAAAAAAAAAAAAAAATTCCACATATAGACTGTGTATTTGTTTATGTACTGTGGTCCTTGGGAGGGCAGACCTTGTGTCTAATGGAAACATGTGCAGGGGACACAGACTCAGAAGCCTATAGGAATTTACAAAATCCCTGCTGGCTCACCAAAAACACAACAGCCAGCCCTTTGGGCCAGTAGGCTACCAGATTGAAGACTCTGATTCATCTTATTTTGTTAAAATTTATATATAGACAGACAAATACAGAACATTTTATTGGATATGTTAATGTGTTCATGTATCTTTTTGTTTTTTTTTTTTTTGAGAAGAAGTCTCACTCTGTTGCCCAGGCTGGAGCGCAGTGGCGCGATCTTGGCTCATTGCAACCTCCACCTCCCAGTTCAAGTGATTCTCCTGCCTCAGCCTCCCGAGTAGCTGGGACCACAGGCACACGCCACCATGCCCAGCTAATTTTTATATTTTTAGTAGAGACAGGGTTTCACTATATTGGCCAGGTTGGTCTCAAACTCCTGACCTTGTGATCTGTCCACCTCAGCCTCCTAAAGTGCTGGGATTACAGGTGTGAGCCACCACGCCTGGCCACTTTGTGTGTGTGTGTGTGTGTGTGTGTGTGTGTGTGTGTGTGAGAGAGAGAGAGAGAGAGAGAGAGAGAGAGAGAGATAGGGTTTCACTTTGTTACCCAGGCTAGAGTGCAATGGCTCTCAATCTCAGCTCCCTACAACTTCCACCTCCCAGGCTCAAGCCATCCTCCCACCTCAGCCTCCTGAGTAGCTGGTACCACAAGCACACACCACCACACCTGGGGTAATTTTTTTTTTTTTTGTAGAGATGGGTTTTACCATGTTTCCCAGGCTGATCTTGAACTCCTGGATTCAAGCTATTTGCCCACCTCGAACTCCTAAAGTACTAGGATTACAGGCTTGAGCCACTGCACCTGGCTCATATACCTAATTTTATTTTAGACTCCAGGCAAACTTAGTCCTGCAAACTTTACCTGTGCTGTAAATATTTCAGGCTTGAAGTCCCTATGCAGTCTCTGTCCAAATACTGAACTCTGCCTTGTAGTGACAAAGAAGCCACAGGTCATATGTAAATGAATGCAAATACTCTAGGATGAGAGGACGGAGGCTCCTGGGGTGCACACTCTAAGGAGACATTCATCTCAGGTCCTGAAAGTGCAGGGGTGATGCTGAGAGTGAGCGAGTGGTTCAGCCTCTCCCTAGTCCTGGCCCTGTGAATAGCTATGTTCCAATAAAACTTTATTTATAAATACTTTATTTATTTTTAAAACTTTATTATTATTTTTAAAACTTTATTTATAAAAGGTGGCAGGCTGGTTTCGCCTGTGGGCTGTGATTGGCCACCCCTGGTAAAGCTTTTTTTCATCTGACTCCTGTTTTTCCAGCTCAACCCACATCAGTCTCCCAATCCCTCCCTACAAGTAACAGATATCAACCCACAGGCGTTCTCTATGCTTTCCTGCATCTGCATAAAGTCCTCCATATAAAGATATTTTTTGTTTCATAAAATGGGAGACAATGTACACTTTTTTCGTAACATGCTTTTCACACTTCACACTAATTACGGAAACTTTGCCAGTCAGAGGCATTGATTCCTTTTGTTTGTTTTTTTGTTTGTTTTTTTGGAGGCAGCCTCTCACTCAGTTGCCAGGCTGGAGTGCAGTGAGCCGAGATATCGGCTCCGCCTCCTGGGTTCCAGCAATTCTTCTGCCTCAGCCTCCCGAGTAGCTGGGACTAAAGGCACCCACCACCACACCCACCTAATTTTTTGTATTTTTAATAGAGACAGGGTTTCACCATGTTGGCCAGGATGGTCTCGATATCTTGACCTTGTGATCTGCCTGTCTGGGCCTCCCAAAGTGCTGGGATGACAGGCGTGAGCCACCTCGCCCAGCCAGCACTGATTCCTTTTAATGGCTACATGATATTCCATAGGGTAGAAGTAGCATTATTCATTGTCCTTTTCTTTTTGATAGGCATTCACTTTGTGGCCAGTTTTCTGCCCCACGCACACACACACAAACAGTGCTCCAATGCACATTCTTGTCCTTAAGTATTGGTGTTTTTATTTCTTTGGCTAGATTCTCAAGAGTGGGATTAGCAGGTCAAAGGGTATGTTTAGTTTCCATTTTAACAGATGTTGCCAAATTGCTTTCCCAAATGACTGTAAAACTTCACATCTGAGCGTGCCCTTTTCTCCATATTCCTGCCAGCATTTGAGATTTTTTTTTCTCATTTTAGCTTGATGAATGGATCAGTTTGATCTGAGGAATGTAAAGAGATGTTTCATTGCTGCTTTCACTCGCAAGTGTCTGACTCCCGTGAGTTTGAGGGTCTCTTCATACTGTTGGTTACCCATTCGGTTTTGTGCCTCTACAAATGGTCTATTTATAGTCAAAGTCCATTTCTGTATTGGTTGTTTCTCTTTTTCAGGACAATTTGTTTAAAAGCTCTTTATATAGTGTCCATTTGACTTTTGGCTTTCGTCTGCAAAGTGATTAAGAGGTTTGGTGCCGGGGCAGGCTGCCAAAGGTCACATCTTGACTGAGCCCTGGCTGGCCACATGACCTCAGCAAATTATTCACCTTCCTTATTTAACCTCAGTGTACTCAGCTATAAAATAGTGATCATCATCACCATCATCACGGTAATTCCTCCTTCATAGTGCTGTTAGAGATAAATGAGTTAATGCGTGTCAAGTACATAGAATTCAGCCTGGCACCCCGTCAGTTCGTCAATAGAAGTTGGTGACTATTATTTGTATTACAAATATTTTTTCAGCTCCATCATTTGAATCGGTTTTATTTCTGGTATCCCTTGTCACACAAAATGTTTCAGTGTTTATATGGTCAAATATATCCGTCTTTTTTTCCCCTAGCTTCTGAGTTCCCAGGCTTGGTAAAAAGGTCTCCCTGTTTCCTTCATGACTAATTTCCTCACTCTTTTTTTTTTTTTTGAGGCAGAGTCTCACTCTGTCGCCCAGACTGGAGTGCAGTGGCGTGATCTCGGCTCACTGCAAGCTCTGCCTCCTGGGTTCACGCCATTCTCCTGCCTCAGCCTCCTGAGTAGCTGGGACTACAGGCGCCTGCCACCGTGTCCGGCTAATTTTTTGTATTTTTAGTAGAGACGGGGTTTCACCGTGTTGGCCAGGATGGTCTCGATCTCCTGACCTCGTGATCCACCTGCCTTGGCCTCCCAAAGTGCTGAGATTACAGGTGTGAGCCACCGCGCCCAACCATTTCATCACTCTTAAAATGAGAAACATAGGATCTACTATTTTCCTCACTGAAATACACTGTCCTCTCGGCTCCTTGATCTCCCCTTCCCTCCCCTCCCCTCCTTTCCTTAGCAGGGTTTCTCTCTGTCGTCCAGGCTGGAGTGCAGAGGCACAATCTCAGCTCACTGCATCCTCAACCTCCCATGCTCAAGCAATTTCCCTGCCTCAGCCTCCCAAGTAGCTGACACTACAGGTGTGCACTACCACGCCTGGCTAATTTTTGTATTTTTTTTTTGTAGAGACGGGGTTTTGCCATGTTGTCCAGGTTGGTCTCAAATTCCTGGGCTCAAGTAATCCACCTGCCTCAGCCTCTGAAAGTGTTGGGATTACAGGCGTGAGCCACCGTGCCCAACCCTCCTTGATCTATTTCATCCCTAAAAGAAAAAGAAAACTATTTTTCTTTTCTTTTTCTCTTACTTTTTTCTTTCTTTCTTTCTTTTTTTTTTTTTTTTTTTTGAGACAGACTCTCACTCTGTCTCCCAGACTGGAGTGCAGTGGCACAATGTCAGCTCACTGCAACCTCCGTCTCCTGGGTTCAAGCTATTCTCCTGCCTCAGCCTCCCGAGTAGCTGGGATTACAGGTGCACACCATCATGCCCGGCTAATTTTTGTATTTTAGTAGAGGTGGAGTTTTGCCATGTTGGCCAGGCTGGTCTCAAACTCCTGACCTCAGGTGATCCACCCTCCTTAGCCTCCCAAAGTGCTGGGATTACAGGTGTGAGCCACCACGCCCAGCCAAAATAAACTATTTTTCTATATACTCACAACACTCCTGACACCAAATGTATGGCGTTTCCACACCAAGCAACTCTCCACTTCTCTTTGGACACTGACTGGGTGTCCGACAATTCAATTCAAATCTGACACTGTCAGCCTGGAGTTAGCGTGAGATCCCACAAGTTAAAGGGTCTAGTTCGAAGACGGCTTCCATCCACTCCAGACCCCAGTCGCGAGTCCCAGGTTCTCGCTTGTACTTCTTTTTTTTTTTCTTTCCAGCTTTTGTTTTAGGTTCAGAGGGTGCATGTGCAGGTTGTTGCATGGGTGAGTAGCGTGCTGCCGATGTCTGGAGTACAGCTTGTTTCGTCACAGGGGTAGTGAGCCTAGTATCTCATAGGCAGTTTTCCGATCCTCGCCCCCCTCCCCCACTCCACCCTCCAATAGGCCCTGGTGTCTGTAGTTTTTTTCTTTGTGTCCACACGAACTCAAGGTTTAGCTCCCACTTATAAGTGAGAACAGGTTTCTGTTCCTGTGTTAGCTCACTTAGGATAATGGCCTCCAGCTCCATCCACGTTGCTGCAAAGGACATGTTTTATTCAGTCTTTTTTTTTTTTTTTTTTTTTTTTTTTTTTTTGAGGTGGAGTCTCTTGTCACCCAGGCTGGAGTGCAGTGGTACAATCACAGCTCACTTCAGCCTCAACCTCCCTGAACTGAAGCGATCCTCCCACCTTAGCCTTCCGAGTAGCTGGGACTACTGCATGCACCACCATGCTTGACTATTTTTTTTTCGTTTGTTTTTTTTTTTTTTTTGTAGAGACGGGGGTCTCACTATTTTTGCCCAAGCTGGTCTAGAACTCCTGGGCTCCAGTAATCCTTCCACCTTAGCTTTCCAAAGTGCTAGGATTACAGGCATGACCACCATGTCTGGCCGATTGTGTTCTTTTTTATGGCTGTGTAGTACTCCATGGTATATATGTACAGATTTTCTTTATCCAATATACCTGTACTTCCAACTGACCAGATATAAATCAAGAGTTCCCACAGCCCAATCCTCAGGTTCAGTAATTTGCTAGAATGGCTCACAAAACTTGGGAAAACACTTTACTTACATTTATTGGTTTGTCATAAAGAATGCAACTAAGAAACAGCCACGTGGAAAGAGATGCATGGAGGATACAGCATGGGGCGGGAGTGTCAGAGCTTCCGTGCACCCTCCGGTGTGTCCCTCTACCACTTCAATGAGTTCACCAACTCAGAAGCTCTCCGAACTCTGTCCTCTAGGGATTTTGTGGAGACTTCATTATGGAGGCGTGACTGATTAAATCACTGGCCACTGAGCCCAGTGGCTCATGCCTGTAATCCCAGCACTTTGGGAGGCCGAGACAGGTGGATCACTTGAGCCCAGGAGTTCAAGACCAGCCTGGGCAACATGGTGAAACCCCGTCTATACAAAAAGTACAAAAATTAGCTGGTGGTGTGCAGCTATAGTCCTAGCTACATGGGATGCTGAGGTGGGAGGATCACTTGAGCCTGGAGAATTCAAGGCTGCAGTGACCCGTGATCATGACATTGCACTCCAGCCTGGGTGACAGAGCAACACCTTGTCTCAAAATAAAACAGAACCATTGGCCATTGATGATTAAGTCAATCTCCAGCCCTTCTCCCCTCCCAGAGGTCAAGGGGTGGAGCTGATAGCTCCAATCCTGTGGCCAGGCCTCGGTCTTTGCAGGGATCAGCCCCTATGCTAAAGCTGTCAGGGGATTCCAGCTACCAGTCATCTCATCGGCGTATTAAAAGACAATCACCACACTCTGGGGATTTCAAGGGTCTTCAAAGCTGTTGTGTCAGGAACCAGAGACTAAGAATAAAAATAATCGCAAAGGATGTTCCCCTATCCTCAGGAAATTGCGAGGGTTTTAGGGGCTCTGTGTTAGAAACCAAGGGCAGAGATCAAATATATATTTCTCCTGTCGCACTCCCCTTCTCCCTCGCCCCAGTGAGATGAGACCTTCAGAGCACTTTCGCTTCCCCTCTCTTCTATTTCCCCTGCCCCATGTTCCCTGAGAGACTCATGAAACACATCTATTCCCCACTCCACTTTCTGAGGTTTTGGCTGGAATAATCTAGTATTTCTTATAATTTCCCTCACGGGATATCCGTTTGGTTTCAATAATCCTCTTTTCTAAGGGTCCTTCTCTATTACACAAATCCCAGTCTATCCTGTTCCATTTTGAGTTAAAATGTCAGCTGCCTGTGTTCTTTTTTTTTTTTTTTTTTTTTTGAGAGGGAGTCTCACTCTGTCACCCAGGTTGGAGTGTAGTGGCGCAGTCTTGGCTCACTGCAATCTCCACCTCCCGGGTTCAAGCGATTCTCCTGCCTCAGCCTCCCAAGTAGCTGGGATTACACGTGTGCACTACCACGCCTGACTAATTTTTGTATTTTTAGTAGAGACGGGTTTTGCCATGTTGGCCAAGCTGGTCTCGAACTCCTGACCTCAAGTGATTCGCCTGCCTCAGCCTCCCAAAGTGCTGGGATTACAGGTGTGAGCCACCGCACCCGGCCCTGCCTATGTTTTGAACATGGTTTTTGCTCTCTTTCTTTTTCCCTTTATTAAGTCTTCTTTTCAGGGTTGTTTGCAGCTTGATCAGGTCTTTTCCAAGTAGTGCCATCAGATGGAGGGTTCTCCAGGGTTATTCTCTCTGAATTTTCTTTTTTTTTTTTTTTGAGACCAGGGTCTTGCTCTGTTGCCCAGGCAGGAGTGTAGTGTCGCAATCATGGCTCACTGCAGCCTCGACCTTCTGGACTCAAGCAATTCTCTCACCTCAGCCCCCCAAGTAGCTGGGACTACAGCCACACCCTACCATGCCTGGCAAATTTTTTGGTATTTTTTATAGAAACAGGGTCTCACCATGTTGTCCAGGCTGGCCTCAAACTCCTGCACTCAAGTGATCCTCCCACCTCAGCCTCCCAGGGTGTTGGGATTACAAGCGACAGCCACTACACCTGGCCTGATTTCTTGAGTATCTTTGAAAATCTACCTGTTGGCTGGGCGCGGTGGCTCAAGCCTGTAATCCCAGCACTTTGGGAGGCCGAGACGGGTGGATCACGAGGTCAGGAGATCGAGACCATCCTGGATAACACGGTGAAACCCCGTCTCTACTAAGAAATACAAAAAACTAGCCGGGCGAGGTGGCGGGCGCCTGTAGTCCCAGCTACTCGGGAGGCTGAGGCCGGAGAATGGCGTGAACCCGGGAGGCGGAGCTTGCAGTGAGCTGAGATCCGGCCACTGCACTCCAGCCTGGGCTACAGAGCGAGACTCTGTCTCAAAAAAAAAAAAAGAAAAAAGAAAATCTACCTGTTGCTTCAATCAATGAAAAAAAATTTTTTTTTTTTTTTTTTGAGATGGAGTCTGGTTCTATTGCCCAGGCTAGAGTGCAGTGGTGCAATCTCAGCTCACTGCAACCTCTGCCTCCCAGGTTCAGGTGATTCTCCTCCCTCAGCCTCCTGAATAGCTGAGATTACAGGCACCTGCCACCATTCCCAGCTAATTTTTGTATTTTTAGTAGAGATGGGATTTCACAATGTTGGCCAGGCTGTTCTCGAACTCCTGGTTTCAAGTGATCCATCCGCCTCGGCCTCCCAAAGTGCTGGGGTTACAGGCATGAGCCATAGCGCCTGGCCAAAAAAAATGTTTTGAGAACAGAATAGGATTCTTGGACTGCTGTCCTTTCTCTCTCTTCTCTGTAGATAAGAAGTGGAGATTACTGTCATTTTTCAGTAATGCAGATGAAATCTGGTTCCAGTCTGAGATTTTTTCCTTCGTATCTTCTTTCTCTGCTTGACACTTGTAAACTCTTTTTTTTTTTTTTTTAATTTTTCTGAGTTTTTACCAGAACAGGCCTCCAGAAGAATCTTCTCAGTGCATCCAGGAGCTCAATGAGCTCTTTTAATCTGCAGTCTCAGGTCTTCATTAGTTTTGAGGAACTTTACTTCTATGATTTATCTGTTGCATCTTCTCATTTGAGAACCGCTATTATGTGCATATTAGTTCTTCAGGAGGAGCTATCCCCCCCTCTTATATTTTCTCACACGATCTCCATCTCTTTGTAATGTTGCTCTGTTTTGAGATATTTCTTGTGCTTTATCTCCCAGACTAATTTGAGTCTCAGTCGAGGCCCTATTGGCTTTTAATTCTTAACGGAATTTCTTAGAGCTAAGATAATCAGGTACTTTAGCTCTGAAAGGTCATTTCTTTCTTTTTTAATTTTCTTTGTTTGTTTGTTTATTTGTTTGTTTGTTTTTTGAGACAGAGTTTCACTCTTGTAGCCCAGGCTGGAGTGCAATGGTACGATCTCGGCTCGCTGCAACCTCCGCCTCCCAGGTCAAGCTATTCTCTTGCTCAGCCTCCGAGGTAGCTGGGATTACAGGTTCATGCCACCACGCCCGCTTAATTTTTGTATGTTTAGTAGAGACCAGGTTTCACCATGTTGGCCAGGCTGGTCTTGACCTCAGGTGATCCACCCGCCTCGGCCTCCCGAAGTGTTGGGATCACAGGCGTGAGCCACCGCGCCCAGCACGAAAGGCCATTTCTATGCTGTATTTGGATTTCCTTAAGGTCTCCTGCTTATTACTGTTTTTAGTTCAGAGATGCCGCTGTCTGCTTCAGCACTGTGGGTTCTGATTTCTCTATCGGCTCCTCCTGTGTCTGGGTGCTGGGGCCCCTTCAGTGGGGTGGTTAATCCTCTTGGTCAGTCACTTGGTCAGTCAAATCCGCTTGGTGATGCTTTCCTACATGGGTAAGTCCTCAGGTAGAAGCAGGCGGAACAGCCTCTGCTGCCATGGGCTTGGGACATAGGAGCTGGTAGAATTCTGTTGGGTCTCAGAAAGCAGTACCCCAAAATGAAGCCCTGATCTGCAGCCTCAGAAGCAAAAGCTTTTCCCTGACCCTCCCCTGTCCTCCTGCCTCGAAGTCCCGCTCTTCCCCCGAGGCCAGCCGTAGAAGCTAGAATTCCTCTTCTCCAAGGCAGGTCATAGAAACCAGAACCCCTTTTCCCAAAGCCAGCCATAAAACCTAAACATATGACTCTAATTTCCCGTCCATCTTTCTGTGTCAAAACTGGCCATTGAAAAATGGCCCACCTTGTTTCACTGCGGCTCGTAAGACCCCGTTCCAGGGCGGGTCCTGCCCCACACGCTGAAGGAGGGAATTCTGCTCAGAGAAGCCAAGCAGAATCCAGGTGGACAGGCCTTGCCATCTCTTCACATGGATTCCCACTCAGTCCAGCCACATTAGGTGATTTTTTTTTTAGATGGAGTCTTGTTCTGTTGCCCAGTCTGGAGTGCAGTGGCGCAATCTCTGCTCACTGCAACCTCTGCCTCCCAGGTTCAAGAGATTCTCCTGCCTCAGCCTCCTGAGTAGCTGGGATTACAGGTGTGCGCCACCACGACCAGCTAATTTTTGTATTTTTTATTAGACACAGAGTTTCACCACGTTGGCCAGGCTGGTCTCGAACTCCTGACCTCAGGTGATCTGCCCGCCTCAGCCTCCCAAAGTGCTGGGACTACAGGTGTGAGCCACCACGCCCGACCTAGGTCATACTCCTTTTGTCCAGTTATATTTCTACACAGCTGTCCATAGTTTGTTAAACATAAGCATAAAAATAGACAATTTCCCCTGTATCTTTTGGTCTTCATTCAAAAGGCCTCTGTATCTATAAGTTAAATAAATTTATATGCCTTTTCTCCTATTAATTTGCCTTTTGTGAGTTGACTTTTCAGAGGACCCACATTTTGGTGTGGCGAGCGGGGTCACCAAAGCTGCTCTGCTCTCCTGGAAGCCACAGAAAAGGGAACCCAGGAATGAGATCAGCTGGCAAAAGGGCAAGAATTTCTTACCAGTTAGGGTCCCAGCCTCTCTCTCTGTGCAGTATCATTGAGTGAATGGTAAAAATCACTGTTTATCACTTCTGCAAGGTTTTCATTAATGGGAGTAAAATATTTGTGGGTGGCTAGTCTTGATATCTGGTGTGCCTTTCCCTCCCTCCCTCCTTTCCTTCCTTCCTTCCTTTTCTTTTTTTTTTTTTTCAGAGTCTTGCTGTGTTGCCCAGGCTGGAGTGCAGTGGCACATTCTCGGCTCTCTGCAACCTCCCCTCCCAGGCTCAAGCAATTCTCATGCCTCAGCCTCCAGGGTAGCTGGGATTACAGGCTTGTGCCGCCACACACAGCAAATTTTTTTTTTTTTGTATTTTTAGTAGAAGTAGGGTTTCGCTATGTGGTCCAGGCTGGTCTCAAACTCCTGGCCTCCAGTGAGCTGCCCACCTTGGCCCCCCAAAGTGTTGGGATTACAGGTGTGAGCCACCATGCCCAGCCTGGTGTGCCTTTTCTTCTTTTTTTTAGAGTCGAGGTCTCACTCTGTCACCAGGCTGAATTGGTGTGATCACAGCTCACTGCAGCCTCAAAATCCTGAGCTCAAGCAATCCTCCTGCCTCAGCCTCCTAAGGAGCTGGGACTACAGGTGTGTGCCACCATGCCTGGCTAATTTTATTTTTGTTTCTTTGTAGAGATGAGATCTCCCTATGTTGCCCAGGCTAGTCTAGATTGGAACTCATGGGCTCAAGGGATCCTCTTGACTTGGCCTCCCAAAGAGCTGGGATTATAGGTGTGAGGCACTGCACCTGGTCCCATGGTTTTTTGCTTGCTTTACCTATCTATTGGTGCATAACAAATTAGCTCAAGCTATAATAGCCTAAACCATCTCTGATGGTTTCCAGGAGTCAGGAATTCAGGTCTCTGCTATACATGTCTGGGACCTCAGCTGGAAGACCCAAAGGCTGGGGCTGGGGTCATCTGAAGGCACAGTCATGTACAGGTCCAGCTGTCAGGATGGTTTCATAATTTATGGTTTTCAGCGAACAGTGAAACACAGGGCCCTGGTTAAGAAACGATGAAGAATGTATTGGGGGTAGAGATGGAGAGTGATTTGTAATGGAAATGGAATGTAGTGATGTTTGCACAATTCTGTGAACAAACCATTGAATGGTTCACTTTCAATGGGTGAATTTTATAATATATGCATTATATCTCAATAAAGCTGTTTACAGATTACGAAGAATTTCGAAATGGTGATAGCAGAGAATTTAAATGGGCCGGGGACCTTCTTAGCACACGGCTCTGTGCCTGATACTAGGCCACACGTCTGTGAAGACTGCCCACTGCTGTCAGCTGAGGGCCTAGTTCAGAGTATCAACCAGAGCAGCCCCACAGTCTCCCCAGGCGCTCTGGGCTTCCTCCCAGCATGTCGGCCAAAACAGAGAGAGAGAGACAGAGACAGAGAAGCTAGTACCTTTTTTTAAATTTTTTTATTTTTTTATTTTTTTTTATTATTATACTTTAAGTTCTAGGGTACATGTGCATAACGTGCAGGTTTGTTACATATGTATACTTGTGCCATGTTGGCGTGCTGCACCCATCAACTCGTCAGCACCCATCAACTCGTCATTTATATCAGGTATAACTCCCAATGCAATCCCTCCCCCCTCCCCCCTCCCCGTGATAGGCCCCGGTGTGTGATGTTCCCCTTCCCGAGTCCAAGTAATCTCATTGTTCAGTTCCCACCTATGAGTGAGAACATGCGGTGTTTGGTTTTCTGTTCTTGCGATAGTTTGCTGAGAATGATGGTTTCCAGCTGCATCCATGTCCCTACAAAGGATACAAACTCATCCTTTTTTATGGCTGCATAGTATTCCATGGTGTATATGTGCCACATTTTCTTAATCCAGTCTGTCACTGATGGACATTTGGGTTGATTCCAAGTCTTTGCTATTGTGAATAGTGCCGCAATAAACATACGTGTGCATGTGTCTTTATAGCAGCATGATTTATAATCCTTTGGGTATATACCCAGTAATGGGATGGCTGGGTCATATGGTACTTCTAGTTCTAGATCTTTGAGGAATCGCCATACTGTTTTCCATAATGGTTGAACTAGTTTACAATCCCACCAACAGTGTAAAAGTGTTCCTATTTCTCCACATCCTCTCCAGCACCTGTTGTTTCCTGACTTTTTAATGATGGCCATTCTAACTGGTGTGAGATGGTATCTCATTGTGGTTTTGATTTGCATTTGTCTGATGGCCAGTGATGATGAGCATTTTTTCATGTGTCTGTTGGCTGTATGCATGTCTTCTTTCGAGAACTGTCTGTTCATATCCTTTGCCCACTTTTTGATGGGGTTGTTTGTTTTTTTCTTGTAAATTTGTTTGAGTTCTTTGTAGGTTCTGGATATTAGCCCTTTGTCAGATGAGTAGATTGCGAAAATTTTCTCCCATTCTGTAGGTTGCCTGTTCACTCTGATGGTAGTTTCTTTTGCTGTGCAGAAGCTCTTTAGTTTAATTAGATCCCATTTGTCCATTTTGGCTTTTGTTGCCGTTGCTTTTGGTGTTTTAGACATGAAGTCCTTGCCCATGCCTATGTCCTGAATGGTATTACCTAGGTTTTCTTCTAGGGTTTTTATGGTATTAGGTCTAACATTTAAGTCTCTAATCCATCTTGAATTAATTTTCGTATAAGGAGTAAGGAAAGGATCCAGTTTCAGCTTTCTACTTATGGCTAGCCAATTTTCCCAGTACCATTTATTAAACAGGGAATCCTTTCCCCATTTCTTGTTTTTCTGAGGTTTGTCAAAGATCAGATGGCTGTAGATGTGTGGTATTATTTCTGAGGACTCTGTTCTGTTCCATTGGTCTGTATCTCTGTTTTGGTACCAGTACCATGCTGTTTTGGTTACTGTAGCCTTGTAGTATAGTATAGAACATACCATGCTCATGGATAGGGAGAATCAATATTGTGAAAATGGCCATACTGCCCAAGGTAATTTATAGATTCAATGCCATCCCCATCAAGCTACCAATGAGTTTCTTCACAGAATTGGAAAAAACTGTTTTAAAGTTCATATGGAACCAAAAAAGAGCCCACATTGCCAAGACAATCCTAAGTCAAAAGAACAAAGCTGGAGGCATCACAGTATCCTTTTTTTTTGAAACAGGATCTCACTCTGTCACCCACGCTGGAGTACAATGGTGTAATTATGACTCACTGTAGCCTTGAACTCCTGGGCTCAAGCGATCCTCCCACCTCAGCCTGCTGAGTAGCTGGGTCCACAGGCACTCACCACCACGCCCGGCTAATTTTTTAATTTTTACTTTTCATAGAGGCAGGGTCTCCTTGTGTGGGCCAGGCTGGTGTTGAACTTCGGGGCTCAAGTGATCCTCCCACCTTGACCTCCCAAAGTGCTGGGATTCCAGGCATGAGCCCCAGTGTCCAGTCCCCTACCCCTTTTATGCCCAGCTTTTAAAGTCACATAATATCATTTCTACCACATTTTACTCATTAAAAGAAAGTCACTAAGTCTGGCCTGCATTCAAGGGGGAAGGAAATTAGACTCTGTCTTTTGAAGAGAGGAGTTTCAAAGAAATTATTGATATATTTGAAACTACCACATTGGTCTTCATGTCTAGGCTAAGTGATGTTTCGTGGTCTCCTGCCCAGCACATAGGAGACAAAGTCCCATGTGAATTTTCTTGCCAGGCCCCAACAGAAACCAAGGCTGCATTTACACTGTGGCACCCAACTCCGGAAGAACAAGCAGGCTAAAACCAGATGGGGAAGGAAGTCTTGTTTCAGGCATTTTTTCCTCCCATCTAAATTCCCCTTTTGTAATTTTTTTTTTTTTTTTTTTTTTTAGACGGAGTCTCGCTCTGTCACCCAGGCTGGAGTGCAGTGGCACAATCTCGGCTCACTGCAAGCTCTGCCTCCCGGGTTCATACCATTCTCTCGCCTCAGCCTCCTGAGTAGCTGGAACTATAGGCGCCCACCACCACATCTGGCTAATTTTTGTATTTTTAGTAGAGACGGGGTTTCACCATGTTGGCCAGGATGGTCTTGATCTCTTGACCTCGTGATCCGCCTGCCTCAGCCTCCCAAAGTGCTGGGATTACAGGTTTGAGGCACCGCGCCCAACCCCACTTCTGTAATTTTTCTAATCCTTTTGTGGCATTTCTTCATTTAAAAAAATAAATCATGACTCTAGAGATAGATCTACTGGTGTTTGCTGGGGGTGAGGAAAGGGATGAATGGGGAATGAATGATTGCCAGTGGGCACAGAGTTTCTTTTTGGGGTGATGAAAAAGTTCTGAAATTAGATAGTCATGGTGATTGTACAAGCTTGTGGATATACTAAAAATGAGTGAATAGTATACTTTAAAAGAGTGAATTTGGCCGGGCACAGTGGCTCACACTGGTAATCCCAGCACTTTGGGAGGCTGAGGTGGGAGGATTGCTTAAGCCTAGGAGTTTGAGACCAGTGGGCAACATAGCAAGACTGTACCTCAACAAAATTACAAAAATTAGTCAGGCGTGGTGGCGTGTGCCTGTCATCCCAGCTACTCAGGAGGCTGTCTCAACAAAATTACAAAAATTAGTCAGGCATGGTGGCGTGTGTCTGTAATCCCAGTTACTCAGGAGGCTGAGGCAGGAGAATCACTGGAGCCCGGGAGGCAGAGGCTGCAATGAGCCGTGATTGCACCACTGCACTCCAGCCTGGGTGACAGAGCAAGACCCTGTTTCAAAAAAAGAGAAAAGTGAATTTATTGCTTCTGGGCCTCTTGGCTAAGATCAAGTGTAGTATTTGCTTTTAGTAGTTGTCTGCTGTGGTCTGAATCTGTCCCCTCTTCCTCCCAAATTTACCTTTTGAAATCCTAACCCTTTATATGATAGGATTAGGAGGCAGGGCATTTGAGAGGTGATCGGGTCATCAGGGTGCAGCCCTTATGAATGGGATTCATGCCCTAATCCAAGAGGCCTCCAGAGAGCTCCCTTCTCCCTTGTGCTGTTTGAGAACATAGAGAGGAAATCTATGCACCAGGTGGCAGGTCCTCACCATCCTCCTCAGACGCTGAATCTGCTGCCGCCTTGATCTTGAACTTCCAGCTTCCACAACTGTGGGAATTGAACTATTGTTTATAAGCCACACAGTCCATGGTACTGTGTCACGGCAGTCCTGGCAGACTAAGACAGTGTCCTCGGCTGAATTGTGATTGAGAGCTCAATGGTATGGTCCTGGGGGAGCCGTGTGGTGTCTTGGTTTCTCAAAGAACCCCTCGGGTCGCTAGGACTCCGGTCCACATTTGAAGCCGTCTCTCGCCCAAGGACGCCTGGTCACCACGGCCAGCGTGCAGCCAGAAACCAGGGACCTCCCTGTGGCCACCAGAATTGGCGGATCCATCACTTGTGGGATTTCTCAGGCTTTGCTTTTGCAATTAGTTGGTTCTCCTCAATTGCATTCTGTTTCACTCCGCTGGTAATAGAGGACTGACCACAGGCAGTGGTGATGACAGGGGAAGTCTTGACTTAGCTCTTAGCGAGAGAAGCATGCAGGGTATTGGCAGAAGTTCGAATTGGTGAGCCCAGCCCTGTCCCTCTCAGACCCTCCAGGCATGTGTCTAAGAGAAAGTCTCCTGCATGTAAGAAAGTGTTCTACAGGCAAACATGACTTTTTCTTTTTTTTTTTTTTAATCATTTTGAGACAGTCTCACTCTGTCACCCAGGCTGGAGTGCAGTGGTGCAATCTTGGCTCACTGCAACCTCTGCCCCCTGGGTTCAAGCAATCCTTTTTTTTTCTGAGACAGAGTCTTGCTCTGTCACCCAGGCTGGAGTGCAGTGGTGCGATCTCGGCTCACTGCAAGCTCCGCCTCCCAGGTTCACGCCATTCTCCTGCCTCAGTCTCCCAAGTAGCTGGGACTATAGGCACCTGCCACTATGCCTGACTAATTTTTTGTATTTTTAGTAGAGACGGGGTTTCACCGTGTT
The DNA here is from genome assembly GCF_049350105.2 of Macaca mulatta. Taxonomy (NCBI): domain Eukaryota; kingdom Metazoa; phylum Chordata; class Mammalia; order Primates; family Cercopithecidae; genus Macaca; species Macaca mulatta. The sequence continues at coordinate 130,063,538 of NC_133416.1, forward strand.
AGCCAGGATGGTCTCGATCTCCTTACCTCGCCTTAGCCTCCCAAAGTGCTGGGATTACAGGCATGAGCCACCATGTCCGGCCTCAAACAATTCTTGTGCTCAGCTTCCTGCGTAGCTGGGATTACAGGCACGCACCACCACTCCTGGCTAATTGTTGTATTTTTAGTAGAGACAGGGTTTCACCATGTTGGCCAGGCTGGTCTTGAAATCCTGACCTCAAGTGATCCACCTGCCTCAGCCTCCCGAAGTGCTGGGATTACAGGCATGAGCCACCACCACGCCCAGCCCCAATTTTGCTTAAGGAGGAATTTTATAGTAGATGAATTAATATCTCAATGGAAAAAATATCAGAAGCTCCAAGAGCTGAAACAGTGGTAGGCCTCTCTCACTCTCTCTGGGTTCTCAGAACCCACCCAAAGAGTGGTCAAGCCAGAATTTCAACCCAGAGACATCTGATTCCAAAGGCCACTTTTCTTCACCTCTGCCAGCCAGAGAGTGAAGGTCATGTAGCCTGGGAGTGAAGGCCAGGCTGAGGGGTTTGAACTTTTTGTTGTTGTTGATAATTGAAGGGTTTTGAGACAGAAACGAAACATAATTCAGTTTTTGTTTTAGAAAGATGGAGCTGGGCATGGTAGCTCATGCCTGTAATCCCAGAACTTTGGGAGCCCAAGGCAGGGAGGATCACTTGAAGCCAGGAGCATGAGACCAGCCTGGCAATACCAGGAGACCCCATCTCTTAGAAAAAAATAAAAAAAGCAAAGAAAGATAATTCCTAGGAGCTTTATGTGAATATTCTTTGTTAGACATAATAACATAATATTGAGGAGAGTTTTTTCTCGGTTGGCTGTAATAATTTTTGCAGTTTTGTTTAAAAAATTTTTGCTACAGGCTGGGCACAGTGGCTCACACCTGTAATCCCAGCACTTTGGGAGGCCAAGGCGGGTGGGTCATTTGAGGTCAGGAGTTTGAAACCAGCCTGGCCAACATAATGAAAACCTGGATCTACTAAAAACAGAATAAAACAAAAACAAAAACAAACAAAAAAATTAGCCAGGTGTGGTGGTGCACGCCTGTAATCCCAGCTACTCGGGAGGCTGAAGCAGGAGAATCACTTGAACCCAGCAGGCAGAGGTTACAGTGAACCGGGATCATGCTGCTGCACTCCAGCCTGGGTGACAAAATGAGACTCCGTCTAAAAAAAATTTTTTTTGGCCGGGCGCGGTGGTTCACGCCTGTAATCCCAGCACTTCGGGAGGCCAAGGTGAGCAGATTACGAGGTCAAGAGATCGAGACCATCCTGGCCAACGTGATGAAACCCCGGGTATCTCTACTAAAAATACAAAAATTATGGCCGGGTGTGGTGGCTCACGCCTGTAATCCCAGCACTTTGGGAGGCCGAGGCAGGTGGATTACCTGAGGTCAGGAGTTCGAGACCAGCCTGACCAAAATGGAGAAACCCCATTTCTACTAAAAATACAAAATTAGCTGGGTATGGTGGCGCATACCTGTAATCCCAGCTACTCAGGAGGCTGAGGCAGGAGAATCGCTTGAACCCGGGAGGTGGAGGTTGCAGTGAGCTGAGAGATTGAGACTCTGTCTCAAAAAAAAAAAAAAAAAAAATATACACACACACACACACACACACACACACACACACACACACACACACACACATATACACCTCACGAACAGCAGGGGGAAATAAAAAATAATTTTTAAAAATTAATATTTTTTTTGCAGGGGAGACAGGGTCTCACTGTGTCTTCCAGGCCGGAGTGCAGTCATAGCTCACTGTGTCCTCAACCTCCTGAGCTCAAGCAATCCTCCCACCTCAGTCTCTCAAAGTGCTGAGATTATAGGCATGAGCCTGGCTGAAATCTCGACTGAAATATCAGTGTTCAGCCTCTATGGGAACCCTAGAGACAGTGTGATTTTTTTTTTTTTTTTTTTTTTGAGACGGAGTCTTGCTCTGTTGCCCAGGCTGGACTGCAGTGGCCGGATCTCAGCTCACTGCAAGCTCCGCCTCCCGGGTTTACGCCATTCTCCTGCCTCAGCCTCCCGAGCAGCTGGGACTACAGGCGCCCGCTACCTCGCCCGGCTAGATTTTTGTATTTTTTTAGTAGAGACGGGGTTTCACCGTGTTAGCCAGGATGGTCTCGATCTCCTGACCTCGTGATCCGCCCGTCTCGGCCTCCCAAAGTGCTGGGATTACAGGCTTGAGCCACCGCGCCCAGCCTTTTTTTTTTTTTTTTTTTTTTTTTTAATCTCCTTCACTTGTTAAATTTTTAAATTATTTTATTTCATTTCATTTTATTGAGACGGGGTCTCACTCTGTCACCCAGGCCAGAGTGCAATCATGCAATCATAGCTAACTGCAGCCTTGGCCTCCCTCCCCACCATCAGCTCAAGCAATCCTCCCATCTCAACCCCTCATGTAGTTGAGACCACAGATGTGCACCACCATGCCCACCTAATGTTGTTTTATTTTCAGAAGAGACAAGATCTCACTGTATTGCTCAGGCTGGTCTCAAATTCCTAAGCTCAAGGGATCCTCCTGCCTTGGCCTCCCAAAGTGCTGGGATTACGAGCATGAACCATCTCGCCTGGCCAAAAAGATGTGGTTTTTTTTAATGGATTTTGTGATTTGTTTTCATCATTAAACAAAAGGTCGATGGAAAGAGAAGCAGCAGTTGAGCAATGTTTGCCTATGAAAAAAGTCAATCTGTCCATTAAGGACATTATTCTGCTTTTTCTGAAGTTGAATTTCTCTGCTGTGCAGCACAGCAGGCTTTCTGTAAAATTCTATTCAAATTTACAAGTGAGAAGTGGTTTTTAAATAAACACATAGGGTGTTCCAACTGAGCTCTGAAACCTCTGGCTGAGACATTTAAGAAAGATGGTCAGGGCCGGGCGCGCTGGCTCAAGCCTGTAATCCCAGCACTTTGGGAGGCGGAGACAGGCGGATCACGAGGTCAGGAGATCGAGACCATCCTGGCTAACATGGTGAAACCCCGTCTCTACTAAAAAAATACAAAAAAACTAGCCGGGTGAGGTGGCGGGTGCCTGTAGTCCCAGCTACTCGGGAGGCTGAAGCAGGAGAATGGCGTAAACCCAGGAGGTGGAGCTTGCAGTGAGCCGAGATCCGGCCACTGCACTCCAGCTTGGGCAACAGAGCCAGACTCCGTCTCAAAAAAAAAAAAAAAAAAAAAAGAATATTCTTGATGGGCTGGGTGTAGTGGCTCACGCCTGTAATCCCAGCACTTTGGGAGTCCGAGGCGGGTGGATCACCTGAGGTCAGGAGTTCAAGACCAGCCAGGTCAACATGGTGAAACCCCGTCTCTACTAAAAATACAAAAATTAGCCAGGCATGGTGACATGTGCCTGTAATCCCAGCTACTCAGGAGGCTGAGGCAGGAAAATCACTTGAACCTAGGAGGCGGAGGTTGTGGTGAGCCAAGATTGTGCCACTGCTCTCTGACCTGGGCAACAGAGCAAGACTCCATCTCAAAAAAAAAAAAATGTTCTTGATGAAGCAGTAAAAATTAATTTTACTAAACCTCAACTTTTGGATCCACAGTTGGCCCCCAGTTTCTGTGGGTTCTGTATTCATGGAATCAACCAACAGTGTATCAAAAATATTCAAGAAAAAAAAAAAATTCCACAAAGTTGTAAAAACCAAACATGAATTTGCTGTATGCCAAGTACTACACTGAATCCATGGGGATGAAGTGATTTGCAGGCATTGCGTTATAAGTAACCTAGAGATGATTTAAGGTACATAGGAGGATGTGTGTAGGTGACATGCAAATACGACACCATTTTATATAAAAGACTTGAGCGTCCTCAGATTTTGGTATCCTTGGGGGTCCTGGAACCAGTCCTCCCACAGATATGGAGGGATTACTGTATATCATACTAATGTGAATTCCCATTTGAACACATGCTAATACTAATTAATGGGAAGTACACATAAGGCAGACTGCAAGGAAAAGCATGGACACAGCTGAGCTGTGAGCTGCACTAGCCACCTTTCATGGAATACCATTTTTAGGTCATAAGTCTTTACATGCAGAGAAAATAAGGGGTGGCTTTTTCCTTTTTGTCATGGGACTTTAAAATCAGCACCTCAGACTTCCTTTTCTTCCTTTTCTCTGAGAATCATTTGCCTACTACTGGCTCCACCCCCTTCTCCTCTCTCTGCTCCAGTTGCCTCAGAGGACATTTCTACAGGCAAGAACCTGAAGCTACAGGTCATGTTGCCGTTAGCGGAAATTGCAAGTTCAATCTAGCTAGAATTTAGAGGGCAGAAGGGGTGGTCTGACCAGAGCACGCAGTCAGATTAGGCCATGGTGGAGACTTGTTCGTGGCCAGTTTGTTTGGCTCCTGGCTTCAGGAATGTGGACTGACCAGGGAGTTAACCACTGTGAATGCAGACAGCCAGTGGAAACTGTCAATAGGTGCATCATTCAGCATGCTAAGCAGATGTTGCAGAGGCCAGCACTAAATGGAGCATGGTGCAAAAGACAATGCTTGCTTAGGAGATTAGACAGACTTAGAATACATATGTATGTGAGCATTATCTGAATCATCTGTTAATGCAATCAAGCATGGTAAATAAACAGGAAAAAATGTTAAGCTGAGATGCACAGAAGAGTTTGGATTAAGTTTCTAGAGCTTACGGTTGTAGTTGATGTTGCAAATACAAACAGCATTCTTGAACTATAATCAATTGGACGAGACTGGAGGAGATACTGCACTCTGGAAAAAAAATTTTAATTACAGTTATTTTAAAATTTAGTGATGGATTACCAAAACAACAGACTTATCATCCATGGAACGGTCATTAAACAATTCAAAGGCAGATCAGAAGGATAATGGGTCAATGACATTGGTGCTTCTCCCTTTAAAGAATGCTCAATCTTTTCTTGAGTTCTTTCATTGCTAAAGATGATAATACATGCAGACCATCCTGGCTAACACGGTAAAACCCCGTCTCTACTAAAAAATACAAAAAAAAAAAAAAAAAACGAGCCGGGTGAAGTGGCGGGCGCCTGTAGTCCCAGCTACTCGGGAGGCTGAGGCAGGAGAATGGCGTAAACCCGGGAGGCAGAGCTTGCAGTGAGCTGAGATCCGGCCACTGCACTCCAGCCTGGGTGACAGAGCGAGACTCCGTCTCAAAAAAAAAAAAAGATGGTCAGACGCTGTAAGAGCCTGCCCAGGCCATAGCACAGTTCTACAGACCTAGGGGCTTAATCCACAGGAATGGACTTTCCCACAGTTCTGAAGCCTCCAAGTCTGCAATAAGTTGTTGGCAGCGTGGTTTCTTCTGAGGCCTCTCTCCTTGGCTTGTAGATGGCCGTCTTCTCCCTGAGTCCTCACTTGGTCATCCCTCTGGGTGTGTGTGTGTCCTGACCCTCTCTTCTCATAAGGACATCAGCCATTCTGGATGAGGGCCCACCCTAATGACCTCAATTTAACTCAGTTCCCCTTTAAAGTCCCTGCCTCCAAATATAGTCACATTCTGAGATGCTGGGGTTCTTCTTCATCTCTGTAATTTTATCTTTTTAAGAATATTATGTAAGTAAAATTATATAGTATGTAACTTCTTGAAACTGGCCCTTTTTCCAGCCTGGGCAATATGGTGAAATCCCGTTTCTACAAAAATGCCATGATGGTGCCACTGCACTCCAGCCTGGGCAACAGAGTGAGACCTTGTCTCAAAAAAAACCCCCAAAAAACAAAAGCCTGTTTTTTTCCCCACTCAGCATAATATTTATTTATTTATTTATTTATTTTTGAGACGAGATCTCACTCTGTTGCCCAGGCTAGAGTGCAATGGTGCAATCTCAGCTCACTGCAACCTCTGCCTCCCAGGTTCAAGTGATTCTCCTACCTCAGCCTCCCAAGTGGCTGGGATTGCAGGCACCTGCCACCCCACCCAGCTAATTTTTTTGGTATTTTTAGTAGAGACGGGGTTTCACTATGTTGGACAAGCTGGTCTCAAACTCCTGACCTCTGGTGATCTGCCTGCCTCGGCCTCCCAAAGTGCTGGGATTACAGGTGTGAGCCACCACACCTGGCATCCACTCAGCATAATTTAATGCTTTAAGATCCATCCAAGTATGGCCGGGCACGGTGCTGTAATCCCAGCACTTTCGGAGGCTTAGGCGGACAGATCACCCAAGGTCAGGAGTTCGCAACTAGCGTGGCCAACGTGGTAAAACCCCATCTCTACTAAAAATACAAAAAAATAGCCAGGCGTAGTGATGGATGCCTGTAATCCCAGCTACTCAGGAGCCTGAGGCAGGAGAATCACTTGAGCCCAGGAGGCAGAGTTTGTAGTGAGCCAAGATTGCACCATCGCACTGTAGCCTGGACGACAAGAGCGAGACTCCGTCTCAAAAAAAAAAAAAAAAAAATCCATCCAAGTTGCTGCCTGTATCAATAATTTATTTCTTTTTTATTGCTAAGTAGGATCCCATGGTATGGACCTACTAGTTTGTTTAACTATTCACCCATTGAAGGACATTTGCAGAACCTTCTTTTAAAACTAAGCAACGCTGTGTACAGTGGCTCCCTTACAAGTGACCTTCCCGCCTTTGTGGATCGCTTGAGCCCAGGAGTTCCAGACCAGCGTGGGCAACATGGCAAAACTCCTTCTCTACTAAAGATATATAAAATTAGCCAGGCTTGGTGGTGTGCACCTGTAGTCCCAGCTACTCAGGAGGCTGAGATGGGAGGGTGGCCTGAGCCTGGGAAGTTCAGGCTGCAGTGAGCTGTGATCTTGCCACTGCACTCCAGCCTCGGTGACAGAGCGAGACTCTGTCTCAAAACAAACAAACAGGCCGGGCGCGGTGGCTCAAGCCTGTAATCCCAGCACTTTGGGAGGCCGAGACGGGCGGATCATTAGGTCAGGAGATCGAGACCATCCTGGCTAACACGGTGAAACCCCGTCTCTACTAAAAAATACAAAAAACTAGCCGGGCGAGGTGGCGGGCGCCTGTAGTCCCAGCTACTCAGGAGGCTGAGACAGGAGAATGGCCCGAACCCGGGAGGCGGAGCTTGCAGTGAGCTGAGATCTGGCCACTGCACTCCAGCCTGGGCGACAGAGCGAGACTCCGTCTCAAAAAACAAACAAACAAACAAACAAACAAAAAACAAAGTGAAAGTGTTACAGATACATCTGAAGCCTCCCTCCATTCCACTTTGCTCCCTGGTATTCCTCTGCAGAGGTAATTTCTATTTTGAAGTTAGTGAACATTCTTCTCACCCATGATTTGTGTGTGTTATTACATATCCATGTTTCCAAAGACAATGTGTGGCTTTGTTTCACATGTTTTAAGTATTTATAGATATGTTACCAGATTGTGTATGTCTTCTGGCAACTTGCTTTTTGCTCTAGATGTTATGCTCAAGTTTTAGTCCTGTTGATACAAGTAACCGTGGTTCATTTTTCTTCACTGCTGTAGTGTATTCCATTGAGCGACTGTATCTATTCCCCTACTAGTGGACATTTAGGTTGTTTCTTGGTTTTTTTTTTTTTTTTTTACTGTAAAAATGTTCTCTCTCTCTCGCTCTCGCTCTATCTCGCTCTCTCTCTCTCTCTCTCTCTCTTTTTCTTCAGAGTTTTGCTCTTGTCGCCCAGGCTGGAGTGCAGTGACACATCTTGGCTCACTGCAACCTCCACCTCCTGGGTTCAAGTGAGTCTCCTGCCTCAGCCTCCCGAGCAGCTGGGATTACAGGCCCGCGCCACCTGCCTGGCTAATTTTTGTATTTTTAGTAGAGATGGGGTTTCACCATGTTGGCCAGGCTGTCTGGTCTTGAACTCCTGACCTCAGTGATCTACCCACCTCGGCCTCCCGGAGTGCTGGGATTACAGGCATGAGCCACTGCACCCAGCCACAATGACCATCTTTGACCTGCCTCCTTACGAAGTGGTACCTTCTTTAGAAAGGTAAGAACCTTGAACAAGGAAGAAAAGGGTCAACCTGCCGTGAGATCTGAGAAGGGAAACAGCATTTGCAGGGGCATCCACTAAGTTCTAGGCATCGTGCCAGGCAGCTTAAGTATATGATCACAGCCTCGGCTTGGGAGGGGCCTTAGGGCCTAATGAACAGCCTGTTACAGCCTAGAACATCCTGGGAAGTTCTGGAAATACTGACTCCAAGCAGGTCAAGGTATTTGCCCTACTTTTTCCAGTTCCAGTTGTGTATCTCTCACTTTGTATGTTCTCAGAACTTTAAAAGCAAAGACTCTGGAGTCAGACTGTCTGTATTTGTTCACCAGGTTCATCACGTACCAGTTGTATGAATTTGGACAAGTTACTCAAACTTTCTGGGCTTCAATTCCCTTATCTGTGAAGTCAGAAATAGCACCTAGCCCATAATGTTATTGAAATGATTAAATGAGATCATCTATGTAAAACACTTAGCTGCGTCTAACACGCCTGTAGTCCCAGTGCAAATCTTAGCTATACTAATCGATGATGGCTGGGTGCAGTGGCTCACACCTGTAATCCCAGCACTTTGAGTGGCCGAGGCAGGAGGATTGCTTGAGCCCAGGAGTTCAAGACCAGCCTGGGCAACACAGTGAGATCCCATCTTGGAAAAAAAAAATACAATAACAACAACAAAAAAATCAATGAAATGAAATTAAACATTAAAAATATATACAATAATAATTGATGGTGATCAAATGATGATCATGTTGAATACAGCCTCTCTCCAACTGTGTTTACATCTTTGCATTCATGTTGCTTTAACAAAATCTAAACCAGGCAATATCATTTTCCTACTCCAGCATCATATATCTTTTTGCTTAACTTTAATTATTATTATTTTTCTTTGAGATGGCTCTTGTTGCCCAGGCTGGAGTGCAGTGGCACGATCTCGGCTCACCACAACCTCCGCCTCCTGGGCTCAAGCAATTCTACCTCTTCAGCCTCCTGAGTAGCTGGGATTACAGGCATGTGCCACCACACCTGGCTATTTGGTATTTTTTTAGTAGAGACGGGGTTTCACCATGTTGGTCAGGCTGGTCTTGCACTCCTGACCTTAAGTGATCCACTCGCCTTGGCCTCCCAAAGTGCTGGGATTACAGGCGTGAGCCACTGTGCACAGCCTATGACGTATTTTGTTAGCATGCCGAAAAGAAATCAACTGTTTTTCAACCTGAGGACGTCAGTTGGTCAGTTCACTTTCTCTTCTTTTTGGAGTTGCATTGAGAACATCCTGTACTGTTCCTAGCACCTGCTGATAGATGGAAATCCTGGTCTGGGTGCGGCCAGAGCTCCGGGTGTATCAATATTTGTTAAGAGCTCAGAAGCGCTTGGCTTTCGTGGGACAGGGCCGTGGGATTGTGGGCTATAGGTCAGGCCTGATGTTTGAAATGCCACACACAAACTCCTTCTTGCTGAAGACACAGAGGGTGGCCAAATGTTAAATTTGAGCCCAAAGAGAATCCAGCACTGGTTGCAAAATACCCCTGTCTCTTTTGTCACAGAAGACAAGAAACAGTGAACAGAACCTCACGGCCAGGTACGAGCTTCAACCAAGCCTCCCCAGGAGTATTTCTTTGCCCTGAGCTTATTAAGCAATATATAAGTAACAGAAGGCTGGGCATGGTGGCTCACGCCTGTAAATCCCAGCATTTTGGGAGGCCAAGGTGATCAGATCACGAGGTCAAGAGATCGAGGCCAACATGGTGAAACCCCATCTATACTAAAAATACAAATATTAGCTGGGTATGGTGGTACACGCCTGTAGTCCCAGCTACTCAGTAGACTGAGGCAGGAGAATCGTTTGAACCCGGGAGGTGGAAGGTGCAGTGAGCAGAGATCGTGCCACTGCACTCCAGTCTGGTGGCAGAGAAAGACTCCATCTCAAAAAAAAAAAAAAGTAACAGAGACTTTAATTCTCCAGGAAGGCCTTCCAAAGGGTTCCAGAACACACATTTGGAGGTCCACAGATGGATGGGCCTGGCACAGAGAGAACCCCATCGTTTCCTGAAAGTTGATTGATTACCTCTCTGTTCTTTGGAGACCACAGTTTTGTAGCATGGCAGGTTATTTATTTATTTATTTATTTATTTATTTATTTTTAATTTTTGAGACAGGGTCTGGCTCTGTCACTCAGGCTAAAGTGCAGAGGCTTGATCACAGCTCATTGAAACCTCAACCTCCCAGGCTCAAGCCGTCCTCCCACCTCAGCCTCCCAAACAGCTGGAACCACAGGTGCCTGCCACCACACTTGGCTAATTTTTTTTTTTTTTTGGTAGAGGAGGGGTCTTGTTCTGTTGCCCAGGTTACTCTCAAACTCCAGGCCAGACTCAGTGACTCATACCTGTAATCTCAGAACTTTGGGTGGCCAAGGCAGTCAGATCTGTTGAGCCCAGGAGTTCAAGACCAGCCTGGGCAGCAAAGCAGAATCCTGTTTCTACAAAAAATACAAAAATTAGCCTGGTGCAGTGGTGTGCACCCGTAGTCCTGGCTACTTGGGACGCTGCAGTGAGAGGATCGCTTGAGCCTGGGAGGCGGAGGTTGCAGTGAGCTGAGATCATGCCACGGCACTCCAGCCTGGGTGTCAGAGTAAAACTGCATCTCAAGAAGGAAAAAAAAGGTGCCGAACTCCTGGCCTCGAGTGATCCTCCTGCCTCAGCCTCCCAAAGTGCTGGGATTACACATGTGAGCCACCAGTAATTTTGGAAGCAAGAGAATTGAGATAGGCTCCACCGAAAGCCCAGACGTGCTCATGAAATTGAGGGTGATCTAAAACATTATTCAAGGAGCACCTGATAGACAGCATGCCTTCACACCAACAGCAGCTGAAAAAATGCCCTTGGCGTGGCCACCGAGACTAAGATGGCCTTGAGACTCTGCCTTCTTAGCAATGCCCAGGCCAAGGAGCTGAGCTGGCCGTGCCCTGCACCTTCTGGGGCCTCCTATGGTTCTGTGGACCCACTCCTGCACCCCCCTGCCATCATGGTTCACCAGGCCCCACCCCACAGCCACCCAGTGCCCCTGCAAGAAGATAGGGACATTCACACCTGCCCAGCCACCCCAGGACCCCCTGGGCCCAAGCTTGGAGTGGCTGCAGAAACTGTGAACCCCTCCATTGTTAGGGAGGAGGTCCCTTCACCTGTGGCTCCCAGTAATAGTGTGAAAACAAACAACAAATAAAATTTCCTTTATGACCGGGCACAGTGGCTCATGCCTGTAATCCCTTTATGGCCAGGCACAGTGGCTCATGCCTATAATTCCTTTTATGGCCGGGCACAGTGGCTCATGCCTGTAATCACTTTGGGAGGCCGAGGTGGGCAGATCGCCTGAGGTCAGGAGTTCGAGACCAGCCTGGCCAACATGGCAAAACCCCGTCTCTACTAAAAATACAAAAATTAGCCAGGTGTGGTGGTGGGCGCCTGTAATCCCAGCTACTCAGGAGGCTGAAGCAGGAGAATTACTTGAACCCGGGAGGCAGAGGTTGCAGTGAGCCAAGATCGTGCCATCGGCCTCCCACCTGGGTGACAGACCAAGACTCCATCTCAAAAAAACACAAAAAACAAAACAAAAAAATCCTTTAGGCAGCTGCAGTGCAACTATTGCCTTTATGACCCTTTTAATGAAGAGTGATGTGGATCAACGGGTTCTCTCAGGTGAGAATCTGGGGGGCACAGGCGTTCAGAGCTTGAGTCTCATTCATGGTTAGGAGCTGGGGGAGGGGCTGGACGCTAGTCCTTAAGCCCAAGCCTGGCTTAATCCTCTCTTTCCATAAGAACTGCTGCCCTCTCTCCAGTTCCTTCCTCTTTCTACTTGTAATTTTTTGCTCAAGCTCATCTGAAGTATGTTTCAGGTACTCGCATCCCTCAGGACCTTGAGTTAAGCAACCGTAGTAAGACATCATGTCACTATAATGAGGGAAAAAAGTGGAATTTCCTTCTCAGGAAGTTTGCCAGTAACATGAATAGTCCCAGCCTCAATCATCAAAGAATTTCATCAGAATTTCAGTTCCAGTTTGAAGAAATTGCCAATTTGAACCAAAAGATGGGTGTGCAGATGGCAACCCGTAGCCCTTGGTTGGTAAATGGTCAATTTCTAGTCAATGGTGGCTCCACCAAACACCACCCCTGTCCAGGACTTCTCAGATGACCAATTCCTCACCTCAATCTCTGATTACAGAAGCAAAGTGGGGAAAGAAAGGGGTTAGGTGGTTGACAGACCATCTGCAAAGACAACTGCTATAGTTAGCAGCAAGGCCAGTGGATCAATAGATTGTAATAAGAAAGTGTTTTGAAAATGAAACCAGCCGGGCGCGGTGGCTCAAGCCTGTAATCCCAGCACTTTGGGAGGCCGAGGTGGGTGGATCACGAGGTCAGGAGATCGAGACCATCCTGGCTAACACGTGAAACCCCGTCTCTACTAAAAAAATACAAAAATTAGCCGGGAGCGGTGGCGGGCGCCTGTAGTCCCAGCTACTCGGGAGGCTGAGGCAGGAGAATGGCGTGAACCCGGGAGGTGGAGCTTGCAGTGAGCTGAGATCCGGCCACTGCACTCCAGCCTGGGGGACAGAGCGAGACTCCGTCTCAAAAAAAAAAAAAAAAAAAAGAAAATGAAACCAAATGTCATCTGAAGGATTTGCGATGTGTCTGTGCCTGAATATGGGGTACCATTTAGATCCTCCTATAACAACCCAGTAGTTTCTCCTTGCCCACTACCTAGAGCTGATTTATGAAGACAAGGGAATTGCAATAGAGAAAATTTAATTCACGCAGAGCTAGCTGTATGGGAGACTGACATTTTATTATGACTCAAATCAGTCTCCTCAAAAACTCAAGGACTGGAAGGGAGGATTTGAGACAAGGTTTCTGTCTCCCCAGCTAGAGTGCAGTGGCGTGTTCACAGCTCACTGCAACCTTGACTTCTTGGGCTCAAGTGATCCTCCCACTTCAGCCTCCTGAGTAGCTGGGACTACAGGTACACACCACTGTGCCTAGTTAATTTTTGCATTTTTGTAGAGACAGCATTTTGCCAGTTTCCAGGCTGGTCTGAAACTCCTGGACTCAAGCAATCTGCCTGTCTTGGCCTCCCACAGTGCTGGAATTATAGACATGAGCCACTGTGCCCAGCTGGATCTGTTTTTTGTTTTTTTGTTTTTGGGGTTTTTTTTTTTTGAGATAGAGCCTTGCTGTGTCGCCCAAGCTGGAGAGCAGTGGCATGATCTCAGCTCATTGCAACCTCTGCCTCCCGGGTTCAAGTGATTCTCCTACCTTAGCCTCCCAAGTAGTTTGGACTACAGGCTTATGCCACCACACCTGGCTAATTTTTGTGTTTATGTAGAGATGGAGTTTCGCCATGTTGGCCAGGCTGGTCTCGAACTTCTGACCTCAGGTGATCCACCCGCCTTGGCCTCCCAAAGTGCTGGGATTACAGGCATGGACCACTGCGCCCGGCCTGGATCTGGGTTTTTAAGGATAACTTGGCCGATAGGGGTTCAGAAAGTGGGGAGTGCTGATTGGTCAGGTTGGAGATGAAATCACAGGGAGTCAAAGATGTCCTCTTGTCCTGAGTCAGTTCCTGGGTGAGGGCCACAAGACCAGATGAGCCAGTTTATCGATCTGGGTGGTGCCAGCTGAGCCATCGAGCACAGGGTCTGCAAAATATCTCAGTCACTGATCTTACATCTGACAATAGTGACGTTATCCTCAGGAACAGTTTGAGGAGGTTCAGAATCTTGCAGCCAGAGGCTGCATGACTCTTAAACCATAATTTCTAATCTTCTGTCCAATGTGTTAGTCCTGCTAAGGCAGTCTAGCTCCATGGCAGGAAGGGAGTTTGTTTTGGGAAAGGGCTGTTATCGTCTTTTGTTTCAAAGGTAAACAAGTTCCTCCCAAAGTGACTTCGGCCTATGCCCTGTAATGAACAAGGACAGCTTGGAGTTTAGAAGCAAGATGGAATCAGTTAGGTCAGATCTCTTTCACCATCAAAATTTTCTGTTATAATTTTTGCAAAGGTGGTTTCAATCCCTCACTTTGGGTTTTGTAACAACCTTATTCCTTATTTTATTTTATTTTTAAAATTTTTTTTTTGAGACGGAGTCTCACTCTGCTGCCAGGCTGGAGTGCAGTGGTACGATCTCGGCTCACCACAACCTCCGACTCCCTGGTTCAAGCGTTTCTCCTGCCTCAGCCTCCTGAGTAGCTGGGATTACAGGCATGAGCCACCACGCCCAACTAATTTTTGTATTTTTAGTAGAGACAGGTTTTCACCATGTTGGCCAGGATGGTCTTGATCTCCTGACCTTGTGATCCGCCTGCCTTGACCTCCTGAAGTGCTGGGATTACAGGCATAAGCCACTGCGCCCGGCCTGTAACAACCTTATTCTTGAAACCAAGCTGTGAGATGGAAAAAGGGCGAAGACAGCTTTAGCTTCTTTCTGCTGGCAGTTAGGGCAGGTGTTGACCCCAAGGTAAGAAGAGTGGAATTGCTTTGCAGCTGTCTGCCTGGACTCATGGTGCCTGGTTGGGGTTTTGAGGCTTGCAGGAGTAAGGTGTTAGTATTCTTGCCTAGAGTTTTAATGTAGTGTTTAAATGAGCAGGGAACTGTAAGATATATAATGAGTCCTAGGGTAAGGAGTGAAAGTCCTAGTTTCAGAAGCCTTTGTAGAGGCCAGGCGTGGTGGTTCATGCCTGTAATCCCAGCACTTTGGGAGGCCAAGGCAGGAGGATTGCTTGAGCCCAGAAGTTCAAGACTAGCCTAGGCAATAAAGTGAGACTTTGTCTATGAAAAAAAAAGAGAGAGATAAAAAAAAGAAGAAGCCTGCCGGGCGCGGTGGCTCACGCCTGTAATCCCAGCACTTTGGGAGGCCGAGGCGGGCGGATCACAAGGTCAGGAGATCGAGACCATCCTGGCTAACACAGTGAAACCCCGTCTCTACTAAAAATACAAAAAATTAGCCGGGCGCGGTGGCGGGCACCTGTAGTCCCAGCTACTCAAGAGGCTGAGGCAGGAGAATGGCGTGAACCCGGGGGGCGAAGCTTGCAGTGAGCCGAGATCGCGCCACTGCACTCCAGCCTGGGCGACAGAGCGAGACTCTGTCTCAAAAAAAAAAAAAAAAAAAAAAGAAGAAGCCTTTGTAGAATTGATCTTAAGCTCTAAGGGATCCAGGTGAATAGCTCCAAGAACCAGTCAGACATGGGGTGACTGGCAGAGAGATTTGGGTCAGAGGTTGTTGGACAAACATATTGGGATAGACAAGAATGAGTGAATTTTATTTTATTTTACTTTATTTTATTTGGTACTGCCCCTTGTGGATCAGGGCTAACTCATAGGCAATGCCTCTATAGTCAGTCAGGAAAGAGTACATTTAAACACACTGTCCCATATATTTTTAATCAGTTTCCTAGTGCTGGGACTAAATCAGTTGTTAAACAGCCGTTTCCCATAGCAGGAGGTGGCATTGCACGTGGACTAGGCCTCTATATGTGATGAAGACAAGCAGATTTTTAATACGAGGCATTTCTATGGAAATATAAGAAAAACAAAAGTTAATGTTGGGCACAATTTATCCAGATGTGCAACTCAGAATACCTTTAGTTACAGAGCAGGAAGGCAGTGGCAATTGGACGTGTTTTTGCCACCTGTATTAAAAGAATAAGCTTCAGCTCACAGGGCCTCAGGAAAAAGGTAGTAGCAATTTTATTGAGTCCAAGTCAGAAAAGTGGAAGAAAAATTTGAAAGCATTAGTGTGGAAAACATTAGTTTGGAGCATTGGTTAGGTTAGCCTCAGGACAGCCATAGTTAAAGATGCAGTCAACAAGAAAAACTGGTTATCTCTGTGACACACAACAATTTTTAAAATTTAGTTTAATTTTTTTGAAACAGGATCTCACTCTGTCATGCAGGCTGGAGTGCAGTGGTGTGATCACAGCTCACTGCAGCCACAAAGAATTCAGGATTTAGTCCAAATTGCAGAAAATAACAAAAAACTCAAGAACAGTGGATAAGACTAGAATCTAACAATGGGGGTACTATAGCTTTTTGAAACATAATTTTTCTCTCTTTAGTCCCCATTTTTATTAAAAACAAATAATAGTAGGACAAATTTAATTGCAAAATAAGTCTTAGTCTTATTATACTTGGCCTGATTATTTGTATAAAGTACGGCAAGAATAATTATTTTAAAGAGCCATACAGGCTCTTTAAAATTGGCTTTGCTGGTCAGGCACGGTGGCTCACACCTGTAATCCCAGCGGTTTGGGAGGCCAAGGTGAGAGAATCACCTGGGCCCAGGAGTTAAAGACCAGCCTGGGCAACATAGCAAGATCTCCGTCTCTACAAAAATTAGCCAGGTGTGGTGGTGCATGCCTGTAGTCCCAGCTACTTGGGAGGCTGAGGTGGGAGAAGGCCCAGGCTGAAAATAAATAAATAAATAAATAAATAAATAAATAAATAAATAAAAATAAAATCAGCTTTGCTGAAATTTCATTCCTTAAGGAATCTCACCTTATACTTTTTAAAGCCTTTAGCCCAGCCATGGATTTCTCTATGCCTGCGTATACTTGTATGAGTTGGGAGAATTTTGCTCCTCTCAAGGTCCCAAGATAATTTGGGCTTCTGGGCCTGTCAGAAAGTGACATTCTTTATTTACGACAAGTCAGGAACCCTGTACAGAGACTGCATATGCAAGTTATAAGGCCAGTTTTCTTGAAGAGCTTTTTTTTTTTTTTTGAGACGGAGTCTTACTCTTGTCGCCCAGGCTGGAGTGCAATGGCATGATCTCAGATCACTGCAACCTCTGCCTCCTGGGTTCAAGCGATTCTCCTGCCTCAGCCTCCTGAGTAGCTGGGATTTTAGCTGGGATTACAGGCACCTGCCACCATGCCCAGCTAATTTTTGTATTTTTAGTAGAGATGGGGCTTCACCATGTTGGCCAGACTGGTCTTGAACTTCCCGACCTCAGGTGATCTGCCCACCTCGACCTCCCAAAGTGCTGGAATTACAGGCGTGAGCCACTGTGCCCTGTTATAAATCCTTTTTGCAATTAATCAAACCCTTGCAGAGGAGACAAACAATGATGTTTACCATTCACAGAGAGAAAGAGAGAGAGAGAGAGACCAGAAGCCTGGCTTGCCAGAAATTCTTACTCTCTTTGCTGGCATACCAGATTTCTGGGTTCCCTTTCCCTGCAGCTTCCAGAAGAATGGAAAGTCACCATGAGTCAGGCCTGTTGCGCTTCCACTAACAGTTCCTTCAATCAGCAAATGTGACAGACCAGACAAACTAGGAGAGCCTGTTGGACTTCCATCAGCAATTTCTATACATACACAAACATGCAAGTGAAAAAACAAGCAGAAGGACTTGCAGACAGAGATTCCAGACCAAATCACAAACCAAGAATGTTCCTCCAAACAAGTCCCCTATTCTTGATCCAATTAGAGCAGACACCCCCTTCAGAGAGGCCAGCAAGTCAGAAGGATGAGGTTGTTGGCAGCACCTAGAATACTCACCAAATCAGACACCCATGATGGGGCTACAGGTGTGGGACATCTCCCCAGGACTGTTTATTGCATTTGAGTCCATGCACCATGAGTTGGCAACATCCTGCTGGTAAAGACGGTGCCACAGCCCCCAGTCCAAGAACTGAATTGCCACTTGGGCGGGCCTCCAGATCTGTCACTAGTGGAGGGCTACCGAACCTCAGGCAAGTACCCACAAGGGTGGTCCTGGATGACACCCCAAATTTGCAACCACCCAGTGGAGTTCTCCTTGTCCACTGCCTAGACAAAGCCAATCTATCAAGACAGGGGGCCGGGCCCGGTGGTTCATGCCTGTAATCATAGCATTTTAGGAAGCCAAGGCAGGTGGATCACCTGAGGTCAGAAGTTTGAGATCAGCCTGGCCAACATGATGAAAACCCATCTCTACTTAAAATACAAAATTAGCCGGACATGGTGGTGCATGCCTGTAATCCCTACTACTTGGGAGGCTGAGGCAGGAGAATAGCTTGAACCCAGGAGGTAGAGGTTGCAGTGAGCTGAGATCGCGACATTGCACTCCAGCCTATGAAACTCTGTCTCAAAAGAGAAAAAAAAAAAAAAAAGACAAGGGAATTGCAATATAGTTTAATTCCTGCAGGGCCGTCTGTACAAGAGACCAGAGTTTTATCATTATTCAAATCAGAGAATTCGGGATCAGAGTTTTTAAGGCTAATTTGGTGGGTAGGGGCTTGGGAAGTGGGGAATGCTGAGTGGTTGGGTTGGAGATGAAATCATAGGGGTCAAAGTGAGATTTTCTTACTGTGTTCTGTTCCTGGGTGGGATGGCAGAACTGGTTGAGCCAGATTATCAGGTGGTGCCTCAGAGTGCAGGGTCTGCAAAATACCTCAAGCACTGATTTTAGGTTTTGCAACAGTGATGTTACTCCCAGGAGCAATTTGGGAAGGTTCAGAATCTTGCAGCCAGAGGCTGCATGGCTGGTAAACCATAATTTCTAATCTTACAGCCAATTTGTTAGTCCTGCAAAGGCAGTCTAGCCCTCAGGCAGGAAGGGGGTTCCTTTTGGGAAAGGGCTGTTATTGTCTTTGTTTCAAAGTTAAACTATAAACAATTTCCTCCCAAAGTTAGTTTGGCCTATAATGAGCAAGGACAGCTTGGAGGTTAGCAGACAGGTGGAGTGAGGTTAGATCTATTTCACCACCATACTTTTCTCACTTATAATTTTTGCAAACGCGATTTCACCCTCACTTCAAGTAAGGCATTGTGGGGCAAATAAGAGAATGAACCTGGAAAGGGAAGGAAGCTCAAAGAATCAGAAATGAACATGATCTTGCACCCCTGATTTTATGGATCTAGACTCAGGGATAATCTCTTGATGAGAGATTGTTGGGAAGAGCTGAGAGGAAGTTCTGGTCTACATAGCAGAGAATGAACTCATGGTTTTTGTGACCTTAAGAACTGGTAGCCCCCAAAATAAACAGCTGTAAGACAGGTTTAAAGGCAGTAATGCAAAATAGATGCGTATATGATTATAACCACCTTTTCCAATATATAGACACATAGATCTACATACATAAATTTTCTCTTCCTCTTCCTCTCTCTCCTTTCACACACACAAAAACACACACACAGCAAATGTAGAAGGTACTTTCCAATGGCTCAGCCTGAGTATCAGAGTGTCACTTTCTTTCTTTCTTTCTTTTTTTTTTTGAGACAAGGTCTCACTCTGTCGCCCTGGCTGGAGTACAGTGGCCTGACCATAGCTCACAGCAGCCTCAAACTCTTGGGCTCAAGTGATCCTCCCACCACAGCCTCCCAAGTAGCTAGGACTGCATGTGTGTGCCACCATACCTGGCTAAATATTTAAATGTTTTGTACAGATGGAGTCTTGCTATGTTGCCCAGGCTGGTCTTGAACTCCTGGGCTCACATGATCCACCCGCTTCAGCCTCCAAAAGTGCTGGGGTTACAGGGGTGAGCCACTGCGCCCAGCCTGGTGTGTGTTCTTGTAGTCTGTTGTTCCTTGCACAAGTACACAGATATACGTATTTTAAGAGAAAATGGATATCATATTCTGTTTAGAAACTTTTTCATTTAAATATAGTATGATCTTCATCTCAAGTCTTTCATTACTTTTGTCTGAAAGGGGATCTCGACCTCACTATATGGCAGGCCCCACACTCATTGTGCTGGCCACATTGTTCCTCACTATAGTCGGTTGAGTTCTGGTTCCCAAAAGCTATGTTCACCCCAAACCTTAGAATACAACCTTATTTGGATTAAGGGTCTTTGTAGGTATAACTAAGGTAAAGATCTCCAGATGAGAGCATCCTGGATTAGGGTGGGTTATAAAGACAGGCATCTTTTACGACCGGGAGTGCTGGATCACACCTGTAATCCCAGCACTATGGCAGGCCGAGGCGGGCGGATCACCTGAGGTCAGGAGTTCAAGACCAGCCTGGCCAACATGGTAAAACCCTGTCTCTACTACAAATACAAAAATTAGACAGGTGTGGGGGCGCATGCCTGTAATCCCAGCTACATGAGAGGCTGAGGCAGGAGAATCACTTGAGGCTGGGAGGCAGAGTTGCAGTGAGCCGAGATCAAGCCACTGCACTCCAGCTTGGGTGACAGAGTGAGACTCTGTTTCAAAAACAGACAAAAAAAAAAAAGACAGGTGTTTGTAAGAAGAGGAGAGGACACAGAGGGGACCGCCATGTGGTGACAGGGGCAGAGATTGGAGTGAAGCGTCTACAAGTCAAGGCAAGTCCAAGAGTGCCAGCAGTCTCCTCAAGCTCAGAGTGAGGCGAGGCATGAAACAGATTTTCCCCTGAGCCTCCAGATGGAACCAACCCAGCCAACACCTTGATTCTGCACTTCTAGCTTCCAGAGCTGTGGGAGAATACATTCCCATTGTTCCAAGCCACCCAGCCACAGGAAATGAACACGCAGTCACCAACCTAATTCTCACCTCAGGGCCTTTGCACCTGCCATTCCCTCTGCTTGGCGTGTCTTTCTCCCAGACTTTTGCATTGCTTGCTCTGTTTAGTCATTCATGGCTCAGCTCAAGGTCAATGCCTCATAGAAGCCATCCCAGTCACCCCAGCCCCAATTACTTTTTATCCCCATTGTCCCACTCCACCATGGTCATGACACCCACAGCCACCCCAAGGCCCCTTTTTATTTCTGCCTGCCTCCCCACCTCAAAAGTCAGCTCGATGAGAAGAGGACTGTGGCTGCCTTGTTCCTTGTTCTATCTCCACCACCCAGAACAGCCCCTGGCACACAGTTGGTGCTTAATAGATAAAACTGATGGAATGAGGCTGGGCACAGTGGCTCACACCTGTAATCCCAGCACTTTGGGAGGCTGAAGCGGGTGGATCACCTGAGGTCAGGAGTTCGAGACCAGCCTGGGCAACATGGCGAAACCCCCATGTCTACTAAAAATTCAAAAATTAGCCAGGTGTAGTGGTGCACACCTGTAATCCCAGCTACTGGGGAGGCTGAGGCAGGAGAATCACTCGAACCCAGGAGGCAGAGGCTGCAATGAACCGAGATCACACCACTGCACTCCAGCCTGGGTGACAGAGCGAGACTCGGTATCAAAAAAGAAAAAACGGATGGAATGCCTGAATCAGTGAGTGAATGTGAGTTGTGGAGGTCCGAACACCCCAAACCACCTCATCCCTTGAAAGAATCCGGGTTTCACAACAAGGCTCCGCACTGACTCATGCCTCCGAGGCTGGGGGAATCCCTAGTTTCCTCTGAGCTCATCCCTGACATCTCTTCCTCTTCAAGGTGATCCTTGCTTTTGGCTTTTTACTTGTACGTTGCTTGGTGATACAGACAAGCCAACTGCTCTGAAAGCACAGAGGTAATTCCAGAGCGTCCACCTTTCTTCATTTACTGTCATTGTCTCAGAGCTGGGAGCCCGTCTCTAAATTCCTTATCTGTGTTCATGTCAGGAGGTTGAAGCAAGCCTCGTCTTGCCAAATAATCAAGGAGTGACAGAGTTGGAAATGAAAGCGTAACAGAAACTTGGACCGATCACAGACTCAAACCAGTACATCTCCTTTCCTTCTCCAAATCGGGAACTGAAACCATTCCATAGGAAGCTCGCTCTTCTCCCTCCTACGGAAAAATATCTGCCTGACTTGATTCCCTTTTTATATTGTTTATTATTATTATTTGAGATGAAGTCTTGCTCTGTCACCCAGGCTGGAGTGCAGGGGCACCATCTCGGCTCACTGCAACCTCCGCCTCCCGGGTTCAAGCAATTCTTCCCCCAGCCTCCCCAGTAGCTGGGACTACAGGCGGCCACCACTACGCCTGGCTTATTTTTCTTGTATTTTTAGTAGAAGCGGGGTTTCGCCATGTTGGCCAGGCTGGTCTCAAACTCCAGACCTCAGGTAATCTGCCCGCCTCGGCCCCTCCAAAGTGCTGGGATTACAGGCGTGAGCCACCATGCCTCGCCTTGATTCCCTTTTTAATGCACAAATACTAACAGCAATATTCACCAAACTCTAATAAAATGTGAGTGCCCTTGCAATCGTATCTGTACTATCCTTCTAAATTATTTTTAATCCCAGCTCTTTCTATCTTTGTTTAGACACAGGTGTAATTTCTGCTTAGTTGTCTCATGATGTAGCTCAGTGTGTGTGTCTCTTTCTTACTTTGCAGGGTGGAGTAGTTTTCTACCAGGACATAGTTAACAACCCATAAAGGTCTCTGCTTAAGTAAGAAGCCCATTTCTGTGAACCATAACCCAGACATAGCAACGCCAGACTGTGTCTCCTATCAAAATTTATTGAAATGGTAGATTTTTGGTAAGTACAGAAACACAAGCAAAGGAACCAGGAGGAATGTGCCCCCCTCTAACCGTGGGGCAGCGGCACGTTTTCCTTTTAATGGTAAAAGCAAACAGAGGTGGGAAACAGCTTTCCATCCTGAAGCCGTTTCAAGTGCTCAACCCTTAGATTAGTATAAACAAGAGAGGAATGGATTGCATTAGTCGCTGGTTGAAAGCAGCAATGCCATTTCCTTTCCCATAATAACACTGTTTAGCTCAGTCCCTTCTGGGGCTAATCCCCTATTACACCCACCGGAAACACAGATATTAACCAAAGCATGTGAGTCTCTTTCCTGAGTCCATTTCTGCAAATGCTTGTCCGAAAGATGAATTGGTCCACGGAAGCCAGGTGACCTACTGGCTTGTTTAATGATGCCTGGGCTCCCTCCAGGAGCAACTTAATTCCCTCCAATCTCAGCTCTCCTTATCCCCGCTGTTTCAAACAGGCTAGATATCACCCCAGGAGCTGAGCCCCCCAGTCTCAGGCAGATGTAGGAAGAAGGCCAACAAGTCACAAGTAGATCTCTGGCTCCAACTCTGCTCAGCGCAAACGCTGACAATTTGCCCATCTTCAGTCCTGCAAGCATCGGAGATGAAGCAAAAGTTTCAGATGCCTAGAAGCTTTACTCTCTGTTCCTCCAGGATTCCTGCCGTCACACCTTGCAACCAGTCTCC
Organism: Macaca mulatta; assembly: GCF_049350105.2. Taxonomy (NCBI): domain Eukaryota; kingdom Metazoa; phylum Chordata; class Mammalia; order Primates; family Cercopithecidae; genus Macaca; species Macaca mulatta. Next base: position 130,086,548 of record NC_133416.1, read on the forward strand.
CACTCGTCTGCCACAGTTTCCCTAAATCGGATTCTCCGAATCTGGAAGTTCCAGGAAACCTTAGGCCGAGTCCAATGACATTACTTGATGCAACAGCCCAGCTGTTTCTCCAGAGACCCTCGTTCTTGGTGACAATGTCCCTTCTCGGCATGGTTATTTAACGAGAGGTTGGACCCAGATAAGAGGGGCTCCATGGCTCACCGGGGTTGGCCATTAACGCCTCTGGAGCGCCTCTGGTTGTGTTCGGGTCCCCCGTGAGCTCGACACTCGTGCTGCGGTTATTATCTGGCTCACCTGTCATCTTCCTTCGGAGGCAGCGGTTGATCAAAGTGGAGAAGAAGTTGGGAAAGGATGGGCTGGAGAAGTAGTACACCACGGGGTCCAGCATGCTGTTCATGTAGGTGAAACTGAGAGTGATAAAGAACGCCAGGTCCACCGAGCGGTACACTTCACAGTTCTGCGTGCCAAAAGTGTGCAGGAGCCAGAAGATGCGTATCCGCACAGCCACGCTGGGAAGGAAGCAGATGACAAAGACGATGGCCACGACCATGATGAAGGTGATGGCTCTTTTGATCTTGGCATGCCGGTCCATTTGTCTCTGCCGCAGGCTCCAGATAATTCTGGCTGAGCAGAACAGGATGATGCCCAGGGGCAGGAAGAACTCCAGGAGGAACATGGCTTCGTGCCACCGGAAGGTATCGCAGATGCTGAAGCTGCTGCACAGATTTGCAGTGCCATTCTGGATCGGCATCTTCCTCTTCAGGAGGTGGACTGTCAGGCCAATAGTGACACCCCACAGAAGGCAAGAGATGATGGCTGCTGTTCGATTGGAGATCTTGTTCAGGGCGTGGTGGGGATGGACAACCCGGAAATACCTGTCCACGGCCACCACCGTGAGGAAGATGATGCTGCCCTGGCGGTTCATGGCCAGCATGAAGAGCATCAGCCGGCAAGGGATGTCCCCAAACTTCCAGTCCCAACGTCTCACATAGTTGTCCATCAGGAATGGCAGGCAGATGATCAGGAGAAAGTCAGCCACTGCCAGGTTGAACAGGAAAATCCGGCTGGATTTCCAGGACTTGAGGTGGAAACAGAAAATCCACAGGGCAAGGCCATTGCCCAGAAGCCCGAAGATAAACTCCAGCCCCAACACCGGCGGCAACACCTTGACAATGAAGTCATCTCGGAACACACAGCAGTTCTTCTTGTCTATTACCAGAAAGTGATCCTGCGGATGGTGCCAATTCATGAGTGCGGCTAGTTGGTCCGATGGAGCGCTTTGCCCGGCGAATGCTCCAGCAAGGAGGCGTGTGTCTGTGTGGTGAACGTGTGGTTCCGCGCCTGCCTTTATGTCATGTCAGGGTGTTGAAATAGATGACTGAATGGTTACCAGGAAACTACGAAATCTCTCTCTAAAAAAAAAAAAAAAAGGCCAGCAAGGCTCTTATGCAACCTGCTGTTTGCATAAACAAGTAATAAAAATCCCCTGGGCAGACGGGAACCCACAAAATTTCTTAAATGTAAAGGATAAGTTTAGGCAAGCCGACTGTCATTCGAAAATTAGTGAAACATGAAGGATATCCCTTTGGAAGGCTGGGTACTTGCATGCCAATTGAGTACTCAACATTGCAGAATTAATTCACCGTCATTTGCTTGGCTTACATAATTAACAAAACAACAACAATAGCAATAATAATTTTCGGTGCCAAACAGTGAGGTTTTCCAGGAACACTAAAAATTAGCATGAGAAATTAACAGTCATATGACATAAACAGTAGCAGACATATGAATTCTTTTGGAAATGTTGAGAAGACAGTAGTCACCTGTTCGATGAGGACAGACTAGTTGAATTTGACCACTTTTCCTATGCCATCTCTCTGTACAAACATGGATTGCTTTTCCACATCAGAACTCTGCCGTTCACCTCCAGTTAGAAAAAAAAAAAGCCTGCTCGAGAGTATAATATTTCATAAGAAGTTTGAAAACTTGAGCCCAGTTTCAGTGGCATGTTAAAATAAGTTGGGTTTTTTGTTTGTTTATATTAGATTTTGATATGCTTCTGTGCTCAAGTGATTTATTTTTAAGTATGTGATTTTTTTTTTTTTTTTTGCAAAGTTTGAATTAATGAGAAAAAGGATTCATGAGGCTAGTCGTAAGCTGTAGCAAATCGGGTGTACTTTGTGCTACAAATTTGTTTTTCTGTGTTGCTCTGCATGAAGAGGGGTACCTGAGGATAGAGCATGGGCTTAGTACCCCATAAACTCTCGGTTCTGGACAGTCCAGGAAACTGGTTGGTAACAAACGGTTGCAGGTCCCTGAAACAAACAAAAAACTGGATGAGGTAGCTATCTGTTTATGTCCTTGGGAGCTTAGTATGTGATTGTGATTTTTTTTTTTTTTTTTTTGACAGAGTCAATCTGTCACTCAGGCCAGAGTATAGTGGCACAATCTCAGCTCACTGCAACCTCCACCTCCCAGGTTCAAGCAATTCTTCTGCCTCAGCCTCCTGAGTGGCTGGAATTACAGGCATGCACCACCACGCCAGGCTAATTTTTTGTATTTTTAGTAAAGAGGGGTTTCACCATGTTGGCCAGGCTGGTCTTTTTTCTTTTTTTTTTTTTTGAGACAGAGTCTTGCTCTGTTGCCCAGGCTGGAGTGCAGTGGCGCGATCTCGGCTCACTGCAAGCTCCGCCTCCCGGGTTCACGCCATTCTCCTGCCTCAGCCTCCCGAGTAGCTGGGATTACAGGCGCCTGCCACCTGGCCCGGCTAGTTTTTTTGTATTTTTTTAGTAGAGACGGGGTTTCACCGTGTTAGCCAGGATGGTCTCAATCTCCTGACCTCGTGATCCACCTGCTTTGGCCTCCCAAAGTGCTGGCATTACAGGTGTGAGCCACTGCACCTGGCTGTGATTTTTTTTTCTTTAACGAACTTTATTTTTTAGGGCAGTTTTAGGTTCACAGCAAAACTGAGCAGAAAGTATGGACAGTCCTGTATACTCTGTCTCCACACATGCGAAAACTCTCCCACTAAGTATGTGATATTTTTAAAGCCCCCATTTTTGTAAAATTAAACTTAGAGGGACAGGACCTTAGAGGACATGGAACTCTGCCTTGTATCAGGACACCATTGCACACATTGTTTCTCTGCTTTTCAGTGTGATTGGGTGTCATCCTATAGAATGTTTTCACCCTTTAATATTTTGGTCTTACGAATTCTTGCCATGCAGGAGGTTTCTAAACTGTGTTGCTTCTATTTTGAGTTATAAAATGTAAATTTCTTTCTTTTTTCTTTTTTGAGACGGAGTTTCGATCTATCGCCCAGGCTGGAGTGCAATGGCATGATCTTGGCTCACTGCAACCTCTGCCTCCCAGGTTCAAGCGATTCTCCTGCCTCAGCCTCCCAAGTAGCTGGGACTACAGGTGTGCACCACCACGCTGGGCTAATTTTTGTATTTTTAGTAGAGATGGGATTTCACCATTTTGGCCAGGCTGGTCTTGAACTCCTGACTTCAAGTGATCCACCCCCCTTGGCGTCCCAAAGTGTTGGGATTACAGGTGTGAACCATCACGCCCGGCCATAAGATGTAAATTTATTTCTTTAGCTGCAAACGCAGATTCAATGATAGGAGCTTATAGACTTTTCACAGTAAACTAGAGTCAGGATGACCTAATATTAGATTCCCATAGAACTAGAGTACCTGATGATGATCCAGGTGAGATGAAGACAATGATGAAGAAGGTTTTGGTGGTACCCACATTATAGAGAGCTTCCCATGTGCTGGAGCCCATGCTCAGTGCTATTTATTTATTTATTTATTTATTTATTTATTTAGAGACGGAGTCTCACTCTTGGCTCACTGCAAGCTCTGCCTCCCGGGTTCTCACCATTCTCCTGCCTCAGCCTCCCGAGTAGCTGGGACTACAGGCACCCACCACCACATCCAGCTAATTTTTTATATTTTTAGTAGAGACGGGGTTTCACTGTGTTAGCCAGGAGCTCAGTGCTTTTATAGTCACTTGTTTCACCCTGGCTATAGCCCGTGTGGAAGGTGTTATTATTATTGATTCTGATTTCAAAATGAGGAAAGTGAAGCTCAGAAAGGATGATAAAATATTCAGGGACACCCAGCTCATAAGAGCAGAGCATGGCCGGGCACAGCAGCTCAAGCCTGTAATCCCAACACTTTGGGAGGCCAAGGCGGGCGGATCACAAGGTCAGGAGATCCAGACCATCTTGGCCGATATGGTGAAACCCCAGCTCTTCTAAAATTTACAAAAATTAGCTGGGCGTGGTGGTGTGCGCCTGTAATCTCAGCTACTCAGAGGCTGAGGCAGGAGAATCGCTTGAACCAGGGAGTCGGAGGTTGCAGTGAGCCGAGATCGTGCCACTGCACTGCAGCCTGGGTGACAGAGTGAGACTCCACCAAAAAAAAAAAAAAAAAAAAAAAAAGCCAGATGCAGTGGCTCAGGACTGTAATCCCAGCACTTTGGGAGGCCAAAGTGGGTGGATCACGAGGTCGGGAGTTCGAGACCAGCCTGGCCAACATGGTAAAACCCCCATCTCTACTAAAAATACAAAAATTAGCTGGGTGTGGTGGCACATGTCTGTAATCCCAGCTACTCAGGAGGCTGAGGCAGGAGAACTGCTTGAACTGGAACCCAGGAGGCGGAGGTTGCAGTGAGCTGAGATCACGCCATTGTACTCCAGCGTGGGCAATAAGAGTGAAACTCTGTCTTAAAAAAAAAAAAAAAAAAAAAAAAAAAAAAAAAAAAAAGAGGCCGGGTGCAGTGGTTCATGCCTGTAATTCCAGCACTTTGGGAGGCTGAGGCGGGCAGATCACGTGGTCGGGAGATTGAGACCATCCTGGCTAACATGGTGAAACCCTGTCTCTACTAAAAATACAAAAACAAAAAATTAGCCAGGTTTGGTGGCCAGCGCCTGTAGTTCCAGCTACTCTGGAGGCTGAGGCAGGAGAATAGCGTGAACCTTAGAGGCGGAGCTTGCAGTGAGCCGAGATCGTGCCACTGCACTCCAGCCTGGGTGACAGTGAGACACTGTCTCAAAAATAAAAGAAAAAAAAAAGAGCTGAGCTTGGATTTGAATCTGGCAGTGACTTCAAAGCCTGTGTCCCTAACCATCATGCTACACTGCTCTTACTATGTTATTGTCTTGTCTGTAAGGTTGAAGATCTTTCTCAGGGCATGGTGGAGATGGAGGTCATGCTATTCAGGCTTCAGTAAAATAATTGGTATTTGTTTCCTGTTCTTGTTGCCTGTGAATACCATGCTTCCTTCTGGATGTATGATGACACTTGTCAATAACAATTATAAAGTAATCCTAAGGACCTTTATTAACTAAGAGTCAGAAAAGTCAGTAGTAGTTATTTCTAGAAGCTGAAATTTGCAAGGGACTCTCCCTTTTTAAGTTTCCCAGTTTCCTAATATTTTGTGTGTGTGTGTGTTTTTAAAAACAAGAGTCATGGATAAAATTAGAAAAAAACAACCACAGGCCGGGCGCAGTGGCTCACCCTTGTAATCCCAGCACTTTGGGAGGCCGAGACAGGCAGATCATGAGGTCAGGAGTTCAAGATCAGCCTGGCCAATATGGTGAAACCTCATCTCTACTAAAAATACAAAAATTAGCCAGGCGTGGTGGCAGGCGCCTGTACTCCCAGCTACTCGGGAGGCTGAGGCAGGAGAATTGCTTGAACCCGAGAGGCGGAGATTGCAGTGAGCCGAGATTGCACCACTGCATTCCAGGCTGGGTGACACAGCAAAACTCCATCTCAAAAATATAAAATAAAATAAAAATAAATAAATAAATAAAAGAACCACCACAAATGTTAAGTTTGCAAAAGAACCTGGAGCCTGCATGTGTGTTCTGGCTCTCTCATTAACTAGCTGTGAAACCCCTTAACCCCTCACCCTCCTCATGTGCTCATGAGGAATTAGATGATCTTCGAACTTCCTCCCAGCTCTCACACTGCATGATTCTAAACCAAAGTTCGCGACTACTTGGGCAGAATCTAAAGGGCAGCCTCGTTGGATTCTGGTGCCTCCGATGGAATTTCCGGTCTTCCCACTGCACGGTGGGCATGTTTTGTCTTGTTTGTTTCCTTCTTTTATGTATTTATTATTTTTTTCTTACGAGCGTATGAGTTGTACAGAAACTTGTTTAATGAATCATTTCAAGAGTGAAGGCAGCGATCCCACCGCATTTTGTAGAAACTCCACTTAAAATTTATGACTCACCCAGTTGAATCTCCATGCCTGGTTATCTTATGACAACTTGAATGTGTGCCACTAAACTGGACTGAATTATTGTAAAAATTAATAGTAACACTATTGCATTGTACTGAGTGATTTGCGTATGTGATCTCCTTTAATCTTCACAAAAACCCTGTGACAGATGTGTTATTACTGTCATCATCATCTCCATTTTACAGATTGAGAAACGAGGCATCGGGAGGTTAAGTAACTATTTCGTGTCTTTGAACGAAGCTGGGATTTTTGGTTTTATTTATTATTTTATTTAAATAGAGATAGGGTCTCACTGTGTTGCCCAGGCTGGTCTTGAACTCCTAGGCCCAGGTGGTCTTCCTGCCTCAGCCTCCCAAAGTGCTGGGATTACAGGTGTGAGCCACCACGCCAGGCCATTGGATTTCTGTTTTAATTATCTATTGCTGCATAACAAATTGCTACAAAACGTAGTGACTTAACACAACCTCCACTGTGTCATCTCTCATGGTTCTCTGGGTTGGCTGGCCTCAGCTGGGTGCTTCTCATTTGGGGATTCTCAGATGGCAACTGGGCTAGAGTCGTACGGATGCTGAAGCAGGACACTGGGACACTCAGGCTTCTCTCTGTCTCCACAGAACCTCGATGCCTCTCTACGTGGTGTCCCTGTGGCCTCTCTGTGTGGCCCCTCTATGTGGCATCTACACACAGCCTCTTCACATGTTCTGTCCACGGTGTAGTCTGGACTTCGTACATGGACATACTTAGGGCTTCTGAAAGCACACAGGCAGGCCTTCTTCATCCCTGGGCTTGGAAACCGCAGAACATCACCTCCACCACATTCAATCAGGCAAAACAAATCAACCGCAGAACATCACCTCCACCACATTCAATCAGGCAAAACAAATCAACCGCAGAACATCACCTCCACCACATTCAATCAGGCAAAACAAATCACAGAGCCGGTCTGTGTTCCACCAGGAGATGCCACCTAAGGGTGGGAGTGCCAGGAGGTACAGCTCATTGGGGCCATTTGGACTCACCACTGCAGAATATAGATGACACTGAGTTGGGACCCTTGGCGTAGCAGGAAATAAGGGTCCCCTGGTCCCCTAACAAAGGAGATGTAGTAGTAGAAGCTGGGAAGTAAAGGGGTAGAGAAGAAGCTGATCATACTGACTGGCAGAGACACACAGACACACACACACACATTTCTTTTGAAAAAGGAGAAGAACACTTCATGGTTTCGAAACGTTTAGGTTTATTGTAAAAAACCTAAGGGCAAACCAGAATAACCAAATAATCTTGAAAAAGAAGAACAAAGTTGGAGAACTCTCCCTTCTTGATTTAAAACTTTACTGCAAAGCTACAGTAGTTCAGTGTGCTTCTGGCATAAGGATAGATATTACAGCTCAAGAGAGCAGGATTGAGAGTCCAGAAATAAACCCTTACATTCATGATCAGCTGATTTTCAACAAGGGTGCCAAGACAATGGGGGAAAGAAGAGTCTTTGTCATAAATGATGTTGGGATAACTAGGTCACCACAAGCAAAAGAACTGGACCCCTTTGCTACACAGTACGCAGAAATTAACTCGACTTGGATTACGACCTCAATGTAAGAGCTAAATCTCAAAAACTCTTAAAAGAAAACCTAAGAGGCCACGCCTGGTGGCTCACACAAAATCCCAGCACTTTGGGAGGCCAAGGCGGGTGGATCCCTTGAACTCAGGAGTTCAAGACCAGTCTGGGCAACACAGCAAGACCTGGTATCTACAAAAAATACCAAAATTAGCTGGGCATGCTGGCACATGCCTGTGGTCCCAGCTACTTGGGAGGCTGAGGCAGGCGGATTGCTGGAGCCCGGGGGTTCAAGGTTACAGTGAGCTGAGATCATGCCACTGCACCCCAGCCTGGGTAACAGAGCAACACTCTGTCTCAAAAACAAAAACAAGATAGAGAGGAATCTGAAGGTCTATTCGTGAATCTTCTGTCACGCTAAGGGTTGGAACAGACCCTTCCCTCTTCGGCTGGCCTCATGACTTCACCTCTTACCGGGTGGTCGCAGCCCCAGCCTGGACCTTTCATTCCTGCCCTGATGGTCTTCCTGCATTTCCCAGTTTGCTCTTTTTCACCTCTCTATATCTGCCTGGAATACCGTTCCCCACTGTGTCCCTGGTGGCTTCCTGTCCATCCTTCAGAGCCAAGTTTGCAAGCTACTTCCTCTGAGATGACTAAGACAGGAGTAAGGGCCCTGGATTCTCCTGCAGGACCCTGTGTGAAAGTGACAAACACAGGGTCCCACAGGATAATTTTATTATTTTATTGTATTATTTTATTTTATTTTTGAGATAGAGTCTTTCTTGCTTGCCCAGGCTGGAGTGCAGTGGTGTGATTTCAGCTTGCTACAACCTCCGCCTCCCAGGCTCAAGCGAGTCTCCTGCCTCAGCCCCCGGAGTAGCTGGGATTATAGGCACGCACCACCACGTCCAGCTAATTTTTGTATTTTTAGTAGAGACGGGTTTCACCATGTTGGCCAGGCTGGTCTTGAACTCCTGACCTCAAGTGATCTGCCCACCTTGGCCTCCCAAACTGCTGGGATTACAGAAGTGAGCCACAACCCCTGGCCATATTTTGTAATTTTATATTTTATAATTTTATGTTTTCCCTTGGTTTCTACAGTGGGCCCCGTGGCTATGATTTTCATTTATGTTTCTACCGTGTCTGGTATAGAGCTGGTGCTTCATTAATGTTCTTTGAAAGAGGAAATGAATGAATGAATCCTTATAAGGAATAAAATATTTACCCCCCTCCCACTATATCATTTTATAGTCCAATACAAAGAAACCCGAATACAGATTTGGCTCATATGTGAGCCCATCTCTTTCATCTGTTTATTCCATCTCTCTCTCTTAATATATAAATGATTATATATTTATATTATATAATTTATATATGTATAAATATGATATATAATATAGTAAATATGATAAACACTTATATGTCATATGTAAAAATTATATGGCAAAAATATATATAATAAATAAATAATATGTATATAAACGTAGAGCCTCAGATTCACGGATGAGCTCAGAAGGGCCCTGTGCTACCATCTTCAAAATTCTTAATACTTTTTATTACTTAAAAAAAATTTTGGCCGAGCACAGTGGCTCACACCTTAATCCCAGCACTTTGGGAGGCTGAGGTGGGTAGATGACGAGGTCAGGAGTTCAAGACCAACCTGGCCAATATGGTGAAACCTTGTGTCTACTAAAAATACAAAAAATTAGCCTGCTGCTAACAGGCATGTGCCTGTTGTCCCAGTTACTCAAGAGGTTGAGGCAGAAGAATCGCTGGAACCAGGGAGGCAGAGGTTGCAGTGAGTCAAGATGTGCCACTGTACTCCAGTCTCGGCTACAGAGCAAGACTCCGTCTCAAAAAAAAATTTTTTTTTTAATTTAGAGATAGGGTCTCACTCTGTCACCCAGGCTGGAGTGCAGTGGCATGATCATAGCTCACTGAAGCCTCTACTTCTTGGTCTCAAGGGATCCTCTCACCTCAGCCTCTCAAGTAACTAGGACTACAGTCATGCACCACCACACCTGGCTAATTTTTAAAATTTTTATAGAGATGGAGTCTCACCGTGTTGCCCAGAGTGGTGTCAAACTCTTGGCCTCAAGTGATCCTCCTGCCTCAACCTCCCAAAGCTCTGGAATTACAGGCATGAGCCACCTCGCTCAGCCATTAACACCTTTTGAACAAGGGACCCCACATTTTCATTTTTCACTGGGGCCTACAAAGTAGGGTCACTGATCTTGAAGCCATTTATGCACTCATTGTGATGATGGAGTCTTTCTTGAATCGTATTAGAAACCTCTGTGAATCAGAAGGCCTGGAAAGCCAACAAGTAGAGACCATGCCTCACAGTGCAGCCAAGTCCCCACCTTGTAGAACCTTAACAACTGGCTCAAGCCCTTGTGCCCCAGAGTTCTAATCCCCTCCAAGGAGCCCTGCACTCCAGGAACCTTCAGATGCCATCTTAAACATTTTTGTTTTAATAAAAGGTAAGGAAATCCATTCTGAGAACAGACCAAAACTGAAAGTTTTACCATGGTTAGCACGAATAAAAGATACCTCTTGTTTTTTCCACATCATCCCTATAGACTAATAGCTCTTCCAGGTTTCATGTGACTTTTCTGGAAAGACTCTAAAAGGAGTAACAAGGAGGAAAGATCACTTGAACCCAGGAGTTTGAGACGAGCCTGGGCAACATAATGAGATCCCATCTCTAGAAAAATTACAGAAAAATTAGCTGGACTCGGTGGAGTGTACCTGTGGCCCCAGCTACTAGGGAGGCTGAGGTGGGAGGATCACTTGAGCCAGGAAGTCGAGGCTGCAGTGAGCCATGATCACACCACTGCACTCCAGCCTGGGCAACACAGTGAGATCCTGTCTCACCAAAAAAAAAAAAAAAAAAAAAGAGAGAGAGAGAGAACACATTTTCCTCTAAATCAATCATTTTCCTGTTTCAGATAGTTTAAACAAAGTGTTGTCAACAAAAGCTATACTCTACTTCTTTACGATGTCCAAAGACACTTCTTGCTAAGATGTATTTTTCATCACATTCTGCGAATGTAAAAAGGGAAGCAAATTTAGAATCAAGACAGTATTTCAGTTTGGATTTGATTTTTCTTTTTGTTTGTGCTTGCTGTTTTTTTGGTGAGAACCTCTGCCTGCCTGCCATGCAGTTCTGAATATCTTAGCTTTTTTCCCTTGGAGGGCAAAATCCTAGGGGTCCTTTGACCTAGAGTCACACACAGGACACAGATTTGCTTTCAGAATCCATTTTTATTCCGATGAAGGAACAAAGGAGCAACAGCCCAGGAGAGAATTCTAAGAACAGAACTAAATGCAGAAGTGTGTATTTTCACAGATTCCTATCAGGAGGATGTATGACTCTTCAATGCTGGTAAGAATTCTTGCCTTCACTCTTTCCCAGGTAACTGAGGTGCGGGGGAATTCAGGCGTGTAACAGAGCAACAACTTAAGGGCTCTAAACCCCAAAGGAAATTGCTTCTGTGCCTCCACTTCTTTATGTGTAAAACGTGTTAATATAAGAAGTCATAATATTGAGCACTTACTGCCAGGCGCTATGCTTAATGCTTTACATGCACTGAATCATGCATTCATTCAACATTTCCTGGGCACCTGCTATGTGCAGGTCCTCTTCTAGGCATTGGGTATATAACAGTGATCAGAGTACTGACACCTCAGGAATGTACATTCATTTAAACTGCCCGATGACACACCGAGGTTGTGTTATAGTATCCCTGTTTGACAGACGAGGAAAGTGAAGCTACAAATGGTTAAATAAAATCTGCCAGGCTGGGTTGGGCGCAGTGGCTCATGCCTGTAATCACAGCACTTTGGGAGGCCGAGACAGGCGGATCACTAGGTCAGGAGATCGAGACCATCCTGGTTAACACGGTGAAACTCTGTCTCTACTAAAAATACAAAAAAGTAGGCCGGGCGCGGTGGCTCAAGCCTGTAATCCCAGCACTTTGGGAGGCCGAGACGGGCGGATCACGAGGTCAGGAGATCGAGACCATCCTGGCTAACACGGTGAAACCCCGTCTCTATTAAGAAATACAAAAAACTAGCCGGGCGAGGTGGCGGGCGCCTGTAGTCCCAGCTACTCGGGAGGCTGAGGCCGGAGAATGGTGTAAACCCGGGAGGCGGAGCTTGCAGTGAGCTGAGATCCGGCCACTGCACTCCAGCCTGGGTGACAGAGCGAGACTCCGTCTCAAAAAAAAAAAAAAAATACAAAAAAGTAGCCGGGCACGGTGGCAGGCGCCTGTAGTCCCAGCTACTCCGAAGGCTGAGGCAGGAGAATGGCATGAACCCGGGAGGCAGAGCTTGCAGCGAGCCGAGATTTGGCCACTGCACTCCAGCCTGGGCGACAGAGTGAGACTCCGTCTCAAAAAAAAAAAAAAAAATCTGCCAGGCTGGGAGCAGTGGCTCATGCAGGTAATCCCAATACTTTGGCAGGCCAAGGTTGGAGGATTGCTTGAGGCCAGGAGTTTGAGACCAGCCTGGGCAACACAGTGAGTGAGACCTCATCTCTACAAAAAAATTTAAAAATTAGTTGAGTGTGGTGGCTCATGCCTGTACTCCCAGCCACTCAAGAGGCTGAGGTGGGAGGATCACTTGAGCCCAGGAGTTTGAGGCTGCAGTGAGCTATGATCATGCCATTGCACTCCAGCCTGGGCAACAGAGCGAGACTCAGTGTCTAAAAATACAATCTGCCCTAAGATCACAGGCCTAGTAAATACTTGAGATGAGATTCCAACTTAGATGCATCTAATGCTCTATAGCTCGTAGGTTTCATCACTAGGCTGTGCAGTGCCTCTGGAAAAAGGAACAATAGGGACAGCCTAGAGGGGTGTTTTGGGGCCAAAGAACTAGAAGTTGGCAAAGCTTTTTTTTTTTTTTTAGATGGTGTTTCATTCTTGTTGCCCAGTCCGGAGTGCAATGGCACAATCTCAGCTCACCTCAACCTCCACCTCCTGGGTTCAAGCGATTCTCCTGCCTCAGCTCCCAAGTAGCTGGGATTACAGGCATGCACCAACACACAGGGCTAATTTTGTATTTTTAGTAGAGACAAAGTTTCTCCATGTTGGTCAGGCTGGTCTAGAACTCCTGACCTCAGGTGATCCGCCCACCTCAGTCTCCCAAAGTGCTGGGAGTACAGGCTTGAGCCATTACGCCCGGCCCCCAGAAGTTGGCAAAGTTCTTCAGTGGGGAGAGTATCCTGGGCATTTGAGAGAGTATAAATTAAGGAGTTGAGAACCATGTTCACCACTTTGTGGCTTGAGAAAGGAGCTAGAGTTGGCCTGGAATGTTTCCCCCTAATTCAGGGCAGGGGCAGCTTGTCATTTCATAGAGTCCTCTGTTTTGAGGGGTCCAGGTACACATTTGGGAAGCTCATGTATATGAGGGAGTTTTGCAATAAGAGTACAACACTGATGTTCACACAGAACAGGTCTAGAAATTATTCCGTGAAAGGATGAAAGCTCAACTTGTCTGCCCCCACCCCCCAAAAAACTTTACTGTCACACAAGAGTTGACTAATGACCCTCCACTAAAAATTACACAGTATAGTGCCTGCCACCAAATACGAATTCAGTAAATACTTGGAGAATAAGTAAATGAATAATTTCAATTCACAGTCACATAATAAGTCATCAAAAGCAATTGTAAAAGCAATTGTATTAGACTCAGCACATCCCACTGGAGAAGCCAGGGCAGGGAAACAGATCCCTCAGCACATTATTTGAAATACAAAGATTTGAAGAAGGTCAGAGCAGATTGTTTTGTTGTTGTTCTTCTTGGGCTACCGGGAAGTCACAACGATGACAAAGAAATGTACAGATGTACAAAAAAATGTAAAGATGAAAATTAATAGATCAATACATCCCAATCTAAAGAGCCTCCTTCAGCCTGAAATAAAAAAGTATTGATTGACTTAGCCCGGTTTCTATTTTCTGAGATAAGGAATGATTTAAGGTCAGAGGATAGGAAATGATGCTAATGCCCCCCACCTCCTAAGAGAGAGAATATGCCCCATTTAAACACATATGCCCATTTACTTAGCCATTTAAAATGACACAGGGGAAGCCGGGCGCGGTGGCTCATGCCTGTGGTCCCACCGCTTTGGGAGGCCGAGGCAGGCGGGTCACCTGAGGTCAGGAGCTCGAGACCAGCCTAGACAACATGGCAAAATCCTGTCTCTACTAAAAATACAAAAATTAGCCAGGTGTGGTGGCAGGAGCCTGTAATCCCATCTACTCGGGAGGCTGAGGCAGGAGAACTGCTTGAACCCGGGAGGCGGAGGTTGCAGCGAGCCAAGATTGTGCCACCGCATTCCAGCGTGGGAGACAGAGCGAGACTCTGTCTCAAAACAAAAACAAACAACGAAAATTACACAGGAGCTGTGCGGTTCCTAACCCCCCTCCCAACACACACATGCTCCACTCCATGCACATTCTGTCCCCTGCCATCGTAATCAGATAAAATGCAACCAACTCACTTCAATCAACTGGAACCTCCCCAAAAGGTATAGTTGTGTGAATTTCATTTCCGACAGAATGAGGATGCAGTTCATGTGCGTGAAGCCGTCTTGCAATAAGAAAGGGGGGTGGCATTTTCAAAGCCCCCGACCCCTTACCGAGTTAATTCTAAGTCACCACTCTATCTTCCTCAGTGTTGCTGGTCTGCTTGTTCAGTGCCACTCAACAGTGTGGGGATCCCACTGCCCATCAGACTGGCTTTGGGAACTATTTGTCACACTGAGGCAACTCTTGCGACTGAGGTTCGAAATTGGCATCTCTTGCGGCCTTTGTGTTTTTGAGTGTCCTGGCTGCTTGGGTTTCAGACTGCAGATTTTGAGCTTGTTGTAGAATTTGGGAAACGAGGGGCTTGAAAAATAATACACCAGGGGATCCAGCATGCTGTTCATGTAGGTGAAGCTGAGGGTGATGTGCAGGGCCACATGGACAGAGGGATCGCAGGCACTCGAGGGCACCGTCCAGAGGAAATAGAGTCTGGCGGACACGCTGGGCAGGTAGCACGTGATGAACACAACTGCCACCACCATGATGAACCGGGTCGCCTTCTTCATCCGAGCCTGTCTGGCCAGCTGCTGCCTCCGCCTCAGGCTCCAAACAATCTTGAAGGAGCAAAATAAGATGATGCCGAGGGGCAGAAAGAACTCCAGCTGGAACATGATGTCATGCCAGCCATTGGCCGACTCCATGATGAAGCTCTCACAGGAGACAGCCGTCTCTTGCACACAGAGATGGTTCTCCAGCAAAAGATGCAGTGTTCCCAGGATGACCAGGGTCCACAGGGTGCAGACGATGCCAGCTGCCGTCCGGTTGGAGATGGTGTTCACCGCGTGGTGGGGGTGGACCACTTTGAAATACCTGTCCACAGCCACCACCGTAAGGAACACGATGCTCCCGGCCCTGTTCATGGCCAAGGTGAAGAGCCCCACCCGGCAGGGAATGTCCCCAAAAGCCCAGTGTCTACGTCTGAGGTAATAGTCTGTCCGAAAAGGCAGGCAGATCATAAGGAGGAAATCAGCCACGGCCAAGTTGAAAAGGTAAACAGTGCTCGGCTTCCAGGTCTTCATGTGGAAGCAGAAACCACACAGGGCGACCCCATTGCCTAGTGCGCCCAGCACAAAGGCCACAATGAGCAGCGGCGGCATCACCTGGGAGATGGTGTCCCCCTCGATGCGGCAGCACGACCCGTTGTACATGGTGGGGACAGAGCAAGTGTCCGGGTGCGGAGCAGCCCAGGGAGTCCCTACAATGACACAGATGCTTATCGGAGCGTCAGCACTCACCCAGCTGCTGCATGTCTGACTTCATCACCCAGGATGCGGGTCCTGTGTGTGTGGGTTGGATGCTGCCACAGCAGCGAGAAGAGAAACTTCAGCCAGGAAATGACAGACCCAGGGAGGTCTTTTCTCTGGAGCCTGTCTCATAAGCCGCCTGCCTCTCCGAGAGGCCAAGCCTGGAGCCGGATGAAGCTTGGAAATGCATGCAATTTTGCAAAAGTGGTCATTTCTGAGAGGCGGTAGGGTTGGGGGTATCCGAAGAGATTCGTGCCCGTAGAGGAGCGATTGGGTCCAGCCCCAGGATAATTTTTATTTTCAGCTTCGCTTTTCCTCCTCGGACTCCGTGCTGGAGAGCACACAAAGCTGCCCAGAAGGCAAGAAAAAAGCTTGTTTGTCCTCCCTCCTGGTGGAGAAATCCAAACATTTCCTGGAGTCATTCTGGGCCCCTGCCTTTGCTTTCCTCCCCTAACCTTTGCCTGACTGCCTTGTCCTCTCCCTCATCCCACGGGGCACTCCCATTCGGTGCCAGAGAGGGGAGGCTTTGCTCTGCAGCTCCTCGGGGCCATTTCCTGTGCCCAAAAATACCGCGCTCGAAAATTGAAAGAGTCTGCGGAGAAAAATGTTCTAATCACGATACTTGATGGGTGTTAGAAAAAGTCTTTGATGAGAGTCACCTTTCCCCCGCTCTATTCCCACCTCCCTGCCCTTTGCATCCTTCCGTGAACCGAACTGGCCAGTTGCACAAGGACCAAAGCCATGACATAGATCAGAAGCCCACTTCTCACATGTCTGTCTCCACAAAACGGCCTCCTTGGGAGCCGGTCCCCCCTCTGCTGGGAAGCAGAGCCTAGAACTTTTACAAAGATTTGGCCCTGAGTTTCCATTGGCTGCTTAAATGAGCCAAGCACCATGAGATGTAAGTTTTTAATTTCAATCATGTGCTAAGCCTATCAATTACAACTGCCCCCTGGGGGCGGATGAGGATTGGAGGAGTTGATTAAGGAGTCCATCTCTAAAGCAATCATGGGTAAAATTAGACTGCACAAAAAATTGGAGTCTTTGCTAAAATTTCCTGTCCTTTGGCTTTAAGGATTATTAATCTGCCCTGTGTCTTTCAGCTTCCAGTTTAGAAAATGGGGTGGAGGCCGGGTCCAGTGGCTCACGCCTGTAATCCAAGCACTTTGGGAGGCCGAGGGGGGTGGATCACGAGGTCAGGTGATCGAGACCATCCTGGCTAACACGGTGAAATCCCATTTCTACTAAAAATACAAAAAATTAGCCAGGCGTGGTGGCGGGCGCCTGTAGTCCCAGCTACTCAGGAGGCTGAGGCAGGAGAACGGCCTGAACCCGGGAGGCAGAGCTTGCAGTGAGCCGAGATCTTGCCACTGCACTCCAGTCTGGGCAACAGAGTGAGACTCCATCTCAAAAAAAAAAAAAAAAAGAAAGAAAGAAAGAAAGAAAGAAAATGGAGTGGCTCACATCTATAATTCAAGCACTTTGGGAGGCCGAGGCAGGCGGATGACTTGAGGTCAGGAGTCCGAGACCAGCCTTGCCAACATGGTGAAACCCCATCTCTACTAAAAATATACAAAAATCAGTTGGGTGTTGTGGCACATGTCTGTAATCCCAGCTACTCAGGAGGCTGAGGCAGGAGAATCACTTGAACCCGGGAGGTGGAGGTTGCAGTGAGCCAAGATCGTGCCACTGCACTCCAGCCTGGGCGACAAGAGTGAGACTCTGTCTCAAAAAAAAAAAAGGGGTGGAAAAGAGGGGGTGCATTCAAAGAATGTGTCTGTCTTCTAGACGCACACTGAAGCTAAATTCTTCCCACTGGATGCCGGACTCCGAATCTGTCCACCCACATTCTCCCCTGCCTCGCCCTAGCACAGACCGCGGTCACCTCCCACCTGAACTGATGAAACAGTTTCCTAACTGGTTTCCCTTCCTCTCATCTATTTCCTGTAAGTCATCTTCTACACAACAATCTGATTTTTCTAAAGCACAGATGTGATCATATACCTTTTTTCACTTAAAAATCTTCACTAGGCTGGGTGCGGTGGCTCACACCGGTAATGCCAGCACTTTGGGAGGCCGAGGCGGGGGAATCACGAGGTCAGGAGATCAAGACCACCCTGGCTAACACGGTGAAACCCCATCTCTACTGAAAATACAAAAAATTAGCCGGGCGTGGTGGCAGGCGCCTGTAGTCCCAGCTGCTTGGGAGGCTGAAGCAGGAGAATGGCGTGAACCCGGGAGGTGGAGCTTGCAGTGAGCGGAGATCTTGCCACTGCACTCCAGCCTGGCGACAGAGCGAGACTCCGTCTCAAAAAAAAAAAAAAAAAAAAAAAAAAAATCTTCACTAGCTCCCTTCAATCTGCCAAGGCGCCAGAAAGATGGCCTGTGGACCATATCTGGTTTAAAAACCAGCCTGGCTTGGCCCATATGTTTTTAAAACCTGGTGGCGTCCTATAAAAACCTGGATTTCTGTTGTCTCTTAGAACACTGGAAGATCTGGCCACACTGGAGCGACACTCCCACATGGAAACAATCAGCTGGAGCTGAGAGTAGACAGAGTAGAGACAGAGAATGAGCTCTACTGTTTGCCACAGTCCCCACCACTCCCTATTGCCTTACATCTGGTTGGCTTTCCTCATTGGCAAGCCTCGTCTCTGTGGGATTTTGAGTTTGTCACCTCTGCTCTAGGTTGAAGGTCACATTCCTTCGATTGATGTACAAGGTCCTTCACAGTTGGTTCCCAACCTACCTTTCCAGTATGATTTTCCTGCCGCTTTCCTCCTTCCACCCTACTCACTAGTCTCGTAACCTCTAATAAATAAACGTGTTCGTCAGATGTCTACATCTCATTCCCTGACAAATTCAGCAGTTCTTTGAAGACAAACTTCATACTCTTGGCCTGGATGACTAACTTCTACTTTTCTTTTTTCTTTACTTTTTTCTTTTCTTTCTTTCTCTCTCTCTCTCTGTTTTTTTCTTTTCTTTTTTCTCTCTCTTTCTTTCCTTCTTTCCCTCTTTCTTTCTCTTTCTCTCTCTCTCTTTCTTTTTTTTTTTTTGAGACAGGGTCTGGCTCTGTTGTCCAGGCTGGAGTGCAGTGGCTCTATCTTGGCTCACTGTAGCCTCGACCTCCTAGGCTCAAGCCATCCTCTCACCTTAGCCTCCTGAGTGGCTGGGACTACAGGCACATGCTACCATGCCCATCTAATTTTTGTATCTTTGTAGAGATGCGGTTTTGCCATGTTGTCCAGATCTCAAACTCCTGGGCTCAAGTGATCCACCCATCTTGACCTCTCAAAGTGCTGGGATTACAGGTGTAAGCCACCATGCCAAGCCTACTTTTCATGAGAGCTTTTCGTAGCCACCTTCACTCTGTGGGCCTTTGTGATTCTGTGATAAGGCTTAACTAACAGGGGTAACCATGGCAGGCTGAAACACCCCAAGACGAGGTCAGAGGGATAACCCTGAGTATTTCATATGCTTAGCCTGGATTTTTTAACAAATGGAAAATATTCTTCATTCTACATTCTCAGATACTGTCAGGATTCTTGTAAACACAAATACTTCCTTTTTTTTCCACATGACTAACACCTGCCTTTCTTTTCTAAATCCTTTGTCTTGTCAAATCACCTTCCTCTCTATTTTTTTTTGTTTTTGGACTGTAGAATTAACTAGAAGGCAGAGGATTAAGGAAGAAAAAAATGATATCTATTCCTCTGAAAGTCTACTGGTTTTTTTGGTTTGGTTTTTTTTGGTTTGTATGTTTTGAGACAGAGTCTGGCTCTGTCGCTAAGGCTGGAGTGCAGTGGCACAAATGTAGCTCACTTCAACCTGTGCCTCCTAGGCTCAAGTGATCCTCCCACCTCAGCCTCACAAGTTGCTGGGACCACCGGCATGTGCCACCATGCCTGGCTAATTTTTGTATATTTTGTAGAGATGAGGTTTCACCATACTGGCCAGGCTGGTCCTAAACTCCTGGGTTCAAGCGATCTGCCTGCCTCGGCCTCTGAAAGTGCTGGGATTACAGGCGTGAGCCACTGCACCTGCACCAAAAGTCTACTGGTTTTTCACATACACTCTGATCTTATTCTACCCCAGGCCTTCAAGAAAATGCTGTGTCTCTCTTCTTGGACTTCCTGCTCAAGATCATGCTCTGGTGGCCTATTCCTTTGTGCACCAAATTTAAATCTATATAGGCTCATGCCTGTAATCCCAGCACTTTGGAAGGCAGATCACTTGAGGTCAGGAATTCGAGACCAGCCTGGCCGACATGATGAAACCCCAACTCTACTAAAATTACAAAAATCAGCCGGTCGAGGCTGGGCGTGGTGGCTCACTCCTGCAATCCCAGCACTTTGGGAGGCCAAGGCAGGTGGATCACCTGAGGTCAAGAGTTCGAGACCAGCCTGGCCAACATGGTGAAACCCTGCCTCTACTAAAAACACCAAAACTAGCCAGACGTGGTGTCGCATGCCTGTAATCCCAGCTATTCGGTGGGGCTGAGGCAGGAAAATCGCTTGAACTCGGGAGGTGGAGGTTGCAGTGAGCCGAGATAGCACCATTGCACTCCAGCCTAGGGAAAAAGAGTAAGACTTTGTCTCAAAAAAGAAAAAAAAGGCCGGGCCCGGTGGCTCAAGCCTGTAATCCCAGCACTTTGGGAGGCCGAGACGGGCGGATCACTAGGTCAGGAGATCGAGATCATCCTGGCGAACACGGTGAAACCCCGTCTCTACTAAAAAATACAAAAAACTAGCCGGGCGAGGCGGCGGGCACCTGTAGTCCCAGCTACTCGGGAGGCTGAGGCAGGAGAATGGCGTAAACCCGGGGGGCGGAGCTTGCAGTGAGCTGAGATCCGGCCACTGCACTCCAGCCCGGGCGACAGAGCCAGACTCCGTCTCAAAAAAAAAAAAAAAGAAAAAAAAAAGAAAAAAAATTAACTGGTCGTGGTGGCGAGTGCCTGTAGTCCCAGCCGTTCCAGAGGCTGAGTCACAAGAATCGCTTGAACCCAGGAGGTGGAGGTTGAAGTGAGCCAAGATTGCACCACTGCACTCCATCCTGGGCCACAGAGGGAGAATCTGTCTTAAAAAAAAAAAAAAAGAAAAAAAAATTGGCCAGGCAGTGGCTCATACCTGTAATCGTAGCACTATGGGAGGCCGAGGAGGGCAGATCACCTGGGATCAGGAATTCAAGACCAGTTTGGCCAACATGGTAAGACCCCATCTCTAGTAGAAATATAAAAATTAGCCAGGTGTGGTGGCAGGCACCTGTAGTCCCAGCTACTCGGGAGAGTGAGGCAGGAGAATTGCTTGAAGCTGGAAGGTGGAGGTTGCAGTGAGCCGAGATCGCACCACTGCACTCCAGTCTGGAGGACAAGAGCAAGACTTCAACTAAAAAAAATAAACAAATAGACCGGGTGTGGTGGCTCACACCTGTAATCCCAGCACTTTGAGAGGCTGAGGCCGGTGGATCACAAGGTCAGGAGTTCAAGACCAGCCTGACCAACACGATGAAACCACGTCTCTACTAAAAATACAAAAATTAGCCGGGCGTGGTGGAGAGCACCTGTAATCCCACTACTCGGGAGGTTGAGGCAGGAGAATTGCTTGAACTGGGGAGGCAGAGGTTGCAGTGAGCCGAGATCACAGCCACTGCACTTCAGCCTGGGTGACAGAATAAGACTCCGTCTGAAAAATAAATAAATAAATAAATCTAAAAATTAATTCAAAATAGATCCAAGATCTAGATGTAAAAGCTAAAACCACAAAACTCTTAGAAAACATAGGGGAAAAACTTAAGGACATTGACTAAGGTAATGATTTTTGGATATGATGCCAAATACACAAGGAACAAAAGAAAAAATAGATAAATTGGACTCCACCTAAATTAAAACCTTTGTGCCTTAAAGGACACTCACTATTAACAGACAAAGTGAGGTCAAGTGCAGTGGCTCATGCCTGTAATCCCAGCACTTTGGGAGGCCAAGGCAGGTGGATCACTTGAGGTCAGGAGTTTGAGGTTAGCCTGGCCAACATGGTGAAACCTCATCTCTACTAAAAATACAAAAATTAGCTGGGTCTGGTGGCACGCACCTGTAGTCTCAGCTTCTTGGGAGGCTGAGGCAGGAGAATCCCTTGAACTTGGGAGGCAGAGGTTGCAGTAAGCCGAGATTGCGCCACTGCACTCCAGCCTGGGTGACTGAGTAAGACTCCACATTAAAAATAAAAACAAAACAGGCCAGGCGCGGTGGCTCAAGCCTGTAATCCCAGCACTTTGGGAGGCCGAGACGGGCGGATCACGAGGTCAGGAGATCAAGACTATCCTGGCTAACCCGGTGAAACCCTGTCTCTACTAAAAAATACAAAAAACGAGCCGGGCGAGGTGGCGGGCGCCTGTAGTCCCAGCTACTCGGGAGGCTGAGGCAGGAGAATGGCGTGAACCCGGGAGGTGGAGCTTGCAGTGAGCTGAGATCCGGCCACTGCACTCCAGCCTGGGTGACAGAGCGAGACTCCGTCTCAAAATAAATAAATAAATAAATAAATAAATAAATAAATAAATAAAAACAAAACAAACAAATAAAAAAAAGACAAAGTGATATGGTTTGGCTGTGTCCCCACCCAAATCTCATCTTGAATTATAGCTCCCATAATTCCCACGTGATGTGGGAGGGACCCAGTGGGAGGTAATTGAACCAAGGGGTGGGACTTTTTTGTGCTATTCTTGTGATACTGAATAAGTCTCACAAGATCTGATGGCTTTGTAAAGGGGAGTTTCCCTGCACAAGCTCCTTTTTCTTGTCTGCTGCCATGTGAGATGTGCCTTTCAGCTTCCCCCATGATTTGAGGCCTCCCCAGCCACGTGGAACTGTGAGTCCATTAAACCTCTTTCTTTTGTAAATTGCCCAGTCTCGTATATGTCTTTATCAGCAGCATGAAAGTGGACTAATACACAAGGCAATCCATGGGATGGGAGAAAGTATTTGCAAACCACATATATGTGATAAGGGATTACTATCCAAAATATATAAAGAGCTCTTACAAATCAAGTACAACAACAACAAAAAACAACTCAATTAAAAAATAGGCTAGGCTCGGCACAATGGCTCACGCCTGTAATCCCAGCACTTTGGGAGGCTGAGGCCAGTGGATCACGAGGTCAGGAGACTGAGACCATCCTTGCTAACATGGTGAAACCTCGTCTCTACTAAAAATACAAAAAATGAGCCAGGCATGGTGGTGGGCGCCTGTAGTCCCAGCTACTCAGGAGGCTGAGGCAGGAGAATAGCATGAACCCAGGAGGCAGAGCTGGCAGTGAGCCGAGATCACGGCACTGCACTCTAGCCTGGGTGACAGAGCGAGACTCCATCTCAAAAAAATTAATTAATTAATTAACTAAATTAAAATAAAAATAGAAAAATTAGCCGAGTGTGGTGGCACACACCTGTAGTCTCAGCTACTCAGGAGGCTGAGGCAGGAAAATTGCTTGAGACGGAGGCTGCAGTGAGCTGAGAATGTGCCACTGCACTCCAGCATGGGCAATGCAGCGAGACTTCATCTCAAAAAAAAAAAGGAGGGGAGGCAAAGGACTTGAATAGGCATATCTCCAAAGAAGATACACAAATGGCCAATAAACACATTTGCCATTAAGATACTCAATATTACTAATCACTAGGGAAATCCAAATCAAAACTATAAGATACCACTTCACACACATTAGGATTGTTATTATTTAAAAGAAAAAAAAAATAAGGCCAGGTGTGGTGGCTCACGCTTGTAATCCCAGCACTTTGGGAGGCCAAGGCAGGTGGATCACGAGGTCAGGAGATTGAGACCATCCTGGCTAACGTGGTGAAACCCTGTGTCCACTAAAAATACGAAAAAAATGAGCCGGGGGTTGTGGTGGGCACCTGTAGTCCCAGCTATTCAGGAGGCTGAGGCAAGAGAATGGCGTGAACCCGGGAGGCGGAGTTTGCAGTGAGCCAAGATCACACCACTGCACTCCAGCCTGGGCGACAGAGCGAGACTCCATCTCAAAAATAAACAAAAAACAAAAACCAGAAAAACAGAAAATAACATTGGCAAAATTGTGGAGAAATTGAAACCCTTGTGCATTGTTGGTGGGAATGCAAAATATGCAAAACAATGCGGCAGTTACTAAAAATATTGAGATCCAGCAATTCTACTTCTGGATATGTACCTGAAAGAATTGAAAGCAGGGACTTGAACAGGTATTTGTACACTCATGTTCATAGCAGTATCGTCACAATAGCCAAAAGGCAGAAGCAGCCCAAGAGTCCATCAACTGATAAACAGACAAACAGAATGTAGCCTATACACACAACAGAACACCATTCTGTCTTGAAAAGAAAGGAAAGGGCCTGGTGCAGTGGCTCACGCCTGTAATCCCAACATTTTGGGAGGCTGAGGCGGGTGTATCTCTTGAGCCCAGGAGTTAGAGACCAGCCTGGACAACATGGCGAAACCCCATCTCCACAAAAAAAAAGAAAAAGAAAAAAAAGAAAAATTAGCCAGGTGTGGTGATACATGGCTGCCATCCCAGCACTTTGGGAGGCTGAGGTGGGCAGATCATTTGAAATCAGGAGTTTGTGACCAGCCTCGCCAAAATGGTGAAACCCTGTCTCTAAGAAAATCCAAAATTTAGCCAGGCGTGGTTGCAGGCATCTGCAATCCCAGCTACTTTGGAGGCTGAGGCAGGAGAATCACTTGAACTCAGGAGGTGGAGGTTGCAGTGAGCCAAGATTGTGCCACCACACATCAACCTGGGCAACGGAATGAGATCCTGTCTCAAAAAATATATATACCCTGAATAGACCAATAACAGTCTTTGAAATTGAGGCAATAATTAATAGCCTACCAACCAAAAAAAGTCCAGGACCGGACGGATTCACAGCCGAATTCTACCAGAGGTACAAGGAGCTGTTACCATTCTTTCTGAAACTATTCCAATCAATAGAAAAAGAGGGAATCCTCCCTAACTCATTTTATGAGGCCAACGTCATCCTGGTACCAAAGCCTGGCAGAGACACAACAAAAAAGGATAAGTTTAGACCAATATCCCTGATGAACATCGATGCAAAAATCCTCAATAAAATACTGGCAAACTGAATCCGGCAGCACATCAAAAAGCTTATCCACCATGGCCGGGCGCGGTGGCTCAAGCCTGTAATCCCAGCACTTTGGGAGGCCGAGACGGGCGGATCACGAGGTCAGGAGATCGAGACCATCCTGGCGAACACGGTGAAACCCCGTCTCTACTAAAAAATACAAAAAAACTAGCCGGGCGCGGTGGCGGGCGCCTGTAGTCCCAGCTACTCGGGAGGCTGAGGCAGGAGAATGGCGTAAACCCGGGGGGCGGAGCTTGCAGTGAGCTGAGATCCGGCCACTGCACTCTAGCCCGGGCGACAGAGCCAGACTCCGTCTCAAAAAAAAAAAAAAAAAAAAACAAATAAAGCTTATCCACCATGATCATGTGGGCTTCATCCCTGGGATGCAAGACCGGTTCAACATACGCAAATCAATAAATGTAATCCAGCATATAAACAGAACCAAAGACAAAAACCACATGATTATCTTAATAGATGCAGAAAAGGCCTTCAACAAAATTCGACAGCCCTTCATACTAAAAACTCTCAGTAAATTAGGTATTGATGGGACGTATCTCAAAATAAAATAATAAGAGCTATTTATGACAAACCCACAGCCAACATCATACTGAATGGGCAAAAACTGGAAGCATTCCCTTTGAAAACTGGCACAAGACAGGAATGCCCTCTTTCACCACTCCAATTCAACATAGTGTTGGAAGTTCTGGCCAGGGCAATCAGGCAGGACAAAGAAATAAAGGGTATTCAATTAGGAAAAGAGGAAGTCAAATTGTCCCTGTTTGCAGATGACATGATTTTATATTTAGAAAACACTATCATCTCAACCCAAAATCTCCTTAAGCTGATAAGCAACTTCAGCAAAGTCTCAGGATACAAAATCAATGTGCAAAAATCACAAGCATTCCTATACACCAATAATAGACAAAGAGAGAGCCAAATCATGAGTGAACTCCCTTCACAATTGCTTCAAAGAGAATAAAATACCTAGGAATCCAACTTACAAGGGATGTGAAGGACCTCTTCAAGGAGAACTACAAACCACTGCTCAGCGAAATAAAAGAGGACACAAACAAACAGAAGAACATTCCATGCTCATGGATAGGAATAATCAATATCATGAAAATGGCCATACTGCCCAAGGTAATTTATAGATTCAATGCCATCCCCATCAAGCTACCAATGACTTTCTTCACAGAATTGGAAAAATTAAAGTTCATATGGAACCAAAAAAGAGCCCGCATTGCCAAGGCAATCCTAAACCAAAAGAACAAAGCTGGAGGCATCATGCTACCTGACTTCAAACTATACTATAAGGATACAGTAACCAAGACAGCATGGTACTGGTACCAAAACAGAGATATAGACCAATGGAACAGAACAGAGTCCTCAGATATAATACCACACATCTACAGCCATCTGATCTTTGACAAACCTGAGAGAAACAAGAAATGGGGAAAGGAGTCCCTATTTAATAAATGTTGCTGGGAAAACTGGTTAGCCATATGTAGAAAGCTGAAACTGGATCCCTTCCTTACACCTTATATAAAAATTAATTCAAAATGGATTAAAGACTTAAATGTCAGACCTAAAACCATAAAAACCCTAGAAGAAAATCTAGGCAATACCATTCAGGACATAGGCATGGGCAAGGACTTCATGGCTAAAACACCAAAAGCAATGGCAACAAAAGCCAAAATTGACAAATGGGATCTAATTAAAGAGCTTCTGCACAGCAAAAGAAACTACCATCTGAGTGAACAGGCAACCTACAGAACGGGAGAAAATTTTTACAATCTACCTATCTAACAAAGGGCTAATATCCAGAATCTACAAAGAACTTAAACAAATTTACAAGAAAAAAATCAAACAACCCCATCAAAAAGTGGGCAAAGGATATGAACAGACACTTCTCAAAAGAAGACATTTATGTAGTCAACAGACACATGAAAAAATGCTCATCATCACTGGCCATCAGATAAATGCAAATCGAAACCACAATGAGATACCATCTCACACCAGTTAGAAAGGCCATCATTTAAAAGTCAGGAAACAACAGGTGCTGGAGAGGATGTGGAGAAATAGGAACACTTTTACACTGTTGGTGGGACTGTAAACTAGTTCAGCCATTGTGGAAGACAGTGTGGCGATTCCTCAAGGATATAGAACTAGAAATACCATTTGACCCAGCCATCCCATTACTGGGTATATACCCAAAGGATTATAAATCATGCTACTATAAAGACACGTGCACATGTATGTTTATTGCAGCACTATTCAAAATAGCAAATACTTGGAACCTACCCAAATGTCCATCAATGATAGACTGGATTAAGAAAATGTGGCACATATACACCATGGAATACTATGGAGCCATAAAAAAGAATGAGTTCATGTCCTTTGTGGGGACATGGATGAAGCTGGACATAAAACCAAACACCGCATGTTCTCATTCTTAGGTGGGAATTGAACAATGAGAACACTTGGATACAGGAAGGGGAACATCACACACTGGGGCCTGTTGTGGGGTGAGGGGAGCGGGGAGGGATAGCATTATGAGATATACCTAATATAAATGATGAGTTACTGGGTGCAGTACACCAACATGGCACATGGATATATATGTAACAAACCTGCACGGTGTGTACATGTACCCTAGAACTTAAAGTATAATCATATATATATATACACACACACACACACACATATATATATAGAGAGAGAGAGAGAGAAGCGACCTCTAAAGTGTTTTCTAGATGCTTCAGGACTCCCAAAATGAGGAAGAGTTTATCTGTCACCTGGAGCTGAGTGTTGAGCCGGGGAAATAAGACAAACACAATAGTCCCCCCTTATCTGTGGGGAAGATGTTCCAAGACCCCAGTGGATGACTGAAACTGCAGACAGCACCGAGTTCTATGTGCCCTGTGGGTTTTGGATCTGGGAACCAAGACAGCTACCACCAGGTTGGTAGCGTCTACAGTGTAGACATGCTGGGAAAGAGAGGATTCACATCCTGGGAAAAAGAGCAGGGATGGCGAGAGACTTCATCATGCTACTCAGAATGCTATGCCGTTTAAAACTGATGTTTGTTTCTGGAATTTTCCACTGAATATTTTTGTGCCATAGCTGACCACAGGTAACTGAAAGCCCCGGAAAGCAAAACCACAGATAAGGGGGACCTAGGATACATAACAATAAAGTAAAACAAATAGAATATGTGGTTTAAAGTAATATTTTCCACAATGAATTAAACACACCACAGATGATATGTGAAATGGTATTAGGTGATACAGAGTGATGTATACACATATTTTTTTTTTTATTTTATGAGACAGGGTCCCACTCTGTTGCCCAGGCTGGGGTCAGTGGCGTGATCTTGGCTCACTGCAGCCTCGACCTCCTGGGTTCAAGTAGTTCTCCCACTTCTGCCTCTCAAGTAGCTGGGACTACAGGCATGTACCACTACACTTGACTATTTGGTTTTTTAAATTATTTTTTGTAGAGACAGGTCTTGCCCTTTGCCCAGGCTGGTCTCAAATTCCTGGACTCAGGCGATACTCCCACCTTGGCCTCACAAAGAGCTGGGATTACAGGTGTGAGCTACCACACCCAGCCACATATTTTAATTTTATAGGTATAACTTTATTTTAGGCCAGGTGTGGTGGCTCATGCCCGTAATCCCAGCTACTCGGGAGGCTGAGGCATGAGAATTGCTTGAACCCCATCTCAAAAAAAAAAAAGAAAGAAAAAGAAAAAAGAAAAAGTCCTGGCCGGGCGCGGTGGCTCAAGCCTGTAATCCCAGCACTTTGGGAGGCCGAGGCGGGCGGATCACAAGGTCAGGAGATCGAGACCACAGTGAAACCCCGTCTCTACTAAAAATACAAAAAATTAGCCGGGCGCGGTGGCGGGCGCCTGTAGTCCCAGCTACTCGGGAGGCTGAGGCGGGAGAATGGCGTGAACCCAGGAGGCGGAGCTTGCAGTGAGCCGAGATCGCCCCACTGCACTCCAGCCTGGGCAACAGCGTGAGACTCCGTCTCAAAAAAAAAAAAAAAAAAAAAAAAAGAAAAAGTCCTAGGGGAAGAAAAGAAGGAACAGACATTTCCAAAGTGAAGAGCGTGGAACAAGTAAGACTGGAGGGCATCTAAGGAACATTTGAGGAGTTTGGAATTTGGAGTCCATATCAACCAACCACGAAGAGTGGCGCTGTTCTGCAGGGGGCCTTGAATTCAGTGGCAGAAGGAGACAGAAGCAAGTGGCATTGTAAAGGACTGGGGGAAAGGCTGAAAGAGAGCAAAGAGGGCAAAGGAAAACCCATTGTAGTCATGTAGGAATTCTGCAGGTTCAGGGCCTTTGTATGCTGTTTTCTCTTTCTCGAGTTTTCCGTGGTGAACTGTCATGGTGATGTTATCAGGGAATGAGGCCCTTTAGATCACTTCAGATCACTCCCTTAAGCAGCAACACATTAAAAACAAACAAACAAACAAACAAAAAAAAAAAACAGTTCCTCATTCGAGTCCTCAGATTCTGCCTCAAAGGGAACTGTTAGCATCATCCACCAAATAGTTCAAGCCATTACCGTTATTCCCGCTTCTTCCAGGCCCAACTGGAATCTGCAGTCTGCAGATCGCACATCATGCACGTCTCCATGCACATTTCTACCATTTTGGCTGGCCCAAGGTCTTGGAGGAAAGTAACTGCCTCCTGATTGGTCCCCTGCCTCCAGTCTTGCTGCTCCGTCAGCCCATTCTCCAAAACTCAAATATGATGATGTCACTCATGTTGTGCAACACTACAGTGCCTTCTCATTGTCCTTAGCAGAGAATTCAAGATGGCAGGCAAGACACTACAGGAACCGGCCTCAACAGCTCCAGCATGAGTCATAACTGCGATGGTATGCAAAGGTCACCTTACAGGGAGCCCTGGAGACACTCTTCCTTCCTCCTAGGGCTAACTGCTCTTTCTAGGCCTCAGCTTAGACCAGCCTCTTCCAACAGAGCTTTCTACAGTGATGGAAATGTTCTGTAATATGCATGCAGCCACTGACCTCTGGAAATTGGGTAATAGGAACTGAGTTTCTATTTCTTGTTTCTTCTTCTTTATTTATTTATTTAGAGACAGAGTCTTGCTCTATCGCCCAGGCTGGAGTGCAGTGGTGTGATCTCGGCTCACTGCAAGCTCCGCCTCCTGGGTTCACGCCATTCTCCTGCCTCAGCCTCCCGAGTAGCTGGGACTACAGGCGCCCGCCACCACACAGGCCTAACTTTTTGTATTTTTAGTAGAGATGGGGTTTCATCATGTTAGCCAGGATGGTCTCGATCTCCTGACCTCATGATCCGCTCACCTCGGCCTCCCGAAGTGCTGGGATTATAGTTGTGAGTCACCACGCCCGGCCTTTTTTCTTTTCTTTTCTTTTCTTTTTTTTTTGAGACGGAGTTTCGCTCTCGTTGCCTGGGCTGGAGTGCAATGGCACAATCTTGGCTCACCGCAAGCTCCGCCTCCCGGGTTCAAGTTACTCTCCTGCCTCAGCCTCCCGAGTAGCTGGGATTACAGGCAGGCACCACCATGCCCGGCTAATTTTGTATTTTTAGTAGAGACAGGGTTTCTTCATGTTGGCCAGGCTGGTCTCGAACTCCCAACCTCAGGTGATCTGCCCACCTTGCCTTCCCAAAGTGCTGGGATTACAGGTGTGAGCCACCACACCTGGTCTAAAATTAAGTAATATTAAAAACTCAGTTCCAGCCTGATGCAGTGGCTCACGCCTGTAATCCCAGCACTCTGGGAGGCCAAGGCAGGCAGATCACCTGAGGTTGGGAGTTCCAGACCAGCCTGGCCAACATAGTGAAACCCCATCTCTACTAAAAATAGAAAAATTAGCTGGGTGTGGTGTCAGGCACCCATAATCCCAGCTACTTGGGAGGCTGAGGCAGGAGAATCACTTGAAGCTAGGAGGCAGAGGTTGCAGTGAGCTGAGATGGCGCCATTGCACTCCAGCCTGGGCAACAAGAGTGAAACTCCGTCTCAAAACAAACAAACAAACAAAAAATACACACACAAACACACACACGCACACATTATTATTATTTAATTTTGGTTAACTTAAAATGTATCAGCCTGGGCAACAAAGTGAGACCCCATTTCTACAACAACTAGGAAAATTTAGCTGGGTGTGGTGGCACGCACCTGTAGTCTCAGCTACTTGGAAGGCTGAGCTGGGAGGATCACTTGAGCCTGAGAGGCCGAGGCTGCAGTGAGCCGTAATTGCACCACTACATCCAACCTGAGTGACACAGAAAGACCTTGTCTCAAAAAACTTCTTTAAATAAAATAAATAAATAAATAAAATGTAAAAGCCACAGGTGATTTGTGGCTACCACATCAGAAGTTCAGTAGACCTCGCTCCGAAGCCTTCTGTGATTCTCTTTCTCTAGTCTGGGTCAAGCCTGCTTCTCTGGGCCATTTCGGCCATCCTCACACTTACCATGCAGCATTGTAATGATTTACATGTGTTTCTCCAGTACGTAGCCCAATACCTGGCACCAAAGGGCTACTCAATAAGTATGTCTCAGATAAATAAATGAACCAGCCAACAAATGATTCCAGACTTCTTTTTTTTTTTTTTTTTTTTTTTGAGACACAGTCTCACTCTGTCACCCAGGCTGGAGTGCAGTGTTTCAGTCTCTGCTAACTGCAACCTCCGCCTCCCAGGTTCAAGTAATTCTCCTGGCTCAGCCTCCTGAGTAGCTGGGACTACAGGTGCCTGCCACCACACCTGGCTAATTGTTGTATTTTTAGTAGAGATGGGGTTTCACCATATTGGCCAGGCTGGTCTCGAACTCCTGACCTCATGATCCACCTGCGTTGAACCCCCAAAGTGCTGGGATTATAGGCGTGAGCCACAGTGCCCAGCCATGATTCCAGACTTCTGGTCGCTTCCTTCTTCACCTGGCTGTGAGGTGACACTACTGAACAGAAAGGGTGAATTGAAAGAACTTGGGGACACACCTGCTGGGCTGATCTGGCATGAGCTTGGGGCCCTTGGGCCCTGTTGTACCTCCTACTCTGATGCTTTATAAAGAAAGTGGTTTGCTTTATATGTGACCAGGGCAGGAAGTGAATATTCCTGCCTGGGTTCACCCAACAGGTGGTTGGGGAAGAAACTGTCTATGTGGTATAAATTCAAGGGCTGTGTTTCCCCAAAACTCCTTCCCCAGCCAGGATACTGATTTTCTCATTGTGTTAGCTTCCTGTCTCTCAGGGTTCTGGAGTCCAGAGTCTGAAATCACAGTGTCAGCAGGACTGTGCATTCTCTAGCGGGGGCTAGTGAAGACTTTGTCCTTTCCCTTCCAGCCTCTGATTGGCTGTCAGCATTCCTTGGCTTCCGACCACATCCCTCCAGTCTCTGCCTCTGTGTTCACATGGACTTCTCTCCCATGTGTCTCTCCTAAGAACATTTGTCATTGGATTTAGGGCACAGTAATCATGAATGATCTCATCAATCATTAAGTTAAGGATTAAGATCCTTAACTTAATTAGATCTGCAAAGACCCTTTCTCCAAATACGGTCATATTCATAGTTTCTGGGGGACAGGACATGAACACAGATTTTCAAGGGAGGCCACTATTTAACCCACTACAATGACTTTTTTTTTGTTTTTTGTTTTTTGTTTTTTGAGACGGAGTCTCTCTCTGTCGCCCAGGCTGGAGTGCAGTGGCGCGATCTCGGCTCACTGCAAGCTCCGCCTCCTGGGTTTACGCCATTCTCCTGCCTCAGCCTCCTGAGTAGCTGGGACTACAGGCGCCCGCCACCGCGCCCGGCTAATTTTTTGTATTTTTAGTAGAGACGGGGTTTCACCGTGGTCTCCATCTCCTGACCTTGTGATCCGCCCGCCTCGGCCTCCCAAAGTGCTGGGATTACAGGCGTGAGCCACCGCGCCCGGCCTACAATGACTTTTTTTTTTTTTTTTTTTTTTTAGAAAGAGTCTCAGTCTGTCTCCAAGGTGCTGGAGTGCAGTGGTATGATCACTGCTCACTGCAGCCTCTAACTCCTGGGCTCAAGCAATCCTCCTGCCTCAGCATCCTGAATAGCTGGGACTACAGGTGCGTGACACCACACCTGGCTAGGTTTTGTAGATATGGGAGCTGGTCTTGAACTCCCGGGCTTAAGTGATCCTCCCATCTCAGTGTCACCAAATGCTGAGATTACAGGCATGAGCCAATGTGCCCGGCCTACAATTACTTTTCTTTTATTTATTTTTTATTTATTTATTTACTTATTTTTGAGACAGTCTCGTTCTGCTGCCCAGGCTGGAGTGTAGTGGTGCAATCTCGGCTCACTGCAACCTGCACCTCCCGGGTTCAAGCGATTCTCCTGCCTCAGCCTCCTCAGTAGCTAGGATTACAGGCATGTCCCAGCACGCCTGGCTAATTTTTATTTTTATTTTTTAGTAGAGACAGGGTTTCACTGTGTTAGCCAGTGGGTCTCGAACCCCTGACCTCAGGTGATCCACCTACCTTGGCCTCCCAAAGTGCTGGGATTATAGGTGTGATCCACCGTGTCCAGCCTACGATGACTTTTCAACGTCAGCTTGAGTTCTAGAGTTCCTCTCTACCCTGCAATTTCAACATGGCTTCTCTGGAAGTGAGGAGGAATTATGACCAAATTTAATGTTCAAGTGAGTCATTGTATGTGTTTGTTTGATTCTGCCTGAAGGGGCTACAGCTCAGGAGAAGGCTGGGACCAAAAGGTTAAGGGGAGTGATGAGGATTGCCTCACACAGTGACCCAGGTGTCACACGGACCAGACACGAGCTCTGATGGGGAAGTTTTTGCCATTTCAAAATGACTTAAAAATTGCAGGCTGGGCATAGTGGCTCATGCCTGTAATCCCTGCACTCTGGGAGGCCAAGGTGGGTGAATCACGTTAGGTCAGGAGTTTGAGACCAGCCTGACCAACATGGTGAAACCCTTTCTCTCCTAAAAACACAAAAATCAGCTGGATATGATGGTACATGCCTATAGTCGCAGCTACTTGGGAGGCTGAGGTGGGAGGACTGCTTGAATTGGGGAGGCAGAGGTTGCAGTGAGCCAAGATCACGCCATTGCACTCCAGCCTGGGTAACAGAGCAAGACCTTGTCTCAAAAAAAAAAAAAGAGAAGAAAATAGCAAATAATGGTTTCTTCTTTATATAAAATGCAAGAAAAATTAAAAGGGGGAGCTATAGATTCAAAGATATTTAAGAGATCGATCAACCAATTGTCTATACTGTGACTCAGTTAACTCCAAATGTTAAAAAGTTGGAGACATGGGCTGGGCGTGGTGGCTCATGCCTGTAGTCCCAGCACTTTGGGAGGCCGAGGCAGGTGGATCATGAGGTCAAGAGATCAGACCATCTGGCCAACATGGTAAAATCCCGTCTCTACTAAAAATACAAAAATTAGCTGGATGTGGTGGTACACGCCTGTAAGTCCCACCTACTCAGGAGGCTGAGGCAGGAGAATCACTTGAAACTGGGAGGTGGAGGCTGCAGTGAGCTGAAATTGTGCCACTGCACTCCAGCCTGGGTGACAGAGCGAGACTCTGTCTCAAAAAATAAAAAAAAAAAGTTGGAGACATTCATGGAAATGTGAACACTAATTGGCTAATTGTATATATTAAGGAATTATTGTTACTTATGTTAGGTGAGATACTGATATTTTGGTTATGTTTAAAAAAAGAGTCCTTATCTTTTATAAATAAATACTGAATACATATAGATGAAATTATATAACATTTCAAACTTACTTCAAAGTAGTCTGGTAGAAATAGAAAAAGAGAGGTTACAAGTTTTTGACTGTTGTAGTTGGATGGAGGGAACATGGACATTCATTGTCCTGTTCTCTCCGCTTGTATATATTTCTCATAATAAAAAGTTAAGGCTGGGCGTGATGGCTCACACCTGTAATCCCAGCACTTCAAGAGGCTGAGGCGGGTGGATCAACTGAGGTCAGGAGTTCAACACCAGCCTGACCAACATGGTGAAACCCCATCTCTATTAAAATTACAAAAAATTAGCCAGGCATGGTGGCGCATGCCTGTAATCCCAGCTACTTGGGAGGCTAAGGAAGGAGAATTGCTTGAATCCAGGAGGCGGAGGTTGCAGTGAGCCAAGATCGTGCCACTGCACTCCAGCCTGGGCCACAGAGCAAGACTCCGTCTCAAAAGAAAATAAAAAAGGTGAGTAGGCCGGGCGCAGTGGCTCACACCTGTAATTTCAGCACTTTGGGAGGCCAAGGCGGGTGGATCACCTGAAGTCAGGAGTTCAAGACCAGCCTGGCCAACATGGTGAAACCCCATCTCTATAAAAATACAAAAATTAGTCAGACGTGGTGGCGGGTTACTTTAATCCCAGCTACTTAGGAGACTGAGGCAGGAGAATGGCTTGAACCTGGGAGGTGGAGATTCCAGTGAGACAAGACTGTGCCCCTGCTCTCTAGCCTGGGAGACAGAGCAAGACCCCATCTCAAAAAAAGTTCAATAAAGTCTCGGTGTGTGGCACATGCCTGTAGTCCCAGCTACTCAGGAGGCTGGAGTAGGAGGATCTTTCGAGCCCAGCAATTCAGGTCCAATCTGGGCAACAAATTGAGACTCTATCTCTAAAATTAACGTTTTTTTTGGTTGGGCCTGGTGGCTCGCACCTGTAATCCCAGCAGGCTGAGGCGGGAGGATTGCTAAAGCCCAAAAATTTGAGACCGGCCTGGGCATTAGAGTAAGATCTTGCCTCTAAAAGAAAAAAAAAATTATTAATTTTAATAAAAATAAAAATAAAATTTTAAAAAGAATGCCTGTAATAGTATTTTTTGTTTTTATGAGACAGTTTCACTCTTGTTGACCAGGCTGAAGTGCAGTAGTGCGATTTCGGCTCACTGCAACCTCCTCCTGGGTTCAAGTGATTATTGGGCCTCAGCCTCCCAAATATCTGGAAGTACAGGTGTCCACCACCACGCCAGGTCAATTTTTTGTATTTTTAGTAGAGATGGGATTTCATTATGTTAGCCAGGCTGGTCTTGAACTCCTGACCTCAGGTGATCCACCCACCTCGACCTCCCAAAGTGCTGGGATTATAGGCCTGAACCACCACGGACCCAGCCAGTATAACAGTATTTTTTTTTATTTTTTATTTTTTTTGGAGATGGAGTCTGGCTCTGTCGCCCAGGCTGGAGTGCAGCGGCCGGATCTCAGCTCACTGCAAGCTCCACCTCCCGAGTTTACGCCATTCTCCTGCCTCAGCCTCCCGAGTAGCTGGGACTACAGGCACCCGCCACCTCGCCCGGCTAGTTTTTTTGTATTTTTTTTTTAGTAGAGACGGAGTTTCACCGTGTTCGCCAGGATGGTCTCGATCTCCTGACCTCGTGATCCGCCCGTCTCGGCCTCCCAAAGTGCTGGGATTACAGGCTTGAGCCACCGCGCCCGGCCTTTTTTTTTTTTTTTTTTTTTTTGAGATGGAGTCTGGCTTTGTCGCCCAGGCTGGAGTGCAGTGGCGCAATCTCGGCTCACTGCAAGCTCCGACTCCCGGGTTCACGCCATTCTCCTGCCTCAGCCTCCAAGTAGCTGGGACTACAGGCGTGCACCACCACGCCCGGCTAATTTTTTGTATTTTTAGTAGAGACGGGGTTTCACCGTGTTAGCCAGGATGGTCTCGATCTCCTGACCTCGTGATCCACCCACCTCGGCCTCCCAAAGTGCTGGGATTACAGGCGTGAGCCACCGCGCCCGGCCTATAACAGTATTTTTTAAGTGAAATAAAATTGAGAGTAACTGAAAGGTTTACCAGTGGGGAATGAGATAAATAAATTATGGTGACTTCATTCAATAAAATATTTATACTTGTTAAATAAAATACATACTTGTTAGCTGGGC
Source organism: Macaca mulatta (assembly GCF_049350105.2). Taxonomy (NCBI): domain Eukaryota; kingdom Metazoa; phylum Chordata; class Mammalia; order Primates; family Cercopithecidae; genus Macaca; species Macaca mulatta. Next base: position 130,123,212 of record NC_133416.1, read on the forward strand.
ACGGTGGCTCATGCCTGCAATCCCAGCACTTTGGGAGGCTGAGGCGGGTGGATCACCTGAGGTCAGGAGTTCGAAACTAGCCTGGCCAACATGGCAAAACCCCATCTGTACTAAAAATACAAAAAATAGCCAGGCCTAGTGGCGAGTGCCTGTAATCCCAGCTACTTTGGAGGCTGAGGCTGCAGAATCACTTGAACCCAGGAGGCAGAGGTTGCAGTGAGCCGAGATCATGCCACTGCACTCCAGCCTGGACAATGAGAGTGAAACTCTGTCTCAAAAAAAAAAACTAAAAACAAACAAAAAACTTATTAAAAAGAATAATAGCATTCACTTTTATAACATTTGCCTTTGGACAGGCCCTATTCTAAGCATTTCTGCTATGAGATGCAGAATTAAATGTACTAACCCAGAATGTCCAAGATATGTCATTAAGTGGGGAAAAAACGAACTACCACCTTGCAGCTTGTGTAGTATAATTCGACTTTTATAAATTAAAATATGATGTTTTTTATTTCCTTGTACATTGCTGGTGGGAGAGTAAAAAGTTCATTTGCTGTGGGAAACAGTCTGGCAGTTCCTCAAAAAGTTCAACATAGAATTGCCACATGACTCAGCAATTCCACTCCTAGGTATATACCCAAGAGAACTGAAAACAGAGATTCAAATACTTGTACATGGATATTCATAACACACTCTTCCTATAGCCAAAAGGGGATGTGTTGGTTTATTTTATTTTATTTTATTTTATTTTTTATTTTTTTATTTTTATTTTTTTTTTTTGAGACAGAGTCTCGCTCTGTCACCCAGGCTGGAGTGCAGTGGCCGGATCTCAGCTCACTGCAAGCTCCGCCTCCCGGGTTCACGCCATTCTCCTGCCTCAGCCTCCCCAGTAGCTGGGACTACAGGCGCCCGCCACCTCGCCCGGCTAGTTTTTTGTATTATTTATTTATTTATTTATTTATTTATTTGAGACAGAGTCTCGCTTAGTCGCCCAGGCTGGAGTGCAATGGCACGATCTCGGCTCACTGCAAGCTCCGCCTCCCGGGTTCACGCCATTCTCCTGCCTCAGCCTCCCGAGTAGCTGGGACTACAGGCGCCCGCCACTTCGCCCGGCTAATTTTTTGCATTTTTAGTAGAGACGAGGTTTCACCGTGTTAGCCAGGATGGTCTCGATCTCCTGACCTCGTGATCCGCCCGCCTCGGCCTCCCAAAGTGCTGGGATTACAGGCGTGAGCCACCGTGCCCGGCCTTTTGTATTTTTTAGTAGAGACGGGGTTTCACCGTGTTAACCAGGATGGTCTCGATCTCCTGACCTCGTGATCCGCCCGTCTCGGCCTCCCAAAGTGCTGGGATTACAGGCTTGAGCCACCGCGCCCGGCCGTGTTGGTTTATTTTATGTGATAACTTGGCTGGGCCCCGGTGCCCAGATATTTGATTAAATACTATTCTGGATGAGGGTGTGTTGTAGATGAGATTAACATTTAAATGTGCGGACTTTGAGTAAAGTAGGTTGCACTCCGCAGTGTGGGTGTGCCTCACCTGATCAGTTGAAGGCCTTAGTAGAACAAAGATTGAGCAAGAAAGAATTCTGCCAGCAACATCAGTTCTTCCCAGGGCATCCAGCCTGCTGACCTATCCTTCAGATTTGGGACTTGCCAGCCTCCATGATTGTGTGAATCAATTCCTCAAAATAAATGTCTCTATAGAAACAGAAAATTCTATGGTCCTGATTCTCTGGAGGATCTTTACTAGGACAAGTAGAAACAACACAAATGGTCACATGTGAATGAATGGATGAACACATTTGTGGTATATAAATACAATGGAAAATATTATTCAGCCATTAAAATGCTGAAGGGATGAAGTGCTTTTTATGGTTTAATGAATCCTTTTATAAAAAGGATGCTTCATGCTACAAAGTGTATCAGCCTCAAAATCATTATTCTGGCTGGGCACGTTGGCCCATGCCTGTAATCCCAGCACTTTGGGAGGCCGAGGCAGGTGGATCACCTGAGGCTAGGAGTTCAAGACCAGCCTGGCCAACATGGTGAAACCCTGTCTCTACTAAAAATACAAAAAATTAGCTGGTCGCGGTGGCGGGCACCTGTAATCCTAACTACTCGGGAGACTGAGGCACGAGAATCACTTGAACCTGGGAGGCAGAGGTTGCAGTGAGCTGAGATCATGCCATTGTAATCTAGCCTGGGCAACAAGAGGGAAACTTTGTCTCAAAAAAAAAAAGTTATTATTCTAAATGAAAGAAGCCAGACACAAAAGGTCACATACAGCGTGATTTCATTTATATAAAATACTCAGAATAGATAGATCATAAAGACAGGACTCAGGCTAGCGTTTGCCAGGGGAGAATGAGGAATGACTGCTTAATGAGTTCGAGGTTTGCTTTTGGGGTGATGGAAATGTTTTGGAAGTAGGTAGAGGTGGTGTTTGCACACCATATGGAGATACTAAATGTCATTGAATTGTTCACTTTAAATGATTAATTTTGTATTATTGTGCTGTTGTGTTATGTGAATTGCAACTCAATTTTTAAAATCGTACATATATACTACATTTTAAAATCTGGAATATAAGAATGTGTACTCTGGATTTAAGCTGCCTGGTTTAAAGTTAATTCTCTTGCTGAGTAGCTGTGAGATCTTAGGCAAGCTATTTCACCTTTGTTTCCTCATGTGTAAAACAGGAACAATATTACATCATTCTAATATGAAGGAAAAATGAGTTAATCTATGTAAAGTGCTTATAACAGTGTACCACACAGAGGAGGTGCTATGTAAGTTGTAGCTACTATTACTATTACTATTATCATTATATGACCAAACTTCACAGCACTCAGGAGGGAGAAACCTTCATGTTTTACTGTGTATGCTTCTCCATTGTTTGAATATTTTGCAAGAAGCATGTAATATTTTTACAATAAAAGACTAACATGCATTGTAATAAGACTCTCAGAGTGTCTGGGAGCACAGAATTAGAGTCAAGCTGATCCTCTGCCAGTGCTTTTAGTCCACTGAAAATCGACCTGTGGCTGGTCACCCCAGCTTCAACCAGTGAGATGCGTTTATGCTGATACTTCTGATACTCTGCGTCCCTTATATGAGGGGGTCCTTGGTTTGACTAAGCAAAGACAGGTTTTGCTGCCTGACTTAACAAAGTGCTCATCTCATCCCGATAAAATTGTATCGTCTTTTAAAATTAGTCCTCCTCTACGTTGAATGTTTATGGGCCTCTTGTGACAGAACTGGTTGTGTCCCTTGTCAGTCCTGTGCTGCAAGAGCAAATGACCTTATTAAACGTCTAATTTTTGGAGAAGCAGAACAGGTTGGTTTTCATTAACTGCTGCGGTGCCTGCTCCTCCCTCTTCATCTCAGTCTCCTAATCCTTCCCCCTTTGAGAAGGGCTTCCGGGATCAAGAGTGCAGATGATGGCCTATTTATGTGTTGTTTTTGTCTTCCCAGCATCCAGTCACTCTACTTTGGCATTGGCATCCTGATTTTCCTTGGGCAAACACATTCCTCCCTCACCATCCACCTCTGAGATTTGGAGGATTGGGGATTTGGTTCCATCCCTTGGCTCTAAAAATAGGCATGTGACCAGGTCTGGCCAATCAGATCATTCCATCTGTGTGGCCATTGTGATTGGCCCAGGGATGGGCACGTGACTCAAAATGCTAATGAGACATTCACCTGAGTTGTTTGCTAGAACTATTGGAAAAGGTAATCTCTCTTTTTTTGGGATTGCTAAACTAATAGAAAATAACGTAAGTATCTAAGGAGTAGGAAGAAAGCATAGTGATGGAGCCAAAAGCTGAAAAGAGATAGTAACCTTAAAAAAACAATACTTGTAAATTTGACATAATTTCAAATTTATAGAAAATCTTCAATAGTATGAAGAAACTCCCATGTATTTACCTAGAATCACCAAACATACACACTTTTCACATTTGCTTTATAATTCTCTGACAGCAAGAGTGAGAGAGAGGTTCTAGAATACGTTGTTTTATCTGCAGGATCCAACTATTCTTGAAACTAAGATCTATTTCCATACTCTTACTTTTTTTTCATTAAAAAAAAAATTGTAATAGGCTGGGCGTGGTGGCTCATGCCTGTAATCCCAGCACTTTGGGAGGCCGAGGCAGGAAGATCACGAGGTCAAGAGTTCGAGACCAGCCCGGCCAACATGGTGAAACCCCGTCTCTACTAAAAATACAAAAAATTTAGCCAGGTGTGGGCACACACCTGTACTTCTAGCTACTCAGGAGGCTGAGGCAGGAGAATTGCTTGAATCCGGGAGGCGGAGGTTGCAGTGAACTGAGATGGTGTCACTGCACTCCAGCCTGGGTGACAGAATGAGACTCTGTCTCAGAAAAGAAAAAAAAAAATTGTTTAAACCACTTCAAACATCAGAGACCCAAGAAGAAGGTGCTATATTCTCAAAGGATATCCACAAGACAGAAAGGTGACAAATAAAATTTCTATTTTCAGAAAAAGAATAATATGTTTTCAATTTAGACTAGAGCTAACAGGTGAAAAGCTGATTAGTTCTGATAGTATTTCATATAGCCTGGGAATACATGGAGCCCCATTCGCTTCTCAGTTCTTATCTGTGGGGGCCCCAGTTCATTGGCATATTGGATTTGGTTGTATGTGTGGCATCCATCTGGGAATTTATTGCTAATATTATTATTATTGTTTTTCTTTTTAGAGACAGGGTCTTCACCCAGGCTGGAGTGCAGTGGCACGATCCTAGCTAGCTCAATGCAGCCTTGAACTCCTGGGCCCAAGCCATCCTTCTAGCTCAGCCTCCCGAGTTGCTGGGACTACAGGCACATACCACTGCACCTGGCTATTTATTGATAATATGAAATTACAAGGCTTTGACATTTTAATTACTTAAACAAATTAGACAGATTGGACATTAGCCTTATGATAATTATCTCTGGGTTGGACCTTGTTTTAAATCCCCCAAAGTGCTTTATTGTGTGGGAAAGAAAGGAATCAAGTGACAGCTATAGTCCATAGTGAGCAACCTTACAGATGTATTGTAAGTAATTGTGAAAATTACAGAACTGTAAAATTTGAAAATTACAAATTATTTTAGTGCTTTATATCCCCATAATTATTTTGAGGTTTCATCAGAATGTAGATTTGTTTATGAGATTGTGCAATGCAAGAGCGTAGCATCTACTGTGTGTCATACCAGAGGAAAACTGTTCAGAAACACTGGGTTAAAACAGGTCTTAATAAACCCTAGTAAGGACTGTCCTAGCCCTAACCCTATGTGTCCCTCAGGGCTAATTTGAGAAATAAATTCCTTTTCAAACTGGCTTACGCATAAGTAGAAAATTGTTAACTTTCATAATTCAAAGGTCCAGGGTTAGAGCTGACTTCAGATATGGCTACAATCAGGGGTCAAATGTTCTTCATCTCTCAGCTCTCTGCTCTCTCCCATATTGACTTTATTTTCAGGCCACATGGTGGCAAGATGGTTGTCAGCAACTCTAATATGCATTCTCTGAGACACAATTCCAGTGGTAAAGAGAGAGCTTTTTTTTTTTTTTTTTTTTCCAGGCTGGAGTGCAATGGTGTGATCATGGCTCACTGCAGCCTCGACCTCCCTGGCTCAACCGATCCTCCCAGCTCAGCCTCCCAAGTAGCTGGGACCACAGGCATGCGCTACCATGCCTGGCTAATTTTTCATTTTTTGTAGAGGTGGGGTCTCAATATGTTACCCATGCTGGTCTTGAACTCCTGGGCTAAAGCAATCCAACTGCCTTGGTCTCTCAAAGTGCTGGGATTACAGGCGTGAACCACCATGCTCAGCTGAGAGCTTATTTTTATTTTTTAAATTTATTGATCTATTATTATTTTTAGAGAGAGTCTCTCTCTTTCTCTCAGGCTGGGGTGCAGTAGTGCAGTCTTGGCCCACTGCAGCCTCTGCCTTCTGGGTTCAAGTGATTCTCCTACCTTAGTCCCCTGAGTAGCTGAGACTACAGGTGTATGCTGCCACAACTGGCTAATATTTGTATTTTTAGTAGAGACAAGCTTTCACCATGTTTCCCAGGCTTGAGAGCTTCTTTTCTAGAGCTCCCTCAAAATCTGCTGAGATTCACTCTGACTAATCTACCCTTGAATCAGTTCGTCACTGTTAAGAGCAGAACACAATGTGCTGATTGGCTTAGATGGGGTCACACACATTCCACCTCTGGATGGGGAGTTGTGAAGGCCCAACAAGACCACATAGGTAGGGTGTAGGGGAGAGATGAACTCTTCCAACCAAAATGCGTCTGTTATTGAAAGTGGATGCTAGAAAGGCAATCAATGAATATCCACGTCACCCCAAGTGATCATCTTGAAAATGTCCAGAAAGAACCAAGTGAAAGAAAACGTCTGGCTCAGGACCCATCCAGCCCCAGAAGTAGAAAAATGAAACCCATGATTTCTTGAAAATCTGGACTACGTTCTGATAGGGCATCAGATGTTTACGAAGTCACTTCCAATTCAAGCAGCCGAGAGCAAACCCATTCATTCTCTTCAACAGAAGCCTTCTCAGGAAGTGAGTCTCCAAATTGCCCTTCCTCCATGCTTCGCCTAAATGGCCAGTCTTGCAACATCACTTCCCCATCATTCTTTAGCCTGATCTCACCTTCATCTCCTTACCATCAGGCCTGCTTTGCTTGACCACAAGTTTCTCCATTGTGTTAAAGGAAATATCTGGCTTTCTGCTAGTATCAATTCGGAACGCATTCTGTGGTACAATAGAAAGCCCCACTGCATTGGTTTAAATAGCTAGGGGAGCACTCGTCTTTCACAGTAGGAACCTCCGAACAGAGAAAGTCAAGAGCTGATATGGTGACTCAACAATGCTATCAGGAACCCAGGCTGTTTATGTGTATCCAGTCCATAGTTCTCACCATTCAGATCTTCATTCTCAGGCATGTGCCTCATGGCTACAAGATGACTGCAATACTGTTAGCCCTATTTTCATGGTCCATTCAGAGAGAAGGGAGAAAAGCAAAGGATTTTTTTTTTTTTTTTCTTAATGTGAGGACTTGACTTTTTACCTGGTAAGTGGTTTTTTTGTTTTTGATTTTGCTTTTTTGAGACAAGTTCTCATGCTGTTGTCCAGGCTGGAGTGCAGTGGCATGATCATGGCTCACTGCAGCCTCAACCTCCCAGACTCAGGAAATCCTCCCACCTTAAGCCTCCCGAGTAGCTCAGGCTACAGGCATGTGCCATCCATCACACCTGGCTAATTTTTGTATTTTTTGTAGAGACAGGGTTTTACCATGTTGGCCAAGCTAGCCTGGAACTCCTGGGCTCAAGCAATAGGCCTGCCTCAGCTTCCCAAAGTGCTGGGATTACAAGCATAAGCCACCGCACCTGGGAAGTGTTAAGTGATAAAAAGTAAAATAAACATGTTAAATATTTTATTTCACTCATTAATTGGTAAGGGAATCAGTAAGATGTCAAAACCAGCTAAAAAAACAACTTTAAAAAGTCCATACATGGGCCGGGCACGGTGGCTTATGCCTGTAATCCCAGCACTTTGGGAGACCGAGGTGGGTGGATCACCTGAGGTCAGGAGTTCAAGACCAGCCTGGCCAATACGGTGAAACCCTGTCTCTACTAAAAATACAAAAAATTAGTTGGACGTGGTGGTGGGCGCCTGTAATCCCAGCTACTCGGGAGGCTGAGGCAGGAGAATCACTTGAACCCAGGAGGCCGAGACTGTGGTGAGCCAAGATAGCGCCACTGCACTCCAGCCTGGGCAACAGGAGCGAAACTCCGTCTAAAAAAAAAAAGTCTGTACATGTAGGTAATCATATTGATATACATGCATACATAAGCAATCAGGAATGTAGAGACGAATTTCCAAATAGCTGGAAAACTAGTAAATATCAACAGAGATCGATTGCAGCTCCTCTGGATGCAATTCATTTGCATTTCTATGGACAAGAACTGTTTGCATTACTATCAGTTTCTTACAACTTTCAAAATTGTAAAATAGGGCCGGGTGTGGTGCCTCTCGCCTATAATCCCAGCATTTTGGGAGGCCAAGGTGGGCGGATCACCTGAGGTCAGGAGTTCAAAACCAGTCAGGCCAACATGATGAAACCCCATCTCTACTAAAAATACAAAAATTACACAGGTGTGGTGGCACATGCCTGTAATCCCAGATACTTGGGTAGCTGAGGCAGGAGAATTGCTTGAACCTAGGAGGTGGAGGTTGCAGTGAACCGAGATGGCACCAGCACACTCCAGCCTGGGTAACAGAGCGAGATTCCATCTCAGAAAAAAAAAAAATTGTAAAATAGCTCAAAGACAGTGAAAGATGGAGATGGCACTAAGGGGTGTGCTAGAAGGAGACCCAATACCCTTTTTTGCCCATTTCAAAATCTTTTGCAATGCTTCCTGATGAAAGGGATGCCCTTCTCAGGAACTTCTACCTATGGCTCCTTGACCAGACTGTGCTCTTTTGTTGCAAGGGAAGCTGGGAAATTGAACATCTTCTGCTGGACACACTATATAAAGTAAAATGGAATTCTGTTAGTAAGGAAATTGGCCTCATCTATACACCCACTTGGTGTGTTAAGGGTGTTAGATTGTTTAATAATTTTTAGCATATGTGATTATGAGTCTTCCAGTAGTGCACATCTGTTGTTTTTGATATCTTAGTATCACTCTCTTTTCTGGTAACAGTATCTCAATTTTTCTCTGGGATGTATCCTCTCACCAGTCTCCAAACTCAGGTCCAAGCATGGACACTTGACTCAGGGCTTGATTAGTCAGGATGGTTAATTTAGGAATGGATATAACTCGAGCCAGGTTAATCAGATTCAACTTGGATTTTCATTGCACCAAAACTGCAACTTGCACTAGAAAATAGTAATACTTACGTCTGAAAGATATTTAATCGATCTACTTGGTGCACAAGTGGATTCCTGTATCCTTTGCAATAAGTCCACTGCCTCTCCAAGAGTCTGTGACCACTGGGATGTTTCTTTTTTTCATACATCATTCCTCCTTTTAGTACCTGAGAGCTGAAAGACTGTGGAGTGTGATAGGAAATGCAAATCTGGGCTTCAGTGCCAGCTGTGCAGGTAGAGTCCACCCAGAAAACAGAACCCCATCTCAGTATGGAAAGCAAATAATTTAAGGCAGGGAATTGGTTACACAAGAATGGAACTGTTGAAAAGCTAAACAAGAGGTGGTGAGACAATGCAGAGATTAGCAACAGCAGGAAGCCATCACCACCCTTAGGCTAGAGACTAGATCCAGGGAATGTGCTCTGTTTTAGGAGTCCAGGGACTGTGATCCTCTAACATTTCAGAGGGAGACCAAGTTACCACCAGAAATGCAGCTCAAGTGGTGAGGAGGGGTGGATGGTAAGGGGGCTACTGCCATGCCTGCCTCCCATTGGCTGATCATAGCTGGAAGCTAAGAACAAGGAAGCTTGAGACAGCAGTCTACAGAGGTCAGCAACCCTTTCCATACAACGTACAGCGGGAAAAGCATAATGAGTGAAACTGAAGACATTGGTCTGTTACGCAGGACTGGCTACCTGTCCATATTTCATCACATCCAAGATGCCATTGTTGGTAATAATGCACCATAATTTGTGCATTATTAAGAAAGAAAATTGCCACCAGCTAAATGATGACACCATGCTAAGATTCCATCCATTGCAATGCAACAACAAAGAAATGTTGAAATGTGGAAAATATGCACCTTAAGATTAATAAAATACACTATTTGCTTTGTGATCTTAAGCACATGTGAACCTAATTCATTTCCCCTGTTGAGCTTTGATTTAGACATCTGGAAATTAGGGAGAATTATACCTACTTCACAGGGTTTTTGTTTTGTTTTTGTTTCCTTTTTCTTTTTTTTTGAGATGGAGTCTTGCTCTGTCGCCCAGGCTGGAGTACAGTGGCGCGATCTCAGCTCACTGCAAGCTCTGCCTCCTGGGTTTACGCCATTCTCCTGCCTCAGCCTCCTGAGTAGCTGGGACTACAGGTGCCCACCACCATGCCCGGCTAATTTTTTGTATTTTTAGTAGAGATGGGGTTTCACCATGTTAGCCAGGATGGTCTCGATCTCCTGACCTCGTGATCTGCCCACCTTGGCCTCCCAAAGTGCTGGGATTACAGGCGTGAGCCACCAAGCCTGGCCTTGTGTTTGTTGCTTTGTGAGACACAGTCTCATTCTGTTGTCCAGGCTGGAGTGCAGTGGCACCATCACACCTCACTGCAGCCTCGACCTCCTGGGCTCAAGTGATCCTCCCACCTCAGCCTCCTGAGTAGCCGTGTCCACAGGTGTGCACCACCACACTCAGCTATTTTATTATTATTATTATTATTTGTAGGGATGCGTTCTCTCTATGCTGCCTGGGCTGGTCTCAGACTTCTGGGCTCAAATCATCCCACCTCACCTCCCAAAGTGCTGGGATTACAAACATGAGACACTGCACCTGGCCCTTTGTAAGGATTAAATCAGCTAGCATGTCTAAGACTGTTAAACTTAGAATAGGAACTTCATCTCTTTTGTTCACTGCAGTATTCCTGGTGCCTAGCACAGTGCCTGGTACATAGTAGGAACCTAAGAAAATTTGGGGGGATGAATTCAGCTGGACTCTGTTCCCCTAAATGAGCATGGTTTCTGGCATATAGTGGGGAGTGGGTATCAATACATGGAAGGTATTATTATTGGAATCAAACATGCTTTGGTGGGGACAAGATCTTTTCTTCTTTCACTAGTGTGGTGTTGACTCTCTTGCAAGGGGGGATCTCCTCTTTTATTTAAGAAAGGTCTCAGTGGGGAGGCCACATGCGTGAATCTCTGGTGGAAAAGATTGTACCACATGGCTTAGTGCACACATAAATAAGTTGTAAACAGAAAAAGTGGTGGTACTAGCAGTGGTGAATGATGTTGGCAGGGAAGGAGGGGAATAAATAAAATGGATGTGAGTGAAGGATGAAGCAAAACAGAAAAGAACAACATTCACGATCTACAGAGCATTTCTGGGGTCATCATTCCCTTAACTCTCACATCCCTGCAAGCGTTGTAGTGTTGTGGGAAGTCAGGGACCCTGAACGGAGGGACCGGCTGAAGCCGTGGCAGAAGAACATAAATTGTGAAGATTTCATGGACATTTATTAGTTCCCCAAATTAATACTTTTATAATTTCTTATACCTGTCTTTACTGTAATCTCTGAACATAAATTGTGAAGATTTCATGGACACTTATTACTTCCCCAGTGAATATCCTTGTGATTTCCTATGCCTGTCTTTACTTTAATCTCTTAATCCCGTCATCTTCTTCGTAAGCTGAGGAGGATGAATGTCGCCTCGGGACCCTGTAATTGTGTCAACTGCATAAATTGTTTGTAGAGCATGTGAGTTTGAATATGAAATCTGGGCATCTTAAAAAAAGAACAAGATAACAGCAATGTTCAGGGAACAAGAGAGGTAACTTTGAACTGGCCGCCGGTGAGCTGGACAGAACAGAGCTACATTCCTCCTCTTTCATAAGCAAATAGGAGAAATATCACTGAATTCTTTTTCTCAGCAAGGAACATCCCTGAGAAAGAGAATGCGCCCTGAGGGTAGGCCTATGAATGGCCCTCTCAAAGCGGGCTTTTATGGTCTTTTATGGTCGAAGCTGAAGGGATGAAATAAGCCCCGTCTCCTGTAGCGCTCCCAGGCTTATTAGGATGAGAAAATTCCTGCCTAATAAATTTTGGTCAGACAGGTTATCTGCTCTCAAACCCTGTTTCCTGATAAGATGTTATCAATGACAATGCCTGCCGAAACTTCATTAGCAATTTTAATTTCACCTCATCTGGTGGTCCTGTGATCTCGCCCTGCCTCCATTTGCTTTGTGATATTTTATTACCTTGTGAAGTATGTGATCTCTGTGACCCACACCCTATTCGTGCACTCCCTCCCCTTTTAAAAATCGCTAATAAAAACTTGCTGGTTTTATGGCTCGGGGAACATCACAGATCCTGCGAGACATGTGATGTCTCCCCCGGACACCCACCTTTAAATTTCTCTCTCTCGTGCTCTTTCCCTACCCAGCCGAGACACTTAGGAAATAGAAAAGAACCCACGTTAAACATCGGGAGTGGGTTCTCCCGATATTGCAGTGTTATTCCCATTTCACAAACGGGACTCAGGCTGAATAGGAAGGGATTTTCTCAAGACGAAACGAGACACAAGGTACGTGGTTAAGTCTACCAGGCTTCAGCCTCCTGAGAAAGTCTGAGATAGGGTAGATTAACTCCAATTTAGAACACCTATAAGATAGGTAAACACAAAGGTGATAAAAAATTATCTTTAGTCAGTGAGACTGTGGGCAATGAAAGACACATAGATAGCATTGATATTATCTTTTCAAGAGTTTCCCCTGGGCTGGGTGCGGTGGCTCATGCCTGTAATCCGATCACTTAGGAGGTCGAGGCTGGCGGATCACCTGAAGTCGGGAGATTGAGACCAGCCTGATCAACATGCAGAAACCCCGTCTCTACTAAAAATACAAAATTAGCCGGGCATGGTGGCGCATGCCTGTAATCCCAACTACTCAGGAGGCTGAGGCAGGAGAATAGCTTGTGGTTCCAACTACTTGGAAGGTCGAGGCTGCAGTGAGCCGTGTTTGTGCAACTGCACTCCATCCAGCCTAGGTGACAGTGAGACGCTGTCAACACATAAAGGATGAAGAAAGGAAGGGAGGGAGGGAGGAAGTAAGGAAAGAAGGAAGAAAAGGAGGGAGGGAAGGGGAAGAGAGAGAGAGAGACAGAGACAGAAAGAAAGAAAAAGAAGAAAGAGAAAGAAAAGAAAGAGAGAGAGAAAAGGAGGAAAGAAAGAATTCCTTTAATTTAGTGTATGGTGTTAAAATGCAACCACACGCTCTATCCCGCAGAGAGAAAGGAAGAGAGGAAGGAAAGAAGGAAGGGAGGGTGGAAGGGAGGAAGGAAGTGAGGGAGGGAGAAAACATTCCTTTAATTTAGTGTATGGTGTTAAAATGCAACCAAAAGCTCTATCCGGCTGCAATCTCCCCGCACAGGAGTGATTTATGCAGTAGTTGGAGGTTAGTCAGAACTCCAGGATACACCGCAGACACCGGGGCGATGATCCTCCGGCCCATTAATAGGGAGTCATTTCTGACTCACGTGCACTCTCTGCCGTTACAGGTCGCGCTCCCCTCGGCGCACCCGTCTCGAGGATTCATCCTCTCCAACGGGTGACTAGCACCGCCTACCGGCGGCCCGCCTCTTGGCCGCTTGGCCACGCCCCCGCCCTGGAGCGCAAGGCGCATGATCCCCAATTTTTCTCCGCCCCCGTCTTCCGGCTTCTCGCGACATCCGCCCAGCGGCGGTCGGAGTCTCGCGATAAAGGCTCATTGTCTCGCGGGAGCGCTGCTGGCGGACTGGCTTTCGGGCGGCCGTGGCCGGGGAGGCGAGTTGCATGTGTCGGTTCAGCTGGCGATAGCGGCGGGAGCGGAGCCGGCGGGGCCTGTGCGACCGCCTGGGTAACGACACCAAGTGCTTCTCCCGCTCCCCAGAAGCTCGTAGAGAGTGTGGGGGAAGCTGAGATGCTGCCTGGCGGAAGGGGGCCGGGCCGGGCGTCTCCACACCCCCGCCCACAAGGGCCCCTTCTGGCGTCCCCGGGGTTGCTCCTTCGCCTCAGACCTGGTCGCCCTTGTCCCCTCAGTGCTCTTACATTCTGTCCTCGTTTTCTGTTCACATCCTCCTTAGGCTCTGGTCACCCCGCCCCCTCCCATGCCCTTTTTAGAGTCCCCAGGCCCTTCCCGTGGCGTTTAGCTGCCCCCACACCGTGCACCCCGGGCTCCTCTGATGACCCACCCCTCGTTCCTTGGCATTTCCAGCCTCTGCATTCGGCACCTTTGTAGCCCTTCTCTCTTAGTGCAGTTTGCATCCCTCCCAGACCACCCTTAGACCTTTTTGCTCCGTGTCTGCCTAGGGTACTCACCCCATCTTTCCTTCCCCATTGCTTCCTCTTTTTTACTAGTGAGTGCCTCTGCCCCATCCTTCATGGTCCATTTGCTGCTTCCTTCCCTGTAGGTCTGTGGACCAAGGAGATCTTGTGCCTGGGATTGCTTATATTTTATGAATCGAATGCAGCTTGTGTCCCCCACTCAACAACAAAATTGAAACAGCTTCGGGTTGGGGGGATTTCTGTTGAGAGGAATGCTGTTCTTCTGGGGTCTTCATTCTAAAATAGTGAGGGTGTGTTATTTTCCTTGCTTACAGGTTTGTGAAATGGCTGCTGACATTTCGGAATCCAGCGGGGCTGATTGCAAAGGAGACTCAAGGAACAGTGCCAAGTTAGATGCCGATTACCCACTTCGAGTCCTTTATTGTGGAGGCAAGTGTTGGTAGCCACAGAATGACTTTTACTCACTATATTTTTATGCATTATAATAATAGTTTGACATTTGGTGGTACTAAGTTTTTTCCCCCATCTTTTTCATTTGGTGAATTTGTGCTGGGGGAGAGGAGTGCTGGGGAGGAGGAGGCATGAATTAACAGCTTCCCAATCTGAGTGATTTGTGTCTGGCTACTCTGACTGAAGAAGCTTACAGTCCGTTTGGAATAGAGATGTGCAGCTAGGTTATTTCAGCCTGCAGGTCCTCAAGGTGTACGCTAGTCTAGCTATCAAAGGAGGGCTTCTTGGAAGATCCTGAGTTAAGGATGGCAAGAACTGGATGAGAAGGTGGGGAAGGGCGTCCCAGACAAAGCGAACGACTATGTAGAAAAAGCTTGATGGTGGCCGGGCGTGGTGGCTCACGCCTGTAATCCCAGCACTTTGGGAGGCCGAGACGGGTGGATCACGAGGTCAGGAGATCGAGACCATCCTGGCTAACACGGTGAAACCCGGTCTCTACTAAAAATACAAAAATTAGCCGGGCGCGGTGGCGGGCGCCTGTAGTCCCAGCTACTCGGGAGGCTGAGGCAGGAGAATAGCGTGAACCCGGGAGGCGGAGCTTGCAGTGAGTGGAGATTGCACCACTGCACTCCAGCCTGAATGACGGAGCGAGACTCCATCTCAAAAAAAAAAAAAAAAGAAAAAACTTGATGGCTGATGGCTGTGAAGAAGCGACCAGCTTTGAGTTTGTATGGTGTATCGTATAGGGAGGGTGCCCATTAAGGAGTGAGAGAAGGTGAGGTTGGAGTGTTGGGTGGTAGGACAGTTAGGAAAGTCTTCTTGGTTTGAATCATGATATATGCATTAGGTTTAATCAAGATCTTTTTCACTTTCAAGTGTTTTTCTTCATTTTCAATATAGAAATATTTGTGAATTGTAAATGCTGTATGTATTCGCATCTTGGAAACTTTCAGAAAAATTTGAAGATACAGGACAGTAAAAGGGCAAGTAAATATTTTTTCAGTAAATATTTCTCAGAACTTACTGTGTGCCTAGTGATGTTTTAGGTGCTGCGGCTTGAATAGTGAATAAGTCAAAAGATCCTTGTTCACATGGACCTTACATTCTGTGACTACAGTAGAGACCTCATCTGACATTTAAGTACCATAGAAGGAGAAATGATGTCATTGAGTTAAAAAATTCTAACAATTCATTATTTATTGAGTATCTTCGATAGTGAAATAAACTTAGCACACAGTACCTCAGCAAGAGAGTAGGCGGTGAAACTTTTTGTAGGGCTTGTTGAGTTAGGTTACAATATTGGTCTTACTTGGTTATATTATTTGCGTTTGGAGTTACAGACCAGGGCTTGCATTTTGACTCCAGCACTTACCGGGTTTGTGACCCCAGGCAGGTTACTTGATTTCTCTATTCAAGTAACTTTCCCAGGGTCCTTTTCTAAGGTCTGTAAAATGAAGATAATGATTACGTCTTAAGTCAGATGATTCGTATAAAGTTCCAGGTACAGCAACTAACATGAGAATTTAGTTCATGAAATGCTATTACTATATTAGAAAAGTATACTAGTTTGGTTTCTTCACCTTTGTGTGGCAGATGTAGTAGAGAGCTATTGTACTCTTTCATCAAATTTAGGAGTCCATATTTTATAAGGTACACTATTGTTTTAGGTTCCACTAAGAAAAAGTGATACCAGTTAGATGGACATGACATAATTAGAAGATGTAGCCCTATAAAAATTTTAAAAATACGTTAGAATTGATGAAATACAGTATATGAAGACCATGCTGTTAAATTGCTTATGTCATTCCTAAAGTAGCTTTTATAGTATTACACTATTCAGACCAACCCACCGATAATTTATGTTGACAGGAGGCCACTAATCTTTTGGAGAAGGTTTTTTTTTTTTTTTTTTTTTTTGAGATGAAGTTTCACTCTTTTGAGACGGAGTCTCGCTCTGTCGCCCAGGCTGGAGTGCAGTGGCGCGATCTCGGCTCACTGCAAGCTCCGCCTCCCGGGTTCACGCCATTCTCCTGCCTCAGCCTCCCGAGTAGCTGGGACTACAGGCGCCCACAACCGCGCCCGGCTAATTTTTTGTATTTTTAGTAGAGACGGGGTTTCACCGTGGTCTCGATCTCCTGACCTTGTGATCCGCCCGCCTCGGCCTCCCAAAGTGCTGGGATTACAGGCGTGAGCCACCGTGCCCGGCCGAAGTTTCACTCTTGTTGCCCAGGTTGGAGTGCAATGGCGTGATTTCGGCTCACTGCAATCTCTTGCCTCCCAAGTTCAAGCGATTCTCCTGTCTCAGCCTCTGGAGTAGCTGGAATTACAGGCATGTGCCACCACGCCCGGCTAATTTTGTATTTTTAGTAGAGACGGGGTTTCTCCATGTTGGT
Source organism: Macaca mulatta (assembly GCF_049350105.2). Lineage (NCBI taxonomy): Eukaryota > Metazoa > Chordata > Mammalia > Primates > Cercopithecidae > Macaca > Macaca mulatta. The sequence continues at coordinate 130,140,034 of NC_133416.1, forward strand.
CAGGCTGGTCTCGAACTCCTGACCTCTGGTGATCTGTCCACCTCAGCCTCCCAAAGTGCTGGGATTACAGGTGTGAGCCACCGTGCCCGGCAAAAGGTTTATTCTTTTCATTTCCTTCTCTACTTTGTATTGGTGTATAGGCAGTAGGATGGGGAAAAGGATACTTTTTCATTAAGGAGTTTAAGGTCTAGTTAATGAGAAACATCGAGGGAATATTAAATGGTATTGACTATAACAATGAATTAGACATTCAGGAAAGGGGGAGGTCTTTGTTCAGAGGGAAGTAGAGAAGTTTTCAAGGAAGTAGGGTTTGAGTTAAGCCTTAGGTGATGGGTAGAACTTGCAAGGAAGGGATTAATAAAAACAATATAGTAGCAAATTTTATTATAGTATCTTCAGGAGAGACAGAAGAAAGGGCAGATGGTAGCAGAATGCTGGATTGGAGTATAGTGAGAAACGAGGAAGTCATTTTGTCTTCAGGGTTGAGACCTCAGACGCTGAAGTCTACCTCAGTTTAAATCCTGGCTCTGCCTTTTACTGACATTGTGACCTTGGCCAATTCACTCATCCATGAAATGGGGCATCACAGTAGAGACTACGTCAGAGGGTTCTTGAGTAAGTGAAGTAACACAAGGAAAATGTGTAACAATGTTTGGCACATGGTAAGTTCTCGGCAAATGTTATATGTTATTATCCCTGAAAGTCAGATGAGAAGTTCAGAGTATTCTAGAGAATACTAGCTTAGAGAAGTTCAGATTATTGCTATAGTCTCCATCGTCTATGAGGGACTTAGGTTGATGCAAAAGTAATTGCAGTTTTTGCCATTAAAAGTAACAGCAAAAACTGCAATTACTTTTGCACCAACCTAATCGGGTTTTTTGTTTGTTTGTTTTTTGAGATGGAGTCTCACTCTGTCGCCCAGGCTCGAGTGCAGTGGCGCGATCTTGGCTCACTGCAAGCTCTGCCTACCGGGTTCATGCCATTCTCCTGCCTCAGCCTCCTGAGTAGCTGGGACTACAGGCGCCCACAACCACTCCTGGCTAATTTGTTTGTATTTTTAGTAGAGACGGGTTACACCATGTTAGCCAGGATGGTCTCAATCTTCTGACCTTGTAATCCGCCCACCTCGGCCTCCCAAAGTGCTGGGATTACAGGTGTGAGCCACTGTGCCCAGCCCCTAATAGTTTTTTGAGCAGGAAAATAAAGTGACAAGAGATTAATATGCTGCATTATTTGGAGGAAATAGAACCCACAAATTTGAAGGCCACTTTCAGAAATGTAGGTTTGAGGTAAATAAGTGCCTTGTTGAGAGTGTAAGCGGTATAAAAGTAAATAAAGAGGGTTAATTAAAGAAAAGATAAACAGTTTAATGGTGAAAAAAGAAAAAAATTTAGGTGAATTCCATGTTTCGCAACTGAGAAAGTTGAAAAACCAGAACACCACTAAAAATGATGACTTTGAGAAAGATTAGATTTGGAGATAGATAATAGGCTGACTTCCAATACAGTGTATTTGAGTTTCTCCAAACGGAAGAATCCAAGTATGCTGCATTTGGCAGCAGAGAGAGACAGTATATGAGCTTTTCTAAGGGAAAAAGAGGGAAAAGTCAGAAAGATTCTTGGGGTGTACCTGGAGCGAGGTGAGCTGGGTGGATTTTACCACATAGAGAATTGCTTAGTTGGTGAGAAGTTTGAAAGCTCGGTGAAAATGTCAGTCTCTAGAAATCTTGTTTTAGTTTTCTGTAATCATGAATTAAAACCAAGGGGCTGGGTGCGGTGGCTCATACTTGTAATCCCAGCACTTTGGGAGGCTGAGGCAGGCAGATCATGAGGTCAGGAGTTCAAGACCAGCCTGGCCAACATAGTGAAACCCCGTCTCTACTAAAAATAAAAAAATTAGCCAGGCATGGTGGCAGGCACCTGTAATCCCAGCTTCTTGGGAGGCTGAGGCAGGAGAATCACTTGAACCGGGGAGGCAAAGGTTGCAGCGAGCCGAGATCACGCCATTGTACTCCAGCCCGGGCAACAGTGCTAGACCCTGTCTCAAAAAAAAAAAACACAAAAACTGAAGATGTGAGAAAAACTGATCACATTTATTTTAGCAAGATGCTCAGAATATAGGTTTCTGTTACATTTTTATATGATGATTACCTGTGAAACACCACTTTAAATTTGGAAACGTATGTGAGTAAAGAATAATATCTATTCCCTGTGACCTCAAAGGGTCAGTGAACTAGGACTAAAGTGGAAGCTACCGAAAGGTGCCTTTCTACCTTGTCGACTCTCTCCAGAACAATACAGACTTCCACTTAATGTAAAAACTTCTTATGCTTAATTGAAGAAACCAGTAGTAGAGATAGGAATAGACTGTACCTTTTAGTTTCTTTCTAACATTACCTTTTTGTAAAAGGAGTAGATTTTGTTAGCCAGCTTGGTAAGAAAGTATGATGACATTGTTAATAGAGTCCACATCATAACCAACAATTTACAAAGACTATGAACAATTTTTACTTAGTATCTCTGATGTATAAGGTCCTCGGCTAAGTTCTGTGGAGGCATGTAAATTGGCAGCGGCTCTATCTGTCTACACATAACTTACACAGGGAAGATGATGAATGCTGAAAGAAAGAGACAAGAAATAGGCCGGGCACGGTGGCTCACACCGGTAATCCCAGGACTTTGGGAGGCCAAGGTGGGTGGATCACCTGAGGTCAGGAGTTCAAGACCAGCCCGGCCAATATGGTGAAACCCTGTCTCTACTAAAAATACAAAAATTAGCTGGGCGTGGTGGCAGGCACCTGTAATCCCAGCTACTCGGGAGGCTGAGTCAGGAGAATCGCTTAAACCTGGGAGGCGGAGGTTGCAATGAGCTAAGATCGTGCCACTGCACTCAGCCTTTGAGAGCAAAACTCCGTCTCAGAAAAAAAAAAAAAAAAAAGAGAGAAGAAGTAAAGATTAAGGACTAATCCTTAAGGAGGGGAGAGATTTGTAGGAAATTAGGGGGAGACTTCATAGAGGCAACCACAGCCAAATGGGGATTTGAAGGAAAGGTTGCATTCAGGCAAGACAGAAGGGCTGAAGGTTGGACTTGCCGGGCAGAGGTGTGGAGGTAGGAAAGTATTTAATAGTGAGTAGTGTAGAGGGAGTTTCGAGTGTTACAGTTTGGTTGTAATATGGAATTCATGAAGAGGGGCAGCCAGAAATTACGGCAATGTGGTTTGGGGTCAAGTTCTGGGGCACTTGATTTGTAGATAATTTTAAGCCATTGAAAATTTTGGAGCAGTGAAGTTACATGAAGATGAATCTGGCAGCAAGATAACAGTTGAAGGAGGCAGGCTTATTAGCCAGGCTATAATAAAACTTTAGACAAAATTAATGAGCATTTAAACGAGTGGCATAAGTGAGGAAGAGAGGTTGAAAAATAAATTATGATGGTAGGATCAACAGTATAAAGCAGTTAATCACATTTGAGGACAAGGGAGAGGGGAGAAATAAACTGGATGTGGTTTTGGCAGACATTTCGTATTGTTGGAGTGCTTAGAGAAGAGGGAAAACCTTCCAATAGAATACCTAACTGATTAAAGAGAAAAGTAGAAGCGATAGTGACATAGGCATTTTTCTTATCATTCCTTCCCCTTCCCTCCCTTTACCCTTTTGCAAAAAGAAGGATGCAAATTAGAGAATTTGCTCTCAGCTAAAGTCTGGGGTTTCAGAGAGCAGCTTGAATTCATTTAGGAAACACGTTTTAAGCATCTGCTCTGTGGCAAGCTTTGTGCTCCATGTACAGAAGTAAGACATAATTATCTCCTGGAAACTTAGCTTAACTGGGAAGACAAACATTTTAACAGGTGAGTTATAATGTACTAATTGTATACTAGAGGGCTGATCAGACTTCAGTGAGAATAAAGAACCAACCAGTAGTTCTACTTGGGAGAACTGAAAAAATGGAAACTTAAAGTATTGAGTGGATTTTATGTTTGTATATTTAATCTTCAAAACTGAAATATTATGGTTTTATTGATGATAAGTTTCTCAATTGTATAAGTGGTGGGGCCGGGATTAAAATCTAAGACAAGCCATTATAACATCAGCTTCAAGGAAATTTTGCAGAATCTTGAAGGATGAGTAGGTGTTTGCTGAAAAGAATGGCATGGATAGAAGTTCATTGTTGGACCATGGGGTGGTAGGAGTTGAGTCTGGAGAAGTACGATAAGATGTTTGAAAAGTTCTTAATCTGGGAAGTGATGTGATTGGTTATATCTTTTTGGATAATAACTGTTTGGAAGGAAGGAGGAAGTACCTGAAATGGGTTGAAACTGGCCACAGAAATCAAGTTTAAGAGACTTTATTTTTATTTTTATTTTTTCCACCCTCCTCCCCAAATTTAGAAGACTTTAAAGTATGAGATGATTGAGGCTTAGTGACACTGTGTGCAAAGTTAGTGATTTTGGTGACTGTTGACAGTGAAATTTGTAATTGAAAATACTGACTTTCAGGAAATTATTTGATTGTGGCTATTCATTCTCTGTTATAGAAAGGCATTTTTTTGTTTGTTTGTTTTTGAGACAGAGTCTTGCTCTGTTGCCCAGACTAGAATGCAATGGCATGATCTCGGCTCACTGCAACCTCCGTGTCCCCGGTTCAAGCGATTTTCCTGCCTCAGCCTCCCGACTCAGCTGGGATTACAGGCGCCTGCCACTGTGCCTGGCTGATTTTTGTATTTTTTGTAGAGATGGGATTTCACCATCTTGGCCAGGCTGGTCTCAAACTCCTGACCTCGTGATCCACCCTCCTCAGCCTCCCAAAGCGTTGGGATTACAGGTGTGAGCCACCACACCGGGCCGCTCTGATGTATTCTTAAGACTAGATTTAGTTTATGATCTTCTGCCAAGACCATCACAGAACTGCTGTTAACTTCAGTGCATTTTATCAAGAGGTACCTGGCTGTGGATTAGTCCCATTCCATGTGGTGGTAACTTTGCTCATTTGGCCAGGCACAGTGACTCACACCTCTTATTCCAACACTTTGGGAGGCCAAGGCTGGCAGATCATTTGAGCTCAGGAGTTCGAGACCAGCTTGGGCAACATAGTGAGACCCTGCCTCCACAAAAACTTAAATAAATTAGCCAGGTGTTGCAAACGCCTGTAGTTCCAGCAGTTCCAGCTACTCGGAGGCTGTAGTGGGGTGAACACTTAAGCCCAGGAGTTCAAGGCTTCATGAGTTAATGATCACATCACTGCACTACTGCCTGGGTGACAAAGCGAGACTCTTGTCTCTTTAACAAAAAAAAAAAAAAAAAAAAGCTGGAGTCTAGAGGCTTAATTTTTTTTTTTTTTTTTTTGAGACGAAGTGGAGTCTAGAGGCTTAATTTTTTTTTTTTTTTTTTTTTTTTTGAGACAAAGTCTCTCGCTGTTGCCCAGGCTGGAGTGCAGTGGCACAATCTCAGCTCACTGCAGCCTCTACCTCCCAGGATCAAGCAATTCTCCTGCCTCAGCCTTCCCAGTACCTGGGACTACAGGTGTGGACCACCACACCCGGCTAATATTTGTATTTTTAGTAGAGATGGGATTTCACCATGTTGGCCAGGCTGGTCTTTAACTCCTGACCTCAAGTAATCCACCCACCTCGGCCTCCCAAAGTGCTGGGATTATGGATGTGAGCCACCACACCCGGCCTAGAGGCTTAATTAGATTAAAGTTAAACAGATTTTGGCAAGAAGGTTCCGTGGATGATGTTTTGTTCGTCATGTTGCATTGCATCAAAAGCTCATAATGTTTGATGTTTCACTATTAGTGATGCTAAGTTTGAAGGTGATGGCTAGATGTTTGCATTGAAAAGGTTTTCCCTTTCCAAATAAGTAAGTGATCTGTAGAGAGAAATTGACTTTTTTAAAGAACTTAAAGGAGCTGCCCCAATTTTTATTGCATTAGAATTTTGCTGAACCGGGCCAGGTGTGTTGGCTCACACCTGTAATCACAGCACTTGGGAGGCTGAGGCCAAGGTGGGCAGATCACTTGAGGCCAGGAGTTCAAGACCAGCCTGGCCAACATGGTAAAACCCTGTCTCTACTAAAAATACAAAAATTAGCTGGGTGTAGTGACACACACCTGTAATCCCAGCTACTCGGGAGGCTGAGCTACGAGAATCACTTGAACCTAGGAGGTAGAGGTTGCAGCCAGCTGAGATGGTACCACTGCACTCCAGCCTGGGCAACAGAGCAAGAACCCAATTTATTTATTTTTTTCTGAACTAAATATTATTTGAAATTGTATACAAAATTTGTAGCTTTAGTATTTACTGTAATGGTATTTAGCCAATAATTTTTTTTTTTTTTTTTTTTTTTTTTTTTTTTTTTTTGAGACGGAGTCTCGCTCTGTCGCCCAGGCTGGAGTGCAATGGCCAGATCTCAGCTCACTGCAAGCTCCGCCTCCCGGGTTCACACCATTCTCCTGCCTCAGCCTCCCGAGTAGCTGGGACCACAGGCGCCGCCACCTCGCCCGGCTAATTTTTTGTGTTTTTAGTAGAGACGGGGTTTCGCCGTGTTAGCCAGGATGGTCTCGATCTCCTGACCTTGTGATCCGCCCGTCTCGGCCTCCCAAAGTGCTGGGATTACAGGCTTGAGCCACCGCGCCCGGCCTTTAGCCAATAATTATATAGTTATATCCTGAAAGTGTGGCTGAACAACTATGCCTAGTATTTGAACTTGAACTGTGAGGAATATGGGGCTGTGGCTAACCAGGGAGATCTTTGGTAGAAAGAACCCTAAACTATAATAGACTCGACTGGACAAAACCGCTGGATTCCAGTTTTCTTCTGCCACATACCACCTTTGTCATTGAATGAGCTATTTAACTCTTTTAGTGCCCCATCTATAAAATAGTGATTGTGTGGTAGCATGGTAGAATGTTAGTAGGGTAAGGTGAAGGGAGATCATTTTCAGCTGTCTGGTGCCACTAAGTTGCTTGTTTACTTTGTGTAATCTAAGTTAGTGCTTAATCGCATGAGCATCAGAAACAGGCACATTCAAATCCTATTATCCAGATGCAAGTGGTTACGTACACTAAGCCTCATTTTCATCATCAGAATATAGATATGGTGCTTCTTGTCTTACAAAGTTGCGACAAGTAAACATAATAATGGATGCAAGGCATAGTAAAGCATTTGGCACATACTAGGTGCCCAGTGTGTGGTAATTGCTGTGATTACATGGTGTACCACCTTTCTCTCCCTTGTACCACCTTTTTCTCCCTCAAAAATCTCAGGATATTGGACACACTGAACTATTCCATTCTAAACCTTAAAAATAAAATAAACAGTTGACGCAGTATTAGAATTACAGTTAAAATTGGGAAGCTTTTTCAGTTCTTCTAGTCCCTTATTAGCCTGTACAGGCTGTAACACTGAATGATAGGATTGAACCAAGATTCCTTCTAGCTTTACACTTTCGTGATCTTGTGTAGCATAATATGAAAAAGCTTTGGCAACATAGCAAGATCCTGTCTCTACAAAAATAAAAAACTTAGCTGTACATAGTGGCTCACACCTGTAGTCCCAGCTACTTGGGAAGCTGAAGTGGGAGGATTACTTGAGCTGAGGAGTTCGAGGCTGTAGTGAGCCATGGGCACACCACTACACTCCAGCCTGGATGACAGAGTGAGAGTAAGACCCTGACTCTAAAAAAATAGGCCGAGCATGGTGCCTCACACCTGTAATCCCAGCACTTTGGGAGGCTGAGGCAGGTGGATCACCTGAGGTCAGGAGTTTGAGACCAGTCTGGCCAACATGGTGAAACCCCATCTCTACTAAAAATACAATAATTAGCCGGGCGTGGTGGCACATGCTTGTAATCCCAGCTACTCGGGAGGCTGAGGCAGGAGAATTTCTTGAGCCTGGGAGACAGAAGTTGCGGTGAGCCAAGATCGTGCCACTGCACTCCAGCCTGGCAGAAAGAACAAGACTCTGTCTCAAAAAAAAAAAAAAAGAAAAATGTATTGCAAAAAGATGGTAGTAAAAATGCAGCTAAAGTTTATAAATTTATCAGTATAAATAAAAAATGGTGGCTGTTTTGGTAAACTATCAGAAGAAATAACCAGGCTGGGAACAGTGCTTCACGCCTGTGATCCTAGCACTTTGGGAAGCTAAGGTAGGTGGATCGCTTAAGCCCAGAAGTTTGAGACCAGCCTGGGCAACATGGTAAAACCTTGTCTTTACAAAAACTTAGCTGGGCATGGTAGTGTGTGTCTATAGACCCATTTAGTCGGGAGGCTGAGGTGGGAGGATCGTTTGAGCCCCCAGAGGGGTGGAGGCTGCAGTGAGCCATGATTGCACCACTGCACCCCAGGCTGGGCAGCAGAGCGAGACCATGTCTCAAAAGAAAAGAAATAACCAGTTTCCTTCAAACCCTGTTGTATGGGGGAATTGTTCTTGTCTTAGCTTAATTTTTGACTCACTGAAATGATTATGGTAAGACCTCATTATATACAAAATAGCATACTTTGATGCTCCATCAGCTGACGGAGACACTCTTTAGATGAAAAAATCAAGATAGTATCATCTCATAATCATGTGCCTTTTACCTCCAAAGTCTCATAACCATGTGCCTTTTACCTCACTGAAGAGTGGCATTTGAAAAGTGGTATAGAAAACTTACAGGAAAAATGTAAAAATGAAGCATTTTCTCAAGTATAAAAGTTAAGGATAAGCCCTGCGTGTGTGTGTACATATAGATTTAACATTTCAAATCTTTTTTCTTTTTATTTCCTCAGTCTGTTCATTACCAACAGAGGTAAGTCCTTTATTTATTTATTTATTTTTTACCTTATGTATTTGAAGTTATTCTTGGTTTTAAAGCTACCTTGAGAACTTTTTTTTATTTTTCATTTTTGATTATTTGATAGTAAAGCTTTAACCTTTTCTAGAGAACTTTGGTTTAGAATAATTTTATGGTCTTATAAATTATTTTCTAAATTTAGACCTTAAATCATACATGTGCATCTTTTGCACATGGCTGTGCATTTTGGATTTTTGCATAGGATTTATGAATAGTCAGCTCATAAAATAAGAGTAACCTTAATGCCAAAATCTACACGAATGAGCAGAGGAAAGAAAGAGCAAATAAATTGTGTGTAAGACTTTCTAAGTCAGGCTCTGTGAGCAAGTCATGAAAATGAGGCACTTATGTGCTCAAAGCAAGAAATAGAGGGAGAAGAAATAAACTGATTCCGTGGAGAGGTACCTAATTCTTCTTAATATCTAATTTCTTACGAGACATATTCTGGTTGAATACAGATTTCCTGTGGATAAGAAGTCAGATGGGAGTGGTTTGTTTTATTCTTTGTATTAACAAGCATAGGGAGTGATTTTTAATTACAACATATTGTTTGACTGAAAATGTTTTGTTGTGACTCAGTTCTTTTTTTTTCTCCTAGTACTGTGAATATATGCCTGATGTTGCTAAATGTAGACAATGGTTAGAGAAGAATTTTCCAAATGAATTTGCAAAACTTACTGTAGGTATGAAAATTTTTTTTCTTGCATTAAATTTCTGTACCTGAGACAAATGCATGTATGGCATTATTCTAAAGATGCGAAAGTCCTCCTTTAGTAGGATATTACAGAATTAACATTTATCTCTGTTAGCTGTTTAAGTTCTCTCTGAGATAGGATAGGTCTGAATATCAACTTTCTTATATAAAAAAAGTAAATGGGCCGAGTTCAGTGGCTCACATCTATAATCCCAGCACTTTGGGAGGCTGAAGCAGGCGGATAACAAGGTCAGGAGATGGAGATCATCTTGGCTAACACGGTGAAACGCCGCCTCTACTAAAAATACCAAAAAAAAAAAAAAAATTTAGCCAGGCGTGGTGGTGGGCGCCTGTAGTCCCAGCTACTCGGGAGGCTGAGGCAGGAGAATGGTGTGAATCCAGGAGGTGGAGCTTGCAGTGAGCCAAGATCGTGCCACTGCACTCCAGCCCAGCCTGGGCGACAGAGTGAGACTCCTTCTCAAGCAAACAAACAAAAAGTAAGTGATTGGGTGGGCACAGTGCCTCACACCTGTAATCCCAGCACTTTGGGAGGCTGAGGTGGGCGGATCACCTGAGGTCGGGAGTTCAAGACCAGCCTGATCAACATGGAGAAACCCTATTTCTACTAAAAGTGCAAAATTAGCCCAGCATGGTGGTGCATGCCTGTAATCCCAGCTACTCGGGAGGCTGAGGCAGAAGAATTGCTGGAACCCAGGAGGCAGAGGTTGCAGTGAGCCAAGATGGCACCATTGCACTCCAGCCTGGGCAACAAGAGCAAAACTCTGTCTCAAAAAAACAAAATTAAAAAAAGTAAATGATTTAGGGGCAAATATATATTGATTTTATTGTAAGCATACTATGTGCTACACACTGTTTCAGATTCTGAGGATAAGCCAGTAAATAAAAAGATTTCCTACTCTTGTGGCAATTACATTCTAGAAAGGGAGACAGATTAAATAAGCAAAACATATAGTATATAGACAGTAATAAGCAGGAAACGGGGAGATGAGAATTGGTGGGAAGGAATTTGAAATATTAGGTAGTACCTAGGGAAGATTTTGCTGAAAAGGTGGCAGTTGATTTTTTGGGAACTGAGGGAATGAGTCATTTGGGTATCTGGCAGAACATTCCTAGGCGGAGGACACAGCCTGAGGAGAGGCCCTGAGCAGAAGCTCTGCTAGTATATTCAGGAAACAACAAGTAAGCCTTTGTGTCTGGAGCTTATTGAAGGACCGGAGAAGAGTTTGATACGAAGTAAGAGTAGACCACACCGGGTTGGGCAGTGTGGGCCATTTTGGCTTTTGCTCTTAGTTAGATGAGGAGCTCTTGGAGGAGTTTAAACAGAAGAGTGATGAGGTCTGACTTGTTTCAGCAGTATCACTTAGGCTGCTCTGCTAAGAATAAACCAAAGAGGCCGGGAGTGGTGGCTCACACCTATAATTGCAGCACTTTGGGAGGCTGAGGCAGGTGAATCGTTTGAGTCCAGGAGTTCGAGACCAGCCTGAGCAACATGGTAAAGCCCTGTCTCTACAAAAAACGCAAAATTATCTGGGCATGGTGGCACATGAGCCTATAGCCTCAGCTACTCGAGAGGCTGAGGCAGGAGGATTACTTGATCCCAGCAGATTGAGGCACCCCAGCCTGAGCAACAGAGCGAGACCCTGTCTCAAAAAAACAAACAAAAATGTCAAAAGAGGGTCATAGGCAGAAAAGCAGGGGGAGACCAGACAGGAGGCTGTTGTGATGACTGAGGTCAGAATGGTAGTGGTGAGGTGGTGAAAAGTGATCAGATAGGAGTATATTTTGAAGGTAGAACTGACAGGATTTTCTGATTTGTTGGGCGTAGTGTGAATAAAAGGGACATCTAGGGTTTTGGTTTAAGCAACTAAAAAAATGGAGTTGCTGGCCGGGCATGGTGGTTCACGCGTGTAATCCCAGCATTTTGGGAGGCCGAGGTGGGTGGATCACAAGGTCAGGAGATCAAGACCATCCTGGCTAACATGGTGAAACCCTGTCGCTACTAAAAATACAAAAAATTAGCTGGCCATGGTGGTGGGCGTCTGTAGTCCCAGCTACTTTGGGAGGCTAAGGCGGGAGAATGGCGTGAACCTGGGAGGCGGAGCTTGCAGTGAGCTGAGATCCAGCCACGGCACTCCAGCCTGGGCGACAGAGCGAGACTCCGTCTCAAAAAAAAAAAAAAAAAAAAAATAGAGTTGCCGTTGCCGGAGGTGGGAAGACTGTGGAGGAACAGAATTCCTCAGTTTGCTCATATTGATGGCTTCTCTTGCAAGATTGGTAAAAATGAAGGCAGTAGCAGGAAGAAGAGAAAGCCTGGTCTGGGAACAGGCCTGCCCAGAGACACCCAGTGCTGCCCCACTCATTGCTCCTTGACTTTCAGGTGATTTCTCTGACACACAAATCCCTAACTTGATAAGTCCCTTTTGGCTGGTAGCTACTTCATCACTGTCAGTGGTTGAATAAAAACCCTCAAGTCTGGTTTTATATTCAGTCTACATGGTTGGCCCTGAACAGGACCTTACTGGGATAGGATCATGTCTGAGCGGGTGAGGAGCTGTTCTCCAGATGGTAACAAAATTAGTAAGTTTAGATGCTAGAGCACTCCTGCAGAGCCCAAGTGTTTTGTGCTCCCTTCTTGTGGCTAAAAATTTTAGCCCTCACATATCAAAAGACTGGGTTTTCTCTTCTGTTACCATACACTTACCATAATGACTTTAGAACTAGACTTGAATAGGAATCTAGCAGTGTAATCCATTGCTTTACAAATGTCATGCTCAGCTGTTGGTAAGATGCCTTATTTGTATATGAGGTTGCTCAAAGGTGATTTCTTTTTTTTAACAGTGTGAGATGATGTTCATGCTTTTGTATTTCATTTTTATATCTAGAAAATTCACCCAAACAAGAAGCTGGAATTAGTGAGGGTCAAGGAACAGCAGGGGAAGAAGAGGAAAAGAAAAAACAGAAGAGAGGTAAGACCTAAATTCATATCTTGATTTGTACAGTCATACCGTCACTACGATAGAAGACGTAAGTAATTAAAAGGGTTCCCAAAGCTAGGCGCAATGGTGGGTGCCTATAGTCCCAGCTTCTTAGGGAGCTGAGGCAGGAGGATCACTTAAGCCCAAGAGTTCAAGGCTGTAGTATGTAATGATCGTTCCTCCAAATAGCCATGCACTCTATCCTGGGCAACATAGTGAGACCTCATCTCTTACAAAAAGGAGGAGGTTCCCGGTGTTAATACCATGTACCTGTTACTATAGTTCCCCATGTATATCATACAGAGGGGCACATACTAATAGTCTCAAGATCATGGTTGGATGTGGTATGATTTGGACTTTGTCAGTAAATTGGACCTAGGAAAACATGCTTATTTGCCCTGTTTGTATGTAAAAAACAGACAGCTAAAATTCCTGTGTATTCTATTTAAGTAGAGTGAGGACATTTATATAAAAGATGTTATCTTCTTATTACTTCTGATAGCTCAGTTGAAAACTTTGTTTTACAGCTGTTGCATATGCTTGACTCACTCCTTCTTCTCAGACCAACTCCTGATGCTGTGGATCCTGTACCTACCTGTTTGGTTTTCATTCATTATTCTCCCTATGACTGAAACTCACTCACAAATATTTTCAGGACTTTGTGTCTTAAAAAAAAAAAAAACTCTCCCCAAAGCTCATGCCTTTCTTTGCCTTATCCCTCTCCTTTCCTTAGCCAGATTTCTTTACTAAGGCCAGACTCACTATCCCCCGTTCTGTTCTGTGGTTCACTCTTCACTCCTCAGTCCATCCTAACCTGACTTCCTGACCACTGCAGCTCTTCCAGTAAGGGTCAGCAGTGGCTTAGTCATTGCTAAATAATAAGCACATACGCACTCCCTCTTTGCTGAAACATTGTCACTCCTTAGTTTCTGTTCCTTCCTAGCTCTCCTATCACTCCTCCTTAGTCTTCTGTGTGGACTTCTGTTCCTTCTGTCCTTTAAAAGTCAGTGTTTTTCAGGATTCTGTCCTAGGCCCACTTCTCATTCTTCATGTTCTTGTTGGATGATTCTATCACATTCCTAACTTCCGCTGCCCACTATACACTTAAAATTCCCAAATCTGTATCTCTGAATCTGGCCTGTGTCTCTAGCCTAGAAGTGTGCTTGATCCCAGAAGCACCTCAAACACTGCACTTTGGAAATTAAGCTTGCTGAGTCTCAAGTCCCAAATTGATTCTTTTCTTCTTCTCCGTTTTGGTTAGTGACCATACAATTTATTCAGTCATCTAAACCAGAGCCCTGAGAACCATCTTACTTTCTCTCTCTCCCTTCACTCAGTTCGCGTTTCTGTTCTTTCTCCTCCCTCCTCTCCTGCCTGTGGCCTAGTGGCTATTACTGTTGGCACTGCTTTACTTTCCATTTTTTGCCTGAGCTAATGCAGGAACCTCTGTAGGGGCCTTTCTATCAGTCTTACTCTTCACAGATCCACCGAAAAACAGATCCAGTGGCTGCTATGTATGTAATCTTTTGCTTTTCTGACTTCATGTGCTACATATTCATAAGCATCCTTCAATCAAGTGAAGTTCCCAAATATAATGCCTTTTCTTATCTCTGTACTTGTTCCCTTTCCCTGGAATGTCCTTTCTTATGCCTCTCCAACCTTTTTGCTTTTACCTGGACCTTTCCTTATTCTTCAAAACTCCACCTAGATGTTACTTCCTCTCGGAACCTTTCTGTGTCCTCTGGAAGCAGACTAACTTGTCGCTCTGCAAAGCTATCATAAAGTCTTATTCATGGATCCTATTATTGTATATATCAGGTTGCTGTAATTTTTTTTTTACTCTCTTCATTAGGCTGTGAGTCCCTGGAGGGCAGGGGCTATGGTCTGTTCATCTTTGTATCCTCAGCCCTTAGCCCAGTGCTGGGCACATAGTAGGTACTTAATACGTGTTTATTGAATGAATACCTGGATGTGTTTAGTAATTTTGTATTAGAGAAAAAGAAAGTTAAACTTTTTGAAAATTAATAAATTTAAAGACAGTATTCTCTTATTATGTCAAAAACAAAACGACTAATGCTAAGCTCTTTCTTAATAAATAAAGGTGGAAGGGGTCAAATAAAACAGAAAAAGAAGACCGTACCACAAAAGGTTACTATAGCCAAAATTCCCAGAGCAAAGAAGAAATATGTGACAAGAGTGTGTGGCCTTGCAACTTTTGGTGAGTTCAGGGTTAAGTATATTTAAAATGTGTGAACTATTTTCTCTCTCTGTCTCCCTCTATCTCTCTCTCACATACCATGAAAACTTCACAGGTCTGTTTTTTGCTAAGAAGATAAATTTTGTATTTCTCATTACACCTTCAAAATCAAATTTTAGAGAAATGTCAAAAATCTTCTATAGAGGGTACTTTTTACTTTCTGGAATTCCTGCTTGGGCACATTTTATGTGGATGAGGAGGACTGGGGAGGATTTTGTTTGAAACCAGCCAGTGCTGCTCCTCTGTCCTCTGCAGGCATGGTGGCAGAAGGTTGCAAAATGGCTCATCCCCTCTGGGAATGACAGCAGAGGGTGAGAAAGGTGGCAGAACATCCTACTTTAGAACCCCTCAGTTCCTGGAAGCCTTGAATGAGTAGTGAAACTGGGTGAAAATCTAAACCATGATCCCTCTGTAAGACAACACAGATTGAAAAACAATCAATAGTCCGGTCTGAGTACGATGGTGTTTACAACTAAATGATCACAACCACTTACAGATTTCTTTCTTCCTTCTTTACTCCCACTGCTTCACTTGACCAGCCTTAAAAAGAAAAAAGAGGCTGGGCGTGATGGCTCATGCTTGTTATAATCCCAACAGTTTGGGAGGCTGACATGGGTGGATCACCTGAGGTCAGGAGTTTGAGACCAGCCTGGCCAACTTGGTGAAACCCTGTCTCTACTAAAAATACAAAAATTAGCCAGGCATGGTGGCACATGCCTGTAATCCCAGCTGTTCAGGAGGCTGAGTCAGGAGAATCGCTTGAATCCGGGAGATGGATGTTGCAGTGAGCCAAGATCGAGCCACTGCACTCCAGTCTGGGCAACAGAGCAAGACTCCATCTCAAAAAAAAAAAAAGCGCCGGGCGCAGTGGCTCATGCGTGTAATCCCAGCACTTTGGGAGGCGGAGGCTGGCGGATCACGAGATCAGGAGATTGAGACCATCCTGGCTAACACAGTGAAACCCCGTCTCTACTAAAAATACAAAAAAGTTAGCTGGGCGTGGCAGCGTGCGCCTCTTGTCCCAGCTGCTGGGGAGGCTGAGGCAGGAGAATGGCGTGAACCCGGGAGGCGGAGCATGCAGTGAGCCGAGATTTTGCGCCACTGCACTCTAGCCTGGGTGACAGCAAGGACTCCATCTCAAAAATAAAATAAATAAAGTGTCCCTGGATTTATTTTGGTCTTACATGAGTTAGGGGTAGTATAGATGATTCTGTTTTTATATATTGAGCCTTTATTTGACCTTCAAAGTGTAAACTGCATTGTTAAGATCTCTATGATAGTTTGTATTGTTCTGAAAGGAATATAAAACCCATTAACAATCTGTTTTATGAATTTAAAATGTAGATTAAATTTCAAAATGGAAAGACATCTTTGCACAATTCCAATTACAGTTCTTGCTCTTTTTTTAAAAAAATAGAAATTGATCTTAAAGAAGCACAAAGATTTTTTGCTCAAAAATTCTCCTGTGGTGCCTCAGTAACAGGGGAGGATGAAATTATCATTCAGGGAGACTTTACAGATGACATAATTGACGTCATTCAGGAAAAATGGCCAGAGGTGAGTACATGGAACACATACATCGCTAGAAGTAAGTTTTTAAAGCAAATTGCTTCCATTTTTTCTTAATTGCAAGCACAACTCACGAGATATAATTATTTGTGTTTTATAGGTAGATGATGACAGCATCGAAGATCTTGGAGAAGTAAAGAAGTGAATTTGAAAATTCGTCTATATTTAATGGCCTGAACTGAGAAGTTGATATGGCCAAAGGGAGAGAGGCCTTTTAAAAAATATATATATATATATTTATTCTACAGTAAAACTGTAGACTGCCCTCGTCCTTGGCATTTTCACTGTTCTGTACAAGGCTGCTTGTTTTTTTATTGCCAAAGTCAAATAAACGGGAGACTGTCATGCTCATGCATGAATAGAATTTAGTCAAATAAAAAATTTTGGTCATTTGGTACTGACTTTCTCTTTCTCTGTCTCTTTTTTTTTTTTTTAAAGACAGAGTCTCGCACTGTTGCCTGGGCTGGAATGCAGTGGTGTGATCTCGGGTCACTGCAACCTCCGCCTCCCGGGTTCAAGTGATTCTCCTGCCTCAGCCTCTCGAGTAGGTGGGATTACAGGTGCCCGCCATCACGCCCAACTAATTTTTGTAGTTTTAGTAGAGACAGGGTTTCACCATGTTGGCCAGGCTGGTCTCGAACTCCTGCCCTCGTGATTGGCCCACCTCGGCCTCCCAAAGTGCTGGTATTACAGACGTGAGCCACCATGCCTAGCCTGAGTTTCTCTTTCTCTCTTTTTAACTTTATTTTTTGAAAAACCCAGTAGACTTTTTGTGGGGAGCATTTTTGTTGTTTTACTGATCTAAAGCTGAGTGATTTTTTTAAAAGAATTTGGATTTGGCTTCCTCACCAGTAATATGTCTCCTTGCTTCTTTGATGTGATAGTTTTGAGATGGGTGAGAATCTAATAGATTTGTGGTTGAAGTTGAATTTGCTTTGTTGTTGGGAAGTCCACCCTATGGGCACAATAACATACTGTTGGTAGGAGTTGTTCGAGCTATTCTGGAGATTATTTGGTAAAGTATACTAAAAGCCTTAAACCATGTATGTGCACTGTTTGAACCAGTAAGCCACTTCTTTGACATTAGAAGACAGAAGAAATAATCAGCCTTGCATAAAACTTACAGATGAAAGTATTCATCACAATATTATTTATAATGAAAAATTGCAAATGTTATAAATGAACAATTGGAAAATGGTTAAAGAAGTGATGGTGCATTGTGTGGTAGAATATTATGCATATGTTTAAAGAATCATATTTTCTAAGATTATTTGGAAACATGTTTGGTAATGTCAAGTGGAGTACCCCAGAAACATTTTAGACATTTATCATCATCATTGTTCTGAGTGGAAGGCCGTTCGGAGAGGCTAGAGGCTCTTATTCTGGCTATAAATTATGTGAGTAAAATTCTGCTAACCATTAAAAATACTGTACACCCATCCTCAATATATAGTCCTGGAAATAGCAATTGAAACATGTCTTCTCACAAGAGAAAATGACAGTTTTAATGATGCATTAGATGAATTTAAACTTTAAGTCAGGTGCTGCAAATTGGAAAGAGGACTTGGGGTGTTTTAAATTGCTGTGGACACTTAAACTTAGAACCCATGGAACCCTTGTTTATTGCCATGCAAATTACAATCTTGAATGAGTGTTTTTTAAAAAATAAAGTATTAGAAAAATGTGTAATAAAGATGTAAAATTAAAAAATGGAATTCTGCATTAACTGTGGATTTTACTAAATAGAATTACCGGTGAAACTAATCTATCCATCGAGACTATCTGGTATGTATTACGTATGTAGTCTGTTGGTGCTGAAAGATGTCTGTGTGCCTGTATCAACATGTGACTTCATGTAAAGTTTCTTCATGTTCACAGTTCTTAGCAAATGCAGTTTCAATCCATAGATAGCCAGCAGTGGATGTTACTACAGGAAAATGCAGGATTAAAATTGTCCTTGTGTATAACATGTGTGAATCACTTTTTTAAACTGAAATTTAAAATGTAACATAGTCTAATCTCTGATTAAAATGTACTAATAGGGCCAAGCTGCTTTGTTGCACGGCTGTAATCCCAGCCGAGGTGAGAGGATCACTTGAGCCCAGGAGTTCAAGACTAGCCTGGGCAATGTGGCAAGACCCTGTCCCTACAAAAAATAAGAAAATTAGCCAGGTGTGGTGGTGGGTGCCTGCAGTCCCAGCTACTTGGGAGGCTGAGGGGAAAGGATCACTTGAACCTGGGAGGTTGAGGCTGCAGTGAACCAAGATCATGACACTGCACTCCAGCCTGGGCAACAGTGAAACCTGGTCTCAAAAAAAAAAAAAGTACTAATAGTTCAAAAATTGACTTTACACATTCTCACAGTCTACCATTTTTAGTAAAAAACATGAAGCTTTAAGCAGCCTTATAAGAGATTTCCCATGATTAAGCTGGCAACTCTTAGTGCAGATACTTTTTGTGTATAGTTTTGATAAGTAATATTTCATTCATTTTTAAAAACATGACAATGAGTGATGTTAAACTTTTTATTATTACATAAAAGTCAGTCTGTGGTAGCTTTCTCACTCTTAGTTTAAAAGTTGATAAATTACTGTTTTAAAGGTGAATTTTACCTTTTAGTTCCCTGTTCTCATTATTTACTAAATTCCTTTATTTAGGAAATCAAATAGGGAGACTGGGAAAAGTTCATTGGGAACTTCAGTTTGGATTAGACTGTGAGTATAAAATCAGATGCAGTGTCATTCATGTAGCTTTCACCTCTGTCATTTTTTTAAAGTTATGTATTATTTTTAAATTTTTTTGTTTGTTTTAAAGAAAACCTTTGGGGAGCGAAGGTAAAATGATTGAGATTTTTAATTTGCACCTAGTCATCATAATCCTTTTACCATACTCAGTTACTATTTATGAACCATAATCAAAATGAGCCTAATTTCTTACTAGTCTAGATACACAATTGTATTCATTTTTGAGATTAGGTCTCGCTCTGTTGCCCCGGCTGGAATGCAGTGGTGTGATCACAGCTCACTGCAGCCTTGACCTCCCAGGCTCAAGTGATCCTCCCACTTCAGCTTTTGGAGTAGCTGAGACTGAAGGCACATACCACCATGCCCGGCTAATGTTAATTTTTTTTTTTTTTTTTTTTTGAGACGGAGTCTCGCTCTGTCGCCCAGGCTGGAGTGCAGTGGCGCGATCGATCGCCGCTCACTGCAAGCCCCGCCACCTCCCGGGTTCATGCCATTCTCCTGCCTCAGCCTCCCTAGAAGCTGGGACTACAGGTGCCCGCCACCACACCTGGCTAATTTTTTTGTATTTTTAGTAGAGACGGGGTTTCACCGTTTTTGCCAGGGTGGTCTCTATCTCCTGATCTCATGATCCGCCTGCCTTGGCCTCCCAAAGTGCTGGGATTACAGGCGTGAGCCACCGCGCTTAGCCAAAAATACCAAGTCTTACAATGGTGAAACCTAAGAAACATGAATTAAAACGCTCCTGACTTCAAAAATTGACATTCAACCCACATTCCTTTACATCTCATCACCACCAACTTACTGCAGTCATCTACTGCTAGGCTGTTTTTAGCAACTACTCAGAATTTGTTTATTTATTGGCATTTCTGTGATGATCAGGGAAGTAGACCACCTTTTTGTGTTTATTGGCTATTTGGTTTTGGGTTCTGGTGGTGGTGGTGAGGTTTTTTTGTTTGTTTTTTGTGTTTTGGGGTTTTTTTTGAGACAGAGTCTCCCTCTATTGCCCAGACTGGAGTGGTGTGGCGCAATATTGGCTCACTGCAACCTCCGCCTCCTGGGTTCAAGCGATTCTCCTGCCTCAGCCTCCCGGGTAGCTGGGACTACAGGCACGCACCACCACACCTGGCTAGTTTTTTTTTGTGTGTGTATTTTTAATAGTGACGGATTTGCCATATTAACCAGGCTGGTCTTGAACTCCCGATCTCATGGTCCGCCCACCTCAGCCTCTCTATGCTGGGATTACAGGCATGAGCCACTACGCCTGGCCTTGTTTTTGTTTTTTGAGTCAGGGTCTCACTGTCGGTCAGGCTGGAATGCAGTGGCATGATCACAGCTCATTGGAGCCTCCATCTCCTAGCTCAAGTGATCCTCCTGTCTCAGCCTCCTGAGTAGCTGAGACCAGAAGAGTGCACCACCATGCCCAGTTAACTTTAAAAAAAAATTTATGCCAGGCAAGGTGCCTCATGCCTGTAATCCCAGCACTTTGGGAGGCCAAGGCAGGTGGATCATGTTCCTTTACATCTCATTCCTTTACATCTCATCACCACCAACAGGGTTCAAGTGATTCTCCTGCCTCAACCTCCCGAGTAGCTGGGATTACAGGTGCCCGACATCACGTCCAGCTAATTTTGTTTGTTTGTTTGTTTTAGTAGAAACAGAGTGTTACCATGTTGGCCAGGCTGGTCTCAAACTTCTGGCTTCAAATGACTTGTCCACCTCGGCCTCCCAAAGTGCTGGGATTGGCCGGGTGCGGTGGCTCATGCCTGTAATCCCAGCACTTTGGGAAGGCAAGGTGGGCAGATCACCTGAGGTTGGGAGTTCGAGACCAGCCTGACCAACATGGAGAAACCGCGTCTCTACTAAAAATACAAAATTAGCCAGGCATGGTGGTGCATGCCTGTAATCCCAGCCACTCGGGAGACTGAGGCAGGAGAATCGCTTGAACCTGGGAGATGGAAGTTGCAGTGAGCTGAGATCAAGCCATTGGACTCCAGCATGGGCAACAAGAGTGAAACTCTGGGGAAAAAAAAAAAAATTATTTTTTGGCCAGGTGCAGTAGCTCATACCTGTAATCCCAGCACTTTGGGAGGCCGAAGTGGGTGGATCAACTGAGGTCAGGATTTCACAACCAGCCTGGCCAATGTGGTGAAACCTATCTCTACTAAAAATACAAAAAAACTGGCATGGTGGTGGGCACCTATAATCCCAGCTACTTGGGAGGCTGAGGCAGGAGATTTGCTTGAGGCTGGAGGCAGAGGTTGCAGTGAGCCCAGATTGTGCCATTGCACTCCAGCCCGGGCGACAAGGGCGAAGGAAAAAAAAAAATTGTTTTTTAGAGACGGGTGAACTCCTGAGCTGAAGAGATCCTCCCACATTGGCCTCCCAAAGTGCTGGGATTACAGGCCACTGCGCCCAGCTTTCTTGATTTTTAAATTCTAAGACATTGTCTTGGTCTCCCAAACATGAGCCTGTCAGTAAAGCTTCAAAGTAAGAAATCTTAATTTTGTTTTTCCATTTTCAGATTGTCTTTTTTGAACACAAGGGCATGTTTTGCTATTTCATATTCAACCAAAAAGTAAAGTTGAAACCCTGTAAGACGGTACTTAGTAATTGTCTTGCTGTCTGATGAGTTAAGCATTCAGGGATGCGCAGCCAGGGCTGAAGTGTGATAAGCCTTATTTTTTCCTAGTCCCGTTCCCACGGGGATGAAGAGGTGACTATGGAAGGACAGGTGAAAAAGCTTAGATTCAACCCAAAATATCGTAGATTTTGTCAGGACAAAGTACCGTGGTTCTTCTCATTGCTTTTCAGGAGCCCCCCAAAATCAATTTCCCCCTCTTCATCTGTGATTCTTGGTTTAAAGTATCAAAGGTGCTAGGGTGGCTCGCAACTGTTATCTCCAAGGGCTGGGCTCTGCCTCCAGGCATTCGGGTGTCAGGTCCTGTTCTTGGAGCCAGCTACACAGGAGCGAGCACTGCCGAGCTCACGGTTATTAGGGTGAAGATGGAAGATAGGGGAGTGAGCAATTCAAATGTCATAAACCAGGGTGCTGGGGGCGGCGCAGCAGCCTTTATTAACTTCTTCATTCCCTGGGTAATGGTGAAGAGCCGGTTCTTCGAGGCCTTCCAGCGCTGGAGCCTCAGGCGTGGGCAAAAAGCGTCCATACTCAGCCTGAGCCACTTGGGAGCCCCCAGTCTCTGAGGTGGAAGAACAGTGCCCATCAGCGCGGCGGGGCTGCAGCCGGGAAACCCTGGATGGGAGCCCCGAGCCCCGGCGAGCGCACGCCGCGTGGGCGCCAGGCAGGCGGTTGGGGTGCGGGGCGGGGGACGGCCGAGGGCGCGGGGCTCCGGGCTCGCCCCCGCCGCTCGGGGCAGGCGCGCCGATGGCGTTTCTAAGGTGACGCCGTCCACACCGGCCTTCTCCGGGGGCGGAGGAAACACCTATGAACCCTCCGGCGGCCTTTCTTGCCGGACGCCAGGTGAGCGGCGGTTCCGAGCGCGGCTGGGCGCCGCTGCAATGGTGCACATTGGTCGAAATCTACTGCTTCTCAAGAACCGTGTCTACTTAAAATGTGAAACGGGCCGGGCGCGGTGGCTCACGCCTGTAATCCCAGCACTTTGGGAGGCGGAGGCGGGCGGATCACGAGGTCAGGAGATCGAGACCATCCTGACTAACACGGTGAAACCCCGTCTCTACTAAAAATACAAAAAAAATTAGCCGGGCGTGGTGGCCTGTAGTCCCAGCTACTCGGGAGGCTGAGGCAGGAGAATGGCGTGAACCTGGGAGGCGGAGCTTGCAGTGAGCCGAGACCGCGCCACTGCACTCCAGCCTGGGTGACAGAGCGAGACTCCATCTCAAAAAAAAAAAAAAAAAAAGTGAAACAATACATTGGACACAGAGGAAAACGGTGTCACCACCGTTTCCTTAACCCAATAACACCTTATTATTCAGCTCAGGTCACAGAGTAGCGCGTACCCGGTGCTTACTGTTTAAGGAGGACGACTGGCGTCTGGGGACCTGCTCTCCCATTTACCTCGCTGGGTGTCCTTAATTTACACAACCTGGCGAGTAAAGAAAGGAGCTCTCTCACAGCTCCACTGTACCAAAAAGTCTGGAAGTGGGCTTGCCCAAGGTTCGCGTCCATCAGTGTAAGACGACCTGCCTTTGTATACTCGGCTTACTGCCTGTTTTCCTGGAGTGGAATATGTGCTCCTTGCCTGGCGGGCTGTGGCCCAGCCACTGGCGCTCAATAAATTATGTTGAATGCATGAAAAAAGGGCTGGGCCAACACTGGAATTCAAGCCTTGGGACTTGAAATCCCTTGACTCCAAATTCCATTTTCCTTGTTAAGACTAGTAACTGTAATTTATTCATCATTCTTATTTATTTTTGAGACAGGATCTGGCTCTGTCCCCAGGGCTGGAGCGCAGCGACGCAATGTCGGCTCACTGCAGCCTCTGCTTCCCAGGTTCAAGCGATCCTCCCGCCTCAGCCTTACAAATAGCTGGGACTACAGGCGCCCACCACCATGCCGAGCTAATTTTTGTATTTTTAGTAGAGAGAGGGTTTCGCCATGTTGGCCAGGCTGGTCTCGAACTCCTGACCTCAGGTGATCTGCCCACCTCGGCTTCCCAAAGTGCTGAGATTACAGGTGTGAGCCACTGAGCCCCCCTCATTATTTTTGTTTATTTACAAATCTTATTTTTCAAAAAGCAGTAAGGGAGTACAAAGGGCCACTGGTGAACCTTTAATTGCTGTCTTTAAGGTGGAACTCTATTAAAGTAACACTTTTAGTTCTTTATTTCATAGGTAGGGACCGCACCATGATTTGAAATGCGGTTTACAGTGTTAATGAGAGCTGATGTTTGTTAAGTGATTACTACGGGCCAGGCTTTGTGCTCAGTACTTTACAGAGTTTGTCTTGTTTAATCTTCGTCACTCCAAGATGTTAAAATGCCGTTGCTATCATTTTACAGGTGAGGAAACTAATGCTTAGAGAAGTTAAGTAACTTGCCCAAGGTTATGTAGCCACTAAGTGGCTAATTCTGGGATCACAATTTGGTCAGACCAACTTGTTAGACTTTCAAATGCTGTATACTTAAAAGGAATTATTGTATTAATAGATAATATTATTAGGTATAAAAATGGCATCATGGTTATATAGGAAATGTTCATTTTTAGAGATGCATTCTGAAGGATGTAAGGGTGAAGTGGTATTTTTTAATCAATAAAAGGAAAGTGAAGCAGCTGTAGTGAAATCTCAATAATGGTAGAACCTAGGTACTGAGTATATGGGAGTTTATCATACTATTGTCTTTGGGTATATGTGAAAAATTTCCTTACAGAATTTGGTTTTTAATTATGTATGTTGTATTTGGACCAGTTACAATATTAAATTGTCCTTAATAGATTGAATATGTATAGATGCCTTAGATGTTATAGTTTTCATGAATATTGAATACTGGAAGACTTAATTTTATTTTTATAGACTAAAATTCCCATTCTTTAGTAAGAATCATTTACATTTAAACAGTAACTATTTCATGGTTTTGTTTTGTTTTGTTTTTGAGCTAGAGTTTCACTCTTGTCGCCCAGGCTGGAGTGCAATGGCACGATCTCGGCTCACTGCACCCTCCGCCTCCAGGGTTCAAGCAATTCTCCTGCCTCAGCCTCTTGAGTAGCTGAGGTTACAGGCATATGCCACCACACTGAGCTAATTTTTGTATTTTTAGTAAAGATGGGGTTTTGCCATGTTAGTCAGGCTCGTCTCAAACTCCTGACCTCAGGTGATCAACCCACCTTGACCTCCCAAAGTGCTGGGATTATAGGTGTGAGCCACCACGCCTGGCCACTATTTCATGTTTAACCTGTACTTGGTTACTCAAATTGCTGGGGCAAGGTGGGAGATAATGTTATTGACTGGCAGAGAAAAGGGTTGTTGGCAAAGGGGAAGAAATGTGCAGAAATAGGTTTATTTGTTTACCCAGCGGGTTTTAGAAACAGTCCCACTTTTTAGGCATGGCACGTATGGCATGACAGAAAATTGTAGAGAGGCAGAGTGCATGGTAGGTTTTAACTTGAATATGTTTTAAGTATACATAATCTTTGCTGCCATGTTATTAACTTGAAACTTAATTGAACTACTTGGAGCTGGCAGCAAAAGAAGATATACTTATTTGGAAAATTGACTTTGGCTGATTTATTACTGATTTCATTCTATTTTGATGTGAAACCGCTTTCTATGTTTAGAACATCGGGTCAGAAGTTGAGATTTCCACTATTGAGAAACAACGGAAGGAGCTGCAGTTGCTCATTGGAGAATTAAAAGATCGAGATAAAGAGCTCAATGACATGGTTGCAGTGCACCAGCAACAGCTTCTTTCATGGGAAGAGGATCGGCAGAAAGTGTTGACATTGGAAGAACGTTGCAGCAAATTAGAAGGTCAGAAATACATTCAGTGACAACAGTTATGCACTCCTTTGTGCTAACACATTGATGGGCTCATGGGGAAGACAGAGAGGAAGTAAAGACTGCAACCCCTGCTGTCCTCAAGTTTAGGCTCATTGGAGACAGGAGGACTTTATGAACAGTGATAATGGGACAGACACATTTAAATAAAGTAGGATAAGCAAAGTATTTCAGCATAAAAAGGGGGCTGGATAGAGCTCCAGTTAACATGGGGTGAGCGCCATTGGTGAGGCTGAAGTTTTGAACGAGACTATGAATGAAGATGCCATATGACTAGCCATTCTCTTTTTTTTTTTTTTTTTTTTTTTTGAGACAGAGTCTCGCTCTGTCGCCCGGGCTGGAGTGCAGTGGCCGGATCTCAGCTCACTGCAAGCTCCGCCTCACGGGTTCACGCCATTCTCCTGCCTCAGCCTCCCGAGTAGCTGGGACTACAGGTGCCCACCACCGCGCCCGGCTAAGTTTTTGTATTTTTTAGTAGAGACGGGGTTTCACCGTGTTAACCAGGATGGTCTCGATCTCCTGACCTCGTGATCCGCCCGTCTCGGCCTCCCAAAGTGCTGGGATTACAGGCTTGAGCCACCGCGCCCGGCCATTCTCTTAAACTAAGCTGAAAGATTTTAAGCTTTTTGTATTGAACTTGATCTTAAGTTCCTAAAATGGTCATCTTTTAAAATTATAGCTGTCTGTCCAGGCACAGTAGCTCACACCTGTAATCCCAGCACTTTGGTAGATCATTTGAGCTCTGGAGCTGGAGACTAGCCCAGCCAACATGGTGAAACCCCACTTCTACTAAAAATACAAAAAATTAGCTGGGCGTGGTGGTGCACACCTGTAATCTCAACTACTCGGGAGGCAGAGGCACGAGAATCACTTGAACCCGGGAGGTGGAGGTTGCAGTGAGCCAAGATTGCGCCACTGCACTCCAGCCTGGGGGACAGAACAAGACCCTGTCTCTCTCTCTCTCTCTCTCTCTCTCTCTCTATGTATATATATATATATATATATATATATAGCTGTCTCAAAAATGGTTGCAAAAAGTTTATTTGATACCATATTTTAATTCTGTCATTCCTTCAGTGCTGCCCTAAATCTGAATGTTCCATTGACTCTAGATTGTTAGTAGAATGCATTAGAGGAGAAAACACTAGATCTGTGTAATAGAAAGATAACCTTTTTTTACTTAACATTACTCAAAGGATTCTGTAAATGTGGCAATCCAAATCTGTCATTTTTGGTGGGGCGCGGTGGCTCATGCCTTTAATCCCGGCACTTTGGGAGGCTGAGGCAGGCCGATCACTTGAGGTCAGGAGTTCGATACCAGCCCAGCCAACATGGTGTACCTTATCTCTACTAGAAATACAAAAATTAGCAGGGCATGGTGGTGCACACCTATAGTCCCAGCTACTCAGGAGGCTGAGGCAGGAGAATTGCTTGAATCTGGGAGGTGGAGGTTGCAGTGAGCCGAGATCGTGCCACTGCACTCCATCCTGGGCGACAGAGTAAGACTCTGTGTCAAAACAAAGAAAGAAACAAACAAAAGCCCAAATGTATTATTTTTTTTTGTTTCTTTGATGACCATCTGATTTTACTCTGACCACACCCACACGCGTATACACACACAGCATTTAACATGGTTGCTGATTAAATGCAGTATAACATCTTATGGCTCTTATATAAACATGTTAAAACAACAAAGATAACACATATAACATATATAACCCACATTATACGTAGCTATCAGTATTTTATTTTAAAATGAGCAAGATTTGAATAGGCACCTCATGGAAAGAGGAAAATTGAATGTCCAATAAATATATAAAAAGTTTCCTATTCTCATTAGTAATTAGGGAAATGCAAATAAAAACCAAATTGAGATACTATTTTACCTTTACTAGCCTGGCAGAAATTATTGGGTTTTGGTAAAGTATGACGCCAAGGGAAAGCTGAGACGCTGCTAGCGGGAGTCAGTTGTTACTGCTCGTGTGCAAAATCGTTTGGCAGTATCTGGTGAAGCTGAAGATGTGCATATCCTACAGCCCAGCAAAGCCACTTCTAGAATATTCTCACCCTATAATAGACACATGAATCACTTAAGGGGCTTGTTAAAATTTAGATTCTGATACAGTAGGTCTGGGGCCCAAGGATCTGCATTTCTAACAGGCATCCCAGGCGATGCCACTGCCGCTGCTGGTCCAGGGATCACATTTTGAGAAGCAAGGCTCTCGAGAAACTCTTGAAAATATGCACCCAGATGCATGTAAAAAGGCCTGGCGCTGTGGCTCACGTCTATAATCCCAGCACTTTGGGAGGCCAAGGCAGGCGAACCACCTGAGGTCAGGGGTTCGAGACCAACCTGGCCAACATGGCGAAACTCCGTCTCTACTAAAAATACAAAAATTAGCCAGGCATGGTGGCTCATGCCTGTAGTCCGGGCTACTCCGGAGGCTACGGCAGGAGAATTGCTTGAACCTGGGAGGCGGAGGTTGCAGTGAACTGAGATCACACCACTGCACTCCAGCCTGGGCTACAGAGCGAGACTCCATCTCAAAAAAAAAAAAAGATGCGTGTCAAAGAATATTCAGAGCAGCATTGTTTATCATAGCTGCAAAGTAGAAATAACCCAAATGATCATCAATATTAGAAATAACCTTTGGTAGGCTGGGCGCAGTGGCTCATACCTGTAATCCCAGCACTTTGGGAGGCTGAGGTGGATGGATCACGAGGTCAGGAGATGGAGACCATCCTGGCTAATATGGTGAAACCCCGTCTCTACTAAAAATACAAAAAAATTAGCTGGACCTGGTGGCGCTCGCCTGTAGTCCCAGCTACTTGGGAGGTTGAGGCAGAAGAATCATTTGAACCCAGGAGGTAGAGGTTGCAGTGAGCCGAGATCATGCCATTGCACTCCAGCCTGGGCAATAGAGGGAGACTCTGTCTCACCAAAAAAAAAAAAAAAAAAAGAAAACAGAAAACAGAAATAAGCTTTGGTGTAATCATTCAGTGGAATATTACCGGGCAATGTTAGTACACAATCACAAGTTATACACAACTGAGCGAATCTCAGAATCATCATCTTAAGCAAAAAAAGCAAACAGAAGAATTCTCAGAATATGATTCCATTTTTATATGGTTCAAATTAAACTATAATTTTGAGGCATGTGGTCATTGGTAAAGCTGCAGTGAAAAGCTAGGAAGTGATTACTCGAAGATCAGTCTCATGGTTGGGAAAGTAGAAGCTGGAGAGATGATGTTCAGGAAGTGACCTCCAGAGGCTTCCAGTTGCTCACAGTTCTGTTTCTTGATTAGGGGTGATAGTGTGCATTTCGTAAAAAAGGTTTTAAAAGAAGATTGTCTTTGTAAAAATTCTCTAGCACACTTTTACTTTTTAACCACCCATTTTGAAAATAATGCATTTTAAGCTGAAGGTCTGACTGCAAATTATTGATGAACTTTCCCTCAGGTGAACTACATAAAAGAACTGAAATAATCAGGTCACTCACGAAGAAGGTAAAATCTCTTGAATCCAACCAAATGGAATGCCAAACTGCTCTCCAAAAGACCCAACTACAGCTTCAGGAAATGGCTCAAAAGGCAACGCATTCTTCTCTTCTCTCTGAAGACCTTGAGGTTGGGATTATTTTCTGACAAACTTCACTAGTCCAAATTCCCTTTGTGTTTAAGTTATTGAAAAATTAGATTTGGCCACGTGCGGTGACTCACTCCTGTAATGCCGACACTTTGGGAGGCCGAGGTGGGCGGATCACCTGAGGTCGGGAGTTTGAGACCAGCCTGGCCAACGTGGAAAAACCCTCTCTCTACTAAAAATACAAAATTAGCTGGGCATGGTGGCGCGCGCCTGTAGTCCCAGCTACTCGGGAGGCTGAGGCAGGCGAATCGTTTGAACCCGGGAGGTGGAGGTTGCGGTGAGCCGAGATCTCACCATTGCACTCCAGACCGGGCAACAAGAGGGAAACTCTGTCTCAAAAAAAAAAAAAAAGAGAGAGAAGAAAAAAGAAAAATTATATTTAAATGTTTCATTAAAAATGCATGTGAGGCTGGGCACAGTGGCTCGGTGGCTTATGCCTGTTATCCCAGCCCTTTGTTTGGGAGGCTGAGGTGGGAGGATTGCTTCAGCCCAGGAACTCGAGACCATGCTTGGCAACATGGCAAATGCCTGTCTCTATGAAAAAATGGAAATACAAAAATGAGCTGGGTGTGGTGGTGTACTGCTGTGGTCCCAGCTACTTGGGAGGCTGAGGCAGGAGGATCACTTGAGCCCAGGAGGTCAAGGCTGCAGTGAGCTGTGATTGTGCCACTACACCCCAGCCTGGGTGACAAAACAACAACAACAAAAAAGCACATGTAAGCCAAGCACAGTGGTGAGTGCCTGTAGTCCCAGCTTCTGGGGAGGCTGAGGCAGAAACATCGCTTGGGCCCAGGAGTTCAAGTCCAGCCTGGGCAACACAGTGAGACTTCATCTCGATAAAAAACAACAATCACAACAAACAACCAATGCAAAAATGCATACGTGTGTGTATGAAGGTATCTACACTCATCCACCCCTTGTAGTTCTGTGTTTATCCTACAGTTTTGGTTAGTTGCACAGCACTATCCTGTCTTAGAGATTGAGCTTCAGTACAACCCTTTGTAACTGTTATGCCATTTGGTTTAGTAGCATCTACCATTTAATCAACAATGGGTTATTTTAGAAAGCTTTCCTCAAAGATGAGAGGGTATCATCAAGTTTTGGTAGCTTCAATGATGTTTTCTAAATTATTGCGTCTTTTTATTTTTGAGACGGAGTTTCGCTCTTGTTGCCCAGGCTGGAGTGCAATGGCACAATCTCGGCTCACTGCAACCTCTGCCTCCTGGGTTCAAGCAATTCTCTTGCCTCACTCTCCCGAGTAGCTGGGATTACAGGCATGCACCAGCACGCCCAGCTAATTTTGTATTTTTAGTAGAGACGGAGTTTCTCCATGTTGGTCAGGCTGGTCTCAAACTCCCGATATCAGGTGATCCGCCCGCCTCGGCCTCCCAGAGTGTTGGGATTACAGATGTGAGCCACTGTGCCCAGCCAATTATTGTATCTTATAACGTTAGTGGCATATTGGGAATAAAACCTCTAAGACTTGTTTTTTGAGCCCGACACGGTGGCTGACACCTATAATCCCAGCACTTTGGGAGGCCGAGGTGGGCAGATCACTTGAGGTCCAAAGTCTGAGATCAGCCTGGCCAACATGGTGAAACCCCCTCTCTACTAAAAATTCAAAAATCAACCAGGTGTTTTGGCGGGCGCCTGTAGTCCCAGCTACTCGGGAGGCTGAGGTAGGAGAGTCACTTGAACCTGAGAGGCAGAGGTTGCAGTGAGCCGAGATCACACCACTCCACTCCATCCTGGGGGAAAGAGCGAGACTCTGTGTCAAAAAAAAAAAAAAAGACAGATTTTTTTGGTTTTCTCTTCTAATTCGTCAGTCATCAGGTATTTTTTGAGTTCATGCTCATAAGAGACGCAGAAAGCCAGCTTGTTTATGTGTTACATCCTTCATCCCAGCTACTCCGGAGGCTGAGGCAGGAGAATCACTTGAACCCAGGAGGCGGAGGTTGCAGTGAGCCGAGATCATACCACCAGTGCACTCTAGCCTGGGCGACAGAGTGAGACTCCATCTCAAAAAAAAAAAAAAAAAAAAAGCCTGATGGTTATTTTTCTCAACTAGTGAATAGATTGTATACATAATAATTATATCAGATCTAGCACTATGTGTGTTTTTTTTAAATAACTGATGAGTAGGAATACCCCAGTAGGAAGTTCTTTCGACAAAGAATATTTTTTAAATTCACAGAGTTCACTAATGCTACTTTGTTTCAACAAAGGAAATCTCTTACTAATACAGTTCTCATTCATTCATTTTCTTCCCTCTTCCCAACCCAAAATTACACATAAAAGATATTAGGAAATAGACATGTTAAGCATCATCAACATAATTCAGTAGGGCAAATACAAGTACTGAGAGGATGGTAGAATTAATAGAGAAATACATATTTGTATTCTTTTTTGATGACTGCTTTCTTAGCCCACTTTGTTACTAAAACAATGTGGGTTTTATTAGCCCACTTCATTACCAACTCTTTTTTTGTTACTAACAAGTCAAACAAGGAAAAAACAAAATGGAGAAATAAGCACAGACTATGGCTAGCGAGCGTAGTGAAAGCTTTAAAAGGACTCAAGCAGTATCATCTGTGTTGTTTTCTTGTAGGCTAGAAACGAAACTCTCAGCAACACGTTAGTGGAACTTTCTGCTCAGGTAGGACAGTTACAAGCTCGAGAACAAGCTCTCACGACAATGATAAAGCTAAAGGTAATCAAAAATAAGAATTCTTCCATTTGCCAGAGTGCTTGGTGGTTTCTATTCACATTCATTATCTTACCTAAGTCCCTAGCATCTCAGAAATGTAAAGCTACCAATGTTGCTCTTGTTTTTTAAAACGCCCAGTTAGAAATGAGGGAAACAAATTTAAAATGATGTTCCCAAGGCATGAAGAAAGGAGGCAGGACTCTGCTTCTGGTCTTCTGTCTCCAAGGCCCATTCCATGGGCTGGCAGGTCTGAATTAACTTATTTTCTCCCCGGGTATCCATTATTAGGTCTCATAGAGTTATTGGCAATTAGATTGCTTGATAATTTTTTTTAATGGAGAGAAAAACCATTTGCAATCGAGCAGTTGATATAGTCACTAACATGCAATATACAACGATACACAGTCTCCTGCTGTTATGCGCGTCTTTGACAATTGGTATTTAAGGGAGCGATGTTGGTATAATGAAATGCTCACGCTAATAAAGATGTGATTTTTCTCAGCACATTGTTTTGAAGTGATTGGGGCAAGTGCTCTGAAAATTAAATAGAAAATATTAAAATCTACAGTCATATCTTTAGTCAAGTAGTAGCCAGTTTAGTGGCTTCAACAACCTCTCTGGTTTCCATCATAGCAAACTCTGGCAAAGCTGTAGGTATGTGTGGAGGTGCTGGCAAGGCATTTCCCCACCATTAAAACAGTGGGTGCATTAGGAAGGGTGTGCTCCTGGAGGCCGGGTGCAGTGGCTCATGCCCATAATCCCAGCACTTTGGGAGGCCGAGGCGGGTGGATTCCTTGAGGTTAGGAGTTCGAGACCAGCCTGGCCAACATGGTGAAACCCCTGTCTTTACTAAAAATACAAAAAAGTTAGCCGGGCATGGTGGCATGCCTGTAATCTCAGCTACTCTGGAGGCTGGAGTATGAGGATCCCTGGAAGCTGGGAGGTAGACGTTGCAGTGAGCCGAGATTGCACCACTGCACTCCAGCTTGGGTGACACAGTGAGACTGTCTCAAAAAAAGAAAAAAAAAAAAAGAAGGCCAGGGACGGTGGCTCACATCTGTAATCCCAGCACTTTGGGAGGCTGAGCCAGGCGGATCATAAAACCAAGAGATCGAGACCATCCTGGCTAACATGGTGAAACCCTGTCTCTATTTAAAAAAATACAAAAATTAGCTGGGCGTAGTGCCACACCCCTGTAGTCCCAGCTACTTGGGAGGCTGAGGCAGGAGAATTGCCTGAACCCAGGAGGCGGAGGTTGCAGTAAGCTGAGATCACACCACTGCACTCCAGCCTGATGACAGAGCGAGACTTCATCCGAAAAAAAAGGCTGTGTTCCTAGACTGAGAGATTTTATCTGATGAAAATGGTTTCCTTAGAAGCAGATGCCCTCCAGGACATCCTTATCAAAGGAGTAAGTAGGAGTCCAGGTTTCAGGCTGAAAGGTATTGACTGTTGTGGGTCTCTCCTAGTGTTAACTGAACTGTGTTCTTGTACTTATTAGAACTGTTATTTTTTGCTACTGGCCTGGTCGCAAAGTTCCATGGGTTTTTGCATGACCTGCCCCAACCCTTTAATTCTGTAAGTCCTAGTGCGAGATGTGCAGACAATGTGATTTTTCAGGCGTGCATTTACGATGGCTGTAGCAGAAACACTTAGAACTTCAGTCGGGTAAAACCTCTTAATAACAGTTATTCCAGGTGAGTGGGGGAGGGATAGAACTTTTACTTATTTTTATACTTTTAGGTGTTGTTTGAGTTGCTTTTCAAGGAGCAGATACCTTTTTTGGTAACTAAAACTGCCTCAACAATTAAGAAATTCTAATTTGGTAGGTTTGGAATGATGTTGTTGTGGAGTCTGTCATTTTAACAAGCTGGAAAATGGGAGGGAATGGTGAGCCGTTAGACCGACCTATATAATCCAGAGGATGAGTTTCCCATCCAGGGGCCACCTACCCTCTTGTTACTATTATAGTTTCTTAGGTAATGGAATGGTCTGACTGTAACTTTCTGAGAGAGAGTAAGGGGTAGTGGTTCAGTATATAGTGTCTGAGGCAGCCAGCTAGGTTCAAATGGTGGCTCCACCACTAACTAGCTGTGTAACCAGGGGCAAGGAACATGGCCTTTCTGTCGACTCGTCTGTCACTTGGCAAGAGCAACAGTACCTCCTCATAGAGTTACTGTAAAGATTAAATGAGTTAATATGCGAAAAGTGCTTAGAATGGAACCTGGCACACAGTCGGATCTTAGTATTATCTTTTCTTTTTGGTTAATTGGAATTTAAGAATGTAGAATAACCGTTTTCAAATTTGGTTTTTAGGACAAAGATATTATTGAGGCAGTCAATCACATTGCAGACTGTTCGGGTAAATTTAAATTGCTAGAGCATGCCCTACGTGACGCCAAGATGGCGGAGACTTGTATTGTGAAAGAAAAGCAAGATTATAAGCAGAAATTGAAGGCACTTAAGATTGAAGTCAGTAAACTAAAAGGTAAGGAAGAGACCTACATTTAAGATATGAGTGTATTATCTTGGTAATGTATTTCTTCATTTGGGTTCACTTAATCTTATGCTTGCGAGTAGATCAATTCCCAGCCTTAGGCCCTAATATGAATTTCATTTATATAGGATTATGCTGCAATTTGTGTCTTATAAGATAAATAACAGAGTTGGGGAAAACTGCAGAATGTATCGTATTTTAAAGTAATCCTGCCTTAGTTGAGGTGGCTGTACCATTAGCTATTGCTGATACCTGCTTTGTGGCAGACAACATCAGTATCTCAGTGGCAGGCAGTCCCAGCATGTATTAAACCCACGTGTCTAGAGGTAAATGGGAGGTGACGGATTACGATTGGGCCTCACTGAGCTTCCCATCTGGGCAGTTCTGCCTCACACGTTTCATCTTCTCCTTGCTAGCAGGCTAGCCTGGGCATTTCTTCCCATGATGAGGGCAGAAACTTCTGATTCGGATATTAGGAATTTTTATTTTTGCCAATTTATTTATTTATTTTCGATAGAGTCTCACTCTGTCACCCAGGCTGGAGTGCAGTGGCGCGATCTTGGTTCACCAAAGCCTCCACCTCCCAAGTTCAAGCTATTCCCCTGTCTCAGCTTCCCAAGTAGCTGGGATTACAGGCGCCCACCACCATGCCTGGCTAATTTTTGGATGTTTAGTAGAGACAGAGTTTTGCCATGTTGGCCAGGCTAGTCTGGAACTCCTGACTTCAGGCGATCCCTCTGCCTTGGCCTCCCAAAGTGCTGGGATTTACAAGCGTGAACCAACGCACCCAGCCAATCTTTGTTGATTTAACTTAAAAGATTCAGCATTTGAAAATGTTGTCCTTATGATGCCCTGACCTATGGTTAGCCATAGGTCTCATCTCCATTTGTAGCTTCAGCTAAAACCATAATCATATTATCATCCCCTTGGCAGCAGGAACAGACTCTGCTTCTCTTTTTCAGTGTACTGTTAATAGCGCAGCACCAGGGCTACACTCTAGGTATTTGGTATTTATTGAATGTTTATATATACCGAGGTAAAATATACAAGTAGAAAGAAGTCTGTTCTGTCAATATTTATATATTATAAACATTTTATAAATTCAATATTAAAACTTTTTTTTTTTGAGGTGGAGTCTCACTCTGTTGCCCAGGCTGGAGTGCAATGGCGTGATCTCAGCTCACTGCAACCTCCACCTCCCAGGTTCAAGCAATTCTCCTGCCTCAGCCTCCCGAGTAGCTGGGATTACAGGCCCCCGCCACCATGCCTGGCTAATTTTTGTATTTTTAGTAGAGATGGGGTTTCATCATGTTGGTCAGGCTGGTCTCAAACTCCTGACCTCATGATCCACCCACCTTGGCCTCCCAAAGTGCTGGGATTACAGGCATGAGCCACTGCATCCAGCTTAAAACTTTTTTATTTAAGAAAAGAGAAATAATGGCTGGGCATGATGGCTCACATGTAATCCTAGCACTTTGGGAGGGCAAAGCAGGCAGATCACCCGAGGCCAGGAGTTCAAGACTAGCCTGGATAACATGGCAGAGCCCTGTCTCTACAAAAAATTAGCCAGGCATAGGTGGTGTGATCCTGTAGTCCCAGCTGCCTGGGAGGCAAAGTAGAAGGATTTCTTGAGCCCAGGAGGTGGAGGTTGCAGTGAGCCAAGATCGTGCCACTACACTTCAGCCTGGGCAACAGAGCAAGATCCTGTCTCAAAAAAAAAAAAGAAGAAGAAGAAAAATTTTTATAGAGCTCAATCTCCAGCCCTCCCTCCCCTTCCTGGAGGTCCACAAGTGGGACTGCAGGTTCCAGCCCTCTCCTCACTTGGTGTTTCTGGTGACTGGCTGCATCCTGAGGCCACGTAGGGGCTCCACCCTGAGTCACCTCGTTAGCATGTGCTCTGGCGTAATCAACTGGGGCTCTTCATGAATGACAAAAGATGCTTCTGTCACTTAGGAAATTCGACAGGTTTTAGGAGCTCTGTTCCAGGAACAGAGGACAAAAGCCAACTCTGTTTCTTCTCATACCACAGACATATTCAAGGAACAGAAGGAAAGGAGGGAAGGGCAGTGGGGAGATGGGCGGGTCAGGTCACGCTGGGCTCTGCAGTTTGCGGAAATGAATTTGGATTTCATCCTCAGTGCAGTAGCAAGGCTTTTCACTGAGAAATGACACAAGCAGATTTTTATTTATTTATTTTTTATGTATTTATTTTTGAGATGGAATTTCACTCTTGTCGCCCAGGCTGGAGTGCAGTGACGTGATCTCGGCTCACTGCAACCTCCACCTCCCTCTCAAGCGATTCTCCTGCCTCAGCCTCCTGAGTAGCTGGGATTATGGGCACCTGCCGCCATGCCCAGCTAATTTTTGTATTTTTAGTAGAGATGGGGTTTTACCAGGTTGGCCAGGCTGGTCTCGAACTCCTGACCTCAGGTGATCCACTCGCCTCAGCCTCCCAAAGTGTTGGGATTACAGGCGTGAGCCACTGCACTTGGCCTTTATTTTTATTTTACTTTACTTTTTTTTTTTTTGAGATGGAATCTCACTCTGTTGAGTGCAGTGGCATGATCTCAGCTCACTGCAACCTCCACCACCTGGATTCAAGTAATTTTCCTGCCTCAGGCTTCCGAGTAGCTAGAATTGCAGGTGTGCACCACCACACCCAGCTGATTTTTGTATTTTTAGTAGAGACGGGGTTTCACCATGTTGGCCAGGCTGGTCCGGAACTCCTGGCCTCAAGTGGTTTGTCTGCCTCGGCCTCCCAAAGTGCTGGGATTATAGGCATGAGCCACTGCGCCGGGCAGATTTTGATTTTTAAAAGATTGCTCTGTGTACACTGGGCTGTCACAGGAGAGGCAAGGCTGGCGCAGGGAGGTCAGTGAGATGAGAGCAAGTGAAGCCTCCAACCAGGGTCCTTGCCAGGGGTGGAGATGTTGGCTGTGAAACAGATTTTGTCTATAGATCCAACAGGACTGGAAGGGGCTGCTGAGGACATGAGTGTTAGACATAGTGTGTCTTTGAGGACTGGAAACTAGTATTTATTTGAGGACTTTCTTTTTCTTCTGTTGTGAAGAGGACCTCAACGAAAAGACGACAGAAAATAATGAGCAACGAGAAGAGATCATTCGCCTCAAACAAGAGAAAAGTTGCCTGCACGATGAATTGCTTTTTACTGGTAAAACAGATGATTGAATGTATTTGTAACCTAGACTCGCTATGATGACAGGCTAAAGGAATTATACCTCGCCCAATTTTTTTTTTTTTTTTTTTTTTTTGAGACAGGGTCTTGCTGTGTCACCCAGGCTGGAGTGCGGTAGTCTTGACTGACTGCAACTTCTGCCTCCCGGGCCCAAGCAATTCTCCTGCCTCAGCTTCCTTAGTAGCTGGGATTACCAGTGTGAGCCACCATGCCTGGCTAAATTTTGTATTTTTAGTAGAGACAGGGATTCGCCACATTGGTCAGGCTGGTCTTGAACTCCTGACCTCAGGTGATCCACCAGCCTTGGCCTCCCAAAGTGCTGAGATTACAGGCGTGAGTCTGGCTTTTTTTTTTTTTTTTTTTTTTTTTTTTTTTTTTTTTCTGAGACAGAGTCTCACTCTGTTGCCCAGGCTGGAATACAGTGGCACGATCTCAGCTCACTGCAACCTCCACATCCCAGGTTCAAGCAATTCTCCTGCCTCAGCTTCCCGAGTAGCTGGAATTACAGGCGTGCGCCACCATGCCCAGCTAATTTTCATATTTTTAGTAGGGACAGGGTTTCACCATATTGGGCAGGCTGGTCTTGAACTCTGGCCTCAGGTAATCCGCCCGCCTCGGCCTCCCAAAGTGCTGGGATTACAGGCGGGAGCCATTGCGCCCAGCCTTTTTGTTTGTTTTTAACACCCTTTGCGGGATCAGTGAGGACCAAGCAGCAAATGTTAATGCTGCCATCCCGTTCCCAGTCACTGTTTCCTCTTCTGCAAAATGAGCTACTCTCCCTTCCAGCTTGAGCGTGTGACTCTGCTTCTCACTAAAAATATAACATAGATGCTCTTTGACTTACAGGGTTACATTCTGATAAACCCCTCATAAGTCAAAAATGCATTTAATGAAGCCAACCTACCCACTGGCATAGCTCAGCCTAGCCTGCCGTAAACATGCACAGAACACTCGCATTAGCCTGCGGTTGGACAAAATCATCTCACACAAAGGCTGTTTTATAATAAAGTATTGAATATATCATGTAATTTACTGAACATGAAAAACAGAATGGTTGTATGGGTGCTAAGTAGGGGTTTTTTATGAATGTGTACCCCTAGAAAAAGGGGGACTGAGGGTAGGTATCAGTAGACCAGAAAGTGTTCATATGATTTTCTCTTTGGAACTTTACCTCTAAATCAATGACTTTCCTAACACAAACCACTGAAAAGAAAGCCCAAAAGAATCATCTTGGCTGGTAGGGATGTAAACAAGCTCTCTGTGTCAGCCATTCTCAGTTGGGAGTGGAGAAGGAGGCCTTCACCAGTGGAAACTCTGAGATACTGGGAGTAGGTAAGGAATATGGCAGGGAATGGAATGCAGTTTGTCTATAAATTAATGGGAAAAAAAAATTAAAGACAAGGTCTCACTCTGTCTCCTGGGTTGGAGTGCAGTGGTGTAATCACAGCTCACTGCAGCCTCCAACTCCTATACTCAAGGAATCCTCCTGCCTTGGCCTTCTGAGTAGCCTGGCTGAATTTTTAATTTTTTTGCAGAGAAGGGTCTCACTATGTTGCCCAGGCTGGCCTCTAGCTCCTGGGATCAAGTGATCCTCTTGCCTCGGCCTCCCAAAGTGCTGGGATTACAGGTGTGAGCCACCATGCCTGGCCTAAGGAGTTTTAAGTAAAATGGAATTCTTAATATTAATCTCTTGTGATTAAAGATGGGGGGAAGTGTGGTATTCTGCCACTAGAGGTCACTATTTTCACCATTTCTAGGATTGCTGCATCTACAAGTAATGATAACCCGTTATGCTACTAAAGATATCACATATTTGTAGCTTTACAGTTGCATTGAAACAGTCCTGGCCGGGCGCGGTGGCTCAAGCCTGTAATCCCAGCACTTTGGGAGGCCGAGACGGGCGGATCACGAGGTCAGGAGATCGAGACCATCCTGGCTAATATGGTGAAACCCCGTCTCTACTAAAAATACAAAAAACTAGCCGGGCGAGGTGGTGGGCGCCTGTAGTCCTAGCTACTCGGGAGGCTGAGGCAGGAGAATGGCGTAAACCCGGGAGGCGGAGCTTGCAGTGAGCTGAGATCCGGCCACTGCACTCCAGCCTGGGCGACAAAGCGAGACTCCATCTCAAAAAAAAAAGAAACAGTCCTTGGACCAGCATTTGTATGCCAGGTGCCCTGCAGTATGCTCAGACGCTCACAGGCCCACAGAATTTAGTACTATACAAATGCTATGCATAAAATGCTATGGGAGGTCAAAGGAAGGAACAAAGCTTAAAGGATACGTTAGCCTCTTTTCTTTTTGATTAATCACTTTTTACCCATGCACTCTACTATGTACTACTAAATAAAATACATGGAATTTGTTAGCTAATATTATAATAACTTGATTTTGTGAAATATTTTTATCATATCCTAAGCAGATTTCTTTACCCAGGCTGGAGTGCAGTGGTACAATCACAGCTCACTGCAACCTCAAACTCTGAGGCTCAAGTGATCCTCCCACCTCAGCCTCCCAAGTAGGCAGGACCACAGGCACATGCCATCACACATGCCTAATTTTTAAATTTTTTGTACGGATGAGGTTCCACTAAGTTGCCCAGTCTGGACTGGAACTGCTGGGCTCAAGCGATCCTCCTACCTCTGCTTCCCAAAGTGTTGGGATTACAGGCATAAGCCACCATGCCTGGCATCCTAAATTGATTCTTTAAACATCTTCTCTACTGAAGACAATCTCACACCATTGTCTGAAAACAATTTTTGTATATTTTGTTCTTCTTTTTCAAAATATAGACAATTGGTGGATTTGCATGTTTTAATTATAAAAGTGAACAAAGCCTAAAAAGAATTTATTTATTTATTTTGTAGACACAGGATCTTGCTCTGTTGCCCAGGCTGGAGTGCAGTGGTGCAATCATAGCTCACTGCAGCCTCGACTGTCTGGGTTCAAGTGATCCTGCCACCTCAGCCTCCCGAGTAGCTGGGACTACAGGCATGTGTCATCACACCTAGCTAATTTTATTTTATTTTATTTTTTTATTTTTAGTAGAGGCAGGGTCTCACTATGTTGCCCAGGCTGCTAGTCTTGAACTCCTAGCCTCAGATAATCCTCCTGCCTTGGCCTCCCAAAGTACTAAGGTTATAGGCATGAGCCATCTTGCTTGGCCTAAGCCCAAAAAAGAATTTTTAAAGGTATAACATGATAATATACTGTCAAGTGCTATGGCTAAATATTACCATGTTTTTTTGTTTTCGTTTTTGTTTTTTTGGAGATGGAGTCTTGCTCTGTCACCTAGGCTGGAGTGTAGTGGCACAATCTTGTCTTACTTCAACTTCTGCCTCCTGGGTTCAAGCAATTCTTATGCCTCAGCCTCCAGAGTAGCTGGGACTGGAGGTGCACGCCACCACACCTGGCTAACTTTTTGTACTTTAGTAGAGACGCAGTTTAATTGTGTTGCCCAGTCTGGTCTCGAACTCCTGAGCTCAGACAATCCACCCACCTCGGCCTCCCAGAGTGTTAGGATTACAGGTGTGAACCACCGCACCCACTCAGATGTTACCACGTTTTATTTGAAGTTGGAATATGTCTTAAAGTTTTACTTTTTTTTTTTTTTTTTTTTGAGGCGGAGTCTCGCTCTGTCGCCCAGGCTGGAGTGCAGTGGCGCGATCTCGGCTCACTGCAAGCTCTGCCTCCCGGGTTCTCGCCATTCTCCTGCCTCAGCCTCCCGAGTAGCTGGGACTACAGGCGCCAACACCACGCCCGGCTAATTTTTTTTTTTTGTATTTTTAGTGGAGACGGGTTTCATTGTGTTAGCCAGGATGGTCTCGATCTCCTGACCTCGTGATCCGCCCGTCTCGGCCTCCCAAAGTGCTGGGATTACAGGCTTGAGCCACCGCGCCCGGCCAAAGTTTTACTTTTAAGTTTAAAACTTTTTTTTTCCTCTTGCTGACAATGCAGTTTGTTTATTTGTTTGTTTGTTTTGAGACAGAGTCTAGCTCTCTGTCGCCCAGGCTGGAGTGCAGTGGCGCGTTCTCTCCTCACTGAAAGCTCAGCCTCCTGGGTTCACGCCATTCTCCTGCCTCAGCTTCCCGAGTAGCTGGGACTACAGGCACCTGCCACCATGCCCAGCTAATTTTTTGTATTTTTTAATAGAGACAGGGTTTCACTGTGTTAGCCAGGA
Organism: Macaca mulatta; assembly: GCF_049350105.2. Lineage (NCBI taxonomy): Eukaryota > Metazoa > Chordata > Mammalia > Primates > Cercopithecidae > Macaca > Macaca mulatta. Next base: position 130,181,816 of record NC_133416.1, read on the forward strand.
TGGTCTCGATCTCCTGACCTCGTGATCTGCCTGCCTTGGCCTCCCAAAGTGCTGGAATTACAGGCGTGTTCTTTACATAGGCTGAGAGAACAAAACATGTCTTGTTTGTACATAAGTAGGAGTAAGGAGTTTGCAAAGGGAACAATGATACTAGTTTACATTTCTGTGGGTCCTGACAGCCCTGTAGGTGAGCTCTTGTAGACTGAGTGTCTGCCTCAGGTCTTCCAGGCAGAGTCTTGATCAGAATTCAGCAGGTTCCAGGCATCTAAGGCCCTTCCCATTGTTGTTGTTTTTTTTTTTTTTTAAGATGAAGTCTCGCTCTGTCGCCCAGGCTGGAGTGCAGTGGCGCAATCTCCAGTCACTGCAAGCTCCGCCTCCTGGGTTCACGCCATTCTCCTGCCTCAGCCTCCCATGTAGCTGGGACTACAGGCACCCGCCACCGCGCCTGGCTAATTTTTGTATTTTTAGTAGATACGGGGTTTCACCGTGTTAGCCAGGATGGTCTCGATCTCCTGACCTCGTGATCCACCCGTCTCAGCCTCCCAAAGTGCTGGGATTACAGGCGTGGGCCCCGTTGTTTTATCTTAGGCTGCTTGTTCAGGCAGATAGCAGCAGAGAGTTCCTTACCTCTTTGTTTTCTGTGGCCAACTTGTGAAAATAGACCCAATCCACTCTTATCTCTCAGCTAAACCCAGCAGTGGAGAAAACTATCTGAACTAGGGAAACATTTATATTTACAGTGGCATTGCCTCTTATGCAAAAGTAGATTATTCTAAAATCAGAGATTAAGGCAACATTCAAATATATATATATATATATTTTTTTTTCTTTGACCACCTGCCCTCCCCCACCACCCCCCAACAACCCTACCAGCCAACATTCAGATATATTTAAAATTACTCTGAGGGCCAGATAAAGTAGTTGGCTTTTGTTTAGGGACCATGCTGTATGCAAAACAAGTATCTTTTTTATTTTTTTTTTAAGAGACAGTGTCTTGCTGTGTTGGCTCAGGCTGGTCTTAAACTCCTGGGCTCAAGCAGTCTTTCCACCTCAGCCTCCAAAGTAGCTGCGATTATAACAAAACAGGTTTATTTAAACATTAGGAGTACACCCTGCTTGGATGCTGTTAACATGAGAGGCGTGTGGAATTGAGACTCACTGAGTCAGATGCACTATGGATATCCCTTCCACTGTTAAAATGTCTCGGTTTTGGCCAGGCACAGTGGCTCATGCCTGTAATCCCAGCATTTTGGGAGGCCGAGGCGGGCAGATCCCATGAGGCCAGGAGTTGGAGACCAACCTGGCTAACGTGGTGAAACCCAGGAGTTCAAGATCAGCCTGGGCAACATAGCGAGACCCCATCTCTGTTTTTAAAAATATTTATCTTCTAAAATTTAAAAATAAATAATTAAAGTAATATGTATTAAGTATAGAAATTTGGAAATCACCCTCATTCTATCACCCACAAAAGGAAAGACAAATAATCCCTGAATCTACAAATCACTTCTTTTTTTTTTTTTTTTTTTTTGAGACAAAGTGCTTACTCCATCATCCAGGCTGGAGTGAAGTGGTGCAGTCTCTGCTCACTGCAACCTCCACCTCCCAGGTTCAAATGATTTTCCTGCCTCAGCCTCCCAAGTGACCGGGACCACAGGCATGCACCACCACACCTGGCTAAATTTATATTTTTAGTAGAGATGGGGTTTTGCCATGTTGGCCAGGCTAGTCTCGAACTCCTGACCTCAAGTGATCCACCCACCTCTGCCTCCCAAAGTGCTGCAATTACAGGTGCGAGCCACTTCGTTCAGCCTATTCTGCTGTTTTTAAGTTCAGGAACAACAACAAAAATGTCAGCTGAGCATTGAATTGTTGGAAATGGAGAGATTTGTGTTGATACAGCTGATGAAAAATGTTTAATAATACTTGTTCTTATATAGTAGAGAGAGAAAAGAGGAAAGATGAATTGCTTAATATTGCGAAGTCAAAGCAAGAACGCACAAATTCAGAACTGCACAATCTGAGACAGGTATGTCCCCAATCATCCTTCTCTATCACATAAGAAATGTTTGTAAACAAATAGCAAATTAGAAAAAAGTATGCCTGTCGATTTTGTTTAATTGGTGGTTTGGAACCCTAACTACATTAGTTGTATATCATGTTTATTTATTTTTATTTTATTTTATTTTTTTGAGACAGAGTCTCATACTGTCGCCCGGCCTGAGGTGCAATGGCCTGATCTTGGCTCACTGCAACCTCCGCACCCCAGGTACAAGTGATCCTCATGCCTCAGCCTCCCAAGTAGCTGGGATTACATGTGCCCACCACCAGGCCAACTAATTTTTTGTATTTTTAGTAGAGACAGGGTTTTACTATATTGACCAGGCTGGTCTTGAACTCCTGACCTCATGATCCACCCACCTCAGCCTCCCAAAGTGCTGGGATTACAGGTGTGAGCCACTGAGCCCAGCCTGTGTATCATGTTTAGTACAGCAGACAGGGTCTTGCTTGTGGTGATCAAAGGCAGGGAGCCCAGCTATCCTAGCAAATCTTAGTGCTAACAAAGGAAAATTAAAAGCAGACATATTTAGCATATTTCCCTAGTAACTATCTGATCTGTTTTAGGGTTTATGAACTGTTTCAGGGAAACTGCCAAATTGTTGGTTCAGTTTAGTTTTGTTATTACATTTCATATTGATTTATCAATATCCATGACAGATTTATGTAAAACAACAGAGTGATCTGCAGTTTCTTAATTTCAATGTGGAAAATTCTCAGGAATTAATACAGATGTATGACTCAAAGATGGAGGACTCAAAGGCCCTGGACTCCAGGTAATCTCAGCAAGATGCAATTAATATGATCTTGTATTATATTCCATCAGTCAGTATTGACTGTGCACTTACTATTGGCCAGTACTGACTACTATTCCCCATATGGTAGGAAATAAATGTGGCCGGATGCGGTGCCTCACACCTGTAATCCCAGCACTTTGGGAGGCCAAGGCAGGTGGGTCACCTGAGGTCAGGAGTTTGAGACCAGCCTGACCAACATGGTGAAATCCCATCTCTACTAAAAATACAAACATTAGCAGGCATAGTGGCTCATGCCTGTAGTCCCAGCTACTCGGGAGACTGAGGCACGAGAATCACTTAAACCCCAGAGGTGGAGGTTGCAGGGAGCCAAGATCGCGCCATCATACTCCAGCCTGGGTGACAAGAGCCAAACTCCGTCTCAAAAAATAAATAAATAGGCCTGGCGCGGTGGCTCATGCCTGTAATCCCAGCACTTTGGGAGGCTGAGGCGGGTGGATCACGAGGTCAGGAGATCAAGACCATCTTGGCTAACACGATGAAACCCCGTCTGTACTAAAAATAGAAAAAAATTAGCCGGGCGTGGTGGCACGCACCTGTAGTCCTAGCTATTTGGCAGGCTGAGGCAGGAGAATTGCTATAACCTGGGAGGCAGAGGTTGCAGCGAGCTGAGATCACGCCACTGCACTCCAGCCTCGGAGACAGAGTGAGGCTCCATCTGAAAATAAATAAATAAATAAATAAATAAATAAATAAATAAAATGTGTGTGAGCTAATAATGACTTTCATAATCCTCAGTTGTAGGAAGACCTGATCTAAGAATTTTAGGCATGATCCTGATTTAGCCACTGGATAGAAGTGAATATGTTTAACCTGATTTGCCCTTCTGTTGTGCAGAAGGCTTTGAGCTAGAGTAGACACTACAGAGATGAATCATTCGTTCATCCATCCATCCATCCACCCATCCATCCATCCATCCACCCATCCATCCATCCATCCAGCATTCAGTGTTTAGACACTAGGCTAGGACTTGGGCACATGTAGGTATATAGGACATGGCACTCGCCCAAAAGAAGTAATGCCAAGGAATGCATTGATCACTGAGTAAGAGCCCCACTCCACCGAGGGTGATCTGTGCCCTTAACTGGATTTTCCTGCTTGCGTCATTAATAGGAAATATCTTCCCTTCCCTACAACAAGCAGTGTGGGAATTAAATTGGTTTCTGTAAAATTAAAATATAAACATATAAAGTGTGGTTTAATTTAACAGGCATATAAGTGTACCACAGCTCAACTTAGTCTACTTTTCTAAGCCGAAATGTTACAAGGAGTCTTTGAAAGGGAGAGGGATTAGGGAAGCTCCCTATGACTGTTTGGAACCATGGAGGCCGGACTGGGTTGCAGCAGCGACTTTTCCTGGGAGAATGGAGTTGAGAGCAGCAGGGCTTAGTAGTTGCAGCACTGCCGCGATCACCCTAGGCGTGTGGCGTGTGCCGTGTGCCGTGTGTCTGGGGCCGCCCTGCTTTCTGCTGTACTTGCTGCACTTTCCTTTGGGGCTCTCTGCGGGGGGTTGTGGCCTGTGGCTCTGAGTCCTAGCTGCTGCCACTGCCACCAGACTACCTCAGAGTTCTCTTGCAGGCAGAAGCCTCTAACATACTGGCTCTTTCTCCTTTTTCCTTTTTTTGAGATGGGGTCTTGCTCTGTTGCCCAAGCTGGCATGCAGTGGTACAACCTTAGCTTACTGCAACTTCCACCTCCTGGGTTCAAGCGATCCTCTCACCGCAGCCTTCCAAGTGAGTAGCTGGGCCCACAGGGGTGCGCCACCATGCCCGGCTACTTATTTTTTTTCGTATTTTTTGTAGATATGGGGTTTCGTTGTGTTGCCAAGGCTATCTTTCTCCTTTTTGACCTTCATTGCCTCTGGGAGGTACTAGATGAGTTGAGGTTATTCCTTAAAAGCTTAAAATGGGCTGGGCACCATGGCTTACACCTATAATCGCAGTGCCTTTGGAAGCTAAGGCAGAAGGATTGCTTGAGGCCAGGAGTTCAAGAGCAGCCTAGGCAACATAGCAAGACCCTGTCTCTACCAAAAAAAAAATTTTTTTTTTTTTTTTTTGAGATTCGCTCTTGTCACCCAGGCTGAAGGATTGCTTGACCCTGCAACATAGCAAGGATTGCTTGACCCTTGCAACATAGCAAGACCCTGTCTCTACCAAAAAAAAAATTTTTTTTTTTAGTTTCGCTCTTGTCACCCAGGCTGGAGTGCAATAGCACTATCTTGGCTCACCACAACCTCCGCCTCCCAGGTTCAAGCAATTCTCTTGCCTCAGCCTCCCAAGTAGCTGGGAATACAGGCATGTTCCACCACGCCCGGCTAATTTTTGTATATTTAGTAGAGACAGGGTTTCTCCATGTGGGTCAGGCTGGTCTCAAACTCCTGACCTCAGGTGATCCACCCACCTCAACCTCCCAAAGTGCTGGGATTACAGGCATGAGCCACTACGCCCAGCCTCAAAAAAAAATTTTTTAAGCATAAAATAGTTTATGGCATTATGGAAAGAGAGAATTGTATTTCCTAGGTATCAGAATGATACAGATTAGAATACCTGAATACAAGTGACATGAAAAATTTTAAAGGAAGATTTATTAAAAGGTTTTGTCACATTTCTGTAGGATTCTTTTTGCTCATGTAGACAGCGCAATAAGAGGTGAGGATGGAAAAGGGAATGTGGGCTTGGTGGTCAGAAAGGCTTCCTGGAGAAGGTTGGGCTAGAATTGGGCTCTGAGGTTCAGACAAATGAGTCTCATTGGGACTTAGCTCTACTGAGTTTTGGGTGAAATGTTTAGAATGATAGTATCAAGTATATCTTATAACCTCAATTTTTCTTATAATGCCACCATAGCAGAGACATGTGTTTATCAGACCTTGAAAATAACCACCCAAAAGTCGATATTAAGAGGGAAAAAAATCAGAAGTCACTGTTTAAGGACCAGAAATTTGAAGCCATGTTGGTTCAGCAAAATAGGTCAGACAAGAGCTCTTGTGATGAATGCAAAGAGAAGAAACGACAGATCAATACTGCGTTTGGGGAGAAAAGTGTAATTACGCTGTCATCCATATTTACCAAAGACTTAGTAGAGAAACACAAGTCTTGGTCACTGGGAGGAAAAACCCAGATTGAACCTGAAAACAAAATTACATTGTGCAAGATCCATGCAAAATCACTAAAATGTCATGGCACTGGGGTTCAGAACGAAGAAAAACAACCCTCAGAAACGCCCGCTTTATCTGATGAGAAGCAGTGGCACGATGTCAGTGTTTACCTGGGCCTGACCAACTGCCCAAGTTCAAAACAGCCAGAAAAGCTGGATGTAGAGTGTCAAGATCAGATGGAAAGGTCCGAAATCTCATGCTGCCAGAAGAATGAAGCCTGTCTGGGCGAAAGTGGCATGTGTGACTCCAAGTGCTGCCACCCGAGTAACTTCATAATTGAAGCCCCAGGCCACATGTCTGATGTGGAGTGGATGAGTATTTTCAAGCCTTCCAAAATGCAGAGAATTGTCCGCCTCAAATCTGGGTGCACGTGTTCAGAAAGCTTCCGTGGGACACAACGTGACTTCCCGGCAAGGTGAGTAACATTCACGTCTGTAAACACCCGTGGAGCACACATGCCAATATTTAGAAATACAACGGGTGAGAGAAGCCACGCCATACCTACTGTTAATCCAGAAGCCGTGTTTGCTAACAGAGATCTTCCTTAGGACCAATGGTTCCCTCTTTTCGTCACAGCATGGACTGTTGAGTCTTTAATTATAGAGGCTCTGTTAGATTCCAGGGACGCGTTTATACCAAGGACGGCTTCTGAGGCAAAGGTTTTGTTTAAAAACAAAAGCAGTTGTTATGACTTGGGCAAGTATGTTTTATTAAAAAGCAAACGGGTGGATCGCTGCACAGAGTGGAATGCCACCCTAGAGCATTCCTTGCCCCAGAAGCCATTCTGAATTGACACGCTGACCATTTCTGGTCCAGATGGCATATAACCTAGACACCACATAAAAATTTCTCTTGATGCATTGTGGTGGCTTATGCCTGTAATTCTAGCACGTTGGGAGGCCAAGGCAGGAGGGTCACATGAAGCCAGGAGTTTGAGACCAGCATGGGCAATATAGCGAGACCCTATCTCTACGCTTTTTTTTTTGGAGATGGAGTCTAGCTTTGTCGCCCAGGCTGGAATGCAGTGGCGCAATCTTGGCTCACTGAGACCTCTGCCTCCTGAGTTCAAGCCATTCTCCTGCCCCAGCCTCCCAAGTAGCTGGGATTAAAGGCACACACCACCATGCCCAGCTAATTTTTGTATTTTTAGTAAAGATGGGGTCTCACCATATTGGCCAGGCTGGTCTCAAACTCCTGACTTCAAGTGATCCACCCACCTTGGCCTCCCAAATTGCTGTAATTACAGGCGTGAGCCACCACGCTTGGCCTCTACACATTTTTAAAGAATTGTTTTTAAGTTAGCTGGGCATGGTGGTGTACACCTGTAGTCCCAGGATTGGGAGGCTGAGGCAGGAGGATCACTTGAGTCCAGGAATTTGAGACTAGCCTGGGTGACATAGTGAGGCTCCATTTCTACAAGAAAAAAAATTTTAATTTGCTGGGCATGGATGGCAAACACCTGTGGGAGGATCACTTGAACTCAGGAGTTTGACACGGCAGTGAGCTATGGTTGTGCCACTGCACTCCAGCTTGGGCAACAAAGTGAGACTATTCAAAAAAAAAAAATGTATCATCGCTCTTTTTTAAAAAATTGAGATGAGGTGATACTATCTTGCCCAGGCTGGTCTCGAACTTCTGGGCTTAAGCAATCTTTTCACCTGTGGGGATGACAGGTGTGAGCCACCACACCCGGCATCTCTCAGCTCTTATCCAGGGTCACTTAGTGTATTTACATATCCAGCCATGCCTGCCTTTGCGTTCATTCAGTTCGTATCTGTTTGAGACTTTACATCGCCCAAACTTTCTCAATTTTTCAAAATCGTTCAGGAAGGAGGATACTTGTATTGAACAAGCTGGTAAGTTATTGGCTTTTTTAAGAGAAGAAAATGGATTAGTTGTTAGCATATGCTGCCTTATTCAGGCTTGTCTTATTGTTAAAATAGCTAAATCTTGTGTGTGAGTGGTGTCATAATAATGTCTGCTATTTTTAAATAAAGCATAGCTCTTTAATCTTAAATTACAGAAAGGATGAAGTTTCCATATTGAGAGGCGTATTTTTTTTTTTTTTTTTGAGACGGAGTCTCGCTGTGTCGCCCAGGCTAGAGTGCAGTGGCGGGATCTCAGCTCACTGCAAGCTCCGCCTCCCGGGTTTACGCCATTCTCCTGCCTCAGCCTCCCGAGTAGCTGGGACTACAGGCGCCCGCCACCTCGCCCGGCTAAGTTTTTGTATTTTTTAGTAGAGACGGGGTTTCACCGTGTCAGCCAGGATGGTCTCGATCTCCTGACCTCGTGATCCGCCCGTCTCGGCCTCCCAAAGTGCTGGGATTACAGGCTTGAGCCACCGCGCCCGGCCTTTTTTTTTTTTTTTTTTTTTTTTTTTTTTTTGAGATGGAGTCTCGCTCTGCCACCCAGGCTGGAGTGCAGTGGCGCAATCTCGGCTCGCTGCAAGCTCCGCCTCCCGGGTTCACGCCATTCTCCTGCCTCAGCCTCCCGTGTAGCTGGGACTACAGGCGCCCGCCACCACGCCTGGCTAATTTTTTTGTATTTTTAGTAGAGACGAGGTTTCACCATGTTAACCAGGATGGTCTCGATCTTCTGACCTCGTGATCCGCCTGCCTTGGCCTCCCAAAGTGCTGGGATTACAGGCGTGAGCCACCGCGCCCGGCCGAGAGGCGTATTTTAATCATTACATCGGCTTTTATAGGATTGTATGATTAAAATTTATTTCTAGTGCTTAATTATTTGGAGTGTCCTTTGGCTCTTTAATTTTATTTTGTTTATTTATTTCCTCTGGCCCTTTTAGAAACTTGAATTGTTTAAAGGTCATACAGATAGTCATTCTGCCAGTTGCGAATTATTTTAAAAAGTCGGTCGTCACGCTAAATGTCATCTATTCATATTTGGTCTTTAAAGATCTTTGGATAATTGCAAGTATCATGGCACAACTGCCTATTTTTCACTACTGAACAAGGACACCCATATATTAAGGGACAAGCTTATGTCAGATAGTTTTAAGAGCATAGAGGATTAAATTTAATGTACGAAATAAGTGCAAATTTACATTCAGAGTTTCTTTCAAGGCCCTTTTGACCTCACCGACTTAAAATGATTGAAGTGATTGGCCTGTTCTGCCAGCAGAGACGGATGCCAAGATATCACATGACAAATATGTGATTAAGTAGAAAGATAATTATGTTTTTCTATTTTTCCATAGATTATAAGAACTTGCTTACCTACTTGATTATCTAACTAAAATGTTTACATTTGTGCCAGCATTCCATTTGACAAACAGGTTTACCCATGCAGGGAAAAACCGGGGGCAGCCTGTTCTCACTTTGTTTTAGGTTACAGGGGAGGAAGCAGTTCTAGTGCCTCTGGTCTGTTCCAGAACAGCTTTTCTGTCAAAATCAGGCGGATCACCTGAGGTCAGGAGTTCGAGACCAGTCTGGCCAACATGGTGAAACCCTATCTCTACTAAAAATGCAAAAATGAGCCGGACATGGTGGCACACGCCTGTAGTCCCAGCTACTCGGGAGGCTGAGGCACAAGAATCGCTTGAACCCAGGAGACGGAGGTTGCAATGACTCAAGATTATGCCACTGCACTCCAGCCTGGGCAATAGAATGGGACTCAGTCTCAAAAAAAAAAAGTTATTGGCCAGGTGAGGTGGCTCATGCCTGCAATCCCAACACTTTGGGAGGCCAAAGCAAGGAGGATCTCTTGAGTTCAGAAGTTCAAGGCCATAGTGGGCAACATAGTGAAACCCCATCTCTAATGATAACAAAAATAAATAAATAAACAAAGCCATTAACAAAAATCAATCTCAAAAACTGAAAACCTAAAATTTTCACAAGTATAACCTTATTCCGTGTTTTTTTTTTCTTTTTTTTTTTTTCTTTTTAGAGATAGGGTCTCGCTGTCACCCAGGCTGGAGTGCAGTGTTATAGTGATAGCTCACTGCAGCCTCTAACTCCTGGGCTCAAGTGATCCCACCTCAGCCTCCCAAGTAGCTGGGACTACAGGCAGGAATTACTGCACTTGGCTCTTTTTTTTTTTTTTTTGAGATGAAGTTTTGCTCTTGTCCCCTAGGCTGGAGTGCAATGGCACGATGTTGGCTCACTGCAACCTCTGCCTCCTGGGTTCAAGCGATTCTCCTGCCTCAGCCTCTCGAGTAGCTGAGATTACAGGCATGCGCCACCATGCCCGGCTGATTTTTGTATTTTTTTAGTAGAGGCGCAGTTTTACCATGTTGGCCAGGCTGGTCTCAAACTCCTGACCTCAGGTGATCCGCCCTTCTCAGCCTCCCAAAGTATGGGGATTACAGGTATGAGTCACTGCACCCAGCCGGCTTTTTTTTTTTTTTTTTTTTTTTAAGAATCAGTCTATTGGCCGGGCGCGGTGGCTCAAGCCTGTAATCCCAGCACTTTGGGAGGCCGAGACGGGTGGATCACGAGGTCAGGAGATCGAGACCATCCTGGCTAACACAGTGAAACCCTGTCTCCACTAAAAAATACAAAAAACTAGCCGGGCGAGGTGGCGGGCGCCTGTAGTCCCAGCTACTCGGGAGGCTGAGGCGGGAGAATGGCGTGAACCTGGGAGGCGGAGCTTGCAGTGAGCTGAGATCCGGCCACTGCACTCCAGCCTGGGCGACAGAGCGAGACTCCGACTCAAAAAAAAAAAAAAAAAAAAAAAAAAAAAGTATCAGTCTATTTGGCCAGGTGCGGTGGCTCACGGCTGTAATCCCAGCACTTTGGGAGGCCAAGGCGGGTGGATCACGAGGTCAGGAGATTGAGACCATCCTGGCTAACACGGTGAAACCCCGTCTCTACTAAAAATACCAAAAAAATTAGCCGGGCGTAGTGGCGGGCGCCTGTAGTGCCAGCTACATGGGAAGCTGAGGCTGGAGAATGGCATGAACCTGGGAGGCGGAGCTTGCAGTGAGCCAAGATCCCGCCACTGCACTCCAACCTGGGTGACAGAGCCAGACTCTGTCTCAAAAAAAAAAAAAAAAAAGAATTAGTCTATTTTAATTTTTTCCCCCCTTTTAGATGATCCTATCTCTAGAACGTTCAGTTCATTGTATTTTTAGGGGGACATTCTTTATTCTATAGTTACCTTTATCTAACAATTTTGTTTTAATTCTTTTTTTTTTTTTTTTTTTTTTGAGACAGAGTCTCGCTTCATTGCCAGGCTGGAGTGCAGTGGTGCAATCTCGGCTCTCTGCAACCTCCGCCTCCTGGGTTCAAGCAATTCTCATGCCTCAGCCTCCTGAGTAACTGGCATTACAGGCACGTGCCACCACACCCAGTTAATTTTTTATTTTTGAGGCAGTCTCGCTCTGTCGCCTAGGCTGGAGTGCAGTGGCATGATCTTGGCTCACTGCACACTCTGCTTCCCGGGTTCACGCCATTCTCCTTCCAAGTAGCTTCAGCCTTCTGAATAGCTGGGACTAAGGTGCCTGCCACCATGCCCTCCTAATTTTTTGTATTTTTAGTAGAGACGGGGTTTCACCGTGTTAGGATGGTCTCGATCTCCTGACCTCGTGATCCGCCCACCTCGGCCTCCCAAAGTGCTGGGATTACAGGCATGAGCCACTGCGCCCGGCCACACCCAGCTAATGTTTATATTTTTAGTAGAGATGGGGTTTCACCATGTTGGCCAGGATGGTCCTGATCTCCTGACCTATGATCCACCCGGCTCAGCCTCCCAAAGTACTGGGATTATAGGCGTGAGCTACTGTGCCCGGCCTTGTTTTCATTCTTATTTGCAAAAGGTGTGCATTAACTTATAATATTCTATTCCAATCTATAATGTTCTACTCAAACTTGCGCTGCTTCAATAACAAAAACACTTGTTTGTCCGTTTTTTTTTTTTTTTTTTTTTTTTTTTTTGAGACGGAGTCTCGCTCTGTCACCCAGGCTGGAGTGCAGTGGCCGGATCTCAGCTCACTGCAAGCTCCGCCTCCCGGGTTCACGCCATTCTCCTGCCTCAGCCTCCCGAGTAGCTGGGACCACAGGCGCCGCCACCTCGCCCGGCTAATTTTTTGTGTTTTTAGTAGAGACGGGGTTTCGCCGTGTTAGCCAGGATGGTCTCGATCTCCTGACCTCGTGATCCGCCCGTCTCGGCCTCCCAAAGTGCTGGGATTACAGGCTTGAGCCACCGCGCCCGGCCTTGTTTGTCCTTTTAAGATACTTTTAAAAGTATAAGAGTGATCTATGTATGATATTGTTTTAAGATATCTGTTTTTGTTGGGTTTTCTTATTCATAGTGAGCTAATTGCCATCCAAGATTCCCACTCTTTGGGCTCTTCAAAATCTGCCTTGAGAGAGGATGAGACAGAGTCCTCTTCCGATAAAAAGAACTCGCCTAAGAGTTTGTTAATCTGCAAAGATGCACCAGCATTCAATGAAAAGGTTTGTATTTTGCTTAGAATTTCGCAGCTTACTCAAGTCAGACCTCTCACCAAAGGCTTTTAATGCTCCTCTAGCAACCACTGTTAGTGTGCTTATTTTGGCTATTCCTCCGTTTTGTTTTGTTTTTTTTAATTCTAGGATTTTAAGATGCTTTTAAGGCAATCCTGTTATTTATTTTATTATTTTGTGTTTGTTTTGTTCTGTTTCTTTGAGACGGGGTACTCAGTCACCCAGGCTGTAGTGCAGTGGTACAATCATGGCTCCCTGCAGCCTCAATCTCCTGGGCTCAAGCAATCCTCCTGCCTCAGCCTCCCCAGTAGCTGCAACTAGAGGCACATGCCACCACTCCCAGCTAATTTTCTTATTTTTTGTAGAGACAGGGTCTCAATTTGTTGCCCAGTCTGGTCTTGAACACTTGGGCTCAGTGATCTTCTTGCCTTGGCCTCCCAAAGTGCTGGGATTATACATGTGAACCGCCGTGCCGGGACTACTTTTTTTTCTTCCAAGAAAGATTGTTTGTTTGTTTGTTTACTTATTGGCAACTTGATACATGTGGGTTGTAAAGAAAAAAAAAAAAAAAAAAAGGAAGAAAAGAAAAACAAACCACAAGAACAATACAGAAATGTACACCCAGAAGATATCACCCAATACCTGGTCTCAGCTGCCCCTTCCGCCAAATACACAACCCCTGGCAGTGTCTAGAGAGACCCCAGGTGACACGTTGGTGGGCTTGCTTACAGATTTCTCTGTCTGCAGAGACATGCATACAGACTAATGTGTGGTAAATGGGATTTCATTACATAAGAAAATGTCTGGCCAGGTACCGTGTCTCATGCCTGTAATCCCAACACTCTGGGGGACCAAGGTGGGAGGATCACTTAAGCCCAGGATCAGCATGGGCAACATAGCAAGACCCTGCCTCTATTTTTTATTTCAATAAAATTTTAAAAACATAAAAAAGGAAAACATCGCCAGGTGCAGTGGCTCATGCCTGTAATCCCAACACTTTGGGAGGCCGAGGTGGGCAGATCACCTGAGGTCAGGAGTTTGAGACCAGCCTGACCAACATGGTGAAACTCCATCTCTACTAAAATACAAAAATTAGCCGGGCATAGTGGAGGGCACCTGTAATCTCAGTTACTTGGGAGGCTGAGGTGGGAGAATGGCTTGAAACCAGGAGGTGGAGGTTGCAGTGAGCCGAGGTTGCGCCATTGCATTCCAGCCTGGCAACAGAGCGAGATTCTGTCTCAAAAAAAAAAAAACAAAAAAACAAAAACAAAAAAAAGGAAAACATCTAACATCTATGATTTACCAGGATACCAGGGTGGCAAATTGAAATCTTCATCCCACTAATGGGATTACAGGCATGAGGTGCTGCACTGGCCGGACATTGTCTTATATAATGAAATCCCATTTACCACACATTAGTCTGTATGTGACAGACTAATAGTGACACATTCATTACACCCAAACCCCTTTGGAATTCTTCCTCTGCCCTGTGCATCCCTCCCTATTCCCAGACAACCACTGGTCTCTTTTCTGTAACACAGATTAGTTTGCATTTTCTAGAATTTTATATTAATGCGTTCAAACTTTTGTGTCCCTCTTGTTTCTTTCACTCAGTGTAATTATCTTGAGATTAATCTATGTGACTGTGTGTATAAATAATTCCTTTTTGTTGCTGAGAAGTATCCTATTGTGTGGATATATTAGGTTGGTGCAAAAGTAAATATGGTCTTTGTCATTAAAAGCAATGGCAGGCCATTAAAAGTAATCCCAACACTTTGGGAGACTGAGGCAGGCGGATCACTTGAGGTCAGACGTTCCAGACCAGCCTGGCCAGCACAGTGAAACCCCCTGTCTACTAAAACCACAAAAATTAGCTTGGTGTGGTGGCGTGTGCCTGTAATCCCAGCTACTTGGGAGGCTGAGGCAGGAGAATTACTTAAACTCAGGAGGCGAGGGTTGCAGTGAGTCAAGATCATGCTACTGGACTCCAGCCTGGGTGACAGAGCGAGACTCAATCTCAAAAAAAAAAAGAAAAAAAAGAGTAATGGTAAAAACCACAAATACTTTTTTTTTTTTTTTTTTTTTTGAGACGGAGTCTTGCTCTGTCACCCAGGCTGGAGTGCAGTGACGCGATCTCGGCTCACTGCAAGCTCTGCCGCCTCCCGGGTTCACGCCATTCTCCTGCCTCAGCCTCCCAAGAAGCTGGGACTACAGGCGCCTGCTGCCACGCCCGGCTAGTTTTTTTGTATTTTTAGTAGAGATGGGGTTTTACTGTGTTCGCCAGGATGGTCTCGATCTCCTGACCTCGTGATCCACCTTGGCCTCCCAAAGTGCTGGGATTACAGGCGTGAGCCACCGCGCCCGGCCCGCAATTACTTCTGCACCAACCTATTACCACAGTGATTTAGCCATTCACTTGTGAATGGACATTTGGGTTGTTTCTGGTGTGCTGGGTAATACAAATAAAGCTGCTTGCATATTTATGTGTAAATAAGTCTTGGTATAGATACTTTTTTTTTCATTTATCTAGGAATGGAATGCTAGCTAGGTCATACGGTAGGTGTATATTTAACCTTTTCTTTCTTTTTTTTAGAGACAGGGTCTCGCTCTGTCACCCAAGCTGGAATGCAGTGGCGCAATCATGGCTTCCTGCGGTCTCAAACTCCTGGACTCAAGTAATCCTCCCACCGCAGCCTCCCAAGTAGCTGGGATTATAGGCATGAACCATTACGCCCAGCTCATTTTTAAATTTTTTGTGGAGACGGGGTCCTGTTATGTTGCCCAGGGTGGTCTCAATCTCCTGACCTCAAGCAATCCTCCTGCCTCAAGCAATCCTCCTGCCTCCCAAAGTGCTGGGGTATATTTAACATTTTAAGAAACTGCCGGCCGGGCGCGGTGGCTCAAGCCTGTAATCCCAGCACTTTGGGAGGCCGAGACGGGCGGATCACGAGGTCAGGAGATCGAGACCATCCTGGCTAACACGGTGAAACCCCGTCTCTACTAAGAAATACAAAAAATAGCCGGGCGAGGTGGCAGCGCCTGTAGTCCCAGCTACTCGGGAGGCTGAGGCCGGAGAATGGCGTGAACCCGGGAAGCGGAGCTTGCAGTGAGCTGAGATCCGGCCACTGCACTCCAGCCTGGGCTACAGAGCGAGACTCCGTCTCAAAAAAAAAAAAAAAAAAGAAACTGCCGGATGTTTTCCAAAGTACCAGTTACATTCCCATCAGTGTATGACGGTCCCAGCTGCTCCAGATTCCAGTCAATACTTGCTATGATCCATTTTTAAATTCCAGACATTCTAATAGGTATGAAGTGGTATCTCAATGTAGTTTTAAGTCGCATTCCCCTAATGACTAACAATGTTGTGCATCTTTTCACACACTAAACCACCATATATTTATAGCTTTGTTTTCAACTGATAGAGAAGTTCTAACCAGTTATTCAATCCCAAAGAGACACTATTCTTTATGTCTGTGTAGAATATCCCTTCTTTAATTACTTCTCGAGATTTATTTCCTCTCTGCACCATGCTAATAAAACACTTATCAGGCCAGGCGTGGTGGCTCATGCCTGTAATCCCAGCACCTTGGGAGGCTGAGGCGGGTGGATCACCTGAGGTCGGGAGTTGAAGACCAGCCTGGCCAACATGGTGAAACCCCGTCTCTACTAAAAATACAAAAATTAGCCAGGTGTTATAGCTCATGCCTGTGGTCCCAGCCACTCAAGAGGTTGATGTGGAAGAATTGCTTGAGCCCGGGAGGCGGAGGCTGCAGCAAGCTGAGATTGTGCCATTGCACTTCAGCCTGGGCGACAGAGCCAGACCCTGTTTTAAAAAATAATAATAGGCCGGGCGTGGTGGCTCATGCCTGTAATCCCAGCACTTTGGGAGGCCGAGGTGGGTGGATCACCTGAGGTCAGAAGTTCAAGACCAGCCTGGTCAACACGGTGAAACCCCGTCTTTTTTTTTATTTTATTTATTTATTATTATTTTTTTTTATTATTTTTTTTTTACTTTTTTTTTTTTTTGAGACGGAGTCTCGCTCTGTCACCCAGGCTGCAGTGCAGTGGCGCGATCTCGGCTCACTGCAAGCTCCACCTCCCGGGTTCACGCCATTCTCCTGCCTCAGCCTCCCGAGTAGCTGGGACTACAGGCGCCCACAACCGCGCCCGGCTAATTTTTTTTTGTATTTTTAGTAGAGACGGGGTTTCACCGTGGTCTCGATCTCCTGACCTTGTGATCCGCCCGCCTCGGCCTCCCAAAGTGCTGGGATTACAGGCGTGAGCCACCGCGCCCGGCGAAACCCCGTCTTTACTAAATATACAAAAATTAGCCAGGCATGGTGGCAGGTGCCTGTAAACTCAGCTACTCAGGAGACTGAGGCAGGAGAATCGCTTGAACCCGGGAGGCAGAGGTTGCAGTGAGCCGAGATCACACCATTGCGCTTCAGCCTAGGCAACAAGAGCAAAACATCGTTCCAATAATAATAATAATCATAATAAATTTGTTGAGTTAATGTTTATTTCTCCTGTTCATCATTTGGAATCACATGGTAAACACATTTTGAATTCTCTTTTTAAAAAGGAGAGAAAAGGCCGGGCGTGGTGGCTCAAGCCTGTAATCCCAGCACTTTGGGAGGCCGAGACGGGCAGATCACGAGGTCAGGAGATCGAGACCAACCTGGCTAACATGGTGAAACCCCGTCTCTACTAAGAAATACAAAAAATAGCCGGGCGAGGTGGCAGCGCCTGTAGTCCCAAGTACTCGGGAGGCTGAGGCCGGAGAATGGCGTAAACCCGGGAGGTGGAGCTTGCAGTGAGCTGAGATCCAGCCACTGCACTCCAGCCTGGGTGACAGAGCGAGACTCCGTCTCAAAAAAAAAAAAAAAAAAAAAAAGAGAAAAAAAAAATTTTTTTCTTTTTGAGGCAGAGTCTCACTCTTGTCACCAAGACTGGAGTGCAGTGGCGTGATCTTGGCTCACTGCAACCTCCGCCTCCTGGATTCAAGCAATTCTCCACCTCAGACTCCCAAATAGCTGGGATTACAGGTGTGTGCCATCACACCCAGCTAATTTTTCTGTATTTTTAGTAGAGACAGAGTTTCACCATGTTGGCCAGGCTAGTCTTGAACTCCTAACCTCACATGATCCACCTGCCTCAGCCTCCCAAAGCATTAGGATTACAGATGTGAGCCACCGCACCTGGCCATAGCCAGAGGGGATTTCACCATGTTGACCAGGCTGGTCTTGAACTTCCGACCTCAGGTGATCCACCCGCCTCAGCCTCCCAAGGTGCTGGGATTACAGGCATGAGCCACCACGCCTGGCCTGATAAGTGTTTTATTAGCATAGTGCAGAGAGGAGGTAAATCTCGAGAAGTAATTAAAGAAGAGATATTCTACACAGACATAAAGAATAGTGTCTCTTTGGGATTGAATAACTGGTTAGAACTTCTCTATCAGTTGAAAACAAAGCTATAAATATATGGTGGTTTAGTGTGTGAAAAGATGCACAACATTGTTAGTCATTAGGGGAATGCGACTTAAAACTACATTGAGATACCACTTCATACCTATTAGAATGTCTGGAATTTAAAAATGGATCATAGCAAGTATTGACTGGAATCTGGAGCAGCTGGGACCGTCATACACTGATGGTGGGAATGTCACTGGTACTTTGGAAAACATCTGGCAGTTTCTTAAAATGTTAAATATACCCCAGCACTTTGGGAGGCTGAGGCAGGAGGATTGCTTGAGGTCAGGAGTTTGAGACCACCCTGGGCAATATAACAAAACCCCGTCTCCACAAAAAATTTAAAAATGAGCTGGGTGTAATGGTTCATGCCTACGGTCCCAGCTACTTGGGAGGCTGCGGTGGGAGGATTACTTGAGTCCAGGAGTTTGAGACCGCAGGAAGCCATGATTGCGCCACTGCATTCCAGCTTGGGTGACAGAGCGAGACCCTGTCTCTAAAAAAAGAAAAAAAAAAGGTTAAATATACACCTACCGTATGACCTAGCTAGCATTCCATTCCTAGATAAACGGAAAAAAAATGTGTCTATACAGCCGGGCGCAGTGACTCACGCCTGTAATCCCAACACTTTGGGAAGCCAAGGCGGGTGGATCATGATGTCAGCAGTTCAAGACCAGCCTGACCAACATGGTGAAACCCCCATCTCTACTAAAAATACAAAAAAAAAAAAATTAGCTGGGCATGGTGGCGGTTACCTATAATCCCAGTGACTTGGGAGGCTGAGGCAGGAGAATCGCCTGAAACCGGAAGGCGGAGGTTGTAGTGAACTGAGATTGTACCACTGCACTCTAGCCTGGTCAATAAGAGCAAAACTCCATCTCAGAAAAAATAAAATAAAATAAAATGTGTCTATACAAAGACTTACTATACATGAATATGCAAGCAGCTTTATTTGTATTACCCAGCACACCAGAAACAACCCAAATGTCCATTCACAAGTGAATGGCTAAATCACTGTGGTAATAGGTTAGTGCAAAAGTAATTGCGGTTTTTGCCATTCCTTTTTTTTTTTTTTTTTGAGATTGAACCTTGCTCTCTCGCCCAGGCTGGAGTCCAGTAGCATGATCTTGGCTCTCTACAACCCCCGCCTCCCAGGTTTAAGCAATTCTCCTGCCTCAGCCTCCCGCGTAGCTGGGATTACAGGCACACGCCACCACACCAGGCTAATTTTTGTATTTTTAGTAGACGGGGATTGCACCATGCTGGCCAGGCTGGTCTGGAATGCCTGACCTCAAGTGATCCGCCTGCCTCAGTCTCCCAAAGTGTTGGGATTACTTTTAATGGCCTGCCATTGCTTTTAATGACAAAGACGATACTTACTTTTGCACCAACCTAATATATCCACACAATAGGATACCTCTCAGCAACAAAAAGGAATTATTTATACACACAGTCACATAGGTTATTCTCAAGATAATTACACTGAGTGAAAGAAACAAGAGGGACACAAAAGTTTGAACGCATTAATATAAAATTCTAGAATATGCAAATTAATCTGTGTTACAGAAAAGAGACAGTGGTTGTCTGGGAATAGGGAGGGAGGCACAGGGCAGAGGAATTCCAAAGGGGTTTGGGTGTAATGAATGTGTCACTATTCTTTGTGGTCATGGTTTCAGGGATGTATACATGTGTCAAAACTCATCAGAGTGTACATTTTAGTTGTATAGTTAGTTGTATGTCAGTTATACCTCAGTAAAATGGTTCAGTTTTTTTTTTTTTTTTTTTTTTGAGACGGAGTCTGGCTCTGTCGCCCAGGCTGGAGTGCTGTGGCCGGATCTCAGCTCACTGCAAGCTCTGCCTCCCGGGTTCCCGCCATTCTCCTGCCTCAGCCTCCCGAGTAGCTGGCACTACAGGCACCCGCCACCTCGCCCGGCTAGTTTTTTGTATTTTTTTTAGTAGAGACGGGGTTTCACCGTGTTAGCCAGGATGGTCTCGATCTCCTGACCTTGTGATCCGCCCGTCTCGGCCTCCCAAAGTGCTGGGATTACAGGCTTGAGCCACCGCGCCCAGCCTTTTTTTTTTTTGAGACAGAGTCTGGCTCTGTCGTCTGGGTTGGAGTGCAGTGGTGCAGTCTCGGCTCACTGCAAGCTCCGCCTCCCGGGTTCACGCCATTCTCCTGCCTCAGCCTCCCCTAGTGGCTGGAACTACTACAGACGCCCGCCCCCACGCCCAGCTAATTTTTTTTGTATTTTTAGTAGAGACGGGATTTCACCGCGTTAGCCACAATGGTCTCCATCTCCTGACCTCATGATCTGCCTGCCTCAGCCTTCCAAAGTGCTGGGATAACAGGCGTGAGCCACCGTGCCCAGCCAAAGCTGTTGAATTTTTTAAGTTATAACTATGAGGGAAAATATTAGCTATTACCTTTTTTAGCTCTTGGAGACTCTTTTCCAATGTTTGTATCAGTTTTTCTGAGGCAGTACTTAACATTGCAGGCCTACATTCCATATGTACACACAGATAAATTCAGCAGATGTTCGTTAAACATCTACATGTCAGGTCAGTAGTGATCATTGATGATAGAAATTAGAAATTAAGTTTTCTTTAAAAAAAAAAAAAAATCAGGTGGTGGCTCAAGCCTGTACTCCCAGCACTTTTGGAGGTCAAGGCAGGGGGATCACCTAAGGTTGGGAGATTGAGACCATCCTGGCCAGCATGGTGAAACCCCGTCTCTACTAAAACACAAAAAATTAGCTGGGCATGGTGGCGCATGCCTGTATCCCAGCTACTCGGGAGGCTGAGGCAGGGGAATCGCTTGAACCTGGGAGGAGTTTGCAGCGAGCCAAGATCACACCACTGCACTCCAGCCTGGCGACAGAACAAGGCTCCATCTCAAGAAATTAAAAAAAAAAAAAAAAAAAAAATTCAGGGCCAGGTGCGGTGGCTCACGCCTATAATCCCAGTACTTTGGGAGGCCGAGGCGGGCAGATCATGAGGTCAGGAGATTGAGACAATCCTGGCCAACATGGTGAAATCCCATCTCTACTAAAAATACGAAAATCAGCTTGGCGTGTGGCGCGCACCTGTAGTCCCGGCTACTCGGGAGGCTGAAAGGCAGGAGAATCGCTTGAACCCGGGAGGTGGAGGTTGCAGCGAGCCGAGATCGCGCCACTGCAATCCAACCTGGCGACAGAGTGAGACTCCATCTCAAAAGAAAAAAAAAAAAAAATCAGTCTAGGCCCCTTCGAGAGCAGTTGGCAATGACTCATTTTTGTGCTAAACTTCAGATCCCAAAGTTGAAATTTAATAGGAATAAATGAAGGCACATACCCACATATTTTTCAAGGCTTATAAGCCTTTAATGTTGTCTTATTTTGCAAGTATTTTGACATGCTAAATACAGCCTTGACAAGTTGGTTGAGGAGAGTTAACTAATGTCTAGGATTCTTTTATCACATGGGTGTTACTTCATTAGCTGTAGCAAGTTCTGTTTAAGTCAAATTATTTAACTGAGTAGGTTCTAAGAAATAAAAGGGGTTGGGTGCAGTGGCTCATGCCTGTAATCCTAGCACTTTGGGAGTTCAAGGCAGGTGCATCACCGGAGGTCGGAAGTTCAAGACCAGCCTGGCCAACATGGTGAAACCCCATCTCTACTAAACATACAAAATTAGCTGGGCGTGGTGGCGGGCACCTGTAGCCCCATCTACGTGGGAGGCTGAGGCAGGAGAATCACTTGAACCCAAGAGGTGGAGGTTGCAATGAGCTGAGGTCACACTATTGCACTCCAGCCTAGGCAACAAGAGCAAAACTCCATCTCAAAAAAAAAAACAAAAGAGGCCGGGTGCGGTGGCTCACGCCTATAATCCCTGCACTTTGGGAGGCCGAGGCAGGTGGATCATGAGGTCAGGAGATCGAGACCATTCTGGCTAACACGGTGAAACCCCGTCTCTACTAAAAAATACAAAACAAAATTAGCTGGGCATGGTGATGGGCGCCTGTAGTCCCAGCTACTCGGGATGCTGAGGCAGGAGAATGGCGTGAACCCGGGAGGCAGAGCTTGCAGTGAGCTGAAATCGCGCCACTGCACTCCAGCCTGGGCGACAGAGCAAGACTCCGTCTCAAAAAAAAAAAAAAAAAGAAAGAAAGAAAAGGAATTAATTTAATTATTCTTATTTTACTATTTGATGTTCTGCTTTGCTTTGTAACACCTAAACCAAAGAAATATTTACAGGTGATCAGGTGTAGTGGCTAACACCTATAACCCTAGCACTTTGGGAGGCCAAGGCAGGAGGATGACTTGAGGCCAGGAGTTCAAGATCAGCCTGAGCAACATAACGAGATCCCACCTCTACCAAAAAAAAAAAAAAAATTAGCTGGGTGTGGTTGCACACACGTATGGTCGCAGCTTTTCAGGAGGCTGAGGCAGGAGGATCACTTGAGCCCAGGAGCTTGAGGCAGTCAGTTGTGATCATGCCACTGCATTTCAGCCTGGGTGACAGAGGAAAAGAACAAAAGAAAAAAATATTCCTAGGTAGTTAGCATTTGTGTTTGTAAACCTAAGCATTTAAAGGTGCCTCTTAATTTCCTGTAGGCTTCAACTGTGTTACCCTCCCAGGATGATTTCTCGCCCACGAGCAAGCTCCAGCGTTTGCTGGCGGAATCTCGTCAGATGGTGACGGACCTGGAGCTGAGCACGCTGCTGCCCATCAGCCATGAGAATCTCACTGGCAGTGCCACAAATGTATGCGTTTCATTTTCTCTTGACTATATTTGTCACATCCAAACGCACCACTGAACACCAGTGTGCAAATATCACCGGCAGGGTGGCCTTTCTGTTAGAGGAAGAGTTTCTGTGTCTCTAGGGAGGAAAGGGAACATGCTTGTTTTAAGGAGGAAAAAGTTACACTCAGATGTCACTGGACCCAAACTTCCTCTTTCTAATGATCTGGGGCATATGAAGATAAATTCTTGGGGATTTTTTTTTGGGGGGTCAGGGTACAGAGTTTTGCTCTTGTCGCCCAGGCTGAAGTGCAGTGGCACGATCTCAGCTCACTGCAACCTCCACCTCCCGGGTTCAAGTGATTCTCCTGCCTCAGCCTCCCAAGTAACTGGAACTAAAGGCATACTCCACCCTGCCCAGCTAATTTTTGTACTTTTAGTAGAGACGGGGTTTCACCATGTTGGCCAGGCTGGTCTCAAACTCCTGACCTCCAGTGATCCACCCACCTTGGCCTCCCAAAGTGCTAGGATTACAGGCGTGAGCCACAGCACCCAGTCGGAAATATTTTGAAAAACAAATTTTATTATACAAAGTTTCAAGTCCAGGCCCGGTGGCTCATGCCTGTAATCCCAGCACTTTGGGAGGCCAAGGCGGGTGGATCACCTGAGGTCAGGAGTTCGAGACCAGCCTGACTAACATGGAGAAACCCCGTCTCTACTAAAAATACAAAATTAGCCGGACATGGTGGCGCATGCCTGTAATCCCAGCAACTCGGGATGCTGAGGCAGGAGAATCGCTTGGACCCGGGAGGTGGAGGTTGTGGTGAGTCGAGATCGTGCCATTGAACTCCAGCCTGGGCAATAAGCAAAATTCTGCCTCAAAAAAAAAAAAAAAAAAAAAAAATAGAAAATTTCAAACATGCACCGAAATAGAAAGAATGGCACAGTCACTCACCTTTGACCACCATCAATTTTATCTTACCCCATCCATACACGTTTTCTTTGGAAGCATTTTAGAGCGAATCTCAGCATCATATCATGTCACTCATAAATATTTCATGATCATGATGTCTAACAGATATGGACTTTTAATTTTAATTTTTTTTTTTTTTTTTTTTGAGACTGAGTTTCACTCTTGTTGCCCAGGCTGGAGTGCAATGGCACAATCTCAGTTCACTGCAATCTCTGCCTCCTGGGTTCAAGCGATTCTTCTGTCTCAGCCTCCGAAGTAGCTGAGATTACAGGTGCACGCCACTGTGCCTCGCTAATTTTTATATTTTTAGTAGAGATGGGGTTTTACCATGTTGACCAGGCTGGTCTTGAACTCCTGACCTCAAGTGATCCACCCGCCTCGGCTTCCCAAAATGCTGGGATTACAGGCATGAGCCACCCTGCCTGCCTCATTTTAATTTTTTTAATTAATTTATTTTTGAGACAGCGTCTTCCTCTGTTGCTCAGGCTGGAGTGCAGTAGCTATTCGCAGGCGTGATCACAGCTCACTGCTGCCTCAAATTCCTGGGCTCAAGTGATCCTCCCACCTCAGTCTCCCAAGTAGCTGGGACCACAGGCATGCACTACCATGCCCACTATGTTTCCCAGGCTGACATTGAACTCCTGGCCTCAAGTAATCCTCCTGCCTCAGCCTCCCAAAGTGTTGGGACTATCGGCATGGGCCACCGTGCTCAGCTTATTTATTTATTTTTCAGAGACAGTCTTGCTCTGTCACCCAGGCTGTCACCCAGGCTCTGTCACCCAGGCAGGGCCAACTTGAACCTCCAACTCCCAGGCTCAAGTGATCTTCCCACCTCAGCCTCCTGAGTAGCTGGGATTACAGGTAGACAAAACCACACCCAGCTGATGTTTTTATTTTTTGTAGAGACAGGGTCCCACAATGTTGCCCAGGCTGGTCTCAAACTCCTGGGCTCAAGTGATCCTCCTGCCTCAGCCTCCCAAAGTGCTGGGATTACAGGCGTGAGCTACTGCACCTGGCCTGGCTTTTCTTAACAGTGTCTTTTAAAAAGCGAAATTTAAAATTTTGATTACTTCCAACTTAAACAGGTTTTTTATTTTTTATCTTTTTAAAAACATTTTTTGTGAGACAGTCTCACTGTGTCACCCAGGCTGGAGTGCAGTGGCGCAATCTCGGCTCACTACAAGCTCCGCCTCCCGGGTTCGTGCCATTCTCCTGCCTCAGCCTCCGGAGTGGCTGGGACTGCAGGTGCGTGCCACCACGCCCAGCTAATTTTTTGCATTTTTTAGTAGAGACGGGGTTTCACCGTGTTAGCTAGGATGGTCTCCATCTCCTGACTTTTTTTTTTTTTTTTTTTGAGATGGAGTCTCGCTCTGTCGCCCAGGCTGGAGTGCAGTGGCCGGATCTCAGCTCACTGCAAGCTCTGCCTCTCGGGTTCACGCCATTCTCCTGCCTCAGCCTCCTGAGTAGCTGGGACTACAGGCGCCCGCCACCTCACCCGGCTAGTTTTTTGTTTTTTTGTATTTTTTTAGTAGAGACGGGGTTTCACCGTGTTAGCCAGGATAGTCTCGATCTCCTGACCTCGTGATCCGCCCGTCTCGGCCTCCCACTCCTGACCTTTTGATCCATCCACCTCATCCTCCCAAAGTGCTGGGATTACAGGCGACCACACCCGGCCTATTCTAGTAGTTTTTTTGTAGATTCCTTAGGATTTTCTACACAATCATGTCATTTATGAATAGAGACAGTTTTATTCCTTTTTCCAATATTTATGCCTTATTTCATTTTCTTCCCTTACTGCTCTGGCTCGGACCTCCAGATGAGCGTTGAATAGAAGGAGGAGAGCAGACATCTTTGTCTTATTTCATGAAATACTCTGATGGCATTTCTTGCTTAGTCCTTCTTCAGATTGGTATTTTGTTAGATTCAGAGTTCCCTGGAGCATTTTCTATGTGACGCGAATAGATCCAAAACTAGAACATTAATCATTTTAGAATCAAGATGCTCATTGCCATGAGCCTAAACAGGTAGTTGCAGAGATTACCTTAAAGAAGAACAGGATCTAAAAACAGAAGTTTTTCAAAGTATACCATGTGTGCCCTATAAGCTTTTCAAAGTGGAAACCGTGCTGGACTCTAGTGTTTCCTAGGAAGATTTCTTCTTCACGAGCTGTCTCTGAGGCATTAGTGAAGCATTGCATTTATACTGGGGCAGAGGAACGTTTTTATGCCAAAAGTGTTTTGGTGCTTAACTATCCCTTTAAATGTATGCAGTGAGGCTGCTGCTTCCCCTGTGTTTGGGGAGAACCTTTATGACTTTTCTGGTCATTCTTTGGCAGCTATTTCTTTAAAATTTATTTTTAAAAATTGAGATATAGGCCAGCCATAGTGCCTAATGCCTGTAATCCTAGCACTTTGGGAGGCCAAGGCAGATGGATCACTTGAGCCAAGGAGTTTGAGACCACCCTGGGCAACATTGGGAAATCCCACCTCTACAAAAAAAAATTTTTTTTTAATTAGCTGGACACCCTGCCATGCACCTGTAGTCCCAGCTACTCAGGAGGCTGAGATGGGAGGATCACTTGATCCTGGGAGGTCACGACTGTAGTGAGCCATGATCTTGCCACTGCACTCCAGCCTGGATGACAGAGTGAGACCCTATATCAAAAAGAGAGAGAGAGAGGATTCACATTTTATTATTTACATACAATTCACCGTTCTAAAGTGTACGATTCAGTGGTTTTTTAAATCATATTCATAAAATCATGCAGCCACTACCCCTATCTAATTCTAGAATATTTTAATCACCCCAAAAGGAGACCCCACACCCACAGCCACAGCCACTGGCTACCACAATCTACTTTCTGTCTCTATGGATTTGTTGGACAGATAATTTTAATCAGAATTTGTTGAATAGAATTCAGGGGATCCATGAACTTTGATGGAATAAAGATTACATGCTAGTTTTTTTGTTTTTATATATATATATAGATAGATATATATATTGTTTTGAGACAGAGTCTTGCTCTGTCACCCAGGCTGGAGTGCAGTGGTACGATCTTGGCTCACTGCAAGCTCTGCCTCCCAGGTTCACACCATTCTCCTGCCTTAGCCTCCCGAGTAGCTGGTACTACAGGCACCCGCCACCACGCCTGGCTAATTTTTTTTTTTTTCGTATTTGTAGTAGAGATGGGGTTTCACCGTACTAGCCAGGATGGTATCAATCTCCTGACCTTGTGATCCACCCACCTCGGCCTCCCAAAGTGCTGGGATTACAGGCTTGAGCCACCACGCCCGGCCTATTTTTTAATTTTCATTTTATTTTTGAGAAGGAGTTTCACTCTTTCCTCCACTTCTTGGTTCAAGCGATTCTCCTGCCTCAGCCTCCTGAGTAGCTGATATTATAGGTGTGAACCACCATGCCTGGTTAATTTTTTGTATTTTTAGTAGAGACAGGGTTTCACCATGTTGGCCAGGCTAGTCTCAAACTCCTGACCTCAAATGATCCTCCCAACTCGGCCTCCCAGTGTGCTGGGATTATAGGCATGAGTCACTGCGCCCTGCCCAAATTCACATTTTCCAAACAAGAGTTATAGCAACAGATGTCTCCTCCTTGTCCTCGTGGCTTCAGGTTGTCCTTTCAACCTCTTCTTTAGGGTTTTATGTCAAATTCCTGAGATATAATCAAGCACTCCCTCACTTTTATCCTGCTAGTGTGGTGCTGTGTGTGTGTGTGCCTACACGTGTGTGTGTGTGCATGCATGTGTGCGTGTTTATCTGTCTCCATCAGAGTGCACATCAGATACCCGACAGGTGACTGCGTCCATGCCTCCTGCTCACTGTGAGCACCTCAGGACCCTTCTCCACCTTGGCACCCTGGCTGCAGCACCCAGCATCTGCCACAGGGGGTCTCAGGGCCTAACTTGAATGGAACTGATAGGAACGTGCAGAAAAAAGACAAAGCTGGCCAGGTGCAGTGGCTCACACCTATAATCCCAGCACTTTGGGAGGCTGTGGTGAGAGGATCCCTTGAGGGCGGGAGTTCAAGTTCTGCCAGGGCAACATACCAAGACCTTGTCTCTACTAAAAATTAGCTGGACATGGCCAGGCACGGTGGCTCACACCTGTAATCCCAGCACTTTGGGAGGCTGAGGCGGGCGGATCACGAGGTCAGGAGATCAAGACCATCCTGTCTAACACAGTGAAACCCTGTCTCCACTAAAAATACAAAAAAGTTAGCCAGGCGTTGGTGACCTGTGACTGTAGTCCTGGGTACTTGGGAGGTTGAGGCAGGAGGATCGCTTGAACATGAGGTCAAGGCTACAGTGAGCTATGATCACACCACTGCACTGCAGGTTGGGCCATAGACTGGGACACTGTCTAAGAAAAATAAAATAAAATTAGCTGGACGCAGTAACTCACACCTGTAATCCTAGCTCTTTGGGAGGACTACACAGGAGGATTGCTTGAGCCTGGGAGTTTGAGATCAGCCTGGGCAAGAAAGCAACACCCCATTGCTAAAAAATAAAAAATAAAAATTAGCCAAGTGTAGTGGCTCACGCCTACAGTTCCAGCTACTAAGGATGCTAAGGTAGGAGGATCATGACTTTGAGCCCAGGAGTTCAAGGCTACAGTGAGCCACGATCACACCATTGCACTCCAGCGTGGGCAACAGAGCAAGATCCTGTGTCAAAAAATGTATTTTTGTGAGAGTGTTTGAGCTAGAAAGAACCAGAAGAGATATCTAATTCCAACGTTACATTTTACAGGAAGGGAAAAATGACCAAATCTCTTTACTCAACATCCTACAGCTAGAATCAGAAAATCATTTAATTGGAAAGACTGTTGGCTCCAGATAGCATACATTTTCTGGTACATTAACTGATTCTAGAGATATTGGGAAGACAGAATTTAAATAACAGGGATTTACTTGGCAACATGCTTTACAAACCCCTCCCCCTATGCCTTTGTACTAAGTACAGCTAGGTACAGAAAAAGCAAATAATTTTGTTTAAAAATTCTTAATTTCTGCAATAAGGAAGCAGGGTAAAGTTCTGAGCAGCCTGTGTGCTTCTCCAGGGCTTTGCCATCTGTTGCTACAGACAAGGGTTGTAATTCAGAGCCTTGCTGTGAGACAGGCACTCTCCCACGTTGCCAGGGAGCATGAAATGATTCAGTCCTCCTGGCGGGGAAATTGGCAATGTTTTCTAAAAATCACCGAAGAACTGACACTTTGACAATGCAGTGTCACCTTGGGAATCTCTCCCACGGATACTTCTTCATGTGTATGAAATGGCATAGGCACATGTGTTTCTTTGCAGCATTGCTTTACAATAGCAAACGGTAGCAGGCCACCCAGTGTCCAGCAAAAGGGAACTGAGGGAATAAGCTGTGGTCCACCCACATGGTGGAGTTCTGAGCAGCTGCAGAACAGAATGAGGTGCTCTAGGATGTGGAAATATTTCCAGGTATATTGCTAAGTGAGAAACGTGCAAGATACTGAAGATTCATATGGCATTCCACATACGTAAGGAGATGCCCACAAGCAGTGGCTCACACCTGTAATCCCACCACTTTGGGAGGCCAAGGTGGGAGGATTGCTTGAGCCCAGGAGTTCAAGACCAGCCTGGGCAACATAGCTAGACCCTGTCTCTACAAAAAAAAGGTTTTTAAAAACATGAGTGGGGCATGGTGGAGCACACTTGTAGTCCCAGGCCCTCGGGAGGCTGGGACGGGAGGATCTTCAGTGAACTGTGATTGAGCGACTGTACTCCAACCTGAGCAATACAGCAAGAGCCTGTCAAAAAAAAAAAAAAAAGAAAGAAAGAAAGAAAAGAAAAGAAGAAAAGAAAGAGGATGGAAATAAGAATATATATTTGTACAAGGACACAGTGGAAAGATGACATAAATTTTACCAGTAGGAGGTATGAGGGATGAGGTAGAGGCGGGACTCCTCAGTTTATACCTGTTTTTATTATTTTGATTTTTAAACTATTCAAGAAAAACTCCAATAATTTAAAAATAGACAAAGAAGAAAAAAGGAGTGAGAGTAAGAGGAAGCACAGCTGAGCACATTGCCTCATGGCAGGCTTCCTCCTTGCCTCGAGGGTAGGAGTGGTGAGCAGACCCTACCATAAACTGAGCTTGGAGTTGTGCCTGCTGCATGGGCCTGGCCGTTCTGATTGCTGGCTTGAGATGGTTGGTGTTACCTGTCGGGGCTCTTGGCCTTTCTTGTGGCAGGCTGATAAAGCCTGCGAATCCCTTTTAGAATGAAGTTTTTCAATGAATAAGAGAAAACACAGCATGGTAGCAAGGCGCAGTGGTTCACGCCTGTAATCCCAGCACTTTGGGAGGCCCAGGCAGGCGGATCACCTGAAGGCAGGAGTTCCAGACCAGCCTGGCCAACATGGCGAAACCCCCTCTCTACTAAAAATACAAAAATTACCCGGGCATGGTGGCGTGCCTGTGATCCCAGCTTCTCAAGAAGCTGAGGCAGTAGAATTGCTTGAACCCAGGAGGCAGAGGTTGCAGTGAGCCGAGATCGCGCCACTGCACTCCAGCCTGGGCAACAGAGCGAGACTCTGTCTCAAAAAAAAAAAAAAAGAAAATCAGATGGTAAAATACGTGGGCAATTTGCATAAAGAGGAAGCAGCATAAGTAAAAGCACAGAGGCCTGAAAGCACCCTTGGGTGCCCCTGAGGAACTGTGAGGGATCCCGGCGTGGGTGGAATGCAGGCCACACAGGCAGGAGGAGGTGAGAAAGTGGGCTCACCTGCAAGCCAGGGGTCACCACGGAATGCACCGGGGTCTTTCCGGGCATCATCTCCCCTTCATTCCTCCCCCTCACCTCTCCATTCCCCTCCTTCCCCTTTTCCCCACCCAGACACCTAAGCAGGCTAACGAGGCAGCACAGCACTTAGAGTTGCTGATGCTTAACTACTGACCACTGTTTTCAACAGGGGTCACTTAGGGCTCACTGGATCAGTGCCTGTGTTAGGGCTGACAACGAGCCAGTTATATCTGGGTATTAGCTGATGGCCAGCGTGTAGCTGTGACACACATGATAAAGCAGACAGAGAAGTCCTTCTAGATTAGAGACAAAGGGGACCCCCACACATGAATGGGAAGTCAAGAAGCCTTTGTTGGATGGGTGGATGGCAATTGTATGCAGTCACTTCATTATATTTTGTTCATTTCCTAAGGTCTTATTTATTTATTATTTTTGAGACCGGGTCTCACTCTGTTGCTCAGGCTAGAGTGCAGTGGCACGATCATGGCTCACTTGCACCTCAAACTCCCAGGCTCCAGCGGTCCTCCCACTTCAGCCTCCTGAATATCTGGGACTATGGGTGTGTGTCCCCACGCCTGGCTAATTTTTTTTTAAGTATATTTTTTGTCTCCCTGTGTTGCCCAGGCTGGTCTCAAACTCCTGGACTCAAGAGATCCTCCCACCTCAGCCTCCCAAAGTGCTGGGATTGCAGGTGTGAGCCACCACACACAGCCCCTAAGATCTTTTTTAAATTGACAATAATTGTATATATTTATAGTGTATAGTGCAATGTTATAATATGTATATAATGTAGTGGAATGACTAAACCAGCTGTATCTATCACCTCTCAGATTTATCATGTCTTTGTAGTGGAAATATTTAGAATCTATTCATTTAACAATTTTGAAACATATAATACATTATTATTGGCTGGGCACAATGGCTTACACCTGTAATCCTAGCCCTTTGGTAGGCTGAGGCAGGAGAATCACGTGAAGCCAGGAATAGGCAACAATGGGAGACCCTGTCTCTATAATTTTTTTTTTTAAACACAATACATTATTTATTTATTTTTTTTCTTTTCTTTTCTTTTCTTTTTCTTTTTTTTTTTTTTTGATACAGAGTCTCGCTCTGTCACCAGGCTGGAGTGCAGTGGTATGATCTTGGCTCACTGCAACCTCCACCTCCCAGGTTCAAGTGATTCTCCTGCCTTTCAGCCTTCCAAGTAGCTGGGACTACAGGCGCCCGCCACCACGCCCAGCTAATTTTTGTATTTTTAGTAGAGACGGGGTTTCACCATGTTGGCCAGGATGGTCTCGAGCTCTTGACCTTGTTATTCGCCCGCCTCGGCCTCCCAAAGTGCTGGGATTGCAGGCATGAGCCACTGTGCCTGGCCAGTACATTTTTGTTAAGCATAGTCATGGTGCTGTGCAATAGATCACTGAAACTTTTTCCTCCTGTCTAATCGAAACTTTGTACCTTTGATCAATAGCTCCCCTTTCCCCAACCACTCCCTCCCCCAGCCCCTGGTAACCACTATTCTACTCTATGCTTCTATGGGTGCCACATTTTTTTTTTTTTGAGACGGAGTCTCGCTCTGTCGCCCAGACTGGAGTGCAGTGGTGCGATCTTGGCTCACTGCAAGCTCCGCCTCCCGGCTTCACGCCATTGAGCTCCACGTTTTTTAGATTTCATGTTTAAGTGAGATCAGGCAGCATTTGTCTTTCTGTGCCTGGCTTCTTTCACGTAGCCTAATGTCCTCCAGGTTCATCCACACTGTTGCAAATGACAGAATTTTGTTTTTATGGCTGAATAGTATTCCATTGTGTGTATATGCTACATTTTCCTGATCTACTCATCTGCTGACGGGCACTTAGATGGCTTCTGCATCTTGGCTGCGGTGAACATGGAGTAGAGTGCAGATATTTCTTCATCTAACATCTTATTTTTATTTTTATCTTTTTTTTTTTTTGAGACAGTGTCTCACTCTGTCGCCCAGGCTGGAGTACAGTGGCGTGATCTTGGCTTACTGCAACCTCCACCTCCTGGGTTCAAACAATTCTCCCACCTCAGCTTCCCACATAGCTGGAATTACAGGCGGGCACCACCATGCCCAGCTAATTTGTGTATTTTTGGTAGAGATGGGGTTTCACCATACTGATCAGGCTTGTCTTGAATTCTTGACCTCAAGTGATCTGCCCACCCTGGCCTCCCAAAGTGCTGGGATTATAGGCATGAGCCATGGCGCCCAGCCTCATCTAATGTCTTTTAAAGGCATTTCTGCTATATTTGTGTTTAGTCTTCTTTTTTTTTTTTTTTTTTTTTGAGACAGAGTCTCGCTCTGTCGCCCAGGCTGGAGTGCAGTGGCGCGATCTCGGCCCACTGCAAGCTCCGCCTCCTGGGTTTACGCCATTCTCCTGCCTCAGCCTCCTGAGTAGCTGGGACTACAGGCGCCCGCCACCGCGCCCGGCTAATTTTTTGTATTTTTAGTAGAGACGGGGTTTCACCGTGGTCTCGATCTCCTCACCTTGTGATCCGCCCGCCTCGGCCTCCCAAAGTGCTGGGATTACAGGCGTGAGCCACCGCGCCCGGCCTTGTGTTTAGTCTTCTTAATAATTTTCTAGTTTTTCTATCCTGGATACTAATCTGGGAGTTGTTTTCTAGAACTCGGAGGTCCCAGAAGAGTCAGCTCAAAAAAATACCTTTGTCAGTTATTGAAGTAAACAAAAGGCAACTTCAGTATTCATCATGATCATGGGTAAGTCACCTTTGCTTATCTCACCTTATATCTCAATTAATATTTAATAAGTAACTTGGGAACATTGATAACGTTGAGTCAAGGCCATGCATTTGTTTGACTTGTAATACTTTCTCTTTTGCTCAACTGATTTATACATACCTTCTAAATTTAATCAGAGTAAAATGTCATTACTTGCAAGAGAAATGCCGATCAAAAAGTTCTTGTTCTCCTGCACTCCAGCCTGGGAACAGAGTGAGACCTTGTCTCTTAAAAAAAAAAAAAAAAAAAGGCCAGGTGTGGTGGCTCACACCTGTATTCCCATCACTTTGGGAGGCTGAGGTGAGTAGATCATGAGGTCAGGAGTTCGAGACCAGCCTGGTCTGTCTCTACTGAAAATACAAAAATTAGCCAGGCACGGTAGTGGGTGCTTGTAATCCCAGCTACTTGGAAGTCTGAGGCAGGAGAATCGCATGAACCCAGGAGGTGGAGGTTGCAGTGAGCCAAGATCGCACCACTGCACTCTAGCCTGGGCAACAGAGCAAGACTCCGTTTCAAAAAAAAAAAGTTATTATTCTCAATACCTAGAATTTTAAATCTTGGGAAGTGAATACATAGACACAGCTTTAAAAATAAGAATCTAATATGACAAGATGCTCAACCTCACTAATTATCAGGGGAAGGCAAATCAAAACCACAATGTAGGCCAGGCGCCGTGGCTCACACCTGTAATCCCAGCACTTTGGGAGGCCAAGGCGGGTGATCGCTTGAGGCCAGGAGTTAGAGACAAGCCTGGTCAACATAGTGAAACCCCATTTCTACTAAAAATACAAAAATTAGCCACGCATGGTGGCGGGCACCTGTAATCCCAGCTACTTGGGAGGCTGAGGCAGAGGTTACAGTGAGCCGAGATCGCACCATTGCACTCCATCCAGGCGACAATAGGGAGACTCTGTCTCAAAAAAAAAAAAAAAAAAAGAAAAAGAAAACACAATGCAGTACCACCTTACTCAAGCAAGAATGGCCATAATTTAAAAATCAAGAAATAATAGATATTGACGTGGATGTAGTAAAAAGGGAGCACTTTTACACAGATGGTGGGAATGTAAACTAGTACAACCACTATGGAAAACAGTGTGGAGATTATCCTTAAAGAACTAAAAGTAGAACTCCAATATGATCCAACAATCCCACTACTGGGTATCTACGTGGAGGAAAAGTAGTCATTATATGAAAAAGACACTTGTACACACATATTTATAGCAACACAATTTGCAACTGCAAAAATACGGAACCATTGTAGATGCCCATCAACTAATGGATAAAGAAAATGTGGCATATGGGCCGGGCATGGTGGCTCATGCCTATAATCCCAGCACTTTGGGTGGCCGAGGCAGGCGGATCACCTGAGGTTGGGAGTTTGAGACCAGCCTGGCCAACATGGTGAAACCCTGTCTCTACTAAAAATACAAAAATTAGCTGGGTGTGGTGGTGCAGGCCTGTAATCCCAGCTACTTGGGAGACTGAGGCAGGAGAATCACTTGAACCTGGGAGGTGGAGGTTGCAGTGGACTGAGATTGCGCCACTGCACTCCAGCTTGGGCAACAGAGTGAGACTCTATCTCAAAAAAAAAAAAAAAAAAAAAGGAAAAAGAAAATGTGGTATATGTGTACCATGGAATACTACTCAGCCTTGAAAAGAAATAAAATAATGGCATTTACAGCAACCTGGATGGAGTTGAAGACCATCATTCTAAATGAAGTAACTCAGGAATGGAAAACCAAACGTAGTATGTTCACACTCCTAAGTGGGAGCTAAGCTATGAGGATGCAAAGGCATGAGAATGATATCACGGACACCGGGGACTGGGGGGAAGGGGGTGGTGAGGGATAAAAGACTACACATTGGGTGCGGTGTACACTGTTTGGGTGATGAGCACACCAGCATCTCAGAAATCGCCACCAAAGTGCTTAACCATGTAACCAAACACCACCTGTTCCCAAAAACTACTAAAACAATAATAACCAAAGAATTTATTAGAAAAAAAAACCTGCCTGGTGCGGTGGCTCAAGCCTGTAATCCCAGCAGTTTGGGAGGCTGAGGTGGGCGGATCACCTGAGGTCAGGAGTTAAAGACCAGCCTGACCAACATGGAGAAACCCCGTCTCTACTAAAAATACAAAATTAGCCGGGCATGGTGGTGCACGCCTATAATCCCAGCTACTTGGGAGGCTGAGGCAGGAGAATTGCTTGAATCCGGGAAGCAAAGGTTGCAGTGAGCTGAGATGGTGTCATTGCACTCCAGCCTGGGCGACAAGAGTGAAATTCAGTCTCAAAAAAAAAAAAAAAGAAAAAAAAAATTGGCCGGGCACAGTGGCACTTTGGGAGGCCGAGGCAGGTGGATCATGAGGTCAGGAGATGGAGACCATCCTGGCTAACATGGTGAAACCCCGTCTCTACTAAAAATACAAAAAAACTAGCCGGGCATGGTGGCAGGCGCCTGTGGTCCCAGCTACTTGGGGAGGCTGAGGCAGGAGAATGGCGTGAACCCAGGAGGCGGAGCTTGCAGTGAGCCGAGACAGAATGAGAGTCCATCTCAAAAAAAAAAAAATTATAGGTGAAAAAAAATCAGATCAATGTTTCAGCATTTCATCTGAGCGTCTGTCCAGAAAGAAGTTTTTTTTTTTTTTGAGATGGAGTCTTGCTCTGTTGCCCAGGCTGGAGTGCAATGGTGCAATCTCAGCTCACTGCAACCTCCACCCCCTGGGTTCAAGCAGTTCTCCTGCTTCAGCCTCCCAAGTAGCTAGGAATACAGGCATGTGCCACCACACCTGGCTAATTTTTTTTGTTTTGTTTTGTATTTTTAGTAGAGATGGGGTTTCGCCAAGTTGGGCAGGCTGGCCTCGAACTCCTGGCCTCAGGTGATCCGCCTGCCTTGGCCTCCTAAAGTTCTAGGATTAAAGGCTTGAACCACCACGCCTGGCCAAGAAGTCTTTCCATGGAGTAAAGCTTTATAAAAGTTTTACATGGTGTAGCTGGTCACGGTGGCTCACACCTGTAATCCCAGCACTTTGGGAGGCCCAGTGGGGTAGATCACCTGAGGTCAGGAGTTTGAGACCATCTTGGCCAACATGGCGAAACCCTGTGTCTACTAAAAATACACACACACACACAAATAGCCAGGTGTGGTGGCACATGCCTATAATCCCAGCTACTGGGGAGGCTGATGCAGGAGAATGGCTTGAACCCGGGAGGCGGAGGGTGCAGTGAGTGGAGATTGGGCCAGTGCACTCCAGCCTGGGCAACAAGAACAAAGCTCCGTCTCAAAAAAAAAAAAAAAAAAAAGTTGCCGGGCGCGGTGGCTCAAGCCTGTAATCCCAGCACTTTGGGAGGCCGAGACGGGTGGATCACGAGGTCAGGAGATCGAGACCATCCTGGCTAACACGGTGAAACCCCGTCTCTACTAAAAAATACAAAAAACTAGCCGGGCAAGGTGGCGGGCGCCTGTAGTCCCAGCTACTCGGGAGGCTGAGGCCGGAGAATGGCGTGAACCCGGGAGGCGGAGCTTGCAGTGAGCTGAGATCCGGCCACTGCACTCCAGCCTGGGTGACAGAGCGAGACTCCGTCTCAAAAAAAAAAAAAAAAAAAAAAAAGTTTTACGTGGGGTAAAATCTTCATAAAAAACGTTTATTGACCCAGTAAGCACTTTCTGGATTTGTGTTTACTTCTGTCAAACCTGCATTTCATATGCAGTTTCTTCAGAACCCAGTTTGATAAGCTAAAGGGTACAGGCATTTCAGATCTTTTGAAGGTAAGCATATCAGCGTTTCAAAGACTCTGGGGAAGCAGGGAGCCCAAGCAGCACCATCCCCGCCCCCATCCCTCCTCTTCTCTCCCCTCCCTCTCTCTGCTGAGTTTTCATATTTACAGTATTTTGCACGTCTTGATGTTGATAAAAATCAGGATGTACAGTTAATATTTTAGACGCCAGGAGCTTATAGCATGCACTCCAATGTTAATTGATTGTATTTTATTAATGTGTTTTTTCTTCATCCAAAAGCAGATTTCTCATCTATGTGGAAGGCAGAAAGCAGACACCAATGCTGAATGAATACTTAACCGTAAAACTGAAAGAGGATTGTAGTTCTTCATAAACGACACTTAATTCAAGTGGGGAGCAGAACTGGAAAGTTAATTTTTTTAAACATCTACACTTTATTTTCAAGTTAATCATTTTTGTGCTGAAGAAATATTTTCGTGTGTAAGAAAGTAGACCTTATCGTACATACAGAAACTTGGAATTATGCTAAGAATGAAAAAGACTTCTCTGTAAAGATACAGACTACAGCTAAGTGCTAGAGAAGCTCTTTAAAAATGTGAACGTCAAATAGAGAAGGAACCCCTGCATAGAAAGTGCTGTTTTAACTATCTGATTTTTTAAAAATCTGTGCATACATTTAAATTCTAAACAATAGCTTATCAGAGTCAGTTCAAAATATATGAGAAATAGTATTCTCTCATGGTTTTAGCTCTTGACTTTGCTATGTAAAAAGATGTAAGATGCTTTGATATAAAATGTAACTGGAAAATAGCTCCCTGGTTACTTGAGGTCCTTCTGTCCCAAGCTGAGCAGAGCCCCATCTTTCTGGGTCTATAGTAGTCCCACCTACTGACACAAACCAAAGCTTGTTGGAAGATCAAATTTTATATGCGTTTTTAAAAATCTTAAAGACTAAAACACTTCCATTTTAACTTGTAATTTAATTTTTTAAAGATTATACTATATGCCTCTGTGTCTTCTCTAAAATAATTGATCAGCTTCAGTCAATAAAAGATATTTTTAATACTAAAGAAAAAATATGTTTCCTTGGTTTCTTTTTATTTTACTGGAGTAAAATAAGGAAGGTTCATCGCGTTTAAACTGAACCTGGCAAGTTAATTTCCTCAGGAATGGGAATGTATTTTTTTAAGCATTGCAGATATCAAAGTTCTATTGTGCTGAATAAATGCGCCTTTGTTAACAGGTTTCAGGGTTACTTCAGAGATGATTTTCATGAGCGGGGAAGAGCCACCTCATTTAGCCTTTTTAATTAGGGTGCTGAAAAGAGAAGTTGGGTGAGGTTTGGTTATGTTCTTTATCAATGCGTGCTTTCTCCCTCAGGCTGGGCTGTCCAGAGCAAAACTGAGAAAGGTAGAGTTGCTTCTGAGCCACTTCCTGCCAAGTAGAAACCTAAAATGACCCTTGGGAGACTGACTTCCAATCTGAGAATCAAAATATTAAATTTTCTCCTCTTCTTCTTGTTTATGGCTGCACATCAACTTGCCTAGTGAAAAGGCAACACTGAATAGGACAATGTCAGGGAACTAAAGGATTTGATAACAATTAAACATTATTTTATGGCTATATGTATTTTAGCTCATAGGATTATAGTATCTGCGACACCTGACACCTATTGTATCCCACCACCTTATTGTTCCATACGCAATTCAACAATGAGAAATTTTGGCCGGGTACAGTGGCTCATGCCTGTAATCCCAGCACTTTGGGAGCCGAGGCAGGTGGATCGCTTGAGGTCAGGAGTTCGAGACCAACCTGGCCAACATGACAAAACCCCCTCTCTACTAAAAATACAAAAAATTAGCTGGGCGTGGTGTCACGCGCCTGTAATCTCAGCTACTTGGGATTGTATCTAGCTCAACCTAAGTTATTTATTTTATTTTGCTTATTTTTTGTTTGTTTATTTATTTATTTTTGAGATGGAGTCTCACTCTGTCACCTAGGCTGGAGTGCAGTGGCGCGATCTCGGCTCACTGTAACCTCCGCCTTCCAGGTTCAAGTGATTCTCCTGCCTCAGCCTCCCAAGTAGCTGGGACTACAGGCGTGTGCCACCATGCCCAGCTAAATTTTGTATTTTTAGTAGAGACGGGGTTTCACCATATTGGCCGGGCTGGTCTTGAACTTCTGACCTCATGATCCACCCGTCTCAGCCTCCCAAAGTGCTAGGATTACACACATGAACCACCGCACCTGGCCCAACCTAAGTTATTTAAATGACAGATTTTGTTTGTTTTTGTGGCTAAATAGTATTCCATTGTGTATATATATATATATATATATATATATATATATATATACACATACTACTTTTTTTTTTTTTTTGAGACAGAGTCTCGCTCTGTTGCCCAGGCTGGAGTGCAGTGGCTGAATTTCAGCTCAGTGCAACCTCCACCTCCTGAGTTCAAGCAATTCTCCTGCTTCAGCCTCCTGAGAAGCTGGGATTACAGGTGCCCACCACCACTCCTGGCTAATTTTGTGTTGCTTTTTTTCCAGTAGAGATGGGGTTTCGTCATGTTGGCCAGGCTGGTGTTGAACTCCTGGCCTCATGTGATCCTCCCAACTTGGCCTCCCAAAGTGCTGGGATGACAGGCATGAGCCACCGTGCCCAGCTAAATTTTGTATTTTTAGTAGAGACGGGTTTCACCATATTGGCCAGGCTGGTCTTGAACTTCTGACCTCGTGATCCACCCATCTCAGCCTCCCAAAGTGCTGGGATCACAGGCTTGAGCCACCGCATTTCTTTATCCACTCAACTGTTGATGGGCATTTTATTGCTTCCACATCTTGGCTGTTGTGAACAGTGCTGCAGTGAACATGGAGTGCAGATACCTCCTCCCCTAAGGTTGGAGAAATTTCTGTTAGAGAGGTGGTCTCCTTCTTTTTTTTTTCTGTACTTTAATAGATGCAGAGAGGCAGTCCCATAGCGTATTTGAAATAGTTACAAGATAAAACTAGATTTTAGCATTTATGTTTTATCACCAACATTCTTAAGATCAACACATCCGAAGAGGAGGCAAATGAATTCTACTACAATCTGCCTGCCAGAAATAATCTCAGCATTGGAAAAGATTGATATAAGGGTATTTTTAGAATCCGTGAACGGATTTTTTTTTTAATTTTATTTTTAGTGACAAGGTCTCACTCTGTCACCCAGGCTGGAGGGCAGTGGTATCATCATAGCTCACTGTAGCCTCAAACTCTTGGGCTCATGTGATTCTCCTGCCTCAGCCTCCCAATTAGCAAGGACTCCAGGCATGCGCCGCCATGCCTATTTTTTTTTTTTTTTTTTTTTTGAGACGGAGTCACGCTCTGTAGCCCAGGCTGGAGTGCAGTGGCCGGATCTCAGCTCACTGCAAGCTCCGCCTCCCGGGTTCACGCCATTCTCCTGCCTCAGCCTCCCGAGTAGCTGGGACTACAGGCGCCCACCACCTCGCCCGGCTAGTTTTTTGTATTTCTTAGTAGAGACGGGGTTTCCCCGTGTTATCCAGGATGGTCTCGATCTCCTGACCTCGTGATCCACCCGTCTCGGCCTCCCAAAGTGCTGGGATTACAGGCTTGAGCCACCGCGCCCGGCCAATTTTTTATTTTTCATGGAGACAGAGTCTCACCATGTTGACCAAGCTGGTCTCGAACTCCTGGCCTCAAGCAGTCCTCTCACCTTGGCCTTCCAAAGCTCTTGGGATTATAGGCATGAGCCACTGCATGCACCTGGCCTGTGAAGAGTTTATTTATTTATTTATTTTCTGGAGATGAGGTTTCACCATCTTACCCAGGATGGTCTTGAACTCCTGAGCTCAAGTGATCCACCCATCTCAGCTTCCCAAAGTGCTGAGATTATAGGTGTGAGCCACTGTGCCTGGCCAGTAAACAGATTGTTGTTGTTGAGATGGAGTCTCACTCTGTCACCAGGCTGTAGTGCAGTGGCGCGATCTCGGCTCACTGCAACCTCTGCCTCCCAAGTTCAAGCGATTCTCCTGCCTCAGCCTTCCGAGTAGCTGGGACTACAGGTGTGCGCCACCACACCCTGCTAATTTTTGTATTTTTTAGTAGAGACGGGGTTTCACCATGTTGTCCAGGATGGTCTCGATCTCCTGACCTCGTGATCCACCCGCCTCGGTCTCCCAAAGTGCTGGGGTTACAGGTGTGAGCCACCGTGCCTGGCCACCAGATTTTTTAAAAACAGAAATAGAAATATCCTCAAAGAAAAAAAGTTCTGAATTAAGATAATACATAAACACTAAAAGCAGTTTTACCCCGAAAGTGTCAATAGAATGCATAGAACTTCTTGGCTGCACGGAATAAGGTTGTCTCCATACACTTCAGGAAGGAGACTGAAGACTGAAACCTTGTTATGTTCTGGCAAACTGATCCTGGAGTTTTATTCTGTGGCTTTGTGTGGTTTGACACCTGTAGCTGGGGTGGTGGGTTTGCAGTGTTGTACTTTTGTTTTTCTTGAGCCATTTGATGATGATTTTGTTAGGACACATTGCAGGAAAGTTCATTATTCTAGACCTTCAACAGAATAATCTTAGCAACCTCCGGTGTGATAGAGAACAGAGTGAATAGGATCAAAATAAGAAACCAGACACATTCATCAAGACTGCAGCTGACAAGGAGGTTTAAAACCCAGAATGCGGCCAGGTGCAGTGGCCCATGCCTGTAATCCCACCACTTTGAGAGGCCAAAGCTCGTGGATCATTTGAGGTCAGGAGTTTGAGACCAGCCTGGCCAACATGGCAAAACCACCTCTCTACTAAAAATACAAAAATTAGCAGGGCATGGTGGGTGCCTGTAATCCCAGCTACTCAGGAGGCTGAGGCACGAGAATCACTTCAACCTGGGAGGCGGAGGTTGCAGTGAGCTGAGACTGAGCCATGCACTCCAGCCTGGGTGACAGAGTGAGACTCTGTCACAAACAAACAAACAACACCCAGAATGGTCTTTGAGAGAAGCTGATTGAATGAAAAGTGTACATGAATCAGTCCTCTAAAGGATGATGTCTGGGTTATCAGCTAGATGCATGCTTAAGAAACCCAACAACAATGACAAAAAGAAACCCAACAAAAAAAGAATCAAAGAATTTTGAGCACACAGTAGGTGCTTTGCTGGCCACTGGAGACAGCAATGAGCAAAGCAGACAATCTAGTCATAGAGACACAGTAATCTAAGAATCCCATAAATAGTTCACGAGAGACTGGTTAGTGTTACAAAAGAAAGCTTTGAGATATGATGACAGCTTATAATAGGGACTCAGGCAAAGGGTGGAGTGTTCAGAGAACGTTTCCCTGAAGAAATGACATCCGAGCCAAGAGTTAAAGACAGGTGGATGCTAAGTAGGGCGAACAGGAAGCAGAAGAGAATTCCAGGCAGTAGGAACAGCATGTGCAAAGGCTCTGAGGTGGGAGGGAACATGACGCATCTGGGACCTGATGGGCCAGGATGGTGCAAGATGAAGCCAGAGACAGAGGCTGGGGCCAGATCATGCATACAAGTCAATGAGTCACCGTGGGTGTGGCAGCATACCATGTTTTAGTGGGCCAGATGATGTAAACTCTCCTGTGTGTCTTGGGTTTTCCTTCAAACAAGGTCTTATTTGTATTCCAATTGCTTTGCTTTTGTAATAGGGGTGAGCGGGAATTCAACAGCCCTGGAGATACACCAAAACAGGACCCTGATTCTGATGGCATGAAGAATCTCAGGCTGGGAGCAGTGGCTCCTGCCTGTAATGCCAGCACTTTGGGAGGCTGAGGTGGGAGGATTGCTTGAGTCCAGTAGTTCAAGACCAGTCTGGGAAATGTGGTGAGACCCCCGTCTCAACAAAAAATTTAAAAATTAGCCAGGCATGGTAGTGCATACCTGTCGTCCCAGCTATTCTGGAGGCTGAGGTGGGAGGACCACTTGAGCCCAGGACATTGAGGCTACAGTAAGCCATAATCCAGCCACTGCACTCCAGCATGGGTAACAGAGCAAGCAAGACCCTGTATCCAAAAAAATAAAAAAAATAAAAAGCCAATCAGTGACAGGGCCAATAGTAGACCAGGCCTCCTGTCTGAAGATGTTAGAGAGATGAACCAGAAAAATTAAGAGTGGGGAAGTTTGGGCCAGGCACGGTGGCTCACGCCTGTAACCCCAGCACTTTGGGAGGTCGAGGTGGGTGGATCACCGGAGGTTGGGAGTTCGAGACCAGCTTGACCAATATGGTGAAACCCTGTCTCTACTAAAAATACAAAAATTAGCCAGGTTATGATGGTGCACGCCTGTAATCTCAGCTACTCAGGAGGCTGAGGCAGGAGAATTGCTTGAACCCAGGAGGTGAAGGTTGCTGTGAGCTGAGATCATGCCACTGCACTCCAGCCTGGGGGACAGAGGGTGACCCTGTCTCAAAAACATCAACAAACAAACAAACAAATGAGTGAGGAAGTTTGTATCCTTATGTCCCCAGTGATGCTCTCTTGTGAGATCAGCTGTATGTTGAAGTATACCAAATGGGGTGTTTGTTTACTCACTTTTTCAGCCCTTCACTTCACATACACTTACTGAACATTGCTATGTGCCAGGTGCCCCGCTAGGCACTGAGTACATAAAACTGAGTAAGACAGGGTGGCCCTCTAATAGCTCAAAATCTTATCTACACATAAAGTACAGTCCCTTGGAGATATATTAGGAGAGTGCTCTTGGGCCCCAAACAGCAAGCCCAAGGTAGTATAGTACTGAAAGTCATCGACCACAAAATGTAGTCCAAATGGCATGGGTGTTGAGAGCACTGGCTTTGAAATCAGGCACATCTGGGTCTGGATCCCAAATGCACAGTTTATCAGTTGTATGAACCTGGGCTAAACTCTGAGCCTGAGCTTGTTTGTTGGTCTGTAAAAATACCATCAAGAGGCCAGGTGCAGTGGCTTCGGCCTGTAATCCCAGCACTTTCAGGTGGGGGAATTCACTTGAGCCCAGGAATCTGAGACCAGCCTAGGCAACATAGCGAGACTCTGTCTCTACAAAACAAATTTAAAAATTAGCTGTGCGGCCGGGCGCGGTGGCTCAAGCCTGTAATCCCAGCACTTTGGGAGGCCGAGACGGGCGGATCACGAGGTCAGGAGATCGAGACCATCCTGGCTAACACGGTGAAACCCCGTCTCTACTAAAAAATACAAAAACTAGCCGGGTGAGGTGGCGGATGCCTGTAGTCCCAGCTACTCGGGAGGCTGAGGCAGGAGAATGGTGTAAACCCAGGAGGCAGAGCTTGCAGTGAGCTGAGATCCGGCCACTGCACTCCAGCCTGGGCGACAGAGTGAGACTCCGTCTCAAAAAAAATAATAAAAATAAAAATAAAAAATAAAAATAAACAAAAAGTAGCTGCGCATGGCTGGGCGCGGTGGCTCACGCCTGTAATCCCAGTACTTTGGGAGGCTGAGGCAGGTGGATCATGAGGTCAAGAGATCAAGACCATCCTTGCCAACATGGTAAAACCCCATCTCTACTAAAAATACAAAAATTAGCCAGGCGTGGCAGCAGGCGCCTGTAGTCCCAGTTACTTGGGAGGCTGAGGCAGGAGAATTGCTTGAACCCGGGAGGCAGAGGTTGCAGTGAGCCGAGATTGTGCCACTGCACTCCAGCCTGGCGACAGAGCGAGACTCCATCTCAGAAAAAAAAAAAAAAAAAAAAAAATTAGCTGGGCATGGTAGTGCATCCCTCTAGTTCCAGTTACTTATTAGGTTGAGGTGTGAGGATCACTTGAGCCCCCGAGGCAGAGACTGCAGTGAGCTATGATTATGCCACTGCATTCCGGCCTGGGTAACGAAGCCAGACCCTGTCTCAAAAAAAAAAAATAAATAGGCCGGGCGCAGTGACTCAAGCCTGTAATCCCAGC
Organism: Macaca mulatta; assembly: GCF_049350105.2. NCBI lineage: Eukaryota > Metazoa > Chordata > Mammalia > Primates > Cercopithecidae > Macaca > Macaca mulatta. Next base: position 130,226,628 of record NC_133416.1, read on the forward strand.
ACTTTGGGAGGCCAAGACGGGTGGATCACAAGGTCAGGAGATTGAGACCATCCTGGCTAACCCGGTGAAACTCCGTCTCTACTAAAAAATACAAAAAACTAGCCGGGCGAGGTGGTGGGCGCCTATAGTCCCAGCTACTCGGGAGGCTGAGGCAGGAGAATGGTGTAAATCCGGGAGGCGGAGCTTGCAGTGAGCCAAGATCCGGCCACTGCACTCCAGCCTGGGCGACAGAGGGAGACTGCGTCTCAAAAAAAAAAAAAAAATGAAATAAATAAATAAATAAATAAATAAATAAAAATAAAGTTGTTGATGCTTTATTATTTACTTATTTAATTTGAGACAGGGTCTCTGTTGTCCAGGCTGCAGTGCAGCGGTGTGATCTCAGCTTACTGCAACCTCTGCCTTGCAGGCTTAAGTGATCCTCCCACCTCAACCTCCTGAGTAGCTGGGACTACAGGCACGCCACCACGGCTGGCTAAGATTTTTGTATTTTTTGGTAGAGATGGGGTTTCATCATGTTGCCCAGGATGGTCTCAAACTCCTGAGCTCAAGTGATCCACCTGCCTCAGCCTCCCAAAGTGCTCAAATTACAGGCGTGAGCCACTGTGTCCGACCTCATCAACAACTTTAAAGAAGAATAAGTGAGATACTGTTTAACAAATGCTGAGCCTGGTGCCTGGCATAGTAATAGGCTCTATGGTTATTTAAAAAGCCGGTTGCTGAGGGGAAGTCACTGTGGCAGATGTGCTAGACCTAGAGGTCTGTTGCCTGGTTGAAAAGGTATGCTGTATGTGCGTGAAAGGTCACAGGAGAACCACTTTTGTTGTGTGTGGAAAAAGGAGTGTGAGAAACAGTTGCAGTATAGCAAAAGGCCCCTTTACTGTGGTCTTTATTTGAGCACAGCTATTGACTAAGTTGCCGAGGATTAAAAACCCTTTATATATGAAAGGTAAAGCCCAGTGCCTGTCAAATAATAAGCATTCAATACATATCAGCTATTGTGATTCTACTGTTGTTCTGATAAAGAAGCTTTTTAGTGATTGGAATGAGAGAAAACAGGATTAATTTCTCCTTTTGGTGGAGTGAGAGGAGAGTCTTGGCAAATGTATCTTTTGGGGTCAGCTCTAGCTCTTGGGCTAGAAGGTGAGGAATCGGTTAAAGAAAAGGGTCCCTGGCCGGGCGCGGTGGCTCACGCCTGTAATCTCAGCACTTTGGGAGGCCGAGGCGGGCAGATCACCTGAGGTCGGGAGTTTGAGACCAGCCTGACCAACATGGAGAAACCCTGTCTCTACTAAAAATACAAAATTAGCCGGGCATGGTGGCACATGCCTATAATCCCAGCTATTTGGGAGGCTGAGGCAGAAGAATTGCTTGAACCCAGCAGGCGGAGGTTGCAGTGAGGTGAGATTGTGCCATTGCACTCCAACCTGGGCAACAAGAGTGAAGCTCAGTTAAAAAAAAGAAAAAGAAGAAAAAGAAAAAAGAAAGAAAGAGAGAGAGAAAGAAAGAAGAAAATAAAAGAAAGGAAAGAAGGAGAAGGAAGGAAGGAAGGAAGGAAGGAAGGAAGGAAGGAAGGAAGGAAGGAAGGAAGGAAGGAGGGAGGGAGGGAGGGAGGGAGGGAGGAAAGGAAAGGAAAGAAAGGAAACAAAAGGGTCCTGAGGTTACAGTCTCACTAAGGAGACAAGGGTTAGGATTACGTGGGCGTCATTTTCCTCCTTACAGGCAGGCGGTGCCTCTCTCCCTTCAAAAGCAAGGGACCTTTATGCACGATTCCACATCTGCATTCCGATAGGAAAGGGAAACAGCAGAAACAAAACACCCATCTGAGCTGCGCTTAGAGAGGACTCTGGGCTTTTATTTATTTTTTTACTTCAGTCTTGTGACCAGTAATTTTAAGGGGAAGCCAATAATAATGTTTTTTAAAAGCCTCACGCCACCCCCGGCGGCATCTCCTTGGTGTACTTTGCTTTCAGATCCGCCTGCCTTCTGTCCCAGCCTAATACTGCCCGGCCTCAGCCCCCATTGTCCCTGGCGCTGGCGAGGTGTCCGGTTGCGGAGCCGGCTGCGTCTCTGGAAATGCATCCTGCAACCCCGCATGGATAACAGCTGCAGCTATGTCAGAGATGCACAAAGAGGGGAGAGCGTCACTGTGTGCCTTTTGACACATACGTTAAGACCAAAAAGGAAAAAAAAAGTCTATCTGTGCTGCCACCGACCAGACTCATGGAGGCCAGATTTTCTCCAATTAACCAGATCTTGCCTTGGTGCAGACAAGACTTAGTGAGTTCGGGGAAGGGGTTGGGAGAGGGAATTGGCCGGGGTCCCTATCCTGTGTGGAAGGAGGAGGGAGGGGTTTCCCCTCCCTCTCCCCTCCTCTCCGGGTTTAGGGAGGGGATTAGAGGTGGGGAGGAGCTGGGGGGGGCGTTTGGCCTGTGCCCCAACCTTGTGAGATGGGGGTTGGAGGTGTGCGGGGGGCGGAGCGTGTGCCGGGGTCGCCGCGGGTTGGGGGGTTGGGGGTGTGCGGGGGGAGGCGCGTGTCCGGGGATCGCTGGGGGTGGGGTTGGACGTGTGCGGGGGGAGGGGCGTGCCCTGGAGTTGGGGGCGGGTGGGGCGAATGCGGGCGCGGGGGACGGGGTTGGAGGTGTGCGGGGGGAGGGGCGTGCCCTGGAGTTGGGGGCGGGCGGGGCGAATGCGGGCGCGGGGGGCGGGGTTGGAGGTGTGCGGGGGGAGGGGCGTGCCCTGGAGTTGGGGGCGGGGCGAGGTGGGCTCCTCCCCGGCAGGCGGGCCCTGGCGCGGCGCGGCGGCCTCGCGGTGCCTAGGCTGGGGCTGTTGGACCGTGAGGCGCTGAGTCGCGCGGACTGAGCCGGGCAAGAGCGGCCGGCGGCGGCAGGATGAACAGCATCAAGAACGTGCCGGCGCGGGTGCTGAGCCGCAGGCCGGGCCACAGCCTGGAGGCCGAGCGCGAGCAGTTCGACAAGACTCAGGCGAGCGGGCGGCGGGCGGCGGGCGGGCAAGCGGCGTCCCTGTCCCCTCACGCGCGAACCGCTGGGGCCCGGGAGGCGCCGGCCAGGGGCGGGGGACAGCGTGGGGCCAGGGCCTGTGTCCGCCCGGGCGCTCCGAGAGCTCCGCGGCTGCCCCTCGCCGGCCTCCGCGGCCCGAGCCGACCGGCGCGCAGGTGAACCGGAAGCCGCGCTCCCCACTCCCGCCGGGCGCTCGGGCCCAGAGGCGCCGGGGCTGAGGGGGCCGGGGTCAGGGTGTGCGCGGGCCGGGAGCGCTGGAGCTGAGGCGGCGGGGGACGGAGATGGGGCCGGGGTTGGGTGTGCGCGAGCCCAGCGCGCCGGGGGTCTAGGGGTCTGGGGATCCAGGTGCTCCCGGGGCCGGCGCGGCCCGACTGGGGCCCCCGCCCTCAGTACCGCTCCTTGCCGGCTCCCGCCCCCGTCTCCGACCCCCTGAAACCGATGTCCCCACGGGCAGTTTCCTTAAAGGAAATTCCTTAAACTCCCAGCTTTCTTCTCTCGTGAGCGGCTTCCCAGAGCTGCCCAGTCTCCAATTATTTGCTGGGTGAAAAGCTGCTCGTTGTCGCCAGACTTGTTTGCCCGAGCGCTGCCCACGTATAAATAGGTGCACACCCCCTCATTAAATACCGGCGCCCGACAGACAGAAACTTCCTGGGGCTCCCTTCCTGCGCCTCCCACGCCTGTATCTCTTCCAGATGATGCCTATCCTGGGAAGGCTTTAAAATTAAATAAGGGCGCGGGTGTGCGTTTTGTACTTGTGTTTGTGCCGGAGACCCACGATGGAGACATTGCTGCGTTTCTGGTTTCCTGTTGCTTTTTATTTTACAAACTCTTGAAGTGCTCTCAGGCTTGGGGGATGGGCGGTAGAGGGGGGCAAATTGTTTATTTGCCAAAATAAGTCAACCAAGACTGAAATGGCTGAAAAACTTTACTCTAGAGATAAAGGAAGCCAGAGGATCCCTCCCACCTCTGTCTAAAGCAGGTTGGTGACATTTGCGTTTGTGGCGGCTATTTGCAAGTTCCGTCCCACTTGTCCTTGCAGAGAGCGATGACTTCTGCGGTTGCCTTCACATCTAGTTAGCACATGCACTCTGCAACAGCTTTCGTTTTGAAATGAGAGAGAACTCAGGGACACCTTCTAACCTTTGTGCTTGGGATTGACCCAGAAAGCGATAATAAATCCTGAGGATATCAAGGCTTTAGAAATGCCAGGTGCTGGAACCCACCTGGCTGCAAATTATCAATTTATCCTTGTGATCATCATCACCATCATCTGGTTCAGCCCGGATAGCCCGTCATTAAAAAAAATAAAAGGTATGGCTTTTAATTTAAAGTCACCAATACATAATTAATTGTGCCAGGAACTTGTAGATCACAGGGAGAAAACCTTAATTGGCAGACAGATCTGGATGTTGTCAGAAACTTTGTTTATTCACTGAGTTTTTTCTCGTGCCCTTGAGGAGGTATAAAGAGGTCTGATTGCTACATGGGGGAGATGGGATGTGAAGGACCAACTTCATTGATCTTACTCTTAAATGATAAGAAATCAAGAGCAACCTTCCTGAGTGTCAAAGAGATAATCTCTGATACAACCACACATTTTAGTGGTTGGTTTGATACACAAGAAGGTGGATTTTTTTTTTTTTTTTGGAGACAGTCTCTGTTGCCCATGCTGGAGTGCAGTGGCAGGATCTCAGCTCACTGCAACCTCCGCCTCCCAGGTTCAAGCGATTCCCCTGCCTCAGCCTCCCAAGTGGCTGGGACTACAAGCATGCACCACCACATTTTTTTGTGTTTTTAGTAAAGACTGTGTTTCACCATGTTGGCCAGGCTGGTCTCGAGCTCCTGACCTCAGGCGATGCACCCGCCTCACCTCGGCCTCCCAAAGTGTTGGGATTACAGGCGCCTTGCTGAAGGTGGATTGTTTTGTTTTGTTTTGCTCCGGGTTTTTCTCAGAGGCTAAGAGGGCCACTTACAATGAATAACTTTGTAATGGGTGAATGTCACAGGACTCACCTATTCCAGGGCCCCATTTTCTGGAAAGATGGAGTTTGAGTTCATTGTCTGGGTTTGCTCGTCTTCACAGTGACTTATTGAGGAATGTAAGAATGAGGTTTTGTACGTGGTTAATATTTAATTAGATCGTTCCCAGAAATAATCAAGTGAGCCGCCAGCCAGGCCCCATGGTGGAAAAGGACCTGGAGAGCTGAGGTTGCTACTTCCATGTCTCTTTCAGGACAGAAAATAGCACATGCATTCCAGGGACCTGGCTTCCTTTGTAATACGCTGCTTGTCTTGCATTGACCACAGCACTGTGTGCTGTGCGGGAGCACTAGCCTGGCATAGAATTTAAATCTTCACTAGCCTGCCAGCCTCGCTTTCCTCCCCTGGGCTCCTGGGTCAGGAGGAAGATAATTGCTTTCCTGTGAGGTTTTTTGACAGGACACACCCTGTTTGCAAATATCTCTGGGGTTAGCACTCAGGAGTGGCAAGGGAGACGATCATGTGCCTGCTGGGAGCTGGTGCCTGTGATTGTTGCATGGTGTGTGTTTATAATCCCAGGGGAGTGTCCAGAAAACCAGTGTATGCTTTTCTTCCTTATGACTTTAGTCCCTTTGGTGGAAAAAAAAAAAAAAAACCCTTTTCAAAATGGAGGTGCAAACTTTTATTGTCTTGTTGCTGCTGTTTTCTGAATACAGAATTCTACAAAATACAGCATGCCTGTATTTGGAACCTGAACACTGCCTGTACCATTTAAAAAGAGGGTGTGGTATCATAAAGGCACTAGTAGGTAGGTAGACCTAGGCTCTAGCCTGTATCCCTGGGCAAGTTGCTTAACTCGTAAATCTGTGTCCTTGTCTGAAAAAAAAAACACGGATCATTTCATCTATTGTATAGGGCTGTTGTAAGGTGTAAGAGAGACCGTGTGGTAGCTAGAACCTGTGACTATGTTAATGAGTTCGTAAGGCATTGCAGCTGGAATTAGAGTTTCTCAGCAGCTGAGATGGTCCTTGAGATGGGGCGATTCTCCTGGGTTACCAGGTGGGCTCAGTGTAATCACAAAGGTCTTTAAATGTGGACAAGGGAGGCAGGAGAGAAGGTCGGAGTGAGGCAATGTGAGAAAGACTCTACTGCCTGCTTCTAGGAAGGAGCCACTAGCCAAGGAGTATGGGCGTCCTCCACAACCTGGAAAAGGAGAGGAAATGGATTCTTCCTTAAAGCCTCCAGGAGGAAACACAACCTTTCTGTTACTTTGCTTTTAGTCCTGTGAGACCTGTTTTAGACTTCTGACCTCCAGAACTGCGAGTTTGTGTCATATGTTATGGCAGCCATAAGGAACTAATACATCCAGTATGTAAACATGAAACAGCACCCAGGGCATAGCAGGGCCTCAGCAGATACTTGGCCCAACCGTCTTTCTCCCTTCCCTCCCCGGGCTGAAAAGTTTAAAATCTAGAGAAGAAAGCATCTTTGAAGCATATCATGGAGAAGGACTCAGGAGTACTGGAAATGCTAATGGTGAGTCCTGCCTTTTCCTGATCTGTGAACCTTTCTGCTTCACCGGGCCTCAGTTTCCCCTGCAGGCCCAGAGGATGGGATCAAGCCCAGAAGATTCCTCTCAGGTTAGGATGAGAGAAACCCTTTACTACATTGCAAGGCCTCTGGCCACTGCTGAGTGAGCCAAGTCTGGCAGGTGAGCATTAACTGTAGACGTAAAACTACCCAGGTATGAGGGGTTCCTGCGGGGCAGGGACTGTCTAGGGGAGCAGTATGTGGAAACAGTTCATAGGTCCAGTTTTCCAGGTTAGTGACATACATGCTTAGCATCCCCTGTGAAACCAAAATCCTGTCAAGATTAACATTTATTAACAACTGAGGGCTTCTCAGCTGGGCACATGGCAGAGCAGTGCTGCCTGGTAGGAACCAGAGGCAAGCCACATGTGTACTTTTAGATTGTCTAGTAACTACTAGAAAAGTCAACAGAAACAGGTGAAATTAACTGTAATTGCATATTTTATTTAACCCATTATATCTAAAATACAGCCCTTTCAACATGTAATTACCACAAAAATTATGAATGGGAGAATTTACATTCTTTTTCTCCTACTAAATCTTTGAAATAGGTGTGTAGGGGACACTCACAGCTGATCTCAGTCTGGACGCACCACCTTTCCAATACTTACAGCCCCCACCAGCCAGTGGCTACTGTGCCGGACAATGCAAGTGTTAGAATCACCCGGCGGCTTTTAGAAAAGGGCAACGTCTAGGTGTCTAGGAGTGATTTGCCCGCAGCATGGCACGGACGTTGAGCTGGTTCTTCTTGGGCATGCGCAGTTGTCTCGCCCTGTGACATCCTCTGCTGGGTTCCACCCCATCAGCCCACACGGCAATGCCCTCGTGATGATGCCTGGCAGGCCACTGACTTCCCGACCCCTGGGCTGCACATTGCCTCCCTGGCAGAGGTATTCCAGAAGCTGTTCTTGGTCCAGCTTGGGGTGGGAAGGGGCCACCCATCCCTGACCTCCCCCTCCCTGTCTCTGATGTGCTTTGATGCCCATGACACATTCCTGAGCGCCCCTTGCTCTCTTACCATTTGGCCAGTTCCTGTAGCTTTGGGGTATGCCCCAGGAAGGTCCAAGTCATCTTTGTCCCCTCTAAGAGGTGGAGAGATGCGAACTGTGGCCATGTGTGGAATGGCAGGGCAGTCAAGAGCAAGCTCCAGGTTCAGCCCCTGGCTCTGTCCCTTCACCGCTCTGCCTCAGTTTCCTCATCTACAAAATGGGGGCCATAACACTACACACTTCCTAGAGTGGTTGTGGAGACGTACAAGTGTTCACAGTGCCTGGTGTGTAGTGAATGCCGTGTAAGTGTGGGCTGTTATGTTGTGTTTGGAAGAGTAGGCTGGGCTGAAAGAGAGAAGCAAGCTCCCTGTTGGACTCTGCCCGGCGGCCTTAGATTAGCTGTAAGCGGAGGCCTCGTGTGCTGGGGCAGCTGGGAGAAAAGCAGATGTGCACAGAGGTTGGGGACTCAGGCAAGTGGGGACAGCCCTTCCCTTTAAGAGTGAGCCCAGAGGTACAACATTATGAAGGCTCTCCAGGCTTGGGAGGATATTCTGGGGGAACGACGGCTTCAGGAAGTGCGGGCAAGGCCAGCAGGAGCCTTGCCTGGTAGAACTGCTGGCCCTTCTGAATAGGGACAGGGGCAGCCGAGGCCCCGTCTCTGACCTGACTCAGACGCCAGCCTTCCAGCCAGCGCTGCACCGGTCATTTGTGAATGACACCCAGCTGGCCACTGGATCCCAGCAGCTTAAAGTGGAAAGCCTCTGAGTGGAGTCCAGGCCTGCTTGGCCAAGGGACAGGGATGCCCAGTTGGCTAACCTGAGACGCCTTGGCTGCTCTGTTGGTGATGCCCTTACCTGCCCCGCTCCCCACCCAACTTGGTAATCTGCGATGCTGACTTGAATATCACCTCCTCTGTGCAGCCACCCGCTGCCGTCCTCCTGCCTAAACCTCACTGTGCTGCCCAGTCCTCATGACATTATTTGCGCTGCTTCCACATCTGCCCGGACACGCTGCGGCTGGCCCAGCAGAGTGGGAGGAAGCAGACAGACATGGGCTGGGCGCATGTGTAGACCAGGCTTGCCTGAGAAGTGGGAGTGTGTCACCTCCTTGCCGAGCTCACTGAGCAACTGCTCAGACCTGCACTGGCCACCTACCCTGGGGTCCTCAGGCAGGGTCGCGTCATAAGTGGCTGGATGAGTGGATGCCCAGGGTTCGGTGGTCTCCCTTCTTTGATGCTCTCCTCTTGGTGGGGTCTGAAAGGCCCATGGCCATCCATTCTAGGGAATGACTGAGCCCTGGAGAAAAGTTTAGTTGGGGCGAGATTGTTTTTTCTCTGGCTAAAATAAACATGATTCTTGGCCGGGCGCGGTGGCTCAAGCCTGTAATCCCAGCACTTTGGGAGGCCGAGACGGGTGGATCACGAGGTCAGGAGATTGAGACCATCCTGGCTAACACAGTGAAACCCCGTCTCTACTAAAAAATACAAAAAAACTAGCCGGGCGAGGTGGCGGGCGCCTGTAGTCCCAGCTACTCCGGAGGCTGAGGCAGGAGAATGGCCTGAACCCGGGAGGCGGAGCTTGCAGTGAGCTGAGATCCGGCCACTGCACTCCAGCAAGGGGGACAGAGTGAGACTCCGTCTCAAAAAAAAAAATAAAAAAATAAAAAAATAAACATGATCCTCAAACTGCAGTAGGTTCATCTGCCTGGAGCTGACTCAGCCCCCTGGCTTTTGGGACAGACGCGTTTGTGGAGTGATGTCACCAGGGCCCAGGGAACGAAACTGCACAAGCTGGCTGCCTGTCACTTCCAGAGCCAGTCTGGCAGAGGGGTGATGCAGGAACAGTCCTCCTACTACTGGGTGTCACCCACAAAGCCTGGGGCAGAGGTGGCAGTGGGTCAGGCGGCAACATTGTAACCAGCGTCCTGGGGAACCTGGGCTCTCATGCTCCCCTTCGAAGCTTTCCTAAACGCTGAAATGACAGAGCGGCCAGGACCAAGCAGGCCTGAGTGCAAGTGAGGGGAGATACAGGTTAAATGGAGCAGAGCAGTTGCCCCTGACTTCCTCTCTGCCAGAGCTGACCCAGCTGTCCACCTCGCTGCTTTGCATGTGGCTGTATCCCGGCCTCCTCAGTGACAGAAACCCTGTGTTTGCTCTCGTCAATGGCCTTTGAGGGGGCAAATGCATTTGAATGAGATCTCTCTGTCCTTCAACTCTTTGGAAATGCTGAAGCAAAATAACCCACCACTCTGCCAGCGTCCGTGTGCCCCAGCTCTTTGAAGAACGTTCTTGTTCCTGCCGAGTGCTACTGTTAGGCGCCATGATAACAGCACAAGGATGCTTAGGTCTGATTCATTTCAGGGTTGATTTTAAAAATAGAAATGGTTTTATAGTTAATTTTACTACGCAGCTCTAGTGGTACATTATTAGCTGGAGAAGGAGAGACTCAGTGCCCTGAAGTTGTCCAGGACTTGTCTTTGAAAGAGCTCTTGTTCCTTCGAGTGTTCACTCTTCCATTTGCCCAGTGGGGATCTGCTGACAGCCAGATGTTGGTTTGGGCCTAGAGATACAGCAGGAAGGAAGATGTTCCAGTGTTCGGGCTTGGAGGTGGGGACAGAGTATAATTGGTGGACAGACGACTCCGGAGCCTCCTGGGCCACAGGGTGCTGCGGGGTTGGCGTGTGGGGCGGCCGCTGCCTGGAGCCTCCCCGCTCGGTCGCCTGGCTTTGCTGCCAGTGCCCGTTCCTGCGGTCTGTTTCCATCTGGAGCCCACGTCAAGCCTGGGCCAGGAGCCTCTCGGGAGTGTCACCTGCCTCACCCCAATTTCCCCTCTTCTGAAACAGCACTCACTGAGATGCTGGCCAGGGTGTGCCCCGTGAGTCTCAGTCCAGGGACCAGTGCAGCTCTGGGCTGTTCACGAGTCAGCGCCCCGTCTGGCCTGATTGTCCCTGGAAGCAGGGCAGTTGTATCCTGAGGGCTTGGGCTCCCCCTGGCCACTGGACTGATCCAAAGGCCACAGCCCAGAGGCAGATGTCCTCGCCCCAAGGGATGGGGGAAGTGGGGAGTCCCCTTGGCTCTACCAGCCCCAAGGCCTTTGTTATCGGGATTGGAACAAATCCTGATCCAGAGCCCACTCCCAATTTGGAGGCATGTTAGCAGGCCCTTGGGGAACACAGGGTTCCTGTGGTGGGACAATAAGGATGTCTACCTTGATACACTTCCGCACCCAGCCCTACCCCCGCACCCAGAACTGTGAAGGCCGTGCAGCCCAGGGCCTCCTGGGAGGGACCTGAGGGGGTTCATCTCCAACGGCAGCCTGCCCAGCTCTTAGTAGCTGGGGGCCCTTGGGCAGCTGCTCGGCCCGCCTGCTGCAGCTTTAACACTGGAGGGTTGCTCGAGGACACTGAGTCAACACGTAAGGTGCTTAGAACAGCACCAAGTATGGAGCACGTGCTCAGCCACTTTATTATTTTTTTTGAGACGGCATCTCGCTCTGTCACCAGGCTGGAGATCTTGGCTCACTGCAACCTCCGCCTCCCAAGTTCAGCAATTCTCCTGCCTTAGCCTCCCAAGTAGCTGGGACTACAGGCGTGCACCACCATACCCAGCTAATTTTTGTATTTTTAGTAGAGACAGGGTTTCACCATGTTGGCCAGGATGGTCTTGATCTCTTGACCTTGTGATCTGCCCGTCTTGGCCTCCCAGAGTCCTGGGATTATAGGCATGAGCCACTGAGCCTGGCCCACATTTTTTTGTTATTTATGACCTTGGACAGGTGGTTAACCTGCAGCCTCAATGTCCTCCCTCACCTGCCTGCTCCGAGGTTCCTTAGGAGCATTAATGAAGTAACATCGGAACAATGCTCTCTGCTCAGGGCCCAGTACAAGGCTGAGCTCAATAAAATTGATTTTATTAATAGGTTATTGAGACCTGTCTGCTGTCCTTATGGCACAGAGTATGTTCTCACACGCTTGGCAATGCCAGCAATCCTGAGTGTATCTGCAGAGCCTCACCTGCCCCCTGGGCCCCTGGGTACCCCTGAGCTTTGCTCCCACTCTCTGCCCTTAAAGGTCAGGCCCTTCCTGCTGCCGGCACTGGGCAGGATAAGAGCATACTTGGAGAGTTGTGAGCAGGTGGCCCCTGGGGCGTGGGTGTGGACTCCAAGGATTTTTCGAGACCCAAAAAGCTGCAGGGTCTGTGGAGCCGGGCAGGAGCTGACCTCACTCTGCCCCTCTCTGCCGTCTCTGCGGACCCTCCAGCTCCCTTCCGCAGGGTGTCTCGTGGCTGCTGTGGAACTCTCTATTATTATTGTTTTGTTTTGTCTTGTTTGAGATGGAGTTTAGCTCTTTTGCCCAGGCTGGAGTGCAGTGGCATGATCTTGGCTCACTGCAGCCTCCCAGGTTCAAGTGATTCTCTGCCTCAGCTTCCTAAGTAGCTGGGATTACAGGCACACACCACCACGCCTGGCTAATTTTTGTATTTTTAGTAGACAGGGGTTTCGCCATGTTGGCCAGACTGGTCTCAAACTCCTGGCCTCAAGTGATCTGTCTGCCTCTGTCTCCCAAAGTGCTGGGATTACAGGCATGAGCCACTACACCTGGCCTATTATTTTTACTTTGGAGACAGGGTCTCACTCTGTCACCCAGGCTGGAGTGCAGTGGTGCTATCATAGCTCACTGCAGCCAGGCACTCCTGGACCCAAGCAGTTCTCAGCCTTCTGAGTAGCAGAGGACTACAGCTGTGCGCCACTACACCCGGCTAAGTTTTAAATTATATTTGGTATAGATGGGGTCTTGCTAGGCTGGCCTTGAACTCCTGGGCTCCAGTGATTCTCCCACCTCAGCCTCCCAAAGTGCTGGGATTATAGACGTGCACCACTGTGCCTGGTCCCCCTCCATTATCGCTTCTGTCCTGCTTCCTCCAGAGACCTCCCCTGAGCCAGCCAGACACCCCTCCCTGTTGTGCCCAGCAGTGGGAAGAACGGCATCCCCCTCCTCATGCTCTTGTGCTGCCCATTATCACTGCATCCCCTGCAGAGCCCTGGCCCCACGGCCGCTCACAGCTGTTTGGAAACTGCCCTGCCAGGCTCTGTGTGAGGCCCCTTCTTCTTGGGAGCTGGATGGGAGCTTTGGGTGCTGAGTAGCGGACAGACCCCGGGGCGGTCACATGTATCCTTATGATCTTCCTTTCTCTTGCACTGGGTTTTTCCACCCTGAGCTGAGGTCCATAATCCCTTCCACTCCTCAAAGGCCGCGCTGCCCCGAAGGGGTGTCTCTGTGGCAGCCTCTGGCTTGTGTCAGAGCTTCTGGCGTTGTTCTGGCCTGAGGGGCCACACGGGGCACAAATGCAGGCTGGAGAGAACCCAGGGATGAGCCTGGGCAGCTCTCTACCTCCCATGACATGCTGCAGTTTCCCCACCTTCAAAATGGGGAGAACTGCGTTCACCCCACTCAGCAGCCGTGAGGATAGCATGTTGAGAACCTCAGCACCCAGAACCAGGTATTGCTGGCAGTTGGACCTGCCTCGGGACTGTAAGCCTCAGAGCAGAGCTGTGTCAAGGACACCCTGTGTGGATTTCACCACAGAGTGAGCCTCTGAGTGCCTGTGCTGCTGCAGCCCCTCAGCCTCCTGGAGCCACTTCTGCAAGGGAGGGTCAGCAGCAGACAGGGGAGTAGGTGGGACATCACTGGGACCTGCCCAGGCTTCTCGTGGGACAGGGCTTAGCTGCTACTGCCTGGTCAGAGGCGAGGCCCACGGAGCAGCCACAGACTCCCACTGTGCAAGCACTGTGCCTCCTTGTGTGGCGCTCCGAGCCTGGTGCACACATCTGCCCGTCCTAGACACAACGGGGCTGTGTTCCCAGAGCCAGCCGGCACCCTGCCCGGGAGGGCCCTGCTGCCATGGATCCTGTCCCCTGCCGCCAGCGTGGGGAGCAGGCAGCACTGAGGCCCAGGCGCACAACAGGCCATGCCATGTGCCCAAGACATGCCCCGTCACACTGCATTCCTGGGGTCTCCCTCCTGCCATGAAAGTCATTCGTGTGCCAGGTACCGTTGAGGAGCTGGGGGTTCAGCAGCACCTATAGGCCGATCTGCTTCCCCTCATGTTGCTGACTGCTGGGTGAGGGGAAAAGGTGATAAATAAGGGAATAGTCCACTATCCAAGGGCGCCCGGTCCTCAGAGACCATCCATCCAGGAGGTGCAGATTTCAACAGGGCGGCTGCAGGAGGGTGTGAGGGTGCTGGGTGCGGGGAGCTGGAGCTCTGCTGCGTGGGCATCTGGAGCCTAGGGCCTGGGGGCACAGGGGTGGCTGCACCTTGGCCTCACCATGACTTTACTCGCAAAGAGGAGAGGGCGGCCCATTCCCCCAGAATGTGTTATCTGCTTCTGGGGTCCCTAGCTCAGCCCCGTCCTGGGGTTTCCTCAGTATCAGGAGAAACGCCCGCATCTCTGTGTCCACAGCCTCTCCAGCCAGGTCTGCACCAGTCACTTCGGCTCCACCCTTCTTGCCAGGAATCTTCCGAACCAGGTGGCAGCTCAGGTGTCGGCAGCTGGGGATGGGGTTACACAGTCCGGAGACGGACACGCCTGGCTTGTGACAGGACAGCTGCTTGCCTGGCTGCTTGGGGATGAGCTGGGGAAAGTCACAGCCCCTGCCTCCTGTCCTGGGAGGCCCTCCCCACGGAAGGAGCTGCCTGGGGACTGTTCAGAGTCACTAAGGACACAGGTCATGGAGTCAGACAGACCTGGCTTTGAACCCTGCCTTTTTCCTTATTAGCTGTACAGACAAAAGTATATAAGCCTTCTGTGCCTCAGTTTCCTCACCAGGAAAATGGGATCATCACCACTTCCCTGGGCTGTTGCTGGGAGGCGAGTTGCCCACGCCTGACTGGGGCTGGGCACTCAGGATCCTTATCATCGTCACGGCTGCTGTCATGGGCAGTGTTCCGCTTTGGTGGGGGTGTGCCACTCACGGCCATGGGTTCTCACAGTTGGTGGATACGAGTTTGTTCAAGGAAGGAGTTGAGGCCTGGGGGCCAGTGGCTGGGCAGCCCTCAGGGTCAGGCCCACCAGAGCCTCTGTGTGTTTCCTCAGGTCCTGGTTCTTTAAGATGGGACCGCAGCTCCTCCTCGACTACGGGGAGCAGATTTCAGGGCAGCCCCAGAACACCTGCCTGGGAGGGGTCCAGTACAATGGGCCCTGTGTGTGAAAGGGGCCAGCATTGCGCTAGGGGCCGGGGGTGGCCCAGAGGCTGCCTGGCCCAGCCCCACAGTCTGCTGGCACCCATCTGAGGTCCCACCAGGAAGGGCCCCTCAGCTTCGTGGGCTGGCTTTTCTCACAGAGGAAATTCCATGGTAGACCCTAATTGGATGTCCACTGCTTCAGTGCTGGGTGGGAGAGCTCGGCGGCATCCCGGAGAAGGCGCAGGAGTGCTGCGTGGTCCTGCAAGCTGGCTCCCTGCCCTGCAAGGCCTGCCTGGCTCAGGCCAGCCTGTGGCTCGGGCCCAGCTGCCCTGGCTGAGGCTGGGGGCTGGGGAGAATGACTGGCCTGGAGCTGCGTATCCCATCTTGGTGTCTGCCTGTCCCTCCTGCCTGTGGCCTGGGCAGCTCTTCTCAGTCTACAAATGGTGGGGGGGGGGGCGGGGACAGAGGCTTAGCAGACCTGTTCCCGCATGAGAAACACCGCGTGCCCCACAGAGCCAGGAACAGGTGGTAGTGACGGTACTGCTACGAGCCTTCCTCGAGAGCACAGTCACGTCCAGGAAGCCTTGTCGGAAAAGGCGGCAGTAGCCGGGGATGGGGGAGGGGATGAGACACTGCCGTAGGTGGAGCGGGAGGGATGTTGAGATTCTGGCCTTGGTCAAGTGTGAGGGTGCCACTTGCACAGCTCCAGGTGACGGCTGCAGACCCCACTCCCGCCTTCCTCTGCCCCGGCTGGGCTGCAGGTGGCAGCAGGAGCTTGACAAAGTTTGACAGGGCGAGGCCCCACCCAGGAGAGAGGCAGCCTATGGGGCAGTGGGCCACAGGCCCTGGGCTTAGCCTGAGTTTCCTGAGAATGCCTCCTGAGAGAGTGGGGACAATGTGATGTGCACCCTTCATGGGGCGCCGCAAAGGCCAGGTGGGCCCCAGCCGGGAGCTCCAGTCTCAGCTGCTTTTCCGCAAGGGGAGATGGGGCTAGAGGACACCACACTGGGCCATGACCTGGGCTCAGGGCATCTGCCAGGAGAGTCAGGTCGTGCAGGTTTTGGGCAGGATGGCCTCCCGGAGCCACAGCCCAGCTTTGGTCATTGTCCCCTGGCTCCTGGAGCTCTTGGTGTTCACTGTAGTTCCAGCTGCACCAATCAGGCACGGGAAGTCCTTCGGCGGCTTAGGTTGAGCGGATTCCTATCTCCCCCATCGCTCCACTGGCCTGAACCCAGGCAGAATCCTGTTCGGTATTGTGCTTCTCCCACTTGGGGTGGTGTCTCCTGGGGTGGGTGCCTGGGGCTCTAAACACTGCCCCTTTGTCCCTCACAGGCCATCAGCATCAGCAAAGCCATCAACACCCAGGAGGCCCCCGTGAAGGAGAAGCACGCCCGGCGTATCCTTGGCCGGCTCCTGGGCTCAGGAGTCGGGTGTGGGTGTGGGAGCAGCATAGTGCTGCAGTCAGCTGTGCCGGGGGTCACAAGGTCCCTCACTGAGCCCAGGGAGGAGGCTCCTGTGCAGCTTGGCTCCTTCCCATCTCGGTCTCATCACAGAAACGCCCCCCATTGGGCCCAATGAAGGTTTCCTTGTCTTGTCCTACCTCCTGTCCCCTTGACTGGACACTGGAGCTCTGGTGACCCGGGGTTGATGGGCATGTGATTGGGGGCCGGCCCTCTTCTGGCGGCTCTGGCCTCTCAACCGGGTTTGTCGAGCCCCCGCGCTCCAGTCTCTGCTTCCACACTTGGCCTTGACATTGCAGGCATTATCCTGGGCACACACCACGAGAAGGGGGCTTTCACCTTCTGGTCCTATGCCATCGGGCTGCCGCTACCCAGCAGCTCCATTCTCAGCTGGAAGTTCTGCCATGTTCTCCACAAGGTCCTTCGAGACGGGCACCCCAATGTGAGTAGCAGCTGCTCCCTCTGCTCCCTGGAGGTGGGACACTATCCCGCTGACATGTGGGCTCCAGCCCTATTCCTGTCCCCGTAGCTCTGGGCTGTTCCTCCCGCCTCGGGTGGGGAGCGCGTGTCTCAGGGCCCTACCACAGGGTCCTGGACACTCCCCCTCTCCTGTGTTCCCCGCGCTTCAGGTGCTGCATGACTGCCAGCGGTACCGCAGCAACATCCGGGAGATCGGAGACCTGTGGGTAGGTCCAGCCAGTCTAGGTCCTGCCTGGCACTCAGGGCTTTCCTGAGTGTGTGGGGCTGAGCAAAGGGTGGCTCCCTGTGGGCAGTCCCCTGCGGGTGGCTGGGATGGGCAGCACGGGGAGATGCTGCCTGCCTTTGAAGGCCTGCCCCAGGGCGCTCCACATGCATAAGTGGGCCCCCCAGTCAGCCCTCCAGCTCCGAAGTCACCCGGGCCCTTTAGTCCTCACGAGTTGGGAAATGTGGCAACACCATTGCCCGGACACCTCGGTGGTGGTTAGAGAGCCCGTGGCAGGGCGCAGGTTTCTGGGCTCCCCTAGACCTGCTGCTAAAGAATCAGGACTGGGGGTCTGCATTTTGAGCACATTTGCTGGATGACCCTGAGACACAGCAAGGCCTGAGAGCCCTGGGAGCCTGCAATCTGGATGTGCTGTAAGACCTCAGGATTTAGAGATGTCCCTGGTGGGCAGAGGGCCTTGGCCTGATTCTCTCTGATTTTCTCTGGAGCACTGTGGGGTGCTCGTCTGCCTGGGCAGGGACATAGGAGCAGGGCAGGCCCTGGAATGGGGACCCACAGGGAGGCCTGACCCGGGCATTATCCAACCCAGAACCACTGCACTGACTCACGTCCCTTGAAGCGAGGAAAATGTTGCCCATGGTGCCATCTGCAGATGCAGGCCCCGCTGGCCTGGCCGCAGGGGCCATGGGGCTGGAGGAGGGAGCAGGGAGGATGTGTCAGGCGCCCGTCGGGACGTGCCTCCCTGCCAGCACCAGCACTTTAATAAAGCGTCCCCACTCCGAATTGGCCTGCTGCCCTGGACAAAGGGCTCTCTTCTCACAAGGGTTTCTTTGGCAGGAATGACAAGGAGAAAGATTAAGGGAAAAAGCTAGAGACAGAGGGAGGTTGGTCGAGGCCAGGAGAAGACGTTTGTTGAATGAAGAAGTGCCCGGTGGCGGGTGACTCTCATGCCCAGGTCCTTTAGGACTCTTGGACATGTTCATGAGCTGTGGCCCCTCACCCTGTCTGTCTTCCCACAGGGACATTTGCATGACCGGTACGGACAGCTGGTGAATGTCTACACCAAGCTGCTGCTGACCAAGATCTCCTTCCACCTCAAGGTGGTTTCCCCGGGGAGTCATGGGGCTGAGGGACTCGTGGGCTTTTCCCACTGTGACGTTATGGCACATGTTGGGACATCGAAGATGGGATCTGTCCTCTCCATGAGTCTCCATTCACCTTCTTATCCCGACTGTGACTAAAGGGGAGACAGGGAAGCCAGGGCGTCACGAAGCTCCTAGAACACCTCAGGCATTTCCATGGACATGTGCACGGGCTTCCCCAGGCATTTCCGTGGACATGAGCACTGGGCTTCCTCAGTCTCCGCTGTCCTGGCTGGGTGCTCCCCTCCTCCCAACCCCCTCCACTGCCCTCTGCCACCTATGTGGACCACAGCCTGGGTCTGCCAAGAGCAGGGCCCAGGGCCCAGCGTGGGGCCCCTGGTTCAGTGGCAGCTGGGTGGGGGTTCTTTCCACAGCATCCCCAGTTTCCCGCAGGCCTGGAAGTGACAGACGAGGTATTGGAGAAGGCAGCTGGGACCGATGTCAACAACATGTGAGTCACTCTGCATGGCTATATGGCCACTTCGCCTCAGCTTCCCCACTCCTTCCTACCGTGTCTCACGCCCAGGCGTCCGCGTGGGGCAGTGGGGTTGAATGGCCTTGTTGGTTGACGCTCACTCTCCCAGGGCCAGAGGGTGAAGTTAAAAGGGTGGGATGTACTTGAGGACTGTCGTCCTGGCAGAGGCACACTGACTCACCAGAGCCATGGTGTCGGCGGTGCCCCCATCCCCATCCGGGCGGGGAGTCTCAGGACGAGTCGGCGGCCCACCCACCTTTTTCACCTCTCCCCACTTCTCTTGCATAGCTTCCAGCTCACCGTGGAGATGTTTGATTACATGGATTGTGAGCTGAAGCTTTCTGAATCAGGTGAGTTGTAAAGAGGGGATGCGGGGGTCTGAGTGTATTGCTAAGTCCCCAGAGGTGGGACAAGAAGAAACAAGAAAGAAGACATTAGTGATCACTAGGAAATTACCCTGACCGGCCGCAGTGGCTCACATCTGTAATCCCAGCATTTTGGGAGGCCGAGGCAGGCAGATTGCTTGAGGTCAGGGGTTCAAGACCTGCCTGGCCAACATGGTGAAACCCTGTCTCTACTAAAAAATATATAAAAATTAGCCAGGTGTGGTGGTGCATGCCTGTATTCCCAGCTACTTGGGAGGCTGAGGCAGGAGAATCACTTGAACCCAGGCAGTGGAGATCGTGCCGCTACACTCCAGCCTGGGCGACAGAGTGAGACTCTGTTTCCAAAAAAAAAAAAAAAAAAAAACCCAAAAGAAATGCCCCTGCCCCTCCCGGGGTCCTGCACCTCCAGGGATAGGTAATGGGGCCTCCTGGTACCTCCAAAGCATGGCAGGCCGCGGTGGGTACATCCAGGATACAGGTTCAGCCATCCTTTCCATCCAGTATCACTCCATCAGCTGCAAGACGGGGAGGGTGAGGAGGTGTGCACAGGAGCCACCTTGCCAGGTTCCTGCCCCAGTCATGGGCCATCTGCAGAACCCAGTTGGAAGAGAGGTGGTTTGCGTCGTCCTGCCCATTTTCCGCTCTAGAAAGCCTCTGAGTCACGTCCGACTTCCTAGCGGGGAACCCGGCAGCTGTTAGACAGGAAATCTCAGCGTGCTCAGCTTCCAGGCTGGAGAAGTGCTTGTTCTGGGTGGCAGCTTCAGAATAGCTCATGGGTGATTCAGTGCTCTCCATCAGAGGGCAAGAAGCAAATGCCTCCTTAAGGCAAAACTGGGAGTCAGAGGCAGTCTGGGCAGCCTCCCTGAGTTCCCAGGTCTGGCCTCTGCAGCTGGGCGAGCCTGATGGGCATTCAGTTCCAGTGGGTGAGAGGTGGGCTCAGAGTTGGACCCTTGTGCCTGGGAAGAGCCTGCTCAGGATCTGACATGGAGAGCAGAGGGCAGATGTCCAAAGGTGCGGCCCCAGCTGTGCAGCAGGACAGGGCTCCCAGGCTCTGTGTCCTGGCAGAGATGTGCTGAGCCTGAGCCTCTCAGCACAGAGGCCACCAGGTGGGAGCCAGGTGCCCCTGGCATAGGAGAAGGCCAGTGTGGGCAGGCAGTGGCCTCACGAGGGAAGTGGAGAACACTCACAGGCCTGCTCCCTACCTGGTGACACTGGTGTCTTGATGAAGCACAAAGGAGGGGTGTACCAGCATCTGCTGGAGAAATTCCCAGATCTGCAGAGGTGACAGGTACAGGGGCTTCCCTGTCTCAGGGCCTGTAACAGCAAAGAAACAGAAACGTCCTAAACACGCCTCAGCGGAGGCTGCGTCTCGCCGTCTGTGCAGAGCAGAGAACGGAGGGTGGCGGGAAGAGAGACGTGTCGAATCTGGGATGGCCGGGAAGATCTAGAAAACATTCCACTGTGTGAAATCAAGCAGACTGCCGAACAGCGTGGATATATGTGTTTAAGATCCAAGCAGTACTTGATGCGTGCTGCAGTTTTTTGCAAGGAAAACACTTAGCATGACATGTAATTAGAAATTAATTTTTTAAAGGCAAAGGGGCAGCACTCCCCGCCCAGGCTGTCTCCTGTCACTGCAGAGATTTGCAAGTGGTCCCATCACAGGCAAGGCGAGAGCAGGACCTGAGGGGCCGGGGCACAGGTCTGTGCAGCAGGGACTGCCTGGCCGTTCTCCCGTGCTGGCCAGCTGCCTGCTCTTTGTCATTCTCTCTGCCCCAGAGAAGCTGCCAGCCAAGAAGGAGGCAGCCTCGTGTTTGTCCTTTGTCCCTCCCACTTGGTAGTTCTGATACAAGGTCCGATTGTCAGGGGCAGGGGAGATGGGCCTCGGGGGCAAGTGAGGTCTCAGTGTCACTTGGGGTGTGCAGAGCCAAGTTGTGACCCTGCTGCCGTATGACTTGGAAGTAGGCCTGCCTGTTCCCACATCTGTAAAGTTAGGCATTTGGGGCCGGGCGCGGTGGCTCAAGCCTGTAATCCCAGCACTTTGGGAGGCCGAGATGGGCGGATCA
This sequence comes from Macaca mulatta, assembly GCF_049350105.2. Lineage (NCBI taxonomy): Eukaryota > Metazoa > Chordata > Mammalia > Primates > Cercopithecidae > Macaca > Macaca mulatta. The sequence continues at coordinate 130,247,621 of NC_133416.1, forward strand.
CGAGGTCAGGAGATCGAGACCATCCTGGCTAACACGGTGAAACCCCGTCTCTACTAAAAAATACAAAAAACTAGCCGGGCGCGGTGGCGGGCGCCTGTAGTCCCAGCTACTCAGGAGGCTGAGGCAGGAGAATGGCGTGAACCCGGGAGGCGGAGCTTGCAGTGAGCTGAGATCCGGCCACTGCACTCCAGCCTGGGCGGCAGAGCGAGACTGTCTCAAAAAAAAAAAAAAAAAAAAAAAAGTTAGGCATTTGGGGTGCTGCATCGTGAGCCTCCTTCCTGCTCTAACATTCGGTGCGGGTTTGAGGCCAGTGGGCATGGAGCTGTCCGTCACCCTTGTCAGTTGGGCACCTCGTCCTGGGCTCCCAGGTGGAGGTCTCTGGAAGCCCTTGCTGAGCTGAGCTGGAGCTGCTTTGCCCTGACCTTGCTGTTGCCCTTGACCTCCTTCATGGGAGCATCTGGTCTTGACCTGGGGCAGCCACCAGCACAGGAGGCGCCCATCTTGGAGGCGGGGGGCACACGGGTTTGTGGGAGCTGGCTTAGGGCCGTGCTTTACAGCCAGACCACCTTGGGCAAGTTGCCCAGCTCCCGAGGGCTCACACTCTTCCTCTTGCCCATCTTTTGCACAGTTTTCCGACAGCTCAACACAGCCATTGCCGTATCCCAGATGTCCACAGGCCAGTGCCGCCTGGCCCCGCTCATCCAGGTTATCCAGGACTGCAGCCACCTCTACCACTACACGGTCAAGCTCCTGTTCAAGCTACACTCTTGTGAGTGGCCCGGGGCGGCCGCTGTCCCGGAAGCTGTGTTTATGTGGCTTAGGCATTCACTGTGAAAAAGGAAAATCAAAAAATTAGTGGTTTATTCATTTAAAAATGGCAGTAATAAACCCACTACCCATTAATAGAAATAACATACATTTTATGAAAAAAACACCATTTCACCAAGCAAAAAATTTAGTGAGTGGCGTAGTTTTCATTTTTACGGCTGAATGCCTGGCTTGGCCAAGACAGAGGCCCCACCTGCTCTCGGGACTCTCCCGCCAGGCACGCTGGGGTTGCGAGCACAAAAAGGCAAAAGGTGTCTGGGGTGTTTGGAGAGTTTTGATCTCACCAACCCTTTGAAAGGGTCTCGTCCCTTGACCACACTTTGAGAATCACCGCGTTAGTGTCAGCCCGGGACAAATGTGTTTGGTGAAAGCGGCTTTCTAGTGCCTCCCAAACCTGGTGGGGGTTAGGAGAGATGTGGCCGCAGTGCCATCCTTTCCATTCGCTGTTTCCTTCTCTAGCTCAGTCTGAACTGAGTCCTCCCACAGCATCTCCCACAGGTCTCCCCCTCCCGATAGGAGAGCAGGCCTGGCCCAGTCTCGGGTGGTCTCTAATCTATGAGTTTGTAGCATACGGAAGAACAAGGCAGGGCAGGTGAGCCCCTGAGCAGTGTGCAGAGAAGTCCTGTTACACTTGTGCTACCTTCCAGGTCTCCCTGCAGACACCCTGCAAGGCCACAGGGACCGGTTCCATGAGCAGTTTCACAGGTACTGCCTGGGACAGGGACAGGATCGAGGCTGGTGGGGGAGAGGCTCTGTGGCCCCTTCCTGAATTTCCCACCATCTCTGCAGCCTCAGAAACTTCTTCCGCAGAGCCTCTGACATGCTGTACTTCAAACGGCTCATCCAGATCCCCCGGCTGCCCGAGGTACCTCCCTGAAGATGGCCCTGAGGCCCTTTGAGGACCCCAGGCACCTGGCTGGGGCCCCACACAGGCTATGGAGATGGTGGAAGGAGGGCTTCCTTGGGGGACAGCTAAGCAGGTCCCACCTGCCGCCCCTGCAGGGACCGCCTAACTTCCTGCGGGCCTCAGCCCTGGCTGAGCACATCAAGCCGGTGGTGGTGATCCCCGAGGAGGCCCCGGAGGACGAGGAGCCGGAGAATCTCATTGAGATCAGCATGGGGCCCCCCGTGGGGGAGCCAGTGGTGAGCCCCCACCCAGCCCATGTCCCCCAGTTGTAGCATGAGGCCAAGGGGAGTGTTGGGTGGCCAGCCCTCCCTTTGCCCACTGCCCGGCCTGGAGGCACAGGTGAGTGGGGCGGGGGTCACCATGCTTTCCTGTGGCAGGTGGTGGCTGACCTCTTCGATCAGACGTTCGGACCCCCCAATGGCTCCGTGAAGGATGACAGGTGAGGGCTGGAGGAGCTGACTGGGTTGGGGGTGGTTGGAAATGGCCTCAGCTGAGCTGTGCTCTGGACATTTCTGTCTGGAAAGGCCACGGGTGGGGAACATGAACCCATGAGGTGCCCAAATCCTGAGTGGCCACTGAGGAGAAGACAGGTTCCTGTGCCTGTCTGTTGAGTGTTCTGGTTGACTTGACTTGAACCCCAGGACCTCTGTCCCCAGGGACCTCCGGATTGAGAGCTTGAAGAGAGAGGTGGAAATGCTCCGCTCTGAGCTGGAGAAGATCAAGCTGGAGGTGCTGGGGGTGGGGATGGGCGGGGGCCGGGCCCCTCAAAAGCCCAGGCAGGGGCCCCACATCAGCCATCCTCCCGCAGGCCCAGCGGTACATCTCGCAGCTGAAGAGCCAGGTGAACGCACTGGAGGGCGAGCTGGAGGAGCAGCGGAAGCAGAAGCAGAAGGCCCTGGTGGACAATGAGCAGCTCCGCCACGAGCTGGCCCAGCTGAGGGCTGCCCAGCTGGAGGGCGAGCGGAGCCAGGGCCTGCGTGAGGAGGCTGAGAGTGCGTGGGGCCTTGGCCACAGGGGTCCAAGGGCGTGTCCCCAGCCCCTGCCACCCCACATGGGGTGTCACTGCCTCTCCTCTCACCCCCAGGGAAGGCCAGTGCCACGGAGGCGCGCTACAACAAGCTGAAGGAAAAGCACAGTGAGCTCGTCCATGTGCACGCGGAGCTGCTCAGGAAGGTAGGCCCAGCCCCTCCTCCATCCCAGCTGGTGGCAGGGCCTCTCGGGGACGGCAGCAGAGCGTGAGCCCTTCCCCTGCCCGTGCAGAACGCAGACACAGCCAAGCAGCTGACGGTGACGCAGCAAAGCCAGGAGGAGGTGGCACGGGTGAAGGAGCAGCTGGCCTTCCAGGTGGAGCAGGTGAAACGGGAGTCAGAGTTGAAGGTATGTCCCCTGTGGCACAGGGCCCTGCCCCAGCATCTCCAGCCCATTGCCCCAGTGACACGCTGTCCTGTCCCAGCTGGAGGAGCAGAGCGACCAGCTAGAGAAGCTCAAGAGGGAGCTGGAGGCCAAGGCCGGAGAGCTGGCCCACGTGCAGGAGGCCCTGAGCCACACACAGCAGGTGCATCTGGCTTTGATGACTGGGAGTGGGGTTCTGGGGCCAGTCCTGGGTGGAAGTCAGGTCCTCTTTCCCGTGAACAGGCCATACCTGGGTGCCACTTGGTGGTCCTGGGATGCAGCCCTGACCTAGACCCAGGGCCTACATGGGATACAGGAACTACCGCTGGTCCTCAGGGAGCCCTGAGTCTGATGGGAGTGATCACTAACCCCCAGGGCCCAATTTGTAAGCGTGGGGGCAGGGTGGGTGGGGTCTGGGAGCTCTGTTCACGTGCCAGGTGTCACGTCTGTCCATAGAGCAAGTCGGAGCTGAGCTCACGGCTGGACACGCTGAGTGCGGAGAAGGATGCGCTGAGTGGAGCTGTGCGGCAGCGGGAGGCAGACCTGCTGGCAGCGCAGACCCTGGTGCGCGAGACAGAGGCGGCGCTGAACCGGGAGCAGCAGCGTAGCTCCCGGGAGCAGGGCGAGTTGCAGAGCCAGCTGGCAGAGAAGGTATGGCCTCCCCAGACGCAGCAGCACCTCTGAGTTCACTGCCGCCTGGCAGCCATCGATCTGTCTCCGTGATCTGCCTGTTCTAGAGATTTCACATAAAGGGGATCATACACGATGCATCCTTTTGTGTCCGGCTTCTTCCACTCAGCATCATGTTGTCAAGGGTCACCACATCGTAGCCTGTGTCAGCACCTCATTCCTTTTGTGGCTGAATCGTACTTCGCTGTGTGGACAGACCACATTGTGTTTATCTTCATCACTTGGTGGACATTGGGGTTGTTGCCACTTTCTGCCTGTTGTGAATAGTGCTGCTGTGGGCCTTTGAGCACAAGTTTCTGTGTAAACATTTGCCATCACTTATCTTGGGTAGATAACTGATGTGCGTGGAACTCAGTAGAACCGCTGGGTCTCACCTCTGTTACCCTGTTGAGAAACTACCAGAGTGTTTTCCAAAGTGGCTGCACCATTTTACACTCCACTAGCAATGCATGAATGTTCCAGTTTCTCCACATCCTTGCCAACACTTATTATTGTCTTTTTATTTTAGCCATCCTAGTGGGTGTGGAGTGGTTTCTCATGGTCCTGATTTGTGTTTCCCTGATGGCAAAGGGTGCTACATATCTTTTCACGAGCTCACTGGCCATTTGTGTGTCTTTGGAGAAATGTCTTTTAGGACCTTGAGCCCATGTTTTAATTGGGTTATCTTTTTATTATTGAGTTGTGCACCCTGGGAAGCCTCTTTCTAGAAATATCCACCTCCCTGACCAGTGAGGGTCTCAGCTGGGCTCCAACTGGCAGCTCATGGGTCAGTCCAGGGCTGGGGCACATCCTTGGCCTTAGGGAGGGTCTCTAAGCTGCCCTCTTTGCCCCCATTGCCAGGAGTCTCAGGAGCAGGGTCTGCGGCAGCGGCTGCTGGATGAGCAGTTTGCAGTGCTGCAGGGCGCTGCTGCCGAGGCCGCAGGCATCCTGCAGGATGCTGTGAGCAAGCTGGACGACCCCCTGCACCTGCGCTGTACCAGCTCCCCAGGTAGATGGTGGGGCCACACTCAGCCGCTCCTTCCCATCCCCCAGCCCCGAGCAGCGGGTGGCAGGGGCCTCAGTTCTCCTTGTGCTTGCAGACTACCTGGTGAGCAGGGCCCAGGAGGCTTTGGATGCCGTGAGCGCCCTGGAGGAGGGCCACGCCCAGTACCTGACCTCCTTGGCAGGTGAGTGTGGCCCGAGCAGGGCGGAGGCGGGGGCTGTGTCCCAGTTCCAGCGCCCATGGCCACCTCTTGCCTTTTGGGAGGTTTACAGACAGCAGGGACTTCTCTGGGAAGCTAAGCAGATGCCCCCTGCCTGCTCCTTCCCAGGAACCCAGCCCTGCCCTGTGGACAAATAGGCTTTTGTCTCTGGGGCCTGGGCCACCGTGCGTCTGCATGCAGGTGGCAGGGCACTGAAGGGCCCGGAGCCACACACACTGCGGTGTGGTTCCCACTGCCTGCTGGATGTCGGTCTTGCCGAGCCCTCCTTTCCTCTTCCTCCTCCTCCTCCTGGGACCGCCGACAGTGGTCCCAGTGCTCGTGTCTCAGTGTCATCCTCCCCCAACCTTGGCCCCACCCACCCGCACAGACGCCTCCACCCTGGTGGCAGCCCTGACCCGCTTCTCCCACCTGGCTGCGGACACCATTGTCAATGGAGGTGCCACCTCCCACCTGGCCCCCACCGACCCTGCCGACCGTAAGTGGGTCCCGGGATAGCAGGTTCTGTCTGTCTCACTAGCTTGTCTGCCCTGGGAGTCTTTATGGGGCCTGTGGGGGCTGTTCCACTTACGGTCCTTTCTCACCCCAGGCCTGATAGACACCTGCAGGGAGTGTGGGGCCCGCGCTCTGGAGCTCATGGGGCAGCTGCAGGACCGGCAGGCTCTGCGGCACGTGCAGGCCAGCCTGCTGCGGACACCCCTGCAGGGCATCCTTCAGCTGGGCCAGGTGAGGCGCCGCTGAGTGTGGGTTTGGGGGACTTGGGCCTGCCTCTGACCTCTGCACCCGCCTCTGGGTTGGCTGAACAGGTGTTTGTGTGTGGAGCCTGCAGCCTCAGGACACAGGGTGGGAACCATGCACCCTCCTTGGTCCCTGTGGCCCCCACCTCTTTCCCAGGCTGCCCGTGGGCTTGCGGGGATGGAGGCTACCCCTGTCTGACTCCCATCCTCACCAGGAACTGACACCCAAGAGCCTAGATGTGCGGCAGGAGGAGCTGGGGGCCATGGTTGACAAGGAGATGGCGACCACGTCTGCAGCCATTGAAGATGCCGTGCGGAGGATCGAAGTGAGCACGGGATCTGGGGACTCCCCTCATTCCTGTGGAGCTTTGGGGGCCGAAGGCCCCAACTTGGCTGCGTACAGGCTGCACCCACTCCTGCTCTCAGCCTCCAGGCAGGGCACAGATGGTGTTTTCCAGGGGCCTGTGAGGTCAGAGCTGAGAGGGCAGGAGGCAGCCCTGGCTTTCCCAGGACCACAGTCCCCTCCTCCCAGCCAGCTCACCGCTCTGTTCTTGGGTGCAGGACATGATGAACCAGGCACGACACGCCAGCTCGGGGGTGAAGCTGGAGGTGAACGAGAGGTGAGCCCCCCTTCTGTCCCCCAGGCCCAACCTGAGGGGGGCTCCCCATGGCCCCTGAGGTTCTGCCCCTAACTGTTTTGCTCATGGGAAAGGAAGGCCTGGCTCAGAGCAGACACTCCCTCCCTACCTGCTGAGCCCTGCTGTGGCCAGGCCCACCATGGTGTCATGTGGGCCGCCCTGCAGAGCAGCAGCCAAGTCTCCCCTTCTCTCCCCCAGGATCCTCAACTCCTGCACAGACCTGATGAAGGTGAGGGGGCTGTGACCCTGGGTGGGGGGTTCTGCACCTGGAGGACCACCAGTCATTGCTGTCTTGGTCTTGGCAGGCCATCCGGCTCCTGGTGATGACATCCACTAGCCTACAGAAGGAGATCGTGGAGAGCGGCAGGGTGAGGGGCCAGCTGGCAGCAGGGCACAGTCCGCAAGGAACCTGACCCCCAGCCCAGGCCACCCTGGGCATGAGGCCCCCCCACCCCCTACCACAGGGAGGCCTGAGGGATGCACCCTATTGCCAGAATGAGGTGAGAAGGGCCCCTGAGGACCCCTTTCCACTTCGGTGTCCTTGACTGGCACGTCCTGCCCTGTTCTCCCGTCGCCACTAGGGGGCAGCCACGCAGCAGGAATTTTACGCCAAGAACTCGCGCTGGACCGAAGGCCTCATCTCGGCCTCCAAGGCTGTGGGCTGGGGAGCCACGCAGCTGGTGTAGGTTGCCCTGGGTAGGGATGGGCGGGGGGCTGCTTCCTGCCAGTTGGAACAGTTTGGGGGTCAACAGGGTGCGGAGAGTAGAGGGGGTGTGGAGTGGCACCAGCTGTCCATGGGGTCAGAGACTCTGGCCCTGACCGGCCCTTGCCCCTCAGGGAGGCGGCTGACAAGGTGGTGCTTCACATGGGCAAGTATGAGGAGCTCATCGTCTGCTCCCACGAGATCGCCGCCAGCACGGCCCAGCTGGTGGCAGCCTCCAAGGTGAGCTTGCACGCTGACAGCGGCACACCAGGCTCTGGGCCCAACTTGGCCTGGGCTGTGGCTGCCAAGCCCAGGCCTGCTGCTGTCCTGAGCTGGGAGACCTGGGCCCACCCTGACCCCTCGCCCCTTAGGTGAAGGCTGATAAGCACAGCCCCCACCTGAGCCGCCTGCAGGAATGCTCCCGCACAGTCAATGAGAGGGCTGCCAATGTCGTGGCCTCCACCAAGTCAGGCCAGGAGCAGATTGAGGACAGAGGTGAGTGCCAGGTGCCAAGTGGGGGCTGCTGGCTCCCGAGACTGAATGGGGGTGGGTGCCCAGATGCTCACCACCTTGCCCTCCGACCACAGACACCATGGATTTCTCTGGCTTGTCCCTCATCAAGCTGAAGAAGCAGGAGATGGAGACCCAGGTAGGTGCCCATGGCTGCTCCATGACCTCTGAGCTCATCCCTCAGGCGAAACCTGGACCCAGGAGAGGGCTCCCTGGGGAGTCTGAGCTGGGTTGAGCAGGCTGTGTGGCTACAGGTGCGTGTCCTGGAGCTGGAGAAGACGCTGGAGGCTGAACGCATGCGGCTGGGGGAGTTGCGGAAGCAGCACTACGTGCTGGCTGGGGCATCAGGCAGCCCTGGAGAGGAGGCGGCCAGCCAGCCCAGCGCTGCCCCCCGAAGTGTAACCACCAAGAAACCACCGCTGGCCCAGAAGCCCAGCATGGCCCCCAGACAGGACCACCAGGTGCCATCTGCACTGGGATGGGGGAGTTCCTGGAGGGGGGTGCCGTGCCCGGCCCCGGAGGGGCATGTAGTGCACGTCCCTGGGGAAGTCAGGGACCACTGAAAACCCCTGGCATGGCATGACACGGCATGCAGGGAGGAGCAGCTCGCTCAAGGGAGAGGTGGGGCCCCAGGAGCCTGGCTGTGACCACTGACCCCTCCTCCTTTAACCCCTGCAGCTTGACAAAAAGGATGGCATCTACCCAGCTCAACTTGTGAACTACTAGGCCCCCCAGGGGTCCAGCAGGGCGGCTGGTAGATAGGCCTGGGCCTCTGCGACTGCCCTGACAGGACCGAGGGGCCTTGCCCCTCCACCTGGTGCCCAAGCCTTCCGCCCCACCGTTCTGATCAGTGTCCTCAAGGCCCCTGGCCCTTACTGAACCTGCAGGGGCCTGGGCCATGTGGGTGGTGCTTCTGGATGTGAGTCTCTTATTTATCTCAGAAGGAACTTTTGGGTGCAGCCAGGACGCAGTAGGCTTGAGCGTCAACTCTTCAGGAAATGCGTGTTTTTAATATTCCGAGCTTGAGCTCTTCTTCCTACGTTTGTATTCAGCACACTGGGAAACGGGGCCAGTGTGGGGCTCCCTGCCTTCCGGACTCCTGAAGGTTGTGGATGGACGGAAGGCACACAGTCCGTGCTGGCTAATGGGACGAGGGTCAGGCATCCTGTCTGTGGCCTTCTGGGGCACCGATTCTACCAGGCCCTCCAGCTGCGTGGCCTCCGAAGACCAGGCTCTGGGTGGGCTGGAGGAATGTTGCCCGTTACTCCTCAGGCCTGGCCCTTGGGCCTCCGTGATGGGAGCCCCCAGGAGGGGTCAGATGCTGGAAGGGGCCGCTTTCTGGGGAGCGAGGTGAGACACAGCGGCCCAGGCGCTGCCTTCACGCCTGGAGTTTCCATTTCCAGCTGGAATAGGCAACCACCCCCATTTCCTGTTTTCCATTCCCCCGTTCTGGCCGCGCCCCACTGCCCACCTGAAGGGGTGGTTTCCAGCCCTCCGGAGAGTGGGCTTGGTCCTAGGCCCTCCAGCTCAGCCAGAAAAAGCCCAGAAATCCAGCTGCTGGACCAGGGCCCTCAGGGAGGGGACCCTGCGGCTAGAGCGAGCTAGGCCCTGGCTTTGCCCATCATATTTGAACGAATATGTGTCCCTTGAGCCTGAGGGGAGTGGCAGGAGGAGTGGGACCAGGCTGGGAGGGCAGAGCCAGCAGCTGCCATGTCCTCCTGTCCTCACCCCCACCCCAGGCCCCAGCCCTTTAGCCCTTCACCCTGTGCTCTGGAAAGGCTACCACATACTGGCCAAGGTCAGGAGCAGTAAGAATGAGCCAGAACCAGCCCCTTGGCTTTGTGTGAGCATTTCCTCCTGTTGAAGTGTTGTGCTGGCAATAAAATGCACTTTGACTGTTGTCACTGATGCCCAGAGGGGCTGTGCCTGGCTCTTCATTCCTTCAGGGACGCATGTTCCCTTGTCTAGGCCCTGGCCAGGCGCTGGGACGGGGACCCCATCGTGTCTGCATTTAGTGCTAGAATACTCAGGACTGCAGAAAAGCTCAGCAGGGCTGTCACAGGCTGTGCGTGTCTGCCTTGCATTCTGGGAGATTTATGGGCCTTGGGGCCCTTCTTTTATACAGGAGGCCAAGAGCCAGCTGCCTCCACAGAGGCCACCTCCACTCCCAGCCTTGATGCCCACAGCTTCCCTGGGGTTCCCAGCAGTTGCTGACCCCCTCAGTGTGTGTGAGACCATGGCTGACAGTTCCTAAGGTGGAGACCCTGACTCCCAGCTGGCTTGGACTTGAGCCATGACCACACACAGCCTTTGCACTTACCGGAAACCTGGAAGGGCATTCAGTCCCTGGGTGTGTGGCAGCCTCACAAGCACCCACTTTACCCAGGAGCACATGCCAGAGGGAAGGCTGAGGTGGGTGAGCTCACCCTGTCCCACCCCCTTCCAAGATTACTGGCATTTATGGAGAAACAGGACAGGGTGGGTCAGGGGAGAGAAAAGGCCCCTTGGCTGGCTCCTATATGGCCTCAGACAAGCCTCCCACCTGTGTCCACGGTCTCCTGGAGGGTGAAGTGGGGCCTCAGCTGGGGCTGCGTAGCCAGGGTGCTTGTGCCAGGTGGCTAGGACCATGGATGTGAAAGGCCTTGCAAGCGGACCACAAGGTCAGGCCCCCGTGCCTGGCTCTTGTTTACACGGCAAGATGGCTTCAGAAAACACTAATGGAACTGATTCTCCACCAGATACAGACCAGTGAAAAGCCACAGGCACTGACACCACTTGACTGATCATTCTTGAGTTCTCAATGACCAAACTTTTTGAGATGGAATCTTGCTGTCACCCAGGCGGCAATACAGTGGTGTGCCTCGGCTCACTATAACCTCCTCCCGGGTTCAAGAAACTCTGCCTCAGCCTCCCGAGTAGCTGGGATTACAGGTGTGCACCACCATGCCTAATTTTTGTATTTTTAGTAGAGATGAGGCTTTGCCATGTTGGCCAGGCTGGTCTCGAACTCCTGATCTCAAGTGATCTGCCCCCCTCAGTCTCCCAAACTGCTGGGATTACAGGCCACTGCGCCCAGCCAAAACCTTTCATTGGAAAGGCTGCCTCGTGTGGAGCTAGAAAGCAGGAGCTTGGGGTCTGCTCCTGCTTCTCCACCCTCTTGGACCTGTCACTGCCTCTCCCTGGTCCTCCTCGTGAACGGCGCACACAGCGGGAGGAGAGGCAAGACTGTGAAGTCCAGCAGCCTCACTGAAGTGGACAGCAGATTTGGCTGTAAGCTTCCTGGCAGTCACTGGGAAGACCAACTATCAGACACCTTTTCTTTAAGGCAAACTGGCTCCTCAGGAAATGCTTCCCTCTTCCTCACAGAAGAACCACAGAAATTTCTCCTTCACATCCTCATAGGACAATGATGTGCCAGGAATGGCCGCTGTTAGAGGAGACAGCAACAGGTGAGCTTGCTCTCATCTCAGTTCCTCAAGTCCCTCGCAGGGGCACTGTGACTCAGATACACAGCTCAGCTGGGATGGTGGGGACACAGGCACACAGCTCAGCCGGGGCGGCAGGCACAGGGTACAAATTCTGTAGCTCTGCAACGAGGCAGGGCTTGCGGGGTCCCCTCCTCTCAGCCTAGAGAAGGAAGCAACACCCACTGGGCTTTGAAGTGGGCAGAGGCAACTGCCTTCTTGAAACACCTGCTGGCAAGTCCCCAAAGCAAAACATCAGAGCCACTAGTTTTCCCACTAAAAACCACCACAAAGTTTCACCCTTCACATAGCACATGGTGGCAACCTCATGGACAGAGAGCAGGCACAGCCTGAGCCCTGAGGTCACCCTCAGTCCCCCACTTGGACACAGTGGCTGTGATCCTGAAGCCACGCTCTCTTACGCACAGAACATGCTCTGTCCATGACTGCTGTTTATGAGACTCTGGTGACCAAGAGGGTAAGAGGCCCCGCCTGCGCCAGGACCCTGGACAGGCAGAGATTTTTGTCTTCAGCGTCAAAAACAGACATCCCAGCCAGCTTCCCTGCTGGAACTTTGATCACTGATGTTTCAGAACCAGACATCATGAACATCCACATCCCCAAGTAAATAAGTGACAGGCCTGTAATTAATAATTCTCTATTTATTAAAAAGGGTCCTACAGCTTTACAGCCACAGCACCGTACACAGCCCTGAACAGCGATGGCGAGCCCGGTCAGGGGCCCCTTTACAACTCCAATGCCGAGCTCGTTTGGCTACGACCGTGGCCAGGCTGTGGCATCCCCGACAGCGGCCGCTGGTGGAGGTATGGGGGCGGGTGGCACCGCTCAATCGAGATTCACAGAACATGGCAAGCCCGCCTGACTGGCATGGCAGTGAATCATCCTGTACAGCTTCATTTCTTTTAAGAAAACAGTTACAGTAGAGTTCAAGTCCGAGAACAGGAATGTACAGTCACTGAGGACAAAAGGCAGTGGCCTGGTCCGTGGCCCACTGGGACAGATCCCGCTTCAGTTCTGCCTTCTGTCACCCTGGCGGCTAGGCACAGGTCAGGGCCCTGGATGCCTGACAAGTGACAGGGGAGAGGCGGGCCAGAAGGTCCACCGGTGAGCACCTGGGCCTTTTCTGTCAACAGGTGCCACTGCCCCCTGCTGGGCCCTGGGCCTTCAGCACACATGGCACGTGAAGATGAGGTCCCACGGGGGTGGAGGGAAGAGCAGGTGCAGGCGGTCGGAGTGCAGCCCTGTCCCTCAATCCCATGGGGTGGGCTTTCACCAGACCCCTAACGCTGCCGACCCTGAGCCACCAGCCAGCCAGGGGCAGAGGATATTGGCTAAGGGTAGCCTAGGTCAAGGTGGCCGCACGTCTTGACCACCTGTAACAGGGCAATGAACTTGGACAAGCCCTTCAGAGAGAGCACAGCCGGGGCCCTGCCCAGCCCCTAGCAGGTGTAAGTCCTGGCACCTGGGGAAGCTAAGGCACAGCACGGACACCCGAGGGTGGGACCGTGCACTGCTTGCACGGAAGGAAATCACATCCACTTCATCAGCATTTCAATCTGCTCAAGACAGTATCTGCATTTTTAAAAAAATTTCCCTGAATGGTCTTGGGAGTGTCAAAAAGGTGTTTTCAATATAAAACAGGAAAATCACACACATAGTAAAAATATTGGGGGATTATTTCTTCATAGAAACCTTCAGGGCCGGCTCGAGGCAGGAGGGAGAGGAGCAGCTGGGGACACAATTTGCTGTGCAAGTCCCGCTCGTGCGGTCCCCTCCCACACCGGCGGCCGTTCTCCGGCCTCTGGACTCGGCAGTGGGCCCAGTGCAAACTTTGCTTGTGGCTCTGAAGCAAGAGCAGCAGCCACGTCAGGCGGGGACTATGATGACCTCTCCCCAGGTCAGGCGGGGACTACGATGACCTCTCCCCAGGTCAGGCGGGGACTATGATGACCTCTCCCCAGCAGGGTCAGTGAGCAACAACGCAGCCGCAGGTGGTGGCCGGCCATGGTGCTCTTCCAGGCCGGCTGGCGCCCACCTGCCCTCACCAGGGCTGTAGTGGCCGGTGGGTGAGACACATAGGACGTTCGAAAATAAAATAAGTATTATGAACCATGCTCATTAAATAAAACCGCAATGGAGGGACCAAAATTCTAAATGGGAATGGGGGAGAGGCCTTGTTTCTTCCCAAATACGAGTTCATCAACGCTAAGATACTTAGAAATCACACGGAGAATGCAAACCAATGCGACGCACAGGTGTCAGGCTGCAACCCGGCACGCACAACTGCCTCGTTGCCCAAAGCCTGGGCTTCTACTACTCACCACTGACCTACAGTTCTAAAATCAGACAGACACGCTGGCCTAGGGCCCCAGAGCCCTTGGCACAGAGTGGACCTCCAGCCTCCCTCCCACGTGCGGAGCACAACACAGCAGGCGGAAGGAGTCTCCGGGGAAGGGCCGCGCTGGCGCTCACTGGAGGATGAAACCCGGCTGGTGCGGAGGGAGCCGGGGCGGGGGTCTCTGGGGGAGAGCCGGCGGATACGGGGACATGAACTGCGAAGAGAATCCTTGCTGAGTGGTGAGGCCCACGCGGGGGGGCAGGGGCGGGCACTGTAATCCTGGGTACTGCACGGCCTGTCCCGAGCTCATGGCCGCAGTAAACGGGGTGGCTAAGCGTCCTGCAGGCACTGGGGGTGGTGGTGGGGGGATGCGCCGAGGTGCAACGGTGGGGGGCCCACTGGCCTCTGGGGCAGGGTAGGGAAGGGGGGCGGTAGGTGCCAGTTCGGGCAGCCTGGGGGGCAGCGGGGCCAGGGCCTGCGGGAGTCTCTGCCCCTTCAGCACCATCTCCTGGAGCTTCTCGATTTTCACCCGTCGCATGTGGGCCAGTTTCCGTTTGCTCTGATAGACGTCAATGAAGGAATCCAGAGGAAGTTCTCCATCCAGAAACTTCTCTGCCATGTTCTGAAAGAGGCAGAAACCTGGTTACAGGGACAGCCAGATGGGGAGGATGCTCCCTTCGTGATCTAGGCACAAGGAGAGGCAACGCCCAGCTGCTTCCAACACTGCTCCTGCCTGTGGAGAGGGCCACGCCCAGCTGCTTCCAACACTGCTCCTGCCTGTGGAGAGGGCCCTGCTCCGGCTCCAGATCCGAGGTTGTGGACTCAGGCTTCAGCATGAGCTGCCACCAGGCAGAGCCACCGGGCAGAGAGGGGGGCAGTCCTGCTGCGCACCCCACCACCAGCGTGACAGGCAGAGGAGCTGGCTTTTGGGTGAGGGCTCTGACTCCTGGGTCCCAGGACTCTCTCGAGCCCACTGGAGTCCAACACCTCCTTGCTTCCACCCGGCCGCACCCCCTGACTAACAGACTCGCCCTGGGTGGATCAGCAGGACAGAAACGCCTGTGCCCACTGGGGCCCCCCAAGGCTTCAGAGTTCATCGAACCCAGCCCTGTCTTGGCAGGACCCTGCCTGCGACAACTGCAACATTCGACCTTGACTCATTTCCTAATCGCCTGGCGAGGCTCAAGGCTCTAATGCGCAGCTGGACGTGTCCCAGGAGCTCTGTAGCCCCCAGCTGGCCCTTGAACCACGGCACGTGGTAATTCACCACTGGCCCCAGGGGCTGGTGTTCTCAGAGTGGCCCACATGCCCTCTCTTGGCCCTCCCTCGGACCTGCCCTCACTCACCCTGCTGTTCCCTGGACCCCTGCCTGGCACTTTCCCCAGCACAGGCCAGGCTGCCTGCTGGCATACAGCCTGCACACCTGGGAGGCACCACCTCCTGACCGTGGCAGTGGGGTGCTCACGCTCCCTGGAGGCAGCGGGCCCGCTGACTGCCCAAAGTGCCCCAAGGATTCCACCAAGGCTGGTTGGCTTTACCTCAGTGTCTTCCTCAATCTTGGCCCCTTCTGCTTGAAGAAGTGCTAACAGGGTCTCCAAGGAAGCACTGCTAGACTGTCTGTCTGGAAAAGAAGCAAGAGGCATGACAAGAGTGACAGGCGTACAGGTAAAGCCCTTCATGATGCCGTCCACACAGACCATGGCAGGATCGCACCTTCCTTTCCAAGAAGCTGAATGTGAAAGGCTTGTAAACCTACAAGGAACAAGTGCACCAAGCCAGTGCCCAGGGGCCAACATCCCATGTCGGAGCAACCTGTGTCATGAGCTGCTTCTAGAGCCAGCTGTTTTCAAATATGGGGCAGTGACATTGTCATCATGCCATTTTGTATTTCCTTTATGTTTTGAGTGGTAACTTACATCAAGTATACACATCTTAAGTGTGTCACTCAAATTTCCACGTTTAACCCCCAACCACCACCCCCCAGATCCAGACACAGAACGTTTCCACCGGGCGCCCACAGGCCCACTGCACCCGCCAGGTAACCCCTACACTGGCCTCCACCACCACAGAGAAGCTCCGCCTGGTCTTGACTCCACATCCTGGAATCAGAGTACAGACCATACTCTGCTGGCTTCTTCCACTCAGCACCGCGTCTCTGAGACCCTGCTCAGGTCTGTGAATCAGTTCGTTTCAATGCTGTGTAGTGTTCCATTGTGTAAATAGACTTTACGTGCCCATTACCCCGTAGACGGACATTTTGATTGTTTCCAAATTTTATCATAAGGAAGGTAATAAGGATACAACATTCTTGTACCTCCCTTCTGAGAGACATTAATGTCCATTTCTGTTGGGTATACACCCAGGAGCAGAGCCGCTGAACTGCAGCGCACACACACTCTTAATGTTAGTAGGTACTACCCAACAACTTTCCCGAGGTGAAATGAAAAAAGGAGCTGGCTGTGGTGGCCACACCTGTAAGTCCCAAATGACCCACGGACACTCCTACCAGCAACAGATGCATGGCACTTCACTAGCACTTGGTACTGCCGGTCTTTTTACTTTTCATCACTCTGGTTTGGGTGTGTTATTGTAAATTTTTACTGAAGTTAATGGAGAAAATGACAAGATGATAGCAAGTAGTGACAGACATCACTGTAAACCTCACTGTAGAAGGTGATTTTTAACCCAAATTCTTTTAAGGGATGGGGTCTCCGTCACCCAGACTGGAGTATAGTAATGCAATCATGGTTCACTGTGGCCTCAGCCTTCAGAGTAGGTGGGACTATAGGCGAGCACCACCACTCCCGGCTTATTTCATTTCTTCTGTGGAGACACAGTCTCACTCTGTCGCCCAGGCTGGAGTACAGGGGTGCAATCATGGCTCACTGCAGCTTCAACCTCCAAGGCTCAAGCAATCCTCCTTCCTCAGCCTCCCAAGTAGCTAGGACCACAGGCGTGTGCCACCACACCCAGCTCCAACTTTATCTAAATGTCCCTTTGATAACTATCAAAAGCACTCAGGATGCTCAACAATCTTTAATTCTGATGTCTCCTCCTAATGGCTGCAAATTAAAGTATGCCATTAAAATAAAATGTTCCAGTGATGTGTATTTTTTTTTACCATTAACAAACAGCACAAGACAAACAGGCAAACAGCATAAGACATCTGTTGAATATCATAATTCAGAAAACTGCTTTTTCTATGCTGTTTAGAGAAGGTGGGGTCTTGAATTTAAAAAGTGGCAAGTCTCCTCTTCTAAACTGGTGACTGCTAAACTGGCTGGCTTCCTCCTAATCCCCATCCCCTTTTCTGGTAAATGCCCCAAGTACCCACATTTCTGCCACCTGCTCCACGCTGCAAACCCTGGAGGTGTGTGTGGACCTGGGCTGACCTCAGCAGTCATCGCCACCAGGCAGGGCCACTGGGAGGAGAGGGCAGTCCTGCTATACACCCTGCCCTCTCGAACCACAAGTAAAGAGAGGCTGCAGGCCCGGGGGCCCTCCATATTCCATACAAAAACTAGTCCAATACAGTGGTTCATGTCTGTAATAGCAGCGCTTTGTGAGGCAAAGGCCGGAGGATGGCTTGAGTTCAAGACCAGTTTGGGCAACATAGCAAGACGACCTCTCTACAAAATATGAGAAACTAGCCTGCTTGGGTAATGCACACCTGTGGTCCCAGCTACTCAGGAGGCTGAGGCAGGAGGATCACCTGAGCCCAGGAGGTCGAGTGGCTGCGCTGAGCCATGGTTGCACCACTGCACTCCAGCCTGAGAGAGCAAGACCCTGTTTCTAAAAATATATAAATAATATACATAAGCCATTTCTTCACTGCAGTAGAGTCACTACCTTAATCTGAAATTTTTCAATAATATTTCCTTCCCGGTAGGGCAATGGCTTGAAATGTGTCCTTCTCTCAACTCTTTATTCTCAAGTGATCACCCTTAAAAAGTTACCTAATTTGGTCTTCTTTATCTGATAGGCTTCAAAGAGAACCTGGAGTTCCTGGTATTTCTGGGTCAAGCGTGCTTTCAATGTGTCCAGCTGGGGCTGGTACAGAAGGTTTCCTTCTGCCAGGCTCCGGTTGCTGGCAAGTGTCATTTCTTTGTTAAGCTGAACATTCTGCGTCTGCAAGGAACACACGAGATGATGAGAACCAAAAGTATATCAGCTCCTAGACCCCTGGAGGTCCCCACGCACACCCCAGGAGCCCACTGCGGCTGCTGCCGCCTCACTGGTCTCCACAGCTGGCACCGCATGCCAGGCAGATGCTACCGGCCCAGAGCCAAACCCCTGGTTTCTCATTTGGAGCTGCTGCCCGTCGCAAAGAATGAGGCCGACTTCCTCCCAGCACGTTTCCAGGACAGGCTTTGTCCTGTGACTCCATGCAGACAGAGCCTTCCCTGCCACGGCTGCGCTGTGACTTGAATTCCTTACTACGGCCATTGTGCTTGCAGAAGTAAACAGCTGTAAAGATTTAGAATTTGATTGTTTTCAAAACAAGTTTCTGCTGCTCCAGAGGAAGTTAAAGAACCACTTAGCAGCAGTTGGCATGATGTCAATTCAGGCTTCATAAGCAGCCTAAGAGGTTCTACCAGCAAGCTGAAGAGACCCTGGGAAGGAACTGTGTTTCCAGCCACCGGGGTTCCTCGTCTCTCCCATGCCCACCCCAGCTCTTCTGAGCCTTCCAGCTCCCAGCTGTTGGTGGATGAGCAAAGCTGACCAAAAGTTGGGGGAAGAGGGGAGACATATTTTGCCCATCAGGGGTTTCATTTTGTCCTTTAGAGCAATGACAGGCTACCCTGGTAGGTAGAGAAGCCACATGCCCAGAACTTAGGGGAGAAAGACAGGGGTAGAAGGTCTGAGAAAAAAAAAAAAAAAAGGCAAAATGCTCCTGGCAAAGCTTAGCCAAAGTTTAAATAAAAAACACAAACGCATGGGTACCCTAGTTCCCTTTTCACTCACCGGTGATCGGCTTCC
The DNA here is from genome assembly GCF_049350105.2 of Macaca mulatta. Taxonomy (NCBI): domain Eukaryota; kingdom Metazoa; phylum Chordata; class Mammalia; order Primates; family Cercopithecidae; genus Macaca; species Macaca mulatta. Next base: position 130,266,028 of record NC_133416.1, read on the forward strand.
TCTACCACAGCCCAGCCACTGCCACCTCTTTCCTTCCACACCGTCAGTTTCAACAGCACGCGATTCCTTACCCAGTGTATGTCTGTTTCTCTTGAAGCAGCTCCTTCTTCAACCCCACCCATCTCATTTTCCCCTTAATATTTTCTACCACCCCACCCAGGCTATTTTTGCTGCTACTTCCTTCCTTTTGGTAGCTGGAGTATAGATTCCTGGCCATGCTGCCTCTGCTCCCCACCCCCAGTCATACCCGTTGATTGCTGTCATAGTTCCTGGTGTGCTCACACAAGTGCACACACACCACACACACAAGGAAGAGGCTCAGGGAATCAGAGAACAAAGAAACAAGCCCTTTGGATCCATGCCTCAATCAGGAGATCCCTAACCCCAGGAGGAGGGCTCTGTTCAGCAGACAGTGATCTGCATCTCCAGACCAACAGCTGCGCCCAGAGCCCTGAAGATCAGGCTCCACTGAAAACCCGACAGGATTTAAATGACAATGAAAATCAAACCTCTCTCCCAACTCGGAAGTAAAAGCTAGGAGTGTCCCGGAAATGTGGGTGGTAGAAATGCTTTCATCTCTTCTGGTGCCTTTAGCAAAAAAGGAGAATCTTGGGACTGGAAAGACCCAGTTTCACTGAGGTTCCTGGTAAGCAGTGGGGCTCCCGACACCCCCTTCCCCACCCACAGGGCGGCTCTCCATGGGCTTTCTATGCCCGGCCCAGCAGAAGCGTCTTTCTTCCATTGTCAAGCCATTTAAAAGAGCAAACAAAAACTACAGTATTGGCCAGGCGCGGTGGCTCAAGCCTGTAATCCCAGCACTTTGGGAGGCCGAGGCAGGCGGATCACAAGGTCAGGAGATAGAGACCATCCTGGCTAACCTGGTGAAACTCCCGTCTCTACTAAAAAATAACAAAAAACTAGCCGGGCGTGATGGTGGGCGCCTGTAGTCCCAGCTACTCGGGAGGCTGAGGCAGGAGAATGGCGTAAACCCAGGAGGCGGAGCTTGCAGTGAGCTGAGATCCAGCCACTGACTCCAGCCCGGGCAACAGAGCGAGGCTCCGTCTCAAAAAAAAAAAAAAAAAAAAAAACAAACTACTGTATGACCACTCTGGAAAACAGTCGCTTTTTAATAAAGCTGAATATGTAACTACCGTATGACCCAGAAATTGTACTCTTCGGCATTTATATCAGAGAAATGAGAACTTACATTCAACAAAAACCTGCCCAGAACTGTCGACAGCAACATTTATTTGTAACAACTAAAATCTAGAAGCAGCCCAGGTGTCTTTTAACAGGTGAATGGGTAAACAAGCTGCAGGCCAGCCAGGCTGCAAAATACCACTCAGCAGCAAAAGGAAGAAACTTGACTGGCGGGACTGATAACGCTCTAGGGAATCACACTGAGTGAAAACAGCCAACCCCAAAGGACCACTCACTCCACGACCCCATGAGCACAACACCCCTGAAATACAAAATCACAAAAATGGAGAACAGATTAGCGGTGTGTGGGGGGACTACAAAAGGCCGACATGAGGGATTTGCATGGGGATGGAGCCGTCCTGATGTTCTGTGTCCTGGCAGTATCAGTGCCCCATCCTGGTGCTGAGAGTGCACTGAATTTCACCAGATGTCACCCCAGGGGGCGGCTGGGAGAAGGGGACACAGGATCTCTCTGTATTCTTACAACTGCATGTGAAACTACGAGCATCTCAAAATAAAATTTAACCATAAATATAACCACCAACCACTGCTGAGATGGCTTTCTCCTGCTGGTCTCACCTGGCGGATGAGGAGAGGGGAAAGTGGTCCAGGCTGCACTGAGAGACAGGCCTCGCGCTCCTGCTCCCAGCCCCACAGTTGTGTGTGTTCCATCACTCTCAGTCAATTCTTTGTTCAATAAACATTTACTGAGCAAGTACCATCTGCCACGCCTGGAGTTAGGCACAGGGAATTCTGAGAAACAGGAATGCTCCCACCCTCAAATAAACTGAGTCAGCATAAATGGAGCCAAACTCATCAGCCCTGATCTGTGAGGCCCCAAATGGCCTGGTCCCCACCAACCCTTCCCAGTCAGTTCTGAGAAAGCAGGTCCCTAACCATCCTGCCTACACCAGCAGCCACCCTCTGCGAGCACCCACGTCTTTCGTGGCATCGTCACTGTCATCAGTGAAGATAAAATCTGTTGTCTCAATCACTGTCGGTCCCGACACTAAATACAGACGACATACTTGCCTTTGGCATCCCAAGCACTTTGCACACGTCTGCCACTCAGTGAAGATCTGTTGAATGAATCAGAGAGCCCCCCACAACCCCCCAAAAAGCCAAAATTCACTCAAAGCCAAGCCCGGCAAATAAGGGACGTAAAAAAGTGTGGAGGAAGAAAAAGTGAGTTATGTTTGTTGAGTGCTAAGTGCCCCCAATCCTTGATGAAGTAGAGGCGCTCCCAGCAGAAAGTCACTTGAGACTGAGTCTGAGGGAGGGTGTCACACTGGACCTTAAAGTAATTGTCAAACAGAATTTCCTCAAAAGTCCTCAGTTAAAGTAGCACACAGCAAGTGCAGGTCTCCCACACAACCACCTGAAAGACAGCACTCGACGCAGCACCGACCGACATTCCCGCAGGCGGCCTGGACTACTCCACAGCAGTCTCAGCCTCAGCTGTGCCTTATGATCCCCGATCCCCATTTACTGGGGAGTAGGGAGGCTGCTGTTAAAAATCTCACCGTCCCAACCAACCCCTACCTGTCAAGCTCTTCAGGAGGGGGCCCAGGCATGGATACTGTCTTCAAAGCTCCCTGTTGATACAGATCGCTAAGCTGAAAACTTGCTTCAGTTTCACCATAAAAATGCATCTTCAAAGAAAATCTTATTTCTGTAGAGTTTAAGTCAAGTCAAAATCACGTGTCCTACATATTAGAAAGTCCTAGAGGAGAAGAACACAAGGAAAGCGTGGACTATAGTAAAAAGACAACTCATTTGTCCACATTTCTGGGGTCTGGGGAAAAAAGGCAATTTGTTTTGTATAGGACACACATAAGCCACCAGGCATCAAAAGAGGCCAAATAAAACTCCAACTGAGGCCGGCTGTGGTGGCTCACACCTGTAATCTCAGCACTTTTGGGGGCCGCGGCGGGTGGATCACCTGAGGTTAGGAGTTTCAGACCAGCCTGACCAACATGGAGAAAACCCTTCTCTACGAAAAATACAAAATTAGCCGGGCAAGGTAGCACCTGCCTGTAATCCCAGCTACTCGGAGGCTGAGGCAGGAGAATCACTTGAACTTGGGAGGCAGAGGTTGCGGTGAGCCGAGATAGCGCCATTGCACTCCAGCCTGGGCAACAAGAGTGAAACTGTCTCAAAAACAAACAAACAAAAAAAACCCTCCAACTGAGGACTGTTAAACTGGCAGTGATTTTTTTTTTAATATCCTTTGGGTATTCAGATGTTTTTAAATAATATAATTTTTTTTTTACAATTGAGACAGTCTCGCTGTCACCCATGCTGGAATGCAGTGGCGTGATCTCAGCTCACTGCAGCCTGTCTGCAGGGTTCAAGCGATTCCTGTGCCTCAGTCTCTTGAGTAGCTGGGATTACAGGTGTGCACCACCCCTGGCTAATTTTTTTTGTATTTTTAGTAGAGATAAGCTTTTGCCACATTGGCCAGGATGGTCTTGAACTCCTGACCTCAAGTAATCTCCCTGCCTCGGCCTCTCAAAGTGCTAGGATTATAAGCATGAGCCACCACACCCAGACAAATACAGTAAATTCTAAGTGGCCACCCAGAGTATACCCACAGCACCCTGCAGGATAATGGCAGTGGGGACAATGGTCAGGATGCATGTGCTGAAGGTGGATGTCTTACGCATTGGATAAAATTTTTCAACACCAAAACCTGCCCCAGAACATACCTTGGATGCTACAATCAATGAAGAAACTCTTTCCTCAATCTTTTCGTTGTTACAGTTGGAAAATAAAAAGGGGGGGGAGGAGAAACAACAGCTTTGTTCATTTGCAAAGCAAAGTCAAACTGGCCAGGACAGGCCCGGGAGGCCTCCACGGGCGCAGCACAAACCACTCAGCAAGGCCCAGATGGCAGTCACTCCGGCCACATACACCCAACTCTCCACCCCTCTGGGACTGATTCCAGCCTCAATGTCTGTGACCAAATCTGTATAGTAAATCTGAGAACACTTAGAGAGGTATTTTAGGAACCATCCGATTTAAAAAAAAAAGAAAAATCTTAAGTTGCCACTGTCTTTGTTTCATGGTAGGCACCAACAAATACCTGAAATTGAAAACAGTGATGCCAACCTCTTGATCATTCTCATGATCCTTTTTGTTAACCATAGAAAAGTCTTTTCAGGAAATAATCTCTCTGTGGTAAAGGAACATTTTTATACATTTACTCAGTTTCACTTCAGTTTCCATTTCTCATAAGTGAAGAAAAATGAGATGCCTGATAACAGCATTTGTAGTAGGACCTGGCTTGTCTAAACTTATTTCTGCCCACCTATCCGTGCATGAGCACAGTGAACTCTCTGGAAGCATGCTCACCCCAGGGTAACAGCAGCAGCCTGAGTGGGTGTGATTCTTTTACTTTCCGCTTTCTACTTTTAACTATCACAGTATTTGATTCATTAGAGCAACCACACATAACTTTGTAGAAAAAGGGTTTTTTTTTAAGTTAAAAAAGTATCTTATGGCCAGGTGTGGTGGCTCACGCCTATAATTCCAGCACTTTGGGAGGCCAAGGTGGGCGGATCACAAGGTCAGGAGATCGAGACCATCCTGGCTAACACGGTGAAACCCTGTCTCTACTAAAAATACAAAAAATTAGCTGGGCGTGGTGGCGGGCGCCTGTAGTCCCAGCTACTCGGGAGGCTGAGGCAGGAGAATGGCATGAACCCGGGAGGCGGAGCTTGCAGTGAGTGGAGGTCGCGCCACTGCACGCCAGCCTAGGCAACAGAGCAAGACTCCACCCCAAAAAAAAAAAAAAAAAAAAAAAAAAAGTATCTTATATATACTTATCCAGGCAGAAATGTGGAGGTCTCTTTTATCTCTTCGGATGCTTACATTAATATATGTAACTCTCTCAGAACACACAGTCTGGCTGGGCATGGCTCACACCTGTAATCCTAGCACTCTGGGACGTCAAGGCGGGTGGATCACTTGAGGTCAGGAGTTCGAGACCAGCCTAGCCAAAATGATGAAACCCCCACCTCTACTAAAAAGACAAAAAAAATTAGCCAGCTGTGGTGGTGGGCGCCTATAATCCCAGCTACTGGGGAGGCTGAGACACAAGAATTGCTTGAACCTGGGAGGAGGAGGTTGCAGTGAGCTGAGATCGTGCCACTGCACTTCAGCCTGGGCAAAAGAGTAAGACTCCGTCTCAGACAGAGAGAGAACACACACACACACACACACACACACACACTTTCTCAAATATGCATGTCATTATTTCTTTATTTGGGTGGGGGGAGTGTGGCAGAAAATAAAGTCAGCAAGAAAGGAGAGAGAGCTACAGTCCCCTCTGCATATGCCATGGCCGCTACAAAGGAGAGGCACGCAGGGGTAGAGGCAGGGGCGGGAGACTGCCTGCAGCCTTGTGGCCAATGCTGGGTCAAGGGTGTAGGTTTCCCGTGGATGCGTTCCAGACCAGACACTTGTACAATGTGAAATTCTGATTCCAGCTGGCCAGAGTCTAGCTCCTCCATCTGTAATTATAATTGTGCCTTCCTAAACACAAAGGCAGACAAATGTGCCCACATTTCCAAGCTAAATCATCTTCATGGAAACATACTCATAGCAGTTCTTTTTTCCCCCTTCACACCGTAATATAATACTTGTAACAACTAAGTAAGTGACATGACTGAATCAGGTTAGCAAACTTAAATGAGCAAATGGGAATCCTTAATAGCACCGCAAGTCCTTTAAATGCCCAAAATCCAGTGTGTACTTGGAATCTGGGCTGCGTTAGGATAAAAACAAAGTATGCCCTACAGCATTCTCAGAAGGCATAGTATTTATGCGAAGTAAATAAATCACACTTTATTTAACAAGCAAACTTCATCGTAATTTTTTATTTTTTGAGACAGGGTCTTGTTCTGTCGCCCAGGCTGAAATGCAGTGGTGTAATCATGGCTCACTGCAACCTTGACCTCCTGAGCTCAAGCAATCCTCTCACCTCAGCCTCCCAAAGTGCTGGGATTATAGGCTTGAGCCACTGTGCCCAGCAACAAGCAAGCATGTTGTTAAACAAGCATTAGTTCCAGGAATATAAAATGCTCTTCCCGCCAAGGCTGTTCACACTGGCTATGCAGCCTGGAATGCCCTCCTATCCAAATCTCTGCTGCAAACTCTACCCTAACCAAGGCCTTAGCAATGGCAGAGCGTTTTCTAAACTTCTCCCAGCCCCATCAACACCACACAGAGCTAGACCCTTAGTGGTGGGCATTCCCTGAGGCCCCACTTGATTGAGATGCAATTCACACCTCATACAATCCATCTACTGAAACCATTCCACTCAAGGGTGTCCCATTCACAGAGGATACTTCTGGCTTCACTGTATTCACACTGTATTCTTCTGTGCTCGTCTGTTCATCTATTTATTCATGCATCAAAAAATTTCTTTTCAGGCATCATCATGGGCTGGCTCTGGGCAGGCAACGGAGACAGAGAAGTGAACAGGAAGGTAAAGCTCCTGTCCTTAGGACAGTGGAGCTACTAAACATGACAAACACAATCATAAAATCTGTCCACTGCTGGACCAGGCGCAGTGGCTCACGCCTGTAATCCCAGCACTTTGGGAAGCCGAGGAGGGTGGATCACGAGGTCAAGAGATCGAGACCATCCTGGCCAATGTGGTGAAACCCCATCCCTACTAAAAATACAAAAATTAGCCGGGCAGGGTAACACACGCCTGTAGTCTCAGCTGCTCAGGAGGCTGAGGCAGGAGAATCGCTTGAACCCAGGAGGCGGAGATTACAGTGAGCCAAGATTGTGCCACTGCACTCCAGCCTAGTGACAGAGGGAGACTTCGTCTCAAAAAAACAAACAAACAAAACAAAAAATCTGTCTACTGCTGTGTCACGAAGGTGTTGTAACTCTCCTGGGAGTGACAGGATGCTTGTGGTGTGCTGAATGGTGCGCCCCCCTCCCCCAAAAAGATGTGTCTACATCCTAATCTCTGGAACCTACATTAGGAAAAAAGGTCTTTGCAAATTTAATTAAGGATCTGGAAATGAGGCAATCATCTTTAATCAATTAGGTGGCCCTAATCCAATGACAAGAGTCCTTTTTTTTTTTTTTTTTTTTTTTTGAGGCAGTCTTGCTCTGTCGCCCAGGCTGGAGTGCAGTGGTGCGATCTCGGCTCACTGCAACCTCCAACTTCTGCCTCCCGGGTTCCAGCGATTCTCCTGCTTCAGCCTCCTGAGTAGCTGGGATTACAGGTGTGCGCCACCACGCCTGGCTAATTTTTGTATTTTTAGTAGCGATGGGGTGTCACGATGTTGGCCAGGCTGGTGTCGAACTCTTGGCCTCAAGTGATCTGCCAGCCTTGGCCTCCCAAAGTGTTGGAATTACAGGCGTGAGCCACCGCGCCTGGCCTACAAGAGTCCTTTTAAGAGACACATGGAGGCCGGGCGTGGTGGTTCAAGCCTGTAATCCCAGCACTTTGGGAGGCCGAGACGGGTGGATCACGAGGTCAGGAGATCGAGACCATCTTGGCTAACATGGTGAAACCCCGTCTCTACTAAAAAATACAAAAAACTAGCCGGGCGAGGTGGCGGGCGCCTGTAGTCCCAGCTACTCGGGAGGCTGAGGCAGGAGAATGGCGTAAACCTGGGAGGCGGAGCTTGCAGTGAGCTGAGATCCGGCCACTGCACTCCAGCCTGGGCGACAGAGTGAGACTCTGTCTCAAAAAAAATAAAAAAAAATAAAAAAAATAAAGAGACACATGGAGAAGACAGAGGCAGACGAGAAAGCCATGTGAAGATGGGGTCAGCATGATGTGGTCACAAGCCCAGGACGCCAGCACACATGAGAAGCTGGAAGCAGCAAAAAAGAGTCCTCCCCTAGAGCTTCCAGGGGGAACAGGGAGGGCACCCTGATTTCAGACTTCTGGCCTCCAGAGCTGTGACAGAATTAAGCTTCTGTTGCTGTAAGCTGCCCAGTTTGTGGTCATGTTACAGCAGCCACAGGAAACTAGTACAGTGCTGGAATCTTCCACCTGTTCTTGAAAACCACTGTCTATCCTGCTTTGTGCCCCAGCAGCCACCTGGCTGAACTATACCAACCCTTCACCGGGACACTCACCCTCAGGTTCTGGTTGGATTCAGCAATGAGGATCAAGGGTAGGAGAAAGATGAAAAGGGACAGCGGGGATGGGGAGTGCTCCTCGGGTTGCCTCGCTGAGGAGGGGCTGCAGCTGGGCCAGGTCCTCCAGCCCTCCCTTCCTCCAAGGCAGCCCTCTCCCCCGCCCCTCCCTCAGGCCTGGAAGTGAGAAGTGCGTGGCATTGCTAATCCTGCATCAGGCATTGGGGGTCTCTACGCTGCCCTCTCCTTGTAAAGAATCCCTTTATTCAACTCCTCGCCAATCCCTAATGCTGACTGTGCCATATCTTGCCAGAAGCCTGACTGAAATAGCCAGAACAGTTTACCCTATGACACAAAATGACACTTGAGCTCACATCCACTCTTTAAATGGTGACCATAAAGCCCCTTAAGAGCAGAACCACGTCTTAATCATTCCCCTGTGCCCAGAACCTAGCACAGTATCCAGGCTAACACAGGCACATAGCTAAATACTTGCTTGGCTGGGCGCAGTGACTCACACCTATAATCCTACCACTTTGAGAGCCTAGGGCGGGCAGATCACTTGAGGTCAGGCATTGGAGACCAGCCTGGCCAACATGGTGAAACCCCGTTTCTACTAAAACTACAAAAATTAGCCAAGCATGGTGGTGTGCGCCTGTAGTCCTAGCTACTTGGGAGGCTGAGGCAGGCAGGAAAATCACTTGAACCCAGGAGGCAGAGGCTACAATGAGCCGAAATCGTGCCAATGCACTCCAAAATAAAAACTTGCTCAATTTCAACCATAAGAATCTTCATATTGGGGCCGGGCGCGGTGGCTCACGTCTGTAATCCCAGCACTTTGGGAGGCCAAGGCGGGTGGATCATGAGGTCAGGAGTTCGAGACCATCCTGGCTAACATGGAGAAACCCCGTCTCTACTAAAATTACAAAAAATTAGCCAGGCGTGGTGGCGTGTGCCTGTAGTCCCAGCTACTTGGGAAGCTGAGGCAGGAGAATGGCGTGAACCCGGGAGGCGGAGCGGAGCTTGCAGTGAGCCGAGATTGTGCCACTGCTCTCCAGCCTAGGCGACAGAGCGAGACTCCGTCCCAAAAAAAAAAAAAAAAAAAAAAAAAAAGAATCTTCATATTGGGGCCTCAGGCCACTATCTTGTCAGTCATTGTGAAAACCCTCCTAAAGCTTTTTTGAAGATTAGCCTTTTTGAATGTTTAAATTTGTAAACAGTAACATCATGGGTTGATACAACCAGCTATAAACTGGGAAACTACTTGCACTCCTAGCTTACTCCAGCAGTGATAACAGTATGGCAGTGAAATGGAAAGGGGAAAAATGAAGATGGCACTGATGGCTGGAAAGCGAAGCTACCCATTAACTGTGGTGAAACGTGAGACACACAACACACATGGAGACATAGACACAAGCGGCTGTGTGTGACGCTCCTCTTCAGCTGAAATTCAGCCCTCTCCCACTTAGCAAGCATATCAGAACGTTACAGTAACATTACTGTCATGAGAGCCTCGAAGCCACTATATTTACACATGTGTAATTTACACACGGGTGCAGTAGCTCACACCTGTTATCCTAGCACTAAGGAAGGGAGAGGCAGGAGGATTGCCTGAGCCCAGGAGATCAAGACCAGCCTAGGCAACAGAGTGAGGCACCATTCTCCACAGAAAAAAAAAAAAAGACACACACACACACACACATACACACACACAAACTCTAATCCCAAGCTTCCATATCTACAGCTCATCAGGGCCACAGCAACATGCTCCAGCACAGTGGTTGGCCCATTCGTCCATTCGTTCATTCATACAAGAAATACTTGGGAAGCACCTCTGTGTGCCAGGCTCGGGGGAGACACCATCACGGGGAGTCTGGCTCAGGGTCCCAGTCAAGCCCATCCTCCCACATAAGGCACTGAGCGTTGCGCACTGCCCAACTCCAGAGGGTGCCATTCACTTTGTACTGCAGCAATGCATACCCGCACAGACTGCATCTGCTCCTCCAATAAAAGGCTCAAAAGAGAAAAAGGGGAAAAATCAAAACAGATGTGATTTTAACGATTTAAGTAAGACAAGTTACTGGTGCTGATCTGAAAACTTTGCTCTTGTCAGCATCTTCCACATTTCAACAAAATTTGCTGATATTTGTTAAGCATGGCTAGCATGTGCCACCTTCTCTTAGTTCCACTCTCTCCATTCTATTCTCTGTGACAGTGAGACAAATTTGTCCTCATTTTACTCAAGAGACAGGAAATATAATCTTAGAAAGGTTAAATGAGCTGTCAAAGTTACAACTGCTAGCAATTCCCTCCAGAACTGGGATCTTACACTGTGCAGTGGCTCACGCCTGTAGCCCCAGTTACTTGGGAGGCTGAAGCAGGAGGATCACTTGAGCCTAGGAGTTCGAGGCCAGTCTAGGCAACATAGTGAGACCCTATCTCTAAAAATAAATTATGCCGGGTATGGTGGCTCATGCCTATAATCCCAGCACTCTGGGGAGGCCCAGGCAGGTGGATTGTTTCAGCCCAGGAGTTGGTTGAAGAACAGCCTGTGCAATAGAGTGAGACCCTATCTCTACAAAAAATAGAAAATGAGCCAGGCATGGCAGCACCCACCTGTGGTCCCAACTACTGGGGAGGCTGAGGAAGGAGGATTGCTTAAGCCAGGGAGGGCAAGACTGCAGTGAGCTATAATCGCACCATTGCACTCCAGCAGAGGATCAAATGGAAATTTACTAATTTACTATTTCTCTATTTTCAAGTTATAACAACAATCATCGAAGGTTCATTCCTATTTATGTCTTTTTTAAAAACCCTTTTATTAAAGATACTTTCAAAAAAGTAAAGGTAGAGAGATAAGTATGATGAAACTATGTATAACCATCTCCTAGGTTCAACAATTAGCAACATTTGCCAATCTTACTTCATCTATACTCCCGCTTTTTTGAAAGTAGTTTAAAGCAGACTTCAAGCAACATCATCCTTCACACTTAAAAATTTTATATTTCTAACAGGTAAGAACTTTTTAACCCTAGCTACAATGCCATAATCACATTTAGCAAAATTAACAATAATCTTTTAATATCCTCTGCATGTGTTGGCTCAATTTCTTCTATAAAAGGCTTTTTGCCTCATCTATTTGACTATGTGAAATACAGTTTATACAGGAAAAGCAGCATAAATGCTTTTTTTTTTTTCCTTTTAAACTAACTTTTGGAAGACTGAGTTCATACCTGAGCAACCTCCAGTTTTTTGTCTCTGCTAAAAGGCTGTTCTGGGACACCACTGCTGTCCTGCTCTCCAGTAAAATATGTCTAAGACCCATCCGGTACATTTGCTGCCCCCAAGCTGAGCTGGCCCCTCTCAAAGGAATACTAGTTCCTTTTGGTGTGAAATTTGATTTTGATCTTTTCTTCTCCAGATAAAATTAAATTCAAAGTTATCTATAATACAAAGAAAAGGAGTAAAACAAATCTTAGCTTTTGTACTATTCTACTGCTAGAAATATTCTCAAATTGCATTAAGACCTTAAATGCAGCAGGCTTATGGGTTAGGTTTGAAAAAGAAAGGCTGCCATATATTCAGCTAGGTTAACTGCATCTCTTTTCATTTTAGTGTATTTGATTTATCGCACCAACTAATTTCAAGGTAAATTTCACCAAAGTAACATGCAATTTGAGTTTGGGCTTTACATTAACGACTAGGTTACTTAAAAGCCCAAATTCACCTTCATTCAGTAGAAAGATATTCCCAATGACAAACTAATTTCACCAGTCTCCACCTGAATTCAGGCCTTCGGGTGAAGCCTGTAATCCAAGCCTACGATGTCCCACAGATGTGCTGTAAACACATTAATGTGGCTTAATTCAATTCAAATCTTCAGTTTTACTGAAAAAAACAGTTGCGGAGTTGGACTATTTAACATGTTGACAAAATTTAAAGATCTGAAAATACAGAAATAAAGTTAAAGAATCGGAGAACATTATGAAACAGTCCTAAAATATGACAATCCTGGGGGCTGTGTGAAACCATCTCCAAGGCTACAGCCCACTCAGGAAGGAAACTTACCAGCTGCTTATCGAATGTTCCACCAAACAACCCACTCAACACACAGAACCTCTAACTTCCAACTATTAGATTAATAAAGACAGCTATTTTTATCAGAGACATCAAAATCCTTCTTGAGAGAAAACTTGCTTCCCTCGAAAATGAGCAGACAGTGGCATCTAGACTTAGACGATCCCCTCCATATGTAGCCAACGTGAATCTAAAAATTGGTATGTCTAAGTGCAGCTAACCACAGAAACACAAAAAGCTAGGCTCAAAAATAAATGGACTATTCCTAGGGAAGATGGAAAGTGACACACTTGACAGTTTCTAGGGCTGGCAGGCACAACTTACCAGGGATGGGTTTGGTTTTTCCTAGAAGACTTTTTTTTTTTTTTTTTTTGAGACAGAGTCTCACTCTTGTCACCAGGCTGGACTGCAGTGGCACGATCTCAGCTCACCACAACCTCTGCCTCCCAGGTTCAACCAGCCTCAGCCTCCCGAGTAACTGCAACTACAGGCGTGTGCCACAATACCCAGCTAATTTTTGTATTTTTAGTAGAGATGGGGTTTCACCATGTTGGCCAGGATGGTCTCAATCTCTTGACCTCGTCATCCACCCGCCTTGGCCTCCCAAATTGCTGGGATTACAGACGTGAGCCACAGCGCCCGGCCAGAAGACTTATTTTCTAAGACTCAGAGGAAAAACAAGCTCTCCCTTCTTCTTGGATTTCTTATGTGGATAATGGTGTCAGTAATAAATAAATATAGTAACAGGTGTGAATGGTTCTGGTAACTGGCACATGTTATAAAATGTCCTAACTGGCTTTAGAATAACTGGAGACCTCAGATGGAGGAGGGCAGGAGTGAGGATCAGAAGACAAGATGGGACACCCACATGGATCACAAAGTTAACTGCCTTTGTCCCTTGGCTCTATCCTAGACCTTCTGAACTAGAATCTCAGCAGTAATGGCCAGGAAATGCACAGCGGAGCCCTCCACTCCACATCATCAGAACCAGTTAGGGCCTGTAACTGAGCAGTTTGGTTAAAGCACACACTAAACATTGTAAAGATCTATTGTCAACGTTTTATTTAAGGTAAAGGTCTTTTCTTAAGAGAATGGGTCCACTAGTTCAAGTTCCAAAAGTTCGTTTTCAAATAGACCAGGTCTTTTCATGTGGGGTGAGAACTGGACACTGGATAAGCAATCAGAGGGCAGAATCCTTTGGGAATTCTTCCACTTTCCCCCTATCTAGCCCACAACTAATTCACCACCAAGTTTTCTTTTGAGAGAATCAATTTATATCAATGCTTTCCAAAGCACTCAGTTGACAGTTTTTGTAGAAATAACTTTCTCCTTGCACTCGTGGTTCATCAGTTGCCCCCGGATTTAATGAAATCACAGAATTACTATAAGAAAACCAGAATGAACAGATCTGGGAGTGAACACATTTGACCCTGTGTAAGTATGAGATTCCAGTGTCAGAGCAGAAACATCCAGACACCTAGTCATGACCACATGACCATGAGGGGTGTCAGTTAATAGCTTCTACTCCCCTCCCATTCCAAAAAAAAAAGTTTATGGAAGACAGAATTCCTAAATTCTGATTTTCTTATTAATAGTTTCTGGCCAGGACCAACGACCAAAGCATTCATTTGTTTAGGAAGAGCTTAGGGTTGGTTTGTTTGGTTTGTTTTTTTCCCCCTCATCTCTATTTCCTTTTTACCACAATTTCTGGAAATTCATGTCTAAGAATTCTCCGGACTAGTCTTTACACAGGTGCAAATAAGAAAGTGCCTATCCAGGTGGACCCTGGATTTACGTTTATTAAGACTGTATCTTGGCCGGGCGCGGTGGCTCAAGCCTGTAATCCCAGCACTTTGGGAGGCCGAGACGGGCGGATCACGAGGTCAGGAGATCGAGACCATCCTGGCTAATATGGTGAAACCCCGTCTCTACTAAAAATACAAAAAAAAAAAACTAGCCGGGCGAGGTGGCGGGCGCCTGTAGTCCCAGCTACTCCGGAGGCTGAGGCAGGAGAATGGCGTGAACCCGGGAGGCGGAGCTTGCAGTGAGCTGAGATCCGGCCACTGCACTCCAGCCTGGGCGACAAAGTGAGACTCCGTCTCAAAAAAAAAAAAAAAAAAAGACTGTATCTTTTGACAATTTTGTTTTTACATTTAAAATACATCATGACATGAACTTTCCAACACCTGACCTGGAATTTGGTTCAACAGATAAAATTTAACTCTCACATGACTCCAATTACTCATCTTCTATTCTGTTTAAATGAGAAAATGCTATTCTAATAATGGAATTTTGTTTTCAGTCTGTGGGTAGGGAAAGGGATTAGTCAAAAGAGAATCTGTTGAGATTACTCCACTGAAATTTCATAATGAAAAACCTATATAATCTTATCTCATGTAAGGGATCAGATATTTTACCTAAAAACTGCCTAGACAAGACAAAAAAAGTTAAATGTTGATTTCTTTAACAGATTTGTTTTAAACAGATTTCAAAGATGTTAATTGCATTATAATTTATGACAGCAAAAAAGTGCCTAAATATCCAATAAAGGAATGGTTATATAAATGATATATCCACATGAAATATCACGTAGTTGTTAAAAATCATGTCATGTAAGAATACTCTGATTTAAAAAATAAGAAAATACCCAGAGTATAACTTTAGGTTAAAATCAAAAACCTCTACAAAAACTCTAAAAAATCATCCCAAAAGGAAACAACAAAGGAAAAAAACTTAAATGCTTTAACAGTGTTTATCTCCGGGTAGTGATATGATGTGATTACACTTTTCTTCTCTATGGCTTTCTGTGTTTTCCAAATTTTCTATAATAAACATGTAAAAACTATTATTTTTAAAAGTTTGATTAGTTGGGATCAGAAATAAAACATACTATTATACTTCCCTGCCTTCTTAAACAGAGTACATGAAACTAAGGTAGCTTTCCTTGAGGATCTAGAATTGTCGGGATGAATATCAAGTCACTGTGATGCTGTCTCTGATAGAGCAATGCCCTCGGGCTATGGAGGCAGACAGGTATGCTTCTCCCCTAAATAAGCACTTGCCAAAGTGTGCCCCCAAGGACCCAGTCCTGTGAGCTTTTCTAAGAGCTCTGCAATCAAGTGTGAATGAGAAATACTGTGTAAGCTGCCCCTCTGGAACTTCACCACACACTCCAGCAGAAGAAACAAAACAAAACCCCTCTTGGCCGGTGTGTTGGCTCACACCTACAATCCCAACACTTGAGAGGCGAAGGCAGAAGGACTGCTTGAGCTCAGGAGTTTGAGACCAGCCTAGGCAACCATAGTAAGACCTCATCTACATTAGAAATCAAAAAAGTTAGCCAGGCATACTGGCAAGCGCCTGTAATCCCAGTTACTCAGGAGGCTCGTTTGATGGAAGCTGTAGTGAACTATGGTCATGCCAACACACTCTAGCCTGGGCAACAGAGTGAGACCCTGTCTCAAAAAAACAAAACACAAACCCCTCTTTAATTCCCAAATTTATTTACCATGGAACTCTTTTTAATGTCATTATAATACAATTAACATCCACAAAATTAGAGATCTAAGGGAAACACTACCCTAGTCAAACAGCCACAAAATGTATTCACAGCAACAGCTTCCACTTACTGGGTTCTTTTTCTTGCCAGGCATGGTGTAAAGCAGTTTATACACATTATCTGATTTAATCCCCAGAATAACTCAATAAGGATGGTATTACTAACTCCCATTTTAAAGAGGAGGAAATTGACATTTAGGAAGGTTAAATACTTGCCCCAAAGTTTCCTAGCAACCCAAATCCTGTCTTAACCGTGATGCTTCAACAGTTAACTTTCCAATTTTTGTGCAGCTTTTATGACTTTTGCCTCCTCTTTCTGTCACTTATTTCTTGATGATGTTATTGGCTCTTCTAGTTTTTCCCTAGTGTTAACATTTGCCACTGGTAGATAAACCATATGACTAAGTGAATTATTATTTGAACTGTGAGCAAAGCAAGACTCAGCAGGCTCTGCTATGAGTCCAGTATGTGTCCTTGAAGTCAGTTATCTGAGCTGCCCAAAGATCATTTTTCTCAACCATCTTTCAGCCTCCTAACTCATATCCCAGCTTTCTAATCTCATCCCCTCAAATCCATCCTTCCCCTGTCTGCCAGATGCATCTACATAAATGGTGAGTGTGACCAACCACAGCACTCCCTGGCTTAAATCCTCCAACGGCTCCCTGCCTAGAGGATCAAGCCCAAGCTCCTTAACAGGGCATATGAGGCCATGTGGTCCCTGGCTGCCTCTTGGGCCTCAGCCCCTACTACGCCCTGCCCTGGTTCTCCAGCAATGCTTGTAATATTCCTGTGCACATACACACTCTCGCTCTGTCCCAGCTTCTTCCCTAAGTGCCTTTGTTCCTCCCATATGCCTGGGAGCCCTTCTCCCTCACTACCTGGCTAACTCTCAACTCATTCTCTGAATCACAACTTATGAGTCATTCATCTTCTCCAGGAAACACTCCCTGCTGACCCCCCACTTCCAAAGGCTACTGGATCTCCCCCCACCAGCATGTTGGCCTCACTACTGGATCCCCCCCCACCAGCATGTTGGCCTCACTACTGGGTTTCACGGGTACCCTGTACACCTGCATGATCCTAAATGATGAAAACTATGTGGTTTACTGGTTTCACATCCCCCAAGTGGCACACCACTGGTGCTCCGCAAAGGCTGGGTACATGAATAAACTTCCTGACCTCAGTCATGTTCACATTAATGAAAACTGCTGTCTGATGGCAAACATTTTAGCCCACTTTTTTTTTTTTTTTAGAGACAGGGTCTCACTATGTCATCCAGGCTGGTCTCAAACTCGTGGGGCTCAAGAGATCCTCCCATCTCAGCCTTCGGAGAAGCTGGATATAAGGTGTGAGCCACCACACTCAGCGCTGATGACAATCATTAATTAGCACTATGTTCCTCTACTATCCTAGACACTGGGCTGCAGATACAAATATAACCTCGAGGTGCCATCAGTTAACCTTGGAGATAATAAAAGGTTTGATTTAAAAGAAGCATTAGTTATAACACTGCTTGAAATATAACAAATTATTCAAATATCCACTTTTCACATAAACCCTTTGACAAAGTATATTCTAGAGACAACAAAGCTAAGTCACCTCTCTACTTTCATTCTTTGCTTGGAAGAAATTCTACAAAGACCCTTCCTCTGCTTTTGTATCACTGGGTAAGACATCATTTCCAATGATGAAATTTGAAAACTCACATGGCTGGGGAAGGAAATAAACCAACGAGAACTCTTGTCTCAGCATGTTCTGAGCGCCAGTGATTACCTACGAGTGGCTGACACACGGTCTTCTAGATCACCTCCCACTGCGTACTTGGCATGAATAGCAACATTCTGCTACAAATACTGTAATCGAAGCCAAACAGGCAACAAGGCTGGCATTCCTCAGCTCAAGAGCACAACCACTCTGCATACAACCGACCGGTGAGGGTCAAACAGTGCAGTCTACTTCTGGGTTCCTCTTCCGGCCAGTCTCTAACAGGATGTTAGGTCATCCAACTTGTTTCTCTCGTTTCTCCAATCCCTTCCATGGCACCTCTTTCCTTCTCCCAACCCACTAATAGCTCCTAGTGGCCTTTCAAACTTTTATATTCTTCTTGATTTCCACAAGCACTTGGAGGAGAGTGGCTCGAATTTCTATCTCCAAGCAAAGCATTCTCCCTGAGCTCCAGAACCACACTCCAACTGCTTGCGGGACAGAGCCCTGCCCATCCCTCATGCTCAGCCTAACCCGGCCTCAATGACTCCATCCTTCCTGCACCCCTACTGCCCCTCCCCTCCCCACTCACCAGAGCCCCATCTCCTACTCACTTCCACTTGAAGCCCGGTTATCACCACTCACTCAGCAGCACTCACCGGGCACATCCTGGGTGCCAGGCACTGTGCTGAGTGCCAAGGACAAAAAGACAAACATGACAAAATGCAGCACCCAAGCCAGTGGGAGACACAGGGAAGTGACTTACAAAATGTGTGTCAAATGCCACAGGAGAGGTATACAAAGAAGCTAAGGGACCACGTGCTTGTGACTGAGGTGGGAAAAGCACTTCAGAAGGTCAGCAAGAGAAGGGACATGAGAAAGGGAGTCTGGCCAGCTGGTCCGAATACCTCTCCCAGAGCCCTAGCTCAAATCCTAATTTCTTCCTAACCTCCACTTCCGAAGCCAGCCTGGTCCTGCCACGTCAAGCCAACTCACGCTCTGCTGCCAGATTAACCTTCCTAAAGATCAGTTTCAGGCCGGGAGTAGTGGCTCATGCCTGTAACCCCAGCACTTTGGGAGGCCAAGGTGGGCGGATCACCTGAGGTCAGGAGTTCTAGACCAGCCTGACAAACGTGGAGAAATCCCGTCTCTATTAAAAATACAAAATTAGCCGGGCGTGGTGGCGCGTGCCTGTAATCCCAGCTACTCGGGAGGCTGAGGCAGGAGAATCGCTTGAACCCGGGAGGCAGAGGTTGCGGTGAGCCGAGATCGCGCCATTGCACTCCAGCCTGGACAACAAGAGTGAAACTCCGTCTCACAAAAAAAAAGAAAAAAACAAAAAAAAGCAGTTTCACCTGACTGCTTCTCTGCTCCAAAATGGTCATGAAGCTCCCCGTTTCCTCCTAAATTAACCACCACGGGGCGCACACCCTGACACTCTCCCTCACCAGCCCTATTTCTTGTCATTTCTCTACACACAAGTACATGCCACCTGGCCAAAGTAGATGAGAACTCGCTCATTGGACAACCCGTCCCTGCTTTCCTGCCTCTGTGCCTGTGTCACTTCCTCCCAAGCCCCCCCATTTTTGTCCACCAAAGACCTACTCAGAGAAATAACTAATTCACGACAGTGGGCATGGGGAAGAGCACACTGAGGGCAGAGCACGAGGCGGGAGGTTCCACTGGTTGGCAGTGTTTACTTCCTCAGCTGGGTGGCAGGTACACAATGTTCCTTATTCTCTGTGTCCTCTGGTAGGATATTATCCTATTTAATAATTTATTTTCTTAACGCTTACCTACCTATCAAAGTCTGTCTCTTGTTTTGTGGGGACGTAAGTTAGAAAACAAAGTCTGCCTCTTGCATCAGAAACATAATGCAGCCAGAGAGCTTTTTCATCTGAACTTCAATGTCATTTAGAATTCACATCTGGCTTTTTTTTTTTTTTTTTGACAGTCTCACTCTATCACCCAGGCTGAAGTGCAGTGGCATGATCATGGCTCACCACAGCCTCAACCTCCCAGGCTCAGGCAATTCTCCCACCTTAGCCTCTGGAATATCTGGGACTACAGGTGTGTGTCACTACGCCTGGCTAATTTTTTTTTTTTTGGTAGATATGGAGTTTCGCCATATTGCCCAGATTGGTCTCAAACTACTGGGCTTAAGTAATCTTCCCACCTCGGCTTTCCAAAGTGCTAAGATTACATCCACTGCACCCAGCCTGGCCTTTTTCTTATTCTCTTTTTAAAAAAAACTGTGGTAAAATATACATAAAATTTTCCATCGTAACCATTTTTAAGAGAACAATTGACAGTTCAGCGGCACGGAGTACATTCACATTATTATGCCACCATCACCACCATCCTCCTCTAGAGCCCTTCATCTAACTGAAACTCCCTATTCCCTCTTGTATTGTAGACATCTCTGTATTTAGTTTATTCCCAAATTATAACCTAGGGATTATGTCCCACTTGTGTATCTATCCTTTACAATGCCCTGCACATGGAAGTGTACAATAGCTGTGGAACTGAAATGGAATCTTCCATTTGGGCATCAAGGAGACCACACCTTTCAGCTAACAATAATTATCTACCAAGTGTTCACTCTGTGCTAAGTACGGTATTAGGCAGCTTACATACTGATTTCATTTAATCTACCCAACAATGCTATGAAAAAGTTATTGTTATTTTCTCCTTAATTTCCAGTGAGGTAACTACAATTAAAAAGACTAAATACTTGTCAAAATGTCACACTGCTGGTATCAAAAGCCAGTTCTGACTCTGACCACTGTGGAATGCCACCCCCACTGCACTTTTAGCAAATGCACAAGAGCAACTAAATAAATTGATCAAATTTCATCTAAGCTAGTCTACATATTCTGAAAATTGCATCTTAAAAAAAAGGGAGCTGGCCTCTACTGAATGCTTCTTCTGTACCACTTCTGTTGTGACATTTAGCCTTACAAGTACCCTAAAAGGCAGGCATATTATCCTTCCTTTACAGTTGAGGAAACTGAAGCACAGGGTTTAAGTCACTTAAAGAAGGTCACACAACTCAGCTCCGTGCTTTCCATGAAATCTTGATGCTTCACTTACCGATAAACTGGCATACAACTGAATTTCAGTAGATATTCCTAGGCACAGTAAATTTTTTACTCACGTAAAAGGTCCATGGAAAAGATTTAAACGTAAAAGTTGAAGCCTTTATAGGTACATAATGATTATACAACATGGATAAAAAACTCCAGTAGTATTATACTCAGAGTGCAAATCTTAGCTTCTAAAACACAGTCTCACCAGGATTCACAGTGTGTTCAGGAGCCGGTCTCTGGATTTAAAGCAAGGTCAATACGTTTCAATGAGCCATTATGATTCATGCAGTAGCTTTCAGCCCCACACACAAATCACACCCGAACACGCCTTAGGGAAACAGCTTCTTCCAGACCAGAGCTCTTTACTTTCTACAAAACAATCTGTCTTTCAGACCCTCAGCATTTTTTCACACAGGCATGGGCATTTTCAAGCCATGGGAACAAAGATCCCCAATTTGAATCTTTAGTGGAATCTTTAGTTAGCAGCAACCAATCAGCACTTCCTCAGAAAGCAGAGTGAAGAAGTGACTCAAGAGGTCCGGTTTAGTTGCCTAATCCCGTAAGCGACAGTTCCTTTTAAGGGTGTGCCCTGCAAGTCCAATGGGGTTAATGTGGGCAGATGAAGGCGCATTCCACTGCCATGTAAAAATAACTTTAAATAAAAATAAAATACATGCATATGAAACATCAGCCTGCAGCACAGGCAAGAGCATAAGATCATGAAGGATATACTACATTTAGGGAATTGCATAATGAACAGGAGGAACAGGAAGAGAGAAACTGACACAGGCCCAGAAAATGAGACTGTAGCTCCGAAATCATGTTCACTACTTAAACTGCACTGAAACTCACACGCCACAATTAAAACAATGTAAGTGAAGCCTAATGAACAGCTGCACTTAAACCTAACAGCGAATGCTTTCAAAACCTAGCCACATTTTCCAGCCTCCACAAAATATCCCCTCAGGCTTAAAGAAGCCTTACTCTACAATTTAAAACACTTCCTTCTGCCAATTAGAAAAAAAAAAAGAAAGAAATCCTTCAGTTCAGGTTAAGAGATTCTACGCTGTGAAAGGCCTGTTTTATTTACCATTTCATCCTATACCTACTCAAATACATACTCATTTTGACCACAGAAAGGTAAATGTTTGGATGGGCATGGTGGCTCATGCCTGTAATCCCAGCACTTTGGGAAACCAAGGCAGTAGGATGGTTTAGGGCCAGGAATTCAAGAGGCAACATAACAAGACCCCATCTCTACAAAAAAACAAAAATAAAAAATTAGCTGGTGGCGGTGGGGTGCAGTGGCTCATGCCTGTAATTCTAGCACTCCAGGGGGCCGAGGTGGGCGGATAACCTGAGGTCAGGAGTTCAAAACTAGCCTGGCCAACATGCTGAAACCCTGTCTCTACTAAAAATACAAAAAATTAGCAGGGAGTGCTGGCGGGAGCCTGTAATCCCAGCTATTCGGGAGGCTGAGGCAGGAGAATCGCTTGAACCCGGGAGGCAGAGGTTGCAGTGAGCTGCGATCACGCCACTGCACTCCAGCCTGGGTGACAGAGTGAGACTCTGTCTCCAAAATAAATAAATAAATAAATACACCTGGTGTCAGCGTGTATCAGTAGTTCTAGCTACTTGGGAGGCCGAGGCAGGGGGATCGCTTCAGCCTAACAGTTTCTAGCTACAGTAAGTTATGATCTTGCCACTGCACTCCAGCCTGAGGAACAGAGTAAAACTCTTTTTTTTTTTTTTTTTTTTGAGACGGAGTCTCGCGCTGTGTCACCCAGGCTGGAGTGCAGTGGCGCGATCTCGGCTCACTGCAAGCTCCGCCTCCCAGGTTCACGCCATTCTCCTGCCTCAGCCTCCGAGTAGCTGGGACTACAGGCGCCCGCCACCACGCCCGGCTAGTTTTTTGTATTTTTAGTAGAGACGGGGTTTCACCATGTTAGCCAGGATGGTCTCGATCTCCTGACCTCGTGATCCACCCGCCTCGGCCTCCCAAAGTGCTGGGATTACAGGCTTGAGCCACCGCGCCCGGCCAAAACTGTCTCTTAAAAAAAAAATTAATTTTAAAAAAAGGAAAAGGGGCCGGGCGCGGTGGCTCAAGCCTGTAATCCCAGCACTTTGGGAGGCCGAGACGGGCGGATCACGAGGTCAGGAGATCGAGACCATCCTGGCTAACACGGTGAAACCCCGTCTCTACTAAAAAATACAAAAAACTAGCCGGGCGAGGTGGCAGGCGTCTGTAGTCCCAGCTACTCGGGAGGCTAAGGCAGGAGAATGGCGTAAACCCGGGAGGCGGAGCTTGCTGTGAGCTGAGATCCGGCCACTGCACCCCAGCCTGGGCGACAGAGCAAGACTCCGTCTCAAAAAAAAAAAAAAAAAAAAAAATTAGCTGGGTGTGATGGCACACACCTGTGAGCCCAGCTATGCAGGAGGCTGAGGCACGAGAATCACTTGAACCCAGAAGGTGGAAATTACAGTGAGCCGAGATTGCACTACTGCACTCCAGCTGGGCAAAAGAGCAAGATCCTTTCTCAAAAAAACAAGGAAAAGGTAAATGTTGTTTAGGCTAATTGCAAATCATAATTTACTCAACATTCTTGAAATGGGATCCTAGTAACTTTCAGGATGATCTGGTATTAATGATTGTCAGTCTTCTTTCAGAAAGAGAGAACTATTAATACAAGTGATTAATTATTGCAATTACTTTTTATTGAGCCCTACTGATGGGCTGTGTTAAGTATTAACAGGCACTATCTCACCTGATCCTCACATTAACTCTATAAAATAGGTATTACTGTCGTCCTTTTCCAACAGATACTCAGGCAGGTGAAGTGACTTGCCTGCAATCACACAGCTGGGTAGCGGCCAAGTCCAGTCTGGAGTGTGTGATTCCAAAGCCAGAATGTTCTTTAACACGCCATCGCAAATGTTCCATTTGGTCAACAGTGGACAGTTCATAAAATATTTTCTTCTATTGTGTCTCACAATCACCCCCAACATAAGCCAATGCATAGCATTACCAGGTGAGTAAAGCTACCATGAACAAAAATTTTGGTTGTTCACATTACACCCATTCCCTGAGAAAGGCACCACACATGACCAGGACAACAGGATTGACAGTGATCCTCCCTAGGTGAGCTAAGATATTTTGGTTTTCAAGTTGTTTCCGTGTTTTAAAAGCACTACACCCAGAAAAGCAAACTACTGCTGAGTAATTTAACGTGAATTATGCAGGCTTATCAAGTGGAGTCACTCAGGCCTCAATACTTCTCTTGGGTATTCGGGTATGAAGGTCACTTTTACTCAAAAAAAAAAAAAAAAAAAATCCTGCCAGATGAATTTACCTTTCTCTTTAAAAAATGAGCTTCAGGTTCTGAGGTAGAGGAAACAGGTGAGGTTGTCCCTAACAGCCTCCAAGTGAACAGAATGAACTTGATTCTTTCCACAATCTTCCCTCCACTAAATGCAGTTTATTTCTATTAACGTTCCAACAAAGCTACAGTACTCAGTTCTTACTGCAACGGAATAGTCACATATACCAAAATAACTTGTAGGCAGTGTTACACATTAGAAAAATATACCTATCATTTTATTATTAAACCAGAAAAACCCTGCTGACAATCAACAAAAGGTCTCCCAGCAACTGAAAAGCAGAGAAACTAAGCAAAGATTTTTTCTTTGGAGACATGAAACTCATTCAGCTAAGAAAGATGGATTTTGTCACTTATTCTTCTCCAAAATGGAAGGTGCCACATGGAGACCATAAACGCGGTAAATTGCATCTTGGAGCAACGTTATTATGTGCCAAGTTACAAAGCCCATGAATACAAGGGGTGTATTAATGGAAAGACTGATACCATCTTACTACAGTGGCCTCTCTGTAGCTCCGGACAATGATCTGTTGAGGGTTTTCCAGGGATTTTGAATGTGCAACCTCCATACAAGCTCTCTTTTAAGGGGGCTGGCTTGGTGCTGAACAATCCCTCTTCGGAAAGAAAGCCAAAAGCCCCCACACGGGCTCCTGGGTGAGAGGCTCAGCACGGTAGGTGTGGGAAGGCTCAGACTTCGGAGACAAAAAGGAGTGGTAGGTAGGCCAGGAAGAGCTGGGATTAGCCTGGGCCCACCTGCCTGGAGGAGAACCAGACCCATAAGATCAGACTTTCCGAGAATGAGTCCAAATTGGTTGAGAGAAAGGGAGCACACACTGCAAATCCGCAAGGATGAAGTCAGCTACCCCAGAGCAAGCCACACCTCAAGGTATGAAGGAAGATAACCAGAAACAGGAGCTGGCACATGCCTTCCAGGGGCTGGGCAGGGTCTGACTCTCAGAGGTGAGGGTTGGCAGCCAGCCCCAAACCCCCATTTTATCTTCTTCCTGAAACAGCTCCAGGAACCTTCCTTAGTCTCAGACACGTGGGACACAGTGGTACAAAGCCAGCCACAAGAAATTTCCCACCTTCCCTTCCTCGGTGGAGGGGGCAACCCTTAAAGAAAAATGTATCCTGTCGCCACCCTTAGGCCCATCCACGAACCCCCATAACTCTGCTGGGGCCACTTCAAAAGAAGTCAGACTCCAGGGGCACTCTTGGGACCCCTTAGATACAGGGAACCTTCAAACCTTACCCTGGCTATGGTATGACCATGGACTCCCGCCTCCAAACCCTGGGGACCCTCGCCCAGCCCTTAAAGCCCCTCAGAACCACCTCCCAGACTCAGCTACAGACCCTCGGCCACCCGAACCCATCTTGGAACCCTCAATCCTCTCCTAAGAGTCCTATTTGGCTAGTCCACTCAGTCCCCCAAAACCTACTCTGATCCCCTATAGCTCCCTCAGTCCCCCTGGATGCCCCCAACCTTTCCTCTCAAAGGAAACCCCTCAACCTCTACCAGATCTAGCTATTGGTTCCCCTCAATCACCCCCAATCCTCGCCTCCGACTCAGCCCCTATTACTCTCCCCTCTCCTCCTGCCAAACCAATCTCAGATCCCCCCAATTCCGTCCTCTCCCGCCTAGACCCAACAATAGCACTCTAGTCCCCAAATTCCCATTCCAGGCTCCCTAATCTCCATTTCAGACCCAGCCTTAGGTCCTCAGCCCCGCAAAACCTTGTCTCAGGACCCCCAATCGGCTCCCCAAGCCCCTTCTCAGGACCCTTTTTCCCGCCTCCGCCCTAGTCTCGGTCCCCCCAGTCCCTCAAACACCCTCTCAGGCCCCCTATTCCTGCCTAAGCACCAGTCGCGGCTCCCTGGCTCCCGAACCCCTCCCCAAGCGCCCCCATTTCTAACCCAGTCCCTCAACACGACCGGAGGCGCCGCGGTCGCCTCCGCCTCCGGCCACAGCTCGAGGAGCGAACCCCGCTCGAGGCCCCACAGACGCCGCCTTAAGCTCAGCACGGCTCACCTCCTCCATCTTCTGCACCATCTCCGTCAGCTGGTCCTCGTCCTCCAGCAGCTCGTTGAGCTGCACCAGCGACAGCCCGGCGAACCGGGCTTCGCTCCCAGCGCCCGCCATCCCCGCGTCTCGGCCGTCGCCACCACCGCTCCGGTCACCAGGCTCCACCGACCGGAAGCGCCGCCCTCAAGGGCCGCCCCCCGCGGGGGGGGCACGTGACGCCAGCCCTGGGTCGTGACGTCATCATTGTGCGGGCGGGCGGACGTGACGTAAGTGTCGCGGCTCGCGTGAAGTGGATTATCAGGGACAGTCGGGACTTCTAAAGGGGGAGGAAGGGCCCTATGATTGGGCTGTGACGCGTGACCGCATTAATGACGTCACTGCGACTCAGGAGAGTGCGCCATGAGGTCATAAGAGCCTTTTTCCTCCAGGAAGAGAGATACTGTGATCCAGGGAAAACCTGCAGTGGGAAGGAAGTTACTGCAGCCTGTGAGCCCAGCCGGATGCAGGGAACCCAAAAGACGGATACTTAATGGGGAAACAACTTTAGTTGTCATTGGTTCCTTGGAATTGTGGAGCTGCCACATCATTCATTTAACAAATATGTTTCGAGACCTACTCTGTACTGAGCATTGAGTATACAGTTCTGAATAAAGCAAAACGGACCCCTGCTTAAATGGAGCTAACAGAATGAAAGAGGACGCAAACAAAACAAATAAGTAAAATAATTAGGAGATCACAAATAAGGGAATGTGCACTGAAATAAGAGAATAAGAAGACCTTTAGGGTAGTAAGAGATGGCACTTGCAGTGAAGGTGGCGTCTAAGGAAATGTGAAGGATGAGAAGGGAGGAACCAGCCACCATTCCTGTAGGAAGCTCAAGGCAGCAAAACCAGCACGTGCAAAGGCCCTGAGACAGGACTAGCTTGGTGCATTCAGGAATGGACAGAAGGCCAGTAAGGCTGGAGCATGTGAGCAAGGACCCATTGAGTGGCCCTTTGCATCACCTCAGAGGAAGGTGCCCAGACTTCCAGGTGGACCAACCTGTGCTCTTTCAGAAACAACACGATTTAGGGTGCAGTCGCTCTCAGTCTCCTAGTTATCAGGAAGCCTCTTAAGATCCAGGAGCCCGGGAACTCATTATCCTACTTTGGAATCTGTCACAGTTCTAACTGGAAGAAACCTAAGGCTGAAGTTAACCATGACAGCCCCTAATTTTACACATAAGAAACTGAAGCCCTGGGAGGGAGAAGTTTTTTGGGCTTTTGCTTTGTTTCTGAAAATCAAGTAATTGGCAGGTCTCCTGGCTCCCAGTCTGGCATCCACAACGCTGGCATCATAACACACTGACCTCGTCGCATAACTCAGCCCTGAACACAGTCGAGGCATTCAGCAAATGCTTATCGGCAGACTTAGGGGCTTTGTGTATGAAGCTGATGCTTCTGCAACTCCATGGGTAAAACATAAGGTCTAGTGTTCTCCATCCATACGTTAGGCTGGGCTCTGCCGACCTCTTCTCTCCTTCCAGCCTGTTGTACTAAGGGCTCATGTTTGCAGAAAAATGATGACAGTTAACGGAACTATTGTTTTTAATTTTTTTTATTTTTTGAGACAGAGTCTTGCTCTGTCATCCAGGCTGGAGTACAGTGGTGTGCTCTCGGCTCACCTCAATCTCTGCCTCGTGGGTTCAAGTGATTCTCCTGCCTCAGCCTTCTGAGTAGCTGGGACTACAGGCTTGCGCCACCACGCCCAGCTAATTTTTGTGTTTTTAGTCAAAATGGGGTTTCACCATGTTGGCCAGGTTGGTCTTGAACTCCTGACCTCAAGTGATCCGCCCACCTCGGCCTCCCAAAGTGCTGGGATTACAGACCTGAGCCACTGGACCTGGCCAAAAGAACTGTTTCATATGATCTGTAAGCTAAAGGTTTTTGTTTGTTTGGTTTTGGTTTTGGTTTTGGTTTGGTTTTTTTGAGACGGAGTCTCGCTCTGTCGCCCAGGCTGGAGTGCAGTGGCGTGATCTCAGCTCACTGCAAGCTCTGCCTCCTGGGTTCACACCGTTCTCTTGCCTCAGCCTCCCGACTAGCTGGGACTACAGGCACCCGCCACCCCACCCGGCTAATTTTTTGTATTTTTAGTAGAGATGGGGTTTCACCATGTTAGCCAGGATAGTCCCAATCTTCTGACCTTGTGATCCGCCCTCCCAAAAGTGCTGGGATTACAGGCTTGAGCCACCGCGGCCAGCCAAGCTAAAGGTTTTATTGAGCTCAAAAGGACACTCAGTAGTTTTCTTCCTTCTAACTTGTTATACTTGGTGAAGAAAGATGGCTCTGAGGAGGAAAGGACGGAAGTGGGAAGGAGATGTAGGAAGCTGGTGTTTCTTTTTTCCTTTTCCTCTAGCAGAAGCATAGACCTGTCAAATTGAGAATAGTAGCTCTATTTCTAGGAAATCCTCTCTACAAGGCTTAAGATGTCCAGGAATTTCTCATAGTCCCCACAGAAGGTAAGAATAAGGTTAGGGGTCAGAGCTCTCCAAAACTGGCTTCAGAATGGCATACCCATATACAGTGACCTCTAAAGGCACTAAGTTTAAACAAGGCTCACTTGCCACCCTTGCCCAGTCCTTTTATAACTCTTCTCATACCTGCTGTCTGCCACCAACCTATTGGAGTCATATACCACTTCCTTTGTTAAACAGAGCAAACCACAAAATCGTTTTGTTTTCTGCTGCTCTAAAAACTTCTTGTCACTCTTAAAAGGGGTTGAGAGAAGAAAAGAAAATGTCAAAGCTTCCTCACGTCAGTGTTAAACCTGTCAATTTAGTGCATGGGTGGATTTGCATGTCTTTTTCCTCTTTTTGCTTGGCCGATATTTGGGTTTCTTTATGCACCTACATCTGCCTGTAATGCTTGTGGGTTAACTAAGATTTTGCTCGGATGAATCAAGGGCAATGTATGCATGTGCCAGAACTCCACTCTCAATGGGAGCATTGTTGCCATCTGAGCAATGACTCTCCTGTTGCACAATATTGGGAATTGTTTGGCAAGCATGCTTAAAACACACACACACACAACCTTCGCATAGTTGAACCTGAAAATCTTCTAGCCTTGGGATTAGAATTCTTTCTCTCCCATGGGCATTGGTAGATTTATCCAGAAATAATTTCCAGTTTGAGAGGCTGGGAGAAAACATTAATAAGAAGGTGTCCATAGCATAGCACACATAGCTACAAAACTATGTATGCGCATTAGAGGAATTATTCCCCCAGGTGTCAGGTGGAATGGCCATGCCTCTGTGGGGACTCACAGCCTGATGTCAACGCCATGTCACTGTCATGTACTAATACCTACATGTCCAAAATGACCTACATACTAGTCATCCAGAAAAAAGAAGTATTAGATACAGTCTCTGCTTTGGAGAGGAAGAGAAGATACACAAATATAGAATAGTATTTTTTAAAATTATATTTAGGGTTGATGTTATTTTGGTGTGTTACAAAGGTAGGGGTCCAGGCCCGGTGTCTCAGACCTGTAATCCCAGCACTTTGGGATGCCAAGGTAGGCAGATTGCTTGAGATCAGGAGTTCAAGACCAGCCTGGCCAACATAACGAAACCCCATCTCTACCAAAAATACAAGAATTAGCCGGGTGTGGTGGCGTACGCCTGTAGTCCCAGCTACTTGGGAGGCTGAGGCAGGAGAGTCACTTTGACCTGGAAGACGGAGGTCTATAGAATGGTCATCGGAAGGGAGGGCAAATAAATGACCATTATTATGAGAACTTAAATGTCCAACAGTATGGGAATGGTTAAGTAAATTGTAGTAAATCTGATCAGTGGTATATTTTCAGCCATTAAAATAAGATACACAAAGACTATGAAGCTATGTGGAAAAACCAACGTGAGTTAAGGTACAAAGGCAAAATTTAAATGCGGGCTGGGCATGGTGGCTCACACCTATAATTCCAGCACTTTGGAAGCCTGGGGTGGGAGGGTCCCTTGAGTCCAGGAGTTCAAGGCCATCCTGGGCAATAGAGGGAGACTCTGTCTCTATAAAAATAAAATTAAAAAAAAAAATAGCCAGGCCTGGTGATGCATGCCTGTGGTCGCAGCTACTTGGGAGGCTGAGGTAGGAGGATTGCTTAGGCCCAGGAGGTGGAGGTGGCAGTGAGCTGTGGTCGCACCACTGCGCTCCAGCCTGGGCAAGAGATTAAGACCCTGTCTCGTTCTCTCTCTCTCATTCTGTGTGTGTGTGTGTGTGTGTGTGTGTGTATGTGTGTGTGTATCACATATATAATGTGTATACAGAATGTGATTATCATGAACAAGCTATATTTCTATAGGACCAAGACTCAAGGGTAACAAAGTGTTTAAGTTGTTAGTGGAGCAGTTAGTAACTTTTTTCTTTTAAGGTTACAACAATGCTTGTGGATTGAAGTGTTTTGTTTTGTTTTGTTTTTCTTTTGAGACAGAGTTTACTCTGCCGCCCAGGCTGGAGTGTAGTGGCATGATCTCAGCTCACTGCAAGCTCTGCCTCCCAGGATCAAGTGATTCTCGTGCCTCAACCTCCCAAGTAGCTGGAATTACAGGCACACGCTACCATGCCCAGCTAATTTTTATATTTTTAGTAGAGACGGGGTTTCAACATGTTGGCCAGGCTGGTCTCGAACTCCTGACCTCAGGTGATCCACGTGCCTCAGCCTCCCAAAGTGCTGAGATTACAGGAGTGAGCCACCACACCCGGCCAAGGTTTTTTTTTTTTTTTTTTAACTAAAAGGAAGAAAACCAATATAACTAAATAAATGTAGCTGCTCACAACCTCAAGAAAAAAAAAGATTTTATTAAATATCACTGGTTGGCCGGGCGCAGTGGCTCACGCCTGTAATCCCAGCACTTTGGGAGGCCGAGGCGGGCGGATCACAAGGTCAGGAGATCGAGACCACGGTGAAAGCCTGTCTCTACTAAAAATACAAAAAATGAGCCGGGCGCAGTGGCGGGCGCCTGTGGTCCCAGCTACTCGGGAGGCTGGGGCAGGAGAATGGCGTGAACCCAGGAGGCGGAGCTTGCAGTGAGCCAGGATCGCGCCACTGCACTCCAGCTTGGGCGACAGAGCGAGACTCCGTCTCAAAAAAAAAATAAATAAAAATAAATAAATAAATAAATAAATATCACTGGCAAAACCAAAATGGTTACCAACAAAAATAATAAAATCCCGCAAACCCAAACTTATGTGCTGCACCAACCCACAATAAATAAAAATGTATTGGGTAATATGCCGTGAAACAGAGCAGGGCAGATTTTCACAGCCCGATTTCCACTAAACTCCCTGATGGAGTGTTACTGAAAATTCACTTTTCTTACTATTTACTTAAAGGAAGATGGGGGTCTTAATCTTGCTCTTTTTTAAATCTCTTAACAAAAATGCTTCTGTTTTGCATCCTTATTTCATACCTAAAAAAAGGTGATAGGCCGGGCGCGGTGGCTCAAGCCTGTAATCCCAGCACTTTGGGAGGCCGAGACGGGTGGATCACGAGGTCAGGAGATCAAGACCATCCTGGCTAACACGGTGAAACCCCGTCTCTACTAAAAAATACAAAAACTAGCCGGGCGAGGTGGCGGGCGCCTGTAGTCCCAGCTACTCGGGAGGCTGAGGCAGGAGAATGGCGTGAACCCGGGAGGCGGAGCTTGCTGTGAGCTGAGATCCGGCCACTGCACTCCATCCTGGGTGACAGAGCGAGACTCTGTCTCAAAAAAAAAAAAAAAAAAAGGTGTTAAAGCTATTTTTACCTCTTGTGTTGATCACCCCAGCCAGGGAGAACAATTGCAAGACCACTTAACTTTTGCTTCCCTTATGAATGATTTCTCTGGTCATCCCTAGAGAGAACCCCAACTGTCGGCCGGGCGCGGTGGCTCAAGCCTGTAATCCCAGCACTTTGGGAGGCCGAGACGGGCGGATCACGAGGTCAGGAGATCGAGACCATCCTGGTTAACACGGTGAAACCCCGTCTCTACTAAAAAAATACAAAAAACTAGCCGGCCGAGGTGGTGGACGCCTGTAGTCCCAGCTACTCGGGAGGCGGAGGCAGGAGAATGGCGTGAACCCGGGAGGCGGAGCTTGCAGTGAGCTGAGATCCGGCCACTGCACTCCAGCCTGGGTGACAGCGCGAGACTCCGTCTCAAAAAAAAAAAAAAAAAAAAAAAAAAAAAAGAGAGAGAACCCCAACTGTTTTCAAGTCCCAGAACCTTGCTTTCCTCACTAAAATGGCCTTCAGAAAGTGGCCCTGCAGCATTTTTTGCCTGATTTGCCTTGACACTGCAGATAAACCACAGAGACAACAGCCTGTTCTCTGCTTATATGCATTGTGAAAAGCCTAACAGTTTCAAGAAGATTAGGTTCATCCACCAAGAAATTAACTCAGCTCTAACATTCAGTTTGAACCCTGACAACGTTGAAAACCCTTACATCTAAGTGGTTATAACACTTGAGTTGGTTTACACATGGGTAAAACTACAGGATTTCCAGGCATTGAGTTTGCACATTCTCTAGAGAGAAACTAGAAACTGAAACCCTCTCAAGGTGGTTTTTTTTTTTTTTTTTTTTTTAAGGAAACCTTTATAGGTTTTTGTTTGCTTCTTTCTTTAGTTATAAAAGTACTTTGCATCTTGAATTTCTTAACTGAGTCATGGGCTTATTATATTATTCTCTATTCCTTTTGATAAATTTGAAGTATTTATAATAAAATATACAAATTAACATCCAAATACTTAAAAATAACATTTGTTTACTGTAAAAACTGTCTAAACAGTGAGAAGTGTGTAAACTGAAAAGTTAACAACAAACCCTACTGAACCCATATCCCAGAGGTAGGTCGCCACAGTGATCAGTTCTGCTTCTGGTTCTAGAATTTTTTTAAAGATAAACATGTAGGGGCCAGGCGCAGTGCCTCACGCCTGTAATCCCAGCACTTTGGGAGGCCGAGGCAGGTGGATCGCCTGAGGTCAGGAGTTTGAGACCAGCCTGGCTAACATGGCGAAACCCCATCTCTACTAAAAATACAAAAAATTAGCTGGGTGTGGTGGCGGGCACCTGTAATCCTAGCTACTCGGGAGGCTGAGGCAGGAGAATCACTTGAACCAGAGAGGCGGAGGTTGCAGTGAACGGAGGTTGCAGTGAATTGAGACTGCGCCATTGCACTCCAGCCTGGGTGACAAGAGCAAAACTCCACCTCAAAAAAGAAAAACATGTACATAAGTTAACTTTTCATTTAATAGAAGTGGGATCTTACTACTCTACAAATGGCATTTCAGTACTGTAGTTTCGGCTATACCACATTCTTTTTAACTGCTGTATAGTATTCCAGAGTGCATACTGTGGCATGCATGGATGCATTTAGTTATGAGACAGGGTCTCATGTTATAGCCCAGGCTACAGTGCTGTGATGAGATCATAGCTCAGTGCAGCCTCAAACTCCTGGCCTGAAGCAATCCGCCCTACTCAGCCTCCTGAGTAGTTGAGACTACAGGTATGTGCCACCACACCTGACTTACTGTGACATTGAGATTTCTCTTTGTCTGTACAATATGCTGTGAAAAACATTCTTGTGTACATAATATTTGTATTTTAAGACTATATGTAGGATAATTTCCTAGAAATTGAATCACTTTTTTTTTCTTTGTTTGAGACAGGGTCTTTCTCTGTTGCCCAACCTGGAGTGCAGTGGCACAATCTTGGCTCACTATGACCTCAAGCTCCCGGGCTCAAGTGATCCTCCCACCTCAGCCTCTTGAGTAGCTGGGACCACAGGCACACACCACTATACCCTGCTATTTTTTTTTTTTCTTTTTGAAAGACAGGGTCTCGCTATGTTGCCCAGGCTGGTCTGGAACTCCTAAACTCAAGTGATCCTCCTGCCGCAGCCTCCCAAAGTACTGGGATTACAGGCGTGAGCCACCATGCCAGGACTTCTTTTTAATTTTAAAAAATTAAAAAGATCCTTGGCTGGGCACGGTGGCTCACGCCTGTAATCCCAACACTTTGGGAGGCCGAGGTGAGTGGATCTCTTGAGGTCAGGAGTTCCAGACCAGCCTGGGCAACATAGCGAGACCCTGTCTTTCAAAAAGAAAAAAAAAAATAGCAGTCAGGCCAACATAGTGAAACCTCATCTCTACTAAAAATATAAAAATTAGCTAGGCATGGTGGTGTGCACCTGTGATCCCAGCTACTCGGGAGGCTGAGGCACAAGAATCTCTTGAACCCGGGAGGTGGATCTCGGCTGCAGTGGTGTGATCTCAGCACTTTGGGAGGCCAAGATGGGAGGATCTCTTAAGCCCAGGGTTTAAGACCAGCTTGGGCAACATGGAAAAACCCTATCTCTACTAAAAATACAAAAATTAGCTGGACGTGGTGATGCATGCCTGTAATCCCAGTACTTGGGAGACTAGATGGGAGGATCACCTGAGCCCAGGAAGTCGAGGCTCCAGTGATCATGCCACTGTACTCCAGCCTGGGCAACAAAATGAGACCCTGTCTCAAAAAAAAATTACCTGAGTATGGTGGCACATGCCTGTAGTCTCAGCTGCTTAGGAGGCTGAGTCAGGAGGATTGCTTGAGCCCAGGATTTGGAGGCTGCAGTGAGCTATGATTGTGCTGCTGCTTTCCAGCCTGGGTGACAGAGCGAGACCCTGTCTCAAAATAATAATAAAATGTCATAAAATAAAATTCAAACAGTAGATAAGGGGGTCAAACAAAAACCATTAACAACTTGTATTTCCTTCCAGAAGTTTTTTCAATGCTTGTTCAAGCAACTATATTCATATCCAACCTCCTACCCACTTACTTTTTTTTTTTTAAAGCAAGAGAGATCACACTCTACTTATATGGAACATGTCACTTTGCAATCATATAGCTAAGGACAAACCAATATGACTGTTTAGCGACATTAGCTGACCCACAGCTGGTTCCAAAAACTCTTGAAACCTATTCAACAGGTATTGCCTGAATTTACCTTTCCCCTAGCAGTGCTGAAAATAATGTTGGTGGGTTTTTTTCCTTTGAATTCCGTGCAGGGTGTTTTCTTCTTCTTCTTCTTTTTTTTTTTTTTTGCAAGTGAAGATTCTTCTTGGCAGAAGGTGTTAATCCAGGCACTAAATCTGGAACATTCTAATCACTGTGAAATTTTGCATGTCTCCTCCTAGGCAGAAAATGTGTGAAGATACCAGTTTATTCTGCTCTTACCTTGCGGTCCTTCTCGAGGTGATTCTGCATATGCTAACGATCTTACATCAGCTCACACCTCAGTCACCCCCACCTCTTCACCTCCTGGACTTGTTGCCCCCAAAGTCAGTGCTACCAAAACCCACCTAGTTTACGTTCTTCTTTCAAGAGGGGGTGCCTTATCTGATGCGCTCAAAATCTACTCCCTCCTCCCAAGCCTTTCTATTTCTATAACTGCATAATGTTTAATTGTACAGGGAAGCTATGAATCCTTCTGTATTCACTTCCTATGCTGTGACAAACACTAACTTAGTGGCTTAAGCAACACACATTTCTTCTCTTACAGTTCTGCAGGTCAGATGTCCAAAATCACAAAGTCCTAAAGTCAAGGTGTTGGCAGCCCTGGTTCTTTCTGCAAACTCAGAGGGGGAGAATCTCGGCTTCCTTGCTTTTCTCCCAGCTTCTAGAGGCCTGGGTAATCTCTACCTGTTTTCAGATCACCTGCTCTGACCCTAATGCTCCTGCCTCCCTCTTAGGAAGCCTTTTGTGATGACATGGGACTCACCTGGCCAGCCCAGGAGCTGCTCCCCACCACAGGGCCCTTCGCTTAATCAGACCTGCAAAGACCTTGTACCACACAAAACAGCGCTGGCAGGGCATGAGGATGTGGGTGTAATGGGGGAATTATTATTTAGTCTTCCACGTCATCCTCCTTTACAAATAAATAAATTAGGACAAAGAAACTAAGTTCTCCTTGGCCACCTAACTATTCATCCTTTCTCCCCAGGGGCGACCATTGTTCACACTCCTTGGTGTGAATTTTTCCAGACCATTTTTATTCTTTAACATATACACATATGAATGCACAACAGCTTTATTTAGTGTTGTTTGGGGTAGTATTTTTGTTAAAAAATATGGCATCCTATTCTGCAACATGCTTCTGTCTCTGTTTTGAAATCCATCTCTATTAATACACATAAAACTAGTTCAGCTACCACTTTTAAAAAATTACTTCTTATTGTGGTACAATATACATAAAGTTTACCATTCTAACCATTATTATTTATTTATTTATTTTTGAGACAGAGTCTTGCTCTATCACCAAGGCTGGAGTGCAGTGGCAGATCTTGGCTCACTGCAACCTCTGCCTCCTGGGTTCAAGCAATTCTCCTGCCTCAGCCTCCCAAATAGCTGGGATTACAGGTACGCACCACCACACCCAGCTAATTTTTGTATTTTTAGTAGAGACAAGTTTCGCCCAGTTGGTCTTGAACTCCTGACCTCAAGTGATCTGCCTGCCTCGGCCTCCCAAAATGCTGGGATTACAGGCATGAGCCACCACACCCGGCCCCTGCTGTTGTGTGTGTGTGTGTGTGTGTGTGTGTGTGTGTGTGGTTTTTTTTTTGAGATGGAGTTTCGCTCTTGTTGCCCAGGCTAGAGTGTAGTGTGACTCAATCTCAGCTCACTGCAACTTCCACCTCCCAAGTTCAAATGATTCTTCTACCTCTGTCTCCCAGGTTGCTGGGATTACAGGCATTTGCCACCACACCTGGCTAATTTTTTTTCTTTTTTTCCCTAGAGACAGAGTCCTGCTCTGTTGCCCAGGCTGCAGTGGCGCAATCTCGGCTCACTGCAACCTCCGCCTCCTGGGTTCAAGCAATTCTCCTGCCTCAGCCTCCCGAGTAACTGGGACTCCAGGCGCACTCTCCCACACCCAGCTAATTTATTTTGTATTTTAGTAAAGACAGGGTTTCACCGTGTTGCCCAGGCTGGTCTTGAACTCCTGAGCTCCAGCAGTCTGCCCTCCTCAGCCTCCCAAAGTGCTAGGATTGCAGGTGTGAGCCACTGCACCAGGCCTAATTTTGTATTTTTAGTAGAGACAGGGTTTCACCATGTTGGCCAGGCTGGTCTCAAACTCCTGACCTCAGGTGATCCACCCACCTTGGCCTCCCAAAGTGCTGGAATTTAGGCGTGAGCCACCGCGCCCAGCCTCTGCTGTATTTTTAAAGTGTCCACGAGGGGCTAGGTATGGTGGCTCAGGTTTGGGAGGCCGAGGCAGGCAGATCACAAGGTCAGGAATTCAAGACCAGCCTGGTCAACACAGTGAAACCTCGTCTATACTAAAAACACAAAAAATTAAGCCATGGAATACTATGCAGCCATAAAAAAGGATGAGTTCATGTTCCTTACAGGGACATGGATGAAGCTGGAAACCATCATTCTTAGCAAACTAACACAAGAACAGAAAATGAAACACCACATGTTCTCACTCACAAGTGGGAGTTGAACAATGAGAACACAAGGACACCAAGAGGGGAACATCACACACCAGGGCCTGTCAGGGGGTTGGGGGTTAAGGGAGTGACAGCATTAGGAGAAACACCTCATGTAGATGATGGGTTGGTGGGTGTAGCAAACCACCATGGCACGTGTATACCTATGTAACAAACCTGCATGTTCTGCACAAGTACCCCAGAACTTAAATATAAAATAAATATATATATATATGAAAATTAGCTGGGCATGGTGGCAGACACCTGAAATCCCAGCTACTCGGGGGGCTGAGGCAGGAGAATTGCTTGAACCTGGGAGGCAGAGGTTGCAGTGAGCCAAGTTCATGCCACTGCACTCCAGCCTGAGTGACAGAGCGAGACTCTGTCTCAAAAAAAAAAAATAAATAAATAAAGTGCCCACAAGGACTTGTGCAAATCCTCTAAGGTGCCTTCTCAATTTTCTTATCTATAAAATGGGGATTAATAATATGTATGTCTACAGTGTTTTGAGGATCACATAAAGTGATACAGCATTTTTCACTATTAAAGAATACATACTCGGGGCCAGGCGCGGTGGCTCACACATGTAATCCCAGCACTTTGGGAGGCCGAGGCAGGCGGATCACAAGGTCACGAGATCGAGACCATCCTGGCTAACATGGTGAAACCCCCATCTCTACTAAAAATATTTTAAAAATTAGCCAGGCGTGGTGGCGGGTGCCTGTAATCCCAGCTACTCGGGAGGCTGAGGCAGGAGAATGGCGTGAACCCGGGAGGTGGAGCTTGCAGTGAGCCGAGATCGTGCCACTGCACTCCAGCCTGGGCAACAGAGTGAGACTCCATCTAAAAAAAAAAATACATACTCTAAGAAATACTGTGTCAGCTCCATGCCATCGTTTAAGTCTCCCTCTTTCAAAAAAACTCACCTGCATGCTTTCATTTATTCATCTTTTCATAAATTTACTGAGCATCTGCTGTAACCTAGTCACTGTTCTAAACACTGAGAATACAGCAGTGAACCAAACAAGCAACACCTTCGCCCCCATGAAGTTTACATTCCAATAAAGAGAAAATAGATGCCAGTCACATAAACTAGCTATATAACTAGGATAACTCCAGGTAATAATACAATCAGATCATATACAGCCTTTTTTACTATAGTGACACAATTGGATTTTATTATGAGAACAGTAGGAAACAATGGAGAGGGGTTTTTTGGGGTTTTTTTGTTTGTTTTGTTTTTTGAGACGCAGTTTCACTCTCGTTGCCCAAGCTGGAGTGCAGTGGCGCAACCTCGGCTCACAGCAACCTCTGCCTCCTGGGTTCAAGTGATTTTCCTGCCTCAGTCTCTTGAGCAGCTGGGATGACAGGTGCCCACCACCACACCCGGCTAATTTTTGTATTTTTAGTACAGACTGGGTTTCGCCATGTTGGCCAGGCTGACCTCAGGTGATCCACCTGCCTCGGCCTCCCAAGTGCTGGGATTACAGGCCTGAGTCACCACACCCGGCCAATGGAGAGTTTTTTTGGTTTTTGGTTTTTTTGTTTTGAGACAGAGTCTGGCTCTGTGCCCAGGCTGGAGTGTGGTGGTACCATCTTGGCTCACTGCCAGCTCCGCCTCCCAGGTTCATGCCATTCTCCTGCCTCAGCCTCCCAAGTAGCTGGGACTACAGGCGCCCGCCACCACGCCCAGATACTTTTTTTTTTTTTTTTTTTTGGGACAGAGTCTCACACTGTCGCTGAGGCTGGAGTGCAGTGAAGCGATTTCCATTCACTGCAACCTCCACCTCCCGGATTCAAGCAGTTCTCCTGCCTCAGCCTCCCGAGTAGCTGGAATTAGAGGCATGAGCCACGCCCGGCTAATTTTTTGTATTTTTAGTAGAGACAGGGTTTCACCACATTGGCCAGGTTGGTCTCGAACTCCTGACCTCGTGATCCGCCTGCCTCCGCCTCCCAAAGTGCTGGGATTATGGTTGTGAGCCCCTGCTCCCGACCTGTATTTTTTTTTTCAGTAGAGATGGGGGGTTCACCATTTTGGCCAGGATGGTTTCAATCTCTTGACCTTACGATCCACCCGCCTCGGCCTCCCAAAGTGCTGGGATTACAGGCGTGAGCCACTGCGCCGGGCCCAGTGAAGAGTTTTAAGCAGGGAAATGACAATTCACAATTTCTGGTCCCTCTATATCTCAATAAAGCCATTTTTTTTAAAGGCCCCTTTGGCTCTTTGTGGGGAAGGGGTCGTGGAAGGCCAGCGTTGCTTGTGCTAACGGTGCCACTCCTCCGCCATTGGGCCATCATTTGCTATCTTTTTTTTTTTTTTTTGAGACGGAGTCTCGCTCTGTCGCCTGGGCTGGAGTACAGTGGCCGGATCTCAGCTCACTGCAAGCTCCGCCTCCCGGGTTTACGCCATTCTCCTGCCTCAGCCTCCCAAGTAGCTGGGACTACAGGCGCCTGCTACCTCGCCCGGCTAGTTTTTTGTGTTTTTTTAGTAGAGACGGGGTTTCACTGTGTTAGCCAGGATGGTCTCGATCTCCTGACCTCGTGATCCGCCCGTCTCGGCCTCCCAAAGTGCTGGGATTACAGGCGTGAGCCACCGCGCCCGGCCCATCATTTGCTATCTATCGACATCTGCTTGTTTGTATTCTTTTTTATAAGCTGCCTGAAACCTTTGCCACCTGCATTTGACCTGTCTCTGCCAATCAGCTGTAAACTCGAGGGTCAGGAAAACCGGAGAGTCTTCTCTACAGAAGCTGAGAGCACAATTTGTGTAAATAGGAACATTTTTTTTTTTTTCCTGAGACAGGGTCTCACGCTGTTGCACGGGCTGGAGTGCAGTGGTGAGATCACAGCTCACTGCAGCCTCAACTTCCTGGGCTGAAGCGACTCTCCCACCTCAGCATCCCAATTAGCTGAAACCACAGGAACGTGCCACCGACACCTGGCTCATATTTTAAAAAATTTTTTGTAGAAATGGGGTCTTGTTACGTTGCCCAGGCTTACAGAAGGAACTTGATTCATGGTGGTAGGTGATAATGTACAGTCTTTTTCTTTTTTTAGAGACAGGGTCTGGCTCTGTTGCCCAGGCTGTAGAGCAGCGGCACCGTCATAGCTCACTATAACCTCAAGCGATCTTCCTACCTCACCTTGGTCTCCCAAAATGCTGAGATTATAGGTGTGAGTCACTGCGCCTGGCCTGATATGCAGTTTTAACAAGAAGAAACTACCTAGGGCTGGGTGTGATGGCTCACACCTGTAATCCCAGCACTTTGGGAGGCCAAGGTAGGCAGATCGCTTTGAGCTGAAAACACTGAGAATACAGCAGTGAAACCAAACAGGCAACACCTTTGCACCCATGAAGTTTATATTCATTCCTCTGAAGAGCAAATAGATGCCAGTCAAGTAAACGAGTTATATAACCAAGATAATTTCAGGTAATAAAACCAGATCATATACAGCTGTTTTCATTATAGTGACACAGTTGGATTTTATTACGAGAATAAAATCCAGTTGTTTCAGCCTGGGCAACGTGATGAGACTCCATCTCTACTACAAATACAAAAAAATTAGCCAGGCATGGTGGCTTGCGCCTGTAATCCCAGCTACTCAAGAGGCTGAGATGGGAGGATCACTTGAGCCTGGGAAGCAGAGTGTGCAGTGAGACAAGATTGCACCACTGCACTCCAGCCTGGGTGACAGAGCAAGACCCTGTCTCAAAAAAAAAAGACAACGACCTAGTCCAAATAACTTGGGTTGCAGTCATTAAGAGGAGGAGCAAACGATAGGACTTTGCTTCTGGGACCTCAATTTTCCCATCTGAAAAATGGGACTAATTCCTATCTCCACTCCACTACAAAAACAAGGCTTTATATTGACAGAAAAACATGCATGTGGCAGATCATGCCGCCTTGATCAGCCAGGCCTTGGCAGCCGGTTAGTGGTATGTGGTTGCCCTGAAGCCTGGT
This sequence comes from Macaca mulatta, assembly GCF_049350105.2. NCBI lineage: Eukaryota > Metazoa > Chordata > Mammalia > Primates > Cercopithecidae > Macaca > Macaca mulatta. The sequence continues at coordinate 130,307,609 of NC_133416.1, forward strand.
TGAGGTTCAACAGATGAGAGGAAAACACCAGGCGCCCTTTCTAACCCTCTTCTCTCCTACCCTCTCAGTTGGAAGGGTGTTTGGATTGTTTTTCTGAATTTGAAGTGTTTCCTTTTGTTCCAGGAGAGAAAGACTGCTAACCAGGTTGACATATACCTCTTCCCCAAGGGGCACATTTTGGAAGCTGTCTGAGGTCGCAGGCTTGTCTCCACTGAGTAGCTGGGCAACATTCCTCCCCTGGCCTATTTTAAACCACGCAGATAACTAGGGAGGTGGGGGCAAGACAACAAAGGCCAAGCAATGGGTGAAGGACATCTGGCAGGAAGGGCTGGCAGCCGGCAGACGGGCTTTCAATGGCATGGATGGGCTCCCACTGTGTAGAGCCTGGAAGGGCAAGGAAGGGGCTCTCAGGCCATGGCAGCCCCCATGCGAGGGGAAGAGAGGCGGCAGGCACGCTGATCAAGGCATCTCCCCCGACTCATTCATTCATTCATTCAGCAAATGTTGGCCTCTTCAAACCTGCAGGGTGTCTTTCGTCGGTTCTGGACCATTCTCGGCCGTTAGCGATTCAGAGAGTTCTGTACCACGCTCTCTTGCCTGTCTGCAACTCCAAACAAACATATGACAACATTTCCCAAAGAACCTCCCAACTCTCCTCTTCTCCCTTTGGTATTTTCTATCTTTTTGTCTCTCTGTGTTACATTCTGGATTAACTTCTGTGTGTGTGTGTGTGTTTTTTTTTTTTTTTTGAGACAGTGTCTCACTCTGTCCCCCAGGCTGGAGTGCAGTGGCGCGATCTCGGCTCACTGCAACCGTTACCTCCCAGGTTCAAGCGATTCTCCTGCCTCAGCCTCTGAGTAGCTGGGGCCACAGGCATACACCACCACGCCTGGCTAATTTTTGTTGTTGTATTTTAGTAGAGACAGGGTTTCACCATATTGGCCAGACTTGTCTCGAACTCCTGGGTTCAAGTGATTGGCCCTCGTCGGCCTCCCAAAGTGGTGGGATTAGAGGCGTGAGCCACTGCCTAGCCATAACTTCTGATATCTCACAAATTCTTCCACCATGAACAATCTTCTGTCATATACAATAATTGAGTTTATTCCTTATTTATTTTTTAAGTTTCTAAACGTTCTATTTTGTTCTTTTTGAAATATGTTATGGCCGGGCGCAGTGGCTCACACCTGTAATCCCAGCACTTTGGGAGGCCGAGGAGGGCCAATCACTTGAGCCCAGGAGTTCAAGACAAGCCTGGCCAATATGGTGAAACCCTGTCTCTAGTAAAATACAAAAAAAATTAACGAGGCGGCCGGGCGCAGTGGCTCAAGCCTGTAATCCCAGCACTTTGGGAGGCCGAGGCGGGCGGATCACAAGGTCAGGAGATCGAGACCACAGTGAAACCCCGTCTCTACTAAAAATACAAAAAATTAGCCGGGCGCGGTGGCGGGCGCCTGTAGTCCCAGCTACTCAGGAGGCTGAGGCAGGAGAATGGCGGGAACCCGGGAGGCAGAGCTTGCAGTGAGCCGAGATCGCGCCACTGCACTCCAGCCTGGGCAACAGCGTGAGACTCCGTCTCAAAAAAAAAAAAAAAAAATTAACGAGGCACAGTGGTGCGCGCCTGTAATCCCAGCAACTCAGGAGGCTGAGGCAGGAGAATCACTTGAATTCAGGAGGCGGAGTTTGCAGTGAGCCACTGCACTCCAGCCTGGGGGGCAGAACAAGACTCCCTCTCAAAAAAATAAATCAGTTATGTTATTTTTTATAGCCTTATATTCCCTGTAAATGTTTTCAAGCTTGATGATTTTGTTGTTGTTTATTCTAGAGACAGGGCCTCTCTCTGTCACCAGGCTGGAGTGCAGTGGTACAATCATAGCCACTGTACCCTGGAAATCTTGGGCTCAAGGGATCCTCCTGCCACAGCCTCCCGAGTAACTGGGACTGCAGGTATATGCCACCATGCCCAGTTAATTTTTTAAAAAATCTTTTGTAGTATGGGGGTCTTGCCATGTTGCCCTGGCTGTTCTTGAACTCCTGGCCTCAAGCAATCCTTCTGCCTTGGCCTCCTAAAGCACTGGGATTACAGGCATGAACCTATGCACCCAGCCCTGATGATTACTTTTTTAAATTGTTGAGCATAACTGTTTCAGAATCTGCGTTGGATAATTTCAGCGTCTGAGGTCTGCGTGAGTCTGTTTCTGCTGCCTGTTTCTTCTGGTTCCTGTTCATATGGCCTTGTTTCCCTATGGACCATGTGTGTTAGTTACTGCCCTGGAACAGTTACTTGTGGGGAATTCTCTGAGGCCTAGAAGGAAGGAGCTCTCCTCTGGAGAAGGCAGGTACCTGCTTCTGCCACACTCTTGGGCACCGCCAGTCAGGGCAGCCTCAGATCGAGTTCCCAGCTTTACTTCCCTGTGCCCCCGGCTGATGTGTATCCATGGGCAGGCAGGCCAGTGGCAATAATCTTTCAGGAATTATTTATTCTCCTTCTTCCTTTTCCTTTTTCTGGTTTGTGCAGCGTCAAGGAAAACTTCTTCTTCTTTTTTTTTTTTTTTTGAAACAGAGTTTCGCTCTTGTTGCCCAGGCTGGAGTGCAGTGGCACGACCTTGGCTCATTGCAACCTCTGCCTCCCAGGTTCAAGCGATTCTCCTGCCTCAGCCTCCCGAGTAGCTGGGATTACAGGCATGCAGCACCACGCCCGGCTAATTTTGTATTTTTAGTAGAGACGGGGTTTCTCCATGTTGGTCAGGCTGGTCTCAAACTCCCAACCTCAGGTGATCTGCCCACCTCAGCCTCCCAGCATGCTGGGATTACAGGTGTGAGCCACTGTGCCCGGCCTGAAGGAAAGCTTCTTTACTGTCCCCTGAGGTTGGGGTCAGCAATATCCCTCAGTGGTTATCCAAATAAATGTTTAGCAATCAGCTACCTCTGGAAATACTTGGGAAAAGGTATTTCCCAGGTATTTATTTTCGTGAATGCTTTCACCTTTATTTCTCTCAGTATATTCATGATATTGATATTTGTACATAACAAGGTTAAGTGACTTGTGTATGTTCTATGTAAAACAGAGAACCAAGGCTAAAAAAGCACCTAGTCCAGCAACCAACTTGAGACGGGTCATAGGAAGTTCACCAACACCGTGAATAAGAATGACTTACTCCAGGGGGATTCAGAAAATGAAGTAATCAGAAGGCTTTTTTTTTTTTTTTTCTGAGACAGAGTCTCGCTCTGTCAGCCAGGCTGGTGTTCAGTGGCACGATCTCGGCTCACTGCAACCTCCGCCTCCCAGGTTCAAGCAATTCTGCCTCAGCCTCCTAAGTAGCTGGGATTGCAGGTGTGTGCCATCACTCACGGCTAGTTTTTGTATTTTTAGTAGAGACCAGGCTGGTCTCAAACTCCTGACCTCAGATAATCCACCCACCTTGGCCTCCCAAAGTGCTGGGATAACAGGCATGAGCCACCGCGCCTGGCCAAAGAAGGCCTTTTTTTTCCTAGGGGAAGAAAAAGAATCTGGGCTGGGTGTGGTGGCTCATGCCTGTAATCCCAGCACTTTGGGATGCTGAGGTGGGTGGATCACTTGAGGTCAGAAGTTTGAGACCAGCCTGCCCAACATAGCAACACTCTGTCTCTAAGATTTAAAAAATTAAAATAAATAAAAAAATACAAAAGACTACCTGGGAAAGAGTATTAATTTGTAGTACTTACTACTTCCTGTGGTGTAAAAACTCCTACCATGGTTGATGCCAAATTACCAAGGAGCAGTCACAAAGGTGGAGTTTAGAAGACAGAGTGGACTGGGCATGGTGGCTCCTGCCTGTAATCACAGCATTTTGGGAGGCCAAGGCAGGAGGATCATGTGAGCCCAGGAGTTTGAGATCAGCCTGGCCAACATGGTAAAACCTCATCTCTACTAAAAATACAAAAATTAGCCAGGCATGGTGGCGGGCGTCTGCAGTCCCAGTTACTCCAGAGGCTGAGGCAGGAGAATCCCTTGAACCCGGGAGGCAGAAGTTGCAGTGAGCCGAGATGGCACCACTGCAGTCCAGCCTAGGGGTCAGAGCAAGACTCTGTCTCAAAAAAAACAAAAACAAATTGACATTGGTGAAAACTCCTAAGGGGCTCAGGATTTCCCCCACGAGTGGAGACACTTGAGTAGAGAGAGACCTGGATGATGAGAGGGAGCTGGCCATGAGAATATTAGGGAAGGGGGTTCCAGGCAGAGCGAAGAGCTGTGCACAGGCCCAGAGGTGGGGACAAGGTTGGCATGTTTGATGTAAAGAAAGAAGGTCATTGCGGCCATGCACAGTGGCTCACGCCTGTAATCCCAGCTTTGGGAGGCTGAGGCGGGCAGATCACTTGAGGTCAGGTGTTTGAGACCAGCCTGGCCAACATGGCAAAACCCCATCTCTACCAAAAATACAAAAATTAGCCAGGCATGGTGGCACATACCTGTAATCCCAGCTACTCGGGAAGCTGAGGCAGGAAAATCACTTGAACCCAGGAGGTGAAGGTTGCAGTGAGCCGAGATCATGCCACTGCACTCCAGCCTGGGTGACAAGAGTGAAACTCCATCTCAGAAAAAAAAAAAAAAAATAAGGAAAGAAAGAAGGCCATTGTGGTTGGAGTGTGGTGGGTGATGAGGAAGTGGCAGGAGACCAGGCTAGGGGTGGGAGTAGGGCCAGGCCACCAGGACCTGGGAGGTCAGCTTTACTCTTAGGGAAGAGAAAAGCTGTCAGAGGATTTGAAGCAGAGAAGTGATAGGAACTGATCTATCGTTGTAAAGGTCTCCATGACTCCTCATGCTTCAGATGTGGATGGTACATAGCTACTTTCTTCCAAAGGACACAGTCTGGGCCGGGTGCCGTGGTTCATGCCTGTAATCCCAGCACTTTGGGAGGCCAAGGCAGGCGGATCACCTGAGGTCAGGAGTTTGAGACCTGCCTGGCCAACACGGAGAAACCCTGTCTCTACTAAAAATACAAAAATAGCCAGGTCTGATGGTGCATGCTTGTAGTACCAGCTACTCGGGAGGCTGAGGCAGGAGAATTGCCAACACAATGAAACCCTGTCTTTACCAAAAATACAAAAATTAGCTGGGCATGGTGGCGCACACCGGTAATCCTGGCTACTTGGGAGGCTGAGGCAGGAGAATTGCTTGAACCTGGGGGGGGAGGTTGCAGTGAGCTGAGATCATGCCACTGCACTTCAGCCTGGGTGACAGAATGGGATCCTGTCTCAAAAATAAATAATGTAATGTAAATGTGGGATTGTAATGATGCAACGGATTTTTCTTGCCCCTTGCTCAGACAGAGCTGATTTACCAAGACAGAGGTATTGCCATAGCGAAGATGTTTAGTAAACACACTGCCAATCAAGCGGAAGATGGGAGTTTACTATTCAAATCAGTTTCCCCAAAAGTTTGGAGACTAGGGTTTTTTAAGTATAATATGGTGGGTAGAGAGCTAAGGAACTGGGAATGCTGACTGGTTGGGTCAGGAATGAAATCACAGGAGGTTGAAGCTGTCTTCTTGTCATCCTCAGCTCCTGGGTGGGATGACAAGACCATTTGAGCCAGTTTACCAGTCTAGGTGGCGCCAATTGGTCCATCAGAATGTAGGGTCTAAGAAACACCACGAACACCAATCTCAGGCTTGACGATAGTGATGTTATCTCTAGGAGCAATTGGGGAGGTTATGAATCTTGTGACTTCTGGCTACACAATTCCTGAACCATAATTTCTTTTTTTTTTTTTAGACAGGGTCTCACTCTGTTGCCCAGGCTGGAGTGCACTGACGCAGTCTCCGCTCACTGCAACCTCTACCTTCTGGGTTCAAGTGATTCTTATGTCTCAGCCTCCCGAGTAACTGGGATTACAAGTGCACACCACCACACCTGGATAATTTTTGTATTTTTAGTAGGGACAAGGTTTCACCATATTGGCCAGGCTGGTCTCAAACTCCCAACCTCAAGTGATCCACCCGCCTCAGCTTCCCAAAGTGCTGGGATTATACTCATGAGCCACAGTGCCTGGCTCTGAGTCATGATTTCTACCCTTGTGGCTAATTTGTTAGTTTTACAAGGACAGTTTTGATCCCCAAGCAAGGAGGGGATTGTTTTGGGAAGGGCTATTTTCATTCTTGTTTTAAGATTAAACTAAATTCCTCCCAAAGTTACTTTGGCCTATGCTCAGGAATGAACAAGGACAGCTTGGAGGTTAGAAGCAAGATGGGGTCAGCTATGTTAGTTTTTTTTTGTTTTGTTTTGTTTTTTTTGAGACGGAGTCTTGCTCTGTCACCCAGGCTGGAGTGCAGTGGCACTATCTCAGCTCACTGCAAGCTCCGCCTCCCGGGTTTACGCCATTCTCCTGCCTCAGCCTACCGAGAAGCTGGGACTACAGGCGCCCGCCACCTCGCCCGGCTAGTTTTTTGTATTTTTTTTTTTAGTAGAGATGGGGTTTCACCATGTTAGCCAGGATGGTCTCGATCACCTGACCTTGTGATCCGCCCGTCTCGGCCTCCCAAAGTGCTGGGATTACAGGCTTGAGCCACCGCATCCAGCCAGATTTTTTTTTTTAACTGTCATAATTTGGTAAAGGCAGTTTCAGGATCCTGGAACAGAACAGGACGTTGGGGAAAAACTAAGAAAATTGAATAAAATATAGACTTTAGTTAATAACACTGTATTAATATTGGTTCATTAATTGTGACAAATGCAGCACACTAACATCAGATGCTAATAGCAAGGGAAAATGGCTGAGGGGTATGTGAGAATTCTCTGTACTATTTTCACAATTTTTCTGTGAAACTGTTCTAAAAAATAAAGTCGAATAAAGTCGATGTAAAAAAAAAAAAAGAAGGCGGCTGCCGTGTGCAGTATGAATTAGGAGAGCCGGGCAGCCCTGCAGGTGCTAAGTTAGCTTGGATTTGGGTGGGGCGAAGGGATCGGGAAATAGACTCCTACACAGGAAGTTGAGCCAATGCTCCAACAGGTCATGGAGAAAGGGAGGAGTCAGGTATGACACTGAGATTTTTCAATTTAAGCAACCAGCATACGGTGCCATTAACTCAGACTAAAAAGAAAACAAGTTTGGGAGAAAATCTTGAGGCTTCGTTTCCACCATGATGAGTCTGAGATGAGTCAGAAAGGAGCCATCAGGCCAAGTGTGGTGGCTCATGCCTGTAATGCCAGCACTTTGGGAAGCCAAGACAGGTGGATCATTTGAGGTCAGGAGTTCAAGACCAGCCTTGCCAACGTGGTGAAACCCCATCTCTACTAAAAATACAAAAATTAGCTGGGCATGGTGGCACATGCCTGTAATCCCAGCTACCCGCATGGCTAAGGCAAGAGAATTGCTTGAACCCAGGAGGCAGAAGTTGCAGTAAGCCAAGATTGCACCCCTGCATTCCGGCCTGGGCGACAGAGCAAGACCCTGTCTCAAAAAAAAAAAAAAAAGAAAAGAAAAGAAAAGAAAAGCACCTACTATGAGCAGGGAGCACACCTGCTACATGATGACACAGGTACCAGCCTTTAAGAAATTCCTAGAATGGGCCGGGTGTGGTGGCTCATGCCTGTAATCCTAGCACTTTGGGAGGCCGAGGCGGGCGGATTACGAGGTCAGGAGATTGAGACCATCCTGGCTAACAGTGAAACCCTGTCTCTACTAAAAAGTACAAAAAATTAGCGGGGCGTGGTGGTGGGCACCTGTACTCCCAGCTACTTGGGAGGCTGAGGCAGGAGAATGGCCAGAACCCGGGAGGCAGAGCTTGCAGTGAGCCGAGATCATGCCATTACACTCCAGCCTGGGCAGAAGAGCGATACTCTATCTCAAGGGAAAAAAAAGAAAAGAAAAAGAAATTCCTAGAATGTTTGAAGAGCAAACAACACGATAGAAAAGCCTATACAGGCCAAATAAATGAAGATGGAGGAGACCAGCTATGGTAGTGAGAAATCCGGGGAGACTGCCTGGAGGCTGTGGTGCATGAAGGATGTCCAATCCAGATGTCCCCAAAGCAGCCATCTTCCTGTTCCAGAGAAGCCCGTCCTCAACCAGAGCCAGCACACATCAGTCACCACTACTGTCTCATGGCCTCCAGCCAGGCTCCAGTTTGAAAAGAATCTTCCCTTTCTTTAGGCCACTGATTGTCCAGAAAAGCCAGATCATTAAGGACCAGAGGTCAGGGAATTGTATTTGGCAGCTGACCAGGCCTTGTCAACACAGGGCCTCGGGCAGGGCTTGTGTAGCTGACCTGAATTAGTTCTTCCGAGCCAGGGCATGCCCAGCACAGACCTGTGTCCAGAGGAGGTAAAGGGCCTCTATTGTATGTCTCTGTGGCTCTGTGCTGCTGCCCCAGGGCCCTTGCTGACCAGTGTTTTTCGCTGTATGCAGAGCAGAAAATCCCTTGAAGCATTTCTCAATGCATCCTCCACTCACGAGGTTCCTTCAGCTATAAATAACAGCAGGACATGCTGAATAAGGGTTGCAGAAGATTCCGGGATGAGACCATGGCTGCAGCCTCTGCAGGCAGCATTTCCTTATCTACAGAGTGGGGTGAGCCCAGGCCTGGCTGCCTGGGGTGTGGTGGGAGTCACCTCTCTTGGTCCTCATCCAGTACCTTCTCCACACTGAGCCCAGAGGATCAATCAGGTCACGCCCTGATCAGAACCCTTCAATGGCCCCGGTTTTCATTAAATAAAAGTCAACCACCTCACCATGGCCCCAGGAGCTCTTGCCTTCCTATCCCATCCTCCTTCCTCCCTTGGGTGCCCCCCGCTCTGTCCCCTGGCTGTGTCCTGCTTGGCAGATGTCCCGCCTCTTGCTGCCTCAAGGTCTTTGTACTTCGCAATCCTTTGTGGGATCCATCTCCTCCCCTACTTATCTTTTTTTTCCTTAATGAGGTGAAATTCACATAACATGCACTTAACCTTTTTTTCCTTTTTATTTTTGAGACAGTCTCACTCTGTCGCCCAGGCTGGAGTGCAGTGGTGCAATCACGGCTCACTCCAGCCTCAAACTCCTGGGCCCAGCAGTCATTCCCCATCAGTCTGTGAAGTAGCTGGGACTATAAGCACGGACCACCATGCACAACTCATATTTTATTTTTTGTAGAGATGGGGTCTCCCTACGTTGCCCAGGCTGGTCTTGAGCTCCTGGACTCAAGCGACCCTCCCACCTCAGCCTCCTAAAGTGCTGGGATTACAGGCATGAGCCATTGCACCTGGCCACTTACCAATTTTAAAGTATACAAATGCATTGGTATCAAATGTATTCGCAATATTGTGCAAACACCAGGTCTCTCCAGCTTCCAAACTTTCTCAGCACCCCATAAAAACACCTTGTAGCCAGCAAGCAGTCACTCCCCATTCCTCCCTCCCCATGCCCTGGTAACCTCTAATCTGCTTTCTGTCCCTGTAGATTTGCTTATTCTGAATATATCATGTAAAAAGAATCATATGATATGTGACCTTCCCTGCCTGGCATCTTTCATTTGCATAATGCTTCCAAGGACCATCTATGTTGTAGCACGTACCAGTACTTCATTCCTTTCTACAGCTGAATCATGCCCCACGGTATGCGCATACCGCAGTTTGCAGTTTATCATTCATACATTGGATTGCTTGTACTTTTTGGCTTTATTTTATTATTTTTAGAGATGAGGTCTCACTGTCATCCAGGAGTGCAGTGGCACCATCACGGTTCGTTGCAGCCTCAACCTCCTTGACCTCAAAGGATCCTCCTGCCTCAGCCATGCAAGTAGCTGGGACCACCAGTATGTGCTCCACGCCCGGCTAATTTTTTAATTTTTGTAGCGATGGGGTCCCACTATGTTGCCCAGGCTGTCCTCAAACTCCTGGCTTCAACCAATCCTCCCGCCTCAGCCTCCCAAAGTGCTGGGATTACAACTGTGGGCCACTGTGCCCAGGCCATGTTCAGCTTTTTGAAGAAGTGCCAGACTGTGGTCAGGATCATTCTTTCCTCTAGATACCCAAAGCTGGTACCTCCTTGTCATTCAGGGCTCAGCTCCCATATCACCTCCCCAGACCACCCCGGCTCAAACAGTGTCCCTCTCCCAAATCACTCTCTTGTCTGCCACCATCTTTTCACCATCTGGGGTTTATTACCCAGTAGGATGTAGGTGATCTCAGGCCTATTAGTCTCCACCGTGACCCACAGCCTAGCACAGTGCCTGGTAAGCGGAGGTTCTCAATAAATGCTTGCTGAATGACTGATCTCAGGTAATAAAGGTAAAGAGCTGTAACAATGTGAGGCACTGTCACTGTCACCTTAGGTCGCTGTTAGGACCTCCCCCCGGGTGACTCACCTGTTTATTTATTTATTTTATCACTCTGTAGTCCAGGCTGGAGTTCAAAGGCACAATCTCGGCTCACTGCAGCCTCTGCCTCCCGGGTTCAAGTGATCCTCCTGCCTCAGCCTCCACACCCAGCTGATTTTTGTATTTTTAGTAGAGACAAGTTTTCACCATGTTGGCCAGGCTGGTCTCAAATTCCTGATCTCAAGTAATCTGCCTGCCTCAGCCTCCCAAAGTGCTGGGATTACAGGCATGAGCCACCACGCCCGGCCAACTCACCTGTTTAAATGGTCAACCTCCTCCTCTGAGGAAAGAATAAAAACCAGGAAAGGGAAACCATTGGCGATGTTTCTTTCTCAGTCCTTTCCTGTTAGTGACTCGGCACAGGTATCTCCTTTACTATCCCCAGCTCCTGAGGTGCAACAGGCAGCCCTTACTGACAACTGCAAAAGAAAAAAAAAAAAAAAAGGCAAAGGTGGAAAATAATTTGGGTGGAGATGAGATAAGCATATAAACCTGCTTATCTAGTCTAGGGCAAAGGTTAGGGGCTCCAGTCAGAGTTCAGGCTGCCTGTGTTCAGTTTCCAGTGCTGTGCCACTTAATTTTTGCAGGTTACTTAACCTCATTTTTCTTTCTTGAAAAAAAAAAAAAACGGCATTAACCGTAGTAGCTGCTTCATAGATGTGTTGTGGCCGGGCGCGGTGGCTCAAGCCTGTAATCCCAGCACTTTGGGAGGCCGAGACGGGCGGATCACGAGGTCAGGAGATCGAGACCATCCTGGCTAACACGGTGAAACCCCGTCTCTACTAAAAAATACAAAAAAAAAACTAGCCGGGCGAGGTGGCGGGCGCCTGTAGTCCCAGCTACTCGGGAGGCTGAGGCAGGAGAATGGCGTGAACCCGGGAGGCGGAGCTTGCAGTGAGCCGAGATCTGGCCATTGCACTCCAGCCTGGGTGACACAGCAAGACTCTGTCTCAAAAAAAAAAAAAAAAAAATAGATGTGTTGTGAGGATTGAAGGCATTAAAGTCACATAAAGTGGGCCAGGCACAGTGGCTCACGTTTGTAATCCCAGTACTTTGGGAGGCCAAGCTGGGAGGATCACTTGAGGTCAGGAGTTTGAGACCAGCCTGGGTGACATGGTGAAACCCCGTTTCTACAAAAAATACAAAAAAAAAAAAAATAGCCAGGCATGATGGCACATGCCTGTAGTCCCAGCTACTTGGGAGGGTGAGGTGGGAAGCTCACCGGAATCTGGGAGGCAGATGTTGCAGTGAGGTAACATCGTACCACTGCACTCCAGCCTGGGCAACAGAGTGAGACCTCTGTCTTCAAAAGACAAAAAAATCACATAAGGTGCATAGACTCGTGTTTGCTGCACTGAAAATGTTTTATACCTGAATAGTTATCATCATCATCATCATCATCAATCCATCTCGGTTCTGATATCTGCAGGCCGGTCATTCAGATCAAAGGAGATAATAAATACGCTAGCTAAATGTCAAAGGAAACACTGGGAGTCTGCTTAATGCCTTTGGATCATGCGATTTAAAATGGTTTGTTGGGTGTGATGGGGCACATCTGTAATCCCAGCACTTTGGGAGGCTGAAGCAGAAGGATCGCTTGAAACTAGGAGTGTAAGACCAGACTGGGCAACATAACGACAACCCTGTCTCTACAGAAAATCTAAAAATTAGCCAGGCATGGTGGTACAGGCCTGTGGTCCCAGCTATTTAGGAGCCTGAGGCAGGAGGATCACTTGAGCCCAGAAGTTCAAGGCTGAAGCGAACTATGATGGCACCACTGCACTCCGGGCTAGGCAACAGAGCAAGACCCAAGACCCTGTCTCTAAAAAATAACAATAATAAATAAATGCAATGGTTAATGTTATATTATGTGTATTTTACCACAATTTAAAAAGCAAATATTGGCCAGGGACAGTGGCTCACGCCTGTAGACTTTGGGAGAGCGAGACAGGTGGATTACCTGAGGTCAGGAGTTTGAGACCAGCCTGGCCAACATGATGAAACCCCATCTCTATTAAAAATACAAAAGTCAGCTGGGTGCGGTGGCACGTGCCTGCAATCCCAGCTACTCGGGAGGCTGAGGCAGGAGAATCGCTTGAACGTGGGAGGCGGGGTTTGCAGTGAGCCGAGATCGCACCACAGCACTCTACCCTGGGAGACAGAGTGAGACTCCGTCTCAAAACAAAACAAAAAGCAAACATTAAAGAATTAACCTCCTTCTGACCTCCCTCTGCCATAACAAAAAATTTTAAAAATTTCCATATTATTATTTGAAATAGCAGCTCCTACCTGGAGCCAGAAACAAATGGTCAGCAGCAAAGGCTGTGTCCAGAGTTTCTTCTCTGTGGAACTGTCTAGAACGCCAGGCCCCTGTTCCAGGCTGGGCTCAGGGAATAGAGGGAGCCAGGGAGGGAGGAGGTGGAGATGCCCGGCCGGCCGCTGAGGTCTGGGCCAGGTTCTCAGCCGGATGCACTGGCTTGCCGTTGGGTGGCTTAACAACTATTTTCAGTCAACAGAAGTCAGAACAGCCGCTTTCCATTTCTCCCAGGAAGTCTTCCTGGGACACAGCAGCACTTATCATGCCAGGGTTTGTTTAGTTTGTTTAGTGTTCCCTCCCCCACCCCTGAAGAAAATTCTAGTATTCAGAAATGTACATAGAACCATGAAACAAACACATGGAACCCACCGCTCAGGACTAGCCATTGCTAACGATTTCCGCTCTTTGCTTTGAGTCTTTTTTTTTTTTTTTTTAGAAATATGGACTTTATTTATTTTTTTGAGATGGAGTCTCACTCTGTTGTCCAGGCTGGAGTGCAGTGGCACCATCTTGGCTCACTGCAACTTCCGCCTCCCGGGTTCAAGTGATTCTCCTGCCTCAGCCTACCGAGTAGCTGGGACTACAGGCATGTGCCACCATGCCCAGCTAATTTTTGTATTTTTAGTAGAGACTGGTTATGCTGTGCTGGCCAAGATGGTCTCGAACTCCTGGCCTCAAGTGTTCCACTCGCCTCAGCCTCCCAAAGTGCTGGGATTACAGGTGTGAGCCACCGTGCCTGGCCAAGTCTATTTTTATTCTTTTTTTTTTTTTTTTTTTTTTTTGAGACGGAGTCTCGCTCTGTCGCCAAGGCTGGAGTGCGGTGGCCGGATCTCAGCTCACTGCAAGCTCCGCCTCCCGGGTTCCCGCCATTCTCCTGCCTCAGCCTCCCGGGTAGCTGGGACTACAGGCGCCCGCCACCTCGCCCGGCTAGTTTTTTGTCTTTTTTGGTAGAGACGGGGTTTCACCATGTTAGCCAGGCTGGTCTTGATCTCCTGACCTCGTGATCCGCCCGTCTCGGCCTCCCAAAGTGCTGGGATTACAGGCTTGAGCCACCGCACCCGGCCTCTATTTTTATTCTTAAAGAAGTAAGGTATTGCATATCTTCATGCTTTTGTCTCCAATCCCCAGACTCCAACACGAATTGGTTGTGTAGCCTTCCAATCTATTATTATTTTATTTAGAGAGAAGGTCTGGCTCTATCACCCGGGCTGGAGTGCAGTGGCGCAATTACGGGCTCACTGCAGCCTCGAACCCCTGGACTTAAGCGATTTTCCCACCTCAGCCTTCGGAGTAGCTGAGACTATAGGCACACGCCACCACACCTGGCTAATTTTTCTTCTTCTTCTTCTTCTTCTTTTTTTTTTTTTTTTTTAAGTTTTTAGTAGAGATGGGGTCTTATTATGTTGCCCAGGCTGGTCTTTAACTCTTAGACTCAAGTGATCCACCTGCCTCAGCCTCCCAAAGTACTGGGACTACAGTTGGGAGCCACAGTGCTTGGCAATTTTTTTTTTTCTTGAGACAGGGTCTCACTCTGTGCCCAGGCTGGAGTGCAGTGGTGCAATCATGGCTCAGTGCTGCCTCAACCTCCCAGGCTCAAGCAATCCTCCCGCTTCAGCCTCCTGAGCAGCTGAAACTACAGGCGTGCACCACTGTGTCCTGCCTTATGCCAATACTTTTTTTTTTGAGACGGAGTCTCGCTCTGTCACCCAGGCTGGAGTGCAGTGGCGCGATCTCCGCTCACTGCAAGCTCCACCTCCCGGGTTCACGCCATTCTCCTGCCTCAGCCTCCCGAGTAGCTGGGACTACAGGTGCCCGCCACCATGCCAGGCTAGTTTTTTTTGTATTTTTAGTAGAGACGGGGTTTCACCGTGGTCTCAATCTCCTGACCTCGTGATCCACCTGCCTCGGCCTCCCAAAGTGCTGGGATTACAGGCGTGAGCCACTGCGCCCGGCCACACCAATACTTCTTATTGGTTAATTCTTAAATTCTTAATTGTTAATCCCAGTGGAGCAATGGTCCTTAACTCAGGGCCCCCTTACAGAGGAATTGTAAAATACCATGTTTCCCACAAATTGCATACAATGCTTTATGTGTATGGGTATTTTTCTAGGGAGAGTTTCTAGAATTTTCATAAATTTCCAAAGGGATTTATGACCCCAATAGGTCTGGAACAAAACCCTGAAGAGCCAGGGTCATTGGGCTTAGCCCTCCTCTGTGCTGTTTCTGTTTTCTCAGGCGTGGCTTTTGAACCTGCCGACACGGGGTAAAGTTGACACAGACCAGTGCAGTTGACAGGGGAGCTGCAGCAGACAGCAGGGGGCATGGGGAAGGGGCTCTGCCCCGCAAGCTTCTTCGTGCACATCTTCATCCTGAAGTCATAACCAGGGTCCCTGTGGGCTCCTAGGACCCCAAGGCACCTCAGGGACCTCTCATGGCCCAGCAGCTGCCTCAGCCATTGACTTGGGCTGCTGTCTTCCTGGGATCGGGGTTGTCTTTAGCCCTGGCAAGTTGGAAACTGAAATACACTCTCCAGACAAAGGCAACAGCAGGGAGTTTGGGGACCTGGGTTCCAGCCTCAGCCATTCTGCTGAATACATTTATAACCCTGCAGTCATTTCTTTTCTCTGGGCCTCAGTTTCCCTGTCTGTTAACTGAGGTGATTGGACTGTATTCATTGTTTTCACACTGTGTTATGGTGTGTCCAAGAGTTCAGTCATCCCTTTCTTTTTCAAGTTTTGTAGAGACAGAGTCATGCTCTGTTGCCCAGGCTGCAGTGCAGTGGCACGATCATAGCTCATGGCAGCCTCAAACTCGTGGACTCAAGCGATCCTCCCACTTAAGCCTCCTGAGTAGCTGGAATTACAGGCATGGACCTCTATGCTCAGCTCAAACATTTCTTTTTTTTTTTTTTTTTTTTTTTTGAGACGGAGTCTCGCTCTGTCGCCAAGGCTGGAGTGCAGTGGCCGGATCTCAGCTCACTGCAAGCTCCGCCTCCCGAGGTTCACACCATTCTCCTGCCCCAGCCTCCCAAGTAGCTGGGACTACAGGCGCCCGCCACCTCGCCCAGCTAGTTTTTTGTATTTTTTAGTAGAGACGGGGTTTCACTGGGTTAGCCAGGATGGTCTCGATCTCCTGACCTCGTGATCCGCCCGTCTCGGCCTCCCAAAGTGCTGGGATTACAGGCTTGAGCCACCGCGCCCGGCCAGCTCAAACATTTCTTTAATGGCTGTTTACTGAGTACATACTATGTGTCAGCCACTGTTCTAGGCACTGGGGAATACAGCAGTGACCAAGACAAAATCTAATGTGGGAAAGAAACAATGACAGAGTAAACTAAGTTCGGGCACCAGGACTAAGCCAGTCCTGGAGCGCCGTGCTCCTCTTCATTCTCTCTCATCCCTGCTTGTTTCCTCGTCTGTCTCTCTGGCCAACTGTGCTGTCCCCAAAGCCCTCGACTACAATGACTTTCTCCTGGTTTACCTAGCACACTGTGTGGGACAGAAGGAGGACAGTGACATTTGCTAAATTGCAACAGAAAAAAGTCAGCTTTAAAAGTCATAACCCTCCACACCCACCAGGATGGTGACAATTTTTTATTGTTTGTTTTTGAAACAGGGTCTCACTCTGTCACCCAGGCTGCAGTGCAGTGGCATGATATCAGCTCACCACAACCTCCACCTCCCGGGTTCCAGCAATCCTCCCACTTCAGCCTCATTAACAGCTGAGACCACAGGTGTGTGCTACCATGCCCGGCTAGTTTTTGGATTTTTTAGTAGAGATGAGGTTTTACCACGTTGCCCAGGCTGGTCTTGAACTCCTGGGCTCAAGCAATCTGCCTGCCTCAGCCTCCCAAAGTGCTGGGATTACAGGTGCGAGCCACCATTCCCAGCCCTGGATGGTGATAATTAAAAACAAAATCAAAACCAGAAAATAACAAGTGTTGGTGAGGACATGGGGGAAATTGCAACCCTTGTGGATTGTTGGTGGGAATGCAAAATGGTGCAGCTGCTGTGGAAGACAGTCTGGCAGTTCCTCAAAACGTTGAGCATAGAGTTCTCACGGGACCCAGTAATTCCACTCCCAGGCATCTACCCAAGAGAGGCAAAAGCAAACTCCCACAAAAAAACATGAATGTTGGGCCAGGCGCGGTGGCTCACACCTGTAATCCCAGCTACTCGGGAGGCTGAGGCAGGAGAATAGCGTGAACCTGGGAGGCGGAGCTTGCAATGAGCTGAGCTCGCACCACTGCACTCCAGCCTGGGCGACAGAGTGAGACTCCCGTCAACAACAACAAAACATGAATGTTCCCAGCAGCACTATTCACAATAGTCCAAACGTGGAAACAGCCCAGATATCTACCAACGGATGAACGGATAAACAAAATGTGGCCTAGCCATGCAATAGGATATTATTCAGCCATAAAAAGGAATAAAGTGCTGATTCATGCCACAGCATGGTTGGACCTTGCACACATGATGAGAGAAGCCAGACACGAAAGGCCACATAGTATGGGGTTCCATGTACATGAAAAGGCCAGAGGGGCCAATCTGCAGAGCCAGATTTTAGATTGCTGGCAGCCAGGGGCTGTGTGGAGGAAGAATTGGGGAGTGGCTGTTAATGGGTATAGGGTTTTGTGTTAGGGTGATGAAAATGTCCTGGAACTGGATAATGATGATGGTTACACAACATCATAAATGTACTAGATGTCACGAATGATAAGTTTTATATCATCTGCATGTTGCTGCAGTAAAAACAATTTTAAAAACATTAGGATGGGCGCAGTGGCTCACACCTAAATCTCAGCACTTTGGGAGGCTGAGGCAGGTGGGTTACTTGAAGCCAAGAGTTCAAGACCAGCCTGGCCAACATGGTGAAACACTGTCTGTACTAAAAATACAAAAAAATTAGCTGGGTATGGTAGCAGGCGCCTGTAGTACCAGCTACTCAAAAGGCTGAGGCAGGATAATTGCTTGAACCAGGGAGGCAGAGGTTGCAGTGAGCTAAGATTGTGCCACTGCACGCCAGCCTGGATGACAGAGAGAGATCCTGTCTCAAAAACAAAACAAAACACCCCACCACAATAAAACAAACAAAAGAAAACATTAGATCTCTGGCCGGGTGTGGTGGCTCACGCCTATAAGCTCAACACTTTGTGAGGCCAAGGTGGGAGGATTGTTTGAGGCCAGGAGTTTGAGACCAGCCTGTTCAACCGAGCAAGGCCCTGTCTCTACAAAAAAAAAAAAAAAAAAAAGAATTAGCTGGGCATGGTGATGTTCACCTGTAGCCCCAGCTACTCTGAAGGCTGAGGTGGGAGGATCACTTGAGCCCAGAAGGTTGGGGCTATAGTGAGCCGTGACAGCACCTCTGCATTCCAGTCTGGGCAATAGAGCAAGAACCTGCCTCTAAAACAAACAAACAAACAAACAAACAACAACAAAAAAACACTCCTATCTTAAATGTAATGTGGGACCCTGGAACAGAAAGAGGACATTAGTGAGAAAACTAGTGACACACAAATACAGCTTGCAGTTTCACTGATAGTGACATGCTGTGTTGGTTTCCTAGTGGTGACAAATATACCCCAGTACCGTGGGATTTTAAGACAAGAGGAAACTGTGAGGGGCGGGCCATAGGGAACTTTCTGTATTGTCTTGTGACTTTTCTGTAAATCTAAAATTATTTCAAAATTAAACTTTTTTTTTTTTTGAGACAGAATCGCTCTGTCACCCATGATGGAGTGTAGTGACGGCGATCTCGGCTCACTGAAACCTCTGCCTCCTGGATTCAAGCAATTCTCCTGCCTCAGCCTCCCGAGTAGCTAGGACTACAGGAGTGCGCCACCACGCCTAGCTAATTTTTGTATTTTTAGTAGAGACAGGGTTTCACCATGTTGGCCAGGCTGGTCTTGAACTCCTGACCTCGTGATCCACCCACCTCGGCCTCCCAAAGTGCTGGGATTACAGGCATGAGCCACCGCACCTGGCCTAAACATTACTTTTCTAAAACTCCTATGTATCTACTAAAAAGAAGCTAGTTCAGTCTCTGGAAGGTTCTTTTGTCTGCCTATGGCACACTTTTGGGTGTGGGTTTACAAATCAAGGCGCTGGAGCTGACTCCACTGGAGAGGGAGAAGAATTTGGAATTCTCAGCCTGAAAGTGGAGGGATGAGAAGAGACGGGCAGATGGGAGAGGAGCTCAGACTGGAACGGGGCTGGGCTGGGGCCAGCTGCTTGGGAGGGACTTTGCAGAACAGGAATATCCAACACTGACGCTGTAAACTAGAGACCCGCAGGCTGGAGAGCACCCCTACACCTGTGCCGTGTTGTCTTTGGTTTTGTCAAAATAGTTTGAGCCAATACATAAAAAACAGCTGATCTCACATGAAAATTGGAATTTCCAACTTCTCTGGAAACATCTGAAGATACGCTAAGTCTCTGAAAACTTAACCCCCTCTGCTTCCTAAAATCGAAAAGGAAGTCCTGAGGTTGCCTTCAACCAAGGTTGCAAGTTCCCCTCTGTAGCAGGCTGAGTGGTGGCCCCAAAAGCTTCCCTTGTCAAACCCCTGAATCTGTAAAGTGACCATATTTGGAAAAAAGGGTCTTTGCAGATGCAAATGAGTCAAGGACCTCTAGAGGAGATTAGCCCGGACTCTCTAGGTGGCCTCTAAATCCAATGACAAGTGCTTTTATAAGAGAAAGGCAAGGCTGGCCGGGCATGGTGACTCACGCCTATAATCCCAGCACTTTGGGAGGCCGAGGTGGGCAGGTCATCTGAGTTCGAGACAAGCCTGGCCAACAAAGTGAAACCCGTCTTTACTAAAAATACAAAAATGAGTCAGGTGTGGTGATGGGTGCCTGTAGTCCCAGTTACTCAGGAGGCTGAGGCAGGAGAATCGCTTGAACTTGGGAGGTGGAGGTTGTAGTAAGCCAAGATTGTGCCACTGCACTCCAGCCTGGGTGACAGAGCAAGGCTCTGTCTCAAAAAAAAAAGAAAAAATAAATTGAAATACTACTCTACCAGTTGGCACAGAGCCCTCCTCCTGCGACCCGGACTTCTTCACAATTCAGCAAGTAACAATAACCACCGCAGGGGTCTTCCCGTGTCCGGGCCCAAACCTCCCTGCTGATTGAGCTGTCCTGCCGGGTAATATTTCTTTGCTGCATGGATTGGGGTGGGTGTTGGGTGCCTGGACCCCGATGGAAAAGAACAGGTGGCATTTGCTGGGCCTCAGTTCAGCTGTCACGGGAAGAACAGCGGCCCCTGGGATTTCGAGGCAACGTCTCTATTCCCCTGCACAATCCCCGTGGAGACAGGCAGACAGGAATGCCTGCACCAGAGACCCTGGGATGGGAGGAGTGCAGATGGGGCTCCCAGACACAGGAGGAGGCCCGGGACCACCCAACGTCTCTCTGCAACTCCACCAGAGAGGGCTGAGAGGAGAGCTGTGGTCTGGTAGAAAAACCTAACTGGGCAATGAGGCAGTTGGCCCAAGGAGAAGTCAGAGGTTAGGGGTAAGAGGTAGTACACTTTATTGACTGGGTTCTCCCAACGTGTTGCAACCTCTGGCAAAGTCAGACCCTGGGCTTTGCCACCATCCCATCCACCAAAGAGAGAAGAGAACACATCTCATGAACATCCACAGGCCTCCAGACAGCAGAGCGCAGGGGCAGGTGTGGGGAGGGAGGCTGCCAGCCAGGGGTGGGTGGATGAGGGGCGAAAGCGCCGGGTGCCAGGCTGGGGGCACCCCTGAGGCCCCGCCAGACCTGGCCAGCCCCTCACTCCCCCAGTGGAGGTTTAGTGTGGTTCACAGTGAGACTGGCTTAGATTGGCAGCGGGCGATGGTAGACAGATGCCCTCCATGCTCCCCACCCGCCCTGGCCGGACTCACAGAGCTGGCAAGAGGGAAAGACTGAAGATCCCGTTCCCTGTGTCTCCCTCTGGGACAGGGAAGCCCCTTCTCTGGAGGGGTAAAGAGGAGAGGCCTAGTCTCTTGACATCCCCCAGGCTACTAAGTAAGGGCCATTCACTCCTGGCTCAGAAGTTTCTAGAACATCTTGGTGAATGTGCCCGCCATTACTCCCAATTAGAAAAAGGTGTTTGAAATCTAGGAGTTGACTGGGGTGCCTCAAACCAAGCAGTAAAAACCCTGGTAAGATCTAGGTTTAAAAAGGCAGCTCTACCTTTGCCTAGGAGGCTGGGGAGGTCCGTGAAGGCGTTGGCTCAGGGCAGCAGGGGTAGGGAGTGCCCTGGGAATGGGGCGGGGACCAGGGGCAAGATGCAGGAAGCGGTGATCCATGGGACATGGCAGGTCGCCCTCCAGTGCTGGAGGCCTGGGCTTGGAGGGCAGCTGGGGGCCACCGGGGGCCTCCATGGGCACATCTGCCAGGCAGGCACCGGGGCCTCTGCCCCACCGGGAGAAGCAGGGGCCCCCCATCAGGCCTTGTGACTGCCGTTAGCTGCAGGCTCCTTGTGGCCAGCTGTGAAGTCCACGGCGGGCTCAAGCCCCAGCATCTGCCGCTGCACCAGCTTGGCATAGAGGCCACCCTGGGCCAGCAGCTGCTGGTGGGTGCCCTGCTGCACTACGCGGCCCTTGTCCAGCACCACAATGAGGTGCGCGTGCTCCACAGTGCTCAGCCGGTGCGCGATGATGAGTACCGTGTGCTTCTGCAGGTTGCCGTGGATGGCCTGCTGGATCTGCGGGGACAGTGGGGACCTGGCTTGCATGGCACAGACGCCCCACCCGCAACCGCGCTCCATGCCACCGCCTATGGGCTGAAGCTTAACCTCTTTGAGGCTCAGTTCATAAAGGATGGCCAGCTTCCTGGGTTTTTCTTAAAGGGAGACAGTTCAGGGCCAGACACAGGGAGGCACCTGGTGAATGAGGGATCAGCCCTACCCTGGCCCTGCAGTCTTCTGGCCCCTCCCTTCCCCCGCCTTTTTTTTTTTTTTGACTAAGTCTTGCTGTCACCCAGACTGGAGTGCAGTGGTGCGATCTCAGCTCACTGCTACCTCTGCCTCGTGGGTTCAATTGATTCTCATGCCTCAGCCTCCCAAGTAGCTGGGGGATTACAGGTACACACCATCATGCCCAGCTAATTTTGTTTTGTATTTTTAGTAGAGGTGGGGTTTCGCTATGTTGGCCAAGCTGGTCTCGAACTCCTGATCTCAAGTGACCAGCCTCCCTCCTTTTTCTTTTCTTTTTGAGACAGGGTCTCTCTCTGTGGCCCAGGCTGGAGTGCAATGGCGTGATCACGGCTCACTGCATCCTCAACCTCCTGGCCTCAAGGAATCCTCCTGCCTCAGCCTTCCAAGTAGCTGGGACCACAGGCATGCACCATCATGCCCAGCTAATTTTTGTATTCTTTTGTAGAGACAGGTGTCCCACTATGTTACCCAGGCTGGTCTTGAACTCCTGGCCCCAAGCCATCCTCCCGCATTGGCCTCCTAAAGTGCCAGGATTATAGGTGTGAGCCACCACACCCAGCCTCTGTTTAATTTTTTTTAAACCTAAAACCGCTCTAAAAAATAAAGCCACTGGAAGCAGTGGCTCACACCTTTAATCCCAGCACTTTGGGAGGCCAAGGCAGGTGGATCCCTTGAGCTCAGGAGTTTGAGACCAGCCTGGGCAACATGGCGAAACCCCATCTCTACAAAAAATATAAAAATTTAGCTGTGTGTGGTGGCGTGCTGGTGTAGTCCCAGCTACTTAGGAGGCTGGGAGATGGGAGCATCACTTGAGCCCGGGAGAACTGTGATTGTGCCACTGCACGCCAGCCTGGGTGACGGAGTGAGGCCCTGTCTCAAAACAAAAAAAACCAACAACAACAAAAATAAAGCCTATTAATTTTTACAAACAATCCAAACTCCGTACTAGAGGCCGAGGAGTTTGCCTCCCTGCGACTTTGTCCTCACCCCTCTCCGTTCAATCCCCACCCACCAGCCACACTGACCTTAAGGCTTTGAACTTGCCAAGCTCATTCCCCACTCTGGGTCTTTGCACCTGCTGATCCTTCCTCCTGGCACGTTCTTACCTCCAGAACTCTCCACCACTGACTTCTTTTCTTTCATGTCTCAGCTCAGAGGGCACCTGATGGCCTTGGTTCTAACGGTGAGAACCACAGAGCTCTTGGCACATGGTGACTCCATCCAAACCACTGTGCCAAGTAACCAAACTCTAGTATGGCTTCTAGCAGCAGAAAGCTGTATCCCTGCGATGACCACAGCCCCCATTCAAGTGCCCGTGTGAGAAAGCTCAGCTTGGCAAGGAGAATTTGCTGTGTTTTAGTCAATACCTGCTGACTGGCCCCAACCTCTTTTTCTTGGAGTGTTTACTAAAAAGGGCTTACAACTGTGACTCCTTCCTCTGTCCCTCTGAGATGTGTATGTGATCTCCTGTATCTCAGAAGTGTCTCTCTTAAGGACCTGAAAGCCATGCCCTTGAAATGGACAGCTAGACACAGGTGGCCTCCTGGCTGTCCCCTGGGCTTGCTTTTATTTTTCCTGGGGGCCTCTTCCTGCTCCGCTCCCTACCCCCTCATTCTCCCTTTAAAATGCCCGTCACCACCAAATTGGGATGGCACACGGCTCCTTTCCCACTGTCAGGAGTCACTGCATAAAATCTGTTTCTATGACTTCTGCTGGCGGCCAGCTATGCTCATCTTTGACAACGGTGTCCCCTCCCAGTCTCCTGGTGCCCCAAGACTGTTTCATTTGCTTCGTAGCACAGGCCATGGGGTGAATGCATGCTTGTTTCCTTTTTTTTTTTTGAGACGAAGTCTTGCTCTGTCGCCCAGGCTGGAGTGCAGTGGTGTGATCTCAGCTCACCGCAAACTCCACCTCCTGGGTTCAAGCCATTTTCCTTCCTCAGCCTCCCAAGTAGCTGGGATTACAGGTGCCCGCCACCACACCCAGCTAATTTTTGTATTTTTAGTAGAGATGGGGTTTCACCATGTTGACCAGGCTGGTCTCGAACACCTGACCTCGTGATCTGCTGGCCTCGGCCTCCCGAAGTGCTGGGATTACAGGCGTGAGCCACCACGCCTGGCATTCCTTGTTTCTTATCTGCCTTCCCCACTGGAATGGAAACACCGTGGGGACAAGGGTCTTGGTCTGGTCAGCCTACCACGATAACCCCAGAACGGTGCCTGGTGCCTGGAAAGAGCTCAGGAACTCTCTGTGTAATAAGTGCATCAATCCGTGGATAGACTGAGATTGCTAGCCATCTACAAATACATGACTGGGCCCACCTGACCAGTGAGAATGAAACTCAGAGGGGAAGCACTAGCTTGAGGTCACACGGTTATAAACTGCAGGATGGAGCTGCTAGTCCAGGTCTCCCCATTCTGTTTTTTGTTTTTGTTAGTTTGTTTGTTTTTTGAGACGGAGTCTCGCTCTGTTGCCAAGGCTGCAGTGCAATGGTACAATCTTGGCTCACTGCAACCTCTGCTTCCCAGGTTCCAGCTATTCTCCTGTCTCAGTCTCCCAAGTAGCTAGGATTACAGGCACCCACCACCACACCTGGCTGACTTTTGTATTTTTAGTAGAGATGGGGTTTCACCATGTTGTCCCGGCTGGTCTTGAACTCCTGACCTCAGGTGATCCGCCTGCCTCAGCCTCCCGAAGTGCTGGGATTATAGGTGTGAACCACTGCACCCAGGCTTTTTTTTTTTTTTTTTTTTTTGAGATGGAGTCTCACTCTGTCGCCCAGGCTAGAGTGTAGTGACACAATCTCAGCTCACTGCAACCTCCATCTCCTGGGTTCAAGTGATTCTCCTGCCTCAGCCTCCTGAGTAGCTGGGGTTACAGGCATACACCACCATGCCCAGCTGATTTTTGTATTTTTAGTAGAGACAGGGTTTTACCATGTTGACCAGGCTGGTCTCGAACTTCAGACCTCAAGTGATCCGCCTGCCTTGGCCTCCCAAAGTGCTGGGATTACAGGCGTGAGCCACCATACCGTGCCTGTTTTGTTTGTGTTTGTTTGTTTGAGCCAGATGGAGTCTGGCTCTGTCGCCCAGGCTGGAGTGCAGTGGCACGATCTCGGCTCACTGCAACCTCCACCTCCCAGGTTCAAGCAATTCTCCTGCCTCAGCCTCCCAAGTAGCTGGGATTACAGGTATGTGCTACCACGCCTGGCTAGTTTTTGTATTTCTAGTAGAGACGGGGTTTCACCATGTTGGCCAGCCTGGTCTCCAACTCCTGACCTCAGGTGATCCACCTGCTTTGGCTTCCCAAAGTGCTGGGATTACAGGCGTGAGCCACCGCTCACGACCCAGGTCTCCCCATTCTGATTCCTTCTCTCGCCCCACACCATACAGCTCTGCCTGGAGCCTGAAGGCTGGGCCCAGAATGGCTCCTGGTTCCCCACTCTCAACACCAGGAATTCACCAGCCCAGGAGGCTGACAGCCTGGGAGAGCTTCTGGGGCCCGTCTCTTCTCAGCACCCATCTGCAGGGTGATGGGGGCTCTGGCCGCCTGGAGCCGCTCCTGCCCCGGCATTGCCCACCGCCCTGTGACTCACCAGATACTCGCTCTCGGCATCCAAAGCGCTGGTGGCTTCATCCAGGATGAGGACCGGGGGGTTCCGAACCAGAGCCCGGGCCATGGCCACCCGCTGCTTCTGGCCACCTGACAGCTGGGCGCCCTTCTCCCCTGTCTCTGTATGGTGGAGACACAGAGACAATTTAGCAACAGGTGAGGCCGGGCAGCCCTGGGGAAGAGTGAGGGGCCCTGCCCTGCAGCTGTGCAAAGGGCCGGCTGGAACCCACAGCTTGAAAGCTCATGAAATGATGTTCCCCTCACCCAACTCATCAGGGGCATGCAGATTAAGCCTACATGCGAATTGATACCAAGTTACCAATTTTCACCCATTCATTTGGCAGAAACCCAAACATCTGACAGTACACAGCGCAGGTGAGGCTGCGGGGAGACAGGCCCTCACCCATCCTCCTGGAGAAGGGGAGTTGGAGCAAGTCCCATGGCTTGAAGAGCTGCAGGGTCTGAGTCTGTGCAGTGCAAAGGTTGTGTGTATTCACCACAGATGTGCGGCCTATGGCCCAGCAAGCCCACCTGGACCAGTTTTCCCCATGGACCACTTCCTCCCATGCACAACAATATAGACACAGGTCACGCATGACTCACAGCACTGTTATTGCAAAAAATAAAACAAATAGACTCAAATGTCCATCAACAGGAAATGGAGTCAATAAATTATTACTATTTTAGAGACAGGGTCTCACTCTCTCACCCATGCTAGAGTGCAGTAGTGAATCATTGCTTACTGTAGCCTCAAACTTCTTGGTTCAAGCAATCCTCCAGCCTCAGCCTTCTGAGTAACTGAGAATACAGGTGCATGCCACCACACCTGGTTAACTTAAAATATTTTTCTATAGAGGTGGGCTCTCACTACACTGCCCAAGCTGTTCTCAAACCCCTGGCCTCAAGCGATCCTCTTGCCTTGGCCTCCAAAGTGCTGGGATTACAGGCGTGAGCCACTGCACCTGGACATGCCACCAGCTCTTTATTATTTCATTTTGCTTTCATTGAGATAAAACTGACATAACATAAACATAACCATTGTAAAGTGAATAATCCGGGCTGGGCGCAGTAGCTCACGTTTGTAATCGTGTAATCGTGTAATCAAGGTCAGGAGATCGAGACCATCCTGGCTAACATGGCGAACCCCGTCTCTACTAAAAATACAAAAAATTAGCCGGGTGTGGTGGCACATGCTTGTAATCTCAGCTACTCGGGAGGCTGAGGCAAGAGAATCACTTGAACCCAGGAGGCAGAGGTTGCCGTGAGCTGAGATTGCGCTACTGCACTCCAGCCTGAGTGACAGAGCGGGACTCCATCTCAAAAAAAAAGTGAATAATCCAGTGACATTTAGTGCATTCACAGTGTTGCATAACTACCACCTCTATTTAATTCTAAAACATTATTTTAAAATATTTATTATATAAATTAATTAGAACCACTTAAGTTCATATTAATTAGGTAACTTTTTAAAAAATAGTATATTTAGTATATTTTTATTTAAAAATTATTTTAAATTGACAAGTAAAAATAGTTCATATTTAATGGTATACAATGTGATGCTCTGAAATACATATATACTGTGGAATGGCTAAATCAAGCCAGTTAACATATGCATTGTCTCACATATTTATCACTTATTTTTAGAGGGAACACTTAAAATCTACTCTCTTAGCTATTTTCAAGTACACAGTACACTGTTATTAACTATAGCTGGCCAGGCATGTTGGCTCACACCTGAAATCCCACCACTTTGGGAGGCCGAGGTGGGCGGATCACCTGAGGTCAGGAGTTCGAGACCAGCCTGGCCAACATGGTGAAACCCCGTCTCTACTAATAATACAAAAAAAATTAGCCAGGCGTGGTGGCGGGCACTTGTAATCCCAGCTACTCGGGAGGCTGAGGCAGGAGAATGGCTTGAACCTGGGAGGCAGAGGTTGCAGTGAGGTGAGATTGCTTCACTGCACTCCAGCCTGGGCGACAGAGTGAGACTGTCTCAATTAAACAAACAAACAAACAAACAAAAAACTATAGTCAACAGGTCTCTTGACCTTATTCCTAAATGAAAATTTTTATCTTTTGATCAACATCTCCCCAATCCCCCCTATACATTGTATATATTTAATTATTGAAAAGGGGCTATTCGTGTGGTTCAAAAATCTAAAAATATAGGCTGGGCACAATGGCTCATGCCTGTAATCCCAGCACTTTGGGAGGCAGGAGGATTGCATGAGCCCAGGAGTTTGAGACCAGCCCGGGAAACATAGCAAGACCCCATCTCTACAACAAAAATAAAAAATGGGGCAGGAGGATAGCTCGAGCCCAAGAGGTTGAGGGTGCAATGAGCCGTGATCACGCCACTGCACTCCCACCTGAGTGACAGAGCAAGACCCTGCCTCAAAAAAAAAAAAAATTCTAAAAATATATAAAACTATAAATAAGTCGGGCATGGTGGCTCATGCCTGTAATCCCAGCACTTTGGGAAACTGAGGTGGGCGGATCACGCGGTCAGGAGATCGAGACCATCCTGGCTAATATGGTGAAACCCCATCCTACTAAAAATACAAAAAAATTAGCCAGGCGTGGTGGCGGGCACCTGTAGTCCCAGCTACTCGGGAGGCTGAGGCAGGAGAATGGTGTGAACCCGGGAGGCGGAGCCTGCAGTGAGCCGAGATCGCTCCACTGCACTCTAGCCTGGGTGACAGAGCAAGACTCCATCTCAAAAAAAAAAAAACACAAAAAACTATAAATAATGAAAAGTTTAAGTCCTTTCTTCAGTTCCCTCCTGCTCCCACCAAAACTTCTTTCATTAGTTGCTTACACATCCTTATCGAGTTTCTTTATGCAAATATGAACATGTTATTTTTATCTCCCTGATCCTTTAATAGGAAAAATCAACAGCTCGTTATACTCTGCACCTGGCTCTTTTCACTTAGCATCATATCTCAGTGACCTTTCTATACTGATATATGGAGAGCTGCCTCCTCCTCTGCCTCCACCTCCTCCTCCTCCTTCTACTTCCTCTTTTTCCCAGCAGCATAATATTCCAGTGTATGGGCTTCTGTAATAATTTAGTTAGTACATACTTTGGTGAGTCAGAGCACAGTGGCTCATGCCTGTAATCCCAGCCCTTTGGGGATTGCAGGAAGATTGCTTGAGCCCAGGAGGTCGAGTCTAGCCTGGGTAACGTAGCGGGACCCCATCTTCACAAAAAGAGAGCAGGTAGCAGAGGGCAGTCCTTAACCCTCAAGAGGGTTATGTCCCTGAGGGTGACCCTGTGGGCCCAGGAGAGGGGCCACCCCCAGCTCCACACCTGTGCTGTAGCCGTCCTGGAGTTCCATGATGAAGCCGTGGGCGTTGGCCTTCTGTGCGGCCTCCACCACCATCTCGAAGGGCACAGTGGGCAGGCCATAGGAGATGTTGTCTGTGATGGAGCGGGCGAACAGCACCGGCTCCTGGCTCACCAGGGAGATCTGGGGAGGAGGAAGCATGGGGCATGAAAGGCCAGCAATGTGTTCATCCAGCTGTCCCCAGCAGCCTTGCTGCCTGGGGCCTGGAGACGCCAGCAGTCTCAGGCCTGAAACCTGATCAGGGCCCAGTGACTACACTGAGCTGCTTCTCTTCTTCCCCAACAGCGACTCCTGCCTGTACCCACAAGCCCTCACCCTCCCCTAATCAGCAAACGGGGCCTGCTACATTTGCTGCTCTGGGATAAGCCAAGTTCCCTGACCTCCAAGAGAAAGCTCACTGGCCATCCCTGTCCTGGAAAAAAAGAAAGAGGAATAGAGTATAGAATGTTGCTCTGAATGAGTTTGCCCATCTCAGGAAGCAAGAGGCCACAGCAGGGCTCCAGGTCACAGACTGCCCAGGTGGTGGTCCCCTCCCCTCTAAGAGAACAATTTAAAGGAGCTATCATCTCTAGATTCCAGTTTCAGGAACCTGGGCCTGCAAAAATAATAGTATGGCCAGGCTTGGTGGCTTATGCCTGTAATCCCAGCACTTAGGGAGGCAGAGGCAGGAGAACTTCTTTAGTCTAGGGGTTCAAGACCAGCTTGGGCAACACAGCAAGACCCCATATCTACAAAATAAACAAAAACATAGTATGGAAGATATCATTGCAACACGGTAAGTAGCAAAAAATAACTAGTTAATTAATTAAATTAAAATAGAAACAATCTAGGTGTCCATAAGTGGGGATTGGTTAAATAGTGACAGCGCATCCTTAAAACTGAATTGCAATAGGTACATATACACAGCATGATTCTATTTTTGTTTAAAAAAATTGGCCGGGCGCGGTGGCTCAAGCCTGTAATCCCAGCACTTTGGGAGGCCGAGGCGGGCGGATCACAAGGTCAGGAGATCGAGACCACAGTGAAACCCCGTCTCTACTAAAAATACAAAAAATTAGCCGGGCGTGGTGGCGGGCGCCTGTAGTCCCAGCTACTCAGGAGGCTGAGGCAGGAGAATGGCGGGAACCCGGGAGGCGGAGCTTGCAGTGAGCCGAGATCGCGCCACTGCACTCCAGCCTGGGCAACAGCGTGAGACTCCGTCTCAAAAAAAAAAAAAAAAAAAAAAAAATTATCAGCATGTGCCTTCACATACTGATATATTTCTATAAAGATAGGAAACACACTGAAAAGGGTATTTACTAAACTGTTAACACTGGTTACCTCCATGTGTTGGAACTCAAAAGGTAAGGTAGAGGGGGACACTCATGTCTTAGTTACAAGATTCATAATAACTATGAGAATATGATTTGCTTGTAGCATTTTATTGTTTTATGTTTACAGAAATTAACATTTTTAAATTTAAATTTAGAGGCCAGGCATGGTGGTTCACATCTGTAACCCCAGCACTTTGGGAGGCTAAGGTGGGAGGATGGCTTGAGCCCAGGAGTTTGAGATCAGCCTGGGCAACATAGTGAGAGCCCGTCTCAATAATTAAAAAATTGGCCAGGTGTGCACAGTGGCTCATGCCCATAATCCTAGCACTTTGGGAGGCCAAGGTGGGAAGATCATCTGAGGTCAAGAGTTCCAGACTAGCCCGACCAACATGGAGAAACCCCGTCTCTACTAAAAACACAAAATTAGCCAGGTGTGGTGGCGCATGCCTGTAATCCCAGCTACTCGGGAGGATGAGGCAGGAGAATCGCTTGAACCCATGAGGCAGAGGTTGTGGTGAGTGGAGATCGTGCCATTGTACTCTGGCCTAGGCAACAAGAGCAAAACTCCATCTTGGAAAAAAAAAAAAAGTTGACCAGATGTGGTGGTGTGCACCTATAGTCCCTCAGGAGGCTGATGTGCTGATGTGGGAGGATTGCTGGAGCCCAGGAGGTCGTGGCTACAGTGAACCATGATCACACCACCAAATTCCAGCCTGGGTGACAGAGCGAGGTCCTATCTCAAACAAAAAGTACATAAATAGGCCAGGCACCATAGCTTACTCCCAGCACTTTGGGAGGCTGAGGTGTGCGTATCACTTGAGGTCAGGAGTTCGAGACCAGCCTGGCCAACATGGTAAAACCTTGTCTCTACTAAAAATACAAAAAATTAGCCAGGTGTGGTGGTATGTGCCTGTAGTCCCAGCTACTTGGGAGGCTAAGGCAGGAGAATTGCTTGAACCCAGGAGGAAGAGGTTGCAGTGAGCCGAGATCACGCCACAGCACTCCAGCCTGGGCCACAGAACGAGACTCCATCTTAAAAAAAAAAAAGAAAGCAAAAGTACATAAATAAATAATTAAGAGAGGCTATTCATGAAGAAGGAAAACCAAATGGCCAATAAATATATGAAAAGGTGTTTAATATCTTCGGTAATCAGGAAAACGCAAAAAACCACAATAAGCTACCACTACATTCTCACCAGTTAGCAAAAATTCAGGACTGATAATGCTAGGTGTCTGAGAATTGAAGCGTGGTACCTATTGCAAAGTGTGAACAGCTCTACCCAGGGGCCTCTTCTAAAACTTGGGTGAGCAGCAGCCTGGTGGCCCCCCACTTGGCACCACTTCACAACAATCTACCTCTGGTTACATGCACATGGTGTGGGCAGATTTTCACAACCCATGGCCCTCACCACCATCTAGAACTTGGCTAGGAGTTCTGGAATCTCTGTGCCAACACCCAGGCTTTCACATAATTTATATTGATGATGTAAATGGTGCTCCCTTAATAGTTTATATTTCTTGGACAGTGCACAACCTGAGCAACCATCCAGGGCATCCCTGCTCTTAGGCCAGCACAGGGACAGGTGTTACGGTTCCTTTCCTGAAAGGATTACTAAAAACTGTACAGTCATGAATAGCCTATTTTGAGTACTGGAGATGACCTAAATGTGGAACAGCTGACACTCTCCTTCACTGCCGGTAGAATGTAAATTGTAAAATATAAATTGGTATAACCACCTGGGGATAGCTGTTGTGGCAGAAACTACTGCAGCTGGGGATGTACATCCACTATCACCAAGCTTTCTACTCTTAGGATTATACCTTGGGAGAACATACTCATGTACACCAGAAAACATAGACAAAATTGTCCATATCCCACATTGGTATTTTTGGTAATGGTAAAACAAAACAAAACAAAACAAAACTGAAAAACAGGCCAGGTACAGAGGCTCACACCTGTCATCCCAGCACTTTGGGAGGCTAAGGCAGGAGGATCACTTGAGGCCAGGTGTTTGAGATCAGCCTGGGCAACATGGTGAGACCATATGTCTACAAAAAAAATAAAATTAGCTGGGCATGGTGGCATGTGCCTGAAGTCCCAGCTACTTGGGAGGTTGAGGTGGGAGGATGGCTTGAGCACAGGACTCTGAGGCTGCAGTGAGTTGTGACTGTGCCACTGCACTCCAGCCTGGGCAACAGAGGGAGACCCTGTCTCAAAAAAATAAAAATAGGCCAGGCGTGGTGGCTCATGCCTGTAATCTCAGCACTTTGGGAGGCCGAGGAGTGTGGATCACGAGGTCAGGAGATTGAGACCATCCTGGCTAACATGGCGAAACCCCGTCTCCACTAAAAATACAAAAAATTAGCCAGGCGTGGCCGGGCGCGGTGGCTCAAGCCTGTAATCCCAGCACTTTGGGAGGCCGAGACGGGCGGATCATGAGGTCAGGAGATCGAGACCATCCTGGCTAACACGGTGAAACCCCGTCTCTACTAAAAATACAAGAAAATTAGCCGGGCGAGGTGGCGGGCGCCTGTAGTCCCAGCTACTCGGGAGGCTGAGGCAGGAGAATGGCGTGAACCCGGGGGAGCGGAGCTTGCAGTGAGCCGAGATCGCGCCACTGCACTCCAGCCTGGGGCACAGAGCAAGACTCCGCGTCAAAAAAAAAAAAAAAAAAAAAAAAAAAAAATTAGCCAGGCGTTATGGCGGGCACCTGTGGTCCCAGCTACTCAGGAGGCTGAGGCAGGAGAATGGCTTGAACCCGGGAGGCAGAGCTTGCAGTGAGCCGAGATCATGCCACTGCACTCCAGCCTGGGTGACAGAGCGAGACTCCATCTCAAAAAAAAAATAATAATAAATAATAACTAACTAAATAAAATAAAATAAAATAAAATAAAATATAAAGGGAAACAACCCAGCCAGGTGTGGTGGCTCATGCCTGCAATCCCAGCACTTTGGGAGGCCAAGGCAGGCTGATCACCTAAGTTCAAGGGTTTGAGACCAGCCTGGGAAACACGGTGAAACCCTGTCTGTATTAAAAATACAAAAATTAGTCAGGCATGGTGGCACACTCCTATAATCCCAGCTAGTAGGGAGGCTGAGATAGGAGAATAGCTTGAACCCGGGAGCGCAGAGGCTGTAGTGAGCTGAGACTGCACCACTGCACTCCAGCTTGGGCAACAGAGCAAGACTCCATCTCAAAAAAAAAAAAAAAAAAAAAAAAGGGAAGCAACCCAAATATCCAGCATGCATAAATAATTGTGATAGACATTTGTACAGTGGGCTACCACCCAGCAATGAAAATGAACGAACTCTGTCCCCAGCCTCAACCTGGATGACTCACAATGTCGAGTGGGAGACACAAGACACAAGCTAATCCACACACCAATCAGGATTCTACCCAGATGAAGTTCCGAGCAGGCAGCACAGAGCTCTGCTGTTCGAGGGTGCACACAGAAATGGCAGAACCAGGGAAAAGCAAGAACATGAAGACTCTAAAAGTCAAGACATTACTTCTTGGGGGAAGAGAAGGGACACATGGCAGGGGGAGGAGGAGGCTTCTGGAGTGCCAGAATGTTCTATTTCTTTTTTTTTTTTTCCTTGAGACAGCGTCTCATTCTGTTGCCCAGACTGCAGTGCAGTGGCCCAATCTCAGCTCATTGCAACCTCTACCTCCTGGGTTCAAGTGACTCTCGTGCCTCAACCTCCCGAGTAGCTGAGATTATAGGCATGTGCCACCACACCCGGCTAATTTTTCTATTTTTAGTAGAGATGGGGTTTCGCCATGTTGGCCAGGCTGGTCTTGAACTCTCGAGCTCAAGCAATCCACCTGCCTCGGCCTCCCAAAGTGCTGGGATTACAGGTGTGGGCCATCACACCTGCCCTTTCTTTCTTTTTTAATAGAGACGGAGTCTCACTATGTTGTCCAGGCTGGCCTCAAGGAATCCTCCAGCCTCAGCTTCCCAAAGTGCTGGGATTACAGGTGTGAGCCACTGCACCCGGCCAAGAATGTTCTGTTTCTCTAGGAAGGCGCTGTAATTGGTGATCATTCTTTGAACTGTCCATTTATCTTTAGTGCCCTCTTCTGCACCTGTTACAGCTCACAAGAAAGACAGACGCAGAAAGAGCAGAGGAGTGCGGCCCAGGCCCATCCACATACCACACGGTGCAAGTACTTGTGGTCGTAGGCGCTGATGGGCTTGCCGTCCAGCAGCACGCGGCCTCCCTCCAGGGGGTAGAAGTTCTCTAGGATGTTGACGCAGGAGCTCTTCCCACTGCCCGAGGGCCCCACCAGGGCCGTCACCTTGCCGGGGCACAGGCTGAAGGAGACATTCTGCAAAGAACACACAGGCACAGTGTGGGGGTCATTGGCTCAGGTCCCAGGACTGGATGCCCTGGCCTTCAACACAGGTGGGTGCCCTTCCCAGCCCACCCCATGTGCCTCTGCCTCGCTTGGACACTGCTGGCCCCTAAACGTTCTCCTTTCTAGGACACTAGGACTTGGAAGCACCTTTAGATTTGCTGTTTCCTCTGTCTGGAATGTTCTCTCTGCAGGGAGCCCCCTGATGAGGTCTCACCTCAAATGTCACCTCCTCCAAGAACCCCTTCTTGACTGTTATCACCATTCCCATGGACCATCCCTACCACAGCACCCTGATCTATTTTCTTTCTAGCACTTATTATCTGGAATCATTCTGTTAAGTATCTGTCTTCCCCAACTGGAGCCCAAAACTCCTGGAGGGCAAGGATCTTGCCTGACATATTCCCAGCTGCACTGCCACAGCCTGGAGTATAGGAGGTACGTGAGAAATGGGGTGACGGAAAGGCTGATTCTGGCAGGCCTCAAGCCGTGCCCTCACCTGCAGGACCTGGGTGTGGGGCCGAGTGCGGTAGGTGAAGGTCACGTTCTCAAAGTCCACCCGGCCCTCCAGGTGGTCGGGGGCCAAGCTGCCATCGTGCACCATGGTTGGCTGCCGGTCGATGAATTCGAACACCTTCTCAGCAGCCCCCACTCCCTGCATCAGGCCACTGTAGACGGAGCCCACGGACTGGGGAGAGGAGACACGCGTTCCTGTCCCACTGACACCCGACTCCTAGGACCCACCCCTGCTAGTAGAGAGTGAGGCGGGTACAGAGAAAGCAAAGAGTTCTGGTGGGGAGGTGCAGGAGGCCAGTGACCACTCACTGTTGCATTAGATAACGACAGTTAGGGGAGGTGAGGACAGCAGCGTCACCAGCACTCTCCCAGCCATCCAGCCGAGTAGGTGCTATCATCCCGACAGGAGCAGATGGAAGCACAGGAACCGGCAGGGGTATGGCACAGCGGGAATCCAGCCTTGGTCTCTCAATTGCCATAACACAGCTTTTTTTTTTTTTTGAGATAGAGTCTCACTCTGTCGCCCAGGCTGGAGTGCACTGGTGCAATCTTGGCTCACTGCACCCTCCACCTCCCAAGTCAAGTGATTCTCCTGCCTCAGCCTCCAGAGTAGCTGGGATTACAGGTGCTCGCCACCACGCCCAGCTAGTATTTGTATTTTTAGTAGAGACAGGGTTTCACCATGTTGGCCAGGCTGGTCTCAAACTCCTGACCTTAAGTGATCCTCCCACCTCACCCTCCCAAAGTGCTGGGATTACAGGCATGAGCCACCAGACCTGGCTTGATTTCAATTTTCAAAATGGGTCTTAATGTGTACTATAAATATATTCTCCTTGGGTAAAAATACATAGAATATGAATGTAAATCACAATAACAGCCCATTTTCTTGAGCATTCTGCTTTTATGTATTTATGTTTTTGAGAGGAGGGTCTCACTCTGTTGCCCGGGCTGGAGTGCAGTGGTGCGATCTTGCTCACTGCAACTTCTGCCTCCTGAGTTCAAGCGATTCTCCAACCTCAGCCTCCCGAATAGCTGGGACCACAGGCATGAGCCACCACCACGCCCAGTTAATTTTTTGTATTTTCAGCAGAAATGGGGTTGCGCCATGTTGCCCAGGCTGCTCTCAAACTTCTGAGCTCAAGGAATCCGCCTGCCTCAGCCTCCCAAGTGCTGGGATTACAGGTGTGGGCCACTGTACCCGGCCAAGCATGCTCTGTATGTTAGGAGGCAGGTTCTAACATTATCTCTTTTTTTACTGATGAGGAAACTCAGGCACAGAGGGCTCAAGTAACTTGGCCCAGGTCACACAGCCTAGAAGTGGCAGAGCCAGGATTTGAATCCAGGCCCGTCTGTCTCCTGAGTTCAGGCTCTTAGGTGCTGAATGTCCTCACTGGTGATATGGGGGTGATATCAGCACCTGTGTCCTGTTACTGTGAAGACAACAGCTGGTAGTAAACACTCAAAACCCCAGAGCTGGTCGGGCACGGGGCCTGTAATCCCAGCACTTTGGGAGGCCGAGGCAGGCGGATCATTTGAGGTCAGAAGTTCGAGATCAGCCTGGCCAACATGGTGAAACCCCCTCTCTACTAAGAGTACAAAAATTAGCTGGGCATGGTGGTGCGTGCCTGTAGTCCCAGCTACTGGGGAGGGTGAGGCAGGAGAACAGCTTGAAACCGGAGGCAGAGGTTGCAGTGAGCTGAGATTGTACCACTATACTCCAGCCTGGGGGACAGAGCAAGACTCTGTCTCAAAAAAAAAAAAAAAATTAGCTGGGTGTGGTGGCATGTTGGGTGTGGTAGCAGGTGCCTATAACCCCAGCTACTCAAGTGGCTAAGGTGGGAAGATCACTTGAGTCCAGTCTCGAACTCCTGACCTCAAGTGATTCGCCTGCCTCCGCCTCCCAAAGTTCTGGGATTCTAAGCGTGAGCCACCATGCCCTGCCTAGTATTATCATTCTTGACATGATCGTGCTGTCTCCCCTACTTACCTTAGGGAGAAATACCACATTGCTCAGAGCCCCCGGAGCCCCACCACCCCGTTAAGATTCCTCTTCCCCACACCCCTCCCTTCTCTCTGGATCCCTGGAAGCACCGGCCCCTCACCTCCATACAATCTCCCAGGACAAACTCGTAGATGATGAAGGCGATGAGGTTGCCGCTGGTCATCTGGCCCGAGATGACAAGGTGGCCCCCGTAGTAGAGGATGCTGACCTGGACCACCAGCAGTGTGAGCTGGGGCAGAGGGAGAGGGGATATGGGTCGGGGGGACTTTAGATCCCCCACTATCCCCCATTCCCTGCCCCATCCCAGGCTGCAGGGGGAGGTGAGGGCAGACTCAGCCACAAACTGAAATGCCAGCCATTGGCAGGGGTGCCTTCCAAGGCTTGTCACTCAGGCCCGCCCCTGCCCCGAGCATTTCCCTACAGAGGCCTCCAGCTGGAGCAGGCTGTGGGTTTGGCCACAGAACAAGGCTTTCTTTGTAAGCCCCTGGCACACACATGCCACCCCCAGGCTCCTCAGCTTGGCCACACGGGAGCTATTCATCCTCCTCATGGGGAAGAGCATGACTCGGAGAGGGCAAGTGCCCTGGCTAAGGTCACACAGCGAACTCTGTGTTTCCTCCCCCAGCGGGGTTCCGTGAAGAAGGGGCTGTGTTGGGGGCGCCCGTGCCTTCCTTCTGTGCCTGGGGGGCATCTGGGAAGGGAGTGGAGTCTGAGTACCCATGGCAGCCCACACCCAATCAGGGACTCCATCTGTCCTCCTCATGCCCAGCCAGAACTAGGCTGCTGTCTGGACCACCGTGCCTTGGTGGAAGCTGCAAAGGCACCCCCTGCCGGCAGACAGATTGCTAAGAGGCTCGGCCGGCTGAGCTGGCCCCAGCCCCTCCTCTCCTCCTTGGCTGGTACTTTCAGGAGGTGGCAGCCCAGGAGGACCCAGATATCCTCTGTCCCCTGGCTCCCCTGTAGACCACCGACTCCCTCCTCCCTCTCACTCCAAACCCTCCTCATTCCTCCCCAGCTATGCCCTGACCTGCCCACCTCCCATGTGTGGCCAGTGGGGCAGTGACATGATCCAAGTGCTCCCCATCCTCCAAGGAGGGGCTGTGACTCGCTCCCGGGAGTGTACCAGACACTGTCAGGAGTGTGTGTGGCTGTGACACGAGACCTGCCCGAAAGTGGCCTAGGGACCTGCTGACTCCCCACCTCAGCAAGGATGTTTCCCCAGCTGGGAAAAGAAAGCTCCCACCCTGCCACCCCACGCCAGGTGAGGGGGAGACAGGGGTGGCCTTGCATCCTGGAAAGATTCTCAGCCAGGCACAGTGGCTCATGCCTGTAATCCCAGCACTTTGGGAGGCTGACGCGGGTGGATAACCTGAGCTCAGGAGTTCGAGACCAGCCTGGCCAACACAGTGAAACCCTGTCTGTACCAAAAATACAAAAATTGGCCAGGCATGGTGGCGGGTGCCTGTGGTCCCAGCTATGCAAGAGGCTGAGGCAGGAGAATCGCTTGAACCCAGGAGGTGGAGGTTGCAGTGAGCTGAGATGACGCCACTGCACTCCAGCCTGGGTGACAGAGCGAGGCCCTGTCAAGAAAGAAAGAAAGAGAGAAAGAGAGAAAGAGAGAAAGAGAGAGAAAGAGAGAGAGAGAAAGAGAGAGAAGGAGAGGAGAGAAGGAGAGAAGGGGAGAGAGAGAGAGAGAGAGAGAGAGAGAAAGAAAAAGAAAAAGAAAGAAAGAAAGAAAAAGAAAGAAAAAGAAAGAGAAAAGAAAGAAAGAAAGAAAGAAAGAAAGAAAGAAAGAAAGAAAGAAAGAAAGAAAGAAAGAAAGAAAGAAGGAAAGAAAGAAAGAAAAGAAAGAAAGAAAGATTTCTACCAGCTTGACACCAACACGCAGGGCTGAAGTCCTAGATCGAGGGCTTCCCCCATCTTTGCATCCCTTCCCTCCACAGCCAGAGCTGCCTGGCCAGGGGGCACATACCCCGCTGCCCCAGACGTAGTACATGTAGGCGGCCGCCTCCTTCCTGTTCAGCTTGTACACCTGCTGCAGCTTCCGCAGGTACACCTCTGCCTCCTCCTCCTCGTTGGCGAAGCTCCGGACAGTCTTCATGGCGCTGATGGTCTCCTCGGCCGTGTTGCTTGCTCTGGCCAGGGCATTCTGGACCTCTTTGGAGAGCCTCTATGGACAGGAGGGGGACAAGAAGGAGAAGACCCCAAAATAGCCTCACTATGTACTGGAGCCCCCAGGCCTCTCTGGTTTTTTCCACCCTTCGCTGGCACCAGCTATATGCAAGAGGTTCCTGGGACAAAAAGACAAAATCTAGCCCTTTCTCCCCCATCTCTTTCTGGCTCAATTGGACACACTCAGATAGTCAACTCC
Organism: Macaca mulatta; assembly: GCF_049350105.2. Lineage (NCBI taxonomy): Eukaryota > Metazoa > Chordata > Mammalia > Primates > Cercopithecidae > Macaca > Macaca mulatta. Next base: position 130,346,699 of record NC_133416.1, read on the forward strand.
AGAGAGGATTTTGGGGCGATGGTTTCAGTTCCTGAAGGATGGGGGGTGCTGATCATTAAGTCATCCCCAGTATTCAAAAGAGGTTATTCATGACCGGACAGTTTTTGGTAATCCTTTCAGAAAAGGGGCCTCAACACCTGACTCTGTGCTGGAAGAGCAGGGGATGCCTTGGACGGTTGTTCAGGTTGTACACTATACAAGAAACACAAACTATTAAAGGGGCACCATTTACATCATCAACATAAATTATGTTAGAGCCTGAGCGTTGACAAAGAGATTCCAGAACTCCCAGCCAAGTTCTAGATGGTGGCAGGGGCCATGGGTTGTGAAATCTGCCCACACCATGTGCATGTCACCACATGCAGAGCTGAAAAGTGGTCCCAAGTGTGCGGCCATCAGGCTGCTGTTCACCAGAGTCCTGGAAGAGGCCCCTGGGTGGAGTTGTTCACACTTTGCAGGAGTCACTATGCTGATTCTCAAGCCAGCCAGGAAGGCTGCCCTAGAGGCCAGGACAGGAGCATGCACTGGCATGTCCCATGGCCATGTGTCACACCCTGGCCACAGGAAGCATGCAGGGTGCCTGAGTCATGTCTGGCCACGGGCAGTGTGTGTGGCTTGTGGAGATGACTCACTGACTATACACAACACATTCGGGCATGGGGTGGAAAACCCACACAGAGCCTTCCTGAGGCCTCCCTTAGCTGAGCTCAAAGGCGGGGCCTGCAGTGCACACAGAGGTGGGGGCTGAGGGGGAGCTCCAGGGTTTCCTGCTCTGTACCAGGGGCTGGTGGGAAGACTGGAAGCAAGGGGTGGGGAGCAGCATGCCGGAAACGGCTCAGACTCTAAAGAATAGATTTACTTTCTCATCTCAGTGAGGACAGCAGGGAGGTTCGTGACCTGGAACTTCAGGTAGAGGTCCCTCCTGTGTGGCTGGAGAAGGCTGTGGGGAGTGGCCTCACCGGGGGCTGGGTGGGAGACGGCTTCCTTTGCTACCCTGGTCTCAGGTCACCAACACCAAAGACTCCAATGGAGCTGCGACAGTTACTTACCCGGCACCACCTGGAGGCCGTCATGCATCCGAGCCCCTGCTCAGAAGTACCCCGTGTGGGCCTAGGTGACTGTGAGGGGGTTGCCTGCACCTGTCACAGGGTCACAGCCCTGCCTGTCTGAACCCAGCCTGTCTGTCCCTTAGGGCTCGGGGGCACCCACCCATTTGGGAAGCTGAAGGAGGGTGAGGCCAAACCTGGCTCACGGGCCTAGCTCCGAAGCAGAAGCAGTGCTGTGGGGTGGCCAGAGGGGACAGCAGCCTGCCCATGACGGCATCACGGCAGGCCCGCACCATCCCCACATACACGCCAGGCACGTTCCAACCCAGGGCCTTTCCACTGGCTGTGCCCTCTGCTCAGCACATACCTCCCAAGACGCCCGCCTCCTTCAGACCCTTCTCAGCAAGACTTATTTAACTTGTATTTATTCATTCGTTTTAGAGACAGGGTCCTGTTCTGTCACCCAGGCTAGAGTATAGTGGCACAATCATAGCTCACTACAGCCTCGACCTCCTGGGCTTAGGCAATCCTCCACCTCAGCCTCCAAGGTAGCTGGGACCACAGACATGTGCCACCAAACCCAGCTAATTACAAAAAAAAATTTTTTTTGTAGAGATGGGGTCTTGCTATATTGCCCAATCTTGTCTCGAACTCCTAGGTTCAAGTGGTCCTCATGCCTGTGTCTCCCAAAGTTCTGGGATTACAGGCATGACCCACCGGGCCCAGCCAGCAAGTAAAATTTAAAATTGCAACTACCCCCAATGCTCCCAATCCCTCTGCTCCTCACTTCGTATTTCTCCTTAGCACTGACCATCTTTTACTGTATTGTGGATTCTTATTCTTTGTGCTGTTGGTACCTAGTATCTGTCTCTGCCACTAGAATACAAGTTCCAGGAAGGCAAGGGCCTTGGCTGTTTCACTGATGTATCCCAGTGCCTGGGACATAGCAGATGCTCAATCATTATTTACTGAATGAGCAAACAAATGAATGAATGAATGCAAACACAGCCTCGAGACCAGTCCTTCACTAGCCCTTAGTGGCCCCCTGAGCCCCTGAGGGGCTATTTGGGGATGTTTGGGGGCTGCCAGGGTGCACAGCCCCCAGCAGGGTCGGGGCGGGCCTACCTTGTAGTACTTGCCGTAGATGTTGGACACCATCATGATGATGGGGAAGCCCATGAAGGTGACCAAGGAGAGCTGCCATGAGAGGCTGAACATGAAGACCACCACGCCCGTGACCTTGACCGTGTTCCGCAGAAAGACATTGATGTTCTGGGAGACCAGGTCGCTGACCATGGTGGTGTCCGAGGTCAGGCGGGAGATGAGGTCCCCTGGAACACAGGCGGCTCAGCTCCTGCCACAGCAACCCGGGCTTTGGGGGTGGCGGTGGGGGATGCTAAGGGGCCACTGAGACAGACACTGGGAAGCCGGGCCTCCCTACCTGTGGGCGGGGTTGGGAGGTGGGAGAGAAGAGCAGATACTCCTCGAGGGCTACTCTGAGCCAATCCCAGTAACCAGCATCTTGCTTAAGCTTCATGACATCCCGCTGTACAGCGGAGGAGGCTGGGGCTCAGAACAGGAGGGCCCCCGTAGTCACATGGCCCGTCTGTGACTGAGCCAGACTTCAAAGCCATGTCTCCTCCCTGTCACTGGCAGAGGGGGTAACTCCCCTTCCCTTCTAGAGAAATAACCTGGCTGGTGGCAGGCAGAAAAGCACAGACACTTCTTACCTAAGTTGGACACTGTGCTAAGAGCTGTGTAAGGACCCCATGGGTGGCTACTATCCGTGTTCCCATTTTACAGACAAGAAAACAGAGGCTCAGAGAGGTGAAGTTCGCAAGTGGAGGCACCAGGGCTTGGACCCAGGCTGGTGTGTCTCAGCTTGGATCTTGGTGGATATTCTATCGTCTTTCCTGTTGTGGTCCCTGGCCCTCACCCGCTGACCCCCATAGGAGCGGAGTCTCTGCCGGCCACAGGGGTGGCTAGTCCTGGCCCTGGTGGTTTCCACGGGGCAATGGAAAGCAAGGCCTTGGCCCCTGCAGGGACCTCGGGTGGCCTGGCCAGGGCCCCACAGAGGCCGCAGCCCACACCAAAACCTCAGTGAGCAAGCCAGCTCCCAGGACACAGGCCAAGCCCAGGGTGTTCCCAGCCCGAACTAACAGCAGGAGGCGAAGGCAGAGGGCCGAGACCACCCACACGCCCATTTCATTCCTCAGAGCCAAGCAAGGCCACTGGGGTGGGGCCCAGCCCCCAGGACACCTAGGGCACTGGGAGGACCAACCTGTGCGATTCTCATCAAAGAAGCTTGTCTCCTGGGACACCAGTGAGCGGAAGAGACAGTTTCGAAGGCGAATGTTCAGTCTGGCAAATATGAGGGTAAAAATGCCGCCCCGAATACCTGCGGCAAATGAGCTAATTGCAGATAAGAGATGTTATAGCACGACGTCCTTCCAGACCAATGACCACACCCGGCTGCCCCCTCCCGCTGCCGGCAGGCCTGGGAGCCCCACCGCAGCCCCGCTCCAGGGCTGGCACCCCTGTGGGGTCCCCCTCATTCCCAGTGGGAGCCCCCCCAAGGTGAGGGCAAAGGGGACAGTGGTGGGGCAAGAGACCCAGATGTGCCAGCCAGACCCTCTTGCTTCCAGAACAGCTCAGACAAAGCTGGTTCTGTCTGGGACTAGATTCCTGCTTGGAAAACAGCCAGGGAGGGTGAGCGGGGAACCCTGAGGACTGAAGCCCTTTTCAGGGACCACAGGGTGTGGTTCTAGGGTACTCTAAGTCAGTGTGGAAGCCAGTTCCCAGGATGACCAACTGAGGGACAGGCCCACCAGGGGCATTTCCAGGGCCTCCCTGGCCCGTCTTCCTTAGGAACAGGCCCTCCCTTCCCTCCCTGGTGCAGGCGGGTGTGCGGGGCGGGGTGGGGCGTGGGGGCTGAGCCGGCTACCTGCCAATGGCCAGCAGGCACACGATGGTGACAGCCGTGCTGAACTGATCCATGCTTTTCTGGATGACGATGCCGTCAATGGCTCGGCCCGTGTAGTAGGGCAGGAAGGTCTCTCCTGGGGGAGGCAGGGCAGCCTCAGGGACATCTGCAGCCAGGGGAACCCGCACCCTTCCTCCTGAGGCTCCTGAAGTCCACACACCAACCCATCCGCCCGCTCCACCAGTGGGCTTTCCTCCCTCGGCAAACTCTTGCTGCCCATCGTGGGGCCCCAGGGTGCTTAATGCCCCCTCCTCAGAGAACAGGGGAGCACTGGGCCTTGCATCCACACAGCCTGCTGGTTCTTATTTGTAGTGGCTACCAGGCATCGAGCCAGGGCTCCCGCGGGATGCTTCATTCTCTTCTTTTTTGAGACAGGGTCTCGCTCTCTCCCCCAGGCTGGAATGCAGTGGTGCAATCATAGCTCACTGCAGCATCAAACTCCTGGGCTCACACGATCCTCCTGTCTCAGCCTCCTGAGTGGGGAATACAGGCATGTGCCACCATGCCAGGCTAATTTAATTAATTAATTTATTTATTTTTGTAGAGATGGGGGTCTTACTATGTTGCCCAAGCTGGTCTCAACCTCCTGGGTCGAAGCAATCCTCCCACCTCGGCCTCCCAAAGTACTGGGATTGTAGGTATGGGCCCCCGCTCCTGACCTTTGTTTCATTCCCTTTGGAGCAGGCCCTGGGATCACCCCGCATTTTACAAATGAGAAAAGTTAATTTAATTTGTTTTTATTTTTATTTTTGTAAAATATTTTCTTTTTTTTTTTTTTTTTTTTTTAACTTTTTGAGACAGGGTTTCGCTCTTGTTGCCCAGGCTGGAGTGCAGCCTCAACCTCCTGGGCTCAGTGGATCCTCCCACCTCAGACTCCTAAGTAGCTGGGACTACAGGCACGCGCCACCAGGCCTAGCTAAATTTTTTGTACTTTTTTGTAGAGACGAGGTTTCGCTAGGCTGCCCAGGCTGGTCTCTAACTCCTGGGCTCAAGCGATCCACCCACCTCAGCTTTCCAAAGTGCTGGGGTTACAGGCCTGAGTCACAGTACCCGGCTGAAAGTGAAGTTGAATCAGAAGACTCGCCCAGGCCACATGGCAATCACTGGCTGATTGACACCAAAGTTGATTTCATTCTTCTCACTGGGTTCAGAATCCAAATTCTAGAACCTCACAAGATGTTGCTATTCTGGTTCCAGGCAATGCCGGAAATTGCCACCCCACCCCTCCTGGTGGGGCACTTGACACCTTGCTGGGTGCTTTCCTACCCACTTGCCTTACTGTGTTTTCACAACAATCCTGGGGTGGAATGGGAGACTCAGAGAGGCTGAGAAATTTACTCCGGGTCACACAGCAAGGGGAAAGGCTGGGACTCAAACCTAAACTGGCTTCCAATCTGGGGGCTCTTTCTTTTCCCTTCCTGCTGTGGTCTGAATGCATCTCCCAGAATTTATACATTGAAACACAATCACAATGTGATGGTGAGTAAGTCACAAGGACAGAGCTCTCCAGGATGGGATGAGGGCCTTTTTCAAAGGACTTGTGAGCCTGGTTTGCCGTCTCTCGCCCTTCCACCTTCTGCAGTGTGAGGACACGGCAGTCTTCCCCTCCGGAGGACACAGCAAGGAGGGACCATCTTGGAAGCAGAGAGTGGCCTTCACAACACCAAGCCTGCTGGCACCTTGATCTGGGACTTCCCAGCCTTCAGAACAGTGAGAAATCAGTTTCTCTTGTTTCTAAATGACCCAGTCTGTGGTATTTTGTTATAGCAGCAGAAACGAGACTCCCCCGGCAATAATCTGGAATGCCCACTCTCCTCTTATGGAAATAGTGGTGTCACCAGGCCAGGCCCTTGTTCATCCCAGGACCTGTTGCCACTGAAGTTCTTTCCATGAGCAGAGCCAGGTTTGGGGCTGGGTATACAGTAGGTGCTCAATAAAGGTTAGGGAATGAACCCCGGGCAGGTCTGGCTAGCACTGTCTGACCTGGCTCAGACACGTGAATAGTGAGACTTTCTGTGCAGTTCTGGTGCCCTCTGCTGGGACCATGAGGTGGCAGCCTAGAGGGCCTGTGTCCCCACAGTCCTTGGCCAGACGGGGTCTCCAGCCAAGGCTGCAGAGTTCTGCCCAGCCTGAATTTCTGCCTCAGTTTACCCACAGAAAAGAAGATGGCAACGGTGAGCTGTGACAGCATTTTGGTTCCAGCAAGCACCAATGCTAATAATCGCCCTACTGGGTACCAGGGGCTGTGCATGCCGGCAAACTGTCCTGCCGAACCTGCGCAAGAATTACGCGAAACTCTCCAATGTACCAGCAAACAGACCATTTCCAGAACCCGACCACTTTCACTGCCTCTACTGCCCCGACCCTGGTCCAAGTCATTCACCTCATTGGGACTATCTCAGTAGCCTGCTCTCAACTTTGCTCACATCAGCCTGTTCACACAGCAGACGGCAGGATCCTGTTGGAACTAACAGATCTTATGGTCCCTCGGCTCAAAACAGTCCAAAGCCCCCTTCTCATCCAGTGAGATGGTAAAAGCCAAAGTCTTTACAATACCCCAAAGGACCTGCATGACTGAGCCGCTAGCAGAGACCTTTGTCTTCTCCCCGCTCCATCTCACTCCCTCTGCTCTAGCTAACTGGTGTCTGCTCTTGAACAACTGGACACCTTCCTGCCTCAGGACCTTTGCATGGGCTGGTCCTTCTGCTTGGAGTGCTCTTACTACAGACATCTTTTTTTTTCTGAGATGGAGTCTCAGTCTGTTACCCAGGCTGGAGTGTAGTGGCATGACCTCAGCTCACTGTAACCTCCACCTCCCAGGTTCAAGTGATTCTCATGCCTCAGCCTCCCAAGTAGTTGGGATTACAGGTGACTGCCACAACGCCCGGCTAAATTTTATATATGTGTGTGTATATATATATATATTTTTTTTTTTTTTCTTTTTTTGAGACGGAGTCTCACTCTGTCGCCCAGGCTGGAGTGTATTGGCATAATTTTGGCTTGCTGCCACCTCTGCCACCGGGTTCAAGTGACTCTCCTGCCTCAGCCTCCTGAGTAGCTGGGATTACAGATGCCTGCCACTATGCCCGGCTAATTTTTGTATTTTTAGTAGAGACGGAGTTTCGCCATGTTGGCCAAGCTGATCTTGAACTCCTGACCTTGTGATCTACCTACCTTGGCCTCTCAAAGTGCTGGGATTATAGGTGTGAGCCACTGCGCCCGGCCTAAATTTTATATTTTTATTAGAGACAGGGTTTCATCATGTTGCCCAGGCTGGTCTCGAACTCCTGACCTCAAGTGATCTGCCCGCCTCGGCCTCCCAAAATGCTGGGATTACAGGTGTGAGCCACCGTACCCAGCCGCTTACCCCAGATATCTGCTCCCCTACCTTCTTCAAGTATCAAAGGCTACCCAGTAATCCTATAGGTTTGGTACAATTATTTCTTCCATTTGTGGAAATGTATTCTTTCCACAGAATAGGAAATTGAGGCTCAGAGAGATTAAGTCACTTGCCCAAGTTTATACATTTGGTTTACCATGAAATCCATATTAAAGAATCTTAGGCTACAGAAGGTAGCTCACACCTGCAATCCCAGCACTTTGGGAGGCCGAGGTGGGAGGATCACTTGAGCTGGAGAGGTCAAGGCTGCAGTGAGCTGTGATTGCTCCACCATACTCCAGCCAGCCTGGGTGACAGAGGAAGGCCCTGCCTCAAAAAAAAAAAAAAAAAAAAAAAAAAAAGAAAGAAAAAAAGGACTCCATTTGTTTTTGGGATGGAGGTTCGCTTTTGTTGCCCAGGCTGGGGAGTAAACGGTGCGATCTCCGCTCACAGCAACCTCTGCCTCCCAGGTTCAAACGCATCTCCTGCCTCAGCCTCCCGAGTAGCTGGGATTACAGGCATGCGCCATCACACCTGGCTAATTTTGCATTTTTAGTAGAGACAGGGTTTTACCATGTTGGCCAAGCTAATCTTGAACTCCTGACCTCAAGTGATCCGCCCACCTCAGCCTTCCAAAGTGTTAGGATTACAGGCGTGAGCCACCACACTTGGCCTCTAAAGAACCTTAATTTAATAAGAGATACTCAACCTTAAAACTAACATTTCCCAATTGGTGGTTTTTTTATTTTTGTTTGTTTGTTTGAAAATTCTGAGGGTACAGAAAAGCTGGGCACTGCTGAATGCGTGTTGATTGAAAAATAATTATTAATTATCATAGTACCTAATTGTTTTTTTTTTTGAGATGAGGTGTTGCTGTGTTGCCCAGGCTGGTCTCAAACTCCTGAGCCAAAGCAACCCTCCCTCCTTGGCCATCCAAGTAGTTGGGATCACAGGTGTGTGCCATTGTATCTGGCCCTGACACTGATTAAGTATTTACTTGTGCTAGGCACCAAGGCCTCCTCTCACTTCTTTCTCACAATACCCTAACAAAGCCCTCACTTCAGAATGGGCAAGTGAGCACTGGCCAGGTTAATAACTTGCCTAAAGTTATCAAAGAAGTTGGGAGGCTGAGCTGTGAGTCTGCGCCCTGACTCTTGATGCAATCCTGCAAGCAGGGAAAATGTGCTCAGCAGTATTTGAGGATGTCTGCATTCCTTGACCACACAGCAGCTGACGGCAGGGCCCCAGCAGGCAGGGTAAACAAGGTCATGGCACAGAGCGCTATCTGTCTGCACAGGCATGACAGTCATTCATTTATTCATTCAGTGAGCCCGTCTCTGTGCCAGCTACTGGGATCCAGGGTGAGTCAGACCTGGCCCCTGCCCCTGAGGGGCTCAGGACCTCGGAGGGGAGGCAGGAGGGTGAATGCATAACAGGGTCTTGCTATGTTGGCCAGGCTGGTCTTGAACTCCTGGCCTCAAGTGATCCTCCTGCCTCAGACTCCCAAAGTACTGGGATTTTAGGCATGAGCCACTGTGCCCAGCATAAATGCATAGTTTTTGTTTTGTTTTGTTTTGTTTTTTTGAGATGGAGTCTCACTTTGTTGCCCAGGCTGGAGTGCTGTGGCACAATCTTAGCTCACTGCAGCCTCCACCTCCTGGGTTCAAGAGATCCTCCTGCCTCAGCCTTCTGAGCAGCTGGGATTACAGGCGGCTGCCACCACACCCAGCTAATTTTTGTATTTTTAGTAGTGACAGGGTTTTGCCATATTGTCCAGGCTGGTCTCGAACTCCTAACCTCAGGTGATCTGCAGGCCTCGGCTCCCCAAAGTGCTGGGATTACAGACGTGAGCCACCGCGCCCGGCCTGAATGCATGATTTTTATGTCATAAAAGCTATAACTGAGGTGCAGACAAAGTTGCCACAGTCGGCAGAATCTAAGGTGGCTTCCTAAGGAGGGGATTTTTGGGCTTCCCAGCATGAGCAGGAGAAACTGTCTGGTTGAACAGGAAGGGGTCATCCCAGTCCCCACAGCTGCTAGCATTTACTGGGAGCTGTCTACGTGCCAGGAGCTGTCTGAGGTATCTCACCCATGTGGATTCACTGACCCTTCCAATCCCAGTAGGAGGGTACTACTATGCCCATGTCACAGAAGAGGAGGCTAAGACTTAGAGGGGTTAAATAACTTGCCTAACCTCACACAGCTGTTGAGGGGATGGGACTGAGAGGGCAGAGATGGATCATAGGAGAAAGGGCTGCAGAGTCAGGGCCAGCTCTGGGTTTGCCTGTCCTCTTTCAGAACATTCTGGCATTGTTACTGCATTGTCACCTCTCCAGGCTCTGTCTCTGTCAATTAACATCTTTATTTTATTATTTTTTTATTATTATTTTTTTGAGACGGAGTCTCACCTGTCACCCAGGCTGGAGTGCAGTTGTGTGATCTCGGCTCACTGCAACCTCTGCCTCCCAGGTTCAAGCGATTCTCCTGCCTCAGCCTCCCCAGTAGCTGGAATAACAGGCATATGCCAACACATCTGGCTAAGTTTTATATTTTTAGTAGAGATGGGGTTTCACCATGTTGCCAGGCTTGTCTCGAACTCCTGACCTCAAGTGATCCACCCACCTGGGCCTCCCAAAATGTTGGGATTACAGGTGTGAGCCATAATGCCCGGCCTAAAATTTTTAAAACTCATAATAGCTAACAACCCTGAGCACTTAACATGACAAGCCAAGCTCTGTACTTAGTCCTTCTATTTTTTGTTTGTTGTTGTTGTTGTTGTTTTTTGTAGAGACAGGGTCTTGCTCTGTTGCCCAGGCTGGAGTGCAGTGGCGTCATCATGGCTCACTACAACCTCAAACTCCTGAGCTCAAGGGATCCTCCCACCTCAGCCTCCTGAGTAGCTGGGACTATAAGCAAGTACCACCATGCCCAGCTAATTAAAAAAAAATTTTTTTAGAGTCAGGGTCCTGCTATGTTGCCCAGAGTGGTCTCAAACTCCTGGGCTCAAGTGATCCTGTAGCCTTGGCCTCCCAAAGTGCTGGGATTAGACATGAGCCACTGCACCCAGCTCTCCTGTTTTTTTCGGCATCTAAAACATCAGGAAATAAGGACTCTAACAATCCTCGTCGCACAGAGGAAGGAAGTGAGGCTCAGAAAGGCTGGAGAACTTGCGCAGGGCCATGCAGCTGGGTAGGGAGCAGGACAGGGATTTGTGCCCAGGCCTCGTTGCCCCCAGAACCTGTGGAGCTCCAACCCTGCAGTGCCACCTTCCCACCTGTGTTGCTGAGTGGTGCCTTCAAACTGTTTGGACCAGACTCACAGGCACAAATACATTTCACGTCACAAACCAGGCCACACTTGCATGTAGGCACACACAACTAAAATATTAATAACAGTGTCACAAACCAATGCTGCATCTTTCCACAAGCAACACACTCTGATGTTTGTTTTTTTTTTTTGTGATCTGCCCGCCTTGACCTCCCAAAGTGCTAGGATTACAGGCATGAGCCACCACACCTGCCCACTCCGATGTTTTCTAGTCTATTCTCTGATGATCCCAGCTCCAGGAATTTCTTCTACAGATCCATCCACATTCATATGAAATGTGTATGAACAGAATTATTCACATGCAGGCCGGGCGCAGTGGCTCATGCCTGTAATCCTAGCATTTTGGGAGGCCAAGGCAGGTGGATCGCTTGAACTCAGGAGTTCGAGACCAGTCTGGCCAACACGGAGAAACCATGTCTCTACTAAAAATATAAAAATTAGCCAGTTGTGGTGGCAGGCGCCTGTAATCCCAGCTACTTGGGAGGCTGAGGCAAGAGAATCGCTTGAACCCGGGAGATGGAGGTTGTGGTGAGCCAAGATGGCACCACTGCGTTCCAGTCTGGGTGACAGAGTAAGACTCCGTCTCAAAAAAAAAAAAATTATTCATGTTCAGAGGAAAAGCCTCAAAATAACCCAAGAGTCAAATGATGGGAGACCAACTAAATAATCCATGGTATATACAATGGAATATTATGCAGCCAAATAAAACAATGAGGTACTGGTTGGGAAAATTCCAGAACGCATTGTTAAGTGAAAAGAGCAAAACATAAAACAATGTGGGTGAGAGGTGGGGGTGACACATGTTCTTTTGATGTGCTTGTAGCTGCATAAGGAAAAGCTGGGAACATGCACAAGAACTGATTAAGAAAGAGTGTTTTCCTGGCCACCTGGGAGTTTCTGGATCCTTTTCCTGCAGTTAGCCCTAGGCAGGATGATCAGGGGAGAATTAGAAGTGAAACACAGTCAGGCATTGTGGCTTGTGCCTGTAATCCCAGTGCTTTGAGAGGCCAAGGTAGGAGGATCACTTGAGCCCAGGAATTTGAGATCAGCCTGGACAACATAGTGAGATCCTATCTCTACAAGTTTTTTTTAATTAGCTGGGTGTGGTGCACACGCCTGTAGTCCCAGCTATTCCGGAGACAGAGGTGGGGGTATTACTTGAGCCTGGGAGGTTGAAGCTGCCATAAGCTGTGATCATGCCACTGCACTACAGCCTGGGCAACAGAGTGAGACCCTGTCTAAAAAGAAAAAAACAGGTAGGTGTGGAACTCATAGTTTCCTTTTTCTTCTCTTGTCTTTTACTTTTTCCTTTTATAAATTGAGATAGGGTCTTGTCATGTTGCCCAGGCTGGTCTTGAACTCCTGGGCTCAGGCAATCTTCCCACCTTGGCCTCCCAAAGTGCTGGGATTACAGGCGTGAGCCACCGTGCCTGGCCTATTTTTTCATTTTAAATTACATAAAATAGAAATGGGGCAGGCACGGTGGCTCACGCCTATAATCCCAGCACTTTGGGAGGCCAAGGCCAGAGGATCACCTGAGGTCAGAAGTTCGAGATCAGCATGGCCAACATGGCAAAACCCCGTCTCTACTAAAAATACAAAAATTAGCTGGGCGTGGTGGCACGTGCCTGTAGTCCCAGCTACTCGGGAGGCTGAGGCAGGAGAATCACTTGAAGCTGGGAGGCAGAGGTTGCAGTGACCTGAGACTGTACCACTGCACTCCAGCCTGGGTAACAGAGCAAGACTACGTTTCGAATAAATAAATAAAATAAAATAAAATAAAATAAAATAGAAATGGGTTCTTGCTATGTTGCCCAGGCTGGTCTTGAACCCCTGGGCTCAAGTGATCTTCCCACCTCAGCCTCCCAAAGTGCTAGGATTATCAATATGAGCCACCATGCCTGGCCTGTTTTCCTTTTCGAATCAGTTTGATGTCTGAACCATGTAAGTAAAATCTTTAAAATCTAAGGCAGTCATATTCACCTAATTTGATTTTCTGGTGGCCACGTGTCCCCGAGGTCCTTACTTACCCAGAGCTGCCACGATGAGGAAGAAAGAGGCGGCCACGAGGAAGGCCACGTCGGGCTTAGTGTAGGAGAGCAGCTTCTGCAGCGTGGCCCCAGACGCCTGCTCGGGCGGTGGCAGGCCACTCCCAGGGAAGCCCTCGGCCTCAGTGGCCGCCCCTGGCTCCAGGGCCTGGGTGCTTGGTCGCACGGTGGACAGCAGCCACCAGAGCAGGAAGGATGCGCCAAGTGAAATGTACGTCCACACGAACAGGGCCCAGAACCAGGGGTCCCGGATGGGCCTGCGCACCTCTGAGAAGAGCAGCAGCTTCACCATGGCGTAGATGCCTACGAAGAGGCACACGAGGGTGATGACCAACCACGAGGCCCGCAGCCGCCGGGGCCCCAGTGCACTGTTCTTGGCCACACCAATGGTGGCCCCCAGCAGCAGGCAGCTGCGGTACAGGCAGGCTGCCCAGAGGTCCAGCACCGAGTCAAAGATGTTGAAGTGGCGGATGTCCTCCAGAAGGCTGCGGTCCAGGTGACTGAAGACATAGATGGCCGTGGTCACGCAGATGTCCACACTCATGAAGGCCAAAGTCACCACCACCGCCTTCCACAGCCGCATCCTGCTGGCTGAAGGTGGGCGGGTGCTGAGGGCCAGGTTGTAGCTCACGGGGGCAAGGCCATCATCGTCCACAGGGCGAGGCCAGGCCTATAGGGACAACAGCAAACATCAGCACAAGGGGTTCGGGTTTGCCACTCGCTGGCTGTGTGACCTTGAGAAAGTCACTTGACATCTCTGAGCCTTCGTTTTCTCACCTGTAAAATGGCAATATCAACTTCCTGGGGTACTATGAAGATTCCACTCATTCAAGGGATACTTATTGAGTGCCCACTGTGGCCAGGCGCTGTTCTTTGTTTTTTGTGTCATGAACAAAAGTAACAAAGATCCCTGCTCTCCTGGAGATGACATACTCATGCAGGAGACAGATAATAAGGAAATGGGTCAGGCGAGGTGGCTCACGCCTGTAATCCCAGCACTTTGGGAGGCTGAGGTAGGTGGATCACCTGAGGTCAGGAGTTTAAGAACAGACTGGGATGTGTGTATTGTGAGGCCAAGGTTGGAGGATCCCTTGAGGCTAGGAGTTGGAGAGCAGCCTGGGCAACAGGGTGAGACCCTGTCTTAAAAATAAATAAACAAATGAGTGTGGTAGCATGCTCCTGTAGTCCAAGCTACTTGGGAGGCCAAGACGGGGGGATCGCTTCAGCCTGGGAGTTCGAGGCTCTGGCTCCAGGGCCTGGGTACCTGGCCGCATGGTGGACAGCAGCCACCAGAGCAGGAAGCTACAGTGAGCTATGATCATGCCACTGCACTCCAGCCTTGGTGACAGCAAGATCCTATCTCTTAAAAAAAAAAAAAAAAAAAAATTTTTTTTTTTTTTGAGACGGAGTTTCGCTCTTTTTGCCCAGGCTGGAGTGCAATGGCGTGATCTCGGCTCACTGCAGCTTCCACCTCCCAGGTTCAAGCGATTCTCCTGCCTCAGCCTCCCGAGTAGCTGGGATTACAGGCATGCGCCACCATGCCTGGCTAATTTTGTATTTTTAGTAGAGATGGGGTTTCTTCACGTTGGTCAGGCTGGTCTTGAACTCCTGACCTCAGGTGATCCACCCGCCTTGGCCTCCCAAAGTGCTGGGATTACAGGCATGAGCCACCGCGCCTGGCCTAAAAATTTTTTTTAGTTAAAAAAAAGAGGCCGGGCGCGGTGGCTCAAGCCTGTAATCCCAGCACTTTGGGAGGCCGAGACGGGTGGATCACGAGGTCAGGAGATCGAGACCATCCTGGCTAATACAGTGAAACCCCGTCTCTACTAAAAAATACAAAAAAAATAGCCGGGCAAGGTGGCGGGCGCCTGTAGTCCCAGCTACTCAGGAGGCTCAGGCAGGAGAATGGCGCAAACCTGGGAGGCGGAGCTTGCAGTGAGCTGAGATCCGGCCAGTGCACTCCAGCCTGGGCGACAGCGCAAGACTCCGTCTCAATAAAAAAAAAAAAAAAAAAAAAAAAAAAAAAGAGATAAGGGTTATGGCAGAAAAAAGAGGGGGGTGAACAGGATAGGGGTGAGGGAAGAGAGAGATCAATTTTATTTTATTTATTTATTTTTTTGAGACAGAGTCTTGCTCTGTCGCCCAGGCTGGAGTACAGTGGTGCGATCTACAGGTACCCCACCACCATGCCCAGCTAACTTTTGTATTTTTTTAGGGGTTTCACCATGTTAGCCAGGCTGTTCTTAAACACCTGACCTCAAGTGATCCGCCTGCCTCGGTATCCCAAAGTGCTGGGAGCACAGGCGTGAGCCACTGCGCCGGGCCAAAGATCAGTTTTAAATAGGGGGCCAGAGAAGACCTCGTTGGGTAGGTAACACTTGAGCAAGACTTGAAAGAGGTACGGAAGTCTGCCAAGTGGCTATCTGGGGAAAAGCACTTGGCACAGGTGAAACAGTGCCAGAGCCCCGAGGCAGGAGTAGCCCTTGGGAAGGCAGCAAGGCCCCATGAGGTCAGAGAGGGTGGGGAGCATCTGGAGCATTTTGCATCGATAATGAGAACGAAGCTGAGATAAGCAGAGTTTAATAAACAGCCTCTGTCTTTACTACCGCTACTAATTTCTCTGAACCTGTTTCCTCATTCGCAAAATGTGAGTGTGAGGTTCAAGGTGTCAGTTCTGGGCAGAGTACCTGGTGCATAATTGCTGCTGATTGTAATCAACCATATACAGTGTGTGCTTAATAAATATCTGTCCACTTTTCTCCTCTCCACATCAGGCCTTCTATCTCTGCAACCCCAAATGAACTGTTTTGGTCTAAGAAAGAACTTCACAGCTGTGGGGGGGGGGGGGGCTTGCAGGCTGCACAGCAATCCAGAAACCTTGGCATCTGTTTGGAAGTTTCCAGAACCTTTTCCTCCTGCCCAGGTTGGCCCTCGTGCCCAGCCCTAGGCCCCTTTGGTTTTCTGAATCTTGATGTCTGCTTTATCCAAGGCATCTCCTGGCACTGGGTCCCTCAGGACTCTCCCAGAGCTGCAGGGACACCTGGGAAGTGGGCCTAGAGGCCTGAGTTTGTGAGTGGGGCTTGTCCAGGGTAGGGTTAGGACCGGGCTGGGGGGTGTCCCTGGGTGCTACCTCCTGTCTCAGGTCCAGTCCTTCCTCCCCTGGGCCTTTTGTTTTCCCATCTGCAAAATGGGCTGAGCTCTAGATCCCCCAAGAGGAGGGGCGAGGGGCTGGGAGAAAGCGGGGATGACTGTGTCATGGCTGGGAAGGGGCCATCCTGAGAGAGATCCTTTCCCCAAAGCTCTGGCGCCCAGGTACACAAACCGCTCACATTATGGCATGATTGGAACCTCACACAATCCCACGAGGTCAGGGTTTCCATAGTCCCACTTACAGTTGGGGAAACTGAGGCACAGAGAGACAAAATCATCTGATCCAGACATTCAGCCAACAAGGGCCCAAGCCAGGACTTGAAGCAGTGAGTGCAGGACCCCAGCATCTGCCTCTCCACCTGTCCACTGCATGCCTGGCACACAGCAAGTGTCTAATAACTACAAGCAGACGGGGATGTAACACTGCACTTCCTGTGAGCCCTGCCCTGCGCCATGTGCTTCAAATTCAGGTGGCTCCACCTATTTAATCCTCACAGCGACTTTGTGAGATGTGCACTCTCATCCCTCCCACTTAACAGATGGAGAAACTGAGGACCAGAGAAGTGAAGATTGCCCAAGATTACACAGCTTCTGAATAGCAGAGCTGGGATGTGGACTCACAGGTGTCAGAGTCTAGAATCTGTGTTCTTCACCCCTAAACTAAGATAACATTCAATATAGAAAATGCTACCAGGGGCCAGGCACGGTGGCTCACATCTCTTGGGAGGCCGAGATGGGCAGATTGCTTGAGTTCACGAGTTCGACTCCAGCCTGGGTAACGTGGCAAAATCCCGTTTCTACTAAAAATACAAAAATTAGCCGAGCATGGTGGCGCATGCCTGTAATCCCAGCAACTCAGGAGGCTGAGGCAGAAGAATCGCTTGAAACAGGGAGGTGGAGGTTGCAGTGAGCCGAGATCGCGCCACTGCACTCCAGCCTGGGTGACAGAGCGAAAGAAAATGCTACTGGGAAGTGTTCATCTAAGGAAAAGGGTTCCCAGCAGAGGGCTGGGCTGTGTGGCAGAGGTGATAAGACTGCTGAGGCTAATTGCTGGCAATGACAGCAGCTGGTGTGAGCTGACACTGGCTCTAGGCACTTACATGCATCAGCACTCACCACAGCTCTATGAAGTAGGTCCTATCATTATCCCCATTTTACAGTTAGGAAAACTGAGGAACAGAGAGAGAGGTTAAGTGACCTGCCCTGGGTCACACAAGCTAGGAAGTGACCAAGCTGGGATGTGAACCCTGGCCACTGAGTTCCAAAATCTGTACTCTCAACTCCAGAGCTCCAATCCTTCAAAACAGCCTCTCCAGGAGGTAGGCACAACCCCTACTGATTCTGAGAAGGGGTCTGAGATGCAGAGGGGGAATGGAGTGGGGGGATATAACGACCCCCAAGCCTGGGCCCTGCTTTCACCCCCGCACATCCAGGCACACTGAAGCCCATCACAGAGATGACAGTTGCTTAGTCAGCAGCTGCCCCTCCAAAGATGGTCAGGGCCGAGCAGGGTCAAGGGCAGGGGGAAGTGGTAGGATGGTTGGACACCCCCAGCCCAGGTCCTCGCTCCCTCCCCAGCCCTGCCTGTGCTGCCCACGCAGGCTCTTGTCTGCTGCAATGCAGAGGCCATGGGGAGCGAGCGAGTGGGTGAGCTCCAGTCGGAGCCCAGGGAGGGAAGCTCCTGGCCCGGTGCCATTCCAGGCCTCCCAGCCAAGCCACTGCCGTCTGCACCAGGTGCTGCCAGCCGCCTCAGCTGCTGCTTTCCTCGTGGTGGGCACATGGGGTCCCTCAGTCCCCAGAAAGGGGCTGGGGCTCAGAAGTGGAAAAGGAGGCAGATCCACAAGAGACTCAAAAGCTGGACAGCAGCCCAGGGGCTTGGCTGACTCTCCCAACTTGACTCCCAGCCTCTGGGGGAGTTCCTTCCCCATCCCCTGACAGCCCAGGGTACCAGTCATGCCCCCCACCTCCAGGAGCCTATTTATCTTCATCAGAGTAAACAAAATTTCAAACACCCATATCACAGACCACCAAAGCCACATTTTGCAGATGGGGAAACTAAGGCCCAGAGAGGGAGGGGGTGAGGCTTGTCTCAGGTCATCCAGCAGGCTGGGGCAGAGCAGTGCTAGCACCTGAGTCCCTGCCCCCAAGCACTAGTCCTTCTACCACAGGCTCCCAGCAGAGTGGAATCCAGCCCCCGGTCGGGTTACAGTCCTCGGTGGGGACAGTTACTCCGTTATTTTTGAAGCTACTGGGCAGAAGTGTGACCACCAGCCAAGGCTGCTTAGAGGCCCGTCCCCGCTCTCCATCTGCCTGACTCAGAGGATGCGCTGGGCTTGGCCAGGTGGAGCTAGAGGGCAAATTGTGAGCACATGGGTGACCTGCTTGGCCCGAGGGACAAGGACAAGGACAAGGTGGTGGCCAGAACAGGCCCCGCCTAGAACGGGACAAGGCCCAGGAAGACACGGGTGGCTCGCCCTGACTCCGCGCACTAAAGAATGGCACAGGATAAGCAAGTGGCCCTGTCTCCACCAGGGGTCTTGTCAAAGGCTTTTCTTCCCAGGATAGGAGATGTTGGTTGGGGTATCTCTAGGCGTCAGCTGCAGAGAAGGCCAGAAGACGATAGATAGCAGTTATTATGACACTGCAACAGAGACCCTTTGCAGAGAAGGCCAAGAGACAATAGATAAAAGTTATTATGACGCTGCAACAGAGACCCTTCACCGGGCCCTACTATGTGCCTGGCACCTCCCAATGCAGCCAGGCCTCCCCACTTCCCTGGGAGGACCCTGTGGTCATCAGCTTCGTTTTACAGCTAGGGAGAAAGAAGAGGTTAAGTGACATGAAGAAAAAGGACGAAGGCAGGATGGAGACCCGCATCCAGGTTCTCCAGGGTCTCCAGGATAGAGACTCGGGGGAGGGCCTGCCCAG
The DNA here is from genome assembly GCF_049350105.2 of Macaca mulatta. Lineage (NCBI taxonomy): Eukaryota > Metazoa > Chordata > Mammalia > Primates > Cercopithecidae > Macaca > Macaca mulatta. The sequence goes on from NC_133416.1 coordinate 130,365,560, forward strand.
GCTATTCACCACTGCAAGAAAAGGGGCCAAAGAACTTGGGTGGCCCAGTGGCCTCAGTTCACCCCTGACATGGTGAGCTTTTCACCCCGGCATGGGCCCAGACCTGGACAAGCCCATTCCATTCGCTGCGCAGCAAAGCACTGGCTGATGGAGGCCCGCTGGGTGTGAGGGCGTGACTGTGGGGGTCTCTGGCTCTGGGGCAGGACCGGGCTGGGTCTGCATGGGTCCATCCTGATTTCATCCCTGCTGAACCTCCCGCAGCCCACGTGGGGCCCAGCCTCACTCTGGGACTTGAGAAGCTGTCTCAGGTGCTCTCAGCTCTAGTAGAGGCAAAGAGAGGTGCCAGGTGCCCTCCCTCCAAGCCTCCTCTTGTCACCTGGCCCTGCCCCATCCGGAAAAGGGGAATGGAAGCCACTCCATCTCCAGGGGGTAGGGCAGAGGCGGGGATCCTGTCAGCCCAGCTTAAAGCTGTCTCAGTTAATGTCAGGCCGGGGGAGGAGGCTTTTTTTTTTTTTTTTTTTTTTTTTTAGAGATGCCCAGAAATAAAGGAGGCTCCCCTGGGAACCTGCAGGCCTCACTGCCAGGGTGGATGGTGGGGAGCAGCGGCAGCCCATTGGCCTGCTGGGGAGACTGAGGAAAGGGCTTTGCCCAGGTCAGCAGGCACAGGCCAGATCCCCAGGCTTCTGCCAAAGCCTTGGTGCTCAGGATTCCTGGGAAGCCCGACATGGACAGTAGGAGCCCTCAGAAGACCCGCCAGCCCCGTCCTGGGGGAATAACAGCCATCCCAGGATCCTCCTACACCTCCCATATTTTCCAAGAGGCAGCGGCGCCTGTGGGGGTTAAAAAAAATGGCAACATTCGCCCTGCGGGCGCGTAAAGGATGCTGCAGGGATGGGGGCTGGGAGCTGCGGCTGCGGGCGCCGGGAGGGCTCCAGGGAGACTCCCACCTTCAACGGAGATGCCTACTCCCACCGAGGCAGGGGTGCCCAGACGCCCCCCAACCCGTGCCTGGCCTGGCACCCTGGCCTGGAAAGGTCCCAAAACCAGGGGTCCAGGGTGTCTTGCCCTTACCTGTTACCTGGCACCAGGTGAGCTGTGGGAGGGGGCGCGCAGCAGGATCGGGTCTGTGGTGCAGGTTCCGCGCTGCTCATTGGAGACTGCGCCGGACGCGGTGCTCGCTCCGCTCTTCCCGCTGCTCCTCCCCGCCTCCCGCCCGCGCTGCGCCGCTGCAAGGTCGGAGCTGAGCCTGGCGTGCGCTGAGACCGGCTGACGGACGGGGCGGGGCCTAAGGGACGGAGGGGGCGGGGATCCTGGGACAGGGACCTGCAGGGCCTCCCGGGAGGGGCGGGGCCTCATGAGGAGTGGGCGGGCTCTTCTGGACGGGGCGGGGCTCCCGGGGAGGGGGATGGCGAAGCCTCCGGGTGGGGCGGGGCCTCCTGGGGGCGGGGCCAAAGCTGGCCACCTGCTCACCTGTGGCAAACTCCTCCCACATCTGACCAGCCAGGCCCTCCACACTGCGCGCTCCTCACCTGGAGCCACAGGCCCATCCTGAGGGGGCGGAAATGGTTTCACCTGAAGGAGGTCCGCTTTTTAACTGGTCTTTTTCCCTGGAGGGACAGCTAGCCAGTCCAGGAGGGTGGGTTATGGTCCTCATTCATTCACTCATTCTTTCATTTATTCACCCAACAGATATTTATTCAGTGCCTGCGGCATGCCATATGCCCTTTTAAGCATCTGAAATTAAACAATTAACAAAACAAGATCCTGGCCCTTCTGGAGCTGACATTCTAGTGAGGGTGTCAGACAACATATACAAGCAAATGAGATATATTGGAAGGGACTACATTTTACGGAGAAAATTAGTACAAGATCGGGGATCCGGGGCATTGGAGAGGGGAGGCAGCGATATGTCCTCAGCGACTGCCAGGTGCTGGGAACACAGCTGTGTGTGAAAAGACAGAAAACTCCCAGCCTTCATGGCGTGAAGGGGACAGAACATCAGCAAGTAAGTGCATAAGCCCATTCAGGTACTGGGTGCAGTAAAATAAATAAAACTGGCCGGGCGCGGTGGCTCACACCTGTAATCCCAGCACTTTGGGAGGCCGAGGCGGGCAGATCACGAGGTCAGGAGATCGAGACCATCCTGGCTAACATGGTGAAACCCCGTCTCTACTAAAAATACAAAAAAATTAGCCGGGCGTGGTGGCAGGCGCCTGTAGTCCCAGCTTCTCTGTAGGCTGAGGCAGGAGAATGGCATCGACCCGGGAGGCGAGGGAGCTTGCAGTGAGCAGAGATCGCGCCACTGCACTCCAGCCTGGGCTACAGAGCGAGACTCCGTCTCAAAAATAATAATAATAAAATAAAAATAAATAAAAAAATAAATAAAAAATAAATAAAACTGTGTAAGTGAAAGGTGAGAAGGCGTGAGCCATGGGGAGGGAAGAACATCCTATGCTAAGGCCTGCAAGTTCAAAGGCTCTGAGGTGGGAACCAGCTTGGCCACCTGAGGACCAGAAAAGGGTCCATGGGTCCTGAACCATGGGAAGTGGGGAGTGGGCTTACGGCCCAGAGGGACAGCATGTGAGGCGAGAACTGCCCACATCCCCGGATCCTCCAATCAGGGGCTTTTTTTCCTGAGACAGAGACTCCAGAATGGAGTGCAGTGGCAAGTTAGCTCACTGCAGCCGCCGCCTCCCAGCTTCGAGTGATTCTCCTGCCTCAGCTTCCCGAGTAGCTGGGATTACAGGTGTCCACCACCACGACTGGCTAATTTTTGTATTTCTAGTAGAGATGGGGTTTAGTCATGTTGGCCGGGCTCGTCTCAAACTCCTGACCTCAAGTGATCTGCCCTCCTCGTCCTCCCAAAGTGCTGGGATTAGAGGTGTGAGCCACACATGCCCAGCCCTCTCTGAATTGGAAATGTCCTCTGCTATTTGGTGGGACAGCTTCTTTGGAGGGGAATTTGTTCAGAACTTACAACACTATGTTGTTGTTTTTTTTAACCCAGAAGGAATTTCCTGTACAGATACACCTGTGCAGGGGAGCTAAGGTACTAGCTTAAAGGTAGTTACTACAGGAGCAAAAGTCTGGAAATAACCTAAATACCCTTCCACAGGGAACTGGCCACATAATTAGAGAACACCTGTTCAACAGAATACTCTGTAGCAGGAAAAAAAAATAGAAGATATAGAGTTATATAAAGGTATGGAATGACCTCCTAAATGTATTAAGTAAAAACCAAGGAGAGAATAAAGTTGAACCATGTTACTATTTGTGCAAAAACAAAGGCAAATATCTAATTGTACTTGAAGACGATATTTTGGATGGACTGTCCAAAAAGCAGGAGTCGCTCAGAGCTGGGCTCTGTCATTTATGCTGTGTGACCTTAAAGAGGTGACTTTGCCTATATGAGCCTGTTTTCTCATCAGAGAAATGGGGTAATAAAGATATCGACTAGGCCGGGCGCGGTGGCTCAAGCCTGTAATCCCAGCACTTTGGGAGGCCGAGACGGGTGGATCACGAGGTCAGGAGATCGAGACCATCCTGACTAACATGGTGAAACCCCGTCTCTACTAAAAATACAAAAAAATTAGCCGGGCGAGGTGGCGGGCGCCTGTAGTCCCAACTACTCGGGAGGCTGAGGCAGGAGAATGGCGTGAACCCGGGAGGCGGAGCTTGCAGTGAGCTGAGATCTGGCCATTGCACTCCAGCCTGGGCGGCAGAGCGAGACTCCGTCTCAAAAAAAAAAAAAAAAAGATATCGACTGCATCAGTTAAAGGTAAAATGTGACAAGGCCAGTGAGGGCAGCCCCTGGCATGTGATAAACTTTCAGTAAAGGAAAACAAGGATTATTTTTAGGAGAGATGGGATGACTGAACCTTTAGGTAACTATTAGCATAGTATAGCAAAAATCAACAGGCGCTGTCAGAAATGTGAAACGGACAGAAACAAGTCGGCCTCATCACATGCCATTTCTTCACATGGATGTTGCTTTCCAGTGATCAAGTTTGCAAGCTCTCCAGTCTCTCATTCCTTTGTACCTTTTTTTTTTTTTTTTTTGACGGAGTCTCGCTCTAACATCCAGGCTCACTGCAGCCTCCGCCTCCCAGGTTCAAGCAATCTTCTCACCTCAGCCTCCCGAGTAGCTGGGATTACAGGTATGCACCAACACGCCCAGCTGACTTTTCTACTTTTAGTAGAGACAGGGTTTCACCATGTTGACCAGGCTGGTCTCGAACTCCTGACCTCAGGTGATCCACCCGCCTTGGCCTCCCACGGTGCTGGGATTACAAGCACCAGCCACTGCACCCGGCCTCTCTGTACCTTTGCATAGCTTGTCACCTCTGCCAAGGATGGGCTTCTCAAATCCTGGCCACTGCATCCCTTTTACATATCTGGCCCACTCTCCTTGCACTTGAAACAATCTTAGAATGAGAGCTTGGTGAGGCGGGGAAGGTAAGTTGCAATGCCAGGTGCACTGCAGGAGGCTGTCAGCCTTGTGACAAGGGGAGGGTGAAACAGGTGAGGCACAGGTGAGTGGGGCACCGGTCACTGCCTTCCCAGCATCCTTTCCACCCCCGCCCCCTGCTGTGTGGCAGCCAAGTGGCTTGAGTGGTCCCATTGAATCCCCAGCCTAGTCATAGAGACTGGCTCTGGTAAACTTGGACTAAGAACCATTGTGTGAGTGACTGCTAATGGATACAGTGTCTTTTTGGGTAAGGAATGTTCTAAAAGTTGATTGTGGTGATGGTTGCACAACTCTGTGAATATACTAAAAACTCTTGAATTGTACACTTTAATTTGGTGAATTGTATGGTATGTCAAGTATATCTCAAAAAAGCTATTATTACAAAAAGAAGGCCAGGCAACTGGCTTATGCCTGTAATTCCAGCACTTTGGGAGACCCAGTTGCTACAAACAATTTAAAAAATTAGCTGGGTATGGTGGCACATGCCTGTAGTCCCAGCTACTCAGGAGGCTGAGGTGGGAGGATTGCTTGAACCTGGGTTGTTGAGGCTGCAGTGAGCTGTGTTCATACCACTGAACTCCAGCCTGGGCGACACACCCTGTCTCAGAAAAAAAAAAAAAGAAAAAAATAAAGAAAAAACACTCCATGCCATATGCCATCAAGGAAATGCAAATTAAAACAGCAATGTGGTATCAATACACACATCCTAGAATAGCTGAGATCTGGAGCACTGACAACACCAAACTCTGTCAACGATGAGGAGCAACAGGAACCCTCATTCATCACTGCGGGGGATGCAAAACAGTACAGTCAGGGAGGAAGGCAGTTCGGCAGGTTTTTTTTATAAAACTAACTATATTCTTACTACATGATCAAGCAATCACACTTCGTGATATTTACCCAGAGGAATTAAACATTTACGTCTACAGAAACACCTGTCCACAGATGTTTATAGAAGCTTTATTATTATTACTTTTGCGATGGAGTCTCACTCTGTCTCCCAGGCTGGAGTGCAATGGCATGAACTCAGCTCACTGCAACCTCCACCTCCCAGGGTCAAGCGATTCTCCTGCCTCAGCCTCCTGATCAGCTGGGATTACAGGAGCCTGCCACCATGCCCGGCTAATTTATTTATTTTTTTGAGATGGAGTCTCACTCTGTCACCCAGGCTGGAGGGCAGTGGTGTGATCTCGGCTCACTGCAACCTCCATCTCCTAGGCTCCAGTGACTCTCCTGCCTCAGCCTCCCAAGTACCAGGGATTACAGGGGCACGCCACCATGCCTGGCTAATTTTTGTATTTTTAGTAGAGATGAAGTTTCACCATGTTGGCCAGGCTGGTCTCGAACTCCTGACCTCAGGTGATCCGCTGGCCTCAGCCTCCCAAAGTGCTAGGATTACAGGCGTGAGCCACCATGCCTGGCCTCTATGTCAATTTTTTTTTTTTTTTTTTTTTTTTTTGAGACGGAGTCTCGCCCTGTCGCCCAGGCTGGAGTGCAGTGGCCAGATCTCCGCTCACTGCAAGCTCCGCCTCCCGCGTTCGCGCAATTCTCCTGCCTCAGCCTCCCGAGCAGCTGGGACTACAGGCGCCCGCCACCTCGCCCGGCTTATTTTTTTTGTATTTTTAGTAGAGACGGGGTTTCACCGTGTTAGCCAGGATGGTCTCGATCTCCTGACCTCGTGATCCGCCCGTCTCGGCCTCCCGAAGTGCTGGGATTACAGGCTTGAGCCACCGCACCCGGCCTCTGTGTCAATTTTTAAAGTATGTGTATATATACACATATACAAACATATACATTTGATTACACATTCATGTACATACATTCACATACACATATACGTGCCACTCTGGAATCAGAATACTCTAATTCCAGAGCGTTCTAATTCTGGTTCTGCTATTCACTAGGTTTATGACTCTAGATAGGTTCCTATACCACTGAGCCTCAGTTTCCTTATCTGTAAAATGGGGATAATAATACCTTAAGCAGTCAGCAAAGATGTCAGTGCTGGCTGGCAGCACACGTTGATTCAGTACTTTCTGGTAAATATTCTTCTCGCTGCTGCTCCCTGTGGTGACTGAGCCCAGAGTGTCTGGAAGGGGGAGGGGGTCCATGGAGAGGGCCAATCTAAACTGATTAGCAGGCCGGGCGCTGTGGTCTCAGTTCCAGACCAGCCTGGCCAACATGGCGAAATCTCATTTCTACTAAAATACAAGAACTTTGGGAGGCCGAGGCCGAGGCGGCTGGATCACGAGGTCAGGAGATTGAGACCATCCTGGCTAACACGGTGAAACCCTGTCTCTACTAAAAATACAAAAAAAAAAAAAAAAAAAAATTAGCCGGGCGTGGTGGGGGGCGCCTGTAGTCCCAGCTACTCAGGAGGCTGAGGCAGGATAATGGTGTGAACCCGGGAGGCGGAGCTTGCAGTGAGCCGAGATCGCGCCACTGCACTCCAGCCAGGGCGACAGAGTAAGACTCCGTCTCAAAACAAACAAACAAACAAACAAAAAACAAAAAAATTAGCTGGGCGTGGTGGCGCGTGCCTATAATCCCAGCTACTCGGCGAGGCTGAGGCAGGAAAATTGCTTGAATCCGGGAGGCAGAGGTTGCAGTGAGCCGAGATAGCGCTACTGCACTATAGCCTGGGTGAAATTCCATCTCAAAAAATAAATAAGTAAATAAATAAACTGATACATAGTACACGCTCATCTTGCAAACTGCTGCAAAGGGAGAGGGGGTGAGGATGGGGTGGGGTACTGCATGTGCCAGGCCTGCCTGGTGGCTGGCTGGGGAGCCGACCTGCTCTGGGCCTCCTGGGGAAAAAGGGCAGTTAGGCGGGTAATGACCACTGAGCAGGAGAAATGGATCCTTTCCTAGATAGCAGGGCCTCTCGCTATCACTGGGCAATCAAGACGACTGTAAAACTTTAAACACCTTCTCGGGCCGGGCAGCTCTGCACGAGAAAACCCCAAATCCCACATACTCCCACCACTCCCAGAAGCCCTGTGGTGGTGAACTGGGGAACTCAGAGGGCAGGCTGTTGGGTTCAAACGCCATATTTGTCCCTTACTGGATGTGTGACCTGCGGTGGGTCCCTGTGCCTCTCTGGGTCTCAGTTTCCCCATCTGTAACACGGCGATGTAATAGTACCTAGCTCAAAGGTTTAATGCTGGCAGATCACTGAGCAAAGGTGCGGGGACGAAGAGGCTCGGTCTGCAGGACTTGTCATTTGTTGGCCGCGGTGAGACCACGCCCCGTCGCCATCCCACATCTGACCCCGCCCTCCCGCGTCCATTGGGAACGCCACCGGAAGTAACGCGAGGCGGAACGTTTTAGCGGAGACACTCACTGGAGCAATCTGAGGTACTCCAAGAGACTGTGGCGGAGGGACCGGAAGCGCCAGGCAGGGACCCGGGGTAGATGCTAAATCCAAACTCAAACGCACAGGTCTGGATGATTGAAGCAGCGGCGGCAACTAGTAGGACCTCCGAGCTCTTTAAACTGTCCTCAGCCTTCCCCGTGGGCTCGGCCGGTTCTCCACAGGCTCCGAGCAGAAGAGGGGCCGACGTTTAAGTCAAAGGCCTTGGGGCTCCGAGTCCCTCCCTCTCCCCGTCCTGTGAACGCGCGACCCAGTTCAGCTGTCTGTAAAGTGGAGCCATTAGTCCCTGCCTCGTGGTGGGAAAACTGAGAGGCGGAACGAGGGGGCCGCCGGTCCCAACCCGTCCCAGGAGCATCTTTCTCCGCAGACCGTTTCCTGGCGAGGTGCATCTTCGTCCTTTTCCGCCCTTGGGAACTTACAGCGGCCCCTTGGCCGCTGGTTCCGCACCTCCCGCGGTTGGGGCGTACCCGGAAGTGCCCCTGCGGAAGCGGGCAGGGCCGTGGGCGCTTCACTATGGCGACGGTGGCGGCTCCGCGGCGCTTCTGCCGCTGCGCCTGCTTCTACACGGATAACTTGTACGTGGCGCGCTATGGGCTGCACGTGCGCTTCCGAGGCGAGCAGCAGCTGCTCCGGGACTACGGCCCGGTGAGTGGCCGCTGTTGTCCCTACGGAGCAGTGGGCAGAGAGGGGCAGTGGCGGAGGGAAGTTCGTCCCCAAGGTCGTTTGCTTCCCTTCGGCGCGCACCGCATCCTTAAATACAAGAATGACGGCCTCTCTGTGCCTCAGTTTTCTCACCTTAAAGGGGTAATAGTATCTCTCTGTGAGGTTGTGAGGAAGGAATGAACACGCATGTAGAGGGCTTAGGACAGGGCCGGGCTCAGCTTGCCACCTTATAGCAACACCAGCCCGGAGCCCTGCCGTCAGCTTGACAAGGTTCCGGAGTTCATCCTCTCCATGATCCTTTGAGGTTGGGGCTCCTCTCCCCATTTTAAGCAGGGGAAACTGAGGCTTAGAGAGTGAAGGGACTTCCTAAGGGCGTACATTAATGCTCAGTGTTCTTTCTGCTCCCAGATCCTGCGCAACCGAGGCTGTGTTAGCGCCAAGGACTTCCAGCAGCTGTTAGCAGAGGTACCAGTCCCCTGCCCCTGCACAGCTCCTCCTTGTTAGATTTGTGTCCGCAGCTTGAGGGGTCCCCTAGCCTCAGTCCCTGATCCCTGAAGGATCACTTAGGCCCTCACTTTCCTCCTTCCTGCCCCCCACTCATCCCTCCACACCTGGGTCTTGGCACCAGGAGAGAGAAGGGGAAATGCTGAGTTGCCTAGTCATGCCGTTCTTAACACCTCTGCGAGATAAGCACAAGCACCACCCTCATTTTGGATTGAGAAGGTGAGGCTTAAAGAAGGATCACTTGCCCAAGCTTTTTTTTTTTTGACATGGAGTCTTGCTCTGTCGCCCAGGCTGGAGTGCAGTGGCGCGATCTCGGTTCACTGCAAGCTCCGCCTCCCGGGTTCACGCCATTCTCCTGCCTCAGGCTCCCGAGTAGTGGGGACTACAGGTGCCCGCCACCAAGCCCGGCTAATTTTTTGTATTTTTTAATAGAGACAGAGTTTCACCATGTTAGCCAGGATGGTCTCGATCTCCTGACCTCGTGATCCACCCTCCTCGGCCTCCCAAAGTGCTGGGATTACAGGTGTGAGCCACCGCGCCCGGCCACTTGCCCAAGCTTTTACAGCAGGAGCGGATGCGATCCTAGCCGTGGCTTCCAGACCCCTGGGCTCCTCACACCTTCCCACATACCCCGCAGGCTGCTGCCAGGGTTGCTGACCCACCCCTCCTCCCCCTTCCCCTGGAGTCAGTGGTGGGAAGCTTCCCAGGAGAGTCCTCAGCAGCCTCTGGAACACAGGACTTGGCCATGACTGTCTCCCTCCCCTGTGTGGGCCCAGATGGTTGAGGTACATCTAGGGGTTCTCATCCCAGCTAGGCTCAGGTTGGGCAGCCTGAAACAGGATGGGTCTCCTTCTAGAAGTCCCTTTCAGCTAACAATCTGGAACTTGCAATTGACACAGATAGATTCAGGAGTGTAGGCTAGACTTGGCTTCCAGCCTGGGCCCTGTCTGGCGTTCCTGGGCTTCAGTTTCTTCATCTGTACAGTGGCCTCAGGAGGATGGGAGGCCCCACCTGGTAACAGCCTTGTGCCACCCCAGCTGGAGCAGGAGGTGGAGCGGCGGCAGCGGCTCGGGCCGGAGTCAGCGGCTAGGAAAGCCCTCATCGCGAGTTCCTACCACCCAGCGCGGCCTGAGGTCTATGACTCACTGCAGGTACCAGCCAGCCAGAGTGCTTGAAGGCCGGTACTGGAAAGAGGAGGCAGCATCCAGGGCTGAGGGGCTGCCTGTCCCATAGCTGGTGTGTTCTGCCCCCAGGATGCAGCTCTGGCCCCCGAGTTTCTGGCCGCGGCTGAGTACAGTGTGTCCCCGGGCGCAGACCTCAAGGGCCTTCTCCAGCGGCTGGAGACAGTATCAGGTGAGGTCCTAGCCCTGAGACCTGGCAGGACCAGGGGATGGCAGCCTGGGAAACCTGGGTGTGGGATACTGGGGTCCCTCCAGCCACCATCTCTGCCTCCAAAAACCAAAGCAGCAGGAGCTGGAAGGGTCAGTGGGACCAGCCTGCCAGGAACAGGACATCTGCATTCATTCAATACCTGCCATGAGCCTGGTATCTTCATTCCTTCCTTCACACCTTCCTTCGTGCCCTCATCCAGCAAATAGTAGGTATTTGTGTCAAGTGTGGGACAGCTGGCACACTGAAACAAGGCTGATCCAAGATCTTTTTTTTTTTTTGAGACAGTCTCGCTGTGTCGCCCAGGCTGGAGTGCAGTGGCCGGATGTCAGCTCACTGCAAGCTCCGCCTCCCGGGTTTACGCCATTCTCCCGCCTCAGCCTCCCGAGTAGCTGGGACTACAGGCGCCCGCCACCTCGCCCGGCTAGTTTTTGTGTCTTTTTTAGTAGAGACGGGGTTTCACCATGTTAGCCAGGATGGTCTTGATCTCCTGACCTCGTGATCCGCCCGCCTCGGCCTCCCAAAGTGCTGGGATTACAGGCTTGAGCCACTGCGCCCGGCCGATCCAAGATCTTAAAGGGACCACTGAGACAGGTGTGGGCAGGGTAAAGGGACCAGTAAGGAATGGCAAAGCCCCGCCCCCCAGGGCTGGCAACGGGAGGGAGCAGTTACCACCTGGAGTTGTGGCTCTGGGCAGAGGCCTGGAGCCATGCCAGACTCCAAGTAGGGCAAAAAATGCCCCATTTCTCCTCTTACCTTTGGATTTCCTGCTGGGCTTACTTATTGGCTAAACCCAGCAGGAAATGCTGGGCAAGGGAGGTTTGCGTATTGTTTAACCTCTGTGACTCAGTTTCCTCATCTGTAAAATGGGAGCAACAGTAACCCCCTTTCTTAAGGCACCGTGATGATCAAGTGAGTTAATCTACATAGAGTGCCTGACACAGGCCCGTACCTAGTGTTTGGAAAGTGTTTCCTCTTACTGGCACTGATAGCCTGGGCTAGGGGCTCCTGTGGGAGACAGATATGTTTCCCCTCATGGAGGCTGTGCTTTGTTAGGGGGCATGGGTGGAAGGAACTCCCCTCCTCCCAGCCTGGGGGTGCTCTCCTCATTGCCTTCCACTCCCCGGCAGCTGAGATTGTGCTGAGGCTGTTGGCTGGGGCAGGGCCCAGGCTGCGAGGTGGCCCCATCGGGGGCACACTAGCCCTGCACCCCTGGGCACTGGTGCATCTGCCAAGAAATGTTTAGGTTTCCATTCTCAGCCTGGCTTCTTCCCCCTCCAGGACCCAGCAAGAAAGAACAGCCTCTCCTGGCCTTCCTGCTGGGGGACAGAGGCTCCCAGAGCCACTTCTGAGTTGGGGTACAGACCTCGGTGGCTCATCAGGTGAAAGGAGGTGCAGAGAGCCTGAAGTTGGCTCTGTGATCCCAGCTTGGCCGTCACTGGCCTGCCAGGTGTCGCTGGGCTACTTCCTTTCCCTCTATGGGCCTCAGGACCCATATGGGAGCTCCCAGGGCCAGCCCTGTGGACACTTGTGGAGTCTGGGGAATGGTTCCGGGCATAAGTAGGGGGGCATGGGAATCAGCCTCCCCTGCTCCTCATGTTACTTCAGTCATCACAACAGCCCTGAAAAGCGAGGGCCTTATCCCCATGGCACAGGTGATGAAACTGAGGCTTGGGGGAGTGAACAGACATGCCCAGACTCACATGGTTCACGGGAAGACTGAAGCCCAGGCTTGGCCGGCCCACAGCCACATTCAGGCCAACAGACCATCCCTCCTTCCACAGGGGAGAAGCGCATCTACCGGGTGCCTGTGTTCACAGCACCCTTCTGCCAGGCCCTGCTGGAAGAGCTGGAGCACTTCGAGCAGTCGGACATGCCTAAGGGGAGGCCCAACACCATGAACAACTACGGGGTGGGTGAGGCCTGGCCAGTGGCAGAGGAGGGGGTGGCTGAGGTCAGGAGGCAGTGTTGGAGGTGCTGCAGATGGGCTGCCTGCCCGGGCTGCGAAAGGTCACAGTGGGATCACGGCGGAGTGGAAGCCCAGGGTTGCAGCCCCCTAGTTTCCTTGCTGACCCCAGGAATCCCCTCCCAGGTGCTGCTGCACGAGCTCGGACTGGACGAGCCGCTGATGACACCACTGCGGGAGCGCTTCCTGCAGCCACTGATGGCCCTGCTGTACCCCGACTGTGGCGGGGGCCGGCTCGACAGCCACCGGGCCTTTGTGGTCAAATACGCACTGGGCCAGGACCTCGAGCTGGGCTGCCACTATGATAATGCCGAGCTCACCCTCAATGTGGCCTTGGGCAAGGTCTTCACAGGGGGCGCCCTGTATTTTGGGGGCCTCTTCCAGGTGAGTGTGTGACCCATGCGGCAGGACCTGGGGCAGCTGTGAGTGCCCAGGCCTGAGCCGTGCCATCTGCAGGCACCCACAGCCCTGACGGAGCCCCTGGAGGTGGAGCACGTGGTGGGCCAGGGTGTTCTCCACCGTGGCGGCCAGCTACATGGGGCCCGGCCCTTGGGCACTGGTGAGCGTTGGAACCTCGTCGTCTGGCTCCGAGCCTCTGCCGTGCGCAACCGCCTCTGTCCCATGTGCCGCTGTGAGCCCGACCTGGTGGATGATGAGGGCTTCAGTGATGGCTTCACCAGAGAGGAGCCGACCGCGGTGGATGTGTGTGCGCTCACCTGAGGCTGCTTGGGCCCAGTGTGGGGGTGGCAGGGCAGGTGAGGGCTCTGTCGCCTTGGGCTGGGGGCAGAAATAAACTCCCCGCAGCCTACCGCATTTCTTGGCTCGAGGCTGTGCCAGCTTCTGGGTCATCCTCTGGGCAAACAGGCTGCCTTAGTTCAGGTTTGTCGGAAGCAGAGTGTGGAATGAGGCTTCGGCAAGGGAGTGAGGGAAGCAGGGGAGGGGAGGGAGCAGCTGGGCAAGGAGGTGGCTTCAGAGGAAGTCCAGCCTCAGCAGGACCCGCAAAGAGCTCCAGGCACAGCCCACAGTACCACAGTGTGCCCACACCATCGGTTGGCTCCCAGATGAGGAGGCCAGAGAGGGGTGAGTAACTTCCCATGCACTTATCTCCAGGGCAGGGTACCTTCCAGTAGCCAAGGGAAGCTTCCAGAGACAGCACAGATGTGAACCCTCAGCAGCAGGCATCCCCCCCAGTGGCTCGGTGGGCCACCAGTAGCATCTTCTAGATGGCAGAGGGGGAATGGCAGGGCCAGGAGCCAGGCTGCCTGGGTTCCCACTCTGCTGCTGCCACTTCCAGCTGTGTGGCTCTGGATGAGCCTTTGCCTTTTGGTGCCTTGGTTTCCGCATTTAGCACCTACTTCCTAGAGCTGTTTTGAGAGTCAGATACGCCGATGTATCTATATAAAGTGCTTTGCAAGAGCCCTTTGTGTTTGCGGCTGTCATTATTGTGGAAGAGTTGCTATTGGGGGCCTGAAATCGGATGAAGCGCACAGCCACGATTTGGGTTACACATTTGAAAATCAGGGGGCTTCCATATTGCAGTCTTGAGTTCGGTCTCCCTGGGAAGGTGGGGCCACCAGCCCCATGCCCCTGTTGCACGGATCAGCTGGAGCAGAATCCCGGCTTCCCTCCGGATGGGCCTGGGTCCATGCCCGCGCTCACTGCCAAGATCTCTCTGGCCCCTACGGACACGAGTTTGCGACCTCTGAGTCACTGGGTGGGCTCGTCGGAAAGACCCGGGCGTCTCACTCTGGAGCTCACAGTCGTACGGAGAAGACAGCACCAGCCGGGGAGGAGGGCGGCGCGCGCGAGGGTCGCCTTCTTCCCAGGGCACCGGGGGCGTGGGTGCTGCGGGAGCGCACCGAAAGGGCAGCCTTGGAAGCGGGCGCAGCTTCGGCAGACACAGGCCTGAGGGGCTGCGGAGCTCGAGGGCCGGCGCTAGGCTGCAGCGCACGGCCTCGCCCCGGCGCCCCTCCTTGCCTCTGCGGGAGGTGGGCGCGCCCAAAACGGAACCTGGGGCGTCAGAACGAAAGGCAGTGGCGCCGCGCTTCCCGGCCGGACAGCCTCCAGCGCAGCGCCCCGGCCGGAAGCCTTCTCGCCGCCGCTTCCTCTCGAGAAGGCGTGGGGCGGGCTGTCCGGCCCGCAGGGCGGTCAAGGTGGGAACGGAACAGCCCCAGGGGACCCCTTGAGGCGGCGAGGGCGCTAGGCTGGAGGGTAGGAGAGCGCGGGAAAGCGCCCCACACGCCACTCGCGGCGGACTGCGGCTGGTTCCCAGGGGCTCCAAGCCGGGTGCGCGGGCGTGGGGCCTCCGGGTGGGGGCGCGCCCTTAATAGGCGCCGCTGCGGGAACTGGAGTCGGTATGAGAAGCCGGAGTCCCCAGCATTGGGGGTGGGTGAGGGTCGCTTATTTTCCCGGGGCGGTGACGGGTACTGGGCGCCGCGAGGCCCCAACCCCGCTAGAGCCGCCCTTGGAGCCCGCCCGTGGCCGGCTTGGGGGGCTTCGGCTCAAGCGCTTCCTCCCCGTCGCTAGCCCGCGGCGCCATGGCTCACGTCGGCTCCCGCAAGCGCTCGAGGAGTCGCAGCCGGTCCCGGGGACGGGGGTCGGAAAAGAGAAAGAAGAAGAGCAGGAAGGACGCCTCCGCATCCCAAGGTCGCAAGGCCAGCACGGCCCTCGGGGCGGAGGGTGAGGACCACAGGCATCGGGGAGAGGAGGCACAGCCATTTCCCGGGGAAGTCGGGGCGAGCAGCGGTCGGGGACGCTCAGTCATGCCTCTGTGCATCCGGGCCTGAGATGTGAGGGCCAGGCGCCACGGGAGCCGGGAAGGGGCTCCTCCGGGAAGCTCCATCTGTGTTCTGGAAAGCCCCGCAGGAGGCGCTCACCCTGTAGATGGTCTGTGCCTGCCCCAGGCCAGAGTAGGGGACGAAGGTTTACCTCTTCCCCTCCTGGCCTTCTAGCCTCACCTTCTCCCTGCATCACAGAGAGAAGCAAGCACAAGGCCCGGAGGAGACCACGATCCAGCTCCTCCTCCTCCTCTTCCAGTTCTAGCTCTTCTTCCTCCTCGTCCTCCTCCTCTTCCTCCAGTGATGGCCGGAAGAAGCGGGGGAAGTACAAGGACAAGAAGAGGAGGAGGAAGAAGAAGAAGAAGAAGCTGAAGAAGAAGGGCAAGGAGAAGGTGGAAGCACAGCAAGTGGAGGCTCTGCCGGGCCCCTCGCTGGACCAGTGGCACCGATCAGCTGGGGAGGAAGAGGATGGCCCAGGTACTGTGCTGCCCAGCACCTGAGAGGGAGAAGGTCCCTTCCCAAGGCCTGGCCACCACCTCCATCTTCCCTTCCAGTCCTGACGGATGAGCAGAAGTCCCGAATCCAGGCCATGAAGCCCATGACCAAGGAGGAGTGGGATGCCCGGCAGAGCATAATCCGCAAGGTGGTGGACCCCGAGACGGGGCGCACCAGGTGGGGAGCCCTCGGCCTGACTTACACCGCGGGGTCTGGGAGTGTTGGCCGAAGATGTGAGGAGCCGGGCCGGGTGGGGGTGCTGCTGCCTGAAAAAGGCCAGATGTGGGCAAAAAACCATCACTGCGAGTAAGCAGTTGTAGGGGCTGGAAGGGCCTGGAGGAGGCTTTTCAAAGGGCTGTTGTTGGCGGGGCTGAGGCTGTCAAGGTGGAGCCCAGCTCGGCTGCCTTTATCAGGGAGAGTGGGTGAGGGCCCAGAGTCTGCCCACTCAAGGCTGCGGGGCAGGAGCCTGGGAACCCTCTGCCGGCTGCTTCTGGTTCTGCTCCTTTGGCATTAGGGGAGCTGCCTATTCCTTGCTGAATGGAGACCCTCCCACCCCCAGGCTAATTAAGGGAGATGGTGAGGTCCTAGAGGAAATCGTAACCAAAGAACGACACAGAGAGATCAACAAGGTGGGTGTGGCCCCTCTGCCTGCCATCCACCCCCAGCTCTGTTTGTGATATCCCCCTCCTCCTGTGTGCTTTCTTCCCCAGCAAGCCACCCGCGGGGACGGCCTGGCCTTCCAGATGCGAGCTGGGTTGCTTCCCTGAGGGCCCCGGCTGGCCAAGGCCTGTGGACGGTGCTGGCGACCCGGCCTGGGCAGGCTTCAGGGTGCCAGTGGGAAGCCTGATGAGTGCTGGTGGCCTTTTCCCCGTGGATTGGCCTCTGGCCCAGCCCAGCCTCTTCTCAGGGGCAGGGGGTGGAGGATGGGGTCACCAGCCTGCTCGGCACCCCCATCTGAAACAGCGACACTTCTAAGCTATTAAAGGTTCTCTGGTTAGAGACTTTCTCTGTTCTGTGGCTTTTTGTGCTGAGGGGGAGGGAAGGGTGCTACATGACTGCCAGGGGAAAACAAGGGCTCCGGGAGCTTTCGGGAAAAGCTGGGGTGTCCTCTGGTGGTAGTGAGCACAGGCCACACCAGCGCCTGAGCCCTCCTCATCTTCAGGTCAGCCTGCCTGGACCAGACCCCATGCCAGCTGAACCCCAAACCCAGAGAGCTGGCTCTGAAATGCCATGCCCTGAGGCATGGAGAGGGACAGCTTCCCCTGCCATGTTCATTCCACAGATCACAACAGTGCAGAGCCAGGTGCTGGGGCCGGGTGGCCTGTGTGGGAGGCCTGGCTCCTACTGCCCAGCTGTGTCCTCCATTCTGAAGCAGGGAGGCTCACAGCACCCGCTTCACGGGGGGTCTGTGAGGGCAAACTGAGTTCCAGCCCAGGAAGGAGCTAGAATCAGGCTAGGCCCAGAGTCAGCCCTGCATGAATGTGTTGGTGTCACTGTGAATGTCACTAGCGTTACTGTTCCATGCCCCCATCCCACCATGCCCCACGGTCGCCAGTGCAGTAAAGAGACCCAGAAGGAAGCCTTCCCGCTTCTTTAATTGGTGTAACAGACATGACGTTGTATACAGAGCACACTCAGGCCCAATGATGCAGGGACAGCAGGGACGGGTGGGGAGAGTGGGGATGCTGCTCACACATGGCCCAGAGAGACAGATGGCACATGGACAGACCAGACAGGAGGGGCTGAGACGTGAAGGCTGTGATGGGGCGGGCAGTGGGACTCAGACCGAGCCAGGGAGGGGTGGGGGTCTCTGCTGAATCCCTCTTTAGAAATCAAAGAGAAGGCAGGTGGTGGGGCCTGGGGCCTGGGGGTGTGGTGGGAGTGGGACTAAGGCTTCTATTCTAACAGGCCTGGGGGTGGCAGTCAGCAAGGCCTGCCTCACCCTTTGGTTATGACTGGTCAGGCCTGAGCCCTGCAGCTCAGCACCCAACTCTGTAAACATTTTTGGTATTTTTAAAGGACGTTGCCCTCCCTCTCTCAGTTTCAGAAAGACTGGTGCTTCCTCAAGAGGAGAATGTGCCAAAAGGAATCTGAAGGGAGGAGGAAAGCAGACCTGGATACAGAAGAAACTTCCCATGGGGGGCGGGCTGCCCACCTCGCCATCTATGGCTGAGGGCCGCTGGGAGAGCCCCAGGGGACTATTGCTGTTGTCCTTGGCATGGCTGGCGGCTGGGCAGGCAGGTGGGGAGCGAGGAGCCGAGGAGCCGTAGGGGAGCTGCCCCCTAGGGAGAGGCTGAGCCCAATGCCCACAGGGCCTCCCGGCCTTTATTGCAGGAAGGCCCGAGACTCTTCCAGGTGCTTCTCTGGATGGCTGGTCACCGGGGCAGCAGGCAAGACAGGATGAGGTGGGGCCGAGAGTGGAGGAGGCACTGGCCACAGGGCCCCTGACCGGGGCTGTGATTGTCGGGCCAAGCGACTTCCCGCTGGGAGCAGGGGTGTCAGATATTGCACTTTCACTGCAACAGTTACATGAAAACTTGGTCCATAAAATAATCGTTGCTTTATACATAATGCCTGAAACAACAACAAAAAGCTACATCTTAAATATGAATAAACCCTGAAGGTTCCATCCCTCCAGACATTTTTCTCTGCACAAAATAAATAGCTTTCACTCTGTATAGACCCACTTTTGCAGAACATTTACACGACCCTTTGGCTGTACATATCTACACACAAGAAAAAGTTAACATCACTCTGTGCACCTCCCCAGCCCCGTCCACGCGGCCCAACGCCAGGCCCAGGTCGGCCGTAGCTTCTTGGGGACGTAGCCTGTTCGCTGGACAAAGGCCAGGCAGGCTCTCCCGCCTCAGGGAAAGCCGAGGAGCAGCAGAGGGGCCACTGGAGCTGGCCATTGAGCGCCACAGCCAAGGTACGCTTGGTGCTGGGGAGAGAGGGCAGACGGTCAGACCCAGCGTGCAGGACAGCATGGTCCTTGTTCAAGCAAGAAATGAAGTCATGGCTGCCTGCCCTGAAGCTGACAAAGCAAGTTGTGGCTTCTTAGATTCGGCATGAAAACGGAATTGGCGTTAAAAAAACCGAAGTGTGTGCCCCACCCACCCCAGAGTAGAAATTCAGTGGGATTGCCGGGGGCGGGTGAGGCAAGGAGCCCATGCCTCGCTGAGTGGGCAGGAGCAGGGCCCACGGGACCCAGAACCAGGCTGGACTCCGTCACAGTGCTGGGTGTTTTCAGTGTGGAGGGGCTGCTCTCAGTACTGAAAGAGTTAAGAAAAGGAAGCAGCCAAGGATTGCTCATTTAAAAAAACCTCATAGAAATCAGATTGAGAAGTAGAAAGGCGTAGAAACGTGGGCGGGCGGCCTTGACTGATGGCAGGGAGCGGAAGAGGCGGCCAGGCCCGTCCAGCCCGTGGCCTGAGGCTGGAAACAACACTGGCCTGGGCTCCAGGCAGGGCAGGCGGACAGGTGGGCAGGGTCCGGGGCGCAGAAATTAAGATATGGCCTTTCTCTCCTGCTTGCACGAGGCTCTGCCGCACTGGAGCCTTCAGTGTGGTTGTAGGTCCTGGGTCAGCAGGTACTGAGTTTCATGCATGTCAACGGGTCTGTAGCCATAGGAGGTGGTAATGGGTCTCCGCTCTCAAAAATCAGTGCAAAACCAGTGAGGTTGGACAGTTGAGAAACTCGAGTTAACAAGATGCAGGCTGGACCCCTGTTGGAGCTGCTACCAAATGGGAGGGGACCTGGGAGTGAGGGTGGCCAGTGAATGGGGATGTGACAGGCTGGGCTTGGGCCCACACCTGGCACCAGGACACTTGGAGATCCACGCAGGGCAAAATGTCTGGGAGAGCCTCCCAGGCCAGTCTGAGTGGGGAGTCCTGGTCCCTCTGCCATCGTGGGGCTGGTGGTCCCTGCCAGCTTCCATGACAAGCTGGACCCGTCAGGCCCGAGGACGTGAGGCAGGGCAGGGAGCACTGTGTGGTGTGGCCCGTGTCCTCTGCAAGGCCCTGGGACAAGCTCCCGGGCCCACGTCTCTGCATGTACCCAGGCCAGGCCTCCTAGCACCATGGAGACCTCGCACTGCACTCACGGTGCCCTACTTGGAGCCCGTGGCCGCCCCCGGCTCCAGGCGGCCAGTCATGGCGCGGCCCCAGCAGCCGGCCGCCATGCTCATGCTGCGCTGGCCCCGCTGCTCGCCATCTGCCTGGCTCTGTGTCCGCTCGTGCCGGTGGCTGGGCCCGCTGGGCTGGGCCGAGATGGTGCGAAGCAGGTGGTTCCGGGAACGCAGGAAGTCGCCCTGGCCAGGCAGGCCGAAGCTGCCCTTGCGCAGCGCCATGCGGGTGGCTGTGTTGCGAGCAGGCCGCGCCCGGTGGCTGTACTTCAGCTGCGCCAGGTGGGCTGCATAGCCGTCCGTGATGAACTGCGGGGGCAGTGAGGACGGCTGTCACAGGCCGGGGCTCCCTGAGCTGCCCGCCTGCACCCGCCTTACAATGCGCCTGCTCACCTGGCACTGCTGCTGCAGCTTCTTGGTAGGCCGGCCCACGATGTAGATCTGCATGGGGGACAGGCTGATGGCGCTGTAGACAGCCACGTCCTTGGTGGAGCCGTAGGCCGCGTGCACACGCAGGTGCAGCTGTGGGGAGACTGGCATGGGCACGGGCACCATGGTCCCTCTGCCGCCACCCGTCCTGCCCCCATCCTCCCGGGCCCCACCTCGGAGATGAGCAGCTTCAGGAAGTTGGCCTTGTGCCGCAGCGGGTCATGCACCAGGCCGTCACAGAAGGACACCACGCCGTGGGGGAAGTTGTGCTGGGCCAACCACGCCACCACCCGCTGCTTCTGCATGTCGGGCCGGCCCGTCACGTAGATGATGAGGTAGCCCAGGTCCTGCCAGTGCCTGGGGGTGAGGGGCAGGCCTGGGTGTCTCATGGCCACCCCTTCCTCGCTCCTGGGCCTCCCTGTCTCCTGCCCAGCCAGGGCCCACTTGGGCCATTGGAAAGCACATCTGATAGAGCTCAGACAGTGACGATGACAATGGTGACAATGACGGTGCCGCAGCAGGCCCTCAGGTGCTTGCACCGGGCGGCAGATGCCCCTGCTGTGGTGTCCCTGGCTTACCAGCCTCACTTTCCAGATGCGGGAATTGAAAGCCGACATTGAGAAATGACATCGCTTGCCCAAGGTGACATAGCTGATAATTGGGGGTGCCGGGCTCTGAACTGAGGTCATCAAGGCCCAGTGCCTGAGCCAAGCGTCCCCCACAGAGGTTCCCCTGTCCTCCTCCACTTGGCTAGCAGGAGCCCCTGAGCCCACACACCTTGCTACAGCCCTTTTCTGCCCCTCCGGGCCACTCACCGCACCACGTCCACGGCCCCGGCCCGCACCTTGGGGTCGCTGCCCATGATGGACACGCTAGCGGCAAAGGAGCCGTCGATGCTGAAGACCACGAACTCCGTGCCCTTGGGCAGCACAGTGATGTAGCTGTCGGCAAACGTGTGGTCTCCCCTGGCAGGTGGTGGGGTGCTCATCAGAACCACCCAGAGCATCGCCCTGCCCACCCCGCCCACCCAGTGCAGGCATATACCTGACCACCATCTTGATGGGGTAGACACCCACGCCCAGGCGGTGCGACTCAGGGATGGTGTAGGAGACACGCCCACTGTTGTTGGTCACCAGCGTATCCAGGTAGAGCCACTCGCCCGAGGGTGGCTGGGTCATGATGTGCACATCCACCTGGGCCCAGCAGGCTGGTCACGGGCTGGCTGTGTCTGGCCTCCCCACCCCCTGCACCCCGGCCAGAGGGCAGCAGGGAGCTCCCCAAAGTCCCTCCATGTTACCCCTACCCGCCGTGTCCTTACCTTCTCCCCAGTCAGGGTGACCATGTCCAGGGGCCCATACATGAACCTGCCCGTCAGAACCTGGGGGCCGTCCTCATTGGCGAGGGCATCATTGATCCGGTGGTTGGCCGTCACATTCTGTGGAGGGAGCAGCAAGCCCGGGTCAGGGGGTCAGAGGGCACCCCAGGTGCCTGTGTTCTGCTCAAGCTCTGTGGGCCTGAGGGGCCGGCTTGAGCTATGAGCTGCACAGCCCACATCCAAGTCTGGATCAGACACGATGGCGTGGCCTTGGAAAAAACTAGGAAGCCTTGCTGCCTTCCCTGTCTGTGAAGTGGGCTGACAGCTCCAGCCTCATGGCCCTGGAAGGTACATAAGACTGCAGGCTTCCCTGCAACTCAGTTTCCTCATCTGGACACGGAGGCTGGTGACAGGGTGACAGCGTGGGGGCCTGGGCGCCCGGGGGACCCTCACCCGCAGCTTCACGTGGGTCCGCTTGCGCTGCCACTTCTCCCTTGGCTTGGAGGGGGTGAACACCGACACCTCTTTGCCATCCAGCTCCAAGATGCTGGAGTTGTCATGCCTCATGACCTGGAAAGAGGGGACAGGGCAGGGCCATGGGGCAGATGGCACCCTGGGGCTTCCTGCCGTAGGAGGAGGAGGAGGCCCAGCGCCCGGGAGCAAGAGGAGCCTGTGGGTTGTAGGGTGCGTTCTTCAACCCACTACCATTTGCCCAGTAGTCCTCAGATCCCTGTTCGTTCACCTGACGAATGTGTAGATATGTTCCCTCCATCCCAATATCCTTAAAAGCCTGAACACACCCCAGCATAAAGGTGCCTTCGTCTTGCTTGCTCTGTGATCTGATGGGGTTGGAGGGGAGTCTCCACTGTCTCCTCGTCTGTGAAACGGGGCCCTGTCATGGGTGTTGTCACTCAGGGCCCTCCTGGGAGGCCTGGGGCCCCGGGTACCTGTCTCAGCAGGAAGGAGACCACGTCTGTTGACTCCCAGTAGCTGGCGTGGAAGAGGTGAGGCAGAGCCACCGTGGGGAAGGCCGTGAGGGCATCAGGGCAGTACAGGGCATAGTCGATCCGCTTCTGGCCCCACCACTTTGCAGCGACTGCCAGGAGGGGCCGTGATTGGGCTGGGGCTGTATAGCCCAAAGGGTCACTCGGCCCCTCTGGCCTGCTCAGCCCAGCCCAGACCCCCCACGAGCTATAGCCAAAGTGAATCTTCTCCCAGGCTGGGGGAGTGAGGCAAGCGGGAGGGAGCGCAGGCAGAAGCACACAGACCCAGGCCAGTGGTGAGTGCCAGCCCTGCTGAGGGGCTCCCATGGTTGCATGGGGGGACCAGTTGGAATCTGTGGGATGGTACCAGCTGTCCCTGGTCCCTTACTGACTCTGGTGACCCTCTGCCCTGTAGCAACCCCATCGCTGCCCTCTCTGGGCCACTCCTGGTCTCCCGTCTTCCCCCTAGGCCTCAAGACTGGGAAAGGCTGCACAGAGGTGGGGTTACAATTCCTGACCCCCAGGGCAAGGGTGCTGCCCTCCTCGCACCTGGGACACCCCACGAGCCCTGAGGCACAGCAGTGTGGGTGGGGAAGCCTGGGCCTCCAGATGGATGGTCCTGGTGCATCCGGCTCTGCCACTAGGGGCTTGGCGAGGGCAACCTTCCTGAACAAGACGAGCTTGTAAAGTGCCTCTTGGGTTGTCCGCAGGGGGGCCCAGCAGCAGGGCCTGGTTTACAGGTCCGGGCTTCCCTAGGTTCTGCCCGTAGCTTTCCTTGGAGCTTCCTTGGTCCTCATCTGGCCTCATTCCAGCTTTGTCAGGTCCCCGGTCCCCCCACCCCACTAGACAATGCCACCAGCTCCCACCTCCTCCCTGGATGGCCAAGTCCTCCCAGCCCAACCCCCAGCTCCCTGTTAGGCCGAAGCAGGGGTCCAGGTGGGCAGAGCCTGGTGGTGAGGGGTGCTCAGCAGCAGAGTGACCCCCCAGTGAGGGGAAAGCGTGTGGGGTGGTACCTTCTCTGATGTCCAGCTCAGGGAGGCCAGGGGCCCTCTCCAGGCTGGGGCTCGCCTGCCTGGCTGGAGGGTGGGGGCCAGGGGTGATAGGGCGGGGTGGGGGCAGGGCGAGCAGGGACAGACGCCTGACGCTGGGGGTATGGCTGAGCGCATCGGGGGCCTCTGAGAAGCAAGAGCAATGGATGGCTCAGCCACACGGGGGGCCACCGCGCTGCCACGTCTACCAGGGGCCAGGCAGGACACTGGGACAGTGCCAGGCCTGCGGCTATCAAGGGTGGGCCCCTTGGCCCTCCTCACGGATGAACACAACTGCTAGAAACCCCCATCCCAGCCTCAGCCCCTGTATAGCCACGCTGACCGCAGCTGTGAGAATCCCTGGCCCAGCACGGGGGGGCAGCCACCTGGCGGGGACTGAGAAGGAAACCCAGACTCTGCTTGAAGCACCAAGAAGCTTCATGCAGGAGCCAAGCATGAGGAAGGTGGGGCCCTTCCTAATGCGCCTTCTTCCAGAATCCTCCAGAGAAGGCGAAGCTTCTCAGCCTGGACACTGCAGAGTCTTTGGACTTGACCAGTCTCTGCTGTGGGGCTGGTCCGGGCACTGCAGGTGCCCAGCAGCCTCCCTCCCTCTACCCACCGGGTGCCAGCAGCATCCCTCCCCAGCTTCAGCAGCTAGAAATGCTCCGAGATCTGGTCATCAGCTGTCCCCTATGGGCACGACGGCCCTGGCTGAGTGAGGAGGGTGAGGGGCCTGGTACACTCACTCTGGGCAATGCTGGATGCCGTGTAGCTCTCGGCCATGCCTGACACCTGGCTGGCGATGCTGATCTCACTGGCTCGGCGGAAGCCACGACTGGCAGGGGCAGTGCTGGGCGAGGAGGGGGTGGCATGCTCTTGGAAGGCCGCATTGTAGGTCTGGAGCACATCCGCTGCAGGTGGACAGGGACCAGAGGCCAGGTAAGAGAGGCCCTGCCCAGCCCTGCGCAGCCCCGGAGCAGTCGGGGAGCCAGTGTGTCAGGGTCCAGTGTGTGCCTAGGCTGGGGGCCGGGCAGCAGCTGTGCCAGAGCCACCTGCTCAGGGCCGTGAGAGGGAGGGGCCCAGAGCTTCAGCAGGTGAGGAGGAGGGCTGGGGCAGGGTGGACTGAAGAATGGACACAGACACAGGGCAGGGAGGCGTGGCAGCTGGGCTCAACCTCAGTCACCCTCCTGCCCCCCACACACCCCTCAGCTCGTGTCCAGCAGCCCCAGCGGCTCCAGGGCCTCCAGAGCTCAGCCTGGCCTGACCTGACCCACAGCCCACAGCAAAAGCAGCGGCTCCACCCAGGTTTGCAGGGTGCTGACAACAGGTGCCACAGGTGGCTTCCTGGAGATGCCCTGCACATGCAGAGCACGGAGAGAGGCAAGCCCTGGACGTCCCTCACACAGGCCACAGCCAGCAGTCCCTGATGGGCGTTTGGGGACAAAGGCAGGTGCTGGGGACTCAAGCCAGGCTCACCCAGGCCCAGGCTGAAGACAGGACAGAATGGGGAAGACGGGGATCAGTCAGACAAGCCACACCTGGACGGGGTACAGGAGGTGCCTGGGTGACCTCAGAGAGGGAAGGAGTGGGCCCTGGGGAATCCAACCCCTCACTGGGACCAGAAGCTTCCCCAAGTGAGGGGTGGGCCTGGCTGGCTCAAGGCCTCATCCCATCTCCCGTCTGCTTCTGGCAGAGCCCTGGAACTGTCACTGACGTGCTCTGTGGCCCTGAGACAGCCTCTGCTGTTTCTGAGCTGCTGCGCCCCTTTGCTTTGGGTCTGCCCCGCCTCTGGCCCACAATATGCGGGAGGAGGCACCCATACCAGTTCCTCAGGGCCGTCCCGCCCAAGTCTCTGTTCCTCACCACCCAGGTCCCACCAGCTCTTGAGTGGCCAAGGAGGGCATGGGTTGGGGGGTGTCCCTGAGGACTGGGGCAGCCAGCGAAGCAGACATCACCACGAGCAGGGGAGGGTACACACACTCGGCAGAGCCCGGGCGGGGCCCGTCTTGCCAGGTGGGCACGGGAACAGGCATACTGGTTTCCAGGAAGCTGTCCCCGTGGGGGAGAGGGGCCAGGGGGCCGCCCTCCAGGACCAGCTCAGGGTTTCTCTGCACGGTCTCGACTGGAGGCAGACGGGGAGAGAACAGAGGACAAGAACAGACACTTGCATGGGCCATCCAGACACGCTCCAACACAGAGACTCAGGGCTCTTTTAGGACCAGGACATGACAAGACGCTGGGACACACGCCGGGGCAGGGGTCGGGCCAAGCCCACCTGGACCTCCCCTGCCCCAACCCGTCTCCTGCATCCTGTCTCGGGGCCAGCCACCTGCCATGATGGGACCCAGCCGACCAGGCCCCCAACTCAGTGAGGGTCCCTGGTGGGTCCTTAGCTCTGTCTCTGCTGGGATGGAGGCTCAGCTGTGGAGAGGGGAGTCTGGTCTCATTCTGCCCCTTCCCTGCTCCGGGGACCCTGGAACAAGGCCCTGACCTGTGCCCTCCGAAAGGTGGGAACCATCATTCCTGCCTCAGGGATCAGTGCGGAGGGATGCACCACCCCCGCCCCCCACCCCCAACAGCTGTCCACCTCCAAGAGGCATTCAGCACAGGCTGTCCCTCTCACCTGGGGAAGAACCACGTGGCACGGAGGGCCTAGGAGCCAGGGAGCCACGCCTACCCCACCTTCCCCCAGAGGAGCAGGGCGGAATGTGCCTCTCACCCAGCAGTGTGGAGCAGCCGTCCCCCAGCGGGTAGCGTTGGTAGCGGGGGACACTGAAAGGCGGCAGAGCGTGGAAGCGCCGTTCCAGCAGCGGCTCCAGGCGCGACGCTGACGGGTCCGCGGGGTGGAAGAGGTTGTAGACTTGCTGGCAGGCCGGCCGCAGCTGGAAAACTGGGGGTGGGGGTGTTGGCTGCAGAGCTGGGGCCGGCCCTGAGGAGCAGGGGTGGGGAGTGGGAAATTTGGGAACTGGGAACTGGGTTGTCTGCCGAAAGTTTGGGAGAGACGGGGGTGTGTCTCTGTCAATTTAGGACGTGTTTCGGTCATTGTCACTTTTTTTCAGACAGGGTCTTGCTCTGGCACCCAGTCTGGAGGGCAGTGGTGCGATCTTGGTTCACTGTAGCCTCAGTCTCCTGGGCTCAAGTGATCCTCCCCCCTCAGCCTCCTGAGTAGCTGGGACCACAGGTATACACCACCACACCTGGCTATTTTATTTTTTGTAGAGATGGGGTCTCAGTATGTTACCCAGGCTGGTCTCAAACTCCTGGACTCAAGGCATCCTCCCACCTGGGCCTCCCAAAGTGCTGGGATTACAGGCGTGAGCCCCCACGTCCAACCTCTTAATTTTTTTTTCATTGCAAAAGTTATAATGATTGTGGTAAAAAGTGGTTTGCAGTACAGAAGAGCACATGATGAAGGGCACATGGTGGAAACCCCTTCCACCCCAGGCCCCCTGCAGCTCCAGTTCATCTTGCAGGAGCCCCACCGAGTACTGGCTAAGGCAGCCCTGCCCTGCCTGTATGGGAAAATGTTTCTTCATCTGTCAAATGGGGTGGCAGTTCCAACCACATCATGGAGTTAAGGAGATCACGTGAATGTAAGGATGTGTTAATTATCAGTGCTGTATCTCACTTTTAGAGGGACATAAACCGGAACATATGCTATGCCTTCTGAACTTTGCCTTTTCTTCCCGCTTAACACAACAAATGCTGGCGTCTTTCATGTGAGCATGCATAGTTTCTCCTTGCTCTTTTTCAGAGGAGGCAGGTACTCCACTGTGTGACTGTGCCAGAATTGATTTAACCAGTCCCCTCCAAATAGATGGACATTTAAGTTGGTTCTGGTTTTTCACAGTGACACATAATGTGACCACAACGGCACTGTCCCTAAGTCTCCATGCACCTGTATGGGACTCTGTGGGGCTGTTCAGAGCCTGCAGTGGACGGGGCACAGGGATGCCCTCCATGGGGCTGCACCCCTTTACACCAAGTGTGAGCTGCCTTGGTTGTTGGGGTCCCTTTAAAGCTACCCATTTCTCTTCCTGGCAATGCTGGTCACCAGTTTGTGGAAGGGGAAGGGTGCTGGGCACTGAGTCCAGAGATCTGCTTTTTTTTTTTTTTGAGACCGAGTTTCACTTTTGTTGCCCAGGCTGGAGTGTAATGGCACGATCTTGGCTCACCATAACCTCCACCTCCCAGGTTCAAGTGATTCTCCTGCCTCAGCCTCCCGAGTAGCTGGGATTACAGATATGCGCCACCACACCCAGCTAATTTTGTAATTTTAGTAGAGACGGGGTTTCTCCATGTTGGTCAGGCTGGTCTCGAACTCCCGCCCTCAGGTGATCCGCCCGCCTCGGCCTCCCAAAGTGCTGGGATTACAGGTATGAGCCACTGCACCCGGCCAGGTCTGCATTTTTAACCTAGCACTTGGCAAGCATCTAAACCTCTCTGAGCCTCAGTTTCCCCCTCTGTCATCTGGGGGTGTAACATGGGCCCTGTGTGGCTACTCTCAGGATTGTGTGGCTCCTGGGACTTTGCAGGCTGATCCCAGGGCACACGGCAGGGACTGCTGCTTCAGTGATGCCCACCCGCCGGCCTGCCTGACTTGGGTAGACAGACGCACAGCTGTGGCCCCTCCAGGGCCGGAAGCCCACTATACCCAGGAGGCTTTGGGGATGCCCTGCCTCTGTATCTCTCCCTATGGGAGGACCTTGGACCTGGGAGGCTGGGTCTGTCTCCATCTGACTCTGGGGTGGTGCCTTTTCTCCCCGGACCTCAGCTTTCCCATCTAGGGGATGACCCTCAGCTCCCACAGGCATCCTGGAGATGAAATGAAACAGCAGGTGTCACGGACAGCCAGTGACTGAGCTGCTGAAGCAGGAGCAGAGGATAGCAAGGGGCCCTTGGTGGGGAAGACAGGAAGGAGGGCAGAAACAGGCCTGGGATGTGGCCATGATCTCGTCACAGGGGTCCACTGAGACCCCCCACACCCACCCAGCGCATGTACCACCCCTGCTGGGCTCTCACCATCCAGGGCTGGGATGACAGTCTTCCTCAAGGCCAGGACCAGCCCCAGCGGGCACCCGAAGAGGAAGAGGTCCGTGATCTCAAAGTCAAACCTGCCCAGGGCACCTGTGCCGTCCAGCATGGTGGAGCTGCTGGAACGGCGTGAGCAGGGCTCAGTCCTCAGCATGCTGGCATGGAGGCTGCAGTGGGGGACGCACGAGGTCACACCACGGCCCCTCTCACAGCTGGCCTTCCCCTAGTCTCACGAGGGACAGGGTGGGTCCCACAGCCCCCAGGAGTCATCAGACCTAACCTAAATAAGACTTAGCTGTATGTGAGTGTAGCTGCCATCATCTGCCAAGACACTGCTGGTGGCACCCAACCTCTCTCGGGGGCCCACTGGCTTCGGGACAGCCCTGACCTGGACCACCTGCCCCTGGTCCATTCTGCCCCCAACTCTGCCATTCCCCACCCTCACCCTCAAGACAAATTGCTCCCTCAGGCCCGAGATGGCCCTTGGTGTATATGAGACAAGGCACCCAATAAGCCACTTTTTCCTGGGCCCAGACTGGGATCCCAGGTCTCAGGCTGGGGGAACCTCAGGCAGAGACCCCAGGCCTCCCGTTGGCCATCGCGGGGGACGCTCCTCCCTCTTGGAGCCTCTTCCTGCACCCAGAGGCGAGCCCCAGCCCCCCAGCCCCGCCCACCTGGACAGGAAGGCCTGGTGCTGCTGGATGGTGTCTAGCTCATAGGTGGACGAGTCGCTTCTCTTGCGGGGTAGCTGCCTTTTGGGGTCCTCGGTGCCATTGCTGCGGGGGATGTCGACGTTGCTTCGGCTCAGGTGCCGACTGCTCTCCAGGCTGGAGCCACCACTACTGCCACCACCACCGTTGCCACCACCGCCACCGCCACCACTGGAGCAGTGTGCTGCATTCACCAGAATGCCCGGGGACAGCAGGTCGTTGTCCTGGAATGGCCCCATGGAGGCTCACTGCCAGGTGGCCGCTGGTCTGATCCCTTCTCCAGCATCCTGGAAGCTGCCTCCTCCCTCCTAACCCCAGGCCCAGTGGCCACAGTCCAGCCGGCCTCTCACCAAACCAGAGGGGAGGGTCCCTGTTCCCTTCTGTCCCCCCACCCACAAGCCACCCTGGACCTCATTGGTCTACAGGCCATTTGCCACTGTGCAGCAGAGGCAGGGAAGCAGAGAGGGGTCGCCCATCCCACCTCCTAGGAACCAGACCCCACTGCCCACAGTGCCAACCCTGGTTCAGGCTCATGAAACCACTCGCATTCCTAGGCTTGGCCACGTGGCAGCTGTTCCCCTGCCCCCATGCACCTGCCCTGCCGCCTCTGGGCACCTGTGCTGCCAACCTCTGCCCTTCCCATTCTTTTTTGGAGAGGTGAGGGGAGAGAGATTGTGAGAAAAACTGCTACAGCTCTTTCAGGGCCCAGGCACTTTCCCCGACTCTTCAGCCAGAATGGGCTGGCCTTCCTCAGCTCACCTGCACCCCCAACTCCTCCATAGCCCCTGCCCTGTAGGTGAGCTCTGGCAGCAGGGCTGGGGTTCAGGGGCTTGGAAAATGTTTGTTGAATGAACGGAGCTTAACTGGGTAGAGTCCAAGCCAGCTGGACTCAGGAAGTGCTGCCAGCATTCTGCTTGGTGGGCACAGCCTGGGGCCAGGTGCGGGAACAGGCAGGGCAGCGACCCTGGGGGCATGCAGGAGGCTTCAGGCCTTGGGGAATGTCTGGGCCCCCATTTGGGTACCTGCATGCTGACCACACTGCCCCGGCGGCTGCTGCTCTGACTCTCAGACACTGGCTGGTTGCTGTAGCATAGGGCATCAAATGCCAGGATGCCCCCGACGCAGTCCCCAATCAGGCAGACCTTGGGGGAGAGGGGCCAGAGGCCTGAGCCGTTCACCCACTCGCTGGACTACAGGCTGGGGGGGGCCATCACCTTCCCCTTCAGGCCAGCCCGCCCTACAGGGTCTTCCATCCTCCTCCCCTCCCCAACCTCCCTGGGACTCACCTGCCCATTGAAGGTCATGCCCTCCTGGGACTTGATGAAGTCCCCATACGCAAGGTTGGCTCGCTGAATCACTGTGGCAACCGCCTCCTGGTACTGGGGGGAGGAGGTGGCCAGCAGGGGGAGGGCAGCCAGGGGAATGTGGTCCTGACTGCTGGACAGACAGCCTTCGTCATGGCTGTAGGGGCTGAGGCTGGGGAGAGGGGCCAGTCAAGAGAGGGCAGGCGGCTCCAGCTCAGCCCAAAGGGCCCCTCTCCCCTGACCCGAGTCTCAGCCATGGACTCAGCTCACGCTAGTGATAACCCTTCCTGGCCAGGCCCTGGGTAGGCTTGGGGGACCAGGGTGAGTAAGACCCCATGTCTCAGAGGCAGGCCAATATCCCCACATTACACGTTTGGAAACGAAGGCTCAGCCATGGGCCCAGCCCTCCTGGGACTTGAGGCTTAGCCTGCATGTATATGTTTGGGCACCTCCAGGTAGAAGGGGCTGGCTGGTGGGTCTGGACATTGAGGCAGGAGTCCTGAAACTGGGGAGCCACCTGAGGCCCAAAGGTGGGAGGACGACAGTGCACAGCCGGAGGCTGCAGTCAAGGGCAGATGCCACTCACTTGGAGACCAGGGCAAAGGCGTCAGAGCAGACAGGCGGGCAGGGCACCAGGCGGATGGCAAGGCGGCCCAGGGCGCTGGGGTAGTGCACGCGCATGACGGTGTCGAACACGTTGGCGATGGTGTTGGCATCACCCTTCTTGGAACTGGGGTCCCCGGCGCCCGTGTCCAGGATGGTGCCTCCGTGCAGCACCAGTAGCAGCACGTGGATCTTGGAGGGCGGTGCAGCCAGCGGCTGGCTAACCTCGTCCTGCATGGGTTGGGGGGCAGTGTCAGCTCCCCAGGGAACCCAGCTCCTTGCTGAGGCCCCTCTGTCACCCTTGGTGGGGGTGTGCCTGTTGTACACAGCCCAACTGTTCCCTCTGAGAACCCCAGTTGGTTATTCAGTCCTGGGGTCTGGGGTTTGGCTGCCTTAACCCCTCCTCTGGGACCCTTGCTGGGACTGGAGCCTGGAGGAGGAGTCAGGGAGGTGGGCCTGTCCACTCCTCCTCCTGCAGCCCTGCCCCTGTCTGCCACCCTGACCAGGGGTGCAGAGGCCATTGAGGGAGTCCACTCCTTTGAGAGCATGAGCTCTGCTTCCTTCAGGGAGCCCAGGCAGTGGCTTCTGGGGCTTCCAGCTTTAAGGTGAGGCAGAGGCTCAGCCTGGTCTTGGCCTTGGGGGCTGCCTGCCCTGTATGTGTCTGTCTTGGCGTGAGCAGACAGGGCCACCACCAGCTCAAAGTTACAGAGGTCACCTGAGAATGGCCGGGGTCAGGGCATCCACAGCCTGGGTGGGTGGCAACCCCAGCCCCTCTGTCTGCAGCTCTGAGCTCTCCCCCAAGCTACACAGGGCCTCCTCCCCAGGCCCCCACCCTAAGGCCCTGCCATTCCTGGCCTCTCTCTAAGACCAGGGTCTCCAAAAGGAGAGGTGTCCTGGTGGGGATGGAGCCCTAGCACCTTAGAGAGGAGGCCGATCAGATTTCGAGAGGTAATGACACCACCTTCCTGCAGGCCAGGCCTGCCTATGAGGTCAAGGTGAGACCCTAGACCTGCACACCTGTGTAAGGGCTACAAACTGCTCCAGGCTAGGGGACTGGGCTAATATCACACGGTGTGTCAGTGCTAGGCTGGACCGGAACCTGAAGCCTCTGCCACAACTCAGCACTCTCCTGCCAGGCCAGGCTGTGGCCCTGTCCCCAGAGGTCACCCTCCCCTGCCCCAAGCTTCTGGTATGTGACCGGAGGATAGCAGCAGGGCCAGGGCCCAAGAGGGGCCACTGATAAGTACTTGCTGTGTCCATATGATGTCTGGGGTGTGGGGGCAGGGAAGGGAGCTGAAGGGAGAGTCCTGCCTCCAAGAACCC
This sequence comes from Macaca mulatta, assembly GCF_049350105.2. Lineage (NCBI taxonomy): Eukaryota > Metazoa > Chordata > Mammalia > Primates > Cercopithecidae > Macaca > Macaca mulatta. Next base: position 130,398,050 of record NC_133416.1, read on the forward strand.
GAGGAGACAGACCAAGGAGCCAAAGCCATCTAGAGGGCCTATGGTGGGGACAGCTGGCCATGGGGTAGGGGTAGCACCAGGACCCAGGTGCCAACACAGAGGTTGGGTGGGTGGGGAGGGTAGGGGCTGGACCCAGGACTTACGAGGCTACCAGGTGGCTGGGAGCAGTGGCTTGAGCCTGTAATCCCAGCACTTTGGGAGGCCGAAGCAGGCAGATCACTTGAGGCCAGGAGTTTGAGACCAGCCTGACCAACATAGCAAAACCCTGTCTCTACCAAAAATACAAAAATTAGCCAGGCATGGCTGTGCACATCTGTAATCCCAGCTACTCGGGAGGCTGAGGCAGGAAAATCATTTGTACCCAGGAGGCAGAGGTTGCAGTGAGCCGAGATCGTGCCACTGCACTGCAAACTGGGTGACAGAGTGAGATCCTGTCTCAAAAAAAAAAAAAAAAAAAAAAGAAGAAAAAGAAAATGGCCACCAGGAAGGGCAAGGGAATGGATGGGCTGGGCCAGGAGCCACTGAGTAGCAGGAAGCCTGGTGGGTGCTGCTGAGCTGGAGGAGGAAGGCTGGGCTGCCCTCACCCCAGGAGGAGCCACGGGGCTTCCCTCTTCTTCCCAGGGGCCAGCGCAGGACTGACACTTGTCCTCACATGGGGACTAGCCACCACTGGTTGGCCTGGACACAAACACACTCAGCCCAGGGCAGAGGGGGCCACCAGCTGCCCAGAACACAGGGCAGGAGGGAACAACATGAGCCCTATCCGGCTTTGACAAGGGTTTTATTTGCAGTCCAGTGAGGCAAAGGATTTATGGAAGAAATGTCTTATGCAGCCTCCAGGACAGGAAGGTGATGTCCAGTGGTACTGAGTCACCAGGAGATGGGCAGGGCTTGGCACTGGGGGCTGAAAGAATCCTGCATAGGCCTATCTGACTGGGCTCAGTCCTGGAGACGACCCAGGGGCCCCCAGAGACCCCTGGAACACAGTCTCCCTACTACACTCAGCCTGCTTTCTCCAAGGGGACATCATGCCTCAGCCCGAGACAGGGACTCACCCTCCCCTGGGCTCTAGTGGGGGCTGCGCCCCCTGCAGCTATAGAGGCATCCCCCTACTAGTGTCTCTGCAAGGCCAGGAGCAGGGGCTCCGGTTTGGGGGTTCTTGCAAGCAAATGGATTTGGCTTTGGATGGCGGTGCCCCAGAATCAGTGCTGGGTTCTGAACACACATCCCAAGGCAGATCCAGAGCCCCAGGCCCCTTCTGCCCCTCCCCTGGGGGGCGTCAGAGCTGTGTGTGCTGCAGGTGGGGAGGGGGCTCCGTTTGCTTATCTAGACATTAAGCAGCAATTGGAATCAACTCCCCTTATTCCATGACCCCTTCTAGAAAGCCCACCTCGGCGTCAGACTGCAAAGCAGAAAACCACAGGAGGGGGAGGCTGTGTGGATGTCCCTCCTCCTCCCCCAGACTCCCCGGGGGCCCGAGTTCCCCACAGAAGTGGTGCTGCCTCCACCTTAGGCAGCTTGAGGCCAGAGCAGTGCGGTGACCGCAGGTGATGGTGGGACAGCCCAGCTCAGCCCTGGCTCCTGTCCCAGTGCAAACAGCTCTGACGGCCCGCAGGTGGAGGAGGATGGGGCGTGAACTCCCACAGAGAACCCCCGAAGCGGACACAGGCGCTCTACCAAGACAGCTTTATTGGACACACTGAGCTCCGCCTGCCTCCCGCGGGGCCATCTTGTCGGCCACGGCCACATCACTTCTGCCTAGACGACTGTCGCTTCCTCCCTTTTCGTCTTTTTATCTTCAGGGACAGCAGACAGGCTGGGCACAAGGTGAAGATCTTATTTTTGATCTGGAATTTACAAGTTTCTCATTTTACTTTCCCATGGGTGGAGCTTGGATAAGGTTTTCTCAGGGGTTGTCTGTAGTCCCTGGTTCTTGGGGACCTCAGAGACAGAGGGCGGCAGGCGCCTTCCTAGCAGGGCAGCAAAAAAGGAGGCCCAGGCCTCTCCCCGGACAGTACCCAGGCAGGTGTGGAGGTGAGGCTGCCAGGCCCAGAGTTCCACCTCTGTAGCCCCTCAGACTATTCCTCTGTGCCCTGCCCCTCCCTTGGCGGCCGTGCCCCTGTCCCTCTGACACCCGGGCACCCACCTCTATGATGTTCAGCTGCTCCACACTGGAGGCCACCCTGAACTCAGGGGCGCTCTGGCGGTACAGACCATCTGCAACAACACAGAAGCCGCGCTGTGAGCTAAGGGGCAGCCCAGCCTGGCCGACCGGACGGAGGCTGCAACCGTGACGAGGGGAGCTTGGGGCCCCCCAATCCCCATGTATGCCCAGCACTGTGCAGGAGCTGGGTCAGAAAGGAGGGGGCTGAAGCCCTGCAGCCACCCTCCCCAGGCTCTGCAGCACCCCCAGACCTGCTGACCTTGTGTGTCTTCCGGCTCTGGGCTCTCGATCTTGTCCATGAGGTCATTGGAACTCCACTTGGTGATGTCCTTGGGGAACATTTCCTCTGTGTCAGACAGGTCCTCTGGAGAGGGGAGAAGGAAACTCAGGTGGGACTGGGAACAGTGGGGAGGCCCCTGTGTGCCCCTGTGTTTGGCTCTGCTCTGACCCCTCCTCAACAGGACGGCCGCACAGCCCCACACCTTGGGCTTCTTCCTGACCATTAAAAAAATAGTGGTAACATTCACATAACAAAATTCACCATTTATAAAGTGGCATTTAGTATATTCACGATGCCATGCAACCATCACCACTATCTAATTCCAGAACATCTTACTTCCCTAAATGGAAGCCCCATATTCGGGAGCAGTGAGTCCTCAGTCTTGCCTTCCTTAGCCCCTGGCCACCCCAATCAATTTTCTGTCTCTACAGATTTGTCTATTATGGACATTTCCTATAAATGGAACCATACACTTGTGTCTGGCTTCTTGCACTCAGCATAGGGTTTCTGGGGTTCCTCTATGTTGTAGCGTGTGTCAGTTGCTTCATTCCTTTTTATGGCTGAACCATAGTCCATTGCATGGACACACCACTTTTGTTTATCCACTCATCAGTTGATGTTCCTGTTTTTTGTTTTTTTTTTTTTTTTAAATGCTATATTGGCCGGGTGCAGTGGCTCATCCCTGTAATCCCAGGACTCTAGGAGGCTGAGGCGGGTGGACTGCTCGAGGTCAGGAGTTCAAGATCAGCCTGACCAACATGGTGAAATCGCATGTCTACTAAAAATACAAAAATTAGCCAGGCATGGTGGTGTGCACCTGTAGTCCCAGCTACTCAGGAGGCTGAGGCAGGAGAGTCACTTGAACCTGGGAGGCGGAGGTTGCAGTGAGCTGAGATCATGCCGTTGCATTCCAGCCTGGGTGACAGAGCAAAACTCTTGTCTCAAAAAAAAAAAAAAAAAAAAAGCTACATTTAGGCTGGGGGTGGTGGTTCATATCTGTAATCCCAACACTTTGGAAGGCCGAGTCAGGTGGATCACCTGAGGTCAGGAGTTCAAGACCAGCCTAGCCAACATGGCAAAACCCTGTCTCTACTAAAGATACAAAAATTGGCCAGGCATGGTGGCATGTGCCTGTAGTCCCAGCTTCTCAGGGGGCTGAGGCATGAGAATCACTTGAATCTGGGAGTCAGAGATTGCAGTGAGCCGAGATCACACCACTGCACTTCAGCCTGGGCAACAGAGCGAGACTCCATTTCAAAAATAAATAAATAAATAAAAATAAAAAATGCTACATGTACTTTATTCCATCTTTACCATTTTTTAAATTTCTTATATATTTTATTTTTTGAGGTCTTGCTTTGATGCCAAGGCTGGAGTGTAGTGGCACAGTCATAGCTTACTGCAGCCTCGACCTCCTGGGCTCAAGTGATCCTCCCATCTCAGCCTCCGGAGTAGTTGGAACGACAGGCATGCGCACTACACTTGGCTAATTTTTTATTTTTATTTTTGTAGGGACAAGGTCTCTCTATGTTACCCTAGCTGGTCTTGAACTCTCAGGCTTAAGCGATCCCAAAGTGTCAGGATAACAGGCTTGAGCCACCATACCCAGTTCCTGTTTTGCTAAATTGACAAATAATCATAATTGTACATATTCATGGGGTACACAGTGATGTTTCAATACACCAGTGTATGGTGATCAGATTAGGGTAATTAGCACATTCATCATGTCAAATATTTATCATTTCTTTGTGTTGGGAATGTTCAATTTCTATCTTCCAGCGATTTGAAATTACATATTACTGTGGTTTAAAAAAAAATTTTTTATGTTTGGTATTGACAGGGTTTCGCCATGTTGCCCAGGCTGGTCTCAAACTCCTGGGCTCAAGTGATCCACCTGCCTCAGCCTCCCAAAGTGCTAGGATTATGGTGTGAGCCACTGCGCCTGGCCTAATACATTACTGTTAACTCTAGTCATCCTGCAGTGTCACAGGACTAGAACTCATTCCTCCCATCTAGACATAATTTCATATCCTCTAACAGGTCTCTCCCTGTCCCTCCACAAAAGCACAGCTTCAGAAGTGCTGCTATGAACACCACCTCCAAGACTCCTGCTTCCGCTCCTCTGAGAACTTCTGCCCAGGACCACCAGGCTCATGGCTACCGTCTGACTCTGGCACTCGCTGGCCCTCCTCCAGCTCTGGATGGGCTCCTGGGCCCATTTCCCCAGAACACTGCTGCCCTGGTACTTCCTGCTTTGCTGTCTCTTTTATAGCATTTTCTACGTTAAATATGTATTTTCCTCTCATCAGGGTCAGAGAGCCACCTGGGAGGGGTGAGACGCCAAGAGGCCCCTTCTCCATCCTGGGCAAGGCCCCTGGTGCAGAGGCCAGCTCAGGAGTCCCCAGCCACCATTCCAGGTCCTCCATTTCCAGGGCCAAACCAGGACCTTTCTTCTGCCTGGACACTGACTCCCCAGGTTCCTTCCCTTGATGGCAGCTGGCCAGTTAACCAAAATGCCACCTTATTTGGCTCCTGTGCCCCCCAAGCCACAGTGGTGACATGAGATCTGGTGCTGCCTGTGTCTGCTGAGTGTCTATGGGCTCGCCCCCGTCCCTTTCTGAGCCTCTGACCTGCTGTGTGAATTTTGGGCTGGCTCAGCCACTGGCTTGCAGAGGGACCCAAGCCCCCAACCCCTACACCCGCTGGCCCCTCCGGCTTCCTGGAGCGGAATGGCCGGGGCACGAAGCAGGCGAGCACTGTATGCATGCCTCTTCCTGGCACAGGTGGTGCATCTGCTGTGTGGTCATGCACTTACTTTGGGACAAGTGGGAAAATGGGCACTTCACATGTTTTCTGCTTATTGCATTTCCTAAAGTGCCTACATTAGATGTGGTATTAATTTAATCAAGAAAAAATAAGGTAAGTACAAAAAATTAGAAAATTAAAAGAAGTTATGCTTCCATGGAAATAAATTCACATACGGAATAAAGCTGTAGTCTGATGGCGTATCCTTATTTGGGGTTTCAAGAGCGCAGTCCCCATCTGCCAGGCCCACAGCACAACCTGATATCAGGTTAGGGTAAGCCTGAGACCCCAGACTCAAGGGAACAAGATGACTTCATCTCATCCTCTGTGCATCGCCCCAAACACCATGCTGTCCACCTGGGACAGCGCAGGAGTAGGGACCGGATATAGAACAGTAACAGGCAACACCCGTATCAGTCCACACCCACACCCTAAGCCCTTTTAGACCCCTCCACACCTCGCCCAGGAAGGCCCCAAGGACTGCAGGGCGCTGCCTGCCTACCGTGCGCATCGAAGAACTCGTCGTCTGAGCTCTCGTCCGAGTCCCTGGCGATACTCTGCATCCTCCACTCCGAGATGCTGTGGCGGGAAGGACTCGCTGGAAGGCAAAACCTCAGAATGACCGCCAACTGGAAAGGAAGGGCCCAGAGGCTGCCCGGAGCTGGCAGGAGGCAGGGAGGGCAACCCACAGGCCTGACAAGCATCACAGAGGCTGCCACAGGAGCCAGGAAGGTTCCAAAGAGAATGAAGTGGGTAAATGAGTGAGGAGCGGCCTAGGCTCATCTCCTGTCTGCCTGGCAAAAGGCAGTCGTGTCCTGGGGAGCATGTCTGGGGAAGAGCATGATAGACATAATCCCAGGACATGGGGTGAGACAGGCCTGGGTCCACTCCTGGGCCTCTGACCTCAGTCTGACCAAGAGCAAACTCCTGAAATTCGGACACAGCAGGGCCCAGGCGGGAGATGAGTGAGCCAGGCCCGCCTGCTGGAGAAGCTGGCTCCACCCAGGATGCCTGGGTTGATCCTTTCTCTCAGGGTCTGAAGTCTCCCAGGGTCCCCATCAGGAGGGATGGCCCCTCCACAGCACTGCAGGAGCCCAGCCACCTCCACTGGCTCCTATGGGCAGCACTGTCTTCCCTGGGCATGGAGGGGAAGTGTTGGGGAGCCTGCTGGGGCAGGGCCCAGGCTTCTCCGTGTGGGAGGACTAGCCCAGGGCTCTGACTTCCTCTGGGCTTGGTGCCTCAATGTCCATCGGAAAGGACTCTGAGGAGGTGCAGTGATCCAGCAGTAGGTGGGGCTGCCTTGCGGGGAGGGACCTTGAGTGTGGATGGCAGGTGGCGCAGGGGCTCACCTCCCCGCTTGGACGACCGAGACGACTTGGAGGATGTGGACCACTGTTTCTTGAGGCCCCGCCCCACCAGGGGCTCCCCATTGCTGCTGCTGGGCTCCGGGGGCTCCCCAGAGGCCTGGTCCGAGGCGGCTTCGTGCTTGACGAGCTCGGTGGCCTCCTCACCATCCTCATTGAACTGGGCCATCTTGCGGGAAAGCATGAGCTGCGCCTCCTTCTCCAGCTCCCGGATGTTCTCCATGCTCAGCCCATACCACTCGTCCTGCCAGCACCAGGCCTGCCGGTGAGCCCGCACCATCACCCTCCGTAGTCCTGTGCCCCCACGGGGATTGGAGAAGGAGAGAGACGAGGGGATGGAGGTCAGCACAGGAGCCTGCACGGAGGTGTGGGCCCAGGCAGCGGCTTTAGGAGGCTGCACCCATGTTGCAGGTCAGACTAAAGTCACTGCCTGTCTGTGCCTCAGTTTCCCCATTTGTAAAATAAGGGGACTGGCTCACAGAGGTTCTCACAAGCTCACAGTGGTTCTATAATTAGAGTGGAGGGGCCTCCCAAAGCAATGTGTCCGGTCAGAAGCCATAGTTGGAAGGGTGCAGTGGCTCATGCCTGTAATCCCAACACTTTGAGAGGATGAGGTGGGAGGACAGCTTGAGCCCAAGAGTTCAAGAACAGCCTGGGCAATGAAGCAAGACCCTGTCTCTATAAAAAAAAAAATTAAAAATTAGCCAGGCGTGCTGGTGTGTGTGTAGTCCCAGCTACTCTAGAGGCCGAGGTGGGAGGATCACTTGAGCCCAGGAGTTTAAGCCTGCAGTAAGCTATGATTGTGCCACTGCATTCCAGCCTGGATAACAGAGTGGGACCCTGTCTCTAAATAGGTAAATAAATAAGAAGCCACAGTTAATTTTCTGGGAGTTTCCTGCCACAGGGGAGGTAGAATAGGACTTCCTGAGAGTCTCCTGTCTCAGTGTCTGGTATATTTTTCCTGTTGAATTTCCCATGGAAAATCCAGTTCAAGTTCAAACTGGGTTGGTTCTCCTTTTCTTTTGTTTTTTAAAAAATGCTTTTAGTAGAATACATTATGCACATGAGATATATAAGCATATATTATACATATAAATTAAGATGTAGAATAACGTAAAAAATATATACCTTTTAAAGTGTAAAAAACAATTAAAGGGCCAGGCATGGCAGCTCACACCTGTAATCCCAGCATTTTGGAAGGCTGAGGTGAGAGCATGGCTTGAGGCCAGGAGCTTCAGACCAGCCTGGGCAACACAGGGAGATCCCCCATCTCTACCAAAAAAGACAACAACAAAAAAATAGCCAGGCATGGTGTTGTGCGTCTGTGGTCCCAGCTACTTGGGAGGTAGAGGTGGGGGGATGGCTTGAGCCCAGGAGTTTAAGGCTGCAGTGAGCCATGATCATGCCACTGCACTCCAGCCTGGGTGACAGAGTAAGACCCTGTCTCAAAATAGTAATAATAATAATAATAATAATAGAATTACAAAGACTAAAAGCAGACTGGGGATTGCCTTGGGCCAGGGTGGGATGGGGATGACGTGAAATGGGAACAAAGGACCTTCTGGGGTGATGAATGCTCTGAAGTTGTGCCCAGCTGTGAATATATTAAAACTTACCAAACTGTTATCTTACAATGAGTGAATCATATGGTATCTAAAATTATGCCTCAATAAAGCTGTTTAAAAAACATTAAAAAGCAATGAGACATCCACATCCACAGCCCCGGCGAAGGAACACACCATCACCAGCGACAGGGAGCCCTCCACTCGCCCGGTCCCTGACAGTTGGTCCTGAATTTTGCTTGTCATGTGCTTTGCCTTCTGGTCTCAGCACACAGATGTGTTTTCCTGCACACTGTATCAGGCTGGTGTGGCTGTTGCTGAATTTCGCAGCTATGTATCACGCTGTATTTTTCCGCCACTTGCTTCTCTGGGTGAGTTTTGTCCATGGATGCGCGCGTGGGGGCTTTGGCTCATCAAGCTGGGACCGTGTGGCACCCGTGTGTGTGTGAAATGCCACATGCCATTGATTCCTTTTCCTGCCAATGGGCCTTTGGCTAATTTGCATTGTTTCTCCATTTTGCTTTCACAAACCTGCTGCTCTGAACATTCCAGAACAGGCATGGGGATTTCTCCAGGGGACAAACCCGGGAGAAGCAATCTCAGGGCATGTACCCCTGCCTCCCCTAGAGCATGCTGAGCGGCTTTGCGAGCAGTTGGGCCACGCCAGCCTCCCAGGCTGGTCTCCTGTGCACCCTCTTTTCCTGCCTCCTCACTTCCCACCTCTGGCTTTGCTGAGTCTTCCTTTCTAAATCCCATCCATTCTTAAAGGCATCTCTGTGGGATGGAGTCCTGTGTCCCCTGCCAAGTCCCAGGGGGGCCTCAGGCGTGGCACACTGAAGAGCCTTGGTTTCCTTTTCTGGGCCTGTCTGCTTGCCTCACAGGGCTGCCAAGAAGGGCCGCATCCCTTGCTCTACCCTATATAGGGAAATGCCTCCTCCTGGGGTGAACGGAAGGGCTGGGACATGCACGACATCTGGGGCCAGGCAGTAATGAGGACAGCTGAGAGCTGTCCCAACTCCCAGGAGTCACCTCCTCAAGGTCACCAAGAAGCTCAGCGCAGCTCACATGAGTTCATGAGATCATCCCCGTGATATTATAGGACTAGTGCTCACAGTTGTCATCAAGCCCCACCTATGTGCCACACCCCATCTTCGGTTCTGAACTCACGGTCTCAGCCCACAACAGTCTGATAGGATTGGTGTCATTACACCTATTTTACAGAAGATAAAAGCAAAGCTCAGTGAGGCTGAGAGACCACAGAACCACTACGTGTGAGTCAGGCCTGGACTCCAAAGTTGTCTTCTTTCTTCCCACTAGTCACAAGTTCCTGCTTTCTGAGGGGAGAACTGACTTTCAGGGAGCAGGGGAGTCTCTGCAGCTTGGCCAGGATCTCAGCTGCTGCGTAGGGCTGGGGAGGGTCAACGGGACCCACAGAGCCGGAGTGCCAGGAGCTGCAGCCTTAGTAGGTCTGCTGGGTGTCCTGTGCAGGGCTGAACCTAGAGAAGCCTTGAGGAGAGAACCCTCAAGTCACCAGCGCTGATGTATTCAGGTTCCTGAGGTCGAGAAGGGCAGTAGGGGATGCCTTGCCCAGGATCAGTGAGCCCCTCCCAGTCCTGCCCATATGCTCCTCCACTCCTCATATTCCCTGGGAAGTGAGAACCACCATTCCCATTTTGGGACTTCAGCACTAGGGTTGCAGGTCCCAGTCTGTGAGCCCTGGGTAATGGAGAGAGGCAGGTTTGGGCCAATCTAAGCTCCCAAGGGATTAGAGAGATGGATTGCAGGAATGCATCCCTCTCAATGGATGGGACAGCTTCTTTCTCTTCCTGCCACCTCTCCCAGCTGCTGACTGACACTGAGGTAGCCCTTCTGGAAAAAGAATGGTGGACAATGTGTCTGAGGGTTCTTCCCTGGGGATGGAGGTGGTGACATCATCACACCCGTTGAGGCCCCGTCCACGTCTCTGTTTCTCCAAATGGAAGACCGTGTCCTCGGACCCCAACCCTTTTGGGTACACACTCAACCTTCCCTTGGGGTCGCAGCCTCAACACTGAACATGGCTGTCTAGTGAGACACCCCCCTTGCTGATGCTAAGAACAGGAGGATGTTAATTCAGGACGAGGGTGGCTGGGATGGGAGGCAGATCTCGTTCAGCCCGTGTTGGGTCTCTGCTTCCTCCTGCGTAAGTGGGGTGACAATGCCTACCCTCATGAGTCATCATGAGCCTGTGTGACATGCGTGATGTGTACTGTCAACAGTGTGGCTCTGTTCATTCTTAAATTAAGTCACCTTTGCTCATGGCATCACAAGGTGTCTGGCTGGGGTGCCTTTTGAATCACGGGCCTCAGGGACTGGAACCAGCCCTTGGACTGACGTCATGTTATAACCTCAGCAGAGTGGGGTTGAGGGCTCTAGGTGAGGAAATGGCACTTACTGCACCAGGACACCCAGGCCATCTGCTGTCTACCTGTTCCATGGGCACCTACTCTGGCTAGGCTGGTGTGGGTGTGAAGGCCACTATGAAGTCTGAGACACCCTGCTCCTGGGAGCTTCCAGCCCAAAGAGGGAGTCTGAGCTGTGACCCTGGGTTCTGCGCCTCCTCGAGTAGAGGAAACAAAGGCCTGGGAGCCCAGAGACCCAGGTGAGCAGCAAGGAAGCTGTCCCCAGGGGCTACTCAGACCTGTGGAGTGTGGGCTACACTTTATCAAATGCGAACCAGGTCAGGAATGTCTGGGGGCAGTGCCTAGGGCTTCTTCATCCAGTAACATACTGCTTGTCTCTGCACATGCTCGTAGGTATTCATGGATGCCCAAGATAACACATGGTTGCGGGGTAGTGGGGAAGCTGGACATGGGCTTTGGTGTCACCTTCCCAGAACAACAGAAATGCAGACTCCCAGGCAGACATGCAGAGAGAGGAGGCAGACAGGCAGGTGACAGGAGACAGAAGGGTTGGGTAGCCCGGCCACTGCCCACCCAGCATGGGGTGTGCTCTGTGCTCACCGGTGTCATGGATGAACCTCTCGATCTTGGACTGCATGCCCCAGTAGCGGAACTCCACCTTGCAGAGCTTGTACGCACACATGATGGGGAAGACCTGCTTCTTGTACTCCTCGATCCAGTTGTCTGACAGAGGCCCCCGCTGGGTCTTCGTTGACTGGAACAGTTTGGGGTCCTCTTCTGTCTTATACTCATGGTGGGGCACAGGGTCTTTGACAATGTCGATGAAGTCTGTGGGAAAACCCTTAGAGTGGCCACTTCAGCCCTGACCTCAACCTCCACCCACATCTCCTCTCCATGTTCCTCCACCCCCAAATCCTCCCAGGATTCTGGGCCTTGCCCTGCCAGAGAGACTCTGGGGAGTAAGGATCATGTTCTGGGCAGCTCTGACCTCAATATCCTTGACAATGGGGCTTGCAGTTTGCTTGGTGCATTCATTCATTCAGACAGGGGTCTTGCTATGTTGCCCAGGCTCAAGCACTCCTCCCACCTCAGCGTCCCAAAGTGCTGAGATTACAGGTATAAGCCAATGCACCTGGTCCCTTGTTGCCTTTTCAAGTCATTTCAGCAAAACCCATGTTCTGAGTGCACTACCTCTTGGCAAACAAAGCAGATAAATAAGGCAATGAGGAAACACTGGGGAGATGAATTTCCATGAAGAATACAGGGTGTGAGGAACAGAAGAGAAGGCTGGGAAAAGCTTCCCATGAAGATGGTGTTTCAGCCAGAGGGGTGGAATCGAGAGGTCAAGAATGTCTCAGTAGCACTGGCCCTTGAACAAGAGGTGGGGGTTTCTGGGGAAGGAACCACCAGGGTGTCTGCGTGGGGAGAAGGATGGCAGTGGTCACAGAGCAATGGGGATGCCCTGGACATGCTAGCCATTTCTCTCCAAGCTAGGAGCCCAGGTAGTGCCCTGAGGGCCAAGTGGACCCAGGTATAGGTCTGAGGTTGAGAGGGACGCCGGCAGGCCGGCCTGTTGGAAAAGCCTTCCTGGACAGAGACCACAAGAGATGTCTGCAGAAGCCTACAGGGGGTGTCTGGCCAAGCTTGCTTTGGGCTGGGCCTGAGAGCAGGGGCAGATGCCACAGAGGTAGGGGTGCAGAAAACAGGGTTAGGGGCTGACAGGACCTGGTGAGGGTGACAAGAAGAGGGGTGATGGCTCCGGGCAGGACATAGGCCAGGCCACTTATGATCACAGGCTTCCCCTCCACAGGGGCATCTCAGAGCCCTCCCATGGCCACCTCCCACGGTGGAGGCAGAGCCCTCCTGTGTGCTCACTCCTGAGGCACATGTGTGTTGGACAGGACTGGAGCACTCACTGAGTGAGAAAGAGCCCTAGGAAAGGGTTTGTGGCTCACAGAGCCCTTTTTTATGGTTGGGTCTGCTCTAGCCAGGCCCTTGGCTACCTCATTTTCTCCAATGCATGGGCCCCTCTGTATCCAGGCTGCAGACTGCAGACACAGACACCAGCTCCACCAGAACCAGAAGGGTCAGGAGCGAGTCTGAGAACCATAGAATGCCAGGAGGGATGAGAGCTCTTCCCGGAGCAGACCACATGCCCTGCCCATGCGGGCCGGCACAGGAAATGTCACAGAGACTTAGGACCCATGGCAGCTGGCCTCAGAGGGAGCCTGCAGAGCTCTGGCAGTGTCAGGGCTGCCTGCTATGGGAAGAGCTATGTACCCCCCAACCCCAATTCCTATGCTGAAGTATTAAACCCAGTGCCTCAGAATGTGATCTGATCTAGAGATAAGGTTTTCAAAGAGGTAATCAAGTTAAAAGTAAGGCCATTAAGGTGGGTCCTAATCCAGTATGACTGGTGTTCTTATAAGAAAAGGAGACACAGAGGCAGACAGACACAGAGGGGAGTGACCACGTGGCGACTGAGGCAGAGATTGAGGGATGCTTCTACAAGTCAAGGAGCACCAAGGACTGCCGGCAAGCACAGACACTGAAGGGGCCTGAACAGAGTCTCCCCCGGAAGAGCCCACATGCCGTGATCTCAGACTTCGGGCCTCCAGAGCCCTGAGAGAATAACTGCATGTTGTACAAGCCACTCGTGCTATGATGCTTTGTTCCGCAGACCCAGGAAATCCCAGCAGAGGTAGGGGGTAGGGCCTGGAGCAGCTCCTGGGGCATGGACACCCACCCCCAACCTGGCATGCCCTGCTGAGATGCCTCCACGGTGACTTGGGCCTTGCATCCAGAGGTTGCAGGAGGGTGGCTGCTGAGCTGCACTGGCCCACATATGTGTTTTGTTTGACTGGCATAAATTTATTTACAAAGATTTCTAATTGGTTGCTAACATTTAGTATTGGGAGATTTCTCATGAAAATCCTTATCACTGGCTTCTCTTGAAAACGAAGATCTAGGCCGGGCGCGGTGGCTCAAGCCTGTAATCCCAGCACTTTGGGAGGCCGAGGCGGGCGGATCACGAGGTCAGGAGATCGAGACCATCCTGGCTGACACGGTGAAACCCTGTCTCTACTAAAAAATACAAAAAAAACTAGCCGGGCGAGGTGGCGGGCGCCTGTAGTCCCAGCTACTGGGGAGGCTGAGGCAGGAGAATTGCGTGAACCTGGGAGGCAGAGCTTGCAGTGAGCTGAGATCCGGCCACTGCACTCCAGCCTGGGCGGCAGAGCGAGACTCCGTCTCAAAAAAAAAAAAAAAGAAAACGAAGATCTAACAAATGGTGCCCATTCCCTGAATGTCACTGTCATCTGGAGGCAGTGGGTAGGGCATCCGCCATCAGGAGGTCATAGACCCCATCGTGTGCCAGGGGCACTTGTGCATGGCTGTCAGCTAGAGATGGATCCCAAGCACACGTGTACTTCTGGGGAGTAGGGATCCCTCAAAGGGATGGAGGGAAGTGACTCTGGGGGCTCTGGGTAGAAAAGGCACTTGGACTTGGTATATACATCAGGAGAATGGGGCTGAGGAGGCCTGTCCTGCCTCCCCCATGGGCCCCATGCTTGCTCCAACTCTGACCTGCCTGCCCAGGACAGGGCCAGGTCTGGAGTCTACCAGGTGTAAGGAAAAGGGGCAGGACAAGAGGGGCCTATGGGTAGGAAATCCAGAGTACAGCCCTGTGGGGCTCTGCCCTTCCTGGTTACCGATTGTCAGCTGGTTCTTTTCCACAGGAGAGAGGTTGAACACATCGGGGTTTTCTCCAGCATCAGTTTTATAAAAGGTTTCGATGTCGATGGAGAATTTCTCCACGAAAGGGCAGGTGAACCTGTGCGGGAAGGAAAGCACCCATCAGGACCTGTCCTTGGAGAGGCCCAGTGTAGCTGGCCAGGGCCTGTTGACCACTGGGTAGGAGTGGAGCCAGTGAGCGGGCATAGAAGGAGGGTGGAGGGTAGCCAAGACTCGCCTGCCCCGTCTACCTCCTGGACCGCCACTTTGTCCCAAGAACAACCAGGATGGGGGCAGGGAAGGATTTAGGGGGAGAGGAAGACAGTACATCTTCGGTGGCTTCTAGAAGCCCCATGTCCAATGTCCACAGCATGGCAGGAACACAGGAACAGCTATGGCAGCATACTGCCAAGCAGGAGGAAGCTGGGGTGCTCCATGGGGCATGCCATCCCTAGTTCCCAAGAAGCCAGCTCTGGTAATGGGGGAATAGCCTCTCTCTAGGCTGGAGATGAGCTTAGAGGGGAAAGTACTACTGGGAAGAGGAACAAGCTCTGTGGATCCCTAAGTAAGTTCCAAGTGCCTACCAGTGTGGGGAAGGGAGCCCCAGGAGATTTGTGGGGACCCTACCTGCTCAGCAGTAGGCAGCTGGTGGAACCAGCCCCCATCTATCCAACTCAGCAGTGCTGAGCTACACACTGGGGGACACAGAGTGAAGAACCCTCTGCCAGGAAATCCCAAGGACAGCCCTGCTCAGCATGGGATGTGGGACAACACTGTCACAGCAGCTGAAGGTCTCCAAGTTGAAAGGGACCTCTGTGTCATCTGGTCTACCCTCAGTTTCTTTCCAGCAGGCTGTCTCGGCCTTCTTAGGGAGCCTGAAGTAGGTTTATATTCCCTGCATCTTCTGGGATGGCAAAGGAGTCTCTAACAGCCCTCGCTTGACTCATGCCTTCATGGCCTCCACACGTGAGGAGTCAGGAGGCATTTCGGGGTGCATCCTTCCCTCTCTTGCCTGTGCCTGCCCTGGGTGACCTTCGGGGCACCTGTATGGAACAAAGCCTGGGCTCCCTGGGGTTGTGGGGTATTGAGCCTGCTTGAAGGCTGATCCCATCCCCTGGATCTATGCCACAAGGCTGCTTCCTGCCAGATGGCATGTGGAGGTGGGAGGCACATGGAGGCCAAAGCAGGCGCACCTGGTTCGGGTGTAGGGGTAGGCATTCCAGGACTCCTCCACCACCCGCAGGGCTGCCTTGGGCAGGATGGAGCGGAACCAGCTGGGGATGTGCATGCCCACATGATACACCTTGTGTGTGTACTGCCCAGAGCCGCCTGGGCCATCTGTGTACGGCCGGTTCTCCAGGATCTCCACGCCGCTGCCTTCACCGTATGTCTCGTTACGGCTCTTCTTCTGTGGGGACAAAAGCACCTGCAATGTGTGTGGGGCCAGAGCACTTTTCAGGAGGGAAGGGGCACAGGAGACTGGGCCCAGGGGTGTGGAAAGGGAGGAGGGGCTTTGGTCAACAAGGCTGGCTCCTCCTATGTCACTTCCAGACCCCCAGATCTATATGCCAGGGTTTGTGCAAGAGGCTGAAGGGGCCACAGACTCCCTCTCCCAGACCTAGTGCTGCACATACAAGTCCTATATTTTGACTCCCACCTGTCCCAGGACTAAAAGCATTCCCAAGATCAGGAACAAGACAAGGATGCTCACTTACTTGCTTCTCCTCAACACTGTGCTATAAGTTCTAGCTAGAGCAATTAGACAAGAAAAAGAAATAATAAGAGGCGACCGGGCACAGTGCCTCACGCCTGTAATCCCAGCACCTTGGGAGGCTGAGGCGGGCAGATCACTTGAGGTCAGGAGTTTGAGACCAGCCTGGGCAACATGGTGAAACCTCATCTCTACTAAAAACAGAATAATTGGCCAGGCATGTTGGCACATGTCTGTAGCCCCAGCTACTCAAAGGCTGAGACAGGAGAATCGCTTGAACCCGGGAGGCAGAGGTTGCAGTGAGCTGAGATCATGCCTCTGCACTCCAACCTTGGTGACAAAGTAAGACTCTGTCTCAAAAAAACCAACCAACCAACCAACCAACAAACAAAAAACAAAACAAAACAAAAAGAATAAGAGGCATCCAAATTGGAAAGATAGAAGTAAAACTATTTCGAATTCCTGATGCCATAATCTTATATATGGAAAATGCTAAACAATCTCCACCAAAGCCTGTTAGACCTAATAAATAAATTCAACAAAGTTGCAGAATACAAAATGACACACAGAAATGAACAATGTCAAAGAAAATTAAGAAACAATTCCATTTATAGTAGCCTCTGAAAGAATAAATACCTAGGAATATATTTAACCAAAGAGGTGAAAGACCTGTGCACTTAAAACTACAAAATGTTGCTGAAAGAAATTAAAGTCCTAAATAAATGGAAAGACATTCCATGTTGATAGATTGGAAGATTTAATATTGTTAAGATGACAACACTGCCCCAAATAACCTACAGATATAATGTGATCTTTATCAAAATCCTGGCAGCCTTATTTGTAGAAATGGAACAGCTGATCCTAAAATTCATATGGAATTACAGGAGACCCCAAAGAGCCAAAACAATTTTGAAAACAAAACAAAACCAAGTTGGAGGACTCACACTTCCCTATATCAAACCTTACTACAAAACTACAGTAACCAAAAAAGTGTAGCACTGGCATAGGATAGATGAATAGATCAACAGACAGACAGATAGATAGAATATAATTGAGAGTCTAGAAATAAACCATATATCTATGATCAATTAATTTTTGAGAAGGGTGCCAAGACCATTCAATGTGGAAATAATAGTCTTTAAAAAATGGTGCTGGGACAATTGGATAACAACATGTAAAAGAATGAAGCTGGACCCTATCTCATAGCAGATACAAAAACTCGATATGAATCAAAGATTTACAAATAAGAACTAAAACTATAAAAGTATAAGATGCTTGAGAAATGGTAGTTTAAAAAAAGAAATAAAATCACAAAATGATAAAACAGAAGAAAACTGGGGCAAACAAGGTCATCTTTATGACCTTAGATTTGGCAATGCTTTCTCAAATATGACACCAAAAGCACAAGCAACAAAAGAAAAAATAGATGAACTGGACTTAATCAAAATTAAAAACCTTAGTGTATCAAAGAGCACTATGAAGAGAGAAAGAGACAACCCATCAAATGGTAGAAGACATTTGCATACCATGTATCTGACAAGGGACTTGTATCTAGAATATATAAAGAACTCCTACAACCCAATAATAAAACAAACAACACAATTCAAAAATGAGCAAAGGACTTGAATAGCCATTTCTCCAAAGAAGATATACGAACGGCCAATAAGCACATGAAAAGATGTCCGACATCACTATTCATTAGGACATGCAAATCAAAACCACCATGAGGGCCGAGCATGTTGGCTTATGCCTATAATCCCAGCAATTTGGGAGGCCGAGGCAGGCAGATCACTTTAGGCCAGGAATTAGAGACCAGCCTAGCCAACATGGTAAAACCCCATCTCTACTGAAAATATAAAAAGTAGCTGGGTGTGGTGGCGTGCACCTGTAATCCCAGCTACTTGGGAGGCTCAGGTAGGAGAATCGCTTGAACCCAGGAGGCAGAGGTTGCAGTGAGCCGAGATCGCGCCACTGCAGTCCAGCCTGGGTGACAGAGCAAGACTCTATCTCTCTTTTTTTTTTTTTTTTTTTTTGATATGGAGTCTCACTCTGTCACCAGGCTGGAGTGCAGTGGCATGATCTTGGCTCACTGCAATCTCTGCCTCCTGGGTTCAAGCGATTCTCCTGCCTCAGCCTCCCAAATGTCTGGTACTATAGGTGCCCGCCACCATGTCCAGCTAATGTTTTGTATTTTTAGTAGAGATGGGGTTTCACCATGTTGGCCAGGATGGTCTTGATCTCTTGACCTCGTGATCCGCCCGCCTCGGCCTAAGACTGTCTCAAAAACAAACAAACAAAGCAAACAAACAAAAAACACAATGAGATAGCACCTCACACCCATTAAGGTGGCTAGTATTTAAAAAAAAAAAAAAAAAAAAAAAAAAACCTGGAAAAAAGAATCAATGTTGGTCGGCATGTGGAGAAACTGGAACCCTACTGGTGGGAATATAAAATGGTGGGAATGTAAAACTGTTGAAAATAGTTTAGTAGGCCAGGTGTGGTGGCTCACACCTGTAATCTTAACACTTTGGGGGGCCGAGGTGGCCGGATCACGAAGTCAGGAGTTCAAGACCAGCCTGGCCAGCATGATGAAACTCCATCTCTACTAAAAAAATACAAAAACTAGCTGGACATGGTGGCATGCACCTGTAGTCCCAGCTACTCAGGAGGATGAGGCAGGAGAATCGCTTGAACCTGGGAGGCAGAGGTTGCAGTGAGCCGAGACTGTGCCACTGCACTCCAGCCTGGGCAACAGAGTGAGACTCCATCTCAAAAAAAATAAAAAATAAAATAAAATAATAAAAAAAGAGAAAAGATAATAGTTTAGCAGGGCAGGCATGGTGGCCCACTCCTGTAATCCCAGCACTTTGGGAGGCTGAGGCGGGTGGTTCACTTGAAGTCAGGAGTTCAATGCTAGCCTGGCCAAAATGGTGAAACACCATCTCTACTAAAAAAATACAAAAATTTGCCATGTGTGGTGGCGCACGCCTGCAATCCCAGCTATTTGGGAGGTTGAGGCAGGAGAATTGCTTGAACCCAGGAGGCAGAGGCCATAGTGAGCCGAGATCGTGCCACTGCACTCTAGCCTGGGTGACAGTAAGACTCCGTCTCAAAAAAAAAAAAAAAAAGTTTATCACTTTCTCAAAAAGTTAAACATAGCATTACCATATGACCAGCAATTCCACTTCTGGGTATGCACCCAAAATAACTGAAAACAGGGACTCGAACAGATACTTGTACACCAAGCCTTCAGATGACTCCAGCCCTACCAGCTGCTGCCAAGTATTCACAGAAAAACCTGTACAACAATGTTCGTTGCAGTATTATTCACAATAGTCAAAAGGTGTAAACAATTCAAGCGTCCATCAACAGACGAATGAATAAAATGTGGTCTATCCATACAATAATAGAATATTATTCAGTCACAAAGAGGAATGAAGTAATGCTACATACCACAACATGGATGAACCTTGAAAAGATTATATTAAGTGAAACAAGCCAGACACAAAGGACCACATATCCTGTGATTCCATTTACATGGAAAGTACAGAAAAGGAAAATATATATAGACGGAAAGTGAATTAGTGGCGGCCTACTGCTGGGGAAAACGGGGAAATGAGGAGTGACTGCTAATGGGCACAGGTCCCTCCCTCCCTCCCTCCATCCCTTCCTCCCTCTCTCCTTCTTTCCTTTCCTTCATTTTCTTTTTTTTCTTCCCTTTCTCTCGCTTTTCCTTCCTTCCTTCTTTCGTTCCTTCCTTCCTTTCTCTCCCTTCCTTCCTTCCTTCCTCCCTCTCTTCCTCTTTTCCTCCCTCACTCCTTGCCTCTCTTCTCTTCCTCTCTCTTTTCCTTCCTTCCTTTCTTTCCTTCCTTCCTTCCTTCCTCCCTCCCTCCCTCCCTCTCTTCTCTCCCTCTTTCTTTCTCTTTCTTTCTTCCCTCCTGCTCTGTCACCCAGGCTGGAGTGCACTGGCATGATCACAGCTTGTTGTAACCTCTAACTCTTGGGCTCTAGTGATCTTCCCACCTCAACCACCTGAGTAGCTGAGACTACAGGACCATTCCACCACACCTGGTTATTTCTTTTATCGTTTTTCTTTTCTTTTCTTTTTTTTTTTTTTTTTGAGACAGAGTCTCATTCTGTCACACAGGCTGGAGGGCAGTGGCGCAATCTAGGCTGACTGCAACCTCAGCCTCCCAGGCTCAACTGATTATCCTGCCTCAGCCTCCCAAGTAGCTGGGATTACAGGCGTGCACCACCATGCCTGACTAATTTTTGTATTATTAGTAAAGACAGTGTTTTGCCATGTTGGCCAGGCTGGACTCAAACTCCTGACTCCAAGAGATCCGCCTGCCTCGGCCTCCTAAAGTGCTGGGATTACAGGCGTGAGCCACCATGCCCAGCCATGCTCGGCTAATTAAAAAATCTCTTTTCTAGAGAATGGAGTCTCACTATATTGCCCAGGCTTGTCTCAAACTCTTGGCCTCAAGTAACCCTCCTGTCTCAACCTCCCAAAGCTTTGGCATCACAGGTGTGAGCCACTACACTCAGCTGGTTTCTTTTTCAGGTTTCTTTTTCTTTTCTTTTCTTTCTTTTTCTTTTTTTTTTTTTTTTTTTTTTTGAGATAGAGTCTCACTCTGTCTCCCAGGCTGGAGTGCAGTGGCGAGATCTCAGCTCACTGCAACCTCCGCCTCCCAGGCTCAAGTGATTCTCCTGCCTCAGCTGCCCAAGTAGCTGGGATTACAGGTGTGCGCTACCAAGCCTGGATAATTTTTATATTATTAGTAGAGAAAGGGTTTTGCCATATCAGCCAGGCTGGTCTCAAACTCTTGACCCCAAGTGATGCACCTGCCTCGGCCTCCCAAAGTGCTGGGATTACAGGAATGAGCCATCGTGCCTGGCTGGTACAGGTTTCTTTTGAGGTGATGAAAGTGCTCTGGAATTAGGTAGTGGTGATGGTTGCACAGCTCTGTGAATATACCAAGAACCTTTGAACTGTACACTTTAAGTGAGTGAATTATATGGTATATGAATTATAGCTCAAGTAGCTGTCAAGTTATTTAAAAATCCCATGGGTCAAGGGGGCCTGAGGGGTTTGCTGAAGGATGTTCTGTTGCTTGGCCTGGTGCTGGCTACACAGGCATATTCACTTTTTGCAAGACCATCAGGATAGACACTTATGAATCATAAACTTTTCTGTATATATATAACACTTGAATAAAAGGTGAAAAAGAATTAGGAATGAAACTGGGAAAGAAAAGTCTGCAGGCTGCTCAGAGTACCCCACCTTCAGAACACCAGGCCGATGAGGGGGCCCTGCCACTCAGAGCCATCTCCCTGACAAGCCTACGGCACACCACTATGAGCTGACTTTTGCCAGGCAGCAGGGTCTCTGAGAATGAGCAAGCGCTCCTCTCTCCCTCCAGGAAAGCCACAAGCCCCATCAGCCAAACAGTTGAAGCGGAAATAACCCCAGAGAGCAAAATCCCCCACCCAGTGGAGGGCCTGTGCAGGCCTCACCCAGAGGAGTTCACAGAAAGTAGAAGAAAGAGATGTCATTGTCCAGGCTGGTCCGCTTTGGGAAGAATCATCCCTGCTCCAGACTTCAGACTTGGGGTAAGAACGACCATCATGTGATGAGGGATTAGAAGACACGAGGGGAGGCCTTCACTCAGCCTCAGGGGGGTCAGGGAAAGTGACCTGCAGGGGAGCTGGGAGGTGAGGAGGCACTCACTAGGCAGGGGTAGATAGGACAGATATGCTGGGTAGGGAGGCAGGTGACAGAGTGAAAGGTGTGTGTCTGGAGGGAGCCCTGGAAGTGTGTGGACTCAGTTGCCTGGGTGTAGGCTGTGAGGCAAGAAGTGGCAGGGAAGGGCCTGGGAGCTAGGCAGAAGCCAGATCACAAAAGTTTTTGTTTGTTTGTTTTGAGACAGATGAGACAGAGTCTGGCTCTGTCACCCAGGCTGGAGTGCAATGGCACGATCTCGGCTCACTGCAACCTCTGCCTCCCAGGTTCAAGTGATTCTCCCACTTCAGCCTCTCGAATAGCTGGGATTACAGTCACGCACCACCACACCCGGCTAATTTTTGTATTTTTAGTAGAGACGGGGTTTCACTATGTTGGCCAGGCTGGTCTCACACTCCTGACCTCAAGTGATCTGCCCGCCTCTGCCTCCCAAAGTGCTGGGATTATAGGAGTGAGCAACCGTGCCTGGCCATAAAAGGAGCACAGTTTTGATGCTAAAGGAAGAAAAGGGTTTAAGCAGGAGAGGAGCGCAATCGAATCTGGGTCCCAGGAAGAACGCCCTGGTACACGTATGGAGAATGGAAGATCCCCTGGCATGGGCAGCTGCCCACAGGGGTGTTCTTTCCTGGGTTTAGATAGGAGGTGAGGCCCCCAGCTCTGGGAGCAGCAGGAGCTGCCTCTGTGCTCAGCAGGAAGGCCAGGTACTTAGTGGCTTTATGAACATGAAATCTTGGTAGCTGAGGGCAAAGGGGAAAAGGGAGAGGCCAGGCTGCAGGTGAAAGTGGTCAGTGGGCCAGGCACAGTGGCTCAAGCCTGTAATCCCAGCACTTTGGGAGGCTGAGGCAGGCAGATCACCTGAGGTCAGGAGTTTGAGACTAGCCTGGCCAACATGGCAAAACCGTGTCTCTACTAAAAATTAAAAAAAAAAAAACAGTCAGGCGTGGTGGTGGGTGCCACTAATCCCAGCTACTTGGAAGGCTGAGGCAGGAGAATCACTTGAACCCAGGAGGCGGAGGTTGCAGTGAGCTGAGATTGTGCCATTGCACTCCAGCCTGGGTGACGAGTGAAATTCCATCTCAAAAAAAAAAAAAAAAAAGGCCGGGCATGGTGGCTCAGGCCTGTAATCCCAGCACTTTGGGAGGCCGAGACGGGCGGATCACGAGGTCAGGAGATTGAGACCATCCTGGCTAATGCAGTGAAACCTCGTCTCTATTAAAAATACAAAAAAATTAGCCAGGCATGGTGGCAGGCGCCTGTAGTCCCAGCTACTCAGGAGGCTGAGGCAGGAGAATGGCGTGAATCCGGGAGGCAGAGCTTACAGTGAACTGAGATCACGCCACTGCACTCCAGCCTGGGCGACAGAGCAAGACTCCGTCTCAGAAAAAAGAAAGAAAGAAAGAAAGAAAGTGGTTAGTGAGCCCAGGTACACTCTATAGACTAGTGACTCAGCCTTTTCCTGCCTACCATGGTGGGACAGAGGCCCCATGCCCCTGAGCAGCCACCCACCCTGCCAATGGGCTGAGATCTGCTCCTCACCCTGTGCCCAGACCTGTCCTGTGCTCAAACTGTGTAGAGGCCACAGGGTCCAGGCAAAAGGGAGCCACATATTTACCATCTGGGCTGCAGGGGCCCCAGCCCTGTTTACTGAGGACCCACCTGCTGAGAATTTCAGTTTATTTATTTATTTATTTATTTATGAGATAGGGTCTCACTCTGTCCCCCAGGCTGAAGTGCAATAGCATGATCATGGCTCACTGCAGCCTTGACCCCCCAGGCTCAAGCAATCCTTCTGACTCAGACTCTAGAGTAGCTGGGACTACAGGCATGCACCCCACCACACCTGGCTAATTTTTTATTTTTTTGTTGAATGCCTTGGTCTCTCAAAATGCTGGGATTACAGGAGTAAGCCTCTGTGCTCAGCCTGGGAATCAGAGTTTCTAAATCAAGCTCCATTGCGGTGTCAGGTGAAGACCATGACCATTCCACTTGAACAGCAAGCTGCCCTTTCCTGAGGATGTGGGGCATGGAGTTTACCTTCAGCTATCAGGGTCCAAGAGGGGCTCCCTCTCAGGGAGGTGGCAGAACATGCGGGCTCAGAGCATAGTTTCTGCAGTTCAAATGTCTGGGTGCAAACCTTCCTCTTTTTCTTTCTTTCTGTGTGGTCTCTGATAAGTTAACCTCTATATGTCATCATCTCCCCATCTGTAAGAGGAGGAGAAGCAATAGTACTGGCTGGGTTGTTGAGAAAATTAGATGCGAGCACGTGTAGTTGACGTACACAGGATGAGTTCAGGATGTGTGCGCTCAGCAACAGGGAACATCATTCTAGGATGCCACGCCTTGGCTTTATCCCAGCAGGGAGACTGGCAGGGGAATCGCCCTGGCTCCAAAGGCAGATGTCTCCATGGCTTCAAAGTTCCCCTGAAGGATGGAGTGAAGAGCCAGGCCCGGAAAACCCTTCATTTCTGGTGCTCAGAGGCTCCCGGTACAGCCAAGAGGTGTGGGGAAGGGTGGTGAGGAGGGCCCAGGCAGCATGGCTCTCTGCTCAGCCTTTTTCTAGGCCTGGATCAGCCATTGATATCAGCACTTGGGCTACAAGGACACGGCAGAGGAGTGCAGCCGGGTTTCAGCTGTGTCTCTGAGCAGGATGCGGCTGGGGAGGAAGGCCCTTTTCATAGCTATAGGCACCAGGCCTGCTTGGAAGACCCGCAGAGCATCAGACACCGGCACTCTTGGTGCATGCTGGGGCTGAGACTCAGATAGTGGCCTCAGCTGCTCAACTGTCATTATCAGGAGCAATGCAGGCAGGGAGAGAGGGCTTCCTGGAAAAAGAGGCTACCAGGAGAGGCAAAGAGCATGAACGAGAGCCCCAAGCAGAGATTTCCAGACCCTGTCTCAATTTACAGCTTGCCTTTGCAACCGCCTATTCTCCTCTGCACTTCAGAGCCCTGAGATATTGTGGGATCATGCTCCCTACTCCACAAGTGGGGAAACTGAGGCACAGAGTACTGGAGCCAACTCACCAAGGGGACAGCCAAGTCTCCCAGGCCATGAGTGACTGTGGTAGTGCAGAGACAGAGAAGAAGCCACAGATTGCATTAAACTGCAGAAACCTGCGTGTGCATCAGACCCCCCAACCCCTACCTAACAGGGGCCAGGCATGATGGGTGGTTGGTCTGGCAGGAATTGAGGGGAAGGGGAGGTCTGTTCCTGAAGGAGGGGCACTGGCCAGATGCCACATCTACACTCAGGGATCTGATGTGCCCTGCCTCTTCCCCTAGGGCCCTTCACCCAAGCCTCTCTCCTCAGAGGCCCACCAGGACCAAGCAAGGCAGGCTCTGCTCTGCTTGTTCTCCCAGCTCCCTGTCACAGGGGCATGGCCCTGTCTCCTGGCTAGGTCAGCAGCTTCTCCTGCTCATTAGCCTTGACATGGAATTTACTGCACAGCTGAATGAGGTAGGCAGCTTGAAGCACAGGCTGGGCTGGGGCCAGCTCACTGGAGGGAGGGGACAGCTAGGAGTGGCCCTTGCTGCCAAATAGCCTGACCCCAGGGTAGAAATGTGTCTCCTGGACTTGGTGTATGGCTCAGGGGACTAAGGGCTATGCCCCCTGTGCTGGGCTCACTGAAGCTGCCACTCAGGATGTCAGTGCGCAGGCGTGCATGTGTGCACACACATGTGGCATGTGTGGGGGTGCAGGAGCCAAGGCCCATGGATTCAGGGCTCTTCTGGGTGGAGCAGAAGGTGCATGTGACCAGAGCCATCTCTAGAGATGGCAAAGAAAGGAACCAGGGGGACACTTACAAAGACATCCTCAAGATGACCTACTTGTGGTATACATGGGGAAACTGAGGGCCAGGGACTGTAAGCAACATGTTTGGGCCATACAGCTGGAGGGCCAGAGGTGACTGGAGGCAGGAAGGATTCTGGTGGGACTCCTGGGCAATGCACAAGTCCACAGACTCCCCAGAGGATGCCACCTTCTCACTGGCTGCTGCCAACAGCTCATTAAAAACATGTTCTCCTAAATGTAAGGGCTCAAACTATAAAATTCTTAGGAGAAAACATAGGCATAAGTTCTATGACCTTGAATTCGGCAACGGTTTTGAAGCCATGACAACAAAAGCACAAGCAACAAAAGAAAAGACAGATACACTGGACCTCACCAAAATTAACAGCTTTTATGCTTCAAAGGAAACTAAAAAGAAAGTGAAAAAACAACCTACAGAATGGGAGAGAATTTTTATTAACAATATATCTTTTTTTTTTCTTTTGAGACGGAGTCTCGCTCTGTCACCCAGGCTGGAGTGCAGTGGCCGGATCTCAGCTCACTGCAAGCTCCGCCTCCTGGGTTCATGCCATTCTCCTGCCTCAGCCTCCGGAGTAGCTGGGACTACAGGCGCCCGCCACCTCACCCGGCTAGTTTTTTGTATTTTTTAGTAGAGATGGGGTTTCGCCGTATTAGCCAGGATGGTCTCGATCTCCTGACCTCGTGATCCGCCCGTCTCGGCCTCCCAAAGTGCTGGGATTACAGGCTTGAGCCACCGCGCCCGGCCAACAATATATCTTATAGTAACTTGTATCCAAAATATATAAAGAACTCCTCCAATGCAACAACAAAGAAACAACAACCCCATTCAAAAACTGGCAAAGGAGCTGGGCATGGTGTTCTACACCTGTAGACCCAGTTACTCCAGAGGTGAAGTTGGCAGGATGGCTGGAGCCCAGGAGTTCAAGGTCAGCCTAAGCGGCATAGCAAGATTCCATCTCTAAAACAATAATAAGAAAAATAAAGGCAAAGAACTTGAACAGACATTTCTACAAAAAGATTATACAAATGGTCAATGAGCAAATGAAAAGATGCTCAACATCATTTGTCATTAGGGAAATGCAAATCAAAACCATAATGAGATACCACTTCACACTCACTGGGGCGGTTAAAAAGACACACAGCAGCAAGTGTTGTTCAGGGTGTGGAGCAATGGAACCCTCGTGCATTGACAGCGGGAACGTAAAATGGTGCAGCTGCTGTGGCAAACAGTTTGGCGATTCCTCAAAAAGTTAAACATAGAGTTACCATATGACCCAGCAATTCCACTCGAAGTAAATATCCAAGAAGAGGAAAACATATGTCCACATAAAAACTTATACACGAATATTTATGGCAGCATTATTCACTGTAGCCAAAAAGTGGAAACAACCCAAATGTCCACCAACAGATGAACGGGTAAACAAACTGTGGCCTACCATGGAATGGAATATTATTTGGCCATAGAAAGTAATGGAGCACTGGCACATGATACGACAAGGATGAAACCTGGAAATATTATGCTGAGTGAAAGAAGCCAGACACAAAAGGACACATATTGTATGATTCCATTTATATAAAATGCCCAGAATAGTGGAATCTATAGAGACAGAAAGCACATTATTGGTTGCCTGGGGCTGGGGTGAAAATAGTGATTTCCTTTTTGGGGTAATAGAAATGTTCTAAAATTGATTCTGGTGACGGTTGTACAACTCTGAATAGGCTAAAAATCACCGAACTGTGCACTTTAAATGGATGAGTCATGTGGTGTGTGACTTATATCTCAATAAAGCTGTTATAAAACAAAACAAACAGAAACCAATCCTGCCTCTTGCACTTACTAAGATCAAAAAAATCAAATGTGGCAAGCAGGAAGGGGCCTCGCTGGCACTGTGAGAGAGAGATGGGTCACCTCTAAGCATCTCTCTGCCACGAATGTCCCTCCTAGTGTCCAAAAGCTCAGTTTTCTGCTTATGCAGGAAACCTCATGTTTGAGGCAGTGGCGACTTTAAGCCGAGCATCTGTTTCCATGGAGATATGACGGGCTAGCCAAGGGCATCCTTGGTCAGCTTCCTGAACAGCAGGTGTGTGTGTGTGTGTGCGCATACACGTAGGCACACGGATGCACATGCATATACAGGCACAGGCCTCTCTAAGGCACAAAAATGTGCTATATCTCCATGGCCCAGAGCAACTAAGTCCCCTTCCAACTTTCCTAAGGGGATGTTGGTTACTGATAAGATGATCAAGGTCACAGATAAGATGATCAAGGCTATGAGAGGCTCAAACTTATCCAAGGTCACACAGTTACTAAATGGCACAGCCAGGCCGTGAATTCAGACCTGTGTCATTCCAGAGCCTGCTCAGCCCATAGCACCATGGTGCCTCAATGAAAAGACCTCAGCATAAGGTGGGTGCTCCGTAAATTCTTATCGAACAAATAAATGAACTCTAGTCCCAACTCTGACCAACTCCCTCTCCTGGACAAGTAGCTTCTCTCTGGTGTCAATTTCCAAACTATAAGTGGAGACAGGACTACCTATCTGCCCATGCCCTGGTGTAATGGGTGGAATGTCCCCACCAGGCCCTTGGAATGTGACCTTATTTGGAAATAGGGTCTTTGCCGATGTAATTGGAGTGACGTGGCCACAAGCTAAGGAATGCTTGGAGCCACCAGAAGCTGGAAGAGACAAGGAAGGGTCTACCCGTAGAAACTTTGGAGGAAGTGCAGCCCTGCGGACACCTGCCTCTCCAGTTTCTGGCCTCCAGAACTGTGAAAGAATAAATGTCTATTCTTTCAAACTCTGCAGTTTGTGGTTCTTTGTTATGGCAGCACCAAGAAGTAAGATACTTGGGATGCTGGCAGGCTCAGTGAGAAGGTGTGCAGGACAGGGGGTTCAGAGCTGCCTGCAGGAGTCTCTTTGGGCAGAGGCCTGGTGACCCACCTGCCAGCAGCTGAGGGTGGAGCCAGGACAGGGTCCAGGAGGGTCCCTTCCACCTTGGCCTTGCTGGGTGGCTGCGCAGAAGCCCCTGCCCACTCAGGCAGACTTCATGCCTTTTTCAGGACAGCAGGCTCACCCAGCAGCATCCTGTGCGGGCTCTGGGGAGGATACCTCCTGTCTCTTCCAGCTGCTGTTGGCTCCCGGTGCTCCTTGGCCCATGCTATATCTCTTCAATCTCTGCTTCATCTTTCCTGTGTCTCGGTCCTTTCCTTTTCTTATAGGGAAAATAGTCATTCATTCAGGGACCTCTCTAAATCCAGAATGATCTTATTTTAAGATCCTTAACAAATTACATCTTCAGAGACCCTATTTCAAAATAAGGTCACATTCTGAGATTGCAGGTGGATGCAGATTCTGGGGGGCACACTGGTCACCAGTGGGGCATGTGCCCACAATGGCCTCCTGTGAGTGAGC
The DNA here is from genome assembly GCF_049350105.2 of Macaca mulatta. Lineage (NCBI taxonomy): Eukaryota > Metazoa > Chordata > Mammalia > Primates > Cercopithecidae > Macaca > Macaca mulatta. The sequence continues at coordinate 130,427,036 of NC_133416.1, forward strand.
TTCAGCCTGCCTGCTGGAGAAACAAGCGCACTACCCTGATGGCCTCCCAGCTGTCCCTCATCTCTCAGTGGGGCAGGTGGGGTCCTCACCACCACCCAGCCCTTGGCCACATACGTCTTCAGTCACCAGCACTTTCCCCAGTGTATGGCAACTCTTCATGCTGACCCCAGCACCCCGGGCCTTGCTGCCCACAGGTGACCCTGGGCTATGTGTAGTTCTGAGTATTTGAGCACTGGAAGGCAGAGCTGTGAAAGGGAGAGCACTGGCTTCAGAATCAGACAGGGTGGAGAGCATGTAACCTCCAACAGCTGGAACTTCAGAGAAGGGGTGGACTAGGAGACCTCAAAGTGCTCCACTAAAAGCAATGTGAAAAAGGCAGCCCACCACATCTCTGGGCAGACTGGTATCATTAGGCCAGCTATGCACCCTTGGGCAAGTTCCTTGACATCTCTGAGCCTCAAGCTGTCATCTGGGGATGGGGATGAGTACCACCAACTGTGCAGGTTATCGTGAGGATTAAAGCAGGTTCTGATCACTTGCTGGACACTGATTCAGTGGGCTGTGGAGGGGTGTGAGGGCTGCAGTCAGTGGCAGAGCCGCTGGGACCCAGATGGGACCCTCTGTACAGCACTTTGGTATTTCGTGAAATAGATGCTAGGGAAAGACTGGTCGAATGAAGAATGGATTCTAGTTCCAACTGTCACCAGGAACTTCAAAGCTGGCATCACCAAGGGCAGCCAGTCCTCCCCAAGCTGACCTCTGGCTCCCCACCAGCGATGGTGTCCGAAGGGGGCAGGCCTCTCCTGGCACAGCTACTCAGTCATGCCACGTAGAAGCAAGCTCTTCTCGAGTCACTCTGATCTCTGCCACATAAGCAGCCACCCCCTTGTCCCTGCCGACCATTCCCCTAAACAGTGCTGCAGTGCTGTTTTCAGAGACGGTGGCAGTTGGACAGCAGAGACAGGCCTGGCTCCCCAGGGGCTGATGAAGGAGTTTGGGGGAGGATGCAAAGAAAAACCAAGACCTAGAAACCCCTGAAAGCAGCCGTTCCCAGGGTCTTGGCCAGGCCACCTCCGGCCACTCCCTTGGCAGCACACATTCGCTCAACACCTCCGATGGACGGCCCTCTCCCAGCCAGGCAGATGATTTTGTTTTCTCACCTTTAACACGGTGTATATTGAGTGCTGCTCCAGCAGGGTGCCAGGCACTTTGACACGTGAGCCCAGCCCATCTTTTTCACAACCTTCCAGTGGGGCAGCTCGCACAGAGGAAGGCCTATTCCTAGCTGCCACTGGCTGGCAAGCGGCACAAGTGGAAAATGATAACTAAGGTCTTCTTCTTATTCTTTCCACAAAAATGCAGCAGCCTTCTTGAAGGCCTGTCCATCTCAGGAGGCCAGTGCAGACTGTGCCCTTGAGCCTGTGCTGAAACGTATGTGAAATCTATCTTCCCAGAGAACGGGAAACACTTTCTTTCATCCCCCTCTGCAACTTGGCCCTCGGCACAGGCAGGGCACAGGAAAGTCTGGTGACTTCCACTTACTTTTTAGCAGTGTTACTGAGGTGTGACTGACATACAATAAGCTGTACACATGTAAAGGAGCAGCTGGTAATTCTGATGTATGCTCACAGTTTTGAGTTCCATCACCCTACGGTGACAAGAGCCCTAGGAACCGTGGGTTAGAAAAAGGCCAGAGCGGGGACAGACGGGCAGGTGGGGCTGAGAAGAATGAGTGCCCTCAGGACCCAGAGGGGCAGAGGAAGCTGCCTGGAGGAGGGGCATTCACACCAGCCCTGCGGGAGGGGCAAAAGCTCTCAAGATGGAAATCGGGCTGAGAGTAGGGGTCTTGGTGACAGGAAGGGCACAGGTCATGCCTCCAGTCTCCAAGTCGGGGTGGCCTGAACCTCTCCCCTCCTGCCCACCTGCTCTGCCCTCAGGCCTGAGAGCCACAGCACAGGCTGGGGGTGAGAGGGGAGATCCCTCCCAATACTGCCTCCTTCCCAATCTAGATACTGGCACCTCCTGGTCCTCTCAGCCTGCCAGGGTGCCCTCACCTCTGAGATTGGCAGCAGCCTCCCTTGGCCTACTAGGGGTCCCAAAGAGGCCACCTAGGAGCCCAGAGATCTGAACTCCAACCCTGGCTCTGTGGGCCTCAATTTCCCCATATGTAAAATGGGAAACTATGCTCTCTGAGAGCCTAGCTTAAGTTACAGATAAAGAAACTGACTGGGCGTGGTGGCTCATGCCTATAATCCCAGCACTTTGAGAGACCGAGGTGGGCGGATCACCTGAGGTCAGGAGTTTGAGACCAGCCTGGCCAACATGGTGAAACCCCATCTCTACTAAAAATACAAAAATTGCTGAGGCAGGAGAATGGCGTAAACCCGGGAGGCGGAGCTTGCAGTGAGCTGAGATCCGGCCACTGCACTCCAGCCTGGGCGACAGAGCGAGACTCCGTCTCCAAAAAAAAAAAAAAAAAAAAAAACAAAAATTAGCCAGGCATGGAGGGGGGTGCCTGTAATCCTAGCTACTTGGAAGGCTGAGGCAGGAGAATCGCTTGAACCCAGGAGGCAAAGGTTGCAGTAAGCTGAGATTATACCACTGCACTTCAGCCTGGGGAACAGAGTGAGACTTTGTCTCAAAAAAAAAAAAAAGAAAAAGCAACCAACAGGAGCACTAGCCCCTTGGGTCTAGTGGGGTGTGTGTGTGTGTGTGTGTGTCTGAGTAGGTGCATGTATACATGTGCACATATGTGCACATGCTGTGTGCATGCACGTGTCTGTGTAGGTGTGTGCATGTGTCTGCATGTATTTGTGTACGTACCTGTATGCATAGGTGGCTGTGCTTGCATGTACACATGTTGTGTGTGGACACACACGTGTGTGTGTGCACTAGAGCCATTGGTGAGGAAGGAAGGAGCAGCCCATGTACACCAAAGAGGATATGAGCCAGAAACTGGGAAAACAGACCCACAGACCTAAACCCTGCCCTGCGACACTCACTGTCCAGCAGTAAGCAGACAGACACCCACAAAGAGGTGGAAGGCACTAGGTGCCCAGGCGTGGGACCAACAGGAAACTGCGAGGATTCAGGGAAAGAAATCACTCATGCTGCCCATGGAGATCAGAAAAGCCTCCGAGAAGGACACAGGATGTGGGCTGGTCTGAAAGACGGGCAGAAGGACCCTTGAGATAACCTGGGGACTCTTCTGTTTCAAAACATACTCACTAGGGTAGCATTTATTTAAAAAGAGGACAGTGAGTGCTGGTGAGGATGTGGAGAAACTGGAAACTTTATACATTCCCAGTAGGAATGTAAAATGGTGCAGCCACTGTGGAAAACAGTCTGGTGGTTCCTCCAGACATCAAGCATAGCGTCACCATGTGACCCAGAAATTCCCTTCCTAGGTGTAGACCAGGAAGAATTGAAAACAGATACTTGTATGCTAATGTCAACCCAAATGTCCATCAATGGATGAATGGATAAGCAAAATGTGATCTGTTCATACAACGAAATATGATTCAGCCATAAAACGTAATGAGGCACTGACACATGCTCTGACATGGATGAACCCCAACAACATGATGCTGAGTGAAAGAAGACAGACACAAAGAGCAACACAGTGAAGGATTCCATGTGTATGAAACATCCAGAACAGGCAAACCCAGGGAGACAGGTAGTACATTAGTGATTGCCAGGGGGTGGGGAGCGGGAATGAGGAGTGACTGTTTAATGGATATGGGGTTTCTTTCTGGGGTGATGAAAGTGTTTTGGAAGTAAAGTTAGTGGCTGCACAACATTGTGAGTATACTGAATGCCACTAAATTGTTCACTTAAAAATAGTTGTTTATGTTATGTGAATTTCACCTCAATAAAAGCAAAACAAGACAACACCCAATCAAGTAAGCCCAAACCCTCTAGTCCCAAAAGAATTTCTTCCAAATGCTATAGAGAGCTGACAACCTGAGCCCCGTCCATGCAGACAGTAAGCAGGCCAGTGCCTTGCCCCTCAGAAGGCACAGGACCCACAGGCTTGCAATGTCTTGGAGCTCATTTTGTTGGAGCTCGAACTGGGGGCTGTGGAGGCCAGAACCCAGCGATGCATCTGCCTGTCTAAGACCCAGCTGGGGCAGGGCTGGCCAGCAGGGGCCTTAAGTACATGGGAAACTTCCCAGTCAGTAGTTCTCGCAGGAACCTATGGCTTCCTGGTAACAACGTGAGGGCAGCAGCACCTCAGACACAGCAATTAGTCCTCAGGCCAGAGACAGCACACACCAAGAACACAGAGGACACAGGTGCAGGGCACTAGCACCTGTGATGTGCAGCAGACCCCCTGCCCCATCACCAAGCTGTCTATCCCACACTCCCAGCCTCAAGGCCTGCCCAGAGGAAAGCTGCCTAGCCAGCCAGCCTGAGCAGGAACAGCAATAACCTCGCTCCCAATCTCCCCTTCTCCCCTCCAAGCATGCTAGCGCCTGTCACAGAAGCACCTCTCCCGGCAATACCTGGCTTCTTTCACCTTTCTTTTTTAACAGGAAAGCAGATGTGTGCACACATGCTTGCTCACTCAGAAGGGGCACAGGGAAAGGCTCTGGAAGCTCAGAGCAGCAGCAATAACTCCAGCCAGCCCTTAGAGGCCACGGTGGCTCTCCCTAGCTGGGAAGGATGCCCATCTGTCCAACAGGCTCTCATGAGAGTGCTGCTGCTCATGATGTGTGAGGTAGGAGATGTTTCCATCCTGCCACAATCCTAATCAATGGAGCTTCTCAAAAGACACTGCATGTGTCGGCTAGATGGACGGGGCCTGGCTGCACAGGTGCAGGGAGGTCTGAGCATCTAACAGGGAACTATATGATGCTTAACAATTACATTCATTGGAGGCATAAGGATAAGTGTTCAAAAAAACCCTGGAGTGGCCGGGCGTGGTGGCTCACGACTGTAATCCTAGCACTTTGGGAGGCCAAGGTGAGTGGATCACAAGGTCGGGAGATCGAGACCATCCTGGCCAACACGGTGAAACCCTGTCTCTACTAAAAATATGAAAATTAGCCGGGTGTGGTAGCGTGTGCCTGTAATCCCAGCTACTTGGGAGGCTGAGGCATGAGAATTGCTTGAACCCAGGAGGCGGAGGTTGCAGTGAGCCGAGATCACAACACTGCACTCCAGCCTGGTGACACAGCGAGACTCCGTCTCAAAAAAACCAAACCAAACCAAAACAAAAAACAAAAAACAAACAAACAACAACAGCAAAAACCTGGAGTGACAGGTGTTTTGAGGAGCCCAGAGGTGATTCTATGCCCAGAACAGCTTTGGGATCTCCTAGGGGCTGGAGGCCAGTCCTCCCAATCTTGACAGCCACCAGGAGGCCAGGTGGAGCTGAGGGGCTGCTGTCTGGCTTGGGTGGGAATTGAGAAGCAGTAAGACAACAGCAGCATTGGCAGATCAGCCTGGTCCTTGAATAGGCTGAGCTATTTCCAGAGTGCTCAGAGATGGGGGGCTGATTTAAGCCTCTTCTTCTCTCTCCACTCTCTAGAAATAATTATGGGGTAAGTGGTTCAAGAGGGAATTGAGTGGCCCTTCTGAAGCAGCTCAGAGCAAACAGCCCCCCAGAGACGCTGGGTTCACCTTCCGTTCTTTTCCCAGCCAAGGCTCCCACAAACCCATGCAACTTCCTCAAGCTCCTCCCAAAAGGTAGCTGGGGCTGCAGGCTCTGCTGGGAGCTCATAGCTACCTCCCCTGACCTGGGTGGAAGGTGGGAGCCCAACAGGCGAAGCCAGGGATGGGAGGTAGAGGCCCTGCCTGCCGAAGCCTCTCCCCAACACCAACGACTCAGTCTGACGCTGTAATTAACGGGCTGTACAGCAAGAAGCTGGAGGAGGGCAAGCCCCACTGGGTCGCAGGGACTGGAGGCACTGATATGACCAGAGGAGCCAGAGCCAGGCCAACAGCAAGTTCATGATAAGTGTTGGAGGCCCAAAGACACCCAGGGACCCAGGGTGCAAGCCTGCAAGCCTTGGCTAGGGAATGATCTGGAGGAAAGCTGCCGGGCTAGGCCATGCCAGGCACTGAGTGTGGACAGGAGGCCAGCAGGAGAGCTGGGATGGAACCTCTACATAGAAAGGACTGTAGCCAGGACCGCAGCAAGTGGGAGCAGTGGTCCCATCTTGGGTCAGCCAGAGGCAGCCAGGTCTTGTGTTCCAGGTTGGTCAGGCACTGAGTAGGGAGACTGGAGGTGTCTCCTAAGCAAGAGTCTCTGGCTCGTCAAAGGAGCCTGTCATCCTCAAACTCCTGCGAGCGTCTGTAAGTGAGCCACATGTCTGACACTGCTGTTTTGCAAGCAGTCAGGGTGGTGAGGAAAGCATGGAGCTGGGAACTAGGAGACAGGCCCTGTGCTCCTTGGCAAGAATTTAACATCTCTGGGCCTCATGTGCCTTCCTGTCTGTAGAATGGGGTGTTATGGACTGAATATCTGTGTCCCTCCAAAAGGCCTGACCCCCAGTGTGATGGTATTTGGAGACGGGGCCTTTGGGTGGTAATCAGGGCTAGATGAGATCATATGGGTGGGGCCCTCACAATGGGACCGGTGTCCTTAGAAGAAAAGGAAGGGTGGAAGATGAGGGATTACTTAATGAGTATGGTGTATTTGAGTGACAGATACCCTACAAGCACCATTTTCCAATCTGTGCATGCAACAAAGTTACAGTTGTATCCTATACATTTACACAAATAAAAAACAGAAAAGAAAAAGAAAAAGAGAAGACACCAGAGCCTGCTCACTTCCTGCCATGTTAGGAAACAGGGAGAAGGTGCCCATGTGCAAGCAAGGAAGAGGGCCCTCATCAGAAACTGCACCTGCCAGGCCTTCATCTGGGACTTCTGGCCCCCAGAACTGTGAGGAAGTATGTTCCTCTATGCCCCCACTTTGTGGTATTTAGTGATGGCAGCCCAGGCAAACTGAAACATAGGGAAACACAGGGATAACGTCTGGGCCAGGGAGATAATGGTGCTGAATGCAAGGGCAAGTGTTTGCGTTGTAGGTGGTAGGACACAGTGCCAGAAAGCAATCCAATGCCATGTGCCCATAGTGTGCCCTGTGTGCCTAGCACCGTGCCTAGAGGCCAGGGGTCCAGCACAATTCACACTTACCAGGAAGTTCTGGGACTGTGAAGGCCACAACTCCACCTAACCCACATGTGGTGTCTGTGTGCTGGCGCGACCCACCCTCACCCCATGACCCACCCTTGCCCCATGACCCACCTGTATCATGTACAGCTGGGCAATGCGGTACTCCTCCACGGTCATTGGCAGAGGAATCCGATATTCCTTTATAATCATCTTGGAGTCCAAGCCTTCCCGTCGATGGGGAACTGCAAGTTGGGACTTCTAGGCAAGGTTCCTTAAATAACCATTACAAAATTCACCGAGGACCCCTGGGAGACAGAGAGGACAGAATAGAACAGTCACTTTCTGCAAAGGCTGGTGAATACCGTAGCACAGAGGAAAGGCCCGGTCTAGACCTGAGGCTGGAATTCTGGGCTCTGATCAGGCATGATCCAAAAGTGCAACTTCGATTGAGCAGGTTCTCTCCTTTCCAACCTTTATTTTTCTTGTTTGCTAACAGCTACCAAAAGTACAAGTGAGAGGCTGCGTGTAAGCTCTCTGATCAATAAACAGCCACGGGGAAGTAAAGAATTGTCACTCCATTAGCAAGGGCCAGGGTAAGAACACTGTGCTCTTGTTTTACTCACAATCCTAACAAGCTACAGCATCTATTTCCCTGGTACTGACACAGCAAGTAATGATAGCTGGTCACGGAAAAGCAGGCAGATCAAATAAAACTAAGAAGCACAGACATAAGACATTCACAAGTTAGCGGTCTGAGCCATGCCATTAGGGGCAGATGACATCACTGCATCCCAAGGGGAGACTCTGAGTGATTTAAAGTTTGGTTTCAGTTCAATCCAATAAGAAACATTTATTGGCATCTATTTTATTCCTTCCATTGGGCTATGTCTGGGAAGTAGATGAAACAAGATAAGCAGAGAGTGCACTCATAGCAACCTCTATTTAAGTGACAAAGAATATATTTGATGAAGATTTGCCCCTAAGCAATCACTTTTTTTTTTTTTTTTTAAACCGGGCTGGGCGCAATGGCTCACACTTGTAATCCCAACACTTTGGGAGGCCAAGGCAGGCAGATCACTTGAGGTTTGGAGTTCAAGATCAGCTGGCCAACATGGTGAAACCCCGTCTCTACTAAAAATACAAAAATTAGCCGTGGGTGGTTGCAGGAGCCTGTGGTCCCAACTACTTGGGAGGCTGAGGGAGAAGAATCACTTGAACCCAGGAGGTGGAGGCTGCAGTGAGCTGAGATCGCACCATTGCACTCCAGCCTGGGGGACAAGAGTGAAACTCCATCTCAAAAAAAAAAAAAAAGAAAAGAAAACTTAGTGCTTGGAAGAGGCTCATACTCAGTTATCTGGAAAATGAAATCAGGCCTTAAAACCCAAGCCCTAGATGGCTGAAGTTTTGCCATAAATATCATTTGGTCACCTCCAAAGGTCACATATTGTTAACATGAAGCCAAGGGAAGGTTTTCAGGATGGACGATAAATAAATTTTATATTTATTTATTGTTTAAAGACAAGGTCTCATTCTGCACCCGGGCCAGAGTGCAACGGTGCAATCCCAGCTCACTGCAGCCTTGATCTCCTGGGCTCAAGCTATCCTTCCACCTCAGCCTGCAGAGTAGCTGGGACTACAGGTGTACGCCACCCACACCTGGCTAAGGATAGTATTTTCGCAAGATTACTCCAAGGACCGCAGCCAGGGAGGATTCACAGTGACAACGGGCAAGACTCCTGCTAAGTGATAAAAGCAAGGGCCTGGCCAGTCAGACGACTTCCCCGGGGTATGGCTCTCTATTGGACATTGGAGCATCACCCAGGTGCTAAAGCATTACTGGGTAGCTAACAAGGTTGAGAAAAACATTTACGAGAACTCTCAGGAATACCAGTAGACAGGGTTGAAAGAAGTTCTTAAATAAGCCACTTAGGGAGAGAGACAGAGAGAGGAAAGGTCTGATAAAGACATCCCTTGTGTTGGCCTAAAACAGTGGCCCCCAGTTGTTTAGTTCACAGCAGGTAGGAACGTCAGCCTGAAGTCCATTCAAATTCTCACATCCATCCTGGCATTATGGGAAGCCAAGGCAGGAGGACTGCTTGAGGCCCAGCAAGCTCAAGACCAGCCTGGGAAACATAGCAAGACCCTCCTCTCTATTAAAAAAGAACCCAATTCTCACATCCATTGCTTTAAATATAGTCCAAGTGAAGCTCTTTTTTAGCCAATTAGAGCCTAGATACTTTATATACTCCAGAAACTGCACCCAACATCTGCTGGCTGTAGATAAGATAACCCTGGATCCCAGACCCTGACTTCCCCTTGGAGGTCTCTGACCCAGACTCCCCACGGTGCTGCTGAGCAACATCACCCGGACATAGAAATCCCCCTGGGAAGTTTCCTTGCCCTGTTCCCCTCCTTGGGGTGGCTCCAGGCCCTGCTATATCCAGAAGGACTCTTGCTAGGAGGGGCTTCCCCTCTCCTGCAACCTGTCCGCCAACCTTTCTGATCCCTGATCAACCCCAAAGCCCCCCAGAGGCTGTGCTCAAGTGAAAAGAGACCATTGCTGACCTTCTTCAAGGTCAATGGGTCTAGTTAATAGCTCATGGGACCTGCAAGTTTAGGGCCTGAGGCCTTGTGGAGTTCTTCCCCATACTCCCAGACTCAGCTCCACCTGCCTAGGCCCACTTGTCTATCCTCAAACCTGGCTGGAAGCTGAGGTCACAGGAGAGAGAAGCAATGGCCCTACAGTCCCCAGGCTGCACTTTATGAGGTATGAAACAAGAGCTGGCTCAGCCAAAGTAGCAAGGGACCCAAGTCTGACACCTGGCACCTGGATGGACTTCCAGCTGGCTGGGAGGGTAGCACAGGCACCTGATCTGGGAAACTTACATACACAAAGGAGACACAACTTTATGTTTGAGGGAAGTTGGAGAAAAATAGGGTTGGAGACAGGAAGGGAAAACTGAAGTTCAATGGGGGTTGTTTCTGAAGCTTCTTTACATGGTTCTTCATTGAAGTCCCAGAATCGCCCAACCAGGAAGGCACAGCAGGGGCTTGGTGTCAAGCAGCACACCTGTGTGATGTGCAGCACCCACCCCGCCTCTGTGGGGCTTCAGGTGGGCTCCTTTACTGTGGCGCAAATGCAGCGACTCAGAGTGTGCAAGTCTCATTTAGTCATCTAAATAACAGCATGGTCAGACACAGACTCTAAATGTTCTTCAGAAACCTTAGGAGTCTAAGCATTCTGCCCTTTCAGAGTCTTAACCCCTCCAGAGTACATGACCTGCCCTGCTCATCCCCATGCAAATCAGTCCTTTCTCAATCCTCTCAGATTCCAGGCCCACCAGGCACTAGCAAGGCAGAACCCCCTGGGCCAGATTCACCATGTTCCTTAAATGTCTCCATCTCCTCAAATAACAATCAGGGGTGAAATCTCACAGCCTGAGCCAGCACCCAGACACTGGCTTGGGTCTCTGATTTCAGAGGCTCTGTAAGCACGTGTCTGGAACAGATACCTAATGATGTTCCCCCACAGACAAGCTGTCAGATGAGCTGTAATTGCACAGGTGCTGTCCACAGCTCCGCTGGGATATTTTTGCGTGCAGGCAGAGGGACAGAGACAGAGAGGGAACACGCACCTGGAGGGCCCAGAGGCCCCTTGGAGGCTCCTGGCACCTGGGTGGAGTGGGGCAAAGCTTAGGACTGTGCAGGGGCAGCAGCCACATGGTGGAAGAGCATCAGAAAGTGCAAGTGCTCAGGATGCAATTCCATCAACGCTGGCTTAGGGAAAAGCAACCGTGTTTCTGCCCGCGAGGAACTAAAGAGCTGTAGAGGTAAGTAAGTAGGTAGAGACATGGATAGGAAGAAGGAAAGAACAAATAAATGGTTCTATATCTTACAGTTAAGTGCACGGGTGACTAATAGGAGAGGACTCAGAACTCTAAGAGTGACACAGAATGTGAGGGGAGGTGACAGTTTGGAGCTCGCTCTGGGATCTGACTACAAAGCCTCACAATGCCTTTACCAGCTGTGTGACCTCCTGGAAAAGCCCTTGTACCTGCTGAACCTCAGTCTCTCCATATATAAAGTGGGGATAATACTATCTGACTTCTGGAGTTACCATGAGTGTCATGAAAACAAGATAAGTCACTCAGTCCAGAGGGGTCTCAGGAAAGGCTTCATGGAAGGCAGAGCCAGGCTCTCTGAGATCCATGGGATTCTGCTCGGCAGAGCTGAGGGCAGGTATGAGAAGGACTCAGTCCAGTAAGAAGGAACAGCGTGAGCAAAGGCCCCTGGGCAGGAACGTGGGGCTCCATTGAGTGGCTTCCCACCATGTATGCTGGCATGGCTGGGCTGCATCCTGGGGAGATAAGGTGGGGCTCTCTGAAGCATGAGTTTAGGGACTTAGACATCCTTAAAGTCCTCTAAAAAATAATTACCTGGCTGGGCACAGTGGCTCACACTTATAATCCCAGCACTTTGGGAAACCAAGGCAGGAGGATTGCCTGAGCCCAGGAGTTAAAGACCAGCCTGGGCAATACAGTGAGATCCTGTCTCTTCAAAAAATCATACAATTAAAAAAAATTAGCTGGGCATCGGCAGCAGATGCCTGTAATCCAGACACTTAGGGAAGCTAAGGGCAGAGCTGAGGGTAGGTGTGAGAAGGACTCAATCCAGTAAGAAGGAACAGCATGAGCAAAGGCCCCAGGGCAGGAACGTGGGGCTCCATCGAGTGGCCTCCCACCATGCACCTCTGGCATGGCTGGGCGGCATCCTGGGGAGATGAGGTGGGAGGATAGCTTGAGCACAGGAGGTCAGGGCTGCAGTGAGCCATGTTTGCGCTACTGCACTCCAGCCTGAATGACAGAGCAAGGCCTTGTCTCAAAAATAAATAAATACAATTTTTTAAAAAAGAAAAAATTATCTGATGTTGAAATCCAACTAACCAAAAAGATAAGTCAAAATGAGGTCATAAATGGAGAAATCCTGATGAACATGGCATTGATATTTTTGAAATCATGGCAATTATGTGATTGAATTGAATATCAAAACCTCAACACTGTACACAAATGATAACATAACTAAGACAAATCTGGAGCAGAAGAACAAAGGTGGAAATATAGTTTCCTCAACTTTCATATATAAATATAGTTTTCCTCAACTTTCATAGCATGAACCATAGTTGGTTCATGAAGTAGAAAAATTAGTGAGAAATGAACAGGCAGAGAATGGAGGATTTTTAGGGAAATAAAAGTACTCTGTGGAATACTACAATGGCGGACGCATGTCCTCACACGTTTGTCCAAACCCATATAAAGTACAACATCAAGAGTGAGCCCTCATGTAATCTATGGACGCTGGGTGATGCCATGTCACTGCAGGCTCATTCATTGTAACAAATAGGGCACACTGGTGTGGGATGCTGAGAGTGGGGGAAGGGGCATATGGGAACTCCGTACTTGCCACTCAATTTTGCTGTGAATCTAAAACAGCTCTTAAAAAAATAAAGTTTAGGTGGCTCACGCCTTAATCCCAGTACTTTGGGAGGCCAAGATAGGTAGATCACTTGAGGTCAGGAGTTTGAGACCAGCCTGGGCAACATGATGAAACCCCATCTCTACAAAAAGTACAATAGTTAGCCAGGTGTGGTGGAGTGCCTGTAGTCCCAGCTACTTGGGAGGCTGAGGTGGGAGGATCCCTTGAGCCTGGGAGGTGGAGGTTGCAGTGAGCCAAGATTGTGCCACTGCACTCCAGCCTGGGTGACAGAGTGAGACCCTGTCTCAAAAAATAAATAAAGTTTATTATTTAAAAAAATAATGACTTTAACCTTTTAAAAGTTGTTCTCTCAGAAAATAGATTAGAGATCACCAGGATCTAGGGTTGGAGGAGATGGGAGTAGCTGTTTAATGGTTACAGAGTTTCTATTTGGGTGATAAAAAAGCTTTGGAAGTGGTAGTGGTGACGGTTGCTCAACATTGTGAATATACTCACTGCGATGAAATAGTACACTGAAAAACTGTTAAAATGGCAAAGTTTATGATATATATATATATACTTACCACAATTAAAAAAAATCAGTAATATACCAAAACCATTGAATTGTATGCTTTAAATGAGTATATGTATGGTATGTCATTATACTTCAATCAAGCTATTTTCAAAAGTTTTTCTCTTACCTTTAATCTTTTAGGACTATTATCACTTACAATAAAGAAATCTTTTTCCTCAGGTTAGCAACTCCCATTTCACTTAAGATACATGAAAATTGATACATTTGTCTGGTTAAATTCAAATAACATTAAATTTAATTTTTACTTTAAAAATTCATGTAGAACATGATACTTAAAAAAAAAAAAGACTATTACTACTCTGTATATGTCTGTCTGGATGAAGAGTATGGAATAAATGTTCACTGAATGCTGGAGAGGGTTCCATCAGATGGATGGAATTTGTGGGCAACTTTTACCTGCACTTTATTACCTGATGTTTCAAAAGGCAGCAGCTGCAGCATTTGACTGGTGTGTGTGTAAACAGACAGAGAAGGGCTGGTAGTGTTGTGATTAAAATAAAATAATCAGCTAGACCTTCTGCCACCTCCCAGCTGTGACTGGGCAAACTGCTTAATCCTTTGATCTTTCGTTTTGTCTTCTGGGGGTAAGAACCACCCTGCCCACAGACACCCTGGGGTGTCTGTGGATTAAATGAGATGATGCACATCAAGTGCTCAGCCCTTTTCCAACCAGCGTTCAACTACCAGGAGCGAGCAAAAAGGTGGCACTGCTGTCCCTAGCAGGGTCTGGAAGGCGGGTCCCTGAGACACAGGGCCTGTGGGCTTCCTGGTAGGGCTGCTTACCCCCAGGTGCAGACAATAAACCCAGACCTGAAGGAGGAGCAGCCCTGCTGTGGTGCTGGCTGGCCTTACAGCAAGACACGGGCCTGCTGGGGTGAGATAGAGTCCTCCTCACTTTCTCCCTGGTTGAGCTGAGGCCAGGGACACGGCAGACCCTCCTCGTATCAGAGCAGTGTGACTTGTGTGTCTGTCTCTCCCTGGAGCCCCCTTGGCCCGAAGCTGAACCCTCACTCAGACAATCTCATTACACCCAGTCTGGCTGCCTGGGTGCAAACGAGACAGACACACATTTCATCTCGTCTCTGCTGGAGTCGTGATGGGTTAGACAGAATTAGGTTTTACTGCTGTCTACAGGGCATCTTTTGGGGCCTGGCACAGCCAGAGGAAAAAAGACACATACAGGTCTCCAGAGGCCCTTCGGGGAAGAAGGCCAGGCAAGGGGTCTGGGTGGCCGCCCACACGCACAGCCCACATGGCTCTGCTCCAGGGATGATGGGACTCTTCGCTGGGCTTCAAATGTGGCACCTGGGCCCTGGCTCTTAGAAAACTCTTCAGGTTCCAGACCCCAGCATTCACGACCCTAGAAAGAACCCCCAGCCCCATGTTCATTGATGTCTTTGAGGAAACACCTAGCCAGACCATGTCAGAGTGGGGCCACTCAGGGTGGCCATGGAGCAAGAGACCAGCCGTGGGCAAGGCGCGAGGTACAGGCTGCACCCGGACCAGGGTTCCAGGCACAGGCAGACAAACAAGAGCTATGAGGGATGTCACCCAAAGATTCAAGGGCATGGCTTCCCACCAAGACACAGAGCACCAGCTGGGCCTCCCAGGCTGGAGCCCAGAGATCTTCCTGAACCACCCAGGCAGTAGAGGAGAAAAGCGACACAGAAAGAGCTTCAGGTTCATGAGGCAGGGGTGGCCAGGTTGGAGGCATGTGATGAAGATGAATAATGAAGTGGATTATTGGGGTTTGGCCCAGGATGAGGTGGGGTGGACCGAGCAGGGAGGTGGACAGCTCCTTTGAGCAGAGGCCATGAGACACCCTGACTGGGAGGGAAAGCACGAGAATTGAATTTACAGAACTTAATCTGTTTTTCCGTGATTAGCAGGGGTCTGACGTCACAGATGGAATTTAGGATTGAGGCTGTGCAAAGTCAAGCGGGGATGGAATCCATCCAAATGCAGTTCAGCTGCATTCTGGCTATTAAATCTGGAAGCTACTCCAAGCCAGGCCAGCGGGAGCTCTGGCTTTTGCAGCAGTGGGAAGCAAGGGAGCCGCCAGCAGGTCTGGGGGCTTGGGACTCAGGACTGCGGGTATCCATAACCTCCTTCTGCCTCCCTTGAGTCCCTTGCCTCTTGCTCTAAGAGAGCTTCCTTCTGCTCTCTGCTTCCCAAACCTACTGGGCCCCAATCAGGATCTGAAGCAGGCAATGGTAAAAGCACTTCTTCTCCAGATGCAGCCAGACAAGGCTCCCCAGGCTTCCCCCAACCATCTATGTGTATCCAGGGACCCAAAGCTCTGGATAAATGGGAGGCGGCACAGAGGGATAAGAGGCTGTTCCTTGTGTCCAGCAACCAGCCCCTACGCCTGGGCTGGGGTTGCGGGAGTGTGTGGCTGCTCTGCAGGTGTGTGTTATGAGGTTAGCACTGATCAGCTGCCTATCTGTGTCCTGAAGCTGAAAGCAGGAGAAGTCACACACCCACAGAATCGTCCAATCCCTGCCCTAGAGTAGTTCTACCTTTATGTGTTAGACACCGGGCTTCCAGCAGAGATTTCTTTTGAAGAAAGGATTTCTGGGCTAAGAAACAAGCAGAGGACCCTGCTGCAGGCCAACCCTCCCTTTACAAATGAGGGGACAAAGGCTCAGGAAACGGGCAGAGAGCTGGGTTGGGAACAAGGATCCTGACTCCCAGCTTCTTCCTCCACCCAGCCACATACCTCCAGGCATTAGAGGAGAAAAGCGACACAGAAAGAGCTTCAGGTTCATGAGGCAGGGGTGGCCAGGCTGAAGGGGCAAGGACCAAGGAGACTTTGAGCAGGAGGACACAGCTCCTACCCTGCCCCCCACAGTTTCCTTGACACCTTTAAGTAGGACGTGACTCCTTCCTCTAACGCTGGCCTGGGCAGTGAAGGGGGATCCCAGAGAGCCTTAAAGCCCTGGGCACTGCTGCAGTTAACCCAAATCCCACAGAAAGTCATGAATCTCACCATTGTACACCTGAAGTGCCAAGCTGGGGCAACTGCCAAGCCACTGCAGAAGTTGGCCACCAGACCCCACAGCACAGCAGCCACCTGAGGGCACCGTGGGGCTTGCAGTGCTCTGCAGCTCCAGGAGCAGGAGTGGGATGGTAGAGTTATGAGGCTCTCTATGTAATGCCTCAACCCAAACAACAGCCCCAGGGAAGCAGTGGTGCAGACCACAGAGCAGGCTCCGAGAGGGCGCATCCTGCTTAAGGACTGCGGCAAGGCAAGGGAGCTCTGTTTTTATGACTCCTCCTTCCTGGCTGTGGCTGTCAGCATAGCACCCTCAGTTGGGTGGAAAAGGGCACAGATGTGCATGTGAGGAAATAAGCTTGAAACTCAGAGCCTCCAAGATGATGAGCATGGCATGAAGGAGAATTATCTGGAACTCACCTCCCACCTCGGTCCTCTGGGGACCCTGCTGGTCATGGAGCTACTACCACTACCACACTGGCCTCCAGGGTTGGTGCTCCCCTAATTTAACACTGAGTATGGCTGAAATAAGGCTGGGCCCTTAAACAAAATGCCACAGGAGGCTCAGATGTGACAACAGAAACAAGCCCAGAGGGGACCTTGGCCCCAGCAGTTAGGGTCTAAGCTGTGGCTACAAAATCGTAGGCTGGGGTTTGCTCAGAGGCCTTCCTTTCTCACTCCTGGTCACCTCCCTGAGGCTACCACCATTTCAGCAGCAGCACCCAGACCATCCTCCTATATAAGAAGTGCCGAGGTTTTTCAGGAGGCCATTGGCCTTAGAAATGGCCAGTCCTTTAGGGGTGAAAGCTCCCAGCATCTGGGGCAGGCAGGAGGGAGGGCCCCCTGAGATGCTTAGAGGCTGGGAGCCCATTGGCAGAGAGCTGGCTGTGCTGCAGGCCCTGTCCCTAAGCAAAACTCAACTCGATCAATTCTCCGGGGAAATCAGAGCTTTCCGGAACCATCCAAGACACCAGAGTTGGTAAGAGGCACTGCTGAGATTTTCACCCGGGTTACTCCTGAACTGGTGATAAGCCCTTGTGATGAAAGAGAAGATACATAATGAGAATACAAAGCCCTGAGTGCTTACTCCTCTGGGCCAGCCTTCAGAACTCTGACAGGACACCCCAGGAGGGCCCAGCTCCTACAGTCCTTCTTCACTGATTCAGTTCCTTCACTATTTCTCACTCCTGATTTTACACCTTCTCTCCATCTTGAGTCTTCTTTACTTTTTTATTATTAATTTTTTTGGACATGGAGTCTCACTCTTTGCCCAGGCTAGATAGAGCACAGTGGTGCAATCCTAGCTAACTGCAGCCTCCAACTCCCGGGCTCAAGTGATTTTCCTGCCTCAGCCTCCTAAGTAGCTGGGACCACAGGCATGTGTACCATGTCTGGCTCCACTCTTCTTTGTTTCCTCAAATTCCCATCATCAAATGGACTGACCCACTGCACCAATCCACTAGCTGCTGTTGCAATGCATGGACGTCTCTGCTCCCATTGAAGGCCAACTCTCTGTCACTAGGGTCCAAGCCCTTTTGTCATTTCTCCCAAAATGCTCCCTAACGGACCTCCCCATTCACCATCAGCATTCAAACATGCAAGTTATAGCTCCCATATCTGCAAAAACAAAACAAGACCCCACAGCCCCCTCACTCCATCTCCTTGGCACCATCCCGCTTCCTTGATCCCCTTTATAGCAAATCCTCCTCAAGCTTAGCTATACTTGCTGTTTCCACTGTCTCACCTCCCGATCTCTTTCCAACCCACTTTGACCACCCCTACTCCACTGAAACCATATTGGTCAAGGTCACAAATGACCTCCACGTGGCTAAGTCGGCAGACAATTCTCATCAAATTCTGTCTTTCCTTAATTCCTGCATTTAACATAAATGAATTGAATGTTGGCTGCAGATGCCTCCCCATGGCTTGTGAGCAGGTGGGCACAGTCCTGGGATCGAGTTTTTCCCTGGATAATGTTCTCCTCTTTACTCAGCCAACATACCTCCCAATAAACTTCCACTTGGAGCCCACCATGTGCAAGATTCCAGCACTGAGGCTCTCAGCCAACTTATTCGGGTGCTTGTTAGTTATCAGCTGCAAATAATGAATTTTTGTTGTTCCAAAACAACAGCTGGTATTGTGCAGCCCGCAAGGAGCACTGTGGGGCCAACCTCAAGTCCAGAGAGGCACAAATGCCATGCTGGAGTCTCAGCAGCCAGTGTCCCTAGTCCTGCCTCCTTAAGCCCACCCTATGCATGGTACCAAAGGTGCACTAGCCCACCACTCTGAGCCCCAGTGGCTCCTTCTGCAATAGCTACAGCTGAGCAGGGTGCAGACCCAGCCTTCCCTGGGTGTCGCAGCGAGGGTGTCACAGTCCTTTAGCTCAGAGAAATTGCCCACAGCTCCCTGTGCTGCCTAAGACGGGGTTTCCCGAACTTGCCACATTACAACAGTCAACTGGAGTTGACTCCTTAAAGACACAGATGCCAGAGCAGCTGAACAGTCAGAGACTTAGTCCCCACCCTGACCCTGGCCCCCCATTCTTCATGCATCCTGTGAGGAGGAGGGTGTAGGAGAAAATACACAGTCTGCCCAGTCCTGCCTTTCCTGAAGGCATTCCCAGTGTGAACAGTCCCCTCTTGTAAATGGTGCCAGGGTCTCATCAGACCCCACACCCCAACAGCCCCCACTCTCTGGTGGGCACATCTGGCAACCAGACTCTTCTGCTTGGTGCTTGGTTTATGAATCTGGCCCATGGTTTTACACACTTGGGCCCTATTAATACATTGTAAGTGACTTAACCCTCACGACTCCCCGGAGTTAGATGTAGTGACGCCACTTATTTAAGTATTTTATTGCAATATAATTCACATGCCATGTAATTCACCCCTTTAAAGTAGTTTTTAGTATACTCACAGAGTATACTTACAGAGGAAAATTCCAGAACATTTTCCTCACCCAAAGAGAAAGCCCGTTTCTCATTAAGCTCATTAAGCAGTCATTTCCCATTACCCCAGCCCCTGGCACCAACTAAGCTGCTTTCTGTTTTGATGGATTTGCCTGTTCTGGACATTTCTTATTGGTGGAGTCATACAATATGTGCTTTCTGTGTCTGGGCTTTTTCACTTGGCATCATGTTTTTGAGGTTCATGTTTTAGCATTGCGAGAACTTCATCGCTTTTTATGACTGAATAATTCTGTGCTGCAAGGCCCCATTTTTATAACTAAGGAGACCCAGGGCTTTGTGTCATTACGGCACCTTGCCCCCATTACTCAGTAAGAGGTGGAGTCAGGTGTATCTTACTGTACAGCCAGGATAGTAAATAGCTTAAGAATTGAACCATCATCTTCTTTACTTAAATCAATTTATATACATATGCATCCCTAGCATTGATAGTAGCATTTTATGACTTACAAATGCTTTTAGCCTTTTTATTCTTGCTTCTTCAGAATGATCTCCTGAGGTGGAAAAGGTAACGATGCTCCCATCTTTGGAAGAAATGAAAGCCCCCACAATTTAAGTGATATATTCCAGGCTAGACCTATGTATTGATGCGTGAACGGTGGCTGCACCTGACTCTGGATACAACACAAGCTAACAGAGCTGCTTTAATGCTTTTTAATAAAGATGCATGATTTAGAGAAACAATTTTTGGTTTTTTCTTTCAGAATATTTTGTAGTAAGTACAAATCTTCTGGCTGAGGGAAAACCCCACTTAAACTTCATCAGAGAGTGGTTACTTGTTTTTATTCTAATGTTCTTAAATGATCTAGGAAATAAAGGTTAATATCTCTTTCAAAATACAGGCCTCTTGGTTCCAGCCCAAAACAGCTGCATTGCAAAGGGAAAGACCTGGGAATAAGAATTTTTAACAAGTCCCCTAGGTGGCTTGGATCAATGGAAACATTTGCCTAGAAGCCAAAGCTCCACAGTCTGGCAAATATAGTCTTTAATATTGTCATCTCAATGCCAACCCCCTCTTTCAGTAAGAATTCTAATCACTCTGAACTCTATGGACCTAACAAATGTTCATTAAGTGCCTCTTAGGGGCCAGGTTCTATGATGGGTGCTAAGGATATAGGGGACCAAGACAGAGGCCTCAGGGAGCCTCCAGGCTCCAGGGGAGATAGACATCACATGAGTTATCAAAACCTAATGAGAAAAAAAGGGTGGGGGGAACGTGATGGGAAATACTATTCAGCCTCAAAAAGAGACAGAATTGGCCGGGTGCAATGGCTCATGCCTGTAATCCCAGCACTTTGGGAGGCCAAGGCAGGCAGATCACGAGGTCAGAAGATCGAGACCATCCTGGCCAACATGGTGAAACCCTGTATCTACTAAAAATACAAAAATTAGCCAGGCATTGTGGTGCGTGCTTATAGTCCCAGCTATCCGGGAGGCTGAGGCAAGAGAATCATTTGAACCCGGGAGGTGGAGGTTGCAGTGAGCCAAGATTGCACAACTGTACTCCAGCCTGGGCGACAGAGCAAGACTCTGTTTCAAAAAAAAAAAAAGACAGACCAACATCACATGAGTCATCAAAACCTAATGAGAAAAAAAGGGTGGGAAGGACCTGATGGGAAATATTATTCAGCCTCAAAAAGGAAGGACATTCTGACACATGCTACAACATGGATGAACTCTGAAGACATTAAGCAAAGTGAAATAAACCAGACACAAAAGGACAAATACTGCATGATTTCATTTACAGGAAGTCCCTAGAGTGTCAAATTCATAGAGACAGAAAGTAGAATGGTGGGTGCTAGGGACTTGGGGAAAAGAGAATGGGTAGTTGGTGTTTAACGAGGACAGAGTTTTAGTTTGGGAAGATGAAAGGGTCCTGGAGATGGATGGTGGTTATGGTTGTATAACAGTGTGAATGTCCCTAATGTCACAGAACTGTACGCTTAAAAATGGTCAACATGGGACCAGGCACAGTGGCTCATACATATAATCCCACCGTTTTGGGAGACTGAGACAGGAGGGTCACTGGAGGCCAGGTGTTTGAGGCCAACCTGGGCAACATAGTGAGACACCATTTCTCCAAGAAAGAATAAAATTAGCCCAGCATGGTGGCATGTACCTGTAGTCCCAGCTACTCAGAAGGCTGAGGCTGGAGGATCTCTTGAGCGCAGGAGTTTGAGGCTACACTGAGCTATGATTGTGCCACTGCACTCCAGCCTGAGCAACAGAGCAAGACCCTGTCTCTGAAACACACACACACACACACACACACACACACACACACCCCTCCTACAAAAGCTCTGACAGGAGCCACAGTGGAGAAGCCCGTGCTGCCTGAGGGTTCCATAACCAGAGAGATCCGACAACAGCTCCCAAGTGTGCTTGTCCAGGAGGGTTCCGTGCCTAGGCTGCCCTTCACCTTGCCTTGTCTCCTCCCAATCCTGTCTCTCACCCACAGGACTTTGTGCATCCCTCAGTTCCGTTTACTTCCAGGTTCTAGGTCTGTAAGATCCCGTGTGCCCTGCCTGCTCATGAGCCACAGCTCCTCCACCACCACTCTCCAGTCACATGGATGCTTGCTTTGCTAGGAACCCACTATGTTAGCTCTCCATTCCAGCTGCTGCCATGCCTGGGAAGTACCCATTCCCCAGGCCAGGGAACAGCTGCTCCCTCACTCCCTGGCATCAACCAGGTCTGGGCACAAATGCCATGCCTTCCCTTCTGCAGCGTAGCTTTCCTCTCCTGCCCAGTTCAGTCCCATTGCCATGCTTTGCAATGATCTGATTTGTGTACCTGAAGATTGCCTCCCTCCATCCCAGCACAGGTGACAGGAGGGTAGGGAACTTGTCTGTCTTATTTGTTGCCATAATCCCAGTAGCTAGAACGGTGCCTGGACAAAAGAAAAGGACAACATCTTTCATTTGTCTCTCCATTCACAAGAGGTGCTAGGCAGCCAGGGCCTGGCACTTAGTAGGTACTTAAGAAGGGTAATTGGCAAATGTTCACAAAAAAACCCTCTACAGGCAGATAACGCCGCCGCCAAGCAGCCAAAGTGCTAATTACAAACTGCTCTGTTAGCTGTTCCTTAGCACAGCTAAGATTCTCCAAGAATAGTGCACACTCCCTGCCATGTCCCTGTTTCTTGACAGCGCCTGTGACTCAGACTTTTCATGGAGCCAGACTTGCCCTCCTCAAGAGCATGTGCAGGGCATAAATGTCAAACAGGACAACTGGATGTTGCTGTCCACGGTGTGGGGTGGGGGTGGGGGTATGTGAAGTCATCTCAGCACTTTCTGATGGGCAGGTTTGGGAGACACAAGCTGGGCCCTGAATGAGACATGGCAATGCCAGGCAGCCCAAATGCCCTTAGTATAACTACCACCCCCTCTCAGACACACTCAGTGCAGCTCAGTTTATAAACACTCTGCTGTAACAATCTCGCTGGAAACTCAATGCTCAGAAGCAGTCAGGGCAAGATGGGAAGACAAAAGCCCAGAGGGACTGAGTCATTTGACAAGGCCACACAGTGAGTCAGGGCAGAACGGTCCCAGACTCTGTATCTCCTGGGCTGTGACCCAGGCCTGATCTACTGCACTGTTAGGTGAGCAGAAATCCCAGGCGTCTTAGGTCACCAATAACCAGGTCCAAACGCTCGACTCAGAAGGGAGCAAGCAGGCAGAGCCAGAGGACCTAGAGGACAACGAAAGGCCCAGCCAGTGTCCTTAGGGGAGGTAGGGACAGGCACATTCACGTGTCTGTACAACTTCACCCAGGCCTTGCTCCATAGCACTGTGAGCGGTGTGGCCTTTACAGCCCAGCCTCCCAGGGCTGCCAGAAACACAACATGCCTGGAAAGTTTCCCAGGTAACTGGCTCTTCTTTACAGAGCTATTAGCTTCCCTTTATCATGCCATAAAATCCTCCAGCCGATGACAGATCTCATCCTTCTCCAGGGAGGGAAACAGGGAGGAAACGAAACACACAGGAAAAAACCACTGGTCAAACTTGGAAAGTCCCATGGGCACATAACCTGGGCAGAAAAGGCATCAGAGATAGCTGGGTTGCTGTGTTCAGCTGCACAGGCTATGCACTGTCCAACTCCAAGCGATGATATTCTCACGTACTACAGTACAAATGACATTCCCTTGAGTTAGGAAGTGCAGGGAAAGGACCTTGCATGATTTTGGGCAATGTCTTCAATATCCTCAAGGCCCACCCCTCACTGACACCTTGTCCTAGGCCTCTCAGTTCTCAGAAACTGCTCGTCGATACCCCTCTTGCAGGAAGAAATGACCAAGGTTGGGGAGGAGTCAAGGCAAAGGGTTTGGCATCTATTTCGTGAGCCACTTGACTGGCTGGGCTGAAATCAAGCCCTAAGCCCAGGACTACAGAGAAGTATTAGCCACCTTTTAAGGGCTGAATCTCACTTACATAGACTTTGTTCTATTTCTCTCTTCTCTTTCTGGCTCTCTAATTAGATAAACGTTAGACTTTCTCCATGTATATGTCTTATCCTCTCTGCAGCTTCCTTTTCTTCCCGTGTTGTATTCTGAATTTCTCCATGTTTGACTTAAAGTTCTGTTTCGTTGTTCAAATCTGCTTCATCATTCTTTAGAGCTTTTAATTCCCTGCACATATTCTCAACTTTGCCTTTTATTTATTTAAATGCACTGAACAGTTATTTTATTGGCTATGCTTAAATATTGCAGCATCTGAAGTCTCCAGAGTCTGTTTCTGCTGTAAATTGTTCATGCTGGCTCTGGCTCTTAGTGCTTTATCTCCTCTTGTACTCAGTTATTTTTGACTAAGAACTGCTCATTTTCTGGGGAAGATATTTGTAGAAATTCTTTTGAGGCTTAGGATGAGGGTCTGTTTTTCCAGAGAGGGCTTATATTTGCTCCAGCAAATGCCTGGGTTAATACCCATCTGCGATCACTCTAAATTCTCAGGTAGAGGTTCGTGTGAACCAGCAGGTCATGTAAGTTCACCTTTCTCGTTTTTCCATTCTATTCTTTTTTTTTTTTTTTTTTTTTGAGACAGAATCTCATTCTGTTGCCCATGCTAGAGTGTAGTGGTGCCACCTCAGCTCATTGCAACCTCTGCCTCCTGGATTCAAGCAAGTCTCCTGCCTCAGTCTCCTGAGTAGCTGAGATTACAGGTGCATACCATCATGCCCGGTTAAATTTTTTTTATTTTTTATTTTTAGTATTTTTAGTAGAGACCTGGTTTCACCATGTTGGCCAGGCTGGTCTTGAACTCCTGACCTCAAATGATCTGCCTTCCTTGGCTTCCCAAAGTGGTGGAATTACAGTGTGAGCCATGGTGCCCAGTCTAGTTTTTCCATTCTATTCTTACCCTGGAATAGACAGTGGGTATGTTTGTTTCCTAGGGCAACCATCACAAAATGCCACAAACTGAGTGGCTTTAAACAAAATAAATTTATTCTCTTACAGTTCTGGAGGCCAGAAGTCTGAAATGAAGGTGTCAGTAAGGCTGGTGGATTTCTTGAGGCCAGAAGTTTAAGAACAGCCTGAGCAAAATAGGGATACCTCATCTCTACAAAAAATTTTAAAAATTAGCTGGGCATGGTGGGGCACGCCTGTAATCCTAGCTACTTGGGAAGCTGAGGTTGGAAGCTCACTTGAACCCAGGTGATCAAGCTGCATGAGCCATGATCACACAACTGCACCCCAGCTAGAGTGACAGAGGAAGAACTTTGTCTCAATCAATCAATAATAATATAAAGTAAAATTTTAAAACAGCCAATATAATAAATTAGATGAAAATTATTTTCTACTCTTGAATCTCCCTTCCATTGTTGGAATAAATCCTATTTGGTCATGCTGTAATAATACATTCAGTTGAATGAAATTTGCTAATATTTTATTTGAGTTTTTTTTTTTTTTTTAAGTGAAACAGCCTGTAGTTTTGTGGAGTTACTGAATTCTCCTTCTTTGATTTTGGTAACAGGGTTCCTTGTAAAAGAGCTGTAACATTTATTTGTATATTATTTTTTACTCTGCACCCCAGCTGGAGTGCAGTGGCACTATCACAGCTCACAGCAGCCTCAACCTCCTGAGTTCAAGCAATCCTCCCCCTTCAGCCTCCCAAGTAGCCAGGACTACAGGTGCACACCACCACACCACACCTGGCTAATTTTTTATTTTTTGTAGTAGCTAGGACTACAGGTGTGCACCACCACACCACACCTGGCTAATTTTTTATTTTTTATAGTAGCTAGGACTACAGGTGTGCAGCACCACACACCTGGCTAATTTTTTATTTTTTGTAGAGACAGGGTCTATGTTGCCAGGGCTGGTCTCCAACTCCTGGACTCAAGGAATCCTCCTACCTCGGCCTCCCAAAGTGCTGGGATTACAGGTGTAAGCCACCTTGCCTGGCCCTTTTTAACCTCTTTGAATTTACTTGTTTTTCTAGCTTCTTGAATTGAAAGCTGAGTTCAATAATTTTTAACTTGACTTGTCTCTGAATAAATGAATTCAGGGCTATATATTTTCCTTTGAGTACCGATTTGGCTTCATCCCATAGGTTTTTACATCCAGTGTTCTTACTGCCATTTAGTTCAAACACTGCTGTTTAAAATTTTCATTTTGACATCCCCATTTAAACTAACAGTCATTTAGATTTTTGTAACTAATCTGTTACTCCCAAGAGATTTTTCTATTGAAATTTTTATTGATAATTGTAAATTCACATGCAGCTGTAAGCAATAACACAAAGCAATCCCTTGTATACTTTGTCCAGTATCCCCCAGTGGTGACTTTTTTTTTTTTTTTTTTTTTTTGAGACGGAGTTTCGTTCTTGTTGCCCAGGCTGGAGTGCAATGGCGTGATCTCGGCTCACCACAACCTCCACCTCCTGAGTTCAAGTGATTCTCCTGCCTCAGCCTCTCGAGTAGCTAGGATTACAGGCATGCGCCCTACTCCTGGCCAATTTTGTATTTTTAGTAGAGATGGGGTTTCTGCATGTTGGTCAGGCTGGTCTTGAGCTCCCGACCTCAGGTGATCCACCCGCCTCAGCCTCCCAAAGTGCTGGGATTACAGGTGGTGACATCTTACAAAACTATAATATTACTATCAAGATATTGACACTGATACATTCTATAGACTTCAGTCAGATTTGCCAGTTTTACTTGTATTTATTTGTGTGTGCAGTGTGTGTATGTATTAAGTTCCATATAATTTTATCACTTATGTAGGTTTGTATATATAATAAAATACCTATCCTGGATTTTAAAAACTCTACGTTATTCACTCTATATCTGTCATTTTTTCACTTGCTATATCATCAATTTATTTATTTATAATTTTTTTATTTTTATTTTTTATCCTAGAGACAGGGTCTTACACTCTGTCGCCCAGACTGGAGTGTAGTGGCACAATCATAGCTCACTGCAGCCTCACACTCCTGGGCTCAAGCGATCCACACCTAGAAACCTCTCTACCTCCTGGGTACAATCTTGGCTATTGTTTCCTTTTTCAGTTGAATCCCATTTTCACTGCATCTTTTCAGGATTCTGCATGATTTCTTAGCCCCTAAAGGCATTTCTCTGCCCGCATGGATATGGGCTTTTAATAACATTTGTTCTATCAGATTTAGGGATTTGGAGCACGTCCTCAATCTGCAGCCATGATCTCACCCCTGCTTACACTTCCCAGGGATTTTCTTTTTTAAACTTGGGGTCAAAGAGAGAATGTGGGTCAATCCTTCACTGGTGGCAAAGGCAGGGAAGCTGTCAGCAGCTGTGTCCTCTTCCATGCAGTCCAAGAGAATCCTGGGCTCCAGCAGTTGCTGTCCTTCCACGGATGATGAACATGAGCATTCCAATTAGGTCTCCTTTTTGCCTGAGTTCGAACTGGATTTCTGTTGTACTCAGGAAAGTCCTGACTAAGAGTAGGATGATACGTCTTCCTTTGACCTTCTGCATGTTATTCACTTGCAAAGCAAACCCTTTCCTCCTGAAGGGCAGGATACATTTATGCTCAGGTATGGTGGCTCATGCCTGTAATCCTAGCACTTTGGGATGCCAAGGCAACAGGATCACCTGAGGTCAGGAGTTTAAGACCAGCCTGGACAACAAAGTGAAAACCCATCTCTACTAAAAATACAAAAATTAGCCTGGCATAGTGGGGTATGCTTGTCGTCCCAGCTACTCAGGAGGCTGAGGCAGGAGAATCACTTGAATCCAGGAGGCAGAGGTTGAAGTGAGCTGAGATCACACCACAGTGCTCCAGCCTGGGTGAGAGAGCAAAACTCCGTCTCAAAAAAAAAAAGAAAAGAAAAGGTACATTTCACTTTACCCCAAGGTCAAAAAATGGTTGAAAACGCCAAATAAGTTAAGGTGTTTTTTCTTTGTATGATGGTTCTGAAGTCTCAAAGTCTGTCCTCTGAGTCCACAGAAGACGTGGTGTGAATCTGGTCAGGGGAAAGACACTGCAGCTGGTTGGGGTAAAGGGCAGATGCAGCTCGACATAAAGTCCAGTGTTCCCAATGTGCCACCCTTTAATCATGTGCAGACTCTTTCTGCAAAACGACCACCCGTGAAATACGAGCTTTCTGTGAATCTGGGGAGTTGCTCTGGGCCCAGCACATGGGGCTTGGAACTACCTCAAAGGCTTCTCCGGTGTAGGAAGCAGTAAACGCCACTAGCTCAGCCTGCCCAGCATGCACACGGCACCATGCTGACTGGGTGCTAAACAGATACAATACTTAGAACTAAAATAAAACCCAACTCAGTGACATCTTGATGCAGCTTTGTAGGAACAGCAGGCTCCTGTGTACACACCGTTCTGCTCTGCACGCCTATTTGTAAATTAATCACACATCAGTAGACTTGGCTCAGATTCACATGTTTCTGGACCACTGTGAGGGTAGCTCAGGCTATGGGATCTTCCATTCAGCTTCAAAACTAGATCCTTTCAACAGATTCTGGGTGAGAATTCTTCTTGCCAGGCTCTCTTAAGCCACCCGCATCTTGCTCCCTTCGCCAGCAGAAGCATACAGGGTAGAGGGAACGGTGATTGCCCACAAGCCCCCTCCATAAAAGCATCCCCAATATACTAATATGATAGTCTGAAGACACACACACACACACACACTTACAAGATGTTAGTGAAAGCACGATGAAAAGAAATAGAGTGGCACCTTTTTATGATGTGTTCACACTCCACCAGCCAATGTCCTGCCTCCGCCTCTCCCTGGGGTTCTTTCCTGTGGTGTTAATCTCACCTCTGCTTCACCTGGATCTTAGAACACTGCCCAGTCCCAAGCCCACCTGGGCTTCCTTGAGTTCACTCTGATGGGCCCTGCAGCTTGCGTTCCAGGCTCTGGCCCTGGTGTCAAGGCAGTGGTGATAAGTCACAGCTGTGGGTCAGTGGAAAGTGGCTGCAGCATCAGGCCAAGCTTGGCCACTTACATGTCTGGCATGACAGTGGCCTCAGTGTACTCGTCTAAGAAGAAGAGCTATCACCTGAGCGCTCTGAATAACTTAGCCGGAGCTTTTAGGCAGTCTGGGAGCCAACATAGAGGCGTGTAGGCTGATGTCTCATGTCCACGTTGCCTGGGAGACAAATTTCTATTTAGAGCTGCCCCAAAATGTTCTGCGCCAGCTTCTCACTGTGGCGGCTTCACCTGAGCATACAGGTATGTGGATGGCCACTGTGCTGGCTCGCCCTGGACGCTGCCTTCATGGGCCTGGGTCGGGTTCTCGGTCAGCAGCTCTTGCCAACTCCAGGAGGCCCAGAGCCAGGAGTGGCCTCCTGCTGCCAGATCCCAGGTAGGAAAGAGCTGAGCTGTCCAGCCCTCCTCTTCTAACAAGCCCTCCTGGGTTGACAAAGAAAGGCTGTCCCTGCACTGGGTGACATTGGACACTGTCCCTGTCCTCTCCCAGGAGGTCCCGGGCCAGGGGCTGGGATAGTATCAGGACCTGGCTCTCTCCATACCCAGCCCAATCAAGGGTCCTGTGCCCAAGATCCTATTAAGATGGGTGCTAAGAATCACAGAGAATGGGGACACCCTGCAGGTCCCTGCAGGACTTTGCAGACCCAGGAGGTGGCAGTTCACTGAGGTCTAGCCCCTGGCCTTGAATGGGAACCAAGCAGGTGTGAACTGGAAGTAGAGGCCACTGATCTGCTGCTCAGCGCCAGACAAGTCAGAGTAGTCAGAAGCCTCAGATCCCAAATGTGAAAGAGAAAAGCGCATCTGAACATATGTGAGAATTCCTTCCTAACCAGGGAGCATATCTTCAGGGCAACTTTGGGTTAAAAATCTAAATTCAGGCCAGGCGTGGTGGCTCACGCCTATAATCCCAGCATTTTGAGAGGCCGAGGCGGATGGATCACCTGAGGTAGGGAGTTCAAGACCAGCCTGACCAACATGAAGAAACCCCATCTCTACTAAAAATACAAAATTAGCTGGGCATGGTGGCGCATGCCTATAATCCCAGCTACTCGGGAGGCTGAGGCAGGAGAATCACTTGAACCCGGGAGGCAGAAGTTGTGGTGAGCCGAGATCACACCATTGCATTCCAGCCTGGGCAACAAGAGCAAAACTCCGTCTCAATAAATAAATAAATAAATAAATAAATAAATAAATAAATAATTTCAAACACAAAACGAACTTCTTCCTAACAGGAACATTCAGAAGAGCTAAGGAAAGAATGTTCCTGAGAATGCAAATGGTACCATTGGTCTCCTTACCCTATAAGTATTTACAAAGTGCCCTAGACAAGACCCCATCTGAAATCAGAGCTGGGAGGGAGGCAGGACCTGTGGTTTCTCAGGGCTTTCTCCACGTCCCCAGGCAATGGGCCTATGGATTCTGAAGTTGGGGTGCCTGGCCAGAACCTGGAGCCCCAGGGCCCATAGAGGCTGTAGGCTCTGGTGGTGACGGCTCATCTGAGTTACAAGTGGCTGAGCCTCCTGGGCTGCCCACCCCCATGCCCACCCCTAGCTGAGGAACACGCCCTAGGAGGCTATGGGAGAGAAGGAAGGGGAAAGCAGAGCCATCTGGCTCGTCCTGAATTATTAACCACAGAGGAGGAGGTACAGCCAAGGCCCTGGGGG
The DNA here is from genome assembly GCF_049350105.2 of Macaca mulatta. Taxonomy (NCBI): domain Eukaryota; kingdom Metazoa; phylum Chordata; class Mammalia; order Primates; family Cercopithecidae; genus Macaca; species Macaca mulatta. Next base: position 130,457,271 of record NC_133416.1, read on the forward strand.
AATCAGGTGCAGCTGCTCTCAGAGTTGGAGAGGAGAACTGGGACCGTTTTGCAGACCCAAGGGATCCAGAAGTTGGAATGTGACCCTCCATGCCAGTTGGGCCCCAAGTCCCGGGGACACCTCCTGTATACCTGACAGGTGCTCCCTCCTCTCTGGGCCACTAGGCAGCAAAAAACAAACTATGCCTTCATCCCCTGACCTTTTACTCTTCAAAGTACTTACAAACCCACATTCTTTACTGCTTCTTTTTGGGCATTTTGTCGGAAGGATAAACCAAGGCCAGGAGAGATCAGACAATTCAGCCAAGGTTGTAGGGCTGCCAGGGAGAAGGTCATGATGTATACCAGGTCTCTGTCTCCAGTGCCACCATGGGGTCCCCTTCCTGAAAATTCCAAGACACCCATGGCTGAGCCATGGGAAGAACACCTGCTATGTCTCTCTCTAATTTGCCCTCTGCCTCCATCCCTCTTGACTCTGACCCTCGCCAGCACTCCCTGGGTGTCAGAGACAGCCTTCTAATTGGTCTCCATGCTTCCAGTTTGTTTCCCCTGAAATCCTCCTTCTAGAAACCATTAGAGGACATCTTCCCAATGCAGATCCAACTGTGTCTGCCAGCTCCCCAGAATGTCACTGGAAGCCATTGTGCCCCACCCACAGCCTCTCCAGGCCCTCTCTCATTCCACCATTCTTGCTGTTCCCAGCTACCTGCTGTTCCCTACTGTCATTCTTGCTGTTCCCTGTTTGCAGTCCTCAGCTCCAAAGCCCTCAAGAGCAGCACCTGCCTCTTACACCTTGGCCCCAAGCGCTGCAGAAGCTGGTAACTGTTGCCTGAGGCATTTGCTCAAGTGCTCAAGTTCACCCCTGCTGGTTCTTTTGCGGAAAAAGCTCTTTCCCACGGGGTCCACCTGGAGAATTTCCAAAGTGTCTATTAAGAATCAGCTTACACAGCACTCACTCTGAGAAGCTCTCCGAGACTACTCTGGGCAAAGCTGAGTACCCAGGTGCACTGAGAGCACCTCAGCCCCAGCTCCCACCACACCCCATTCCCACTGTCTGTCCCCAAATCATGAAGCTCAGGGCAGCGCCCGCATCTGCATCATTTCTGCATCTTCAGGGCCAAGCCCACAGCTAGGTGTTCTACAGATCTCCATAAGTACTTAGGGGAGGCACAGCTGTGGGGGCAGAGGTCAGCATCTGGGCAGGGAGAGAACCAGGCAGGGAGAAGGCCAACCAAGGATATCACAGGCTGAAGAGCCCACGTGTTTCCAAACAGTCACAGAGGAGGAGCTCACAAGCATGGGACCTTTTCTGGGGGCTCTTCCAAGGGTCATCTGGAGAGCAGTGAGTCAACCAGCCACCTCCTGTGTGGCTCAGCCCCTGCCCCTTTCCATAGCAGCACTGAGCCACTTAGCCTGAATCTGGTAAAAGGTCTCAGATGTGGGGCAGAGGGCCCAGAGAAGGTCAGGGAGGAACCTGCCTGGGAAGCCAGATGCCCACAAGGCTCTGTGACTTCACTTCCAGGGCTGGGTCTGCACTCTCTGCAGTCAGGGGCACTGTCCCAGCTTTACCACCTTCTGGCCCTTTAGCACCTGGCCACATACACCCACTAATGCCTCCAGAAGGGTGGAGACCCGCTTCTCCCCCAGAACAAGCTTGACTGATTCATTTTCATATCATCTGAGCTTCTCTCTTGGACAGTCAGAGGCTGGGAGCTCCACCCAGGCTACACACAGGACTGGCCTGAGGGCCACAGAGCAGCAAATATATGGTGAGCTTGTAGCACAGCAGGGACAAGGCAGAGCCTAAAAAAGGGCCCAGCGTCCAGTGTATGCCTGATTCTGTGGCTATGAAATGTCCACAATAGACAAATCCATAGAGCTAGGACACAGACAGATGGTGGCCAGGAGCTGTGGGGAGGGAGGAATGGGGAGTGACTGCTTAACAGGGACAGGGGTTCCTTTCAGGGTGATGGAAATGTTTTAGAACTAGATAGAGATGGGGGCTGCACAACCTTGTGAGCATACTATAAGCCACTGAATTGTGCACTTTTAACATGTTTAAGCTTATTGAATTTCACCTAAAAAAAAAAAAATGAGGAACGAAAGGTCAGGCAGAACTCCAAGTATCAGTTTCCTTTTTTTCTCCAAGTACTGGCAGCACTCCCTTTTCTGCAAGCTAGCATCCTGGCTCTTTTTATCAACCCCCAGGCCCCAAGGGCTCAGAGCACAAATCAAGGGTGAGTTTTCCATGTTGACCTTTATTTTTGTATTTTTAACCAAAGATGCTCCAGCATACTGCAGGAGAAGGAACTTGACTGGGTCACCTCCTGGTTAAAACCCTTCAAGAATTCACCTTCGTTCACTAAAGCACCCCTGAGCTCCTTGCCTTGGCACTGGAAGTCTTTGCACAGGCTGGCGAACTGACACCCTCACCTGTGGGGACCCAGCCCATCTGGGTGCCATCACCTGGGTCTCCCCCTCCACCGGGAAATCCTGACCTACTGAGTTGACCTAGCTGCTGACCTAACTCAAGAGCCACCTTGGCAGTAAAGTCGCCCTGGCCTTGTGACAGTCCTTCTGCCAAGCCCCCAGCGCATGACACTTCCACCCAGTGCTCACTCAGCAGCTCATCCTGCATGAATGCAGAGTGGCCTGGAGGGAAGTGACTGCACACAGGACATACAGACCCCCCCCCCAACACAAATAAACAAGTGATTCTGTCAACAAAAGCTCCAGAAGAAAACTGCACCCCTATTGGAAAGGGATGAGGAGCGCAGAGACTCCAAGGAGGTACCAGGTCAGAGCTGGGAAGGCCCAAGGCAGGGTGGAAGGTAGAACTCAGAGAGGGTTCCAGGGTCCCTGGGTATAGGCATGGTCCTCCTTATAGGTCACCACCTAAGGGGGCAGCAGTCCTTAAGGGTGCCAGGTTGACACAGATGGGGTCACAAACCTCAGAAACTGAAGAACTTGTAATCCAACCCTATCATTGGGTAGATGGAAAAATTAAGGCTCAGAAAAGGGCAGAGAGTTGATTTACTCATCCTTCCACCTATACAACCCTACTCGCATCTACCCATGCATCCCTTCACCCATGCATCCACCTATCCATCTACCCATGTAGCTACGGAGCCATTCATTCATGCATGCATCCACGGATCCATCCACCCATGCATCCATCCACCATCTACATAGGGCAGGGCTGGGACTGGAGCCCAGAGCCTCTGCCTCTAAACCCAAAGTTCTTCACAACAGGTCACAGTTGACTTCTTTACACTTATGGCAGCTCTGAGAAACTTTCTGACCCTTTAAGGGGTATACAGGAAGAAAGGTCTTGCTAGTGGAATGGGAATCAGGGTTCATGACAAGGTATGGTCTATGCAGGGTGCCAGTCCTAAGGCCAATCCTCATCAACAGCTCTGTGAGGGCAGCCAACCCTAAGCCCACTCTGCAGATGAGGAAACGGGAAACAAGCTCTGGAGAGGTCTGCTGATGTGCCTACCACCCAAGGATGGTTAACCACTACAGCCATAACCCTTTCCCAGATCTCTCCACTGTCCAAGAGCAGGCCCTCTCATTGCACTACAGCATGTCAGGCATGGCTTGGGCAGGGTGGATAGGAGGCGTCCCAGTGAGTAAAAGGCTTCTCAGACCAAAGGCTTCTGAGCCAGGGCCAATGTGGTGGATGGTGGGAGTCACTGGTCATCACAAGATGATGCGTCTCACAGGAAATGGGAAAGAACTTGTACACTGGAGAGTCAGAAGAAGGGGGAAGCCTGTGGCTTTCAGACCCTGACAAAGTTCCTGCATCCAAGGGAGCTTCTGAAGGTTGTGGGGGAAAGTGGCTGCTAGCAGGGTCCCCAAGAACAGCTGCTGACAGAGTTTGGACAAAGTTATGCCATCTCCCTGTATGCCAGTGGCTTCAGAGAGTTCTGAAGGAAAGACCCAAGAGCTGAAGCCCAGCTATGAGTGCCATGGGCTGCTGGCTGCTGGGAAGAGATGGAGTTGGGTGTGGAGGAAGGCACAAGTATTCTAACAAAGGGACTCTCTGAGAAGCAGGAACTATGGTGTAGAGATAGGCGGTAGGTTCCTAGGGAGGCCCTGCAGCAGCCAAGGGGCCCCTGCTCCTCTTCCTCCTCCCTGCCAAGTGGAGCGGCCTGGCTTGCATCTGTCTGCTCCCCTCTGGTGCACCTGGGACCCTGTAGCTTGCTGCCTCCCATTTCAACAAATCCAGGGAGACAGATTGCTGAGTCCCCAGACTCCCTCCCAGACAGGCAACTGGGTAGAAGGGAAAGTTTGGGGTCCAGTGCCTGCACTTCTCATCTCTCCATCCTTAGATCTGATACTTGCAACTGAGCCTTGGTTTACTCATCTATAAAGGGAGGTGGTAATACATCCAGTGAGGCGGTTAGACAGCATGGAGAACACTATGCCTGGTAACCAAGATGTGTTCTATCGCCCACGGGAATACTAAAAATATCTAACGGCTGGGCACTGCTGCTGGCTGTGGGGCTGGGGGAATCCTGGAGGTGCCTGTGGACAGCATTGCCCACTTAGCTCCAGGAATCCCAGGGAAGGGACACTAAGGGGGACGGGGCAGGGGCAGAGGCTAAGGCTATTTACAACCAGCAAAAAAAAGTACAGCACTCTTGCTCTTGGGGCCAGATGTATCTAGGATTTCAGAATATCCTGAACTTTAGACAGGTAAAGCTGCATATCTCAGCAGCATCCAATAAATAAATACACTGAACTCTTTGAAGTGAAAGACGTGAATATAGAATACATAAAGACTATAAACAGCCTCACTTGGACTATAAATAGCCTCACCTCAGTTCAGGCAAAATTTTGCTGCCAAATGAGTTACAAAAAAGTGTCTGGTTTTCAGAGTGTGCTGGATTTTGGAACTGAGGATAAGGAATTGTGGATCTGCACGTCAATGTTTTCACCACATATCAGTGTGAACCAACTGCACATCACCTCTGCTTCATCCCACTACCAATGCAGGACAGATGAGGGGTTACATGTGCTCTGCCTCTAAAACTCACCAGGCCCTGTGACCTTGGGGAACACAGTACAAAGAGACGAGTCACATACGAAAGCAAATGTGCACACACACACACAAACAGCAATGCCTATAAATATATTTATAACACAGGCCTGCGGGCACGGAGGTCCACAAGGACGCAGAGCCCAGCTCTGCTGATGGAACCTGTGTTGCCCTAGGGCCCGCTGACCCCTGCTCAGGGCAAGGCCTGTGTTTCCAGGCCTATGCCTGGGCAAGCAAGGGTAGGCAGGAATGAGGAACAGGGCAGTGCTTGGTGGTTGAGAGCTTCCTCATCTCTGCAGTGTGGAGGAGGGGCAGGTATGCCACGCAGACCTGGCTCTAGTACCAGCACTGCCACTGCCCAGCCGGTGGCCTTAGATGGGTGGCCTTGGGCAGATGGCCTGCACCCCTGGCTGGGCTGCATTTCTTCACCTGCAAATTCTGAGTGATACAGGCCTCTTGGGCTTGGTGAGGGGCACACAGGAGCCCCCAGGGCTTGGCACACAGCTGGTGCTTAGGAAGTGCTTGCTGACTCCATTCTGTGACATTGCTTAAATGCATAATATTTAAAAGAAGGGGCTAAAATGAGTGGCCCCTTCAGTCCCAGAAACATTTCCCTCTCCCCCGGGGCTCTCTTTTGAGGCAGAGCCCCTTGTGGATCTCTGTCCTATACCAGGGCTCTCTCGTCACAATGCAGAGGGGACCTACTGGATGCTCTGGCTGCCAAGAGCAGCCCCCAAGAGACCAGGCTCCAGGCCTGGAAAGAAAAGCCTAGAGCAGGAACCCCTGGAGGAGGGGTCACAGCACTGCAGGCAAAACTCAGGCTTTGACATCAGAACGGTGCTCTGATCACAACTCCTCCCTCGGTCACTTGGTCTTAAGGAAGTTACTTAAACTCTCTGAGCCTCAGTTCTTCATTTTATAAGACTAGGTCCAATACCACATAAACCTCATAGGGTAGTAGGGTGAATAAATTAAGAGACAATGAATGTGAAGCACACAGCACACAACACCCAAGCAACAGCAGCAGCCGCTATTATTACTATAATGATGATAGTGACGTGGTTGTGATGGTGATGCTGAGGATCAGCCCTGCTAAAGAACTGTGTCCCCATGCTCAAAACAGTCAGGACTAGGAGAAATAACTCACTGATATCATTTTGTCACTATGCATTATCGCCAGCCTTCCCAGGGTTGGGACCGTTGCTCACTGTTTCGACCCTCCCAGCAACACTGCCAGCAGGGAGACAGAGGTACTCTCCCCATTCCAAATTGGAAAATGGAAGCCAAGAGAGCAACAGGGACTTGGTCAAGGTCATCAGGCAAGTCAGTAACAGGGAAGGGATGAGATCTCCTGATTCTGGGCCCAGGGTGACACCAAACCAATCCCAACCAGCACCCTGAGGCCTGTAGCCCACAGGAGCCTCTCAGTCACCATAGAGCACAGGTATGTGCAGGAGTGTCAAGACCTGGGCTGGGGGGTGGCACAGGGCAGGGGAGTTGTGGGGAGTAGGGAACTGAGTCATCTTTCAACTGGCCCAAGCCCATCGAGCACAGTCTGGCTCCTCTATCTTTGGCGGGGAGCCTGGGGCTATTTCGGGAAGCTCTGCACACAGCCCGCCACTTCCCTGCCAGGCTGACTGGGTCAAAAACAAAACGAGCCCAGCAACAGCCCTGTGTCAACAGGGTGGGAAGTGAGGAGGCCCTGAACAGCCCCAAATCCAAGAGCAGGAATGGGAGAAAATCAGGGAAGGTTGTGGGGGTAAGCACATCACCCTCACCCTGCAAAAAAAAGCTAGTGAGAAACAAACACCACAATGAATCAGAAGCAGCAGGACACAGGGAGTGACTAGCTTTGGGACCAGACCACGTTCACATTCAAGCCTTGTCTTTGAGCAAGTCCTATACCTGCTCCAGGCCTCAGTGTACCCATTTGTGTACCACCACCCACCTTGGAGGGTTGAGTGGGATTAAATGAGGTGACAGTGAGGCACTGGGCACCTGAGATGTCTTCCGCCTGGGCCTGCTATGCCCTGCTCACCCTTCAGAGCCTTGCTTGGAGCCTCCTAGTGGGACAGCTGAGCTACAGCCCCCATTCTGCAGGCACTTGCCACCCACAGCCGCTGGAGGCCCCTGGACGGCTGCACAAGGCCCTGTCCATCCTTGTGCAACTGCAGTGCTGAGCCTGGAGCAGCTGCCTCATCCGTCTGTGAGGTCAAGCCCAAGGGGCCACCCAGAAGGCTCTCCGAGAGCATCCAAAAAACCAGAGGAAAGGGTGAAGAGGTCCCCCGTGGTATCCAGGGTTCCATATAGCCCTCCAGTCACTGTCATGGGGCAGGCAGCAGGTCTCAGTTCATTCCTAGCTGCTGCTTTGCAGGGGCAGCGTGAGAGCCACATGGTGCCAGGAATGGAGCACAAGGCTCTGCCCAGAGCATGTGCACGGCAGACACTGGAGACGGAGTCAATGGGGAACCAATGGGGCTGGCAGGAGAGGCAGGAGGACGCAGCACAGGAACAACCATTTATGGGGTATTTCCAAGGCACCAGGCTCTGTGGGAGCAGCTGACACGCCTTGTCCCTGAAGATATGTCTTTTTGACAGGTAAAAGCAAGGGGCCCAGAAAATCGAAAGGATTTTGGCAAGTTGGTATGAGACTTGCAGGAGGTCAGGAGGCTCAGAAGGGCTGTTCATTTTAAATGATTAATTGTATGTAAAGCCTGTGGGTGTGAGGGTAAGGAGGCAGCTCCCCAACAGGCACCCTGGGCCAGCCTGGGAGCCCTAGGGGACATCATCCCCAAGGTGGCCTGTTGGTTTTCAGAGCAGGAGGATGGGAAGGAAAGGATGGTGGTTAGGCAGTCACAGGGGCACTGGTACTGGCAACACTCAGCACTTTCTGCATTCAGAGGCACCCTCTGTCATCCTGGACAGCAGAGACTTCTAGAAGTCAGATGTAGGAAGTGCTTCCCAGAGCAACATTGTCTTTCAATAACCGCTGGAGACATGGGGCAGAGACTCGCCCAAGGTCTGCAGCAGACCTAAGCCTTGTCCCTTGTTGTATCCAGCCCTGTATGCGTGTGTGTGTGTGTGTGTGTGTAGACCAATGTCACCTTCACAGCTGAGGTGTCAGTGCGTCTCATCTGTGATGGGCCAGCAGAAGGAGATGAAAACTCTTGCAGGTGCCAAGTGTTGAGATGGCCACTGGACCACGTGCCCAGTGATGTGTTCGAGAGGAGCTCAGGGAGCCAGGGCTGGACGCAGGCAGAGAAACTGGCTAGGAAGGACGACAAGTGTCAAGACCGAGTGAGGGAAGGGCCTGATGAGGAGTAGAGAAGACCCAGCTGGGAAACAGATGGAGTGGGCTGGTGCAGGCAGGGGCAGAGGGTGAGGAGCCGTCACTGTAGATGCCCTTAAGACTAAGCATTGTGGGTACTCCCCACAACTCACAAACCCATAAGCCAGCCAGGAACAAGAGCAGGGGTCTGGCTATGTATGCCACCATCATCCCCACTGCCTTTGGGGAGTGAGTCCCTGACCTCACCCCACAGCTGTTGGGGCTGGGGGCATGAACCTCTGAGACAAGCACAGACTGACAGCTGGGAGAAAGATGGACTCCTCTCTGCAAAGCCCACCCTGTGAGAGGGGCTTAACCACCCCCTGGGATAGGCTACAAGGTATTGCTATTATAGAAATTTCCTATACTGAACAGAGTTTGCCCCCTGGGACTCAACCTGGGGTCTTGATTGACTTTTTGGAGCCAAATGCAGCCTTTCTCCTGCAGGACACCTTAAAATACGTGTCTGACTAGTACACCCTCTCCACAGTGGCTGCCCACTGGGCCCCCTCTGCTGCTCTGGGCTCTCTGATTCTATTCAGGGAGGCAAAGTTGCCCTTGTTGATGACAGGGCCTGAGGCTGCTAAAAGCCCTGGGTATGTTTCCTGGGACCCGCTGTCAGGCCACACTCCCCAGCTGGTGTAGCAGGTTTGCCCTTTATCTGGTGACATTCTGCCTGCTGGGTGCAAGGGGTTGAATAGTGCAGCCCCCTCCCCAAATTCACATCTAACTAGAGCCTCAGAACATGACCTTATTTGGAAATAGGGTCTTTGTGGATATGATTAGTGAAGGATTTCTAGATGAAATAATACTGGATTGAGGATGGGCTCAAAACCCAATGACTGGTGTTCTTATAAGAAGAGGAGAGAGTCTACAGCCATGGCCAGGCATGATGGCTCATGCCTGTAATCCCAGCACTTTGGGAGGCCAAGGTGGCTGAACACCTGAGGTCAGGAGTTCGAGACAAGCATGGGCAACATGGTGAAACCCCGTTTCTACCAAAAATACAAAAATTAGCTGGGCATGGTTGCATGTGCCTGTAATCCCAACTACTCGGAAGGCTGAGGCAGGAGAATTACTTGAACCCAGGAGGCGGAGGTTGCAATGAGCCGAGATTGTGCCACTGCACTCCAGCCTGGGTGACAAGAGCGAAACTCCGTCTCCAAAAAAAAAAAAAAAAAGGAGGAGAGGACACAAGGCCATTTGAAGGCAGAGGCAGAGACTGCAGTGATACAGCCACAAGCCAAAGAACACTTGGGGCCACCAGAAGCTGCAAGAGGCAAGGAAGGATTCTCCTTAGAGCCCTCAGAGGGAGTGTGGCCCTGCTGACACCTTGATTTGAGACTTCTGGCCTCCAGAACTGTGAGAGAATAAATTTCTGCTGTTTAGGCCATGCAGTTTGTGGTCATTTAAGACGGCAGCCCCAGGAAACCAGTACATTGGGTTTGTGGCATTAGGAAATAGGACATACTCTGAGTTGACCACATATAGGTCAGCTAGTGTCCCCTGCTCCAGGCACCCTGGAGAAGGTGAAGAACCAATGGGCCTCCTGGCTGGGAGGGTGACACTAGCGTCTGGGCAGGACTGAGCTAGCCTGTCACCAGGCTGTTAGCAGGGCTGCAGCCCAATTAGCTCAGGGCACGTGAGGAATCAATGGTGAGAAGCCTGTCTACATCCAGACTCTTTTAAGACACTTGAGGGGAAGTAGTCATGTGGCCCAGAATGCACTGGCCTCCCCCTGCCCAGCCTCCCCGCTTTCTCCACCTCCCCCAAACAGCTTTTTCTAGGCCCCCACGTCAGGTCAGGCCAGCTCAGCTTTGCTAAAAATCCTCGGGCACAGCCGGGCACGGTAGCTCACGCCTGTAATCCCAGCACTTTGGGAGGCTGAGGTGGCTGAATCACTTGAGGTCAGGAGCTCGAGACCAACCTGGCCAACATGGTAAAACCCTGTCTCTACTAAAAATTACAAAAATTAGCCAGGCATAGTGGCGCATGCCTGTAATCCCAGCTACTCAGGAAGCTGAGGCAGGAGAATCACTTGAACCTGGGAAGTGGAGGTTACAGTGAGCCAAGATTGCATCACTGCACTCCAGCCTAGGCAACAGAGTGAGACTCCGTCTCAGAAACTAACTAACTAACTAACTAACTAATAATAATCCTTGGGCACACCAGCCCTAAGCAGACAGCCTTAAGAACTAACCCAGGGATTGCAGGTATTTCTGATCAGAAATGCTTGAAGCGAGACCTGAGAAATACTTAACACCCCCCTATCCCCAATGGGCTCAGCATCTCCTACCTGTCTCCACTTTTGGAGACTCTCCCATAATGGGGAGCTGAGGGAGTTGGCCAAGACTTTTGGAAGCTTTAGGACTAAGACCAATGGTTTCTCTGAGATTCTGCAGAGTTTGGGATCTCAGAGAGCTCCAGCATTTGCGAATCCCAGGCACCTCCACCATCCCAACAGCATAGGCTCTGCCCACATCAAGGGACATGGTCGGGACCATTGTAGGACTGATAATGTCAGAGCCAAGATGGTTGAGTCCGGCTTTTCTCAAACTGAAGTACAAGGATGAGCTGCTTTAGAAACACCTAGTGAGATTGTTTAAAATGCAGATTCCAGGGCCAGGTATAGTGGCTCACACCTATAATCCCAGCACTTTGGGAGGCTGAGGTGGGAGGATCGCTTGAGACCAGGAGTTTGAGACCAGCCTGGGCAACATGATGAGCCACCATCTATACAAAAAAATTAAAAATTAGCCAGAAGTGGTGGATCGTGCCTGTAGAAGCAGCTACTCAGGGGACTGAGGTAGGAGGATGGCTTGAGCCCAGGAGGCTGCAGTGAGCTATGATTGCACCACCGCACTCTAGCCTGGACAACAGAGTAAGACCCTCTCTCTAAAAAAAAAAAAAAACAAGGAAAAAAGATGCAGATTCCTGTGCCCTGCTCCCAGACCTGCTAAATCAGAACCTCAGTGTGATGGGCCCCAGAACCTGCATTTTAAACACATCTCCTGAGGTTATCAGGAAACCCTTCAGAGAATGAAAACACGTGGCCTGGTACAATCTCCCTTGCAGACAGACGGAGAGACTGGAGACAGGACAGGGATTGCTGCAGGCCACGTAGCTAAGCCAAGGCCAGAGTCCACACCTCTTCTGGGCTTGCTGGGGTCCCCATAGGCCTGGAATCAGATGGCCAGAGTCCTCTGTGCTCAAACAGCCCTTCCCCCAGGTGAAGCTTCCTTGCCGTCCAGGCCCCCTGGAAGCCTTCCCAAGCCCCGTGGGCTGAGTTAGCCCCCCGGGCACCTTGCACCCACTTTCCTTTTGGTGTTTATCAGACTGTAGTATAGCCGCATGTTTGCCGTGGCGCTCAGGGCCCGAGCCTTGTTCAAAGTTGTGTCCCCAGGGCTCGGCCACAGCAGTTGCTTAATAAAGGTAGGTACCCAGCAAATATTTGTGAGATAAAATATTTTAATTCCAAACTCTGTCCCAGAACAGTTATCTGATCTTGGGCAGGTGATCCAACTTCCAGGCGCCTTCCTAGAACAGATTCTGGTCATCTGCCCTGACTGTTTACCAAGGCCACAGTAAAAAGCCAGATGCAATGCACTCGGGAAGCTGCCCAGCAGTGGGGCTTTGCATCTGGGGCTCACATGAGAAGCAGGGGCTCACTAAGTGACTGGCAAGTAGCTAAGAGTCCCTAGGGTGGCAAGACCCAGCCAGGAGAGTCTGCTGATAGATAGAGCCCAGGGACAGGTGAGTCCAGAGGTTCTACTAGCCTTGAGCCTGGGGCGAGAGGTCACCATGCCCTGGCCCCTTGCCCAGCTCTGTTCACTGCTCTTGGGGCTTAAGTCATGCCCTAAGCCCATGTCCACTGTGGGGAGCAGGGACTGGGCCCTGAAAGCTATCAGGCTGCACACAGAAGCTCACATCAAGTAGTGGTAACAAGCTCCTGGGAGCTGGAGCAGGCCCCAGCTGGGCAGCCCAGAGGAATGTGACACGCGCTGAGTCTGGGAAGCAGGCGTCGTGCCCCCCTCCCAGCTCCACTGGCTGCCCTGAGGAGCAGAGCTGCCCACGGGATGAGCTCCCCATGGGACAGGACGCTCCTCGGTATGCCACTTCCTCAAGCCAGGCAGTCACAGCTTCCACAGGCCAGGCCTCTTCCAAGGAGGAGCTTGGGAGCTTAGGCCTGCCCCCCATGCCTTCTAAATAACCCCACAGGACCAACCGGTTCTTCAGCCCAGGCTAGTTGTGGGGGCAGCCCTAAGGGCCCCGCATCAACATGCCCCTTCGTGCATCTGCCCAACCCAGAGAATGCCATGACATGTGACTCATGTTGGGGCCACATGGAAGGGATGTCACCGAGTCACTAGCTCAGACCTTCCTAGCTGCAAATGGGGGGATACAGGGAAGGAGGCCAGCAGAGACAGGGAGCTGAACTCCGTTCTGCCTCCAGGAGCCTGTCCAGCTGGCCCAGCTCAGTGTGATTCCAAGTGACTCAGGAAAGCTGCCCTGGGTCTGTCAGGGTCAGTGTCCCCATCTGCCAGGTCTGACCTGGGATCCTCGAGTGTCCACTATTGCCTGGGAGGGAGCAACAGGCTGAACTCTTGAGTAGGGTGGGCAGAGAGCTGCAGGCAGCAGAGGGGAACAGGCATGCCGGCTCTTCTCCTCTAAGATGAAGCTGCCTAACTTCCAGCCCCTGCTCTTTCTGGGTCCAGGGGAGGCCCCTCCTTGGCACTGCGGCCATACCCAAGCTCCAGCCATCAAATACAGAGCTGCTCATCTTTTCCCTGTGCTCTCCATGAGCCACACTGCTGACCACGTGTTGTGCTTCCTGCGGTGGAGGACAGCCAGCGAGAGACCTGCAAGCTGGAGAACTCTGCTGCCCACCTTCCCCTGAAGGCAAGCTCAGTCCAGGGAGTGGCTCTGGGTTCAGGTGGCTGGCAGGGCACAAATGGCTCAATGATCACACCTCCTGACAGAAAGCTCTGCTGGCTGAGACACCGCACTGGCTCTCCAAACATTTGGGAGCACGAAAAGCAGCGGTTGGCCTGGCCCTGATCCTAGGACAGCCTCTGGTACAGAGCAATCCGACACTGGAGGAGAGCCCTACAAGACAATCATCCACTTCACACACTCCTGTGACAAGGCAGTCAAGAAGCACAGACTCTTGAATTCTCGCACAATGCCCATGGGGGGACCATCGCTCCCATTCCACACAATAGGAAACTGAGGTGCAATGCGGATTAAGCAGCTTCTGTGGATCACACAGCCAGGGCTCAAACCCGAGCCTATATGACTAACAAGTTTTGCTCTTCCTACCAGCTGAGGAAAGTCCTAGAGCAGCCCAGTCCCAATCCTTTCCATCTCAGAAACCTAAAGTCCTGGAAAGGGGACTTCAGCCATGCAATTAGCACAGGCCCAGCAGGCAAATGAAGTCAGGCGGAAGGAGTGTTTTAAATTTACCCATTCCCCATTCCCTGTCTGCACAGGCTTGACAAAGACTGTTCACAGCCACAGGCTGTGATAATGGTGTGCCCACGCCTAGAAAGCTGTGAAGTGCTTTACAAGGGCACAGGGTGACGGGAAAAGTGAGGACACTGGCATGAAACAAAGTGCTGGGCACACACCATCCCTTTGTCCTTCCCATTCTCCTGAGGGCACCCATTGCTAACCCTGCTGTGCATACCAGGAAACTGAGGATCCAAGAGGCCAAAGGAATTCTCCAAGATCTTATAACCAGGCTGATGGCAGACAGAGGACAGGGACAAGGTCTTCTAACTTGCATTCTCCCCTCCAGCCCCTGAGCACAGTCTTGCTGAGAGAAAGGTGATGGGGACTTGATGAGGAAAATTCCTGTCACTATGGCAACAAGGTGGGGAAACTGAGGCACAAAGTAGACAGCAAGTTAAGGCTGGCAATTGTCTCCATCCTATCTTCTCCCAAGACACACCTACCATTTGCACAGTGACAGAGCATGTTCAAGTGCCTCGTTCATTCATTTCCACCAAACTTGGCTTTGTCAGGAAGACAGTCAGGGCTCAGAGAGGTCCACTGGGGCAGAGCTGGGACCCCAGACTCTCGGACTCCAGGTCTAGTGCTCCCTGTCAACAGGTTCTCAAGGGTTTGAGGTTAAACATTCATCTGAAAGGGGCTTCCAGGATGCCAGCGGCAGCAGAGAGGGACACAAAGCTGACCTACTGGGTGAACCTGCAACTGCACGTTGGACCAAATAAAACCAGCACCGAGTCAGGAAACCATCATAAGATACAACTTTCCCTCACCTGGAGCTCTGGAAGAAGAGGCTCTGGCCACCAGGCAAGGGCCCTGGGGAAGTCATCCAAGCCAGAATCCGGAGCCCCAACAGGGATCAGGGAAGAAGCCTGATTTCTGAGGCCTGGTGTTTAGGGAGAGCCCTGCCTCTTGAGAGTTTGGCTGGTGTGATTCCATCACCTGCCCCCCTCCCCAGAGCTCCCTGTCCCCTTCAGGGATGGCCAGCTGTCTCCAGCTTCCATGAGGATGGAGCTTCCGTTTTATTCACTTGGCTTCTCGTGGGTCATTAAGGTACAAACCCTCTGCTGTTTGTTACATCAATATTCTGTCAACCTCTTAGGAAGAGCTCTTAAATGAATGAATCTTCTTTTTTTTTCTATATTTCATTTTCCATATAGTCTCTAAGCTACAGAAAAATTGCAAAACTAACACAAGAACTCCCCTCTACGCTCTGCTCAAAAGCAGCAATTGCTTCCTTTTTGTTTCATCTGCCTTGCATCTGTGCCTCTCCTGCTCTCTGTGTGCATCTCTGGGCATAAACACTCCTGACCCATTGAAGAGTAAGTTACGGGAATGCCTGGTCTCTAACAACAGCCTACCATTTGCCACTGCCCACATAGGTGGTTCATCTCCAAGCACGTCACACTTGTTCTCTGGGTTGAGATACGTGAAGTAGACAGTGTTATCTCCATGTTACAGATGAGGAAACTGAGGCACATATCTCCTCATATGCAGTACTGCTCCTACTACCCTGAGCCACCAACGCTGAAATCCTCAGCCTAAAACACGTAGACCCCATGATGCAGACTATCTTTCTGATGATATATGATGTAGCAATTTTTAAAAGGAAGGGAGACAGACAATCTGCTCCTATAGCAGAATAACAGTGGATCAGGATCACAGTGACCCGGATTTCCACAGTGTAGAGTGGCCTCATGCACTCTGGGTGGAAGCCCTGGGGCAAGTGACTGGTAGGGCAGATGCAGGGGGCTCTCCTCCGGCTCAGCCCCAGGCTGCCTGCTCCTTCCTCTCACTACTTCCTTCCTTTTCTCTTCTCAGACAACTAAGGTGGGTGGCCATGGAGTGCAGGGAGAGTGAGCATCCCCCAGCTCTCCTCACCCAACCTCCTCAGCCTCCTCCCATATGGGGGTCCCACTGAAAGACAAGGGCTGAATATAGTCTTCAGGCCAAGAGCTCAGCAGCCGTGCCTGGTGCAGAGCAGGTTGCATGTATAACAAATGAGTGAGGGAGAGGGAGGGAGGGAGTGAAGCAGTGAAAGAGCCAGGGATCCAAGTTCTGGTTCTGCCTTCACAGGTGGCAGGCTACTCAACCCTCTGAGACTCGGTCTGCTTTTCTGTAAAATGGGAACAACACCAAGGACTTCTAGGGTGGTTGCAAACTGTTAAATCAGATGAGACCTGGGAAAGTGTCTGTGACGTGGATTTAAGATCCCAGTGCAGATGTGGGTTAAGGAGTTTGCTGAGCCCTGCTCTGGGAATTGAAGCAGAAAATGGGGAGAAACAGAATGAAAAGCTAAAGATGCCCAAATACAAATGCCACATTCACACTCACTGCACACACTCTCACATACCCCGCAGGCACACACAGGCACATATACATACCACACACATGCACACACAACCTCACACACACAACATACCACACATGCACATATAAATACACACAACACACACATATACACCCCCCCACATGCACACACCACACACGCATATGCAAACACATCACACACCTCACATGGACACACACATGCCTACACATACACCCACACACACCCCCACACACAAACACACACACATGGCCTTACAGCTCAGCACACCTTAAGCTTATCAGTCTCTGAAGAATCCCTTCCCTTTGGGCTGGTGGCCCTCAGAAGCCCTGGACAGAAAGCCAGCACCCAGAGGCTCCCCTGCAGACACAAACATGCCAATCTCTATAACACCCCAGACCATGCAGCAGAGCACCAGGGAGGAAAAAAGGGAACAGAGGCAGCTCTTTCCAGAAGTGGACAGGGACTGTTGTCTCGCTCAGGTAAGACACTGAGCTTTAAAGCGATGCATAAAAAGGACAGCTGTCTGATCTTACCAATCCTGGGAACCGTTTACATGGGATCACGTTAGCATGAGAACAATGCCAAATGGTAGGTACACCCCTGCTAGCAGGCAGGGAAAACATATTTGTGTGTGTGTGCATGTGTGTGTGAGCTTGTGAGTTGCATGTGTGTGCCTGCATGGCATGTGCACATGTATTTGTGTGAGTGTGCATGTGGGGAGGCTGTGTATCTGCAAGCATATGTGTACTTGTGTATGTGCACAATTGGGCAAGGGCGTATATGTGCATGTATAAGTATGTGTGTGTTCAGGAAACTCACAAGAGAGACTGGGGGAGAGTTTAATGTTCATGAGCTTCTCTCTTCCTGCAGTTTAAGTTATCATGCAACATCACCAACAGACTTTTTCAAAGCTAGGCACAGGCTGGGCGGGGGCCAAGGCAGATGTTCTGAGTCCCAGAATCTCTGACCCACATCAGAGCTGCCTGTCCTGCCCAGCACAGCCTGGGTGGTGGACCCCACCATGCTGCGAGCCAGGCCAGGGGAAAATAAATCAGACTTTCTCCTGGGAGCTTCACTGGCTTCGTGAGGTCTGTCTGAACCACAGGGTTTCCCACCACGCCCTTCCCTGAATCCCAGAGCTCCTCTCAAATTAAAGAAAGAACCACTCACCGCCTGAAAGCCAGCCAATGCAGTGATTATTCCAATTTTCCTGGAATGAGCTTTCCACACTTTCACGGGCTGGAGCCATCGGCAGCCCAGGCTCCCACCTCTCCAAGCTGCTCTCACGCCCCCTGCGGCTCCTTTCAAGTTAAGTCACCACTACGTGAAATGACACTTCAGAGCAGCCGCTGAGAAAGCACACAGGAGGGCGGAGAGGCCGGGGCAGAGCACTCAGGATCTACCTCAGGCAAAGGCAGCTAGGCTGGAGGAGCTGGGCTCTCTCCTCAAAAGCCAGCTTGGCTCTGGCTGTTCCTTTGACTTTTGGGCTTGCCGACTGAACACACACTTGCATTGCCCTGGGCTCACATGAAAGCCCCCAGGGCAGAGGAAGCCCAGCTGGAATGACAGGGCCAGGTGCCTCCCATAGAGGCTAAGAGCAGAGATGAGGATCGGGTGCTGCCACTAGTGGGCTGGCCTTTAAGGTGTCACATCAGATTTTCCGCTCGCTAGCAAACCAAAACCAAACCAAACAAAACTAGCACATGGCCTCCCCACCCATCACATAACTCGTAAACCCATCAGAATTCCCAGCAACCAACCAGAATCCGGACGCCCATAATGTCGTTAAGAAGCCTGCACACTGCCCAGATGCCAAGAGGGTCTGGGTGAGTCTCCAGCCCCAAAGCAGAGGAAGAAACAGCACAGACCTGTGCAGACACAAAAGCGTTCCTCTCATCCTGCCCAGTTGTAACCCATCTGATTGCTCAAAGAGAAGCACCAAGAATTCAGGGTCTCTGGGGGGCTCAAAGGCAGCTTTAAAGAAACAGGGCTTTGGGGAGATAAACATAGTTTAAAGATGCCCAACCATAGAACCACATAGGGAGTCCTGTCTCAGGCCACCTTTGAAGCTCCGATGCTGTTATTAAAACAATCTGACAGAGAGAATGCTGAAACAAAAAACAGAATCCAATCAGGTGCTCATGAGGCTGAAGTCCTACATTCAACTATTCACTCTGTGAACCAACTCTGGTCCCACCCTGAATCCACTGCACCCTGAGGCACAGACACATACCTGAACGTCTAGACTTCTCTGCAGTCAGCCCTCCAAGTTGGGTGCCTCTTTCAGAGTTGACTATGGGTTCCCTGGTACCTGAACTTTGAAGCTCCCTGGTGAGTCAGACAGGGCTACTTGGTGTACACTTTCTATTTAAAGATCAGACAGGGCTTACTCTCAGACACCATTCAAACCCATGACTTCTAAGAACTGGGTGCTAAATCCGGTTTCTTTGGCCCTCACTTTCCATCAACACGGGAGCTGTTCTCGTTGACAACCAGGGGTTCTTTTTTCCATTGCCTGCTGCACAGGAAGCAGAAGTCACGGTGGGAGCTGCCTATGCTGGGCATGGGTCGGAGTGTGTCTCCCAGGCTTCGCTGCTGAGGGGTTAGCCTCACAGATTCCCTCTGGGAAAGCCATTTAAGAGTCATTCTGAATGCATCTACTGGGGATGGGGAAGAAACGATGCAGAATGTTGACCCACTGGGTAGCAGGTTTGAAATCCTGCCTGAACCAAACTGTGCTGAGGGGCTGTCCCAAACAGATGGTGCTATCCAGACAGACACACTTGCAGGGCCACTGTGCCTGAAGCCAGCCGGCAAACGATCCTCCCTACACCACCTTCTTGGAAATCTTGATTATGGGGGATATCGGGGTGGGGAGGGGCAACCCTTGGTATCGGGGTGGGGAGGGACAAAACATTTCCTCACTGAACTCTCATTTTCAGACAATGAAGGATTGTCTGGAGAGATGGCCAATCTGTGGCCAACAATCATCACTCCAGAGCCCTGCCCCATCTAGGGCGCACGTGCATGCCTCTAAATTTCCTCCCCTCTCCTTGGTCCAACCACAGTCCAGGAAAGCAGATTTTCTATGCTCCATGGCAATCACAGTGGAAAATGGAAGTACAACGGAGTGCTGTACCTACCCAAGCACCAGGAGGCAGGAGCCGAGCTACTCACAGACTCCCTAGAGGAGAACCCCACGCACCCAAACTCTGCTGTGCCCCCTCTGAGCTCTGAACATGCCAGGCGAGGCCTCTCCCTCTCTCTCTCCCTCCATCCCAGCTCTTTGGAGAGAATGCAAGCAGCCCGCATGACCAGACGGAGCCTTCTTTGCTAATAAACCCTCCTGAGGCTGTGACATGTTTCAGAAGGAGCAGAAAATTACCTTTTAGGAAGCCAATGTGAGGGAAGGGGTGGGGGGACAAAGTATCAGAGCCAGGAGGTGCGCACCACAGGAGCCGGGCTGGGGTCGCACAGCAGCCCCCCATCCCTGCAGAGGTCCACTGAGCTCCCCATGCTGCCAGCCTCAGGGGGCCGCCCCCAGCGCACGGCTCTCCCAGCAGCCCATGCCTAGAGACAGAGGACGCTGAGGAGCACGCGTGTCCCCGGGACGGGTGGACGGAGGAGCTGCGAGCCTGGTCAGGGATGCTGGAGGAAGGGAGAAAGGCAGGCCGGAGAGGAAGGGGTGGGGAGTGGAGAGGGAGGGCGGGAAGGAGGGAGAATTGATTTTCTCTCCTCCACTGGGACCACTGAGCTGAGTTGCCATGGAGAAAGGGGAGCCGCTGGCAGAGCCCAAGGCAGGCGGAGGAGCCATATGTCGGAAGGAAGGCATCAGCAGAGAGCCAATCCAACAGTTCTGCTGCTGCAGACTCCCCCATACCAGGCCTCAGGGTTCAGATGGCCAGGCGGGGAGGGGTACTGGCCGGACCAGCGGGCAAAAGCAGCAGCTGGTGGCCACCACGCCAAGGAAAAGGGTGGAGATGGGGGCTTTCTCTCCTGGCCCGTGGTGCTCCGCTGCCCCAAGAGCCTGGGCCCTCCGTCTCATGCCACGCTGCCCAGTCAGAGCCTGAAGTCGGGACCCCAGAGAGTAAAGTGACCCTCTCCCCAGGCTTAGGTGTTACCTGGTGTTTGGGGAGGCATTGCAGATTTCCACCTGCCCAGCCTCCCTGTTTCTAAAACTCTGTTGCCAAATCCTGAGTCATATCTTCCCACCCTCAGGGATGAGGGGATACCCACCTATGGAAGGGCTCTGATGGCCCAGTGCCACCCATGTGGGAAGCAGAGGAGAAGGGAGGCTGCTGGGCACAGCAGGGGGAGGGGGCTCTCCTGGACACACTGGCAGGTGGATGGGAACTCCCAGGCTCCCCATGCTGGGTGGCATCTCCCATCACGCCTGTGCCAGCCTCACTGCTGCAGCTGCCCACGTCCCAGCTTCGATACTGGCTTCAGCCACCTGGCCCCACTCATACTGGGAGAAGTGAAATGGGGCTGGGGAGAGAGCCACGAGACCTCGGTGGGGTCTCAGTCTCTCTCCTTGGAGATCACAGGACCAGGGGCAAGTCTGGTCACTTCTTTGAGCTTCTATCTCCTTATTACAGACAGAGATGCTACCACGTTCTACCAACCGGCACTCCCAGGCACTTAGACAAGGCAGGACTTGGGGAAGGCTCAGGGCAGGCACTAGTGCTGTCCTGGGTCCATCTCAGGAGCTGTGGTCTCCTTAGGGCTGGGAGCACAGTAGCAGCATCCCCCAGCCTCCTATCTCTCCCTGATCAATTGGCAGATCCCTCAGGACTAAGACTCTAGCAGGCTTGCAGCCGGCACCAGAGCCTACCAGACCTGGCTGCCCTGACACAGAGACATCTGAGTTGGGGGGCAGCCCAATCCTGTCGCTTTCTCTCTCAGTGTTTTATTTCATTTCTTTTTCTTTTTGAGACAGAGGCTGGAGTGCAGTAGTGTGATCACAGCTCACTGCAACCTCCACGTCCCGGGCTCAAAGCAATTCTCCTGCCTCAGCCCAAGTAGCTGGGATTATAGGTGCCCACCACCACGCCCGGCTAATTTTTTGTATTTTTAGTAGAGACAGGTTTCACCATGTTGGCCAGGCTGGTCTTGAACTCCTGACCTCCGGGGATCTGCCCATCTCGGCCTCCCAAAGTACTGGGATTACAGGCATGAGCTACTGTGCCCGGCCTCTCTCTCAGTGTTTTATGATGAAAGTGTTCAAGCATATGGCAAAGTTGAAAACATTTTATAATGAACATCCATATATTCACCATCTAGATTCTACCGCTTCTTCTCACTTTTTTTATTGCAGTAAAATACATATAACACAAAATTTACCATTTTAACCATTTTAAAGTGTTCACTTCAGTGGCATTGAGTATATTCACAATGTTGTACAACCACCACCTCCACCTAGTTCCAGAGTTTCAACAACCCAAAAGGAGACCCATTAGCAGTCTCTCTCCAGTCCCCTCTCCCTCAGGCTCTGTCAACAAAAAATCTACTGTTTGTCTCTATGGATTTGCCTATTCTGGACATTTCATATAAATGGACTCATAAACTACATGGCCTTCTGTGTCTGGCTTCTTTCACTCAGTATCCTGTTTTCAAGGTCCATCCATGTTGTGGCGTGTGTCAGTTCTTCATTCTGTTTTATGACTGAATTGTACCCCAGTACATAGATGGACCACATTCAGCTTATGCATTATCCATCAGCCAATGGACGTGTGACCTGTTTTCACCTTTAGCTATTGTTGTCACATTTTTTGTCTCGCTCTGTTGCCCAGGCTGGAGTGCAGTGGTGTGATTGTAGGTTACTGCAGCCTCAACCTCCTGGATTCAAGTGATCCTCCCGCCTCAGTCTCCTGAGTATCTGGGACTACAGGCCAGGGTCACGCCACTGTGCTCAGCTTCTCACTTTTAAAATGAAGTCTTCAGAGCTCAGTGAAATGTCCTAGAGCCCCTCCTAAGGGATTTGTTCCCAACGTTGCAGGCCCAGAGGCCCCAAAGTGAGTGCTCACCTCACCCTGCCTTTCCACTAAAGCAATGCTCCCCATGGGTGACCAAGTAAGGGAGGCTCCGGCTGGCCCTGGGGCCCAATGCAGAGATCCTAAAAGCCTGTGTGTAGCCCGCAAGTGGGCCTCCAGCCTCCTCCATCCCGTCCCAGGTAAGCAGTCAGCTGGGCAGGGAGAAACATGCATGTGCCAACCCCACACTCATGCTTTGAGACCAAATGAACCCAGTGCCAGGACCACTGGCACTCACTGACTACGTGACTAGCCAGTCATCACCCCTCTCTGAGCTTTAGCTTGTTCAGCTGTGAAATGGGGCAACAATCTCTACCCCATGGGGTTGCTCTAGAGACGAGGCTGGCGCTGCCCAGTAGAACTTTCCCCAGTGACGAACATGTTACACACCTGCGCTGTCCAGTGCAGCCACCGTGACCTGCCACTGTCCCCAGGTGGCTACCGAGCACCTGAAATGTGATGAGTGGGAGAGGGGAATAGAATTTTCCCATTTTATTTCACTTTAATTGACAATTGAACTTAAATAGTCACACGAGACTGGTGGTCAGTTCTAAGGCCTGAAGAGATGACAAGTGTGAAAGGACGCACGGTCCAGGCCCAGGCCTAGCTCCTGGTCTCTTCCCTCAACCCCTCCTCTCCTACTTACCCCACAGTGTCTGGGCAGGGGAGCAGGCTCTGTCCACAGCCCAGCTCCAAAGGCACCTCTAAAAGGACAGAAGGTGGATGGTGGGGCTCTCAGGGAACAGCACAGACACCAACTGGGGAGTGGGCACCATAGACTCCATAATGACGTGGGTCTGGAACCGCAGGCCTCTCCTCTGCCCTGTTCTAGAACCCCCCAACTGCTGTTTCCCCTAGCAACTCTTGAGGTTATCCCTGGAATGTCTGGGCAAGGGCTGTAAAATTGGAACATGTCCCCCCCCAATCCCTCATGTGGTGGCAAAGACCCCTGAGGAGATGTACAGAGGGCCTTGGTTCTCAGCTAGGCTGTGGAGCTAGGCACTCAGGGAAAGCTTCGCATAGCCAAGAAGCTGCTCTCTCAGGCTCCTCTGAAAGGGAGCGTCAGGACAAGAATCCAGACCTGACTGCCACCCAGCCCTCTCACTTTGCAGAGGCAAAAATTCAGACTCAGAAAGGGAAGTAACGGCTGGGCGTGGTGGCTCACACCTGTAATCCCAGCACTTTGGGAGGCTGAGGTGGATCACGGGGTCAGGAGATCGAGACCATCCTGGCTAACACGGTGAAACCCCGTCTCTACTAAGAAATACAAAAAAAAATTAGCCAGGCGTGGTGGTGGGCGTCTGTAGTCCCAGCTACTCGGGAGGCTGAGGCAGGAGAATGGCATGAACCCTGGAGGCGGAGCTTGCAGTGAGCCGAGATCACGCCATTGCACTCCAGCCTGGGCAACAGAGCGAGACTGCATCTCAAAAAAAAAAAAAAAAAAGAAAAGAAAGAAATGGAAGTAACTTCTCCAACAGGGCAGGGTCTGAAGCCCACAGTCCTGACCCCACTGAGCTGGCCCTGCAGGAGCCTCGGGAGCAGACCCAGGGGCAGAGGGCACTGTGCACCCTTGCTGGGTAGGCAAAAGTCTGTCTGCTTCTCTACAGCTGTGTGGCTTCAAAGCCCAGACATCAGGGACTGAAGACTGAGCAAGCCATCCCTCTCTTGTCCCAGACCCACCTGAACCCACCAAAGCTGGGAAAGGAGGGGTAGTGGAGACTCCAGAAAAACAGGAAAAATTTAAACACAACCACTAAGTAAAGCATCGTTAACTCCTGCTGTGCTGAGCCCACATACAGGTAGGAGTCACGCAGAGGTGGGAGCTGCAGCTGAGGATGGGCCTGTACCCCCACCCTGCAAAGCCTTCTCCTGGCTCCCTCAAAAGACTGGCCAGAAGGACCAGGACATGCTCAAAGCCCTGAATGGCCTCTCTCCACCCTCTCAGAGTGAGGGCCTGCAGGCTCCGCCCTGCTACCTCTCTGCCCTGGCAAGGCCGTGGGCAAGTTCCCGCCTTGGGGCATCTGGACTTGCCACTCTCCCTCCCCTCTGGTCAAAGGCCTCTTCTCACTAAGGCCTTCCTTGACACCCTGATGTAAAACTTGGCCCTGACTCTAACCCTGGCATTCCTCTGACCCTTTCTAATTTTCTTCAGAGCGTTGATCGTTATCTGGTACCCGACTTAGTTTTCTTTCTTCTTTCCTTCTTATTTTAAAAATTGTGGTAAAATACATGTAACATAAAATTTACCATCTTAGCCACTTCTTTATTTTTGTTTTTTTGAGACAGAGTCTTGCCCAGGTTAGAGTGCAGTGGCACGATCTTAGCTCACTGCAACCTCTGCCTCCCAGTTCAAGCGATTCTCCTGCCTCAGCCTCCAAGCAGCTGGGATTACGGGCGCCCACCACCATGCCCAGCTAATTTTTATATTTTTAGTAAGACGGGGTTTCACCATGTTGGTCAGGCTGGTCTCAAACTCCTGACCTCAACTGATCCGCCTGCCTTGGCCTCCCAAAGTGCTGGGATTATAGGCGTGGCCACCATGCCTGACCCATCTTAGCTACTCCCAAGTGCACGTTCCATGGCATTAAGCACATTC
Source organism: Macaca mulatta (assembly GCF_049350105.2). NCBI lineage: Eukaryota > Metazoa > Chordata > Mammalia > Primates > Cercopithecidae > Macaca > Macaca mulatta. The sequence goes on from NC_133416.1 coordinate 130,482,110, forward strand.
ACATTGTTGTGCAACATCCCCACCATCCTTCTCCAGAACCAACTCACCTTCCTCAACTGAACTCTCTATGCATTCAACACTAACTCCCCATTCCCCCTTCACCAGCCTGTTCTACTATCTGTCACTGTGCATTTGACAACTCTAGGGACCTCATCATATAATCATGGTAAGTGGAATCATATAGTATTTATCCTTTTGTGTCCGGTGTCTTTCACCAAGCATGTCTTATGGGTTCATTCATGTGTTATAGCATGTTCTTTTTAAAATATTGTCTGCCCAGGCACAGTAGCATATGCTTGTAGTCCCAGCTACTGGAGGCTGCGGTGGGAGGATCGTTTGACCCAGGAGTTTGAGTCCAGCCCCCCTGGGCAACATAGCAAGACCCTATCTCTAAAAAAAAAAAACACAAAAAAAGTTTTTCACTGTCTGTCTCTCCTACTAGAATGGAGTCTCTGTGAGGGCAGCGATGTTGGTTGGCTGTATCCTTGGGCTGGAAGAGTACCGGCAAGCAGCAGGCACTGAATAGAATTTCTAAATATACAAACAGATGAACCAATGGATGGATGGATGAATGAAGACTCTGTATAGGTCAGTGCCTCAAATGTCTGTGCCTGGCCTTGAGTTATGTCCCTCATCCCCACTGTAGACTAACTCCTGGTCCCATACTACAGCTTTGGAACTGAAGCCCCAGGCCTACCATCCCTGAGAGGCAGCTGTGCTCAGCGTGGCAGGATGCCCCATTTGACGGTAGGCTTCTCCCAGATGGCTAACTGCTTCAAGTCTTTCCCCCAGTTACATCCCCCAGATGTAACATGTCTATGGGAGAATTATGACATGGGCAGATGAGAGTCCCAGCCATGGAGGTGACAAGGTGCCTTGGAGCCTCACAGGGCAGCAGCCACCAGGAAGAGACATGGAGGCCAGGAAGGTCCTGGAACACCAGAATTCGGCCAACAGAGCCTAAGGCCAGCATGTTGTGGAGGGGAAGCAGCCTGGGGGCATTCGGGAGACCTGGAGATGTGGCAGCTGGCCAGGAGCTGGGCTACAACCTTGACAATCACTAACCTCTCACCTTCTCCTTGTCCTCCCGGGATATTTATAGCCTCCCTCTTTCTGAAAACTCCTTCACCCATTTTTCTGAGCTTAACAAGCTTGGTGAATTGAAGTCAGGTGGACCACCCCCCCAACCTCAGCAAGCCTGCTGGGGTGACTGCACTCAGGCCAGGCTTGCTGACAGCTCCTGCTCCATGACAGGGACCCTTGAGGGCCTGCTGAGAGTCACAGGGTTGGGGTGTCCCCGGGAAGATGGCATCTAAAGAGAAGGCAGCAGCTGGGCACCCAGGCATACCTCAGCCAGAGATGCTGGAGGATGGTGACCCCAGAAGGGTTCAGCTCACCCCAGGCCTCCTCCCTGCTTTAGGAAAAACAAACAGATTGGGACAGTGGAAAAACAGCTGTACCTTTAAATTATCTGGCCCACAGATATGAAAAACATTTGCATGTTGAAGCTGTTTGCATCTTCAGTTATTTTTAGGGTGAACCCAGTTGCCTCCCCTTGGAACCGGATGAAGCCCCAGAGGCACGTAGTCCTTTTTCCCAGGCGGGGGTCCTGGTCCTGTTTCCCTGGGAATGAGGCTTGAGCATGAGCTCTCTGGGACCCAGCCCCCGACCAGAACCACGCGGTGCATTCAGGCTCGCGGGAGGAACTGGAGCACCAGGGAGCCAAGGCTGCAACTTTGAAGATTTGCCACTGCTGACATCATGGCCACCCACCTGGGGCCAGAAAGAGCCCCTCCGCTGCCCCCAGAGCATGGGTGAAGAGACGAACGCTTAGCCTACTGCCGCCTCTCATGCCAGGCCCAGCTGATGGGAATAGTTTGCTGAGATATTTCTAGAGCCAGCAGCAATTAAAGCAGATTTTGTCTTCCACTCCCCTTCCCCAAAACAAGAATAAATCAGTTCTACCAATTTCCCAGCTAATGATTTCCTCCATTAAATTAAAAAGAAGAAGAAAATGTTTTCTTAAATGGATTACCAGCCCTGTGCTTTCAGAGACCATGTGACCTGTCAACTCCTTTTAAGGTCTGATACATCAAAGTCCCTGAATTAATTTTTAATAAATAAAAAAGTCATAGTCTAAGAAGCACCACCCCACATACCCCCCTTCCCCATCAAAGGTCAGCTCTGAGCTGATTCTGGGAAGCCAGCTTAATCAGGCCAAGTACGGCTCTTAATAGAGCACCAGATCCATTCCACAGATGGGAGAGATGAGGCTGAGAGATGTCAGGTGCCCAAGCATAGAAATCAGGCCCTGAGATGAACCTAGAGTTGTGGCATGCACCGTGGAGTCCTACATGTGGAACTGAGTCCTTGATTTTGAGAGGCGCCTGTCTGGAGAGATGCAAACAGGTAGATCCAGGAGCTGAGGAGTAACTCAGTAGGTGTGAGCTAGCGCCATCTGCGTGACCCAGATGGAGGCTCCTGGGCAGGACCTGGGCTTCTCTTCCTCTTTTGCTCCCTGGCAACACCTGGTACAGGGTCAGCACACAGTGCTGACATCCCTTTGCTTCAAAAAGTCCACCCCCTACAACATAGACAAACCTCAAAAACATGATGCTGAGCAAAAGAAGCCAGACACAAAAGGCCACATATTGCAAGACTCCATTCCTATGAAACATCGAGAAGACGCAAATCCATAGAGACAGAGTATGGCAGGGGCTACTGGGGGTGAGGAAAAGGGTTGAGAGTTGTTAGTTAATGGGTGCAGTTTCTGTTTGAGATGATAAATAAAATTCTGGAAATGGATAGGGGTGATGGTTGCACCCGTTGTAAATGTACTTATGCCAATGAACTATACACATAAAAGTGGTTAACACAGTAAATTTTACGTTATGTATATCTTACCACAACAACAACAACAACAAAATACAAGGAGAAAAAAGCCCACTCTCCAGAATGCAACTTGAAGATACAGGATGGCCAACAACTCCATAGGGACGATGGTGGGACCCTCTGCAAACTGCACCCAGCCAGACTCAATGCTTAAAGCACAGCTCAGAGGCTCACAGGGCCTGTCTTGTCATGTAGGAACACTAGGGACCTTCAGAGAAGGGCTCTTTGTGTGAGCCAGCATGACTGAGCCAGGAAGCCCTGTCTCCCTGGCAGCCAGCCAGATGCCACAGGGCAGGCAGGGGCTGAGAAGTCTCCATGAACACCTCCCTGGAAGGCACCTCCTGGTCTCTGCATTCACTGCACCCTCTTCCTGAAACGCACTTCCCAGAATTCCGTAACTTGCTTCCTACGTTTATTTAGGTTTTCACAGGGAGGTCCTCTCTGACCATCTACAGTCGGAAAAATACAGGGAAGGTTGCTGGAGCCAGGCAAGGTAGCCGTGAGCAAGAAAAGGAAAGCCAGGGCCCCAACACTATAACATGCCAGCACCTTCACGCTCCCTGGCTCCAGAAAAGCAGCTTGCAGGGGGCATCAGGTCCGGGCTCCATCATTTACCAGCTAGGGGGCCTTGGCCAGTTTCTTCAACCCCCTAAACCTCAGTTTTCTCATCTACAAAATGGGGGTGAAGACAGTGTTTGTCTCTTGGGCTTTTCTGAGGACTACAATGAGATGATGTATAGTAAGTGTTTAGCATATGGCTGGGACATGGTCAAAGGTTGGTAAATGGTAACGATATATGGATTATAATGGAAGTACAACATTAATCCCATAGGCTGGCCAGGATGTGTGGGTCAGCGATCCTGAAGGCAGGAGAAGGGGCCAGTAGGGCCAGATCACAACTACAACTACTCTTCTCAGCATGTGAATTAACTGATTGAATCATTTTGTCCCCGTGTTGCATATGAGGAAACTGAAGCACAGAGAGGATAGTGACTTGCCCCAGGACACACAGCCAAGAGATGGTGGAGCCCAGATTCAAATCCTAGTCATCTGGCTACAGGCCTGAGCTGGCCACCACTGTTCCATAGGGTGTCTCAGGGAAGTGTGGAAGGAGGCTCAGAGAAGAGTCTCTGGCATGCAGAGGCAGACCCACAGCCGGCTTGCACAGCTCTGACTTCTGGACGTGAGTCTCTGGAGGTCCTAGGGAAAGGTTTCAGAGCAGGTCCCTCAGGGAAGCCCACAGAATGGTTGGACTGGCCTGGTTCTGCTCAAGGTTATTCTCAGGCCCAAGACCTTGGTACTCAGTTCTGCTCAGCCCAGCCACGTTGATTAGCACCCAAGGGTGCAATTAACTCCTCCAGAACCAAGACTAGGGCACTAAAGGGAATTTGTATCTCCATGTTCTCGCTTATAAGGCTTTCCTTAGATACCGTCAGAGAGACTGGAGACAACTAGAGACCCAAATCCTTCTAGGGACTAGAAATAGCAGGCCCTGTACACTCGCGGGAGACTCTGTGTGTCCTGCTGAAGGGCAAGCTGCTTCCAACTCCTTCTCAAAGGGAATGAATTTCCCTCAATGCAACTTTCTTTTTTTTTTTTTTTTGAGACAGGGTCTCACTCTGTTGCCCAGACTGGTGGAGTGCAGTGGCGCGATCTCGGCTCACCAGCAACCTCCACCTCCCAGGCTCAAGCAATTATCCTGCCTCAGCCTCCCGAGTAGCGGGGATTACAGGCGCATGCCACTACCGTCCGGCTAATTTTTTTAGTAGAGACAGGGTTTCGCTATGTTGGCCAGGCTCCTGACCTCAAATGATCTACCAACTTTGGCCTCCCAAAGTGCTGGGATTACAGGAGTGAGCCACTGCGCCTAGCGCTCAATGCAACTTTCTAAAAAATGCCTACTACAAACCTCTTAACTAATGACTCTCTTAGGCTACTGCAATACAGAATTTCTTTTTTTCTTTCTTTTTTTTTTTTTTTTTAGAGACAGGGTCTCGCTCTGTCACCCAGGCTGGAGCACAATGGCACAATCACAGCTCACTGGAGCCTCAAACTCCTGAGCTCAGGCAATCCTCCCACCTCAGCCTCCCAAGTAGCTGGGATTACAAGTGTGCACCACCATCCCTGGGCAATTTTAAAATTTTTTGCAGAGACAGGGTCTCGCTATGTTGCCCAGGCTGGCCTCAAACTGCTAGACTCAAGCGATCCTCTGGCCTTGGCCTCCCACAGTGCTGGGAGCTACCACGCCCAGCCAGCAATACAGAATTTCTAACTAGTCTCCCTCCTTTCCACTCCAGCCTCTACAAGGTGGCCCAAGTGAGCATGTTAAAATAAAAACACAAATGAGATTGTGTTACTCTCTACCTCAGAATCCTCCAAGAACTCTGTTCACACTTTGCATTAAGTCCAGCGTCTTTACAATGACCTGCAAGTCCTCCAAGGTTGAGCCCCTGACTCTCTCTCCATCATTTCCAATCACCTTTCCTCTCTTGTTCTGTTCCAACCACACTGCCTTCCTTGTTTGCCTCAAACTTGCCAGGACACTTAAACCTCAGGGCCTTTGCACCTGCTATTTCCTCTTTCCCAGATATTACATGACTTGCTTTCTAAATTTATTTAAGTTTCTACAAAGAGGTCCTTTCTGACTATCCAAGCTCTCGCCACCCCACCACCCCACACCTCTCTCTTCCCTCCCTTTGCTTACTTTTCTTCCTCGCATTTAGCACCACCAAAGAGTGTATTTTAGGAAGGAATTTCATTTGGTTCACTGATGAATCTGTGCTTAGAACAACACCTGACACATGAGTGGTGTTCAAAACCTCTGCTGATGGCTTTAGAAGTGAGAATGATTCGTGGAAGGTAGTGACTGGACGTGGAGGGGTGTGGGGGTGGCAGGAGGGTGGTGTGGGGCTTTTGAGAATTGGTGAAAGAAGAAAAACTTTGAATAAATGAATATGAAATAAGTTAAAATGGTAATCAAAGATCTTCCCTGCTCCCCCCAAAATATCCCCAGGCCCAGAGAGTTTTATAGGTGATGCTAGCAAACTTTCAAGAAGTTCAGAAGGAAAAGTCACTCTTTGTTGGGGGAAGGGGGACAAATAAAACAAAAAACAGGCATATCTTCATGATCAAGATGCCATCTGAGTAGGCGCTAAAGTAAGATTTGAAGCCACGACAGCAACAACTTGGAATCCCCCAGGGAACCATGTGTATGTCTCCTTTGCACTAATGTTGCCACCTCCAGAAATGCCCTTCTCCACCTTGCCTCTGGTCTGAACCCTCTGTTCTCCTTACTAAACCTGCTCTATTACTCTGGACATCCAAGCACACAGTGAGCACTGCATAAATGTTAGCTGCTGTTGGGCTTACTTGCTTACAAGTCCGAGTCTCCGGCTAATTTGTATCCCCAGTGCCTGACACCATAGCAGGTATACAAAAAATGATAGAGGAAATGAACAAGGCACACAAAAAGCCTAGCAAAAGCTACATATTTACTCGAAAAAAAGCTTTCGGGCACAGCTGCTGTAGGCATGCAAACCAAGGCATCCAGGCTGCGCAGCCCTGAGCCCACCCTCAAACTCTTGGCCCCATGAAATTAGGCAATAGGGGCCCTAGGTGAGCCAGAGGGCACTGAACTGTGCCTCAAAATTAGCGCTTCCTGATATGAGCAAGGAGGTGACAGCAGCCAGAAATCGCTACCCTCCCTGCACCCAATGAAGCTGACAGAAAGTTCTGGGTGACTCAAGGCTCTAAAATGTAACATTTGTCTGGCTGTTTACTTCCCCTTTATGCAGCTCAACTTCTTAGATCCTTCTTCCTACTAGTGGGAGATGGATCCCAGTGGTGAGAAAAAAGCAAACCAAGTCCTAGAGTCTCAGGGGTCTTTAAAGCTGAGCCGAGGGAAGACAGAGATGAAAAAAGATGGAGGAAGTAGAGAACAGAATTTTTCCTCCCATACTTACACAAAAAAGGATCTCGAATACCCCTGCTTCATCCCCAACTATCACCACTCATGCCAACAAAGTCAGAGAAACCCCTAGATTAGCTACTGCTCTAAGAACTGACTCTTTCTCCCTCACCCATCAATCCCCTACCAGCCTTCAAACTCAGATCAAAATTCCATGGAGCAGGAAAGCAGGTAAGACCTGGGTTCTGAGTGTGACAAACCACCATCCTCTGTGAAAAGGTCTTGCTGTGAGCCATCAAGACCACAAGCATGAGTCAGAGCCAACAAATGGACATCTTTTGCAGCCAGTGGAGAGACAATGAGCTTTGCCCATGAACAAAGATGACTCAGTGGAGCCGCAGAAAGGAAATCAACATTTATGGAGTATTCTCGGAGTTATCGACAGCTGTGTAACACATTAACCCAAAACTTAGCAGTCTAAAACAAGAAAAAGTTATTATTTCATGCTGTTTCTGTGGATCAGGAAGCTGAGTGTGGCTTGGCTGAGCATTTCAGGGTCTTCCATGGGGTCACAGTCAAGATGTTGACCAGGGTCATCTAAAGGTTTGGCTGAGGCTGATAGAGTCACTTCTAAGTCAACTCATGTACGTGATTGATAAGTTAGTATATGGTTTTTGGCAAGAGGTCTGTCTCAGTTCCTCACATTTCTGGACCTTTCCGGAGAGCTTGAGTGTCCTCACCAGATGGCGACTGGTTTCCCAGAGAAAGTGATCCAAGAGAAAGGACAGCAGAAATCACATTTTCTTTTTTTAGAGACAGAGTCTCACTCTGTTGCCCAGGCTGGAGTGCAGTGGCACAATCTCAGTTCACTGCAACCTCCACCTCTCAGGTTCAAGTGATTCTCCTGGCTCAGCCTCCTGAGTAGCTGGGACTACAAGCACAGGCACCAACACACCTGGCTAATTTTTTTTTTTTTTTTTTTTTGGTATTTTTAGTAGAGATAGGGTTTCACCATGTTGGCCAGGCTGGCCTAGAACTCCTGACCTCAAGTGATCTGCTTGGCTCAGCCTCCCAAAGTACTGGGATTACATACGTGAGCTACCACACCTGGCCCACACTGTCTTTTATAGGGCCTTGGAATTCACACTCTGTCATTCCCAACACCCTATAAGACACACATGTAGCCCGATTCAGTATGGGAAGGGACTGCACAGGGGTATGACTACAGGGATGGGAGACTGAAGCCAGCCTGGAGGTGGCCAGCACAGCCACATTGTGGTCTTCCTAACCCTTGATCTAGACCATCTTCTTTCATCCTCAAGACAGCCCCTGAAGGCAGGCATTTTCATTTTATAGACATAGGTTCCTGCATATCCGCACTGACCTGAGCCTCTTGTCCAGCCTTCTTGGGGCAGAGAGAACAAATCGGTGGTGAGTCATGTAGTGAGAATATAGTTGCAGGAATCCAGGCGGAAGGAGGCTCAGGAGAAGTGCAGGGTTCAGCTACTCACACGGTCACCGCTTTGCTACCAGGAACAGGCCACCCGGCCACTGGTGGCATTACAGAAACAGCAAGGAGCATCTGCTCTCTCAGTTCTGCCACCTTGTCCCCTCCCGAGGTGCCTGACTTCACAGCAGGATTGCCATCCTGCAGCCAGTTCATTAGGTGGCCCCCTGTGCAAGGCGCCTAAGCGATCTGTGGCTGCAGGTGCCACCTCGTGGGATTTGCAATTTATAGTCACTCAGAGGCAGAGGACACATGTGAAGAAGGCGTCAGTCCCACCAGCTGCCAAAGCTGCCTTGTCTCGCAGGAAAACACGACTGAGGCTTATCAATTTCCCCCATTTCATTCTCACCACCACAGACAGGGAAGAAGAACTGATTAAGTCCATAAATCTAACTTCTCCACCCAGGGCTGGATGGTTCTCAAGGACAGTTATTCCTCCTCTGCACAGGCCTGGAGTGGGGGTGCTGAGTGTGAGTCGTGGAATGGAGACAGAAGTTGGTATCACCACCCCCAGGATCAAATCCATTTCCCTATGGCACAAATGCAGAGAAGTACATTTGAGCACTACAAGGACTAGGGTCAGCTATGCTGATATTTTGGAAGAGGCCATGACATTATGACCCCCAGGTGAGCCACAGTGATTCACACTGGAAGGCACCTTCCTGCTGTCACCCAGAGCATACAGGAGCCTGGCCAGAGTTTCTACACAGAAGATGTGTAGAAACACATCTTTGGGCTGCCTTGTCATGTAGAGAAGACCTTGGCCTTGGAGAATTAGAGCTGTCCTGATCCACTTCCAAGCCGTGAGACCTCCTTGCACCCTGAGTCCTCATCTCTCACCCTGCCTTGTGGGGCTGATTCGAGGGGGAAGTGGTATGATGTGCACAGAGGCCCCAGCACGGCACTCACCAGGGGGAAGAGAGTCAACACTGAGCTGTTTCTCCATTCTTCCTTGCCCTCTTGCTTTGTTTTGAAACCTAAGGGATCCCTGGAGTAAGGTGGCCCAGCAGAGAAATCCCCTAAAGAGCGTTCTGCACCTACACACTGGAGTGGGTACGACGGACCCCACTTGGATGCTGCAGATTGTTTCCTGCAACCCCTGGTTCCAGCCTTGGAACAAGAACCAAGGAGTGGCTCTGGGGTGGCCCAGCAGAAAGCTGAGCAGGGCAGTTAATTTTAATAAAAGGACTCCAGGTCTGGCACCGTGGCTCACGCCTGTAATCCCAACACTTTGGGAGGCCCAGGCAGGAAGATGGCTTGAGGCCAAGAGTATGAGACCAGCCTAGGCAACATAGTTAAAAACCTCATCTGTGTTTTTTCAAAACAAACAAAAAGGACTCCATCCTCCGGAAAGAGTAAACAAATACTTAACTGCCCTCATCCCCATCCCTGGGCTGTGATCAGTCAGGCTAATCTAGTCTTGCTGGATTCCCAGATCTGCCCAAAAGCCTCCTCAAGGCTTTAGATCTTCTTCTCAAAGCAGGGCCTGAGGCCAGACACAGCTGGCTCCCCAGGTTTGGCCTGCAGACACCTTTGGCCTCCTCCAGCAGAGCCACTTCTGCCTTTGCCATGCCCTCTCCTAACCCATCCCAGGTCTCCGAAAGAGCGAGGAAAAACTGCCAGAAAACTGGAAAGAAATCCTTTCCTTCCTGATCTCTGCAACTCTTCCTCCCTCTCAGTGGTTGCTCAAAGGAAGGACATCACCTCCCCACCTTGACCTCTCCCTGCAGTCCCTGGAACCCCTCTGGGAAGCTACAGTTTATGTCACTTACAGTCACTGCTGTATGTCCTCTGACCCTGTTGCCAACTGAGAACTGTGTTTGAGATGTAAAAGCACCCTTTAAAAATGCACTTGTGATCCATGGATGTGTGGATTGACAAAATGTGGTCTTATACACACAGTAGAAGATGATTCTGCCATGAGAAGGAATGAAGCTCAGATGCATGCTCCTACATGAACTTGAAATCATGATGCTCAGTGGAAGAAACCAGACACAAAAGGCCACATGGTGTATCACTCCATTCATATGAAATGTCCAGGATAGGCAAATCCAGAGATAGAAAGTAGATTAGTGGTTGCCAGGGGCTGGGGGTTTGGGGACAAATGAGGGATAACATCTATCTAGGAGCTCATTTTTGGTGTGATGAAAGTGTTCTTTTTTAAAAACCTTTATTTATTTTTACACATTGTAAGATAATAGAAGAAAATGTCCTAAAAGTAACTGTGGTGTTCACTGTACAACTCTGTGAACATATTAGAAACCACTGAATTATACACTTTCAATGGGTGAATTGTATGGCATGTGAACTATATCTCAATAAAGCTGTTATTTAAAAATACACACACACACACACACACACGTACACACACACACATACCTTGAAATAATCATCTGCAATCAACAGAGTCTGGCCGCTGCAGTGAAGCGACCCTCTGCTCCTGAGCCCCTTAGTCCTGCCACTTGGCAGCCCCTCCAGAGCCAACCTCCCACACCCCCAACCTTAAGTACTGACTCTGGGGGCCAGCCCTGGGAGGGAGAACAAGCAAAAGACTCAGCCCCTTTCCCAAACTCTGACGATGGAGCCAGAGGCCCCAGAAGACAGGCTGCTGCAGCCCAGGAGGGACTGCTCTTCCACGGCTTTAATACCTCCAACCCTGAGACCAGAAGCCCCAAGACACCAACATCCAGTTGGTTTGTGAATGACTGTGAGGAACCTGGAGTCCGTGGAAGGACACAGAGCCAGGAGGCCTGGGCCAGAGCCCAACACCACCAGAATCCCCTGGGTAGAGGCATCCCCACCCACACTCAGGATCAGCCCCCTCATCTCAGGGACAAACCCAGCGAGAGGCCCCTCAGGCTGGGCTCTGAGGCCGCGGCTGGCCCAGTGCAGCAGGCCTGGGGATGCTATGTGGTTGTGAGAAAGGCCTGGTTAGGGGCTACATGGACACAAAGCATCGTCAAACACTCCAGGTATCACTGGACCATGGCAGCTGCTTCTCTTGTGGTACTGCTGGCTTAGCCAACCGAGCCAGGTGACACATTTCAGGAATACTTGTCTTATTTGAGCCTCATCAGTCCAGGGCTGGCTGTAGACTTAAAGGGGGCTGACCAAGGTGACAGGTCCGCCAGCCAGAGGAATGGAACTCAAGTGGTGCAGGGGGTCCCAGGGCACCGGGAAGCCAGTCCAAGGCTCTGAGAGAGCTCAGGGAGGTTCCTGAGGGTGGTGACCCTGTCTGACCTCGGAAAGGCCTCATGTCTTCACCCAGCAGGCTGAAGCGGAGCCCAGCCAAGGCCTGTGAGCCTGTGCTTCCTGCCAGGCTTATCCTCTGGCGCACTGGGCTCACACACAATGCCACTGAAGTCTCCATCATCTGCTCTGCCCCAGGAAAGTGGGCTGAGTCCTCTGCGGACGTTACCCAAACAGCTGCCTCCAACTCTGGCCATAAAGCCAGGAACTTGGGAAGCTGGTAATTGGAGAAACTCTTCTCCTTCCCCCACAGGACCATAAATCACCGTCCTCCATCTGCACAGATGCATCAAAGGCCCAGACAGCCTTCTCTGAAACCAAGCACAGGCAGTGGGGTGGGGTCCTGGGGTGGGGTCCACCTCCCAGAAGCAGCTCCCAGGTGGGGCCAAGGGCAGGGAAGGGCAGGTTCGCATCTGAGAATCGAAGGCCTTGGACTGAGCGACCTCCTGGCTCTGACCCCACGTCTGACTCATAGTTGGGAACAAACATCGCATCTACCCCCAAGGCAAGATTGCAGCCACACAACCTCTCTTTTCTTCACTCTATTTATCAGTACACCCTCGCAGAACCACAGACACGTGAAAATATTTATATGACCAGATTAACTCCTGGGCTTCATGGCGCACTGAAGCAAGCGTGTTTATCCTTCCCTCACACAACACTTTTTGCTCGGTCACTTATTTTTCAAGGCGCTGGGGCTCACAGCATAGCAGTGCGTCCACATTAGGGTGGTTGGTGGGGGAACCAAGACCTTCCACCCCACCATCCTTGCACAGCAGGCTGATTCAGGGCTTGAAACGTGGTGAGGGGGCCTGGGGGAATGAGCTGGTCCCCTGGGGAGTCAGCTATCTCTGCTCCAGACCCTGGCTCCTGGCAGTAGCCAAGCTTGCTGGACAGTCACCCCTGTGGTGACGGCGAGAGCCAAGCAAATCGGAACCGACGGCCCTGTGCTGGGCACAGATCCCGTTTGGCAGCCCCTGCTGACGATTGCTCTGTGCTGCCATCTTTAGAAACAATCGTTTCTTGGGCATGCACCCACATGTGTACATCTCGATTTTACAGGCTCTGTTAAAAGCGCAAAGATCTTTCAGGTACTCAACAAAGCAAGATGTCGTGATGTTGCCACCAGCCTGCCCCCTCCTCCCCCCGCCTCCGACCTGTCACCCAGATGAAGTGAGATGAAGTATCTTCAATACACACATCAGAGCGTGTCACTTCTCTGATTAAAGCCCCTCAGCGCTCCCCTTGGGTTTCAAGGCAACATCTAAGCTCCTTAACCAGGGCACAAGGCCCCCAGCCTGGTCCTTCCTGCAGCTGAGTCCCAGCCAGGCTCTCACAGACAGGAGCCCATGGGGCTCCTGCCTCGGGCCCTTGCAAAGGCGGTTCCCTCTACCCTCGTTTACACCCAACCCTGCTTCCTGTGTTGTGTGAACTTGGCACCCCACAGGGTCTAGACCAAGCATCAGCACCCTGAGGCTCGCTCCATGGGCTCCACACCCCAGGGGCAGACTCCCCAACCCCACTTCCACAGGGCTTGGCACTATTGTAAGGATCACCACCGCCCATGACTGATGCCTCCGATGGCGTGAGAGCTCCTTGAGAGTGGGGGGCTGAAACTGATTCACTCTGTAGCCCTGTAGCTCAGAGCCCATACTCAGGGCTGAAAGATGAATACATACACTTGTTGCCTGCTCAGGGAGCCAAAGTGGCCCCGTGGCTTGTCCCCTGAAGCCCTAAAGCACCAGGAATACATTGGGAATTGGGACAGGAGGACAGACCCCTCCTTTGAGGGACTGGCCCCACTCCCATGTGATGGCAGCTCACTCCCCATCTGTAGCCAACAAGCACGCCCAGGCACCATTTATTTATGCAATATTAACGCATGCCCTGCTTGCATGCCCCAGCTCTCGGCCCTGGTTAAATGAGGCCACAGAAGAGAAACGGGCTTGTGGGAAGCCATTTCCCATGATTGGTGACTGCACAGCAACCATATTTTATTCACGGTGAGTTCCTGGGATTCTTGCCAGCTTACCGACTTCAATCCTTTTCCATGAAAAGTGTGTCTTGGGCATGCGTTCTGTTCCTCACCCAATGCCAGAATCTGCTTCTAGCTAGGAAGAGGCAGTGGGAAGATGGGGAGGGGGGCGAGGAATGAGAGAGAATGCAAAAGGACATGAAGAAGGAAGAAAGAGGGAGGAAGGTGTGAGGAAGGAGCAGAGAGGAATAGGGAAGGAGCCAGCCGCAGGCCCGGGGGCATCTGGAATCCCTCCCCCTGCGCCACTAGCCTAAACGAGGGTCCCCAACACCAGCCAGCCTGGGCTGAGCAGTGATGACCTGCAACCAGAAGGCAAAGCTGTACCCTTGTCAAGAGGAGGGATCCAGGCAGGGTGGAAGCAGAAAAAAGACACAGGAAGGTGGCTTGTGGAAGCCAGGAGCCACCCAGCAGGATGGCAGGCTGGCCATAGAATCCTCCAGGCCCAGCAGCAAAAACGAGGCCCAGGGAAGCTAGGGGAACGAAAGGATGTTGGATTGGTGCCACTGTGCTTAGCGCAACACAGCTGTCCCCAAGACTCCCCAGGGTGGGGCCACCCTGCCATCTCTCTTTATTATTATTATTTTATTTATTATTATTATTATTTTTTGGTACGAAGTCTCGCTCTTGTCGCCCACGCTGGAGTGCAGTGGTGCAATCTCGGCTTGCTACAACCTCTGCCTCCTGGGTTCAAGTGATTCTCCTGCCTCAGTCTCCTGAGTAGCTGGGATTACAGGCGCCCACCACCACGCCCAGCTAATTTTTGTACTTTTAGTGGAGATGGGGTTTCACCATGTTGGCCAGGCTGGTCTCGAACTCTTCACCTCAGGTGATCCATCTGCCTTGGCCTCCCAAAGTGCTGGGATTATAGGCTTGAGTCACCGTGCCCAGTCTGCCATCTCCCTTTTATTAGTGATTGCAAAGTGCTAAGGGGGAAAGACTTCCAGGAGCCCACTTTTCTGCACAGTCCTCAAGAGGCCAGCACCTCCTCTCCTCTCCTTGGCAGACCCTCCCTCGCTCCTCTACCCTTGACCCCACAGGCACAAGTGAGCTGTGGCTGGGAGTCAGGAGGGGAGAGTATCTTTCTTAAGGCACACACACACTCAGCAGTGGTGGCACGGATGGGGAGGTGTTCCAGCAGACTTATTTATAGCCAAGCAGCCTGTCCACACACTCTCCAGTGTGGCCTGCCTCACTTGCCTGCCTGCCTGCCTTCCACTGGGGCTTTTCAATCTGTGTCTATATTTATCGCCCAAAGCCATTGGGATAATGGCAAGAACAGAAATAGCCTTGAAGACATTCACGTGAAGATGATAGGCAGGTCCCCAGCTCCTGGGCTGACCTCGCCCCTACATCTGCCACTTGGCAGTGGGTATGAGGAACAGCTGGACAGAGCTCGGGAAGCGGCTGCAGCCAGATGGAAACAACATAATCCTCCTTTCTCTGCTGGCCTTGGCCCTCTGTAGTGATGCAGGGGACACATCGAAAATGATACATTACAGTTGCCAGGCCACAGGGAGACCAAAGGTGACAGAGATTCCTGACGTCAGTGTGCTAATCAGAGCAGACAGTCCAGAGAAAGAGAGAAGAATCAAAGGCAGCAGCACAGCCTCACAGAAAGCAGGTCACCCCAAGCACCCAGGTTGCAGGGAGATGCCCTCCTGTCTGGCTTCTTGCACCTGGACAACACAATCATGGGCCCATTTCCCATTTCTGTCCTCTGGGATGAGTGCTGGCCCACAGGCTCTGGGAGATACTCTCAGGGGAACAAGGATCTGGGTCCTAAAGAGGCCCGGAATGGGTCAGGGCTCATGGGAGGAGGAAGAAGGCGCCAGATGTAAGTCAGGACCAGGATGGGGAGCTGGACATTTAGGCAGGGTGGAGGGTGTCAGGGACCACCAGCTGGAGCCCTATCATAGGAGGGCAGCAGTGCGAGAAAAGAAACATGTGCAGGCCGGGCACAGTGGCTCACACCTGTAATCCCAGCACTTTGGGAAACTGGGAGGATCACTTGAGCTCAGGAGTTCAAGACCAGCCTGGGCAACACAGTAAGACTCTGTCTCTACAAAAAGAGAATTTTTTTTTTTAATTAGCCAGGCACAGTGGCCTGCACCTGTAGTCCCAGCTACTCCAGAGGCATAGGCGGGAGGATTGCTTGAGCCCAGGAGTTCAAGGCTGCAGTGAGCTAATATGCAAATGGAGAAAAGGAAGCCCCTCCTAATTAGAAGCAAACACACAGATGCCATAGAGACAGCCACAAGGTTGGTGAGTGAGTCTCCCGAATCCCACGGGCTCCCAAGTGTCCACTCCTGAGAGCTGAGCTCAGGGGCCAGCTTCCTTCCCAGCTCGATCTCCATCCTGCCAGCCTTTGTCTCTGCACTTCAAGAACCTGAAACTTCTCAGCACTCCCCAAAGATACCATGCACTTTGAGTACTGAAGGCTCATTCTGGTCCCTCTGCCTTTCCCCCTTTACTCCTGATAAACTCCTCCACATCCTTCAAAGCCCATTTGAAATGCTCCCTCTTCTATGAAATTTTCTCCATCGGATGTCAGCTGCTGCCTTCTCTCTGCTCTAGCTGCACTCTGTGCCTCCCGTCTGTGCATGTGCTATGCATTCTAACACGTGTCTATATCCCCATCCCAGGGGCTGAGTTCCCCTTCCTCACTGGATCTCACTGATTCAGTAGGCAGAGCAAGCACCCACCAGATAAGGGAGGCAACTGATTCCCTCCTTCACGCTCACCCAGAACTGTCGATTTTGCCGAAAAAAAATATATATATATACATATATATATATATATATATATTTTTTTTTTTTTTTGAGACAGAGTCTCGCTCTGTCACCCAGGCTGGAGTGCAGTGGCGCGATCTCGGCTCACGGCAAGCTCCGCCTCCCGGGTTCACGCCATTCTCCTGCCTCAGCCTCCCGAGTAGCTGGGACTACAGGCGACCGCCACCTTGCCCGGCTAGTTTTTTGTATTTTTTAGTAGAGACGGGGTTTCACCGTGTTCGCCAGGATGGTCTCGATCTCCTGACCTCGTGATCCGCACGTCTCGGCCTCCCAAAGTGCTGGGATTACAGGCTTGAGCCACCGTGCCCGGCCATATACATATGTTTTTAAAGAATGAAACCTCATATATACCAGAACTCCTTTGGAGATGAGGGCAAAGGCAAGTCTGGCTCTCTGAATCTGCCTCCCTATGCTCCTCGGAGAGCACCCAGTGCAGCAAGATTGCGAAGCTACTGTTAGGCCAGGGCTTGGCTGGCGGGACAAGCGGGATACTCCTCTATGGAGAGGGAGCAGACCCGCCTTTGTGCCTGTGGGCTGGCGAAGCCCTGGGGGCTCTGGCCACACCTGCAGCACTGGCAGACTTCCCACAGGCTCCTGGCCTGAACACCATCTCCTTCCGCATGGCCGATCACAGAGGAGGAGACCAGTGCAGAGGAGAACTAGGCACGTAGTTAAGGGCTGGGTTAACTTTCTCCACGCTGCTTTTTTAAAGACCCAAACAGGTCCTAGCTCCTGGATGCCTGGCTCCAGGTCCCGCTGTGTGCCTGGATTTAGATGCCTCTCCATGCTGGCACTGTTCCAAGTCCCACCCACAGCCTCGCAGATCCCACAGCTGGCGCAATACCCTCAGGAAGGCCCTCCAGCTGAGGAGAGAGATGCACAGATGTGCCAGGCACTGATAGCCAGGGAGGCCTACTCCCAGGGGCAATCAGAAGACTAGAAAGCACTGAAAAAGGCAGTGCCCTGTAAGGACAACTCTACATCCACAGAAAACACCACTGACAGAGCACCCAGGAGTGCGGGCACCTATGCCCGGGGGAAGTAAGAATTGCAGGTGATACGCGCACAGCCTTACCAAGGACTCTGCAGACACCCGCTCCTTTCCTCCACATGACCACATGCAGTAAGGACTAATAAGGTCCGCATTTCACAGATGAAGAAACTGAGGTGCAGTGAGTTGAGGAGACTTGCCCAAGGTGTCCCAGGCAGTTAGGTTCTGGAACCTGCATTAACCACCACACTATACAATTCTCCATGCAGATAAAAGACTGTGCAACATAAAATGCTGCAGCCTCTCTGGAAAACAGTCTGGCAATTCCTCAAATATGCTGAACACAAAGTTACCATATGACCCAGCAATGCCACTTGTAGGCATATGCACAAGAGAAATGAAACATGTCCAATAAAAACTTGTACACAAGCTGGGCACGGTGGCTCACGCCTGTAATCCCAGCACTTTGGGAGGCTGAGGCGGGTGGATCACCTGAGGTCAGGAGATCGAGACCAGCCTGACTAACATGGTGAAACCCCGTCCCCACTAAAAACACAAAAATTAGCTGGACGTGGTGGCGGACGTCTATAATCCCAACTACTTGGGAGGCTGAGGGAGGAGAATCGCTTGAGCCTGCTAGGCGGAGCTTGCAGTGAGCTGAGATCGCGCCACTGCACTCCAGTCTGGGCAACAGAGAGAGACTCTGTCTCAAAATAAATAAATAAATAAATAAAGTAATGCAGCACATGGTACAGCATGTGTACAGCACGGATGAACCATGAAAACACGATGCTGAGTGAAAGAAGCCAGACACAGATCCAAAAGACCACATCATGTATGACTCCATTCATACGAAATGTCCAGAAAAGGCATTAGCCATTCTTCTTCTCTATCAGAAAAGACTGAGACCCAGTCAGACTCACCTGAGGCAGGAACAGCATCTAACGCCACCCTTTCCACTGTGTTTCTGTAACTCCATATAATGTCTAGAACTCCCTGGTTCCAGAATCCTTTCCTGACTTCACATATGAAGGAACTGATCATTTCATGTGCCCCATTCCCCACACATACCCCACACTGACATTGATCAGAGAGCTCTGCCAGCCAGGTGCACAGCCACCTTTCCCAGGCATACCCCGCACTGACACTGATCAGAGGGCTCTGCCAGCCAGGTGCACGGCCACCTTTCCCAGGTAGCTGCAAGTGCCAGGAGCCATGGCCACTCCTATTTGTTCTAGGGAAGAACATTCTTTATTGAGCACTTAATAAGTGCCTGACACAGTGCACAGGTGCTCTGTACTGGTTTTCTTATTTGTTTTCTTTCCTTTGGTCAAAGTATTTTCAAACCTAGGCCATTTTTGGGAGATGCTTTAATGCTTCAAAAACACACTCTTACGACCTCAAATATCCCCTTGCAGTGGGACATAGTGTGGGCTGACCCTGGGCCAACCTGTGATGCAGGACAAGCTCCCTCCTGCCGAGATGCCACCTCCGCACTCCTATCTCACTGTCATCAACTTGCCCTGCTTCTTGGTTCACTCAATAAACACATCCACAGTGAAGTATCAGTGAATGCAACATATTTCCCAATAGTATTTATCATTTGAATGAAAACTAGAAAGAGGGCAATGCTTGACTAAAAGGAATAAGGGACCAATAGTGAAATTTCAGGCACTGGAGGGATAATGGAGAAATGGCTCTCCTTCCCAAGCCCCTCAAAGCACAACATTTACATATTATTTTTACCTCTGGCACATAGTGCAGTTCAGGCACACAGAAGGTGCTTAGTACATGTTTGTCATGTGTTAAGTGGCCTACCTAAGGCCACTCCTCCCATCTGGGAACCTGTCCCCTAGAAAGCTCTAGTGCAAGCTCCATGGGGACAAGCCATCAAGTTCCCTTTTCCGAGGGTGGTGGAGTGAGTTCTAAAACCCACCACCAGTCTGGCATGGTGGCTCATGCCTGTAATTCCAGCACTTTGAGAGGCCAAGGTGGGAGGATCACTTGAGGATGGGAGTTCAAGACCAGCCTGGGCAACATAGCGAGATCCTATCTCTACATAAAATTAAAAAATTAGCTGGGTGTGGTATGCATCTGTGACATGCAAGTTCGAGACTGCAGTGAGCTAAGATCGCACCACTGTACTCCGGCCTGGGTGGCAGAGTGATCTTGCCTCTAAAAAACAAATTCTTAAAAATTATAGTGCCCACCACTAATTTGGAGGCACAACCTAAACATAGCACTCAACCTCAGTTGTCATAGAACTATGTCTACACCTGAGAATTGCCACAGAAAATGCAAGGAAGTCCCCAGCAAGGTGTGTTAGAATGCTGCATCCCAGAGCAGGAGGGAGGAGGCTGAGGAGAGGAAGGAAAAGGCTGAACAACTTGTGCTGTGGGGGAAGATGCTGCCCTGAGCTACTTAAGGGCAGAGAGCTTGTCTCCAGTTTCCTCACCGTCTCCGCTCCCTCATCCAGCCTCAGAAGAAAACACTAAGAACTCACCTTCTGCAAGGACACGGGGCTAGCCCAACACCAAGCCCAGTCAGGCCTTAGCCTGCCTCCAGCAGCCTGGCTCTGCCTGCTCCACCTCTGGGCACTGTGTCCTTAGCCATGTCCTGTAATCACCTGTGAGCACCAGGGCATTCACCAGAGCAAAGGGCAGTTGAGAATGGTTTACCGGGGCAGCCCATACACCAATCAATGGAAGTAATTTCCAAGTTGTCATTCCTCAACAATACATTTACTGTGATGGGGACGTTGAATTAAAAGACTGAAAGAAAAAGCAAACTGGATTTCCCTCCCCTTTGGCCTATAGATTCAACTCCTCCCAGGAGAGCAAAAGCAGAATCTTTCCCTCCCATCCCCCACAGGCAGCCCTCATGCTGAGACATGTAAAGACAACACCTGATTCTTCCCATGCTGAGCTGGGAACTTCACAGGTCTCATTCCGAATCCCACCAGCCACAGGAGACCTTAAAACTTGTCATTAGAGCAGCCTTGCACACTAAAAAAGAAAAGTACCAGCTTTCTTCACAAAGAAGCAAAGGGAAGTCATCCAATGTAATGCGAGGACACCCCACAGTGATCAACCTAAGTGTATGTATGGTCCTGGCGGTTTAAGGGAAACCTGTTCTTGGTGACACAGTTACCTGTAGGGCAGTCAGATCTCAGGCCCCACCGACCTTCTTTGCCTGTTGTATTCCAAGAGACTGAATCATGAATTTGTTTATTTAGAGACAGGTCTCACTCTGTCGCCCAGGCTGGAGTGCACTGAGGTAATCATAGCTCACTACAGCCTTGACCTCCTGGCCTAAAGCAATCCTCCCACCTCAGCCTCCTGAGTAGCTGGGACTACACATGAACACCACCACACCAGGCTAACTGAATCATGGTTTTAAACAAACCACCTTGGTAGACACAAGGCCTCTGGTTTGTGTTCCCTGGGGCATCTGGCAGCAACAGAAGTTGTTTTCATGACTGTCCTTACAGTGATGATCCCCTGACCTTGGCCATTTCCTTGCATATGCCTCTAACACGAACCTATGACCCTGATCATCCAGGCTCCCTGGGTTTGCTCGTCTGTCTCCCTTGAACTGTTAGCGCCTTGACAGCAAGACTCTCTTATTTGTTCAGGCCTGACACTCCATGGAGGCTCAGCACGAGCCAAGTGAATAATGCACAGGAGCACTGACTTTGATCTGCCCAAAGCCTGACATCGTCAAGACTTCAGCAGAGCTAAGGTCAAACTGCTGGTCCAGAGAGAGCTGCTGAAGGCCCAGAGTGCCAAGAATCCTCAGCTCACAAAGCCTCAGGCTCCTGCCAACCAGTGGAGGCTGCCACCCTGGCCACTGTAGGTGCTGTCAGGACCCTGCGGCTTGGCTCTGGGACCCTGGGGCCAGTCCTTCTTCCCTTGGACCTCAACTTCACTGGAACCATTCATTGTTTCAGCTGTAAAAACACTGGACCTGCATTCCAGAAGCCCAAATCTTGGCTCTGCAACTAGCCAGTTTGCCATGAAACTTTGGACAAGTCACTTCTTTTCTTAGGCCTCAGTTTTCCAGTGGGTTAGGTGTAAAGGTCGGCCTAGATGACTTCTCACATCTTCTTCTTTTAAGCAAGGGGCACCCAATGCCTCAGAATTCCTCTAGGCTCTACATTTATTTTTTTATTTGTTTGTATGTATGTATGTATGTATGTATGTATGCTGAAACAGAGTTTCACTCTTGTTGCCCAGGCTGGAGTGCAATGGCGTGATCTTGGCTCACTGCAAGCTCCACCTCCCGGGTTCAAGTGATTCTCCTGACTCAGCCTCCCAAGTAGCTGGGACTATAGGCATGCACCACCACATCTGGCTAATTTTTGTATTTTTAGTAGAGACAGGGTTTCTCCGTGTTAGTCAGGCTGGAGGCTGGTCTTGAACTCCCAACCTCAGGTGATCCACCTGCCTCAGCCTCCCAAAGTGCTGGGATTACAGGCTAGGGCCACCACGCCCGGCCTGGCTCTACCTTTAGAACATACCTGGGGCCCAACAGGCTTGCAGCCCCCACACATCCACTGCCTCTCCCTATTGCAATTGTTTCCCCACAGTCCCCCAGCTTCCTCCCTTCCTCCCATCCAGCCTGCTCTCATCACCATAGCCAGAAACCATCCTTTTAAAGCACAATTCAGATCCTGACCCTCTACTGCTCAAACACTTCTGAAGCTTCAGGTCACTCAGAGTCAGGGCCAAAGTCCTGATACAGCCTACAAGGGGGCCCTCAATATTCTCCGACCTCCTCCCCTGCTTCTCTTCCCCTCACTCACTCACTCCAGTTTCCTTAACATCCTGGACAAGCTCCTGCCTCAGGGCCTTTCTCCCTGAGCTACCGTCCTGGCTCACTCCCCACCTCCTTCAGGTCTTCACCTAAATGTCCCTAACTTGGGAGGCCTTCCTTTCCCCTGCTTCTGCAGCTCTGATCACCATCTGATGTGCTTACAGGTTTTACTGCCTATTTGTCTATCGAGTGTCTACCCCCCATTAGAATACAAGCCCCAGGAGGGCCAGAAGTTTTTAACATTTTATCACATCTTTATGCCCAGCTCCTAGAATGGTAGGTACTCACTAAATATGAGTGGAATGAATCGCTGTTGATCCACTGAGGGGTCAATCATGCTGCTGAAATGAAGAGTCTCAAGCTATTCAACCCCCGGGCTTGAATGGTGCCATCTCAGGAATCCCTCTGAGAATTCCAAGCTCTGAACACTGTCTCCAGGAACAAAAGCAATTGTTCCAGGCAGGGTTCGTGTCTCAGGAAGTGTATGAAGAAACAAAGAAAGGAAGTGACACAAGGGACACAGATCCAGAAAGTTCCTGCTTACGACACCTGGCTACCGGGAGGCATGAAGACTCAGCGCATATGGGAATGCCTCCAGGCACCTGGAGTGCTGAGCCCTCATGCCTCCAGCTGCCTCCTTGCAGGCGGGATGAGGTCATCAACATGGGTGCACTGGACACCCACCATGGAGAAGTCCCGGAAATGAACCGAAGACAGGAGCTAGCCAAGGAAAAACAGAAACGAGAGGAAGAAAGAGAAGAAAGGTGGTGAGAAAGAGTTTCCCATGCTAAGAACCTACAGGCAGAGATCCAGAGAAACCCCCAGCCCCAGACCACCACTGACCGAGACAGCAGGGTACCTGGCCTCACACGCCCTCAGGTAGGCCAGGCCAGCTTCCTTCCCGGCCCTGCCCATCCTGAACAGCGCAAGTGAAACAGACCCATGCCCATTCCCCGGCAAGCATGGTATGCCTGCGCAAACCTCAACAAGTGACCAAAAGCATCGCCCAGAAACACAACCGTCTCACCACAGGCCCCCTGCTTCCTCTCTTCACCCCAGCTAGCCTGCTCTCAACACAGCAGCCAGAGGACATCCTTCTGAAGCACAATTCAACACAAGCCAGAGGAATGCAGGCTTCTGCCACCTGGTTGAAAGTAAAATACATTCTGGGCCAGGTGTGGTGGCATGTACCTGTAGTCCCAGCTACACAGGAGGCTGAGGTGGGAGGATTGCTTAAGCCTGGGAATTCAAGGCTGCAGTGAGCCATGATCACACCACGGCACTCCAGCCTGGGTGGCAGAGCAAGACTCCATCTCTAAAATAAGTAAATAAATAATTCCTTAAAAAAAAAAAAAGGAAGAAAAGAAAGTACAGTCTCAGGAAGACATGCTGCATCAGAGCAAACAAGGCAAATGTAGGGGTGGGTTCCCAGAGCTCCGGGGAACAGGAAGAAGAGGAGACTGAGAAGAGCCAGCAATTTCTGGCTGAAGCCCCGCGTACTGAGCAGCGTCCGGTGTCTGTCAAAGAACCATGTCGATAAATGAAATATAGACAGGAGCAGTCAGGAGGGGCACAGGTGACAGAGCTGGCCAGGGCATGACATGGGTCATCAGATTGTGCCCAGCTTCCTACCAAGCTCTGTGGGGACAGCAAAGGAACTGAGGAGGAGCTCTCTGCAGACCTCAGGGCAGCATCTTTGCTCCAGGCATGAGGGTGCTCAGCCCTCTACTTCCTCTCCATAGCCTCCGCATGCTCTGGGCTCTCTGGGCAGCCTTCTAACATGTGAGACTTATCACAGACCTAAACCTCACAGGGACGGACAGGCCCATGTTCCCATGTGGGACCTGGGGCTGCCTGAGAGGAGGGACTAAGAAGTAAGGCCCTCGTTACGGGTAGGGCTCCAATGCTGCTGCGGGTGGAGAGAAGCCCCTTCTTCGCCTGGGATGGAACTTCATCCAAAGGGCTGGAGGTGGGGGTGGGGGTACAGCATGGGGAGGTAGGGACGTGCCCTGGAAAGTTTGTGTCGTTGCTGCTGTGGTCTGAGGCCCTGCCCATGTCATGAGCTCTCTTTCTCCTCAGGAGACAGTGACCTTCTGAGGCCTGTCACAGAGACAATGGCAGGAAGTGCCCCTCCCTGCCTGAGCCACGGGGAGTCCGAGTCCGGAAGGAAGCCACTGCCTGGGCCCAGGACCCTCCCCCGCTGAGCTCCTGCCTGAGGGACACTGAGGCTCTTGGCAATGCCAGAAGCTCTGCTCACCAATGCCAAATGGCAAACGTCTTCAACTGTGGGGGCTGAGGACAAATAATCTCCTTGGCTAGGACCCTCATCTTTAAGGCAGACCCCTTCTGTGAAAGACAGCCAGGCAGTACTAGGAGACACAACCCCAGCTACCCCCACCCACCACCTGCCACCCCCACCTTCTGGAAGGAAGGGCTCTGGGTTCCTCCACAGCAAGGAGCTTTTCTAAAAATAAACCCTGGTCCTTGAGCCCTTTCCTTCCTCAGTCCCCTGTGGAGGAGACAGGAGAAGGAAATATCTCGTTCTTAGCCGACCCCAGGGAGTGTGGCCTCCCTCCACCCCATGACTCTTGCTACCAGGGCCTGGTAGTCACTATGCCACAAACTCCCAAGCAGGGGTGCAGAGGCGTGGAGGGGGCAACCCTAATCATCCTCACATGGAGCCTGCCATTTTCTGGGTCTGGGTGGGTTTTGAGAAAAGCAGGTGGTACCAGCTCTCTAGTCCAGGATCTGGGGGGAAAGGATGGCACCCAAAGGCAAGTCTCCCACGTTACAGGGCTCCCAGGCTGACAGCAGACACAGACACTTACCGAAATATTTCAGGGAAAATGATGCCAAGAATTCTATGAGGTTCAAGCAGTATGCCGTGACAGCACAGAGGGAGGAAGAAGAGGCTAATGTGGATCCAGGTCTTGCAAAGAAATTTAGAGGAAAGGAGCTGTTTGAAATGGGCTTGGAAGGGGAAACAGGAACCTGACAGGTAGAGGAGGGAAGAGGGAACTTCAGGATGCTGGAGCTGCATAAGCAAAGCGCAGAGAATGTACCAGCATATAAACTAGATGCGGGCAGGGATGCCTGTCTGGGCAGGACGCCTGTTCACAGTGGCGTCTCTGGCAACTGGAATAGTCCCTGGTGCATACTAAGTAACAATAAATACTTTATGGACAAATGAGTGGAGCAGAACAATTCCTGAAGATATTTTAGGTCTAAGTGAAGACCTTCGGATGAGGTGGGCTGCAAGGCCATGGTCTCTGCAAAGTCACTGCACTCTGGAATGCAGCTGTTAAGAAGGAAAAGAACCTCCTTCCCATAAGAAAGGAGACAGGAGACCAAGGCTGTGTTGAAGCAGGGTCCCTCAGAGCAATGTCAGTGCTCAGGCCATGCAGGGCAGAAGAGCTCTCACTGGGCCCTGCCTCGACTTGGCAGCCAAGACCTTTGGCAAC
The DNA here is from genome assembly GCF_049350105.2 of Macaca mulatta. Lineage (NCBI taxonomy): Eukaryota > Metazoa > Chordata > Mammalia > Primates > Cercopithecidae > Macaca > Macaca mulatta. The sequence continues at coordinate 130,507,756 of NC_133416.1, forward strand.
AGGACAACCACGAGGCCCCAACCCCGCAGAACCCAAGTGACCCCTGGAGAAGCTGCAAGTCAGGGCTGAGTGTTACTATGCGTCCTTCCCTACACCCACTCCCAGTAGCTGGGACACCTTGGAAAGTGAAGTAAAACAAAACAGAAAAACAAAAAATACAATATAGCACTCTCTCTTCTTAGCACTTGGAGGCCTTTTCACAGCAACTGAAAAGAATGAGCAATTAGAGAAGATAACAGCCCACAGTGCCAGCCTGGAACTATGGAGCCAGAGGCAACTTAAGAGGCCCCATCACAATGTGCCCCGTCTTCCCAGAGAGGATGAGGGCACCTGGAGAAAGGAGGGGACTTACCTGAGATCAGACAGCAAGTGACGGTTGAGCCTGGGCTGAACCAAGGGCCCTGTGAGTCACGGGCCAAATTTGGAAAACCATGCCATGTGCTTCCAAGTCAAGACTCGGTCCAATCCCAATCCCACTACTGACTAGCTGTGCAACCTGGAGCTGATATCTGCCATCTCTGAGCCTCGGCTTCCTGTGTAAAAAGGGACCCTAACAGGCACAGCTCATGGTTACTGTGGGACTTAGCCCCATGCAGCAGGGGCTGGGTACATTAAACCATTAATCCCCACCAGCATCCTCAACTTGGCTTTGCTAGCTTCCCTTGATGGAACATCCATCCTCCGTGCCTCCAAAGCTGAAACTAGCCAATGAGTGCACAGGGAGAAGGATTCATCAAAATTTAGAAAAAAAGAAGGAAAAATCACTTTACCTCCTGTTCCACCCAACAAAGGCCTTGGCATAGAAAATGAGGCCAAAGCCAGGGTTTGTGCCTGAGACTCAGAAATACGAAATGGAAAGAAGCTTGGGAGGCCAGGGGCTCCTGCTGTCAGCTGGGGGTGGGAGGGGAGAGACTGCATCTCCCTGGGCCTTTCAATCTCTCTTTTTTTTTTTTTTTTTTTTTTTTTTTTTTTGAGACGGAGTCTCGCTCTGTCGCCCAGGCTGGAGTGCAGTGGCACGATCTCGGCTCACTGCAAGCTCCGCCTCCCGGGTTCACGCCATTCTCCTGCCTCAGCCTCCCGAGTAGCTGGGACTACAGGCGCCCACAACCGCGCCCGGCTAATTTTTTGTATTTTTAGTAGAGACGGGGTTTCACCGTGGTCTCGATCTCCTGACCTTGTGATCCGCCCGCCTCGGCCTCCCAAAGTGCTGGGATTACAGGCGTGAGCCACCGCGCCCGGCCCGGGCCTTTCAATCTCTAGACCTGGCACTCCCTGAGACTCAAGACAGAGGCTCAGGCCTGCCCTCCACTCAGCCTTGGTTTCTCACTGTGCATCCAGAGGGATGGTGCATTAAAAAACACACTCATGCTTGTTTCTGGGCCACTGACCATGACTTGTGGGCAGCTGAGCAAGGCAGCAGCCCAGCCTCTGCTCTCTGCCAAAGCCAGGGAGTAGCCAGAACCTGAGCTTCCCAGCCAAGGCACAGAAGAAGCAAAACTCCTGCCTGTCCTGTTCCATGTACTAAGGGCAGAGCAGGTCAGGCTAAGCCTCAACAGCAAACAGAAAAGAGCCACCCTGGGGTGTTCTATAAACAGGAGACTAGCAGCCGTTGGGGACTCAAAGGCTGACCCAAGGAGTTTTTATCGTATTTGGAATCGAAAGCTACCAGAGGCAAAACATCGGTCTTTCCTATTTAGTGAAGAGAAGTCAATATTTGCAAAAGCATAATCAATAAATACAATCTACCCCACATTAATCAGATAAAGTCAGGTTTTTAGTGTTTTTTTAAGAGACGCGGTCTCAGTGTGTTACTTAGGCTGGAGTGAAATAGTGCGACTATGGCTTACTGCAGCCTCGAACTCCTGGGCTCAAGTGATCGTCCCACATCAGCCTCCCCAGCAGCTGGGACTATAGGCATGTGGCACCTCACCCAGTAAATTTTTTTTTTTTTTTTTTTTTTGTAGAGATGCAGTCTCACTATGTTGCCCAGGCTGGTCTTGAAATCCTGGTCTCCAGTGATCCTCCTCCCTCAGCTTCCCAAAGTGCTGGGATTATAGGTGTGAACCACTGCGCCCAACAACAGTCCGGTTTTTAGGGGAAAAAGGAAACAGCAATAAAGTCTCTGTACCCTCAAACTCCAAAGGCTAGGGTGGCCTGCAGGGCCTCAGCTCTGGGAAGTTGGGTGCTACTGCACAGGTGGACGGCTTTACCTGTGGGTCTGAGACGGTTCCACTGATGTCCCTGTCACAGGAGGAGAAATGGGTCCCTAGGCTCACAGAAGGGTGTCAAGGACCAGGACACACGTGCCAGCATTCTGCAGGGAGAAGCACAACGGGAGAGGAGGTGAGACACCTGGACTCTGATCACTCCACACCAATCCAACTGGGAGACTCACAATGCCGATGGACCAACAGGGTTGAACAGGGGACATCTGACTAAAGGTGTCTCCATTTTACAAAGGGACCCAGTCCAGGACCATTTAGGAGGCAAGTTCCTAACTCAGTATTGGCGACAGATATACCCCAATATTGCCCGGCACCCCTTCTACTTAGGAAAACTGCTCAGGGAGCGGGAACTGAGACTACCAGCACACACCATAAGTCATCTTATTTCAGAAGCCCCTTGGAGCTCTGTCTCAAACCTTGATTTTCACTCGTGAACTCCACTGGGATTGGAGGACTTCAGACCACAGAGGGGAGGCTGGAAAATGAGATAATGCAGGAAGAAGAGAGGGAGACATAGTCCGAGAGGATGGCATCCTGATGCCGGGGCAGGGGTGTGGTCATATTGTGGGGTGATGCAAATGGCTTCCAGCCTTCCAGCAAGCCCCTCCAGCTGGGCAGCGTGTGATCTGATTACACAGAGGCCAGAGACAAGCATTCAAAACAAAATGAAAAAAACTGGAGAAACGGACTTCCAAAGAGTCTCAGGTCCAACAGCCTCAGAGACAACAGTCTTCACAGGTACCACTGAAGCCACCACCCAACCCAGGGCTCCTACAGGGACCACAGACAAGGCGGGTAGCCCACCTCGCAGCTCAACACACATTCTTGTTTGCCTGACACACATACAAGCCTCCTGACCCGGGGCCTAGAGAGCAGGTAGCAGCCTACAGGGCTCTCCAATGACCATGACAGAGAGGCCACTTGTCTGCTGGTTATGGAAGCTGGGAGTGTTTCAGGAACTGATGCCCAATTCCAGGGCAACCCTGCTTTAAGAGCTGAGGACAGGCATGGTGGGGGTCTCCTCAGACACCAGTCCATGCCCGCTAGGGGCAAGCATGTCCCAAACAAAGGGAAATGGAATGGTGGCTGGGGATGGCAAAGTCATCAACTGCCAAGTGAGTGGCCAGACAGTAAGAGTCAGAGGAGGAAGAGTGGAATTGGGGAGGTGTGAAGATAGCTAGCAATGCACAGCAGTGGGAGGTGTGGCTGCAGGGAGCGGGCGGCTCTTCACACACCCAACCCCGCCACCGCCACTGCGTCCTGCATGCCCACCCCCGTGCGGGCTCCTCTGTGGGACTGAGGCTCCATCGCTGTCTTGCCCCAGCCCCTTGTCTTCATGGCTACATGTACACACCCACATACACCCTCGACCCCCAGAACAAATGAAACAACCCACGCACCCGCAGCAGGGTGGATGCAGGTCCCAGCCCTCCCAGTGACCATGAGCAAGCTGGCCTTCCAGCCAAGCCTCTACAAGCCACCGTAGGCCACAGCTGAGGCCAGCAGCTCTGAAGTCTCCCCATGTTTGAGGTGAGGAAAGCTGTTGAGAGGGTTGAGGGTTTGCCGTGGTAACACACCCATCAATGGCGAGCCAGATTTGGTAGTCCAGCCCTGCTCCAGCCCACCACAATGCTTCTCGGCAGGTGAGAAGGGCAGTGGTGACTCACACCTCGCAGAATCAGATCCACAGGGGCTATGAGAAAAAAGCACTCTCGGAATGCAAAGAGAGGCACTGAAGGGAATTATGTTTCTGACTAAAAGTATTAAAAGTGAAAAAAGTGAATGCAGGGTCAGGCTAAGGAGCCAACCCAGTAGGCAGCTATTTGGGGAACAGACCTCTAGGGGCAGGGGGCTCAAAACATCCCTGGAAAGAAATTAAAATGTGCTGCTGGCTAACTCAGTTTTCCTCCAGTGACCCCTCACATAAATGGTAAACAGTGAACCTGTCCACTGCCCTAAGGGGACATGGAAAGTCACAACAAAACATAATTCCTTGCTGGGGTTTGTTGTGTGTAATGTACGTTCCATACATGTGTAGTCACAGTCCTGGAGGGGAGCAGTGCATCCAAGATCAAATAATACATCGTGTTGCTATTTCCCAGGAACAAATGTCATTTCATTCCTTTAAGTTTTAAATCTAAATCTTCAATACACTTTTTTTTTTTTTTTTTTTGAGACGGAGTCTCACTCTTGTCACCCAGGCTGGAGTGCAGTGGCGCGATCTCAGCTTACTGCAAGCTCCACCTCCCGGGTTCACACCATTCTCCTGCCTCAACCTCCCGAGTAGCTGGGACTACAGGTACCCACCACCATGCTCAGCTAATTCTTTTTGTATTTTTTAGCAGAGATGGGGTTTCACCATGTTAGCCAGGATGGTCTTTATCTCCTGACCTCGTGATCCACCCACCTCAGCCTCCCAAAGTGCTGGGATTACAGGTGTGAGCCACCGTGCCTGGCCTAAATCTTCAATATACTTGTTGAATGATTTGGAAAACTGCAGGGGAAAGAAAAACAAAACAAAAATATACCTTAGGAGACAAGAACAACAGAAGTCAGAATGGCTTTCCTCAAAATTTTTCAGATCCCTGACTCTGTTTCAGTCCATGGAAGTGAATTAGCAAGTGAATCTGTTTCTCTATATGATTCCTATTAATAGAATATCAGTCTCTCCTCATCCCCACTAAATAAATGTCAAACAAACACTTAAAGAATACCAGTTTGATGGGGTGCCAGCTACTAGCCTGCCCAGATGTCCACACGTCTCAGGCTGGCCCTTGTGGAAAGTGTAAGTTCCAAATGAGTGGGTAGTGCTGCCGAAGTTAAACACTGCTGTCTCCAGCCTCCGTTGACATGGCGACCGTGAGGCAGGTGGCTAAAGAATGGGTAGAGAGAGACCCATACGTATGGTAGGTGACACCACGGCAAACTGTCCAGAGTGCTGACAACAGACCATGGCCTTTGACTCCATCTGGAGGCATGGTTCCTAACTTTTTTCAATTTAGATATAATTCACACACCATAAAACCCGCCCTTTTAGCCAGGTGCCATGGCTCATGCTTGTAATCCAGCACTTAGAGAGGCTGAGGCAGGAGGATCATTTGAGCTCAGGAGTTCAAGACAAGCCTGGGCAACATAGTGAGACCCCCCATCTTTAGAAAAATTCATAAATTAGCTGGGTGTGGTGGCACATGCCTGTAATTCCAGTTACTCAGGAGGCTGAGTTGGGAGGATAACTTGAGTCTGGGAGATCAAGGCCACAGTGAACTGTGATCACACCACTGCACTCCAGCCTGAGTGACGCAGCAAGACCATCTATAAACCCAACAAAACCCCACCCTTTCAAAGTATATAGGTCAATGGTTATTAATCTACTTACAGTGTTGTACAACCATCACCACTATCTGATACCAGAACATTTTCATCACCCCAGAAAGAAAGCTTGTACCCATAAGTAGTCACTTCCCATCCTCCCCTCCTCCCTGCCCCTGGCAACCACTAATCTTTCTGCCTCTATGGGTTTGCCTATTCTAGACACTTCACATAAATGGGATCATATAATATGTATCCTTTTGTGTCTGGCATCCTTCATTTAGCATAATGTTTTTGAGGTTCACCAATGTTATAGCATGTGTTGGTACTTCATTTCTTTTTACGACGGAGTAACATTCTATTATATACACTACACCTTGTTTATCCATTCATCCATCAAAGGACATCTGGGTTGGTTCCACCTTTTGGTTATTGCGAATAAATGCTACTGTGAACACTGCTGTACAAATTTTTGTGTGAACATTTGTTTTCAATTATTTTGGGTATATACCTAGTTGTTCCTATTTTTTAATAAGATAACATCACTTAATTTAAGACAAGGAATGCATCTGTATTTTGAAACCTTTCAAAACTCAAAAGGATAAAATGGGTAGAGGGTGAGAGTAAGTTTCTCTCTTGTCCCTGTTCCCCAGCACTCAGTTCCCTGCCCAGAGGCAAATTCCAGTTTCTGGCTAATCCTCCCAGAGACCGCCTATACATATACACCCTGCTTTATTTTAAAGACAGCTTGCATGGGAGGAACTTGGCAACTAGATCAGGCCGGAATCAGGCTGGAATCAGCCCAGTAACGCCAGGAAATGAGCACAGTCCAAGTGCCATCTCTCCCCTTTGTCCCAGTGTGCCCCTTGGAAAGCCATGTAGCCTAGAAGAGTCCACAGAAGTGGGTGGCAAGAGGAGTCCTGGAGGTAGATGGGTTCTGAAATGTGGCCCTCCATTTCACAGTTATGAGGCCTCACTCAAGCAAGCTGCTTAACCTCTCTGGGACTTGGTTTCTCTATTTAAAAAAGAGAGTGGATACTGGTACCTAATTCATAGAATGTCTGAAGAGTCAATGAGCTAACAAAAGCAAGTGCTTAGCACCATGCCTGGCACACAGTAAGTGCTCGGTGTTTTGCTACTGCTGTGATTACTACTGCTGCTTCACCTCACTGAGCTGACCTTCAGCTTTCTCCTCAGGAAAATGAAGGGAGGCACCTCCCAGGCACAGTTATGGTGTAGACCCGAGATCCCTGCGTGAGGGACAGGAGTGCTACAGCCTCTGAGCAGCGGGGACTCAGGGAAAGTCAGGTGGCTGAGATGTGTCTCCAGCTCCCTGCGTGCTGCTCCAGGCCCTTCTGAGGCTAGGTCTCCATCCTCTCACCGGCCCACCTTCCTGTGTTCTCCCAAGAACAGCTCTGAAGCTTCCACCATCACCCACCCTCCCACAGGCCGAGAGGAGGAGCTGGCATCATGGACCCCATGCCTTGGGCAGGCTGGCTGGCTGGATTTCTTATTTCATGACCCTACTCCGCCTCCCTTCCAGCTTCTTCAACAAACACTCTACTCCAGAGCTGAGCTTCTCTTTCAGAAGCCCAGATTATTGGAGGCAGCAGGGAAACCCTCAGAGACCTTCAAAGTGGAGAGACCTCCAGTGAAGGCGGAAGCATTTGCAGGGCCATTAAAAGGCTGTTAGGAGTGATTTTTCTCTCTGCTGGCAAGTGGCAAAAGCAGAGCCCAAAGAACCAAACCCAGACCTGGGAAAGCAGAGCAAGGGAAGAGAAACGGAACAAGCCTTGCTTAATTGTGCAGAAGTTGATGGAGGGAAAAAACCCAACACACACGCACACACATACACACACATACACACACACACGCGCGCATAACAAAGAGGAGAAATTCTTAGCCTGCAGCAGTTGGTAGCATTATGTAAAATCCCAAGCCCACAAAAATATCATTTGGATGATAAAAAGTTAAATTTAGCTAAGTACAGAGTGACTAATACTATGAGGGAGAGGCAGCACCCCCAGTTGCCTGGAGCTGATACAGCTGGCTTTTAGAAACTTTTGACAAGTAACCAGGGCCTTGTGCAGTGCAAAATAACAGATTATGTAATAGGAGGCACCACCATCAGCAATACAAAACACAGCACAAGCGTGCAGCCTTCTCCAAGGGAGGGAACAGTTGGGATCTGGCTTGAGTGGCTCCAGTAGGACCTTGCTTGGGCCATGGGAACCTGGATATTCCAGGGGCATCCAGCAGCACAGCCAGGCTTTGGAAGGGTTTGTATGAGTGGGTCTGCAAAGATCTTTTCCCAGGGTGGTTGTCAAGGACTGTTACTTTGATGGCTTTCAATGAGCCATGCCCTCGTGGAGTCCCCTCCCTTTTAATCTAGCCTGGCCTTGTGGCCTGTTTTAACCAACAGTATGCGGTGGAAGTAACACTGTGCCAGATTTGTACCTCTAAGCTTAGGGAGGCCTGGCTAAGAATTGAAAGCAGGATGCAAACAGGTATTTGTGCACCAATGTTCACAGCAGCAATGTTCACAATAGCCAAAAGGTAGGCACAATCCAGGCATCCACAAACAGATGAACAGATAAAAAATGTAGTCTATCCACACAATGGAATGTTAGCCTTAAAAAGGACAGACATTCTGGCCAGGAGTGGTGGTTCACATGTGTAGTCCCAGTGCTTCGGGAGGCCAAGGTAAGAGGATCAATTAAGGGCAGGAGTCCAAGACCAGCCTGGGCAACATAGAGAAAGCCCATCTCTACAAAAAATACAAAATTTAACCAGGTGCAGTGGCACACTACCGCGTCTCAGCTACTCAGGAGGCTGAAGCAGGATAATTCATTGAGCCCAAGAGGTTGAGGCTGCAGTGAGCCATGATGATGCCACTGCACTCTAGCCTGGTGACAGGGCAAGACCTTGTTTTAAAAAAAAAAAAAAAAAAAGGGCAGGGGGAGGGGTGAGGAGAATGAAGTGGTGGTGGTGGCCTGGATGCTTCTGCATTTGAACTCTAGGGAAGCTGAAGCCAGGTAAGAAGCCAACCACCTGTACCTCACCCAAGGGGTGATGAGGAGGGGAACAGATGTCCCAGTCAGCAGCCCTAGCAGATACAGCCAACACCAGTACCACCTCACCAGCCACAGGAGTGCAGCCAGCCACCTTGTCAATGGGTCCTCCACCTCAAGTAGTCAAGTTGTTCCAGCTGACACCAGTGGCGCAGGGATGAGCTAAGCTTACCACTGGGCCCTGCCCAAATTGCCACATTGTGAGCAAATAAATAAAATGGCTAGTGTTTTGCATCACTATGTTTAGACGCACTCTGTTAAGCAGCAATAGGTAACTGACGGTGGCCAAGCTCTCTAGCGGGTTTGCAGGAATTTCTATTCCTATCATAAGACTCATGAAGACCTTTTGCATCCTCACATATGAGAGTCGCTGAGAGATACTAGTGCTTAAATGAGTCTTAGGAAGAGTAGTCTTCCACTCCCAATATCCCAATGGAGTGAATGCTGAAATGAAGCCGGTGCTGAGTTTCAAACAGCTGTTGTGAGGCTGGGGAATTTCTCCAATGATCCTATGGAGTAAGCAGGCCATCAGATGATCAACTCAAGCTGTCACTTAATTACATGACTCTCCATCTCTCTGTGCAGAGCAGGGGTTTGCACATTGTGGACAGAGATATGGATGGGATTCCCTGAGAGAAGTGAAGTGATCATTGGCATGGGATTGAGACCAGAGTTCCGGCTGCTGACTCTGGGTGAGTCAGCTCTGCTCACTGGGCCTCTGTTTCCTCATCTGTAGTGTAAGGAGGCTGGGCGTGGTGATCTCTGAAAGGGCACTCTCAGTTCGGCTCCAACATTCTACAATCCTATGATTTGGACAGAAGGAAATGCTGGCCTATAATCCAAAGCCCTGCACCAAGTCCAGTGACTTGCATCTAGGTTTACAAGGCAGACACATGTGCTCACTGGGCTCTTCACATGTGTGCTCCTGGAGCCCTGCTCTGCTCTCTGTGTCCTTCATGGATTTGTTCATTCATTGTTCAATATCTCACTGTGGCAGACTCTGGCTTGGTCCAATTTCCTCTTCCTAAATCACATGTTTAGCCCCCTGGACTCTAGGTGAGGCTATGGGACTAGTTATATGAGTAGGGGAGGTCCACCACTTCAAAGCCTGGCCCCCAGAATGCCCCACGCAATCTCCTATGCTCCCTCTTTCTCTGCTTACCAGTCAGCTGACTGCACAGATTCACTGGAGAACTCCAGGGGAGCCCCAGGGGATGGGAGAGCCACAGTATGAAAGGATCCTGGGTCCCCAATTCACCACATGGAGGTCACTCATAGAGCATGAAATTCATCTAAGACAAGAGTGGGGATAAGCCTTTATTGTGATAAGCCACTGAGACTAGAGGATTGTCTAGCAGTAAGCATTACTTAACTAATACATTCACCAAATTGATACTAAGTGTCAGATATGTAGGAGATACATAAGAGAATTAGGCTGAGGTCTAATCTTAGCCTTCTTAGAACTACCAGTCTAGGTGATTGTTCAGGGAGATTGGATACAGACCAGTTCTGTACTCTGCAATCATGATGGGAACCTGTTAAAGCTCTATTCATACTGCCTGCTTCCAAAAACCTTACAACATAGACTCATCACATTTTCCCACCAAACATGAGATGAGCAAAGAAAGAAAGCAACCAAATAGGAGGGAGAAAATCTCTATCAAGGTTCCAAATTGAGAACAATCTAAAAGCAAATAAGTAAAAATCTTACCTGTGTGCTTCCTGGTAGGCAAAGCAAAGAGGGAAATATGCTGGGTCACAAAGCTCTTCCCAATAGTGGAAAACATATTAGTTCATGATGCGAAACAAACGTTGTGCTTGGGAAGAGCTCTGAGGGGAATGTCCACGGGGCCAGTGTGTGAGGCAATTTGTGCCTGGGCAGGAGGCAGCAAGAGGAAACCAAGCTAGCCTGGAAAGCTGTCAGCCTCCAGGGTGTAGGGACAGCTTTGCAGCCCCGCCTGCGGCCTGACTGGCTCTTAATGGAGAGCTCCTCAGAGTAATTCTTCATCCTCGTTAATGTCAATATGGCAGCACCATGATAATGATGGAAAATATTTACATACCATACCACTGATGGGTTGTTTAGACCATCTGGCTACTGGATGCGGTAAGTATTGTCGAACACATGGCCCTTCCGCAAATGCTGTGCCTTAGTGCTGATGGAGGCCAGGCTGCAGGGATGTGAAACAGTGTCACTCAGCTGTGTCCCTGTGGCCTGTGCCCATGCTGTCAGCTTCAGTCACCTCCAGGTCAGGGGCAGAGATCTCCAACTCCTACTCCCAGATCTATCTGGGCTCAGCAATGATGACAATAGTCTAACTATTCCCTTTATCAAGGGCCTCTTCAGGACTCAAGTGCTCCAACAAGACTTAACGCAGCAAGACAGCTCTGATTCTGTGGCCACCTGGGGGATTTCTCCAGTGATCTCCTGGGACCGCTGAGAATTCTCAGAGGAAAATTCAGCACAGTTCATTTGTGTTTGAAGCAGCTTCTGCCTAAGCTTTGGCACACTCGGGAGGTAGGGACAAGGATTAGGTAGCACAACTAAAGGTTGTGCTCTATCTCTAGAAGGATAGAGGATGGTGATCATAATCGCACCTAAATGAGAATTTCTTTGTTCTATCCATGTGGCTCCATGAGCACTAATACCCAGCTGAATACAGAGGTTTTTTTCTGGGTCGATGTTAAATATTTCTTTTTTTTTTTTTTTTTGAGTTTGGGGTGTTGGGTGGCTTGTTTTATTATTATTTTCTTACTTTTAGTAAGCGAGAAAAAGTTCTGTTGGGAGCCTGTTCAAAAGTAGCAATTTTCTTAATGGGAAGCATACGCTTGCCACCCACGTGAGGAGGCTGTGTCAGCTCAGCAACCATACTGTCCTGTGAATATGGTGAAGTCATGTTACCTACTTGACAACCGGTGAGTCAAAGGGAAACTCATCACAGGTGTCTACATGGCCTGCCAGGGTTTTGCTGCACAGCTGACAAGGGCCTTCTGAGGGCACACCTGCAGCAAAGGCCTGGCTTTGGTTTTGTCAAATATGAACCCGCAGATTTAAGGTCACCTAATAACTAACATCCTCTAAGATTTAAAATGTCCCAACCACAGCATTCAGGACCTGAGTTCGCGGACTGGGTTCAAGAGCCAGTTCTGACTCCAACTGGCTGTGAGCTTGGACAGCCCCTCACCTCCTGGAATCTATGTTTTGGCTGTGAAAGGAGGGGTAAGACAACAGGGGTCTAAGCAGCATCCTGGTCTAATAGTCACAGGTTGGCTGGCAGGCACTGGCTCAGGGCAGCAGCCTCCTTCTGGTCAAGAGTGCAATAGGGGTTCCCTGGTCTTCTATAGGACTAGTGCCTCTCTCTCTGCAAGTAGAGTGATGACCACAGACCTCTCATATGGAGAGTGGATTATGGAAGAGTCAGAGCCCTCAGTCAGATGTAGCATAAAGCTAATTCACTGTTAGTCACACCCTGGCCAGTGAGAGTGAGCTCACATCCACACCCTCTAAAGGCACTGAGATTTAGTGGCACGTGTTTACTGAAAGTAATTACAGTCTGGGATGATGACCTTTGCTGGTACAACACCTAGCACCTTAGTGAGGCAGGATGGCTGTGCAGAGGCCAAGCAATACCTCTGCAAAGCTCCTCCCTGCCGGTCAGACCCCAGAGCCCCAGCAGAGACAACCTCTTTGAGCACCTACTCTGAGCCACCATGTCATTCTAAACAAACATCTGCTCTGCTCACCTGCTCTTTTTGCAAAAGTTATCTGAGCCCTGGGGAAACTGGAAAATCATAACGAAGACCACACCCAGATCACTGGGTGCTTCACTTGAACCAGCCTCCAAAACATCCGGCAGCAGGCCAGGGACACACTTCTTGTTTAAAAACAGAGAAATGAGACAGCCCCAGGTCTCCCAAGTTAGAGAACAGAATCTTTTCTCAGAACACACAGCTTCTCCAGGCCCAGCCCAGGCTCCTTCTTTGGGGAGCTGACTCTGGCTCCAGCCCTCAGAGGCCTCTCTGCTGACTCCCAAACCCCAGTGAGCAGGTCAGCGCCAGGCCTGGCCAAGCTCTCACCAGTTCAAGGAGAAATGAGAACATGGCTAACGGGCCAAGCTGTTCAAAGAGCTACAATTAGGCGGGGCATGGTGGCTCACACCTGCGATCTCAACACTTTACGAGGCTGAGATAGAAGGATCTCTCGAACCCAGAAGTTTGAGGCTGCAGTAGGACATGATCATGCCCTCCAGCCTGGGCAACAGAACAAGACCATGTGTCAAAACAAAAGAACAAAACTAAAAAAGCTCCATTTAGTTTCTTTATTCTTAGATCTTTCCTACTTCTTAGTGTTCCTTTTGTTCATGAGATGATAGCTACAGTGAATCATACCTTTTTTGTGTTTGTAGTTAAATACGCATAAAATAACAATTACCATATTAACTTTTTTATTTTTATTTATTTATTTTTGAGACAGGGTCTCACTCTGTCTCCCAGGCTGGAGTGCAGGGGCATGATTACCGGTCATTGCAACCTTGAATTCCTGGCTCAAACAAACCTCCTGCCTCAGCCTCCTGAGTAGGTGGGACTACAAGCACGCACCACTACATCTGACTTTAACAAATTTTTTTTTTTTGTAGAGAAAAGGTCTATGTTGTCCAGGGTGGTCTCTAACTCCTGGCCTCAAGCAATCCTCCCACCTCTGCCTCCTGAGTCACTGAGATTACAGGCTTGGACTACCATGCCCAGCCCATGTCAACCTTCCATTTGTTTGTTTTTGAAACAAGGTTTTGCTCTGTCACCCAGGCTGGAGTGTAGTGGCATGATCTTGGCTCACTGCAACCTCTGCCTCCCAGGCCCAAGTGATTCTCCCACCTCAGCCGCACAAGTATCATAGTTGGGACTACAGGCACACGCCACCATGCCCAGCTAACATGTCAACCATTTTTAAGTGTACAGTTCAATGGTTTGAAGGACATTCACAATGTTGCACAATCATCACTGCCATCTACCTCCAGAACTTCTTCATCTTCCCAAACTGAACTTTGTACCTATCAAATACTAACTCTCCATTCCTCCTGCCCCCAGCTCCCTGGGGAACCTCTTTAGAGATGATGTCAATTGGCCTGGCACGGTGGCTCACGCCTGTAATCCCAGCACTTTAGGAGGCTGAGGCGGGCAGATCATCTGAGGTCAGGAGTTTGAGACCAGCCTGGCCAACATGGTGAAACTCGGTCTCTACTAAAAATACAAAAATTAGCCAGGCGTGATGGCTCATGCCTGTAATCTCAACTACTCAGGAGGCAGAGGCAGAAGAATCGCTTGAACCTGGGAGGGAGAGGCTGCAGTGAGCCAAGATCATATCATTGCACTCCAACCTGGGCGACGGAGCAAGATTCCGTCTCCAAAAAAAAAAAAAAAGAAAGAAAGAAATGACATCAACTTACAGATGTGGGAAATCCAAATCACAAGCCTGTTGACAGGCCTCCTGGTCACATCTGAGCTCCCCCAAAAACATAACCTCCCTGAAGGTAAGCTTCTGGTGTTTCTTAGATACTTGGTGATAAACAAGTTGACAGAGGAGGGGCAAGGCAGCTGCTGCCCCCACCCTTTACCAGGAATGAACCTTCCAGACCACAACCTGACTACAGGAATCCAAAAACCCAAGAGCCCTTCAGTGATGTGCAAGTTGGCAGCTAATGGGAATGAACAGTCTTAACTGGCTATGCCAGGAACTACCCTACAGCCTGCCCTTTGCGGTAGAAAAGGCTCTCACACAGAAGGAGTTTTCTCCAGATTTTTATTTTACTTAAAAGCTCTTCCTTGCCTGGGGTTTTGAGGTTGAAAACCACTGCCTCACAGTCACACATTGTAAGTGGGAGTGTAAATTGGTACTACCTTTATGGAGAGCAATTTAGCAATTGCTAACAAAAATAAAAGAAAAACACTCCTTGACCCAGCAATACTACTTCTGGAAATTTATTCTACAGACATGAGAGTATATTTGCATGAAAACCTACTTATCGAGATGCTTGCTACAGCACTGTTTGCTTCCCACCTTCTGCTATTACAATCTAAAACCCCATCAACAGGGACCTGGTTTAACACATGATGGTCCATCCATGAGCAGAATACTAAGCCCACCATTACAAGAACTGAGCAACACTACATGAGCCAACAGAGAACCATTTGCAGGATTTATGTATTGTAAAGTCAAAAAAAAAGATGCACAACAATAAGCAGTCATTTGTATTTAGCTTTATTTTTAAGTAATATAGGCCAGGCAAGGTTGATCACGCCTATAATCCCAACACTCTAGGAGGCCGAGGTGAGAGGACTGCTTGAAGCCAGGAGTTTGAGACCAGCCTGGGCAACATAGCAAGACTCCATGTCCACAAAAGTAAAAAAAATTAACCAGGTGCAGCAGCACATGACAATAGTCCCAGCTACTCAAGAGGCTGAGGCAGGAGGACTGCTTGAGCCCAGGAGTTCGAGGCTGCAGTGAGCTATGATCACATCACTGCTCTCTACCTTGGGTAACAGAGCAAACCCTCTCTCTAAAGAAAAAATAAAATAAAATTAAATTTTTAGGCCGGGAGCGTTGGCTCCTGCCTATAATCCCAGCACTTTGGGAGGCCGAGACAGGCAGATCACTTGAGGCCAGGAGTGGGATACCAGTCTAGCCAACATGGCAAAACCCTGGCTCTACTAAAAAATACAAAAATTAGCCAGGTGTGGGGGATGCATTCCTGTAATCCCAGCTACTTGGGAGGCTGAGGCACAAGAATCGCTTGAACCCAGGAGGCAGAGGTTGTAGTGAGTGGAGATCGCACCACCGCACTCTACCCTGGGCAACAGAGCAAGATTCTGCCTCAAAAAAAAAAAAAAAAATTAAATTTAAAATTTAAAAAGTGGCTGGGCACGGTGGCTCACAACTGTAGTCCCATCACTTTGGGAGGCCAAGGTGGGTGGATCACCTGAGGTCAGGAGTTCAAGACCAGCCTGGCCAATATGGCAAAACCCCATCTCTACTAAAAATACAAAAAATTGGCCTGGTGCGGTGGCTCACACCTGTAATCCCAGCACTTTGGGAGGCCGAATCAGGCGGATCATGAGGTCAGGAGATTGAGACCATCCTGGCTAACACGGTGAAACTCCAACTCTACTAAAAATACAAAAAATTAGCCGGGCGTGGTGGCGGGTGCCTGTAACCCCAGCTACTCGGGAGGCTGAGGCAGGAGAATCGCTTGGACCCGGGAGACGGAGGTTGCAGTGAGTCCAAGACTGTGCCACTGCACTCCAGCCTGGGCGACAGAGGGAGACTCTGTCTCAAAAAAATAATAATAATAAAATAAAATAATAAAATAAAATAAAAATAAAAATACAAAAAATTAGCCAGGCATGGTGGTGTGCACCTGTAATTTCAGCTACTTGGGAGACTGAGGCAGGAGAATTGCTTGAACCCAGGAGACAGAAGCTGCAGTGAGCCAAGATCACACCACTGCACTCCAACCTGAGCAACGGAGCAAGACTCCGTCTCAGAAAAAAAAAAATTAAAAAAGTAATATATATTAATATATAGAGAGAATCTCTCTGAAAGAGGACACACACACAAAACTAGCAATCATTGCTGTCTCTGGGAAGGAAAACTAAGATATTGAAGACAGGGGCGCCAAGAAGTCTTATGTTTGCCTGTAGCTGCTTTTCATTTTGGTACCAAGTATAATGCATTACTTACTTACACAAATAATATTTAATATATACATGATCTTTATATTTTATTACTTAACTGTAATCTATGAGTTTGTAAGTTCCATAAGGAATGTATCTAATTTATCTTCAGAATCTTGCTAATGTCTGGTACAATGTCATGCATAGCCTTTTCAGTGTTTTGTTAAAAAAAATTTTTTTTTTGAGACAGAGTCTCGCTCTGTAGTCCAGGCTGGAGCACAGTGGTGAGATCACAGCTCACTGCAGCCTCGACCTCTTGGGCTCCCTTGATCCTCCTGCTTCAGCCTCCCGAATAGCTGGGACTACAGGCATGTGTCACCACGCCCCGTTAATTTTTGTATTTTTTTGTAGAGATGAGGTCTTGCCATGTTGCCCAGGTTGATCTCAAACTCCTGGGCTCAAGGAATCTGCCCACCTCAACCTCGCAAATGTTAAATGTTTTTTAATAAGTGAAAGAATGAATGAGTAAATGATTCTAAAGCACTCAAAAAACAATGTTCTTTGAATCCTAGAAAATTGTGAGTCTTGAATTGTTAGAGAAGGAAGAAGTTAGGTAGAAACAAAAACAAATCAATAATTGATATCTGGGTACAAAAAGCAGACTCAGGGCCGGGCGCGGTGGCTCAAGCCTGTAATCCCAGCACTTTGGGAGGCCGAGACGGGCGGATCACGAGGTCAGGAGATCGAGACCATCCTGGCTAACACAGTGAAACCCCGTCTCTACTAAAAAATACAAAAAACTAGCTGGGCGAGGTGGCAGGCGCCTATAGTCCCAGCTACTCGGGAGGCTGAGGCAGGAGAATGGCGTAGACCCGGGAGGCAGAGCTTGCAGTGAGCTGAGATCCGGCCACTGCACTCCAGCCTGGGCGACAGAGCGAGACTCCGTCTCCAAAAAAAAAAAAAAAAAAAAAAAGCAGACTCCATCATATCCAAGTCATATTAAATGATGGTTCATTTAAGTTGATGTTACAGATTTAACAGGAGTTTTAAAAATTTCAATTCTAATAACTATTTTATGTTTTAAAATGCCAATATTTAATATTTCTTTTGGAATAGCAGAATGCAAAGAAAATGTATGGTCCAGGCCAGGTGTGGTGGCTCACGCCTGTAATCCCAGCACTTTGGGAGGCCGAGGCAGGCAGATCACGAGGTCAGGAGTTCGAGACCAGCCTGACCAACATGGTGAAACCCCATCTCTATTAAAAATACAAAAATTAGCTGGGCGCGGTGGTGTGCGCCTGTAATCCCAGCTACTCAGGAGGCTTAGGCAGGAGAATCGCTCGAACTTGGGAGGCAGAGGTTGCAGTGAGCCAAGATCACGCCACTGCACTCCAGCCTGGGTGACAGAGTAAGACTCCAACTCAAAAAAAAAAAAAAAAAAAAAGGAAAGAAAGAAAATGTACGGTCCAAAACAATTTTAAAATCCATTCTTTAAAACCACATTAGGGGCCGGGCGCGGTGGCTCACGCCTATAATCCCAACACTTTGGGAGGCCGAGGCAGGCGGCTCATCAGGTCAGGAATTCAAGACCAGCCTGACCAACATAGTGAAACCTCATCTCTACTAAAAATACGAAAAAATTAGCCGGGCGTGGTGGTGCGCACCTATAACCCCAGCTCTCAGGAGGCTGAGGCAGGAAAATCGCTTGAACCTGGGAGGCCGAGGTTGCAGTGAGCCAAGATTGCACCACTGTACTCCAGCCTAGGCGACAGAGCAAGACACCGTCTCAAAAAAAAAAAAAAGTAGGGTCCTGTGACCCTCACATCCCTAAAGAATCAGAAAGAAGATCTAAAAACCAAGCAGACCCTTCAGTGAGTTGAATAGACCTGCAAAGGGTTCTGCAGGGATTGATGCATATCCTTGGGTAAGCTTGGGAACTCTTGCCTTACTAACCTGTCACTCTTGCCCTACTATTCTCCACAATCCAGTCTGGCAAGCAGGCTGCCTACAACCCCCACCATTTAGAAGAGGGCCAACTTGCAGATCAGACCACGAAGCTTCAGGAAAAAAGCTGTCACAAAGCCAGAGGGCTTCTGTCCTAGGAGAACTGCACTGACCCCTCTGGTGGTCATGCAAACCACTATGGTTAAAATAAGGCAGAAAATTAAAAGTAGCAAAACCACACTGAGGAGAGAAAAGAAACAGAACTAGGGAGGAGGGAGGATGACTTAGGAAGTATGGCCAGCATGATGGGTTCAGCCTGAAGGACATCTGGCAGAAACACATCCATCCGCCCTTTCCGTGGCCTCCGAGAACAGCCTGGTTCATGATATTGGAACTTAAGCTTCATCGTGGTAGCCTCAGTCAGCTAAATGATTCAGCAATCCCTCAAAGACTGAATTATCTCTAGGGTTCTCTGTTGATTGAAAGAGAGGCAAGAGGCCGGGCGCGGTGGCTCAAGCCTGTAATCCCAGCACTTTGGGAGGCCGAGACGGGCGGATCACGAGGTCAGGAGATCGAGACCATCCTGGCTAACACGGTGAAACCCCGTCTCTACTAAAAAATACAAAAAACTAGACGGGCGCGGTGGCGGGCGCCTGTTGTCCCAGCTACTCGGGAGGCTGAGGCAGGAGAATGGCATGAACCCGGGAGGCGGAGCTTGCAGTGAGCTGAGATCCGGCCACTGCACTCCAGCCTGGGCGACACAGCGAGACTCCGTCTCAAAAAAAAAAAAAAAAAAAAAAAAAAAAAAAAGAAAGAGAGGCAAGAATTGCCTTTGAGAAAGATCAGGATAATGACTGGGGAAATGTGATGAAGCTTGCATGAATGACGGCAGTGATGAAGCAGTATCTGTTCTCTGGTTTCCCGCAGGAGCGAAAGATTTACTTCCAACAACCAGGCTCTGTTCATTGGGGTCTCGTCCAAACACTGCCCTCACTCCCACTCAACACAGTGGTCTGGGGGATGCCACGGCAAGGGACCACAAAGCTACAGGGAATTTCTGAGAGCCCTGCCCTTGGAGAATGTACCAATGGTTCATCCCTCCTCAAGTTACATCCATCATCCAGGATGAGTTTGAAATAATGGACTTCCAGGCTCTGTGATAACGATTTAATGGTGCAAAAATATGTTCAAAACATTCTGGAAGAGTCCTCAGAATAACCCCAATGAGAGATGCTGAACATCCTGCATCACACCACTTACACCGCTGCCCTCCATTTCCTGCGAGTCCAGGTCACAGGGGGCCCAGGAGGCGCCGGCAGCCGCCTCAACTGTCCGGGTGTTACTCTTGTTGCTAACCAGAAAATAAGGTCACTGGCTTGTTGACGCCCAAGCACACAGGTTTCAGAGGTGCTCCTTCCCATCAAATTCACCAATGGTTTCCACTGACGCATAGAAAAACAATGGTGTTTGCCTACTTATTTTGCAACAGGCTGCCATACTGTCTTATTCTAATTAATTTTCAGTTTGTCTACTTTGAAACCCTAAGACAACAGTTGTATCCATTCAAAACATTCATTTTGCAACCTCTTATCTGAGAGTTAGGTCCTGCCTCTTTTTCCTAGCCTGTTGCATTGGCTTGAATCTAGAATAACCATCAGTACTAATGAGAGAGAAGGCATGCTTGTCTTGCAACCGACATTAAAAGGCATGTGTCTTAGAGCAGTAGTGCTTTCTAGATGTTATTTGTCCCTGGAATGCTTTTTTGATGCAATACCCAGGAGCATTTTGTGTTCCTCAAACATACTTTGGAAAATGCTACTAAAGCGTTTGACTATTAAGGATAAAATGGCTGAGTGTGGTTGCTCATGCCTATAATCCTACCACTTTGGGAGGCCGAGGGGGATCACTTAAAGTCAGGCATTCAAGACGAGCCTGGTAAACATGGCGAAACCCCATCTCTACAAAAAAAAAAAAAAAAAATAGCTCGCTGGCACCTATAGTCCCAGCTACTTAGGAGGCTGAGGTGGGAGAATCACTTGAGCACAGGAGGTGGAGGTTGCAGTGAGCTAAATCATGCCACTGCACTCCAGCCTGGGTGACAGAGCAAGACCCTGTCTCAAGTAAAAAAAAAAAAAAACGGCAGGAGGGGCGGGTGCAGTGGCTCATGTAATCCCAGCACTTTGGGAGGCTGAGGCGGATCACAAGGTCAGAAGATCGAGACCATCTTGGCTAACATGGTGCAACCCCGTCTCTACTAAAAATACAAAAAATTAGTCGGGCGTGGTGGCACGCGTCTGTAGTCCCAGCTACTTGGGAGACTGAGGCAGGAGAATTGCGTGAACCCAGAGGCAGAGGTTGCAGTGAGCCAAGATCGCACCATTGCACTCCAGCCTGGGCAACAGAGCAAGACTCCATCTCAAAAACAAAATAAAACAAAACAAAACAAAAAACGGATAAAGTAGCTGCTGATGGAAGATATTCCTTATCATGTTGAAATCTCTGCCTATCCCTCAGTCTCTACATTTTTAAGAGTAATGAGGCTGAGGCCAGTGGCTCACGCCTGTAATCCCAGCAGTTGGGAGGCCAAGGTGGGCATATCACCTGAGGTCAGGAATTCAAGATTAGTCTGGCCAACATGATGAAATCCCGTCTTTACTAAAAATATAAAAATCAGCCAGGTGTGGTGGTAACCACCTGTAATTCCAGCTACTCAGGAGGCTGAGGCAGGAGAATTGCTTGAACCCGGGAGGCAGAGACTGCAGTGAGCCAAGATCACTGTCATTGCACTCCAGCCTGGGGAACAAAAGCGAAACTCCATCAAAAAAAAAAAAAAAAATGGAGTAATGAGGCTGGGCATGGTGGCGCACAGTTGTAGTCCCAGCTACTTGGGAGGCTGAGGGAGGAGAATCCCTTAAGCCCAGAAGTTAAAGGCCAGCCCGGGCAACATGGGAGTCCTCTCTCTAAAAAAATTAAAAAGTAATGGATAGTGAACTTTATCAGATGCTTTTCTGGCATCAACTGAAAGCGTATTAGTTGTTTTATTTGTATTTTTTTCCTTTTTTCTTTTAGTAGATCTCCTAACACTTAACCTCTGTTTTTGAGGCTGGCCCACAACTCAGCATAATGAGCCCTGTGCTGGGTACTTGTACTGGGGAAACACAGAAACACAGAAAAATGCATAGAGTTCTTGCCTACAGAAGGAAGAGAAGGCAGAGGTAGATGGGGAAAACAACACACACATGCACATGCACACTCCTGCAATACCATCTGAACAGCAGGCTAGTACTTGTGCATTTTGTTTTTCGTGTGTTTTTTTTGAGATGAGGTTTTGCTCTGTTGTCCAAGCTGGAGTGCAGTGGTACGATCATAGCTCACTGCAGCCTCAAATTCTTGGGCTCAAGCGATCCTCCCGCCTTGGCCTCCCAAAGTGCTGGGACTACAGGTACACACCCAGCTAATTTTTGAAATTTTTTGCAGAGATGGGGTCTCAGTAAGTCGCCCGGGCTAGTAGTACTTGTGAATCAATGTGTCACACACAGGGCACAGTGAGGACCCCAGGGAACCACACATGAATCATGCTAATCCCACAGGGCTTCCAGGAGGTGGCACAGAGCATTTGGGGACAGGCTGGAAACGAGGGCCTATGGATTTCAGTCCTACCTTGTGTGGGACGGAAGGGCACACTTTCCTGGCCCACACTTATCTCAGCAGTAAAACAGTAGAAATAATTATAGATGGAAAAGACCATTGGAAACACCCAGCTCTGCCTCCTTCATTTGAAAACAGAAGCTAAGGTTGGGGGCAGGGTTCATTTGCCCAACATCACTGAGCCATCCCTATGTCCTTCTTGGCTCCAAGGGGAAGGGGAAGAGAAATAAAAGAGCTTTGAGATGCTGGGCAGAAAGGAAGATGAGAACAGCTTTCCCTGTAATAGATGTAATTGCTTCTACCTGAAAAACTGGCTAAGTCAGGAGGTGACCAGGGTGCTAGGCTTAGGGTGTAGAGGCCAGAAATAGGAGAGGCTTGGACAGGAAAAGGAGATGATCCTGGTGCTGTCCCCCACCCCACCCGCACATGCCTAGGTCACCAGAGACATCCCCACCTTCTAGTCTACATCAATACACCTGAGCAGACGTGTGAGGATGGCTTTCACATTCATTCATTCATTCATTCATTTATTCATTCAACAAATATGGAGATTATACTGGGTAGAAGAATGTCCTCCCAAAACTCATATCATTGTCAGAAACTCAGAATGTGACTTTACTTGGAAACAGGGTCACTGCAGATGTCATTAGTTAAGGTGAGGTCACACTGGAGTAGGGTGAGCCCTAAATCCAATGACTGGTGTCCTTATAAAAGTCACAGAGGCAGATAGACACAGAGGGAGACAACCATGTGACAACTTAAGCAGGGGTTGGAATTATGTGTCTTCAAGTTAAGGAACGCCAAGAATGGCCTGCAACCACCAGAAGCTAGGAGGGAGGCCGGGAACAGATACTCTTTGCGGTCTCTAGAAGGAACCAAACTGCTGAAACTCAAAATTTGGATGTGTGGCCTCCAGTACTGTGAGATAATACATTTTCATTGTTTTAAGCCATCCAGTTCTGGTGGGTTGTTATGGCAGCCCTAGGGAATTAACACAAAGATATGGTAGTACACAAGCCCTTGCATGCCTGCCCTAGGAGCAGAGGCTCCAGGAGGCAGAGGGAGGGTCTGGTTCCATCTGGAATCCCTCAAGGACATCATCCTTACTCTTGCCCCAATCACAGAGCCTCACTTTGCCAGCCAGCCACACCTTCCACTGCTCTTCCAGAGCAGCTCCTAGCCTGTGTCTGTGCAAGGTCCTGACGGAAGCAGCAGCCCCGGGCCAACTGTGACTGCTTACTGGAAGGGACCATCACATGGGCCAGGCACAAGGATGAATCCAAGTGCAAGTCAAGCTCCGGGAGGTGCCAGGAACTGTGCTGGGCCCTTTCACATACATTCTCCTTTAAACCTCAGGACCAACCAGAGGCAGGAAGGAAAGACAAGCTCTGAGAAAGCATGTGACCTGCTCAGGGTCTCACAGCATGTCCATGGCAGAACCCTGCTCCACATTCAGGCTGTCTGCATGAGGGCTGTTGGGTTCTCGGCACACCCAGTGCCCGACTCCCCCAGGGCTGAAGCACCTGCCCCTTGACAGAACTGTCTCCCACTCGCTCTGCAGCTGTGGATGTCAGGGACCGCAGGCAGTTGGCATCTGCTCTTTGAAAAGGTATTTATCTTTCCACTCACTAAGAGCAAGCGAGAGCCATATAAGGACATGCCCAACGTCAGGTGCACAAGTGTTCCAGAGACAGATGTCATTCATACGCAGGGACCAGACGTGGCCGTTAACTGCCAGGAACACCCCCCTCCACTCCCCTAAGAGCATGGCGAGTACACTGTTGAGCAAGGAGCTCTCAGCTGGGCCACAGGTGTGGGGTTGCCTCTCGCAGCGCCTGGGACAGCCAGCGCTCCATAAACACAGGGCAAGGTGTGGTCTAGCCCCGAGAGCCACTGGAGGTTCTAAGCAGTATTCATGAACAGCCCTATAAGCCTGAAATTTTTGTTTGTTGTCATTCTTTTGTTCTTTTCTTTCTTTCCTTTTTTAACCATTTTGACAATTTATAAGTGTAAAATTTAGTGGCATCAAGGACATTCACAATGTTGTACAACCACCACCACTATCCATTTCCAGAACATTTTCATTATCCCAACCAGAAGCTTTGTACCCACTAAACACTCATTCCCCATCTCCCTTCCCCAATCCCTGATAACCACTATTCTACTTTCTCTATCTGTGTATTTGCCTACTCTAGGTACCTCATATAAGTAGAATTATACAATATTGTCCTTTTGTGTCTGACTTCTTTCATTTAAAATGTTTTCAAGGTTCATCCATAGTTTATTCAATACTTGGCCAATATTATTTGGCCATAAAGAGGAATGGAATGCTGACACATATTGTCTGATGGAACCAAACAGTATGGCGTATGAACAGACCACATTCTGTTTACCCACTCATCAACTGCTGGACACGTGAGTTGTTTCCACCGTTTGGCCGTTGAGAACAGCACTACTATGAATATTAAGCTACAAGTATCTGTTCAAGTCCCTGCTTTCAAGTGTCTTGGGTATAGACCCAGAACTAGGTGTGGATCTACTATGTCACATGGGGATTTTATGTTTAACCACTTGAGGAACCACCAAATTGTCTTCCACAGCAGCTGCAACCATTTGACATTCCCACCAGAAACACATGAAGGTTTCAATTTCTCCACATCCTTGCCAATACTTGCCAAAACTGAAATTTTAGAGGCAGGGAAGAGGCAAGTCCCATAAGAGCCCCAGATATGGCTCCATGGCAAATCCCTGCCATCTGCCAACTTCATTCCTGCCATTGTGTACAGAGCAGCAGAAAGAAGAAGAATGCTGGCTGTAGGGTCAGGAAAATCCAATTTTAGTTCCAGCTCTGTGGCCTGCTGGCTGTGTGACCCTGAATAAATATATCGATTGCTCAGAGCCTCAATTATGTCCACTGTGGGAATGGAGCCAATGCACCAAGGTCACTTCCCACCAAAGGTAGGGCTGTGAATCTGATGCCAACGGAAGACAGAGAATTTGAGTATTTTCTTAAACTCTGTGGGATGACAGTAGGTGGTAGCAAGAAGAGACTGTTTCGATCTCCCTTGATAAACCTTTCATGATAATGTTTGGAAAGGACTAGAATACTTTTCCCTTCAACCTCCTCCTCTTTCCCTGCCTTCGAATGGAGAATCCAAAATACAGGAAAAAGGAGAAACATGAGGAATGGGGAAAAAAAATATCTAGATGAACTACCGAAGGCAACCTTAGCATCACATAATTAATGAACACACACACACACACACACACACACACACACACACACACACACGCTCATCCCTCACTGTAGACAAAAAAGTTTGCCCAAATCTCTATGTCCCCAGATCCATGTTAGCCAGACTAATCTTGAACTCCTGACCTCAGGTGATATGCCCACCTTGGCCTCCCAAGTGCTGGGATTACAGGTGTGAGCCACCGCATTCAGCCCCAGCCTCACTATTCTTAAAAACATGGAGACTGAGGGATAGGCAAAGATTTCAACATAAGGAATATCTCCAATTAGGAGCTACTTTATCCGTTTGTTTGTTTGTTTTTTGAGATGGAGTCTCGCTCTGTTGCCCAGACTGGAGTGCAGTGGTGCAATCTTGGTTCACTGCAACCTCTGCCTCTGGGTTCAAGCGATTCTCCTGCCTCAGTCTCCCAAGTAGCTGGGATTACAGACGCGTGCCACCACGCCCGGCTAATTTTTTGTATTTTTAGTAGAGATGAGGTTTCACCATGTTAGCCAAGATGGTCTCGATCTTCTGACCTTGTGATCTGCCTGCCTTGGCCTCCCAAAGTGCTGGGGTTCTGCCAAGCCCAGTGACCACCCCTGAGCCATATGACCAGGTAAGAGTACACCCAGGACACTGGTGATGTGATGGAAACCACCACTCCACACCTCCTGCAAGAGTCTGCAGCGGTGTCACCCACAGGGTCCTGGACAACTGGGCTTCGCATGAGTCAGTGCCAGGAAGACCTCCAGGCACAACCGTTTTTGTACACACAAATGCCTCCTTCAAACCAGGCTGCAGGGAGGCTCCTCTCAAGCCTTGAAAACATGAAGTGTTCCTTCTGGGGTGTGCCCGGGACAGATTTTCCCACTTACAAGGAAAAAAAAGGGTTTTACAAAATGCTTAGATTCCAAAAGCCTATTTAACTCCAAAATAGGCCTGTTGTGTGGTGAACTATCAAAAGCAGCACTTTAACATAAAGCTCAGGGCCAGGTGACCTAAATTTGAATCTGTTAGCCATGGGACCTTGAGGAAGTAAGGCCTCTGTGGGACTATTTTCTCATCTGTACAATAGAGTTCATTACAGAGGGTTGTTGTGGGATGAAGTGAGCCTCTGGTATTCAATAAGTTCCCCAACAAGCACAGGTGCTGTAGCTGGTAGGCCTAGCAGGACAAAACTCAGAAATTCAGATGCGTGGTGGATCATGTTTTGTTAGTGGGCTAGCCCGGGAACCTAACCATGTGGACAGACATTCTCATGGAAAGCAGCCTTTCGCAGTGCCCACTGTGTGTCAGCTGGAAACGCCCCACACCAGCCAGCACTTTACACACGCTGAATTAAATCTGGCCACACCCAGCCTAGGAGACCACAAAGGCAGAAGTCAAGCAAAGACATCCAGGGTGAAGGTGGGACCCTTCCCAGTGGCAGGAACAAACCTGCAACCTGCAGGTTCAGGTTCCATTTTTGTAAAAAAGCAAAAATAAAACATGTTTATAGCTAGGAATAATGTACTTTCATTTTAAATATTTTTAAACCATTTGACTTTTTAAAAATTTTATTGTGATAAGCATAGTAACATATGACCTCCCCCTTACCAAAACTTAAGTGTAAAATATGTTATTGTTGATTATAAGTACAATGTTGTATAGCAGATCCCTAGAGCTTATTCATCTCACTTGACTAAAACATTATGCCCATAGATTACTAACTCCCCATTGCTTCCTCCCCTCAGACCCTGGCAACCACCATTCCACTCTCTGACTCTATGAATTTGACTACTCTAGGTACCTTGTATAAGTGAGATCATGCAGCATTTGTCTTTCTGTGACTGTTCTATTTCATGTAACATCATGTCCTACAGGTTCATCCATGTTATTCCACATGGCAAGATTTCCTTTTTTGTTTGGTGTTTTAGAGACAGGGTCCCGCTATGCTGCCCAGGCTGGAGTGCAGTAGCTATTAACAGGCGAGATCATAGCACACCATAGCCCCAAACTCCTGAGCTCAAGTGATCCTCCCAAGTAGCTGGGATTGCAAGCCTGTGCTACCCTACCCAGTTTAGGATTTTCTTCTTTTTTATGGCTGAATACTATTTTGTTGAATGCCACATTTTCTTTACCCATTCATCAGCTGATGGATATTTTTTAATTATGTGATTTTTTAACTTATCTTTGTTAATTTCCCATGAACACATACTACTTACAAATTTTTTGGCCAGGCACAGTGGCTCACACCTATAATCCCAGCACTTTGGGAGGCCAAGGTGGGTGGATCACGAGGTCAGATGGAGACCATCCTGGCTAACACGGTGAAACCTCGTCTCTACTAAAAATACAAAAAATTAGCCGGGTGTGGTGGCGGGCACCTGTAGTCCCAGCTACTCGGGAGGTTAAGGAAGGAGAATGGCATGAACCTGGGAGGCAGAGCTTATAGTGAGCCAAGATCGCACCACTGCACTCCAGCCTGGGCAACAGAGCAAGACTCTGTCTCAAAAAAAAAAAAAAAAAAAAAAATTTAAGCACATTTATAAAAACCAGAAAAAGTAACAAAAAATAAAAAATTTAACTTGGTATTAAAGAAAGGGGCCTCCTGCAGGCCAGGCGCAGTTGCTCACACCTGTAATCCCAGCACTTTGGGAGGCCCAGGCAGACGGATCACGAGGTCAGAAGATCGAGACCATTCTGGCTAACACGGTGACACCCCGCCTCTACTAAAACTACAAAAAAATTAGCCGGGTGTGGTGGTGGGCACCTGTAGTCCCCAGCTACTCAGGAGGCTGAGGCAGGAGATTGGCGTGAACCCAGGGGGCGGAGCTTGCAGTGAGCAGAGATCGCGCCACAGCACTCCAGCCTGGGCGACAGTGTGAGACTCCGTTTTGGATAAAAAAAAGGAAAGAAAAAGAAAGGGGCCTCCTGCTTGTTCTTTCTGACTCCCCCTCAATCTCAATCCCCGTGGCCTTCAATAAATCAACCCCTTGGCCTCACTTTATCTTCCATGTAATCTAGAACACAGATCACAAGATTAAGAGTATGATTATTGGCCCGGCGCGGTGGCTCAAGCCTGTAATCCCAGCACTTTGGGAGGCTGAGACGGGCGGATCACAAGGTCAGGAGACCGAGACCATCCTGGCTAACACGGTGAAACCCCGTCTCTACCAAAAATACAAAAAAAACTAGCTGGGCGAGGTGGCGGGCGCCTGTAGTCCCAGCTACTCGGGAGGCTGAGGCAGGAGAATGGCATGAACCCAGGAGGCGGAGCTTGCAGTGAGCTGAGATCCGGCCACTGCACTCCAGCCTGGGCTACACAGCGAGACTCTGTCTCAAAAAAAAAAAAAAAAGAGTATGATTATTTACCATATTACAGCTAATTCACAAATGGCCTTAAAATTCTCAAAGCATGTTGAATGCAACTCCTCCTTAGTCACCCAGCCCTAAGTTAATAATTAAGCACTCAGCCAGGCATGGTGGTTCATGCCTGTAATCCCAGCATTCTGGGAGGCCAAGGTGGGAGGATCACGAGGTCAGGAGATGGAGACCTTCCTGGCTAACACAGTGAAACCCCATCTCTACTAAATACACAAAAAATTAGCCAGGCATGGTGGCTCGTGCCTGTAGTCCCAGCTATTTGGGAGGCTGAGGCAGAAGAATCGCTTGAACCCAGGAGGCAGGAATTGCAGTGAGCCGAGATCACGCCACTGCACTCCAGCCAGAGAGAGTGAGACTCCATCTCAAAAAAATAATAATAATAATTAAGCACCTTTAAATTGGTGAATATGGAAATGTACAGCACAGCATCGTAGGCACCACTGCACACAAAATTGACCCCGGCCTGAAAATGGATTTCCTAAGTCACTTGCTCATGGAGCACTTTCTCATCGAAAGTTAATTAGCCTAATGAGGGCAAGTGTGACTTTGTGAATGCCAGACTGACTTTCTGATCTGAGTCAGCCACCCAGGAAGCTGCCCATGTCATCCTCCTGGATTCATTTCCTGGAGCAACAAAAAGGCCGACCAAGGGGACAGAACTACAGGAGGCCATGTGCCCTGTGCCTTCCCTGCTACTATCTGCTAGGAGTCAGCACACATTCCAAAGGCCACCGAGAGCCAGGACACTTACCCGCCACCTTTTCCTGGAGCTGGCCCCAGAACCTCTGCAGGAAAGGGGGCCCTCTGGCAGACAGAGTCACAGGTGAGACCCTCTAGCTCCTTCCAGACCACAGAAGGCCCAGGTGGGCAGAAGAAGGCTGTGCCTTACCAACCCTCATACCCATGACTGATGAATACCTGCTCTGTGCCTGACCAGGACAACAGCAGCTCATGATTGTACTTGATAGATCATAAAGCCACCCTCCCAGCCAGTCTCTCTGAATCCACACAGCAGCCTTGAGAGGGACCACTGCTACTGTCACCAGGTGGGTATTGGAACCAAGGCACAGAAAAGTGCTCTTGTGGCTGGGCGCAGTGGCTCACACACACCTATAGTCCCAGCACTTTGGGAGGCCGAGGCAGGCAGATCACTTGAGGCCAAGAATTTAAGACCAGCCTGGAGAACACAGTAAAACCCCATCTCCACTAAAAATACAAAAATTAGTGGGACGTGGTGGTGCGCGCCTGTAGTCCCAGCTACTCAGGAGGCTGAGGCAAGAAAATAGCTTGAACCTGGGAGGTGGAGGCTGCAGTGAGCCAAGTTCACGCCACTGCACTCCAGCCTGGGTGACAGAGCGAGATTCTGTCTCAAAAAAAAAAAAGAAGAAGAAGGGGAAGGGGAAGGGGAAGAAGAGGAAGAATAAGAAGGAGGAGGAGGAGGAGGAAAGAAAAAAAAGAAAGATGCAACTATCAATGGTCACTTACCTTGGAAATGGCACAACTGATGGCCCTAAACCCTTCTAGTTCAGTTGTCTTTTGTTGTTTCTCATCCAGAGGCAAACCAAAGTCAAAATCTACTGGCCCAGAAACACCTAAATGTCTATAAATGGACAAATGAAGAAAGAAAATGTAGTGTATGCCTACAAGGAACCATTAGTCAGTCTTAAAAAGAAAACACAGCTAGCTGGTGCAATGGTTCACGCCAGTAATCTCAACACTTTGGGAGGCTGAGGTGGGTGGATCGCTTGAGCTCAGGAGTTCAAGACCAGCCTGGACAACATGGCAAAACCCTATCTCTGCAAAAAAATACAAAAATTATCCAGACATGGTGGTGCATGCCTGTAGTCCCAGCTACCTGGGAGGCTGAGGCAAGAGGATCACTTGAGCCTAGGAGTTCGAGGCTGCAGTAAGCTGTGTTGGTGTCACTGCACAGGTGACAGAGAGAGACCCTGTTTCAAAAATAAAAATGTTTAAAATGGTACATTTTATATTATGTATATTTTACCACAAAAAAAAGGAATGAAGTACTGATCCATGATATGACATGGTTGAACCTTGAAAACATTATGTTATGTGAAAGGAACCAAACACAAAAGGCCAAACATGCTGGGTGCAGTGGCTCACGCCTATAATCCCAGCACTTTGGGAGGCCGAGGTGAGCGGATCACAAGGTCAAGAGATCGAGACAGGCCGGGCGCGGTGGCTCAAGCCTGTAATCCCAGCACTTTGGGAGGCCGAGACGGGCGGATCACGAGGTTAGGAGATCGAGACCATCCTGGCTAACACGGTGAAACTCCGTCTCTACTAAAAAATACAAAAAACTAGCCGGGCGAAGTGGCGGGCGCCTGTGGTCCCAGCTACTCGGGAGGCTGAGGCAGGAGAATGGCGTAAACCCAGGAGGCGGAGCTTGCAGTGAGCTGAGATCTGGCCACCGCACTCCAGCCTGGGCTACAGAGCCAGACTCCATCTCAAAAAAAAAAAAAAAAAAAAAAAAAAGAGATCGAGACCATCCTGGCTAACACAGTGAAACCCCGTCTCTACTAAAAATACAAAAAAATTAGCCGGGTGTGGTGGTGGGCACCTGTAGTCCCAGCTACTCAGGAGGCTGAGGCAGGAGAATGGCGTGAACCCGGGAGGCGGAGCTTGCAGTGAGCCGAGATTGTGCTACTGCACTCCAGCCTGGGCCACAGAGCGAGACTCTGTCTCAAAAAAAACAAAAAAAAAAAAACAAAAAAAGCCAAACATTATATGATTCCATGTATATGAAATGTTCAGAATAGGTAAATCAATAGAAACAGAAAGTAGATGAGTTGTTGCCAGGGGGCTGGGAGAGGGAAGAATGAGGAGTGACTGCCCATGGGTGTAGGGTTTCCTTCTGGAGTGATGAAAGTGTTCTGGAATTCGATAGAGCCAATGGGTGCACACTGTTGTGAATATACTATATAACACTGAATTATATACTTTAAAAATACTTTTAATTTTATAAAATTAAATTTTAATTTTCAAATTAAAATACTTTTAATTTTATAGGATGGGCACAGTGGTTCGCATCTGTAATCATAGCACTTTGAGAGGCCCAGGCAGGAGGATCACTTGGCAGGAGGATCACTTGAAGCCAGGAGTTCAAGACCAGCCTGGGCAATATAGCAAGACCCTGCCTCTACAAAAAATTAGGCAATTAGCCAGGCACTGTGATGCAAGCCTGTAGTCCCAGCTACTTGGGAGGCTGAGGCAGGAGGATCCCTTGAGCCCAAATGGTTGAGGTTGTAGTGAGCTACGATTGTGCTACTGTACCCCAGCCTGGGTGAGAGAGTGAGATCCTGTCTCAAAAATAAATAAATAAATAAATAAAATGTTTAATTTCATATCATGTGTAAATTCACCTCAATTTTTAAAAACAGACAATCATTGGCTGGGCATGGTGGCTCACACCTATAATCCCAGCACTTTGGGAGGCTGAGGCAGGTGGATCACGAGGTCAGGAGATCGAGATCCTGGCTAACACAGTGAAACCACATCTCTACTAAAAATACAAAAAAATTAGCTGGGCGTGGCGGCGGGCACCTGTAGTCCCAGCTACTCGGAAGGCTGAGGCAGGAGAATGGCGTGAACCCGGGAGGCGGAGCTTGCAGTGAGCCGAGATCGCACCACTGCACTCCAGCCTGGGCGACAATGCGAGATTCTCTCTCCAAAAAAAAAAAAAAAACCAGACAATAGCACATCTCTGCCTTCTTTCCTGTTTTGTCCAAAGCCTCATCTGGTGCCTCTCTTTTTCCACTGGGCTTCCAGAGACCTTTCCTGTCCTCTCCCACACACCACATCTGCTGGAATCTACTGCATTTTCTCTCTGCATCTCCAGCCTTAACATGGCCAGAAACTTGGAATCCTTCTGGATTATTCCAAGCACCTAGGCAAGACTATAGTGAGAGTAGGAATAAACTGGCAATCCACCACCTGGAGAGCAGGAAGGCAATCCACCACCTGGAGAGACCTCACTGTTTGCTTTTTGGGGGAATCCTGGCCATCCCAGAGGCCAAGTAGTCCACTTCTACTTTTCCAGGTATGACTTACTATCACCCCTTCCCCACAGACCACCTCCCCCAAGTTTTCTTTCATCCAGAGATTTAATTAAATTCCTCTTTCAAATTTAGAACCAAGTTAGGCAACCTGAGGGAACGTAAAAAGGGATAATTCAGTGTCCCCAGGCACCCCACCAGCTGGCTGGGACACCCAGGCCCTGGGAGCTAAATCAAGAGGACAGCAATGCAGGTCTAATTCTAGATGGTCTGAGAAGTTCAAGGGATGTGTCTCTATCTAGATGAAGAACCCAGGTTCAGCTGCTCCGGACATGCCCTCTTAGGCCCCCGGGGAACGCAGGCCCTATGACTCCTGCTCAGGGGACCCGAGTCAAAGATTCCCACACTGGGCCCACCTGCATAACCTCTTAATCCTCTTAGCCCACTGGCCACAGGCCCTTCTGCTCCTTCAGCCCAGAAGAGCACAGAGACAGCAAGGAAGGCGGGCACCCCCAGAGGACGCAGCCACGAGTTCCAGCCTCCTCCTCCCCAACCTGGCTTCCTGTTGCCCTATTCCTGAGGTCAGCTCTGGGCCCCTGCTCCTTCTTTAATGAGTCAGAGAACAAGGAAAGAGCAAAAGTGAGCAGGCTCAGGGAAAGATGGAGACTAAGCTGGCCCTGGCTGAAGGTGAGCGAGGCCCCTCCTCCAGGACAAGCTGCTAGGAACTCTGCTCTTTTTTAAAAAATCCCCTGCCCCACCCCCTAACAGAAAGGAGGCCATAAACAGGGATCTGCTTGACCAGCTGTCACCCAGCCAGTCTG
Source organism: Macaca mulatta (assembly GCF_049350105.2). Taxonomy (NCBI): domain Eukaryota; kingdom Metazoa; phylum Chordata; class Mammalia; order Primates; family Cercopithecidae; genus Macaca; species Macaca mulatta. Next base: position 130,541,057 of record NC_133416.1, read on the forward strand.
AACGTCGTTCTCCCTTAAAGGGAGAAAAAGGCAGCAACTCTCAAGTAAGACTCCTAAACCCCCCAGGACCACACCCCAGAGGCCTAGCTAGACCCCACTCCTGCTCTCTAACCTCCAGCCTACAGGTGCATGCCTGGACAACTTCACAAGTAGGTCCGAATTTGGCCTCAAAGTCACATAAACAGATGTGATCCCAGAGCATGCAATCCTGTCTTGGTGAATCTGCTCTAAGTCCATGCATCCGTTTGGCCTCTTTGAAAAGGAATAAACAGAAGAGGAATTCTGTTTTCCTCTTGGAAAAAGGAAAAGGAAAAAAAAAAAAAAAACAACCCACACAAACCCAAATGGAAAGGTACTTTGTACTGCTTAAACTCAACCAGATCAGGAAATACTGATGTTTTAAAACAACAGCACAGGCTGTGTAACAGAACATGACCGAATACAAGCATGAACATGAGGGATCAGGTCTAGAGTCCAGTCAGCAGTTAACTCCCTGTGCGGTGAGGCCTAAGTCATGATGTCTCTGAGTCTTAGGGTCCCCGTCTGTGAGACACAACAAATGAAAGCACTGGGGGCCACACCATGACTTCTCTGAGCCTCAGCTTCCTCACCTGTAAAATGGGCACAGCAACATTTGTGAGAGTCCTGTGAAGCACAATGGGCAGAAGTATGCCATGCACTGTGGTGTCTTAGATAAAAGGTGGGTAAGCGGGAAAGGCCCCTCCTCTCTGTACCTCCAGCCACTGCCTCTGCAAGAACAATCCACAGACACTGGATCGCCACCATACCACTGCGCCTGGCACCAGCAACTCAGACACAAATAGCTGAGATCCCCTCAGCCTGAGAAGCAGCTGGGATAGACCAGGGATGCCTCTGGTTTGGAGGCTTCCCAGGAGAGGGAAGAGCAGCCGTCTCCTGGAGCAGGAATCTTAAGCACCAGAAAAGCCCATAACACAGAGTCAATAAGGCTGGGTATGGTATGGGAGCCACTGGCCTGAACCCTGCAAACTCCAGTCCTACAGCTCCCAGGCCACCAAGACAAACCTGAGTGAGCTGCACGTCCCAGATTTTATGAGCCGGCCTCCAGTTCACTAGCTGTGTCCTTGAGTCTTAATCCCGCTCCACCGCCAACACCCCACACCCAGCCCTGTGATCTTAGGGTTTCAGGGAAATGGAAAGTCATTCCTCTTTGTGGAAAGGTCAAACCCTTGGGCTCGGTTTTTTCCAATGTTCCTTCTGGCTCTCCTATTTGTTTGATTCTAAATTCCTTTATCCCCTCTGCTGGAAAGTCAGACAGAACATTCCTCAGGAAAGAGAACTTTTAGCGGGGGTGTGGTGAGGAGGAATAATTGAGGTAAAATGAAAAATGGGTGAAATCAGGTACTATAAAAGAGTGCACAACAAATTGCACCGGTCAGCAGTCATTACCGTGAACTCACAATGCTTTGGTGAGTCACCCAAGGCTGGGAACTGAAATCAAACTAACACTCTCTATCACAGTACAGGACAGGAGCTCAGCTGCATACTAATGGCAAGAATCCACTAAACGCATCCCTTGCTACTCCCAGCAGCAAATGCATAAGCTACTTCACACTCAAATATAAATTAGTGAGCTATTTTCCTTGCTGGGTTAATACAAATCATGCTCTGGACCAATTAAGTAAGCCATTTCAAAACTTTGCTTCAGCATATTGGAAAATGTCCCGCTTAGGGGAAGAATGAAGTCTCGGATGATGCATGCCCAATTGATGGCAAAATAGGTGAGAGTGCTTTCAGAATTATTGAGGATTTTGTTATTAATGGTGTTTCAGTGTTGGCTTCTTAAACACATCAAACAAATTTCCTTTAAACTAGTAGTTCCTGACTGCCATGGGGAAGGCTGCAGGCCTCCCACCTCCCAGATGGTTCAACCACAATAAACGTTTGGCCTGTCAGATGCACAACATTGACGAACTAATTGAAATATGCTGCAACAAGCAAATCCAAAATAAACGTGGAATAATTGTTTCCTTACATGATAACCCGCTGAAGTGCCTCCACGTCTGGCCACCCCTGCTGACTGAATGTTCCCCCTGCTCTGTGAGCCTCACTTATGTGTGGTTTTCAAGGGATTTAAATGCTTCTTTCCAGTGTGATTACCCACATGGGAAAAATTCTAATTGCAAAAAATGTTGAGTTTTTCTCCCTCTTATGAAAAAAAAAAAAAGCAAGTGAAAAGTCAACTGTTATAAAGTACCAAGGAAAGCAATTAAATGGGCCCTTCAGTGTGAGAGAGAGATTGTCCTCCCGTTCTCCAGAGCACCATGGCCAAGCCAGCGTTAACCACGCATCCACACCTGCGGGGAAGCCCTGCCTGTCAGACAACCTCACGCCACTGATGGAAGCTGGGAATGGCCACCTATTTCTACCCTGACACACACATCCCTATCCCCCTCCCCCCTCCCTCCCTTCCTCCAAGGGGCTGTCTAGAGAGACAGCAGAGGGTGGAGGCCAGCAGTACCACAACCAGGCCCCCCACGGGCTCACGACCTCATGCAGGACACTGGTGCCCAGTGAGCCCTCCCTAAGGGGCCGGGAGGCCGAAGGGCCTGATTCTAATCCCAGGAGGACAACGGAAGCAAAGTGCGGGCCGGGAGCGGTGGCTCACGCCTGTAATCCCAGCACTTTGGGAGGCCGAGGCGGGCGGATCATGAGGTCAGGAGATAGAGATCATCCTGGCTAACACGGTGAAACCCATCTTTACTAAAAATACAAAAAATTAGCTGGGCGAGGTGGCGGGCACCTGTAGTCCCAGCTACTCGGGAGGCTGAGGCAGGAGAATGGTGTGAACCTGGGAGGTGGAGCTTGCAGTGAGCCGAGATCATGCCACTGCACTCCAGCCTGGGCGACAGTGCAAGACTCCCTCTCAAAAAAAAAAAAAGCAGCAAAGTGCACAGCCCTGCTCCATGGCACAGCCTGTGCCTCAGACTTGGGAGGGAAGCCCCCAGCTGCCAAAAGATAAAATTCAGGCCCTCCCCAGGAATCACCTCTCAAACGGAAATAAACAGCTCTGCAGAGGAGAAACAGTAATAATCTGTATGACTTAGGTACCAATTCTTAAGAGGGCACACAATAGGCAAAAGACTTGGGAAAGGTTCCTCTGAGACAGCCCAGGCATAAGAAGGCCACAGTTTGAGGCATGGGGGCCCCAGGAACCTCCCACCTTGGCCTGAAACACCTCCATAAGAGGATTATTCCTTTGGGCGAAGGATTGGTCTCAGCTCCTCTTAAGAAAGGCCAAGTCTGTTGCAGGGCTGCCGCCAGAACACTCGGCATGAAAGTACAGAGTCCCTCCTACCTGTAGACCTGAGCAGAGAGAGATGGGCACCATTCTGCTGGCAGCAGCCCTTCTAGAAGAAGCTACAGGAGGGCTGAGGGAGGACAGCTTGTCTTTCTCTCGCACCTAAGACAAGCAAACACAAGAATCTGCCCACAGCCTCATCCCGCAGCTCCAGCCTTCACCCATTAAGTACCGTCAGCATGGTGCCCTGAGCTAGGCTGGATACACCATGGGGGCTGACATGAGGCCAAAGGTGGCAGATCCTCACTATCCATGGATTCCATATTTGTGAATTAACCTACTCACTAAAATGTATCTATAGCCCCAAAATCAATGCTCATGGTGCTTTCAAATTCATTTTCGAATCTGTGCAGACTGGCAAAAAATTTAAGTTGCCTGATGGCACATTCCCTGCTGAGGTTGAAGGAGAGGACATTATCTTCCCATCTCAGCTCTCCTAATGGAAACAAGGGTCCTTTTTGTGGTCTGTCCAGTGCCATATTTTTGGCACTTGTGTGCTCTGTGTTGGTGATTTTGCTGTTTGGAATGGCCCCCAATCATAGTGCTGAGGTGCAGTCTAGTTCTTGGGTGCAAGATGGTTATGACATGCAGAGAAAATCTGTATGTTAGAGAAGCTTCATTCAGGCATGAGTCACAGTGTTGATGGCCAGGAGTTTAATGTTAATGAATCAATAATACATATTAAATAGGGTGTCTTTTTTGTTGTTGTTTTGAGACAGAGTCTCACTCTGTCGCCAGGCCAGAGTGCAGTGGCACGATCTCGGCTCACTGCAACCTCCACCTCCTGGGTTCAAGCAATTCTCCTGCCTCAGCCTCCTGAGTAGCTGAGACTACAGATGCACGCCATCACACCCAGCTAATTTTTGTATTTTTAGTAGAGACGGGGTTTCACCATGTTGACCAGGATGGTCTCGATCTCTTGACCTCATTATCCACTCACCTTGGCCTCCCAAAGTGCTGGGATTACAGGCATGAGCCACCGCGCCAGACCTCTTTCAACAGAAACATACAACATAAGATTACATATGGATTGGTTAAAGAAAATGTTGTGCCCACAGGCTCAAAGAAGCCTAATCCTGTGTTTTCCCTAAGAGCGGTGGTTCAGTGTTCACTAACTCAGTGTTTTAAGCGGGACTTTATAGAACATAACTATGTTAACCAGCGTGGTGCACATGTCTGTAGTCCCAGCTACTCAGGAGGCTGAGGCAGGAGGATCATTCGGCCCAGGAGTTTGGGGCTGCAGTGAGCAATGATTACGCCACTGCACTCCAGCCTGGGAGACAGAGAGAGACCCTGTCTCAAAAAATAAGAAAAAAAAAAGAACCTAACTATGGCCAACAATATGAATCAAATGACTATGCATACATGTATGCATAGTCAGGATATACTTTCCTCAGACAGAGCTATTCCAGCCTGCAGTCATGTGCTCCTAAGGCTGCAGGTTGGCATGTCCACACCCAACAAGGAGTCTGAGCTGTCAGCTTCTGCTCCAAGACTGGAATCAGCCTCAAGGTCTCTTGGGTCCTCCCGCTGCTCTGATAACACTCTGCCTTTTCCCTGGACCCATGACTCCCACTGACGTCCCTGATCATGACCTCTGATCTTTCTGACTAGCTGGGTCTTAATAAGACCCCTTTCCACAATAGAGATAAGGGACTGCAGGGGCAAGGGCACTCAAGGAAAAGCTTTGTGAAGGATGGGGAACTTCAACAAGGAGAGTGTAAAACTCATCTTTCCAGGCTCTCTCTCCAAGGCTGTCTTGGGTTTTTGATTTGTCTATTACTGGAACCCTGCCTGTTAGTTTATTTCCTGTGTCCTCTGGCAAAGGCAGTTGTTAATATAATTTGACCAGGTGCAATGGCTTACACCTGTAATCCCAACACTTAGAGAGGCCCAGGCAAGAGGACTGCTTGAACCTGGGAGTTCCAGACCAGTCTGGGCAACACAGCAAGACGTCATCTCTACTAAAAATATCGTTCTATCATAAAGATACAGGCATGTGTATGTTCACTGAAGCGCTATTTGCAATAGCAAAGACATAGAATCAACCTAAATGCCCCATCAATGGTAAACTGGAAAAGAAAATGTGGTATATATACACATAGTATAGAATACTATACAGTCATAAAAAAGAATGAGATCATGTCCTTTGCAGGAACATGGATGCAATTGGAGGCCATTATTCTTAGCAAACTAATGAAGGAACAGAAAACCAAACACCACAAGTTCTCACTTATAAGTGGGAGCTAAAGTGGGAGCTAAAGGTGAGAACATATGGACACACAGAGGAGGGCAACACACACTGGGACCTATTGGAGGGTGAAGGGTGGGAGGAGGGAAAGGATCAGGAAAAATAACTAATGGGTACTAGGTTTAGGTACTAATGGGTACTAGTACCTGAGTGACAAAATGATCTGTATAACAAGCCTTCATGACACAAGTCTACCGATGCAACAAACCTGCACTTGTATCCCTGAACTTAAAAGTTAACAGCTGGACGCGGTGCCTCACGCCTGTAATCCCAGCACTTTGGGAGGCTCAGGGCAGATCACCTGAGGTCAGGAGTTCAAGATCAGCCTGGCCAACATGGCGAAAACCTGTCTCTACTAAAAATACAAAAATTAGCCGGGCATGGTGGTGGGCGCCTGTAATCCCAGCTACTTGGGAGATTGAGGTAGGATAATCACTTGAACCTGGGAGACGGAGGTTGCAGTGAGCCAAGATCACACCATTGCACTCCAGCCTGGGCAACCAGAGCGAAACTCCATCTAAAAATAATAATTTTTTAAAAAATAAAAGTTAAAAAAAAAAAAAGAGTAATTTAAGCAAATGCCAGCATGCCCCTCCTAACATCACTCGTCATGTGTTTGACCATAAATGTTTAGCAGAGGTTTGCCCTGGTGTTGCCAGACTGGGCGTGAGGAGGTCAGTACTCCATACTCATTTTACAGGAATCAAGGACCCACGTACAGAGCTGTCACTTTAAAAAAAGAACACTAAACTGGTAATCAGGGACTTGGGTTCCAGGCTAGCAGAGAGGTCTTGCCCAAATCACTTCTATTCTTCCAGCCTCTGCCTCTCATCCTCAATAGGGTGCAGGCCCTCCCAGCTCCAGTGTTCTGGGATCCTCCATCAAGGATACACAAGATTTGAAGAAGGCATCACCAGTCTCCCCACTTTAGTATCTGGACCAATTCTCTCCTTTCCCACCAGAAGACCTGTCTTGCAGGGCCATCATGATAACCACAGATTTTAGAATGTAAGTCCTACACACCTTTACAGTTGCTGTGGACTATCAAAACTACCCATTCTTCAAGGCTTCCTTCAAGTCCCACTTCTTTCAGGAAGTCAACCCTGACTGCCTTACCCAGAAAGGGCATCTACTCCTCTGACCTCTACCTTCAACAACTCTTATCACACATACCTTTTGTTACCTGTGGACTCATCTCCCTAACCACACTGTGAGTTAGTGTGTTAGGTACAATGTTACCTTTTTATTTTTATTTATTTTTTCTTTTAGAGACAGGGTCTCACTCTGCTGCCCAGGCTAGAGTGCACTGGCACAAGCTTATATAACTCACTGCAGCCTCACACTCCTAGGCTAAAGGGATCCTCCCACCTCAGCTGCAGGTGCACACCACCATGCCCAGCGAGCAATGTTACTTACTATATTCAATTCTCTTACCCATACAGTTTTCCAGAAACCTTTTGTGATAACTTTATAAAGAGCATATAGAGAGAGATTTACACATAAACACACACACAGAAAAAAGAGTCCAGAAATAAATATGCTGATGTTGAGGGCAAGTGAATATAGTTGCTAGACAGAATATCACATTGTGTGCTGAGCAGCCTGGAAGCCAAGGAGAAGAGGAGAGACATAATCAGTTGGAAAGATAGTGTGGTATAGAAAGAGCCACACATAGTGTGGCAAAGAAGCAGAACTGAGTACAAATCCAGGGAAACTTGGGCAAGTTAGCTGACCTCTCTGTGTGTCTTAACTTCTTTCTCTGGAAAAAAAGCAGCAGAATACAACCTACCCTGCAGGGTGTGTCAGGGAGGCCCAAGCACACACTGCATGGTGCAAAGTATACAAACAAAACATGTTTTCCTTCCCCACCTTCCTTTTCATTATCAAAGGAGAAAGCAACCTAGTTTCCTGGGGGAAGGAAAAGTTTGCCTGGCCCTAAATTCTAAAAGAAATTTTTAATATGGGTCACTGTAGGAAGCCTTTAGAAAAGGGGGAAATGCCTCAGATTATGGTTTTAGAGTAAACCAGATGAGGATTTGCCATGGCTCTATTTGATAACATTCCAGGGTACCCAGTAAAAGCTTAATAAACAACAACCAAATGACCTACAGAGAAGCTGGGCAAAGACCACTTATCCGCATCTGTGTTTGGAGGCAGGGAGTCCTGTTAAGCAGCTTTCAGGGTGACTATCTGCAAAGGGATTGATCTCATCTAAGCAAAGTTGAGAACTGGCATACAAGAACCCAATGGCTCGTTTTGGATTGACCTTGCGGTCATAAGCAGTGGCTCCTCCTGCCTATGGCCAAAGACACTGGAGCAATACCACTACGTTTACTTTAAAGAGCACATGGCCCCCAACATCTTTTCCATAAACAGCAAGGCAGTGATCTCGAAGTACCAGACGTTTCCTCTGCTAATCTCTACAGATAACTGCACATCCTCTGTGACTGGTCTTCTCGAAGACCAAGTTGGAAAGACTAACTGGATGGGCTGGTTAGGAGAGCATCTATCTACTTGGTGTTAAAACAGGCCTCTAGACACGGAGGAAGGCAATGGGTCCCCATAACAGAGAATGTATAAGCAATAGACTCTGGACAAGAAGGGCTATCAGTGCTCATCTATGCCAACCCTCTCACTATTTTCCTAAGTGCCTTACTGTGCAGCGAAGCATTGGGGACGCAGAGAAACATGAAGCAGCATTGACCGCCCAGGAGCTCACGGTCTAGTGGGGGGCACATGTAAATAGATAAGGGCCATTCTGTGTGGCAGGCAAGTCAGACTAGGGTGGTTCGAAAATCAGAAGGGGGACCAGTTCCACCTGTGAAGGCCAAGACTGGGTCTCAACCAGTGAAGAGTTGAAGGTACCTGGGGAGATGGAGGGCAAGGGAGCACCAAGTCTTTGAAAGCCTCTAGGTAGCCTGAGAGGACTGCAGCTTAGAGTATGAATGAAATGCTAGCAGAGGAGGCAGAAAAGGTAGACAGGACCCAGATCCCAAGGGGCCTTAGATACGCAAAGGAATTCTTTCAGATTCCATAAGGTGCAACCACAACCAAGAGAAATCAAGCGACCTAGTTAAGCTCCTACAGCAAGTTATGCGGAAAAGCCAGGCCTGGAACCCCAGTCCCCTTCTCCCCTTTCCCGCAGTCCCCTTCTCTCCCCTACTGCCTCCCATGCCTGAGCAGCTGGAGAAGGCCAGGAGAGAGAATGGCCCATTCAACACTCACTACCCAGAGAATCTAGAGTCTGTGCCTGGCCATCTTCAGGGCAGAGGATGTACTGTCCTGTTCACTTGGCAAGCCACTCCTTACAAGAAAAACAGTCCTTCCTAGCTCACTGTGTTTGTCTCTGCAGTGGGAGAGGGCTGGAAGTCCATTCCAACCACAGAATACAGTCTCTTCACGGAAGAAAAATAATTTAACAGCAACAGTCCAGGAACCAGAAAAGCTAGGGTTCCAGAGGCAAGCCTTGGAAGGGCCTTCTGCTCCACGGAGACACTGACTGCACGCAGGGTACTGACCAGAGCAGGGGACCAGAGATGAATCAACTCCAGCCCTGGAGCTCACCGTCCAGCAGGGGAGATAAGGCAGATGGAAAAGTAACTATAAAATAAGGCAGACGTCGATAAGAGTTACACAGGAGATACAGATAGCAGGCAGTGGGAGTTCAGAGCAGAGAGGAGTCTGGGGGATGGGTGTCAGAGAAGATTCAGATGAAGGGGAGCACTTACTGCCTTCCCTCCAGAAGTGGGGGGTCTATCAGCAGCTCTGGTCACTCCCAGATGGGGGCCGGGGAGAGAGCTGGTCGTGAACAAAGACAGATGTTGCAGTGAGGTCTCCTTTGAAGAATCCAGATTCTGGGTGGGGGAGGCAGGTAGGCCAGGGTGTTTGCAGAGGCGCCCAGCCCACACTTCAGAGGGAGGGAGAGGAGTGCAGGATGCCTGCAGGAGCAAGTCGGTGGAAAGGGGACAAGCCTGGAGGACTTGCCTTGAAATGACATTTGCACCGCACGCACTATGTTCACCTGGACTGGTCGTTTGGGATTTCTTGCGGGGAGTCAGTGCACACTGGGGCGGGTGACACTGAACTTTCCCTCTCCCCAAGCCCCCCCGATCAGCCTTCCCACGGATAAGAAAGGATTCGGGGTGTGAAGAAGACAGAGGCGGCACCCCCATAACAACAGGAAGGGGGCACTGAGGATGGAAACGGGCCACACCCCAACCCTGGGCCCCCGACACGCAGAGGTCACGGCCCGGGCCTGGGGACGTTGAGCTGGAGGCGGGAAGCAGAGGCGGCGGGCCAGGGGGCTCACCTCCGTTTCCTGCCGACAGCCCCTTCCTCGCCCTGGCACCGGCACTGCCCACGCCTGCCCCCTGACCGCTATGACACTTGTCCCTGGCGGGGGTCCCCCACGCGGCCGCGACCGACGGAAATTCGGAAATCAGCGTTTCGGGCACGAATCCGGGGCCGGCGACTCACTGAGGCCATCTCCCGAGCGGGGTTCCCGCACGCCACACCCTCCTCCCTGCCCGGGTCTCCGCTCCCTCCTCCAGCCCCGGCGGCTCGAGGGCGGGCGGGCCGGGGCCTCTCTGGGAGCCGCCGCCCCAGATCCCCAGGTCCCCGGCCCGCGCCCGGCACTGCGGGACTAGCCACGGGCCTGCGGAGCGGCCGCCTGGACGCACTCACCCCGCTCAGCGCGGCCGTGGGCTCCGTCCTCTTCGGCCCCGGGTGGGCCGCCGCCACCTCACGCTGCCTCACGGGGAGCGCCCGCCCCGCGGCCCCGGCCCGGCCGGCTGCGCCCCGCGCGCCCCCGCCGCCTGCTGGACCCGGGCGAGCGGCAGGGCCCCGGCGGGCATTGCTCCCGGGCGTCGCAGGCGGGCGGCGGCGGCGCACGTGCTGGCGGGCGGCTCTCGCTGCGGCGGCCGCGGGCTGAGGAGGAAACGCCGGGCGGGCGGGCGCCCGGGGCCGCCTGGACAGCTCTACGCCGCGGCGCCGCCGTGCCCCGCGCACCCCAGCGGCCGCTGCTGCCCGCGCGCGCCGGGCCGGGCTCGCATTCCCTCAGTGGCGGCGGCGCCTCCTCAGGCCGCGCGGGGGAGCGGCGGCGGCGGCGGCGGCGGCGGGGGCGCGTCCCTGCGGAGTCCCGGCCCGGCCCCGCCGCCTCCGCCGGAAGAAACCTCTCCGACTCAGGCAGCCCGCCTGGTTCCTCAGCCCCGCCGCGGCGCCCCCGCTCCTCCCCAGCTCGCCCGTGTTCTCACACCCCGGGACTGCACTCGTGGGCGGCGGCGCGGATCCCCGCCTCAGGGTCCTCGCCCACCGTCCGCAGCAGCCAAGCGCACTTGGAGGCGGGAACCTGCCGACTTGCGGCCACTGTGACTCTTAAAACAGCCTCATTTTAAAAAATGAAGTTTCTTAGGAGCGAAATGGCAAACCAGGGAGGGCAGAGCGCAGCGGGCCGCTCACCGAAGCCCAGCCCCGCACGCGGTGCTCGCCACACGCCGGGTCCGCGCTCTCCCCTCAGGACGCCCGGGCCACGGCCCAAGGAACGGCAGAGCCGGGACCGCAGCCGCCCCGGTTCCCACCTCAGGGAGTAGCTGGAAGAGGATCACGAACAGCTTAATCCCGATGATCTGGCACGACAGGGCTCTCCAATGGGAAGAGCCCCCGGTGGGGGGGCGTCTGGTGACATTCCTTAAAAACATGAGGTGTTTGTTAGGTTGAGCCAGGGTGGACTTGTTTGGCAAAATCTGAAGTCATGGAACTAAAGAGGGCACACCTAAAACTTAGTGATGGGCGACCCATCCCTTCTTATCGCCTTATAAGGCTGAGGAACCGGCGGTGCTCCCCTGGAGAGGACAAGCTAAAATTAAGGCGGCCTAGATGACTCCAGATGGAGCCGGGGAGGCCGAGCCCCTGACGGCTGCTCACCTCCTGTGGTCACGGCAGAACCCAGCCGAACGGGCCAGGAAGGCCATCGTTCCGACTAGCCTCCAGGTGCCCCTGACCATGACTAGGCAGAGGAGGACCAAGGCGTCCCATCATCACTTAGAACGCCTCAGCCCCTTCCCTCCACCAAGAGGTGCCCTAGGATCCATCCAGAAAGATCTGCGGAGCCCACAGAGCCCCAGCGGGAACTGTACTCCTGGATGGACGCCCCTTAACCCGTAACTCAAGGACTTCTCTATGCCTGCGACTTAAAATCACCAACAACCCGCTCCCGCAGCCAACTAGCATAAATAAACACACGAAGGCCACACGCCAGTTCACAGCCACGAGTATTTATTGAGTGCCCGTAGTGCAAGAAAGAGATGGTCCCTGCTCCCGCAGAGCTTACAGCTTCACGACGCCAGCATCTGTCTAGATTCAGAAACAACTGCAGCAAGCACTTGTCTATCCACCAGCAGCACTGTATAAAGCACATTTTTCACATTATCAGTCACTGTTACAGTGAAATTGTTAGATGTAAAAATTATCCTTGAAATCTGTAGTCATAGAGATGACACGATATATAATGTCCAGCAAATGCACATTTATGGCTTGATTCCTCACATATCTGAGAGGTCTATGGAAATAAAGCACAAATCAGGCAGAAAAGACTTAGTAACACAGTTTCTAATATTGGGGTAGTAGTTTATTATCAAACTACCATAGAGCTCTTGGCAGGGCGGGAAATTATTTCCAGCTAAATTTGTGCAATATAGTGGATTTAATCAAACCTGCAACTGTCAACCATACATGATCCCCCATGACAGGTAAATATAATCTACCTGTCTGAATCCTAAAAGGCTACGGGTATGCATTTATTTTTTAAAGCTTCTTAAATACTCATAGCACAAGTGGCACATTGAAATCTAGTGAAAACTTCTGAGATAATCTAAAAATTAAAGTGACAAAAGTGTCTAATTTTACCACATATTTAGGTGCAGAGTTCAGATTTCAAGCAGCGTCCAGCAAAGCATGTGGCTTTTCTGGGTTAGAAGGGGACAGTTTTTGATTGGCTATCACAGGCCCCCCATACATCTCCTAACGCCCACTGGCAGGCACTTCCCGCGCGTGGTTCTGCCCACAGGCCATCACCTTTAGATGAAACATTTGAAGGGGCAATTATTTGGAGGATACTGGCAATAACTTTTAGAAAAACAGCCTATATTTATATTATCAAATAACCCCCAAGTCACCAATAAGACCAAAGTGCTTTCTGAACTTACACTTGACAGGTTATCAAATTTGTTAAATTTTTGGTGGTTAAAAAACCAAACACACCAGAAGGAAGCTCAATTTAAACTCCAAAAAACTCATGTTTTTTGCAAAGAGTGAAGATAACTAACAAATGTCAGTCCAAGGCAGTTTTCAGGTCAACTGCTTGGGACATAATCTACTTTTTTATTTCAAGTGTGCTACCTCAAGGCTGGGCACAGTGGCTCATGCCTGTAATTCCAACACTTTGGGAGGCCAAGGCAGGAGGATCATTTGGGGTCAGGAGTTCAAGACCAGGCTGGCCAACATGGTGAGAACCCCGTCTCTACTGAAAATACAAAAATTAGCCAGGCGTGGTACGCACCTATAATCCCAGCTACACGGGAGGCTGAGGCAGGAGAATAGCTTGAACCCAGGAGACAGAGGTTGCAGTGAGCCAGTACCACACTACTGCACTCCAGCCTGGACAACAGAGCTAGTAGACTCCATCTCAAAAAAAAAAAAAAAAAAAAAAGTATGCTACCTCAAAAGCCTACTTAACTCAATGAATCTGAAATGTAGTATTTCTTGAGCACTTACTAAGCACCAGGCACTTTACAAAATCTCCCTTAATGAACGGAGTTTTCGGCTGGTCGCAGTGGCTCACGCCTGTAATCCCAGCACTTTGGGAGGCCGAGGCAGGCAGATCACGAGGTCAGGAGATCGAGACCATCCTGGCTAACACAGTGAAACCCCATCTCTACTGAAAATACAAAAAATTAGCTGGGCGCGGTGGCAGCCACCTGTAGTCCCAGTTACTCAGGAGGCTGAGGCAGGAGAATGGCATGAACCCGGGAGGCGGAGCTTGCAGTGAGCCGAGATTGCACCACTGCATTCCAGCCTTGGTGACAGAGCGAGACTCCGTCTCAAAAAAATGAAAGGAGTTTTCTTATTTCATCTTATAGCTGAGGAAGGCAGGCCTGTGCCAGGATGTGACCCAAGTCTCTCTGGCTCCAAGTCTCTCCTCTCTTGTCCCAAGCCCAGCTCTGCACAGCCCTAGCACGGCCATTTTAGCTATATCTGTTGCTTCAGTTGGAAAAGTCCTTTGGTCACAAAGGCCACTTCCATACCTCAGGAGTAGCTCCTGCAAACAGAGGTTTAGAAAGGGAAAGGAAGGGGGCAGATCCAGACATCAGGAGAGAGTTCACTTTCTATTTGATTTTAAAAGGCACTTCCCAGAAGTGGCAGATTTGCTTAGGGTTTTTTTTTTTTTTTTTAAACTATTAATACTTGCAGCACAGCCCGAAGCCAATAACAAAAATAGTTTACCCCCGGGATAATAGCTGCTATTTAGAATTGCCATCTTTCCTACTTTTAGGTGGAGTGTTTTTTCAGTTGAGTGTTCATAAGACAAGCATTACCAAAGAGAAAGATAGCAGAAAGAATTTTCCTTGGTTTCCCTCTTCACAGCTATGAAGAAAAAAAGAATAATTTTTTAAAAAATAAGTGACTGATAGTTCCAATCTATTATACACTTCAAATATCAAAGCATATGCTTTCTGAGAGAGAGGCACAGAAGATGTTTTGATGGAGCTTAACGCTTTTTGGAATAAGCCAATATAGGCTACTAAGAAGATAATTCCTTGGCAAGATAAAACTATCATCTCTTCTGAAATGGCATTTTTTTATTCTTAAGAATATAGTAGACTTTACAATAAAAGTAGGGAACAAGGAAATATCCTAACAATTTTCAAGTTAGTTTTTAATGTCATATCCAGGAACACATTAAAGGGGGTCTTACTAGATCTTGACACAAGCTGTACTGGAGCTTGATTAAAATGAACATTTTATTTACCAAGACTAAATTTTTTTTTAAAGGCTGAAAACCAAGAATAAAGAATACCAAGAATAGGCCGGGTGTGGTGGCTCCCACCTGTAATCCCAGCACTTTGGGGGGCCGAGGCAGGCGGATCACATGAGTTCAGGAGTTTGAGACCAGCCTGGCCAACGTGGTGAAACACCATCTCTACTAAAAAAAAAAAAGAAAAAAAAAAGAAAAAAAAAAAAAAGAAAGAAATATATATATATACACACATACACACACACAAGACACACACTCACACATATTCACATACGAAATCAGCCGGGCGTGGTAATAGATGCCTGTGATCCCCGCTACCCAGGAGGCTGAGGCAGGAGAATCCCTTGAACCCAGGAGGCAGAGGTGGCAGTAAGCTGAGATCATGCCATTGCACCCTAGCCTGGGCAACAAGGGTGAAACTCTGTCTCAAAAAAAAAAAAAAAAAAGAATAAAGGCACTTGATTCTAATTGTAAGTAATTTTGATTAGCCTGAAGTCTTCAAAAGTTGCAGGAGTAGGGAGCAAAGGTTCAACTGCACTGTCAGACAGGCCACCCTCCTTGCTGAGAAGGGAGCAGGGCTGTGGACCCCTGGCCTGGGGACCAGCCAGGTGAAGGGTGCTCAAAGGTCATTTGAGAGCCTGCTTGGAATAACTGTGATGGCTTGGTTCATTCTAACTACTTATTAAGAGCCACGTAAGGAGGAAAAGCTCAAAAGCAAACCAAAATTTAAAACCTGAGCATGTTCAGTACAAATCCACTTTGAAAGTTTGGATGAGACTGTTTATCAACATGTACCGAGCTGGAATATGTGGGGCACTGCGTTCTGACTGGCTACAAAGAAGTGAGTGGTTACACAGCTCCAACTTAACCAGTAGTCCCAACACAAACCTGCAATGCTCCTGGATCAGAGGAGAGCTTCCTGCCCACGTGCTAATTCTGAGAGCCAGCGGCTACCACAGAGGCAGTGGGCTGGAGCCCTCTGCAAGGCCAAGGGGAAGGCACCAGGCTTCATCCAGACACACTCCCTGTCCATTAACAAATACAGTAGATTATGATGATCTAAAGTCTAGTGTTCTTACAGCACCTACAATGGAAATATTTTTCTTTTTGGCCAGGGTGAAGGAGTGGAAAGGGGTGAACATGTCCAGATGACAACTATGAAGGACAGCTGAAGCCACGCACACTAAGAAAACCAGGCTGCCCTCTTAATCCCTCATGGGGTGGTGGCTTGTATTTCAAAGGGTTTATCTGTCCATTTATCGTCCAGGGTGGGACACAAGTTAATTCAGAACAATGGGCAGAGAGCTAATTGTTTAACTTTTTTAGAAAGATAAAATTAGAGAATTACAATCCCTCTCATTTTTCTATTATAAACAATAAAGTTTAAAGAAAATGAGTTATATTCATGTAGTTTTCAAAGCTTTCCAAGAGTCCATTAGTACTATTCTGATACTCACTCTAAGACATGTTTCAAATAGGAATTGTATTATCATTTTTTAAAACCCTCAACACAACTGAAATCCAAGGTACACTGTAATTGTTTATGTATTCAGCATGTACTAATCTATCATTATGGAAGCTATTAAGCTTTATTGTTTTAAAAAATGAATTGTATTTACAATGTAGAACAAGTTTATAAAATTGGTGTGTAAAGTTAATTGTAAAAGGATAACACTATTTGTTTAGAAACAAGCTGCTTCCCCTGCTTATATTTCCTTATTCTTGATATAAATTGGAGACACATACTATTTAAAAATAATGCTTTTTAAATAGTAAAATATACAAGAGATTCCTGAGCATAACAAAAATATCTTGAAAATATGTGGCCATTTGAAGTATAAAATAGCAAGTGTAAGAATAGCATGATTGTAAAACTACTGTTTGAAGGCTTATAAACAGTACAAAATAGTTTGCCTTTTCTGACTGCATAATTATACATTAGTGCAAACAAAAATGTCTCAAAATTTAATGGCTACAAATCTCAAAGATTTGCAGAGGTACGCAAAACATGGAATTTCTTTAGCGTCATGCGAACTGAACCCAGTTCTCGATTAATCCTTTCCAAACGATCTTCCAAGGCTTCCTAGGTAAAAACAATGGGAAAAGTTTAATTAGAATTCTCTATCAAGTTCTATAATCACCACCAAACTGACCTTTCTTTTGGCAAAAGAGCAAGTATAAACACTAAAATTACAATTATTTTGCTTTCTACACAAATCATCTTACAATTTCTTTTAAACTGAACAATATAAATTAGCTTTTCAACTATTCCAAATAACTGCTGCACTTTAAAATATTCTCAATATGTTTGACACATTGAGGTATACGGAAATTCTAGTAATAGCAATACAACCGACTGGAAGGGAATAAATCTTTGGCTCTGAAGTGAGAACAGTACAAGAGGAACCTAGGAGGTGCTTCACACATTTCACCAGAAGAAATGGACACATTTGATCAGTGCTGCATCCCACACATACATAGATCAAATAACTTTCTTCTCACCAAAATTTCTAAGTTAAAAAGGAAAAAAAGGCTGGGCGTGGTGGCTCAAGCCTGTAATCCCAGCACTTTGGGAGGCCGAGACGGGCGGATCACGAGGTCAGGAGATCGAGACCATCCTGGCTAACACGGTGAAACCCCGTCTCTACTAAAAAATACAAAAAACTAGCCGGGCGAGGTGGCGGGCGCCTGTAGTCCCAGCTA
The DNA here is from genome assembly GCF_049350105.2 of Macaca mulatta. Taxonomy (NCBI): domain Eukaryota; kingdom Metazoa; phylum Chordata; class Mammalia; order Primates; family Cercopithecidae; genus Macaca; species Macaca mulatta. Next base: position 130,558,382 of record NC_133416.1, read on the forward strand.
CTTGGGAGGCTGAGGCAGGAGAATGGCGTAAACCCGGCAGGCGGAGCTTGCAGTGAGCTGAGATCCGGCCACTGCACTCCAGCCTGGGCGAGAGCGAGACTCCGTCTTAAAAAACCGAAAAAAAGAAAGAACACTGAAGGATGCTTTTATACTTTTCTAAAAAAAAATAGATTTCACAACGAATTAACAATTGCTATTTTAAAATAAACAATATTACTGTTAAATAATACCTGAACTATATATCATTATAGATACTACTGTGTTTTTGTTGAGACAGGGTCTTGCTCTGTCACCCAAAGCTGAACTGCAGTGGCACAAGCATAGCTTACTGCAGCCTCAAACTCCTGGACTCAAGCAATCCTTCCACCTTAGCCTCTTGAGTATCTGAAACTACCACCACACCCGGCTGATTTTAAACATTTTTTTTTTTGCAGAGACAAGGTCTCATTATGTCACCCAGGTTGGTCTTGAACTCTAGGCCTCAAGTGATCCACCCACCTCGGCCTCCCAAAGTGCTGGGATTATAGGCATAAGCCACCACACTAGCCTCATTTTAATTTATTCAGTATTAATTCCAATGGTGTCCTGAAATAAAACTTAAAATGTTTTTCTTTAATTATAAAAGGATTCATTATAGAACACCTAGAATACAGAAAACTTTGAAGATAAATAAGCAAAAAAAAAAAAAAAACTGTTCTCTTTCCTATTTTTTCTGCATACATATATATGCATACCACTTTTTCACTTTTTTTTTTTTTTTGGGAGACAGAGTCTCACTCTGTTGCCCAGGCTGGGGTGCAGTGGCACAATCTCAACTCACTGTAACCTCTGCCTCCTGCGTTCAAGCGATTCTCCTGCCTCAGCCTCACAAGTAGCTGGGATTACAGGTGCCCACCACCATACCTGGCTAATTTTTATATTTTTAGTAGAGACAGTGTTTCGCCATATTGGCCAAGTTGGTCTTGAACTCCTGACTGCAGGTGATCTAATCTGTCCACCTCAGCCTCCCAAAGTGCTGGGATTACAGGCATGAGCCACCACACCCAGCCACGTACCATTTTTTAAAAGAAAAACAAGGCAAAGCATGGTAGCTCACACCTGTAATCCCAGCACTTTAGGAGACCAACATGGTAGAACTACTTATAGCCAGGAGTTCAAGACCAGCCTGGGCAACACTGCAAGCCCCTGCCTGTACAAAAAAATTTAAAAAATTAGCCAGGTGTGGTGGTGCATGCCTGCTGTCCTAGCTACTGAAGGGGCTGAGGTGAGAGGATTGCTTGAGCCTCAGAGGTCAAGACTACAGTGAGCTATGACTGTGCCAATGCACTCTAGCCTGAGAGACAGAATGAGACCCTGTCTCAAAAAAATTAAAAAAGAAACCTAAGAAGAGAATCAAACTCTATCTCAAAAATTTTGTTTTTTGAGACACAGTCTCACTCTGTCGCCCAGACTGGAGTGCAGTGATGCGATCTCAGCTCACTGCAGCCTCCAACTCTTGGGTTCAAGTGAACCTCCTGCCTCAGCCTCCAAGTAGCTGAGATTACAAGCACACCACCACAACCGGCTAATTTTTTTGTATTTTTAATAGAGACAGGGTTTCACCACGTTGGCCAGGCTGGCCATGCCTGACCTCAAGTGATCTGCCCGCCTTGGCCTCCCAAAGTGCTGAGATTACAGGCATGGGATACTGTGCTCAGCCTCAAAATATCTTTCAATTAGGCTGGGCCCATGTGCCTGTAATCCCAGCTACTCGGGAGGCCGAGGCAGGAGAAACAGTTGAACCAGGTTGTTGGAGGTTGCAGTGAGCTGAGATTGCGCAACTGCGCTCCAGCCTGGCAGCACAGCGAGACTCCTCTCCAAAATAAATAAAGAGCCGGGCGCGGTGGCTCAAGCCTGTAATCCCAGCACTTTGGGAGGCTGAGACGGGCAGATCACGAGGTCAGGAGATCGAGACCATCCTGGCTAACACAGTGAAACCCCGTCTCTACTAAAAAATACAAAAAACTAGCCGGGCGAGGTGGCGGGCGCCTGTAGTCCCAGCTACTCCGGAGGCCGAGGCAGGAGAATGGCGTAAACCCGGGAGGCGGAGCTTGCAGTGAGCTGAGATCCGGCCACTGCACTCCAGCCTGGGCGACAGAGCGAGACTCTGCCTCAAAAAAAAAAAAAAAATAAATAAATAAATAAAGATTAGCCAAGACAACCTCACACCTTTTAAAAAACGATCACATTGGCGGGTATTTTTTTATTATTATTATTCTTTTTCGGAGATGGAGTCTTGCTCTGTCACCCAGGCTGAGTGCAGTGGCACGATCTCAGCTCACTGCAACCTCCACCACCCGGGTTCAAGCGATTCTCATGTCTCAGTCTCCCGAGTAGCTGGGACTGCAGGCGTGTGCTACCACGCCTGGCTAATTTTTTGTATTTTTAGTAGAGATGGGGTTTTGCCATGTTGGCCAGGGTGGTCTCGAACTCTTAACCTCGTGATCTGCCCACCTCGGCCTCCCAAAATGCTGGGATTACAGGCATGAGCCATCACACCAGGCTATGGCAGGTTTTTGTTGTTGTTTTTATTTTCCCCCAGAAAAATACAGGTTTCAGGATGGGGAAGAGCTTATCTTCATACACTGCAGGTGGGAGTAGAAATTGTCTCAAATACCCTGGGTTACAACTTGACATATATCCAAAGCCTTAGAAATTTGCATTTCTTTGGTCCTGGCATTTTTACTTCTGGGAATGATTCCTAAGGCAATACTTACATGTGCAAAGAGATATGTTTAAGAACTTTATTGTAGCCTTATTTACGATATCCAAAATTAGAAGCAACCCAAATTTCTAATAAAAGATTATTGGTTAAATATGTTACTGCTGATGGAATATTGTAGGTTAATTTAAAAGGATGTTATAGAAGGACATTTTATAACATGAAAAATTCAGTTGAAGGACTTTTTTTTTTTTTGGAGACTGTGTCTCACTCTGTTACCCAGGCTGGAGTGCAGTGGCGCGATCTTGGCTCACTGCAATGTCCGCCTTCCAGGTTCGAGCAATTCTCCTGCCTCAGCCTCCTGAGTAGCTGGAATTACAGGCGCCCCCACCACCACACCCGGCTAAATTTTGTACTTTTAGTAGAGATGAGGTTTCACCATGTTGGCCAGGCTGGTCTCAAACTCCTGACCTCAGGTGATCAGCCTACCTTGGCCTCCCAAAGTGCTGGGATTACAGGCATGAGCCACCATGCCCGGCCTATAAATTACTGACTAAAATTTATCAGAACAAAAAGACAAAGTCAGAAGAAAAGAAGTTGGGGGCTGGGCGCAGTGGCTGGAATTCCTGAACTCAGGTGATACACCCGCCTCAGCCTCCCAAAGTGCTGGGATTACAGGCATGAGCCCCTGCGCCTGGCCCACAGCTCACTTTTTAAACCTCTACAGCTATTCAGTTTCCAAAGTGTAACCATTTTATCTGCTTGCTAACGGAAAGGAGTTCAGAAATAAATTACAGATCTGAGGAGAGAAATCAAACAAAAAGAGAGGCAATCTGTGAGCACTAACTTAATGTAAAATCTGTTGAAAAGCATATTGCCATTTGCTCTCAAGTTAGTTTCTTGAAAATACAAGGGCATGAACACCTTCTTCTCTAAGTCTAAAGGTAAAATCAATTTTTATTCCTGAAAGCTAGCTTGCAGTTATAAAATTGCTATAATCAAACACTTCCTGTAAAAGCTAAAAGTTTTGACTGCTGCTTCAGTGTGTCTAATTTTCACTGTGCCATGATTTTTTAAACCCCTCTTAGATAAATGGAACACTGACTGGCATCAAGCCTCTAAAGTAGATTCAAGCTAAGACATTTCACCTGATTTAATCTTGTCTGTAAAGTGATTCGTCCTCCAGGAGAAGGCATCCTGCTTAGTGCTGCCTCAATCTGTTAACACACGAAAAAAAATGTTTAAATTACTGGCAGGGAAGTTTATCACACAGAATGGAAAGAAAAGATTTTGGCTTAGTATTTCCTTATCCATTTCATCTCAACTTAATTTCCCTCTGTCAATTAGTAGCGACCACATGGCTCAAATCCGTTGCTAGCACAGCTCTGGTATGTTATCCCGGTGTAATTTCCTGAACAGTTTGACTCAATAATTCCCTTCTCCTTAGACATAAGCATTAAGTTCAGAAAACAATTTTTAAAAATACTTGTTTGTTTTTACCTGGTCCTTTTCTTTTGTAAGTTCATCAAAAAATCGTTCTGTTTCAGCTAGGGTCCTAATTTTTGCTGTATATTCAAAATCATTCCCCTGTGGAGTGACTGAAACCGGCTTACACTGTTCATAGCTAACTGATTTATTCTTCTCCCAGGCTGTTCTCACAGATACTTTCTTCATTCCATTTGGCACCGGTTCAGGGCAAGAGCTATGATTAACATGGTTATCGGTGGCTTTCTCAGAATATGTTTTTTCTGTCAGAGAGGAGAGAAATCGCTTATATTTCTTATCAATTTTTTGTGTAGGTTGCATATATATTAAATATGTTGCCCAATTTCACTTTCTGGATATAGCTGCTATATGGCCCAAAAAAGTAATGAAAAGAGATACAATAATCAATCATATTTACTCAGTGCTTTTTTCTCCAAAGAATTCTGAAAGCTTTGCCCTCTGTTTGACAATCTTTGCAACTTCCCTTAATGAACTTAAGCAAACTTCATGTAAACATAAATGAATTTTAAGTAAACTTAAAGCAAAAAAAAGTTTAAAAACTAAATAATACATTACATTTAGTGGACATACACCAACACTAAACAGGTAACGTTTTGAGGGCCTACCCAAGTGACTTCACATACATTGTCTTATAGCTTTATTCCAAATTTAGAATATAAATGAGAAAAAAAGTTACCCAAAGCCTAAGCGGCATATAGAGAATAAAAATAAAGAGAATAACTGAATAGTGTGGCCCTGGTAGTTAAACATCAACATTCCCTGTACCTCAGTTTCCCAACTTATCAATGAGGATAACAACATTGACATAACAACACGTAGCATCATGAGTGCTTAGTTTCAGAGGCCCTTGAGTAGGAAAATATTTAAGTGCAGGATATTATAATATTTAGAACACTGAGAGATACCAGAATCTCAAAAAATGAATGACTAAAACCATAACTAATATTTTTTAGGAAAAGATACCTTCCGAGTCATCTAGAGGAAGAAACTGGAGTTGCTTTCTTGGATTGGTACGTTGTAATGTAGACACAGGAACAGTATCTAAATCATCCAAAAGTATATCAAATCTATTGAATGAAGCAAGTTACTTGTGAGAAAAAAATGTTAACTGATTTTCCCTATCTCCACTACAAAGATGAGCTGGCATCCAGCTAACTCACATATTTATGTATTTTCTTAAAAGAAAGCTGGTTATATAATTGTCTAAAACTGAAATTTAATTTCTATTTTCTAACAAAATTGTATTTACATACTAAAGACTTAAAACACTTACCCGTACATTATGTCATTTGATCTTTATAAAAACCTTATGAAATAAGCAGGGTAGTTATTATTATCCCCGTTTTATAGAAGAAGAAACTGAGGTTCAATGTGCTTAACTCATCTCTGCAAGAGCCTGACAGAGTTGGGTCTAGAACCAAGAAGCAACATCCCTCCCCATCAACAGCACACACAGCTGCCTGCACTTCGGAGGGGACAAATTCTCAGCAGCACAGGTAAACATGCATTTGGTGCCAGGGCCATACCAGTAAAGCCCACTTTCCTGTACAAATGGCCCAAAAGTTTTCCTGTATCATAAACCTTTTCAGGAAAACAAAGAACTATCTATCATTCTACATACAAAAGCTGAAAGGGGTGCTGAGGTGATATTTAAAATCTAGTAATAGCAAGTTTACAGTTAAAAACTGTGTTCATTGTACTGCAGTACTTTAGTTGTAGTATGATATTCCCTTATGATTTAAATGAAATCCACAGAGTTCCCACTGGCAACTGAAAAATTAGTGATAGCTAGAGACATAAGTCAACATTTGGAAAAAAATCACTAATATAGTAAACTTTATTTTACAATTTTAGAGAACTTACCGAATTGGACTGCTCTCATTTTTGCTAAGCAGATGACTAAATCCTGGGGACAAGTTTTCTTTAGGGGATCGCTTTGGACTATAAGCCACAGTCACTGGTGTTAGCATAATCTCTCTTTTTGCTATAGAAGAAAATGAAGAGGAAATATTCTTTTCCTTCTATATGTATCAGCATAAGTTTCTTTTTCAGTATTTTTTTTCTAATTTTGAAAGGAATATAATTTCAACGTAAAACTTTGAAAGAGAAATAAGAGTGTACAAAAAAATAAAACCACTCATAATCCTAATACCTAGAGGTAACTACTGTAACACTGTAGTATATCAGACAGTACTTTCAGCACTCTGACTCAAAACTGGTTTTTCAGGATTTTAGAAGTCGACTGGAAATAAGATGGAAACAGCAGTACACTACTGAACATTCCTATAACACAGTAATAAGAATCTCCTCAGCTGGTGTGAAAATGGAAAATCAGGACAGAAATTCAATGGTTCGGCCGGGCGCGGTGGCTCAAGCCTGTAATCCCAGCACTTTGGGAGGCCGAGACGGGCGGATCACGAGGTCAGGAGATCCAGACCATCCTGGCTAACACGGTGAAACCCCGTCTCTACTAAAAAAAAAAATACAAAAAACTAGCCGGGCGCGGTTGTGGGCGCCTGTAGTCCCAGCTACTCGGGAGGCTGAGGCAGGAGAATGGCGTGAACCTGAGGGCGGAGCTTGCAGTGAGCTGAGATCCGGCCACTGCACTCCAGCCTGGGTGACAGAGCCAGACTCCGTCTCAAAAAAATAAATAAATAAAAAAAAAAAAAAAAAAAAAAAAAGAAATTCAATGGTTCAACTTTAAAACCAAACCTGTAATTAATTGGCTAAAGAAAAGTGGTGACTAATGCTGAGTACTTGAGATCAAATACATAAGAAGTATATTTGCAGACTAGCTTGGATTAATTTGATTGAATTATCTGGATAGTTATCTACGATCTTAAAAACTCTGCAGTATTTTTAAGTATTAGTTGCAAACAATTTAGTGGACACAAATTATTAGTATTAGTTGTAAACAATTTACTGGGCACAATAAAAAAATCTCACGTTAATAAACAGATTTCTTCATTTACATTTGTAGTATCTGTGCGATCAGACAATTTTATTTATGAACAAGATCTTATTTAGGGGTCCTCTGCCCAGAGTACTCTACTAGGTGCTGAGGATACAAGAGAAACCGGAAATGGGTAAGCAGTGAGCACAGCTCAGAAGTCACGCTTTTGAACCCAAGAGATGTATGTACACATCTAATTCTTACTTGGAGTACTTGATTTACGACTTGAAGGTGGTAAAGATGATGATCTCTGTGAGGCTGAATTAAGTCTCTTTTGTCTCTGTTGGACACACTTTTCTGGAGAACGACTTGCATTAACTGAAGTTTCAGTTTGCCGAGGATTTACTACAGCAGACCAAAAAAAAGCAAAACAAAAAACAAATCAAAACAAGCCTCAGCTTCAGTTATCCACCTTTATTAACAGGTGGTTATACATGGTTACACACCAAGCCACACAGCTTAGGTTCTGTTCAAAGCATTTATTCTCATCAGCTAGGTTATAATTACTATTTGCAAATGCACCGCATTATAATGATAAAAAATGTTCGATGAAGAAAAATATGGGAGTTTATAATGAATTCATTCTGGTTCCCTGTTTACAATCGGCATTCAAGGTGATTTTCAAGAGGGTTATTTTTAGAAAGCAGGTTATTAATTTATTTACTAAGAGACACTGCTTGGGAGATGTAACCCCAAAGACACTGGCAGGATGACTAAGGGGTCTGAGCAAGCAAACATAGAGGAAAAGGAGAGAAACATATTGGTGACCTGGACCTGTGAAGAAACACAGTATTAAAGACACTGCTTGCCTTATCTACAGATGCTCAGTAACCAAGAAAGAAGAGGAAATGTTGTATCTCACTTCATGAATACCAAATGCCTACCACAGCTTTCTGATGTGTGCAAGTAAGACAGACTGACAGGAATTTTTCAAATATCCTTAGGAATGCCATGTAAGGCCGGGAAAAGTGGTTCACGCCTGTAATCACAACACTTTGGGAGGCCAAGGCGGGTGGACCACTTGAACCCAGGAGTTTGAGACCAACCTGGCCAACATGGTGAAACTCCATCTCTATTAAAAATATTACAATTAGCCAAGGATGGTGGAGGGCGCCTGTAATTCTAGGTACTTGAGAGGCTGAGGCAGGAGGATCAGTTGAATGCAGGAGGTGGAGTTTGCAGTGAGCCGAGATTGCACACTGCACTCCAGCCTGGGCAAAAGAGTGAGACTCTGTCTCAAAAAAAAAAAAAAAAATGCCATGTAAACCTTTTTCATAATCAGAATGTAAGATGCAATTGGCTTTGAAGGTACATGTTACGCCAGAACTGTGATAAATTATTAACTAGGACATTCAATTCTCTATGAAATGGGGCTGAAGTAGCAGTAAAATAGCAAGTTTACAGAGTTAAAACTTCTAATTTCATTACCTAAAGATTTTAATTTTAACGAAGGTAATATAAATGGGGAAAGATATCTATATCCTATCTATCTCAACAAGGAAATACTCAAACCAGGAAATACTCACTATTGGAAGTGTCCTCTTTCTCTGTCTGTGTCCCCCAATTTTTAAATATTTTTCCTTCATCAAGTTCTTGTAAAGCTCTCATGATCGGTGTGTCTGAAGTCTCTCTTTGCTTTTTTATCAACAAGCTTGTTGATGAACTTCCAGGTGAAGAATCCTTTTCCAGAGGTGAATGGTGCCTTAAACAATAATTTTAAGACATATAGTGCTATGGACTGAACGTCTGTGTCTTGCCCTCCACCCCCACACCAAACATACACATTGAAGCCCTAATCTTCAATGTGATGGTATCTGGAGGTGGGGCCTTTACGAGGTAATTAGGATTGGGTATGGTCATGAGGATGAAGCTCCCATGATGGGATTAATGCCCTTATGAAAAAGGGAAAGAGGCAGGAGCGCTCTCTCTGTGCACACACACCAAGGAAAGGACACGTGAGGACATAACCAGGAAGAGGGCCCTCACCAAACACTCCGCACCCTGATCTTGTACTTCCAGCCTTCAGAGGTAAAGAAAGAAATGTGTGTTGTTTATGCCACCCAGTCTGTGGTAACTTGTTACAACAGTCCAAGCTAAAACACACACTTTACTGGGGTTGTTAGGGGAATAACAGAGTTGACAATTATACTCCACAATGAGCATGCTTTGCAATGCAAATAAATTAAACCTGCATACAGTGCTTTCCCATCCTTCTAACATCTTACACTTAGACGAACAGCATCTGCACAGTACCCTGGAGTAAGCGGCTGAGGCTGCTCAGGCAGGCTCCGGGCTCAGGCTGGCCAGAGCCATCTGAAGCAGGAGAGGATCTACATCTTTTGTTTGTTTTTAGACGAGGTCTCACTCTGTCACCCAGGCTGGAGTGCAGTGGCGCAATCATAGCTCACTGTAGCCTTGAGCTCCCCAGGCTCAGGTAATCCTCCCACCTCAGCCTCCCAAGTAGCTAAAACTACAGGCGCATGTCACCACGCCCGGCTAATATATTTATTTTTTGTAGAGGTGGGATTTTGTCATGCTGCCCAGGCTGGTCTCGAACTCCTGGGCTCAAGCGATCCTCCACATTGCCCTCCCAAAGTGTTGGGATTACAGGTGTGAGCCACCGTGTCTGGCCTGAGGATTGACATCCTATCCTAATCACAAACCCATACTGTGCCACTGAGCACAGGTGGGGAAGCTCAGCAGAGCTCATGGAAGTAAAATATTCTAAAAGTAGTAGCCTTTCAAAGTAAAATAAAAAGTCATCTTCTCAAAATTAAGACATTAAACAACCAAAGAGATGGCTTCCTGAACATTTAAAAGCAATTGAAATCTCTAAGAAAACATAACATCCCTAAATAGAATCTTTAGCAAAGTTATCTCACCCAGTGCTACAGGTCTCCTCCAGCTGGTTATCCGTGTTACTGTCCTGGGTGTCCAGAGGCTGGCCAGTAAAGATGGAATACTCTGCACCTGGAATCAGCCACTTCCGCCTGCTGACGTCTGAAGTTGCTAGTGTGCTATTAGAATGAAAACAGGCATTATAAAGGTCTGCACTTCAATTCAGACTGCATGTGCGTATAAACAATCTGCTCTCAAACAGTATTTACACATTTGTACAGTAATTTTAAAACCACATGTAACAATCTATATTTTAGATACAATTTATTTTACAGTTTTATGATTCAACTTAACTGTTCTTCTAGGTTTCTGTTACTCCTGAATCTCAGTCAAGATTCAGGTACTTGTGGCTCTGAACACTCCCCTCACTGTCTCTCAGGCATTTCACACCCTTTACGCTCTGTGCCCCTACTGTAGCTGAGGGTAAGGCGTTGAATGAAGCAGGGCTGCGCTTCTTGTTCCCTTCAGACCAGCACTGTCCAACAGAGTCTTCTGCAAAACCAGAAACGCTACCTGCACTGTCCAATGCAGCAGTCACAAGTCAGGTGTCACTACTGAACACCTGAAATGTAGCTGGTGAGACTGAAGAACCAATTATAATATCTTAATTTTAATAAAGTAAGTTTTCAGTATCAAAATGGAGTCACTAAGGTCAAACTCCCACAAAATGGAGCTGGGAGGCACAAAGGAGCAGCCCTCTCACACAGATGCTGATTATGGGAACTATTCTGAATTCCTCAGAACCACAGTATTCCAGATAATAAGCTGTTTGTACAAGGAAACATCCCTAACAAGGAATGCCTCCACCATTGAGCTAATGCTAATGCCTGCAATATGCTCCTGTAACCAGGGGTCTTGGTTTTCAAATAGCTTAGTGGACTGTGGACTGCCCTTTGTCTTTTAAAGTTTCCTGTGTCCCAACCCCTTTGGACATGCTTATGGTTCACCACAGCATGCATCCTTCAGATTGCAAACCCCCAACATTTCCAAATAAATTTCTTTGGAGAGTCAGTCTCTGTTGCTCATTTTAGCTTGACATGATTGATTTAAATAGTAATAGTGGCTGTTGGCAGGACTGTACTGAACAGCGCAGTTCTAGACTATCGCTCTCCCAGCTCATCTGAGGTTCCCACCATCCTGTTAACCCCCAGTCGTTCCCCAGACTTTGCAGCCTGCCTTGTTTTCTCCACACCTATTCCTGTTTTCATACTAGGCAACTTCCTGACCGCTCTCTCCAGTGAGGTGACCCTCTACTCCTCAGCTAGCAACCTCAGAGGGTAGTTGCTGGCTTTTGTTATAACCAGAGAACACACTCCCCTTAAGAAACCAATACTCCAAAGACTCCGCCCCTATTCTGCCTCCAGCCCTCAAGCATCAGCAACGTGACCTACAATCCTTGGCCTCTCCACTTTCCGTTTATCAACCCCTCCTAGCCTGACTAGGTCCTCTTGATCTACCCTGGGGTCCACACTCATGCTTTCTTGCTCACCTTTCGCCACACCTGACTGGCAGCAAAATCTGAGGACTGGCTGACTACAAAGGCTGTGCTTCAGGGTCTAAACTCCTATCACTGAGCTTTGCTGGAAAAAAGCCACCAGCTGGGCAGACTCATCAACACCTCAGGCGGATACCCCAAACCGCCTGGCAACGTGACTTTCTGTAACCAACAAACTTCAATTCTCCAAACATGACTATCTCACACCCTTTCCACCCTCCTCAAACCTCCCATCCCACCTTCGTTGACAGGTGAAACTTTTGAGTCAAACTTCAAAGAAACACCAGAAACCATGAAACAACGCTTGTCTTCTCTCTGTCCCCTTTCACGACCAAACATTTTAGAGCTGTCTCTTTTATCTACATTCACTTCAATTCCAGTCACTCTTTCCCTCTTTTTTTTTTTTTTTTTTGAGCGGAGTCTCGCTCTGTTGCCCAGGCTGGAGTGCAGTGGCGCGATCTCGGCTCACTGCAAGCTCCGCCTCCTGGGTTCACACCATTCTCCTGCTTCAGCCTCCCGAGTAGCTGGGACTACAGGCGCCTGCCACCATGCCCAGCTAATTTTTTGTGTTTTTAGTAGAGACAGGGTTTCACCGTGTTAGCCAGGATGGTCTCAATCTCCTGACCTCGTGATCCGCCCACCTCGGCCTCCCAAAGTGCTGGGATTACCCGCCCGGCCCAGTTTTTAAATTAAGAACTATTTCAGGGCCGGGCGCGTTGGCTCATGCCTGTAATCCTAGCACTTTGGGAGGCCAAGGTGGGCAGATCACAAGGTCAAGAGATCAAGACCATCCTGGCTAACACAGTGAAACCCCATCTCTACTAAAAATACAAAAAAAAAATTAGCTGGGCGTGGTGGTGGGCACGTGTAGTCCCAGCTACTTGGGAGGATGAGGCAGGAGAATGGCGTGAACCCAGGAGGTGGAGTTTGCAGTGAGCCAAGATCGTTCCACTGCACTCCAGCCCGGGCAACAGAGCAAGACTCCATCTAAAAAAAAAATAAAAAAAAATAAAAAAAACTATTTCAAACATTCTTGGAAAATTACAAAGAATACAATAACAAGCATCTACTCACCCATTCTCAGTTTTAATAAATGCTGAGATCTTGCCAATTTTTTTTTTTTCCTTGAGACGGAGTCTTGCTCTTTCACCCAGGCTGGAGTGCAGTGGTGTGATCTCGGCTCCCTGCAACCTCTGCCTACCGGGTTCAAGCAATTCTCCTGCCTCAGCCTCCAGAGTAGCTGGGATTATAGGGGCCCACCACTGTGCCCAGCTAAGTTTTGTATTTTTAGTAGTGATGGGGTTTCATCATGTTGGCCAAACTCCTGACCTCAAGTGATCTGCCCACCTCGGCCTCCCAAAGTGCTGGGATTACAGGAGTAAGCCACGGCGCCCAGCCCAATCTTGCCAAATTTGTATTTAATTAGAAGACCAAGTTTTATGTATATAGTTGTATTTTTTTTAATTACACAGAAGGCATAATGTATTAATAAACATTTTTAAATGTCTTTTGGTTTTTTTGAGACAGGGTTTTACCCTGTCCCCCAGGCTGAAGTGCAGTGGCATGATCATGGCTCAGTATAGCCTCGACCCTCAGGCTCAAGCGATTCTCCCACCTCAGCCTCCCAAGCAGCTGGAACCACCAACCACCACACCCAGCTTTTTTTTTTAAGACAGAGTCTCGCTCTGTCACCCAGGCTAGAGTGCAGTGCTACCTCCCAGGTTCAAGCAATTCTCCTGCCTCAGCCCCGCGAGTAGCTGGGATTACAGGTGCATGCCACCACACCCGGCTAATTTTTTTGTATTTTTAGTAGAGACAGGGTTTCACCATGTTGGTAAGGCTGATCTCAAACTCCTGACCTCATGATCCACCTGCCTCAGCCTACCAAAGTGCTAGGATTACAGGCGTGAGCCACCGCATCCGACCACTAACTTTTTGTATTTTTTGTAGAGATGGGGTTTTGCCATGTTGCCCAGGCTGGTCTCAAACTCCTGGGCTCAAGCGATTTCCCCACCTTGGCCTCCCAAAATGCTGAAATTATAGGCGTGAGCCACCACACCTGGCCTTTAATGCTTTCTCTGTTCAATGTTATGTTTGAAATTTATCTGTGTTAGTACATATAAGCTCTATTCATTTTAATCATTTACCAATAGTATGAATATATTTGTCCTTTCTCCCTGCAGTGGAAATGTGGCTTTTAATATGCAGCCTTTCGTTAATGCTAAAATTAACACGTGTGAAAATGCCCCTAAGGCAAACATCTTAACACGGAACTGTGGGATCTGGGGCGTGCACATCTTCAACCTCTCTGGATGTTGCCAAATCACTCTCTAGACAAGATGTATCCACTGTCATTCATTACTTTGAGAGTTCCTGTTTCTCCATATCTTTTGCCAAACGTTAAAGTGATCCAATTTTAAGTCTGACCTGTCCGACGGTGTGAATTGTATCTTATCGTTTTAATGTGCATTTTCATGACAATTAACATGTTCTCATTTTTATTAGCCATCACGGTTCTATGAACTGCTTGTTATATTCTTTTACCATTTTTTGTTAAGAAAGTTATCCTTTTCTTATTGATTTGTAAGAGTTCTTTCAGGGCTGGGCGTGGTGGCTCAAGCCTGTAATCCCAGCACTTTGGGAGGCCGAGACAGGCGGATCACGAGGTCAGAAGATCGAGACCATCCTGGCTAACACAGTGAAACCCCGTCTCTACTAAAAAATACAAAAAAACTAGCCAGGCGAGGTGGCGGGCGCCTGTAGTCCCAACTACTTGGGAGGCTGAGGCAGGAGAATGGCCAGAACCCGGGAGGCAGAGCTTGCAGTGAGCCGAGATCCGGCCACTGTACTCCAGCCTGGGCGACAGAGCGAGACTCCGTCTCAAAAAAAAAAAAAAAAAAAAAAGGGTTCTTTCATCTTCTGGATACTTTTCCTTTATTCGTTCCTGTTCACTTTAAAAATATATCAGCCAGAGCCAGGTACAGTGGCTCACACCTGTAATCCCAGCACTTTGGGAAGCCAAGGCAGGCGGATCACTTGAGGTCAGGAGTTCGAGACCAGCCTGGCCAACAAGGTAAAACCCCATCTCTACTAAAAATACAAAATTTAGCGGGCATGGTGGCGCATGCCTGTAGTCCCAGCTACTCGGGAGGCTGAGGTGGGAGAATCGTTTGAACTCGGGAGGCAAAGGTTGCAGTGAGCCAAGACTGCGCCATTGCACTCCAGCCTGGGCGACAGAGCAAGACTTTGTCTCAAAAATAAAATAAAATATCAGCCAGGAGCTGTGGCTCACGCCTATAATCTCAGTACTTTGGGAGGCTGAGGTGGGCAGATCACTTGAGGTCAGGAGTTTGAGACCAGCCCGGCCAACATGGCAAAACCCCATCTCTACTAAAAATATAAAAATTAACTGGACATGGTAGCGGGCACCTGTAATCCCAGTTACTCAGGAGGCTGAGGCAGGAGAATCGCTTGAACATGGGAAGCAGAGGTTACGGGGAGCCGAGATTGTGCCACTGCACTCCAGCCTGGGTGACAGAGGAAGACTCCATCTCAAAAAAAAAAAGAAAATTTATATATATATACACACACACATATATATGTATATATATATACACACACACACGTATATATATACACATATATATACACATATATATACACATATATATACATGTGTGTGTGTGTATATATATAATATCTCAAGCACACATAGACATACAGGTAATACTCATGCACCAACCATCCAGCTTTATAAAATCTTGGTTATATATTCTTTAAATTAAGAGTAGAACACTATAAAGACAACTAAAGCCCCTGTGCACCTCTCTAATCTCATTCTTTCCCTCCCAAAAGCAAACATTTATTCTAAATTTGTGTTCAGCATTCCCATGCAAGTTTTCATACTTTTACTACATTTGCATGAACCCATAAGAAATAAAAAATTGCTTCACATTCTAAAGTCAATATAAATAGTATCCTATTTCTTCTGCAACTCGTTTTTTGTTGTTCTATATTATGTCCTTAAGATTAATCCATGTTGACTATCTAGCTGAGGATCAGCAAATTCTCTCTGTAAAGGGCCAGATAGTAAACACTTGAGGTTTTATGGGCCAGTGTCTGTTGCAACTACTTCACTTTGCTGTTGCACAAAAGCAGCCAAAGACGATATGTAAGTGAATAAGCTTGCGTTCCATAAAAATTTTATTCGTGGACACCAAAATTTGAATGTCATACAGTTTTCTTTTTTTTTTTTTTTTTTTTTTTTTGGGGACAGAGTCTCACTTTCTCACCCAGGCTGGAATGCAGTGGTGCAATCTTGGCTCACTGGAATGTCTGCCTCCCAGGTTCAAGCGATTCTCCTGCCTCAGCCTCCTGAGTAGCTGGGACTACGGGTGCGTGCCACCACACCCAGTTAATTTTTGTATTTTTAGTAGAGATGAGGTTTTGCCATATTGGCCAGGCTGGTCTCGAACTCCTGACCTCAGGTGATCCACCCACCTCAGCCTCCCAAAGTTCTGGGATTACAGGTGTGAGCCACCACGCCCAGCCTGCATTCACTCTTGAGTACACTCTGAATGGGCTTCTACTGATAATCACTCTATCCAAACTGTTCACTAAGCATTAGCCTCCAGCTTGCAAAGACCTTGCAGTCTTCACCTTGATCTCTCAAGCAGCAATGTGAGATTATGACATATATTATACATCAGTTTTCGTCCACAATTCCTGGCTCATAACTTCCATATCCCTTGTTGCAGTCAACAGAATATCTAACCTTCTCCTGTCTTCCTTTTACCTTACCAGGGTAGGACTCTAATCTGATCATGGGTCATAAGACTCTCATTCAAATCAGAGGGTCCTGCTTCATCCTCTGGAGGAAGGAATGCTGCACAAAGAGGCCAAGAAGGATCTGAACAGACAGGCCTTGCTAGGTTTAGATCACATCCTTTCTGTCCAATCACATTTCAACACAGCTGTCCAAGCTTCAATCAGGCCTATCCAACGAAGCCTCCATAAAACGCCCAAGAGGACAGGGCTCCAGAGCTTCTGGAGAGCTGAACAAGAGCTCATCCACGCGCTGGGGGGCGTGGCACACCCCATCTCTACAGGGAAAGAAACTCCTGTGCTGGAGATCCTCCAGACCTTACTCTGTATCTCTTCAACTGGTTGTTTTTTTGTATCCTTTAAAATACCATCTGTAATAAATTGGTAAACATGTTTCTCTGAGTTATACGAGCCACTCTGGCAAATTAATCAAACCCAAAGAGAGGGTTATGGGAACCTCAACTTGAAGCCAGTTGCTTAGACGTTCTGGAGGCCTGGACTTACAAATGGTGTCTGAAATGGGGTAGTCTTGGGGACTGAGCCCTCAGCTTATGGGATCTGACCCTATCTCTGGGTAGATAGTATCAGAGATGAATGGGAGGCCACCCAGCTGGGTGCCATGAAGAACTGATTGCTCGCTTGCTGGTGAGGAGAAATACCACACATTCTGGGTCACAAAAGTCCTCTGAGTCTATTGTTGTGCTGGTGTGAGAGCACGGGGAAAACACAGGTTGGGTTTTGCACTCAATACCGGTAGCTGCTTGTTTTCCTCTAGCTTTTTGGCAGCGCTTTCTCGGGTTCCTTTGCCAGCTCTCCCTATCCAACACCAGTGTCAGAGTTCTTGCCCCAGGCCTGCTTCTCACTAAACACACTCAGTTGGCATCCATTCTACAACTTTAGGCACCATCTAGAAAGAGATGACTCCAATTTTTTTTTTTTTTTTTTTTTTTTTTTGAGACGGAGTCTCACTCTGTCGCCCAGGCTGGAGTGCAGTGGCGTGATCTCGACTCACTGTAAGCTTCGTCTCCCGGGTTCACACCATTCTCCTGCCTCAGCCTCCCAAGTGGCTGGGACTACAGGCGGTCACCACCACGCCTGGCTAATTTTTTGTATTTTTTGTAGAGATGGGGTTTCACCATGTTAGCCAGGATGGTCTCGATCTCCTGACCTCGTGATCTGCCTGCCTCAGCCTCCCAAAGTGCTGGGATTACAGACGTGAGCCACCGTGCCCAGCACGACTCCAAAATTTATCACTCCATCCTAAAACTTATTTTTGAGCTCCAAACTCATTTATAATTGCCTATTTGATTTCTACTTGGAATCAATATGAAAACTATTCAAGATGGAAATTCTGATCTCTTCCCTAAGTTCAACATATGAACTAGGTACCTCTAGTTGTTCGAGACAGAAACCAAGGAATTATTACAACACCTCCCTTTCTTACCTTGCCATCCAATCCACAACCACATCCTATAGATCCTACCTCTAGAATCTCTCCCGAAGATTCTCTTTTGTCTATTTCTGTGACCACCACCCAGCTAACACCATCTCTCTCCTAGCACTGCACCAGCCTAACTAGTCTCCTGCTTCCATTCCTACTCCTTCTTCTTTCCTGCTTCTTTCCTACTCCATCTTCTCATGACAGGTACCTTAATAACAATTAGATAACATCATTTTACCACATAAAAACCTTCAAAGGCTTCCCAATGGACTTAGGGCAAGATCCAACTCTTAACCATGGCTTAGAAAGCTATAAATGTTCAATCTCTGATTTCATCTAGGGCGATTTTGCCTCTTGCTGGAAATATTCAAGCCACACTAACCTCCCTTAGGTTCTTCAAACATGCTAAGCTCTTTCCTACCTGAGGACTTAGCAAGGCAATTTCTCTGCATGAACCACCTCCCAGACACCCCACCCCGCCTATCCCTCACCCCACACCTTCTGCTCCAGCAACTCTATGCAGAGGTGACTCCTCTGCTTATGAGCCTCCTCCAAAGAAAGGTCTTCCCTGGCCCCCAACCCGAAGCTCTCTCTTTTATCTCTCTCAAATGTTCAATTTGTTACTTACATCTTTTCTTTAAAAAAAAAAGAAGAAGAAGAAGAATTTTCCATGTTCTACTAAAATTAATTAACAAAGACTTAGAAAAAGCTTCTCTTAAAATTTATTTTATTTTATAGAGATGGTCTCTCGCCATGTTGTCCAGACTGGTCTGGAACTCCTGGTCTCTAGCGATCCTCCCACCTTGGCTTTCCAAAATGCTGGAATTACAGACATGAACCACTGTGCCCAGCCCTAGAAAGAGCTCCTCATTTGACAATTACAACTTGGGTCACAAATTACAATTTAAAATCATTTTTCTGATAAATGTTATTATAAAGTTATTATTTACTTATTAATATTCTTCATTTACACCAAAATCATAATAAAAGCCAGTTCTAATATAAAAATAATGTATTCTTTAAGGGTATCACCAAGACAATGCTGAGATTACAGCCAAGCTAATTCTGAAAGAACTAAAAAACTAGAAAGAAAACCCATACAACCTAATGAAGATCGATCTTCATAGTTCCTTCCATAACTTGGGAATAAAATGTCTAAAATTTTAGGGCTAAAAGACCTTTTGAGATGTTCTAGCCTCTTGTCCTTATTTTTACAGATAATAAAAATGAATTCCGAAAACGGTAAGTGACTTGCCTAAGGTCACACAGCTGGGCAAAGAACAAAATACATTCCAAGGATCCCAATTTGATCCTACTATATTTCCTCATTTTAGCAAATGCCTCTGCATAAGAGGGTTTACAATGTTCAGTAATTAATTTAACACATCTAAGTTCTGTAATGACATTTAACCCTGACTTTCTTATGATTTAGACAGATGAGCTTCCCATCTTAATAAAAGCATGCACCTATTTCTAGCTTTACAGAGAGTAAATGAAATAACTTACTTGGCACGCGAGGGTCTCACATGAATTCTAGAATTGTGACGAAGGCTTAACATATTTTCATGTTCTACTTGCTTGACCTGAGCTTCAAGTTTTGAAATCATTCTAATTCAAAAGCAATAAAGATAAATTAAGTACATTTCAACAAATTTAAAATATAGCTCAACCACAGTTTATTTAACAGGTCTTCCTAAAAAATGGGTGGTAAAAGAGTTGCAAGTCTATGGCTGGGAACGGTGGCTCACCCCTGTAATCCCAGCACTTTGGGAGGCCGACACAGGTGGATCACAAGGTCAAGAGATAGAGACCATCCTGTTCAAGGTGGTGAAACCCCGTCTCTACTGAAAATACAAAAATTGGCTGGGCATGGTGGTTGGTGCGCACCTGTAGTCCCAGCTACTCGGGGGGCTGAAGCAGGAGAATCACTTGAACCCGGGAGGTGGAGGTTGCAGTGAGCCAAGATCACACCAGCCTGGCAACAGAGTGAGACTCTGTCTCAAAAAAAAAAAAGAGTTGCAAGTCCATAAACCTTTTTCATAGTAAAACATCACCATTATTTAAAAAGCTAAATAGGCCAGGTGCGGTGGCTCACACCTGTAATCCCAACACTTTGGTAGGCTGAGGTGGGTGGATCATCTGAAGTCAGGAGTTCAAGACCAGCCTGGCCAGCACGGTGAAACCCCCATCTCTACTAAAAATACAAAATCAGCCAGGTGTGGTGGCATTCGCCTGTAATCCTAGTTACTCGGGAGACCAAGGCAGGAGAATCAGCTTGAACCCGGGAGGTGGAGGTTGCAGGGAGCCATTATCTCGCCACTTCACTCCAGCCTGGGCGACAGAGCAAGACTCTGTCTCAAAAAAGAAAAAAAAATAAAACAAAAGCTAAACAAAAATCAGTGACTATAAATAGAAAAATAGAAAAACAAATACGTTAAAACTCTACAAAGGAACATTTCCCATACAACTGAATAAAAAGGAACAAATGGACTTAATATCACAAGTTATATAAATTTGACTACAGATCAAAACATAACACTTATAAATAAAAATAAAATTAAATTGTCAAATAAACTGCATTCTAATGTGTTTAATCCTAATATGTATATAACCATGCATACAATAGGTAGCACTTTCACAAACGAGGAAGCAGGCTTAACTTCCAAAAACAGAGCTTTAAAAAAAAAAAAATGAAAAATAAAAAAAAAAACCTTTCTAATTTTTAAAAGAAGCCAAGGCTAAAATATTGCAAACAACCTACAGGTATTTCACCTGATTTGTGCCATGTTCAAAATGAAAGCCTATTTTCAAGTTTACCAAAAGAAAATAACTACTCTGGCCAACTGACTATTTTAAAGATATCCTGGCATTCATGCTGTTCTTTCTTCCCCCCTTTAAGAGATGAGGTCTCACTCTGTCACCCAGGCTGGAGTGCAGTGGCATGATCATTGCTTGTTGCAGCCTCAAATCCCTGTGCTTAAGAGATGCTCTTGCCTCAGTCTCCCAAGTAGCTGGGAGTACAGGTGCACGCTGCCATGCCTGGCTTGTTCTTTTAAGCTCTGTGTATGACTTCATTTTACCTTTCAAACTCGAATTCTTACCTACTCTGATGCAAGGAAGGTTTGAGAAATAATAGCTCTAACAAGGCTGATGTTTTATACCAATCTGATAAGAAAGTTATCACTAGAACTGAATGAATCACAGAAGAGAGGCAGATGAGAAACCTAGACAGCATTTCTGTTCTTCTCTATGAGAACTTAAGACTGCAGTAGAATTTCTAAATAAGGGATATTACTTATATCCAAATACAAACATAAAATTTGCTTTTGAACCAGTTTAAATATTTCTCTTTTCTATCTTTCATTTTTCTGGGGGGCGGGGGCACTAGGGGGGAGACAGTCTTGCTCTGTCACCCAGGCTGGAGTACAGTGGCATAATCTTGGCTCACTGCAACCTCCGTCTCCAGAGTTCAAGCGATTCTCCTGCCTCACCCTCCTGAGTAGCAGGGATTACAGGCGTGCACCACCATGCCCAGCTAATTTTTGTATTTTTAGTAGAGAAAGGGTTTTGCCATGTTGGCCAGGCTGGTCTTGAACTCCCAACCTCAGGTAATTTTCCCACCTCAGCCTCCCAAAGTGCTGAGATTACAGGCGTGAGCCACTGCACCCAACCCAGTTTGGATATTTCTAATCATTTGCAATAGATACCATTTACGATTCTGTCCCTACCTAATTAAACAAATCAGATCATTAATACAGTCTCCAACCAGGTCTTTCTGAAAGTAGATGACCATAATTTTGGTGTTAATGCTGTTTTCTTTTTGAAGCACAAACATAATTCCGTGAACTAAGCTGCTTCTTAAAAGTTCTTTCCAGTGGTTAAATATCATTTGGATTTTAACCTATGCTGAAAAAAATACATAATGTTTAGGAAAATATCCACCTATGAGGCACAACCACCAATACCTTTTAATCACTTAAAACATCTTGTTTGAAACCAGGTGCAGTAGCGCATGCCTGTAATCCCAGCACTTTGTGTGGATGAAGCGAGAGGATCACTTGAGGCCGAGAGACTGAGACCAGCCAGGGCAACACAGCAAAACCCTACTTCTAAAAAAAGTTTTTAAAAATCAGCCAGGCTTGCTAGGCTCCATGGCTTACACCTATAATCCCAGCAATCTGGCAAGCCGAGGCAGGCAGATCACTTGAGGTCAGGAGTTCAAGACCAGCCTGGCCAATATGGCGAAACCCTGTCTCTATCAAAAATACAAAAAATTAGCTGGGTGTGGTGGCACACTCCTATAGTCCCAGCTACTCAGGAGGCTGAGGCAGGAGAATTGCTTGAACCCAAGAGAAGGAGGTTGCAGTGAGCCGAGATTGTGCCACTGCACTCCAGCCTGAATGACAGAGTAAGACTGTCAACGACAACAAAAAAAAAAATCAGCCAGCCATGATGATGAGCACTTGTAGTCCCAACTATTCAGGAAGCTGAGGCAGGAAGATTGCTTGAGCCCAGGAATTCACAGTCAACCTAGGCAACATATTGAGACCCTGTCTCTTTAAAAAAAAAAAAAAAAAAAAAAAAGAGAGAGAGAGAGAGAGAGAGAGAAGAAATCTTGTTTGGCTAAAATGAAATGTATTTCCATGTCAAGGGAAAATTAAGATAAAACTAGTTCTCAAACTGCTTAAAAATCCTCAAGAGGCCGGGCGTGGTGGCTCAAGCCTGTAATCCCAGCACTGTGGGAGGCTGAGACGGGTGGATCACGAGGTCAGGAGATCGAGACCATCCTGGCTAACACGGTGAAACCCCGTCTCTACTAAAATACAAAAAAATTAGCCGGGCGTGGTGGCGGGTGCCTGTAGTCCCAGCTACTTGGGAGGCTGAGGCAGGAGAATGGCGTAAACCTGGGAGGCGAAGCTTGCAGTGAGCTGAGATCCGGCCACTGCACTACAGCCTGGGTGACAGAGCGAGACTCCATCTCAAACAACAACAACAACAACAAAAAATCCTCAAGAAAAAATTCCTTCTCATCATGTTCAATACAGACACATAAAAGAACAATTGAGGTATGTGTACATTAGTAAGATAATACATTTTACCTTTTCAAATCAGAAATCTGAGTATATGCATCAAGTAATTTGTTCTCAGTTGTATTTAATGCATCCTATGGAAATAAAGGAGAAATTCAGATAACTGAAGACAAATATTCAGATGTATCATTTTAAAATGCATAAAAGAAAATGAATCTAAGGCTAAACCGACTAGCTACAAAACATACTCAGCAAGTAGGGCATAAACCATACAGCCAGGAAGAACAGTTCAAGGAAAACAAATGAGAGGAAAGCACCGGCCTATACAAGTCACTCTGTGTAAGTGCCCTGGGTAACAGATACAGCCCATTATACTTTGCTTAATTAGAAACAAACCAGTGTTAAAATAACTTGACTAAAACCTCAGAAGGATGGTAAAACAAATATTTTCAATGAGATTAGATATCATGGGATCTGCTCCTGAACCCTCAGAACGGTTTGACTGCCAAGCTATGCAGGCCTTTTTGCTAAGCTTCAATAACCACAACTCTCCATTCTGTGCAACAGAAATACCTGGGCCCCACTTACACCATCGTTGAAGGGTTTTACTGAATGCAAATACGTAGTCTCCAAACAGAGCTTTCATAAAGAATTCAAACATAATCGATAAACTCAACCCTACCAAAAGCTAATGCAGTGAAAATCAAAGCTTGATATTTAATCAGTATTAAATGTCTGGGTACAGTGGCTCATGCCTGTAATCCCAGTACTCAGGGAGGCTGACACGGGTGGATCACTTGAGGTCAGGAATTGGAGACCAGCCTGGCCAACGTGGTGAAATCCCATCTCTACTAAAAATATAAAAATTAGCTGGGGCCAGGCGCGGTGGCTCAAGCCTGTAATCCCAGCACTTTGGGAGGCCGAGACGGGCGGATCACAAGGTCAGGAGATCGAGACCAGCCTGGCTAATACGGTGAAACCCCGTCTCTACTAAAAAAATACAAAAAACTAGCCGGGTGAGGTGGCGGGCGCCTGTAGTCCCAGCTACTCGGGAGGCTGAGGCAGGAGAATGGCGTAGACCCGGGAGGCGGAGCTTGCAGTGAGCTGAGATGCGGCCACTGCACTCCAGCCTGGGCGACAGAGCGAGACTCTGTCTCAAAAAAAATAAATAAATAAATAATAAAAATAAAAATAAAAATAAAAATAAAAATTAGCTGGGCATGGTGGCGCACACCTGTAATCCCAGCTACTTGGGAGGCTAAGGCAGAAGAATTGCTTGAACCCAGGAGGCAGAGGTTGTGGTGAGCTGAGATCACACCACCGCACTCCAACCTGGGTGTCACAAAACAAACAGTATTAAATAATAATTTGCATCTGTATGGTACCTTATACTTTTTTGAACAATTTCATTTCAAATGCAATAGCCATTCAATAAATATTTGTTAGATGAATGAATCTAACAAACTTGTCAGTTAAATGGGGCAGGTATTTGAAAATAAGGATACTGAAACAGGATGAGCAAGGTTCTAGTTCCAACAGCTATGGAGGGTGCATGAAGGAGTGCAAGGAGGAGGAAGAGTCAGATCCCTTGATTTCCAATCCAGTGTTTCTACCTCTGCATGAAATCTGCATGAAATCTAGAACATAAACCATTACCCCTTACCTTTACTCTCCTGTGTTCTTTTCCAAGGGACTCATACTCTCCTAAAAGCTACAAGGAAAAAAAAATACCACAAAATTCAACGTTATTCTACCAACTGAGGTACAGTCTACAAAATAACTGCCTATAGCCTTCAAAAATGCCAATGTCATGAAAGAGAAAGGTCAATAGAGAACTGGTGATTCAATGTAAAGGGAATGGGACAATTCTCAATTTCTGGAATGGTTTCTATACATTTGATATTATTTAATTATCAAATATTATTTAAATATCAAATAATATTTAAATAAAGGTGGATGCAGTGGCTCATACCCATAATCCCAACACTTTGGGAGGCTGAGGAGGGAAGATCACTTGAGGCCAGGAGCTGGAGATCAGCCTAGGGAACAGAGCAAGACCTTGCCTCTTCAAAAAAAAAAAGAGCTGGGCTCGGTGGCTCACGCCTGTAATCCTAGCACTTTGGGAGGCTGAGGTGGAAGGATTGCTTGAGCCTGAAAGTTCAAGAGTTCAAGGCTACAGTGAGCTATGATCGTGCCACTGCATTCTAACCTGGGGGACAAAGAGAGACTCCATCTTAAAATAAAAATAGCTGAACATGGAGATACATGCTTATAGATTCAGGAGGCTCACTTGAGCCTGGGAGGTTGAGACTGCAGTGAGCTTGCAGTGAGATTGCACCACTGCGACCCTGTCTCAAAATAAAATATCAATACCATTTAAGTATTTTAAAAGACTAAAATTTGCATTGCTCTTTTTGGAACTATTACTTTTATGTTTTATTTATTTATTTTTTTAGATGGAGTCTTGCTCTGTCGCCAGGCTGATGTGCAGTGGCTCACTGCAACCTCTGCCTCCCTGGTTCAAGCAATTCTCCTGCCTCAGCCTCCCGAGTAGCTGAGATTATAGGCGCCGCCACCAGGCCCAGCTAATTTGTGTATTTTTAGTAGAGACGGGGTTTTCATCATGTTGGCCAGGATGGTCTTGATCTCTTGACCTCATATTTGCCCACCTCAGCCTCCCAAAGTGCTGGGATTACAGGTGTGAGCCACCGTGTTCAGCCTTTTTTTTTTTTTTTTGAGCTGGAGTCTTGCTCCATCACCCAGCCTGAAATGCAGTGGCATGATCTCAACTCACTGCAACCTCCACCTCCCAGATTCAAGCAATTCTCCCACCTCAGCCTCCTGAGTAGCTGGAATTACATGCATGTGCCACCATGCTCAGCTAATTTTTGTATTTTTAGTAGAGACGGCATCTGATTATGTTGGCCAGGCTTGTCTCGAACTCCTGACCTCAAGAGATCCACCTGCCTTGGCCTCCCAAAGTGCTGGGATTATAGGTGTGAACCTCCACACCTGGCCTATTGTATGTTACTTTTTGCTAAGTTAGTTCTACACAGTAAAAGCACAATGCCAAAGTCTTTATTTAAAAATATATATATGTGAGGCTGGGCACAGAGGCTCACGCCTGCAATCCCAGCTCTTTGGGAGGCCAAGGTGGGCGGATCACTTGAGCTGAGGAGTTCAAGACCAGCCTGGCCAACATAGCGAAACCTTGTCTCTATTAAAAATATAAAAAGATTAGCTGGGTGCAGTGGCGCCTGCCTGTAATCCTGGCAGACTAATCCCGCCTGACTAATTTTGTAAAAATACAAAATTCCCTACTCGGGAGGCTGAGGCAGGAGAATGGCGTGAACCTGGGAGGCAGAGCTTGCAGTGAGCCGAGATCCTGCCACTACACTCCAGCCTGGGCAACAGAGCAAGACTCCATCTCAAAAAAAAAAAAAAAAAAAAAAGGTTAACTCAGAATAATGAACACTACAGAAACTGTCTAATGGAAGCCACAATATTCTCAAAAAAAAAAAATTAGTCTCAAAACAGGAACAAAAAGCTACTAAAAATGATCAATCAGAAAAAGAGTTACTAGAAACTAAAAAAACAAAACAAAAAAAAAAAACAAAAAAAAATATTGTTAGAAAATTTCGGCATACCAAGGATAAAAAGATGATCCTAAAAAACTTCCAGAGGCCGGGCGCGGTGGCTCAAGCCTGTAATCCCAGCACTTTGGGAGGCCGAGATGGGCGGATCACGAGGTCAGGAGATCGAGACCATCCTGGCTGACACGGTGAAACCCCGTCTCTACTAAAAAAAAAAAAAAATACAAAAACTTAGCCAGGCGAGGTGGCGGGCGCCTGTAGTCCCAGCTACTCGGGAGGCTGAGGCAGGAGAATGGCGTAAACCCGGGAGGCGGAGCTTGCAGTGAGCTGAGATCCGGCCAGTGCACTCCAGCCTGGGCGACAGAGCGAGACTCCGTCTCAAAAAAAAAAAAAAAAAAAAAACTTCCAGAAAGAGAAAAAAAGAACCACATTCAAAAGGAATGAGAAACATGATTATTAAATGCAATGTGGGCCAGGCACGTTGGCTCATGCCTGTAATTCCAGCACTTTGGGAGGCCAGTGCGGGAGTATCGCTTGAGCTCAGGAGTTGGAGACCAGCAAGGGCAACATAGTGAGACCTCATCTCTACAAAAAAATAAAATCAGCCAGGTGTGATAGCCTGTAGTGCCTGTAGTCTCAGCTATCCGAGAGGCTGAGGTAAGATGATCACTTTAGCCCTGGAGGTTGAGGCTGCAGTGAGCTATGAATATGCCTACTGTACTCCAGCCTGGGTGACAGAGTGAGACCCTGTCTCAAAAAAATAATAACAATAAATGCAGTGTGTGATCCTTGATTGGATTCTGGATTAAAAAGTAAAAAACAAAAACATTTATAAAGGATATTATTTAGACAACTGGCAACATTTGAATATAGACAATGTATTTAGATACTAGTATTATATCAATGTTAAGTTTCCTGAGGATGAAAAGTACATTGAGATTATACAGAATGTCTCTATTCTTCAGAGATACCTGTTGAGGTATTTAAGGGTAAATTATCATAGTGTCTAATTTACTCTCAAATATAGTTCAGCAAAAGGAAAAAGTTTGTATCTCTATGGAGACAAAGCAATGCTGTAAGATACAACTGGTAAATCTAGGTGAAGAATATACAAGGGTTTTCATTGTATCATTCTTACAATTTTTCTGCAGGCTTGAAACTTTGAAAGCCATGGGAAGGGAGAGAAAGGAAAAGAATCGATCATGTCATAGGCAATAAAACAAAGCCTTCAAATCTGAAGAAAACATATACCCAGAATCACAATCAGGATCTGGATCTTCATCTTCAGCTAGGACCTAGATCTTCATCCACCACAATTACAGATAATATGTAAAATTCCAGAAATAATAATATCAAGCTGGCCGCAGGGGCTTATACCTGTAATCCCAGCCCTTCGGGAGGCCGAGGCAGGTGGATCACCTGAGGTCAGGAGTTCGAGGGCAGCCTGGCCAATATGGTGAAACCCTGTCTCTACTAAAAATGCAAAAATTAGCTAGGCATGGTGGCATGCGCCTATAACCCCAGCTACTCAGGAGGCTGAGGCAAGAAAATCGTTTGAACCTAGGAAGTGGAGGTTGCAGTGAGCCAAGATCATGTCACTGCCCTCCAGCCTGGGCGACAGAACAAGACTCCGTGTCAAAAAAGAAAGAAAGAGGCCAGGCGCGGTGGCTTACTCCTGTAATTCCCAGCACCTTAGGAGGCTGAGGTGGGCGGATCACCTGAGGTCAGGAGTCCGAGACCAGCAATGGCTAACATGGTGAAACCCTGTTTCCACTAAAAATACAAAAAACTAGCCAGGCGTGGTGGTGCACACCTATAATCCCAGCTACTTGGTAGGCTGAGGCAGGAGAATCGCTTGAACCCAGGAGGCAGAGGCTGCGGTGTGCCGAGATTGTGCCATTGCACTCCAGCATGTGCAATATAAGAGCAAAACTCCGTCTCAAAAAAAAGAAAGAAAGAACAACATCAGTACATTATTTAGAAATACATAAATACTAGAATACGATATACTTCGAGAAAAAAACGAACAAAGGATGTAAAAGGCCTTAATTTTTAAAAAAGAAAAATACTTGAGATTTTTTTTTTTTTTTGAGACAGAGTCTCACTTAGTCGCCCAGGCTGGAGTGCAATGGCGCGATCTCGGCTCACTGCAAGCTCCGCCTCCCGGGTTCACGCCATTCTCCTGCCTCAGCCTCCCAAGTAGCTGGGACTACAGGCGCCCGCCGCCTCGCCCGGCTAATTTTTTGCATTTTTAGTAGAGATGGGGTTTCACCGTGTTAGCCAGGATGGTCTCGATCTCCTGACCTCGTGATCCGCCCACCTCGGCCTCCCAAAGTGCTGGGATTACAGGCGTGAGCCACCGCGCCCAGCAAATACTTGAGATTTAAACCACGTTCACATATGGGAAGAATCAGTATTTCTTTTTTTTTTTTTTTTTTTTGAGATGGAGTCTCGCTCTGTCGCCCAGGCTGGAGTGCAGTGGCCGGATCTCAGCTCACTGCAAGCTCCGCCTCCTGGGTTTACGCCATTCTCCTGCCTCAGCCTCCCGAGTAGCTGGGACTACAGGCGCCCGCCACCTCGCCCGGCTAGTTTTTTGTATCTTTTTTTTTTTAGTAGAGACGGGGTTTCACTATGTTAGCCAGGATGGTCTCGATCTCCTGACCTCGTGATCCGCCCATCTCGGCCTCCCAAAGTGCTAGGATTACAGGCTTGAGCCACCGCGCTCGGCCAAGAATCAGTATTTCAAGTCTCAGCTGTCTCCAAATAAATCTGTAAATTCAGTGCAATTCCAACCAAAAGCAGAGTGACATACTGACGGTATTACTTGTATGAAACAAAACAAAGTCAAGAATAGGCAAAATAATTTTTACAAGAGCAAAAAAACGAGATAAGGAAATGACACCAAAAATCAACACCTGTTATAAAATACTAATAATTAACATGATGTGGTTCCAATTCAGAGACAGACCAATGGAACAGCTCAGAGCCTCAAAACAGATTTACACGAGAAGGAAATATAACGTACAACAGAAGTCCATAAGGGAAGGATAATCTATTAAAAAATGATTCTGGGGCCGGGCGCGGTGGCTCAAGCCTGTAATCCCAGCACTTTGGGAGGCCGAGGCGGGTGGATCACGAGGTCAGGAGATCGAGACTATCCTGGCTAACATGGTGAAACCCCGTCTCTACTAAAAATATAAAAAACTAGCCGGGCGTGGTGGCGGGCGCCTGTAGTCTCAGCTACTTGGGAGGCTGAGGCGGGAGAATGGCGTGAACCCGGGAGGCGGAGCTTGCAGTGAGCCGAGATCACGCCACTGCACTCCAGCCTGGGAGACACAGCGAGACTCCGTCTCAAAAAAAAAAAAAAAAAAATGATTCTGGGACAACTGGTTAATCATCGGGGGCAGGAAGGATCAAGTTCCATTCCTACTCATACCATATATTATATAAGAGGTAATTCTGGGCTGGATGCAGTGGCTTGCGCCTGTAATCCCAACACTTTGGCAGACTGAGGCGGGAGAATCACCTGAGGTCAGGAGTTCAAGACCAGCTTGGCCAACATGGTGAAACTCCGTTTCTACTAAAAATACAAAAAAAAATTAGCCAGGCGTGGTGATGGGTGCCTGTAATCCCAGCTATTTGGGAGGTTGAGGCAGGAGATTGCTTGAAGCCAGGAGGCAGAGGTTGCAGTGAACCAAGATTGCACTATTGCACTCCAGCCAGGACAACAAGAGCAAGACTCCATCTCAAAAACAAACAAAAAACACCCAAAACTTGTATCCCATAAAAATACCACAAATAAAGTGAAAAGCAAGCCACAGGCCAAAAGAAGATGGATGCAATGTGTATAACCATTTCCTCTTAATCACACTTGAAAAATTAAAAGGCTTGACAATACCAAGCACTGGACATAATCTAGAAAAATAAGAATTATCATACAATAATGGCAGGAAAATAAACTGGTACAACCATTTCAGAGAGCAATTTAGCAATATCCAAAAAAGATAACAAAGCTCATATTCTATGTCCCAGTCACTGCATTCAGAGAAAGAGACTATTATTAACAGGCTATATTTCCCAGTAACAGCCACAGCAATATTTCCAGTCCCATAAGCTCTTGCAGAACCTTGCTGTGTTCCATTAAGAGATGATATCCATTTTCCCTCCCCTTGAACCTATGCAGGATTTTGGGATTGTTTAAAAAATAGAATAGAGGCTGGGCACAGTGGCTCATGCCTATAATCCCAGCACTTTGGGAGGCTGAGGTGGGCGGATCACCTGAGATCAGGAGATCGAGACCATTCTGGTCAACATTGTGAAAACCCGTCTCCTACTAAAATACAAAAAATTAGCCAGGCGTGGTGGTGCGCACCTGTACTCCCAGTCACGCAGGAGGCTGAGGCAGGGGAATCCCTTGAACCTGGGAGGCAGAGGTTGCAGTGAGCCGAGATAGCGCCACTGCACTCCTGCATGGACAACAAGAGCAAAACTCCATCTCAATAAAAGAAAAGAAAAGAAAAGAAATAGTAAACATAAAAGTAAATAATTAGCCAGGTGTGGTGACATACGCCTATAGTCCTAGCTACTCAGAGGGGTGAGGCAGGAGGATTACTTGAGCCCAGAATGTCAAGGCTCCAGTAAACTATAATCAAGCCACTGCACTCCAGCTTGAATGACAGAGTAAGACCCTGTCTCAAAAAAATAGAATGTGGTACAAGTGATGCTGTACAGTTTCCAAGGCAAGGTCATAAAAGGCAATGTAGCTGCTGGGATGCTCTTTCAGGACACTTGTCTTTAGTAGTAAGCCATCATGTTGCAAAGAAACCCAACCTAACCACACAGAGAGGAACTATGGCCTTAGCTGACAGCCACCATTCATGACGGAACACGCCCTTCAGAAGATTCCAACACCCAGTCCTTAAGTTTCTAGCTGAGGTCCTAGATACTGCAGAGCAGGCAGGCTGTCCCTGCTGGGCCCAGTACAAGCTCCTAAACAACAGAGTTCATGAGCAGAATATGTCAAGATTTGAGGTTATGAGTTTTAGAGCTATGGCAGCTAGAACAATACCCTAGAGGTGCTTGCACACATTGGCATAGGGAGCCACATAGTAGAAATGTTCATAGTAGTGTTGCTCCTAACAGCAGTGACAAACTGGCAAAAGGAAAGTGGATAAATATACTGTGGAAGAGCCACATGATGGACGACACAGGAACGAACACAAATGAAGTTGTGCTACTACTACATGTATTCAGTTAGGCAAATCTCGCAAGTGAAAAAAGTTGCAAAACAGTAAAGACGGTATTAAGGCCAGGCGCGGTGGCTCAGGTCTGTAATCCCAGCACTTCGGGAGGCCAAGGTGGGTGGATTGCGAGGTCAGGAGATCGAGATCATCCTGACTAACACGGTGGGGGGGGAAAAAAAAAAACAGTAAAGACAGTATTAACAGCATTATTATTTTTTTTTTTTTGAGACGGAGTCTCATTCTGTCACCCAGGCTGGAGTGCAGAGGCGCAATCTCGGCTCACTGCAAGCTCTGCCTCCCAGGTTCACATCATTCTCCTGCCTCAGCCTCCTGAGTCTCAATCTCCTGACCTCGTGATCCACTTGCCTTGGCCTCCCGAAGTGCTGGGATTACAGGTGTGAGTTACCGCGCCCGGCCCAGTACTGATAGCATTTATAAAAGTTTCAAGATATGCCAAAGAAGTAACACTAATTAAGGATACATACACACACATATGACCATACAAAGACAAGGGAATGATATTTACACAATTTAGATCAGTTACTCCCAGGAAGACAGAATTGATCAGAAAAGGGTACACAGGGGATGTCAACCACATTTGTAGTATTTTATTTCTTAAGATGGGTGGTGAATTCATACGTATGTTACATTATTCTTTATATATTTTTATGTACCTAAAATATTTCAAATGTAAATGTTTAAATTGAAATGAATCAATAAAAGCTGAATGTGTCAACATGGCAAATCTCAGAAACAATGTTGAAAGGGAAAAAAACAGGTTGCGGCAGGATATATGCAATGCAATACAATTCATACATAGCTCAAGAACACATAAAACATTACTAAACATTGTTTACAAACACATGCACATGTAGTAGAAGCAAAAAGAACTGCATGAGGATAACACAGCATATTTAACAAAGTGGGTACCTCTAGGGTGGAAAAGAGAGGAATAGAAGACAGTGTTTCATTCTATCTAGAGAAGACTAGAACGGTATTCGTTATATTATTCTCTATACTTTTCTGTATGCTTGAAGTGTTAGATATGATAAATGCAAAGTCAGTGTATCACTGGCTACATTAATACAATTTCAGCTAAAAACAACGCATTCTAGCTATCCTTTGCTGCTTCATTGCTACTCAAACGTAATTGTGGTGAGTTTGTGAATAATTAGAAACAATGACATCCCAGGCTGTGCGTGGTGGCTAACGCCTGTAATCTCAGCACTTTGGGAGGCTGAGGCAGGCAGATTACTTGAGGTCGGGAGTTCGAGACCAGCCTGACCAACATGGAGAAACCCCGTCTCTACTAAAAATACAAAATTATCTGGGCATAGTAGTGCAAGCCTGAAATCCCAGCTATTTAGGAGGCTGAGGCAGAAGAATCGCTTGAACCTGGGAGGCGAAGGTTGCGGTGAGCCAAGATTGCGCCATTGCACTCTAGCCTGGGCAACAAGAGTGAAACTTTGTCTCAAAAAAAAAAAAAAGAAAAAAAGAAAGAAACAATGACATCCCAGTAGCAATGAATATACTTAGTACCAGTTCAAGTGATTCTCCTGCCTCAGCACCCCGAGTAGCTGGGACTACAGGCATGCACCACCATGCCTAGCTAATGTTTTGTACTTTTAGTAGAAGTGAGGGTTTCACCACATTGGCCAGGCTGGTCTCAAACTCCTGACCCCAGGTGATCTGCCCGCCTCAGCCACCCAAAGTGCTGGGATCATAGGTGTGAGCCATCACACTCGGCCTAGTAGCAGATCTTAAGGTCTGAATACCATTTTCCATGAAAAAGAACCACAACTCAACAGAAAAAATGACTGATTCTAGGCTGGGGCTTTGAAAAGTACAAGATGAGCCTGGAACACAGTGCTGTGCCAGGAAATATGGACATGCTCAAAGAATGACAAAAGCATGTCAAAAAGATACGGGACCAGCCTGATGTGTGTCCCACTGGCCAAACTTGGGACACCATGAGTATCAAAATAATCGTGGTAAAGAACTGTAATTCACTGAGTAAAATAAGAATCCATCAATCTTATTTACTGATATAACAAAGTAAAGGACATGCGCTTTAGTAGTAGGATCCTAGCTACTCAGAAGGCTAAGGCAGAAGGATTGTTTACTCCAGCCTGGACTACAAAGCAAGGACTTGTCTCTAAAGGCAAATAATAGATAAGTCAAGGAAAGAGGGAAGCTCCTTTCAGTCAAATGCGGAAGGAATACAAAATTAGAAAAAAAACACCACAGTATGTGCTTCTTTGAGGCGAGACTCCTCAATGGAAGCTAAAACTAGGAGGTAAAAGCTTGATGAGAAAAAGGCTGGGTGCAGTGGCACATGCCTGTAATCCCTGCACTTTGAGAGGCTGAGGCGGGAGGAACGCGTGAGCCCACGAGTTTGAGACCAGCCTGAGCAACATGGCAAAACCCTGTCTCTACCAATGATACAAAAATTAGCCAAGTATGGTGGTGGGCACCTGTAATCCCAGGTACTCAGGAGGCTGAGGCAGGGGCATCACTTGCACCTGGGAGGCACAAGTTGCAGTGAGTCGAGATCATGCCATTGTACTCCAGCCTGGGCAACCAGGCAAGACTCCATCTCAAAAAAAAAAAAAAAAAAAAGTTAAATAATTGTCCAGGCATAGTGGCATGTGCCTGTGGTCCTAGCAACTTGGGAAGCCAAGGTGGAAGAATCACCTGAGCCCAGGGAGGTTGAGGCTTCAGTGAGCTGTGATCGCACCACTGCACTCCAGCCTGGGCAACAGAGTGAGACCCTGTCTCAAAAAAAAAAAAAAAAAAAGAAAGAAAAGAAAAGGAAGGGAAACGTAATATGTAATTACAGTATGCTACCACAGCTTAACTGTGAACAATATTTATACAGATGTAATAAATGATATATAATTTCCATTTTAAGACACCATTGATTATAAATCGCACCATTATTTTACAAATTACTAAAAGAAAAAAATA
This sequence comes from Macaca mulatta, assembly GCF_049350105.2. Taxonomy (NCBI): domain Eukaryota; kingdom Metazoa; phylum Chordata; class Mammalia; order Primates; family Cercopithecidae; genus Macaca; species Macaca mulatta. The sequence continues at coordinate 130,593,033 of NC_133416.1, forward strand.
CTGCTTCACGCCTATAATCTCAGCACTTTGGGAGGCCGAGGCGGGCAAATCAAGAGGTCAAGAGATCGAGACCAGCCTGGCCAGCATGGTGAAACCATGTCTCTACTGAAATACAAAAATTAGCTGGTGGCGTGCGCCTGTAGTCCCAGCTACTCAGGGGGTTGAGGGAGAATTGCTTGAACCTGGGAGGCAGAAGTTGCCGTGAGCCAAAATCATGCCACTGCACTCCAGCCTGGGCGACAGAGAGGGATTCTATCTCAAAAAATATATATATATACACACACACACACACACACACACACACGTATATATATACACACACACACAAACACACATACATGAATCACATGGGAAGGAGCAGAAGTGTCTGTGTTGCAGCAAATGGTGTAAGAAAGCCACACTGTGACCCTGCAGAGGAGAAAGTCAGTGTGTCTGAAACTGATGGAAAAAAATGAGAGAGCAATATAAGAATATTATTTGTAAACATGGAGGAAAATGCTAGAAGAAATAGCTAAAAGAGCTGAAAGTAACAGCCTCTAGGGTAGGATACTAAGAGGTAAGTAGGGAAGACTGCTGTTTTTCATGAGATGCAAATCTAAAGCAATTAGATAGAAAACTTCAACAGCCTAAATACTTCCAGATTACTTATGTATCATAATATCCTGAAAAGGGACGTTAAGAAAAATTTAGAAGCCAGGTGCAGTGGCACACACCTGTAGACCCAGCTACTCAGAAGGCTGAGAGGAGACTGCTTGAGCCCAGGGGCTTGAGGCCAGCCTGGACAACATGGTGAGACCCTGTCTCTAAGAACAAAAAGAAAGAAAAATTTACAAAAAAATAAGCAACCTGAAACCTAATCTAGTTTCACTGTTATACAAATCCAAATTTTAAGTGAAATTATACCAAAGTGAAAAAATATAATCAAACCTGCTCTAAATCTGGTTCATAGCATTTTATCCTGCCAGACACACAGATGTTAAGATAGCTTGAAAGTTGACCTGATGCAGACACAGGCTTTTTTTTTTTTTTTAAGTTGACCTGCTAGAAACAGAAAAGATCTGGGAGTGATGCCATCGTTCTAAGTATCTGACTTCTTGCTGCAAGGCAAGACCCAATTGGCTCCATTAGGAAGGTACATATTCACAGTTGCTGCAAAGTTATGTAAAACTAAAATAAAGGCCAGGTGTGGTGGCTCATGCCTATAATCCCAGCACTTTTGGAGGCCGAGGCAGGTGAATCACCTGAGGTCAGGAGTTCGAGACCAGCCCGGCCAACATGGGGAAACCCCAACTCTACTAACAATACAAAAATTATCTGGGCGCAGTGGTAGGCACCTGTAATTCTAGCTACTTGGGAAGCTGAGGTGAGAGGATCACTTGAGCCCAGAAGGTCAAAGCTGCAGTGAGTTGAGCTTGTGCCACTGCACTCCAGCCTGGGTGTCAGAGTGAGACTCTGTTTCAAAATAAATCAATAAATAATAAAATAAGCCTAGAAAGTCATAATCACTTGTAAGAGTATAATACCTAAATTACTTTTAGCCAATCACATCATTAAGTTACTATTATTCATTACTTACATCTTGAAACATTTTGTTCTCTTGTTTTAGTTCAGCTTCTTTATCATCTGAGAGTTTGTAAGCATTCTCAAATGCTTCTTCTAAATCTTGCAGTCTAGATTTTAGTCGAATGATGGTATTGTCTTTTTCTTTACTGCTTGTTCTCATTTCCTCAATTCGTTCCTGCAAAAGTTTGGAAGCACTGCTGGCTGCACTGAAGCGTTCTCTCAAATCATTCTACAAAACAAAGACAAACATTTTTTTTTCTTTTTTTGAGATGGGAGTCTCGCTCTGTTGCCCAAACTGGAGTACAATGGCGCAATCTTGGCCTACTGCAACCTCCACCTCCTGGGTTCAAACAATTCTCCTGCCTCAGTCTCCCGAGAGCTGGGATTACAGGTGCCCACCACCACTCCTGGCTAATTTTTTGTATTTTTGGTAGAGACAGGGTTTCACTATGTTGGCCAGGCTGGTCTCAAAAGCCTGACCTCAAGTAATCTACAGGTCTCAGCCTCCCAAAGTGCTGGGATTACAGGCATGAGCTACCATGCCCAGCCCAAAATTTATGAAAAATAAGATGCCTCAACAAGAGCTAATAAATTATGGGCATTAAAAAATGAACAAAACATAGAAATGGAAATAAATAAATCTATTTTGTTGTATTCTGAGATGGAGAGTCCAGAAAGAATAGTTCTACTGGAATACCAGCCCCTGACATTATCATACGGTATACAGGAAACTACCATCTATGGCACTTTGATTCTAGGACTCACCTAATAGCTCCTACAGTTCACTTTAATAAGGAAAAAATAACCACTGCTATTAGGGAAATTATTTTGAAAGCATAGCTGGACTTTGTTGCCCAACATCAACATTTAGGGAGGAGAAAAACATTTCATACCCTCTCACTATGAAAATACAGGAAATTCAAAACCCATCTGATATGTTAATATTCATTCAACAATCATTTCCGGAATACCCACTAGGTGCCAGGCACTAGGTTGCTAGAAATGTTAAGATTAACAAAAAAGACAATAGTCCCTAATATCATGAAGCTTCGGAGGAGAGGAACTAAAAAAGCAAACAGGCCAGGCACTGTGGCTCACAGCGGAAATCCCAGCACTTTGGGAGGACTGCTAGAGCCCAGGAGTTTAAGACCAGCCTGGGCCACATAGCCTGTCTTGACAAAAAATTTTAAAAATCAGTCGGGTGTGGTGGTGCGTGCCTATAGTCCCAACTACTCAGGAGGCTGAGGTGGAAGGATCACTTGAGCCCGAGAGGTTGAGACTCAAGTGGAGCCATGATGGCTCCACAGCACTCTAGCCTGGGCGACGAAGTGAGACCCTGTCTCCAAAAAAACAGGCAAAGATAAAGACAACATATAAAACAAAATAGGCTGGGTGCCTGTAACCCCAGCACTTGGGAAGGCTGAAGCGGGCAGATCACCTGAGGTCAGGAGTTCGAGACCAGCCTGGCCAAAATAGCGAAAACCTGTCTCTACTAAAAATACAAAAATTAGCTGGGCTTGGTGGCGGGCATCTGTAATACCAGCTATTCAGGAGGCTGAGGCAGGAGAATCCCTTGAACCAGGGAGGCGGAGGTTGTAGTGAGCCAAGATCACACCATTGCACTCCAGCCTGGGCAACAAGGGCGAGACTCTGTCTCAACAGAAAACCAAAACAGACGTTTTCCACCAAAATTTTGTTCATAAGGTTATATGTATCTCATACATATATACACTACTCTGTGATAGCTATTATGCATTTCATCTTCTAATAGATATTAAAAATAAAACTTGTAAACAGACTTTGAGAAACTTTTGACCCTTAAAAAGACTGCCTTACACAAAGGTAATACACAAAGATTGCCTTACAAAAGCGAATAACAAAGGTCTTTGTTCAGAAAGAAAAAAAGTTATGTGTAAAAAAATAAAACTTGGTAATGCGTGGGGGTAAAAAGTAATTTTAGCATAAAAAGTTTATGCACTTCTAGTTATATACCCAAGTAAACTAAAAACTTATGTGGCACATCAAATCTTGTAGACAAACACTCATAGCAATATAATTTAAATAGCAAGAAAGTATATAATCTAAACATTACCTGATGAATGTAAACAAAAATGGGGTATTATTCACAGAATGAAACATATTCAGCCATAAAAAGGAATGAATACTGATATGTTACAACATGGATGAACCTTGAAAATATTATACTAAGTGAAGAAGTCAGACACGAAAGGTCAGTCTAGGATTTCATTTATATCAATGTTCAGAAAAGGCAAATGCACAGAGAAAGAAAACTGAGTAGTGGTTGCCCGGGTGTGGAAGGACAGAATGAGGGGGGGTGACGGCTAAGGGGTGGGGATTTTTTTTTTTTTTTGAGGAAAATGTCCTAAAATTGATTATGGTGGATGCCCAACTCTAAATATACTAAAATTCGTGGAATTGTATACTTTAAAAGGGTAAGTTTTATGGTATGCAAATTATATCGCAAAAAATTTAAAAAACAATTTTTGAGACAGGGTCGTGCTCTCTTGCCCAGGCTACAGTGCTGTGGCACAATCATGGTCACTGCAGCCTCAACTTCCTGGGATTAAGTCATCCTCCTGCCTCAGTCTCCCAAGTAGCTGGGACGACAGCTGTGCACCACCATGCCCGGCTAATTTGTAGAGACAGAGGTCTCTGTATGTTACCCAGGCTGGTCTCGAACTCCTGGGCTCAAGCAATCCTCTTACCTCAGTCTCCCAAAGTGCTAGGATTACTAACATGAGCCACCACACCTGGCCAAAGGTAAGTTTTAAAAGGGTAAAGTTTAGGCCAGGTGCAGTGGCTCACACCTATAATCCCAGCACTTTGGGAGGCCGAGGCGGGTGGATCACAAGGTCAGGTGTTAGAGACCAGCCTGACTTACATGGCGAAACCCCGTCTCTACTAAAAATACAAAAATTAGCCCAGCGCAGTGGCATGCATCTGTAGTCCCAGCTACTAGGGACACTGAGGCAGGAGAATCACTTGAAACTGGGAGGCAAAGGTTGCAGTGAGCCAAAATCGCACAACTGCACTCCAGTCTGGGTGACAGAGTGAGACTCCGTCTCAAAAAAAAAAAAAAAAAAAAAAAAGGCACGGTGGCTCACGCCCGTAATCCCAGCACTTGGGAAGCCGAGGCAGGAGGATCACAAGGTCAGGAGATCGAGACCATCCTGGCTAACACGGTGAAACCCCATCTCTACTAAAAAATACAAAAAATTAGCCGGGCGTGGTGGCAGACTCCTGCAGTCCCAGCTACTTAGGACGCTAAGGCAATTGAGAATGGCGTGAACCTGGGAGGTGGAGCTTGCAGTGAGCCAAGATTGCGCCACTGCACTCCAGCCTGAACGACAGAGCGAGACTCCATCTCAAAAAAAAAAAAAAAAAAAAAAGGTAAAGTTTATAGTATTATATGAAGCCAACAGCACTAAAAATATAAGCTTCATAAGCCTTCCTTAAAAAGACAAGAAACATAACTGATGTTATCATGAAATAATTCATTTGTCTTACCAGAACTCCCCACCAAAAAAAGAGTACTTACCACTTCAATTTCCAGTAAGTTATTCTTATTTTCAAGTGTTCTCACGCGACTAGTAGCTTCATGCAAAGCACTATCTAATTGGCCACATCTAAAAACCATAAATTTAGTTTCAATTAGAAGATAAAATTATTACCTTTAAAATATTACATAAATCTAACCAATTATCTAATATATAACATAAGACAAATTCTCCAGTGTTAGCTAAGACTCAGGATGCCATTTTAGTAGAATATATCCAATGAATCTAATAATATAGTACGTAGAGAAAAGACTAAAATTGGCCAGGCACCGTGGCTCACACCTGTAATATCAACACTTTGGGAGGCTGAGGCAGGCAGATCACTTGAGGCCAGGAGTTCGAGATCAGCCTGACCAACATGGTGAAACCCCATCTCTACTAAAAATACAAAACATAGCTGGGCATTGTGGCACATGCCTGCAGTCTCAGCTACTCAGGAGGCTGAGGTGGGAGGGTGGCTTGAACCTGGGAGGCTGAGGTTGCAATGGGCTGAGATCACGCCACTGCACTCCAGCCTGAGTGACAGAGTGAGAATCTGTCTCGAAAAAAAAAAAAAGCCAAAATTATTTTTTAAAATATAAAAAAAAAGATGTACATAAAATAGCCTGGTTTAGTTATGAAAAAAATCTGTATCTACACGTATGCATTATGATTTCTGGAAAAATGCAAAAAATTAAATTTGGGATTTGGGACTAGAGGTTGGGGTAGGGAGATTTACTTTTTTTTTTTTTTTGGAGACAGGATCTCACTCTGTAACCCAGGCTCAAGTACAGTGGTGCAATCACGGTTCACTACAGCCTCAACCTTCTGGGCTCAAGCAAGTCTCCTGCCTCAGCCTCTTGAATATGCACCACCACATATAGCTAACTTGATTTTTTGTAGAGATGGGATCTCACTTTGTTGCCCAGGCTGGTCTCAAACTCCTGGACTCAAGCGATCCAATTTACTTTTCATATGTCCTTCTGTACTATTTCAAATTTAGCATGAATATAACTATTCTTATAATTAACTTCCTTTGTAAAGTTAATTATCACAGACCCTCAAAATAACAAAATACATAGAATTCAGTTACCATTTTGACTCAGTGTTTAACACAGTATGAATAATAAAAGCTTTATTTATTTAGCACTGACTATACACCAGGTCTTTAAGCACGTTCCATTTATCCTCACAATTCTGTCCATTAAGATTATCATTGGTCCCAGCTGGGCGTGGTGGCTCACGCCTGTAATCCCAGCCCTTTGGGAGGCCGGGGCGGGTGGATCACGAGGTCAGGAGATCGAGACCATCCTGGCTAACACGGTGAAACCCTGTCTCTACTAAAATACAAAAAATTAGCTGGGCATGGTGGTGGGCGCCTGTAGTCCCAGCTACTCGGGAGGCTGAGGCAGGAGAATGACGTGAACCTGGGAGGCGGAGCTTGCAGTAAGCCGAGATCACGCCACTGCACTCCAGCCTGGGCGACAAAGAGAGATTCCGTCTCAAAAAAAAAAAAAAAAAAGAAAGAAAAAACAGATTATCATTGGTCCCATTTTACAGTTGAGAAAACAAAAACAGTTCAGTTCCTCACTGAAAGTCACACAGGTTGTAAGCAGTCACACTGGGAGCGTAAGCTGGGCACTCAGAGTTCATGCTCCTAACCACTGTGCATTAATGCGGCTCAGACATGAAATACTGATAAGACTATTCTTTAAAAAAAAAAAAATCACTCAAATAGTTAAGTGTGTTAATTGTATTTGACTTTTTTCAGTACTATGGATTCTAATGTGCCAGGGGATCACTGTCCCAAGTTCCACATCCGTGACATAGTAATCTGATATCACAGCTGGCTAATGGCTGCATTTGTAACACCAGGGAAATTCTCCAATTTGCAATTTTAAGTTTGAAAAACAATCAGTGTATATGCTGATAACAATGGTTTTTTTGTTGTTGTTGTTGTTTTGGGGTTTTTTTTTTGTTTTTTTTGAGACGGAGTCTGGCTCTGTCGCCCAGGCTGGAGTGCAGTGGCCGGATCTCAGCTCACTGCAAGCTCCGCCTCCTGGGTTCAGGCCATTCTCCTGCCTCAGCCTCCCGAGTAGCTGGGACTACAGGCGCCCGCCACGACGCCTGGCTAGTTTTTTGTATTCTTTTTAGTAGAGACGGGGTTTCAACGTGTTAGCCAGGATGGTCTCGATCTCCTGACGTCGTGATCCGCCCATCTCGGCCTCCCAAAGTGCTGGGATTACAGGCTTGAGCCACCGTACCCGGCCAACAATAGTTTTTATCTTGGGGGAATCATTTCTCCAGTTCTAAATGACTGCCATTTATTTTGTTTCTCCTGTCCTCTGTAACACAGCTTTTTTTTTTTTAAAACCATAAGCCAGATCAAATCTTTTTTGGGAAGAGGAGAAAATAATGTACTGCTATTCATTTCACACAGTGATTACATCTACTCCAGTAACCAAGCCTGCCACTGTTAACTGCTATAACACAGCCATTTACTTAAAACCCTGGCTTCCAATTTGCTCCACCTATATTTGCTCATTGCTCTACATGCTCAAACATCTTCTAGTCATAAAAATATTTTAACTGGCTATAAGTTACTCTAGGTATCTTCTTTAGGACTCTGTGTTTAACCTTCAAAAGTTCACTGGTGGGCTTCTTTCATACTTGTTTTCCTACAGGAAGTAACTGCAGTCATCTTTGCTTTTTTTTTTTTTTTTTTTTTTGAAACTGAGTCTCACTCTGTCACCCAGGCTGGAATGCAGTGACACAATCTCGGCTCACTGCAACCTCCGCCTCCTGGGTTCAAGCGATTCTCCTGCCTCAGTCTCCTGAGTATCTGGGATTACAGGTGAGCACCACCACATCCAGCTACTTTTTGTATATTCAGTAGAGACAGGGTTTCAATATGTTGTCTAGGCTGGTCTTGAACTCCTGACCTCAAGCGATCTGCCTGCCTCTGCCTCCCAAGGTGCTGGGATTACAGGTGTGAGCTACCACACTCAGCCTCATCTTTGCCTTCTAAACAAAAACAATAACAAAAAACCCAACTTCCATAACCTGCTATCTACTGTTTTTGTCCTAAAAAACCTAAACCTGTCTCTTTTCTTTTGGTTTGGCTCTTTTTCAAATTACTTTTTCCTACCATCGTACCCCCACACCACCAAATGCAAAATGAAAGCTATAGAAACATTCAAGAATAAGACAGCCATGTTAACTGCCAGCAACCAAAACTACTTACAGTATAAAGGCTAGTTTTCCCATAACTTTGAAAGTTAAACTGTTAACCAGATGGAAGATGTTAGTTCCCTCCTAAGCTCTTTGAAGTGAGCTTTGTCTTTTCTCCTTAGAGAACTCCTTGCTATCAGTTAGATCTGCATCAATTTTCAATCTATTTAAGTCCTGTTTATTTATTTAGAGACAGGGTGTCGCTCTGTCACCCAGGCTGGAGTGCAGTGGCACAACCTCAATTCACCGCAGCCTCGACCTCCTGAGCTCAAGCAATCCTCTCACCTCAGCCTCCCCAGTAAGTGGGACCACGGGTACACGCCATCATGCCCAGCTAATGTTTTAATTTTTTGTAGAGACAGGGTTCCATTATGTTGCCCCGGTTGGTCTTGAACTCCTGAGCTCAAGACATCTGCCTGCCTCTGCCTCCCAAAGTGCTGGGTTACAGACATGAGCCACCATGCCTGACCAAGTCCCGTTTAACTGTAAAGTATGTTGCAAGGACTCTATTACTAATACTAGTGAAATCATCAAATTTTCTAAGTGATTCTAATGTAAGTGTGAAGCTATCCTGAATATAAGGTCATTCTCCCCTGTATTTCTTTGTGGGTTTTTTTGGAATGGGAACTACAGTATTTTAATGGGCCTATTAAAAAGGTTGAGAATTGCCACAGGACATAAGCCATAGACTTATTAGGAAGTCCATAGTACTATTCCTCCCATCAATGACATTACTCTGCATATACAAAATTCACTAAACTGTTTCAGTATTTTGCCCACGTGAAACAAATGGCTCCATGTCAGTTATTAGTGTATTATAAGAGGGGGGTTCATAGCTTCAAAAATACTTAGGCAAACATGACTGTTAAAATTTCAAATCCAAAGTATATGTTTTCAATGTGTTTTCTCACATTATACTTCTGTGAAAATAACACATCCAAGGTGGAGAAAACTTCACAGCTAAATTATAAATTTTACCTGTCCACAAGAATTTGATTGGTTATCTTCCAATCTTCAACTGCAGAGATTTCTTTTGCCTCCAGCTTCTGTTTCAAACTATTTATTTCTGATTCATAATAAGCTCGAAGATCCGCAATGTGTCGAGCATGCTTTTCCTTCAGGTTCTGCCTAATCCTTATTCGTTGAGAATAAAAAATATATATTAGGAAAGCTATCCTCAGTCTCCATCCCACAAGAAGAAACCAAGAACACAATGATTCTCATGGGCAAAAATATAGCATATTTCCTTTGCATACTACAAAATATATAGATTAATACACAAAAAGTTGACAATCGAGTGAAAGAGTTTTTATATGCTCCATCTTAAAAATGCTAAATCTCTAAGAATTTATGCAATACTGAAGTTCAATAAAGATCATTTTCAATCAGACATCACAGAAAATCTATTAACATTACAAGCCATTCACTGAAATACATACTTAGACAATATCACAGGATCTTCCAAGGAAGTCAATGAAATGCATTCTGGGACACTGTTGGCTGTACCTGGAAGCTGGGACTGACTGACTGAGGCCGAAGCGACCATGACAGTGTTTTCTTCATCTACAGTGTTGACCGAGATATCATTACTAGTAATGGTATATACTGACGGAAACGTGGAACTGGTCCTACTTTCGTTTTGGAATGTCTGATTTTTCCAAGAGTCCACCGGAGAAGCTTTTGTGTGTGAGGGATATTTTGGAAATCCAGGTAACTGAGAAGTGACATTACTTGCTTGTGAAAATGAGTCTATGTCAGAGGGACTAGACATACTAGGCTCTAGAACAGAGTCCGGGGAAAAGGATATTCTGTCATCAAGGGCATTCGGAAGGCCATGCGGTTGAATCCCTGAAATCTGCTGCTTTGGCTTCATGTGTAACGTAGGATCTAGAGTCAGAACCTAGAAACAAGACAACAAGGAAGTCTTACCCTCAGAACTCAGCTTTGTTTTGCTTGTTTTCAAGTGAGTAGGCTTTAGATCTCCTAGGGAAAATGAAGCTTGAGGTAAAAGTTAAGAGTCAGGAAGCATTGTTCATGTTCGCTCGGCAGAATGTGGACAACTTTACCTCTGGTGGATGATTTGGGTTGGAAGCAGAAGTGAGATTCCTCTCAGGTAACTGCTTGTTTTCCCTTTGTTTTTTATAATAAATATCCTTCAGTGACGGTAGCTTCATCTCATTACTAGTATTAGACTTAAAGATATGAAACAAAATTAAATGGTGTTATCAATAATGAAACAAATTAATGATATCAAAATAAGCACCATAAAAAGATTTTTGAAAGACTTTAAGCAAATTGAAAATGGAGACTGTCAGATTTGTAATACAAGCTTGGAAGTCATTATCTAGTATGATGAGTCTACCTCCAAATGGAAAGATGTTTGGATCTCCTAACTATTTAAGACACTAAGGGGATAATGTGAATGTTAATTATTTAGCAGCTTATGAATACTTCCAAATAATGAAATTCTTAGTAGTTCTCCCACTCAAAATAAGAACCAATTTTTTGAGTTTCTTTGACACAGCGTCTCACCCTGTTGCCCAGGCTGGAGTGCAGTGGTGTGATCACGGTTCACTGCAGCCTCAATCTCCCAGGCTAAGGTGATCTTCCTGCCTCAGCCCCCTAAGTTGCTGGGACTACACAAGTGCACCACCACACCCAGCTAATTTTTGTATTTTTTTTGTAGAGACAGGGTCTTGCCATGTTGCCCAGGCTAGTCTCAAACTCCTGAGCTCAAGCAATTCTCCCACCTTAGCTTCCCAAAGTGCTGGGATTACAGGCATGGGCCACCACGCCTAGCCAACAACCAAGTTTTGAGGTAAGAAAATACTTCATAGGCTGGGCACGGTGGCTCATGCCTGTAAATCCCAGCACTTCAGAAGGCCAGGGCGGGCAATCACTTGAGGTGATCAGCCTAGCCAACATGGAGAAACCCCGTCTCTACTAAAAATACAAAATTAGCCAGGCAAGGTGGTGCATGACTATAATCCCAGCTACAAGGGAGGCCGAGGCAGGAGAATTGCTTGAACCTGGAAGGTGGAGGGTGCAGCGAGCCAAGATCACGCCATTGCACTCCAGCCTGGGCAACAAGAGCGAAATTCGGTCTCAAAAAAAAGAAGGCCAGGTGTGGTGGCTCATGCCTGTAATCCCAGCACTTTGGGAGGCCAAGGTGGGCAGATCACAAGGTCAAGAGATCGAGACCATCCTGGCTAACACGGTGAAACCCCATCTCTACTAAAAATACAAAACATTAGCTGGGCGTGGTGGTGAGTGCCTGTAGTCCCAGCTACTTGGGAGGCTGAGGCAGGGGAGTGGCGTGAACCTGGGAGGCGGAGCTTGCAGTGAGCCAAGATCGTGCCACTGCACTCCATCCAGCCTGGGCGACAGAGTGAGACTCCGTCTCAAAAAAAAAAAAGAAAAGAAAAAAAGAAAAGAAAATACTTCATAATGAATAACAGAAGGATGAGAAAACTTTTGGCCAAATTAATTTCATATGCCTGAAGTAAAATGCACCAAGAGGTGGAGTTCCTTATCTATGTAGTTACAAGCATGTTTGTTTAAAGAGTTGGCCAACCAAAACTAGGTGTCACAAAGTGACCCAATGAAAATAAGTCCCCCCATCACTTCTCAGCCTTTTGGCTAAGATCAAGTGAAAATAAGTCCCTTTATTCATTAGTAAAATAAGAAGATATGACCCTAGGCTAGACACGGTGGCTCATGCCTGTAATCCCAGCACTTTGGGAGGCTGAGGCAGGCAGATCGCCTGAGGTCGGGAGTTCGAGACCAGTCTGGCTGATATGGTGAAACCCTGTCTCTACTAAAAATACAAAAAATGGTTCGGAGTGGTGGCACAGGCCTGTAATCCCAGTGACACAGGAGACTGAAATGGGACGATCACTTGAACCCAGGAGGCAGAGGTTGCAGTGAGCCAGGATCATGCCACTGCACTCCTTCACTCTAGCCTGAATGACAGACCAAGACGCTATCTCAAAAAACAGAAGATAGGACCCTAATTTCGAAAAACTGAAATCAGGGCTTCACTACACTAAAAATGTTGCAGAGAGGTCTAGGCTCTAAACATTAAAACTTTGGGCTTAAATTATTTCAAGGTGGGACATATTATAGGGTGTGAGAGGAGAACCAATTAACCCTGGGCCTCAAATTTAAACTGTGAACATTGTCGCAAATGAGATTACAGATTCAACAATAGATACACTGAAAACACTGAAAGAATACATTAATCATGTAGCTTTAAATGTATGTCCCATTTCTAGACCCTACATAGGCTGCAGAGCACCACGAATATATATTTTTAAAACCTTATAACTACCTTGTGAGTGTGTGCATTAAAGGCATTAATTTGTTAAATCTAAACCTTTAAAATATACTGTGGTGGCTCACACCTGTAATCCCAGCACTTTGGGAGGCCAAGGCGGGTGGATCACTTGAGGTCAGAAGTTTGACACCAGCCTGGCAAATATGGTGAAACCCCATCTCTACTAAAAACACAAAAATTAGCCGGGCGTGGCGGCGCGTGCCTGTAATCCCGGCTACTTGGGAGGCTGAAGCAAGAGAATCGCTTGAACCCAGGAGGCAGAGGATGCAGTGAGCCGAGATCGCACCACTGCATTCCAGCCTATGAAACAGAGCGAGACTCTGCCTCAAAAAAGTACCACAATTCCCATAATCCTGCTGTAGAATTCATTCCTTACATGCCAACAACCTAAAGAAGCCTTTTCAAGACCTGAAGCCTGTGAAAAGTAGCATTACTCTGGCTATGGCCACAGCCTGGTGGCCTGGGGGAATAGTTGGGGTTATTCTATTCAAAGCTCATGGGAATAGAAAAGTACTACTTTTCACCACTTTTATGTTCTTGTCACATTAACATCTCTAAAGTAGGGATGACTCTTGTAATTAATGGCATCTTATAATTGCTTTGGGCCAAGTTGTGGTTGTGATAGACTGTCATTCCCTGCTTATGAGCTCAAAATTGGCCAAATAGGTATCAGTAGCTTGGAAGACAAACCGACACACTACAATGAAGCTCCTGAGGACCAATATTTAAGAGAAGGGTGAATCAGACACGTTTAGCAACATATTCCACATGGGAGTCCAAAGCAGGCTAGTTCTACATGCTACTAAGCCAGGTAAAAAGCAGAAAGGCCTTTCCATTCTTTTTAAAGAAATGCAGAATCACTGATGCTCTTGTCCCAGCACTTTGGGAGGCTGAGGCAGGAGGATTGCTTGAGTCCAGGAGTTCAAGAGACCAGCCTGGGCAACATAGAGAGACTTTGCCTCTACTAAAAAAAAAAAAAACAAAAAAATGAGCCAGGTGTGGTTACACGTGACTGTAGTATCAGCTACGCAGGAGACTGAGGCAAGAGGATCGCCTGAGCCCAGGAGGTTGAGTCTGCAGTGATTTATGATCAAGTTGCTATACTCCAGCCGGGCAACAGAGTGAGACCATGAAGAAAGAGAGAAAGAGAAGAGAAGAGATAACCCTCTGAGAAGGAAAGAATTTTAGCCACTTTTATTTCACTTATGTCTTCCTTTTTAAAGTATGCATAAGAGTTATATAATAAGCCAGGCACAGTGGCTCACACCTGTAATCCCGGCACTTTGGGAGGCTGACGCAGGTGAGTCACAAGGTCAGGAGATCGAGACCATCTTGGCCAACATGATGGAACCTTGTCTCTACTAAAAACAGAAAAAAATTAGCTGGGCATGGCAGCACATGCCTGTAGTCCCAGCTACTTAGGAGGCTAAGGCAGGAAAATCGCTTGAACCCAGGAGGTGGAGGTTGCAGTGACTCGAGATCACACCATTGCACTCCAGCCTGGCGACAGAGCAAGACTCCGTCTCAAAAAAAAAAAAAGGTATATAATAGGCCAGGGGCACAGTGACTCACAGCTGTAATCCCAGCCCTTTGGGAGACCAAGGCCGGGGAATCACTTGAGCCTAGGAGTTTGAGACCAGCCTAGGCAACACAGCAAAAATCCCATCTCTATTAAAAAAAAAAAAAAAAAAGTTACTGATACATAATAAAATCTATGTTTAAGTCTAAAGACTCTTTCCATAAGAACAAAATATAAATTCTAAAGTGGTTAAAAAAAAAAAAAAAAGCATTGTATAAGTCTAATTTATAAATGTTCCTTGGCAGAACATGAAATGGGAAATGTTGAAGCTGACAATACTGTACAGTCAATAAAATGCAGGATCCACTTACTGATGTTCAAGATCAAGTTAACACTGTGAATGAAATGAACCCTGCAACTGCAAAGCCTACTAAGCCTGCCTTGCCCCCTACAATCTTACCTCCCTCATACTTCATTTCTCTGTGTTGACCTGTGTCTTTTTGTTCCTTTCATGCAGTATAGAACTGTCCTTTCAGACAGTTAGTTTCTGTCACTGAGACTCTGATGCGTACAAGTACATTGCCCCATCTGTCTCTCTGTACATGTCATACATTTTTATGTCTCTTGGTTAGTTTAATAGTATCTCTCCTTTTCCCCAGCTACTCCTTCATTACCTGATCAAAATACAGGAGGCCGGGTGCAGTAGCTCATGCCTGTAATCCCAGCACTTTGGGAGGCCAAGGTGGGCAGATCACCTGAGGTCAGGAGTTTTGAGAGCAGCCTGGCCAACATGGTGAAACCCCGTCTCTATACAAATACAAAACTCAGCTGGGCATAATGACAGGTGCCTGTAATCCCAGCTACTCAGGAGGTTGAGGCGGGAGAATCGCTTGAACCCGGGAGGCGGAGGTTGCAGTGAGCAGAGATCACACCACTACACTCCAGCCTGGGCGACAGAGCAAGACTCCATCTCAAAGAAAAAAAAAGAAAAACTACAAAGGTGAAATATGTACATATGAAATTTTTAATTCCACTTTTTTCTGTTGTTGTTTTTGCTGAGACGGAGTCTCGCTCTGTCACCCAGGCTAGAGTGCAGTGGCACCACCTTGGCTCACTGCAATCTCCACCTCCTGGGTTCAAGTGATTCTCCTGCCTCAGCCACCTGAGTAGCTGGGATTACAAGTACATGCCACCATGTCCAGCTAATTTTTGTATTTTTAGTAGAGATGAGGTTTCACCATGTTGACCAGGCTGGTCTTGAACTCCCAACCTCAGGTGATCCGCCCGCCTTGGCTTACCAAAGTGCTGGGATTACAGGTTTCAGTCATGGCACCAAGCCTTCAATTCCACTTTTAAGAAGCATTGCTAAGATTACATAAGGAAAAAATGACAGACTGAATTTGAAAACAAGTGAGTATGATTCTAAAGCCCATACTTTTTCCAGTATTTTAGAAGTTGAAAAATAAAATTTATACTTGAGTACTTGGCAACAATTATAAAACACAAACACACACAATTTTTTCTTTCTTTGAGATGGAGTTTTACTCTCGTTGTCCAAGCTGGAGTGCAATGGTACAATCTCAGTTCACTACAACCTCCGCCTCCCAGGTTCAAGTGATTCTCCTGCCTCAGCCTCCCAAGTAGCTGGGATTAACAGGCGCGCGCCACCACATCTGGCTAATTTTTTTGTATTTTTAGAACAAACAAGGTTTCACCATGTTAGCCAGGCTGGTCTTGAACTCCTGACCTCAGATGATCCGCCCACCTCAGCCTCCCAAAGCGCTGGGATTAAGGCGTGAGCCACAGCGCCCAGCCCACAGGTTTTTAAATTACCTGGTTTGGTGACACATCTGTGGAAGACAATGATACGAACGTCTTCTCTAAAGTTTCAGGCAAAGAGTGGTGTGTATCCTTTTCCTCTAGTTTCCAGCAAGTCAATCCTGATGTGCACAAATACACAGAATAGAAAAGAGTGAGGAAAAAACAAAAATGCTTTCTAGAATAACATTTCTATTTAAAGGAAATTAAATATGGGAAGAAACTAATTTTGAGTTAAAGTAATTTGAATCTTGATGGAAAAAAAGTTATCTAAATTCTGTATTATGTAAGAGTCCTAACTGGATGCGAATGTTTAAAACTGAAATATAAAAAGTCAAGGTCAGGCACGATGGCTTAAGCCTGTAATCCCAGCACTTTGGGAGGCCGAGATGGGCGAATCACTAGGTCAGGAGATCGAGACCATCCTGGCTAACACAGTGAAACCCCATCTCTACTAAAATATACAAAAAACTAGCCGGGCGAGGTGGCGGGCGCTTATAGTCCCAGCTACTCGGGAGGCTGAGGCAGGAGAATGGCGTAAACCCCAGGAGGCGGAGCTTGCAGTGAGCTGAGATCCGGCCACTGCACTCCAGCCTGGGCGACAGAGCCAGACTCTATCTCAAAAAAAAAAAAAAAAAAAAAGTCAAGATGAGCTGGTACAATTTAAAATATATATTTTTGGCCAGGCGCAGTAGCTCACACCTGTAATCCCAGCACTTTGGGAAGCTGAGGCAGGAGGATTACCTAACGTCAGGAGTTTGAGACCAGCCTGGCCAACATGGTGAAACCCCGTCTCTACTAAAAATCCAAAAATCAGCCAGGTGTGGTGGCACACACTGTAATCCCAGCTACTTGGGAGGCTGAGGCATGACAATCGCTTGAACCCAGGAGACAGAGGTTGTAATGAGCTGAGAAAGTGCCACTGTACTCCAGCCTGAGTGACAGAGTGAGACCCTGTCTCAAAAAAAAATTGGCCGGGCGCGGTGGCTCAAGCCTGTAATCCCAGCACTTTGGGAGGCCGAGACGGGCGGATCACGAGGTCAGGAGATCGAGACCATCCTGGCTAACATGGTGAAACCCCGTCTCTACTAAAAAATACAAAAAACTAGCCGGGCGAGGTGGCGGGCGCCTGTAGTCCCAGCTACTCGGGAGGGTGAGGCAGGAGAATGGCGTAAACACGGGAGGCGGAGCTTGCAGTGAGCTGAGATCTGGCCACTGCACCCCAGCCTGGGCGACAAAGCGAGACTCCGTCTCAACAAAAAAAAAAAAAAAAAAAAAAAAAAAATTAAAATAATAAAATATATTTTTTTATTTTTTATTTGAGAAAGGGTCTCACTCTGTCACCCAGGTTGGAGTGCAGTGGTGCCATCTCAGTCTACTGTGGTCTCTTTTTTCGAGACAGAGTCTCGATCTGTTGCCCAAGATGGAATGGAGTGATCTCGGCTTATTGCAACCTCCGCCTCCCGAGTTCAAGCGATTCTCCTGCCTCAGCCTCCTGAGCAGTTGGAATTACAGGTGTGCTGCTCCACCACAACCAGCTAATTTTTGGTTTGTTTTTTCTTTTTCTTTCTTTTTTTTTTTTTTTTTTTTTTTGAGACAGTCTCCCTCTGTTGCCCAGGCTGGAGTACAATGGTGCGAGCTCGGCTCACTACAACCTCCGCCCTCCCAGGTTCAAGTGATTCTCCTGCCTCAACCTCCTGAGTAGCTGAGGTTACAGGCATGCACCACCACACCCAGCTAATTTTTGTATTTTTAGCAGAGACAAGGTTTTGCCATTTTGGCCAGACTGGTCTCAAACTCCTGACTCAAGTGATCTGCCCACCTAGGCCTCCCAAAGTGCTGGGATAACAGGTGTGAGCCACCATGCCCAGACTAATTTTTGTATTTTTAGTAGAGATGGGGCTTCACCATATTGGCCAGGCTGGTCTCGAACTCCTGATCTCAACTGATTCTCCTGCCTCGACCTCCCAAAGTGCTGGGATTATAGCCATGGGCCACTGCTCCCAGTCCAGCTCACTGGAGTCTCAACCTTCCAGGTTCAAGACATCCTCCTGCCTTAGCCCCACAAGAAGCTGGGACTACAGGCACACACCACCAAGCCCTGCTAAATTTTTTTGTACTTTTTTTTTTTTTTTTTTTTTTTGAGACGGAGTCTCGCTCTGTCGCCCAGGCTGGAGTGCAGTGGCGCAATCTCGGCTCACTGCAAGCTCCGCCTCCCGGGTTCACGCCATTCTCCTGCCTCAGCCTCCCGAGTAGCTGGGACTACAGGCGCCCGCCCCTGCGCCCGGCTAATTTTTTCTATTTTTAGTAGAGACGGGGTTTCACCATGGTCTCGATCTCCTGACCTTGTGATCCGCCCACCTCGGCCTCCCAAAGTGCTGGGATTACAGGCGTGAGCCACCACGCCCAGCCAATTTTTTTGTACTTTTAGTAGAGACAGGGTTTTGCCATGTTACCCAGGCTGGTCTCGAACTCCAGAGCTCAAGCAATCCACCCTCCTCGGCCTCCCAAAGTGCTAGGATTACAGTTGTGAGCTACCAGGTCCAACCTTAAAATATATTTTAAAATAGACAATTTCTTTCTTTTTTTTTTTTTTTTTTTTTTTTTTTTTGAGACAGGGCCTCGATCTGTCTCCCAGGCTGGAGTACAGTGGTACAATCACAGCTCACTACAGCCCCAACCTACCGAGCTCAAACCATCATTCCCCTTCAGCCTCCCAAGTAGCTGGGACTATAAGCTCACACCACCACACCCAGCTAATTTTTGTATTTTGTGTACAGACGAAGTTTTGCTATGTTGCCCAGGCTGGTCTCAACCTCTTGGGGTCAAGTGATCTGCCCACTTTGGCTTCCCAAAGTGCTGGGATCACAGGTGTGAGCCACCACACCCAGCTGACAATTTCTTTGTGAGTAGTATAGACATATAGAATCAATGTAAATAATTCAGTAATTCAAATGTTTATTGACCACCTATAGTGCCAGGCTGGGGTGGCAGGAGGAGTGAGACAAGAAAAGTAAGTAAATCATGCAGTATATAGATGGTAAGCACTCTGATGAGATTTTAAAACAGGATAAAGGGGATATGTAGTGGGGGGTGGGGTAGGCAGGCACTAGTTTTGAATCAGGTGAACAGGGTTGGCTACTGAGAGGATAATTAAGAGGGCATCAGCCATTTTAGCCATGTATGAGGGAGCTCCCTCACACAGGGAGAAGAACATTTCAAGTATGGAAAACAGCCAATGCAAAAGTCCTAAAACATATCTGGGACATTTGAGCAGACAGTCTCCCTTCTCATCAAAGAAACAGACAGAGCACAGCCGGGCGCAGTGGCTCATGCCTGTAATCCCAGCACTCTGGGAGGCTGACACGGGCAGATTGCCTGAGGTCAGGAGTTCAAGACCAGCCTGACCACATGGACAAACTCCGTCTCTACTAAAAATACAAAATGAACTGGGTGTGGTGGTACGTGCCTGTAATCCCAGCTACTTGGGAGGCTAAAGGCTGAGGCAGGAGAATTGTTTGAACCCGGGAGGCAGAGGTTGCAGTGAGCCGGGATTACGCCATCGCACTCCAGCCCAGGCAACAAGAGCAAAACTCTGTCTCAAAAAAAAAAAAAAAGAAAGAAAGGGACAGAGTACAATCGCTAACCTGCAATGGTTCAACTCATTTTTTTTTTTTTTTTACCTTATCATGGTGCAAAAGCAATATGCAGTCAGTAGAAACCATACTTTGAGTACCCGTATGACCATTCTGTTTTCACTCTCAGTATTCAATAAAGTATAAGAAATAGTCAATACTTTATTATAAAATACTTTGTGTTAGATAACTTTGCCCAACTGTAGGCTAATGTAAGCGTTCTGAGCACATTTAATGTACACTAGGCTAAGTTATGATCTTTAATAAGCTAGGTGTACTAAATGCATTTTCACTTTTTTTTTTTCCTTGAGACAAGGTCTTGGTGTTGCCCAGGCTGGAGTGCAGTGGTGTGATCATGGCTCACTGCAGCCTTGACCTCCCAGACTCAAGCAATCTTCCCATCTCAGCTTTCCAAGTAGCTAGCACTACAGGTGCATCACCACCCCTGGCTAATGTTTTAACTCTTTTGTAGAGATGAGGTCTCAACTTGTTGCTCAAGCTGGTCTCAACCTCATGGCCTCAAGCAATCCTCACACCTTGGCCTCTCAAAGTGCTGGGATTACAGGCATGAGCCACTGTGCCCAGCCCATTTTCTTTTTTTTTTTTTTTTTTTTTTTGAGACGGAGTCTCGCTCTGTCGCCCGGGCTGGAGTGCAGTGGCTGGATCTCAGCTCACTGCAAGCTCCGCCTCCGGGGTTTACACCATTCTCCTGCCTCAGCCTCCCAAGTAACTGGGATTACAGGCGCCCGCCATCTCGCCCGGCTAGTTTTTTGTATTTTTTAGTAGAGACGGGGTTTCACCGTGTTCGTCAGGATGGTCTCGATCTCCTGACCTCGTGATCCACCCGTCTCGGCCTCCCAAAGTGCTGGGATTACAGGCTTGAGCCACCGCGCCCGGCCTACCCAGCCCATTTTCAACTTATGATATTTTCAATTTATGGTGAGTTTATCAGGACATAACCCCACTGTAATTCAAGGAACAACTCAGTATAAAGTGAGGTCAAAGAGGTAACAGGGCTAGGTTGTTAGGCCCTGTGGGCCCCTGTAAGGACTCTGAACAACAGGGTTTGGAGCGGAGGAGTCACACGATGTGACTTAACTTTTCAGAGGATCACTTTTTCTACTATGTTGAGAACAGACTGAAGCGTGCAAGAGTGGAAGTGGGGAGGCTAGTTAAGAAGACAGCAGCAACCCAGGTGATAGATGAGAGGCCACTCTTAGGCTGGAAGCCGTGGAGGTGGTGAGAAGTGGTGGGATTCTAGAAAGTTTTGTAAGGCAAAGCTAATTCATCCTGATGAATTGGATGTGGGATATGGGGGGCGGGGAAAAAAGTCTGTATATAAAGCAATTAGATTGGAATAAGCTCACCATGGAGTGTAAAGGATGGCTCAGAGGGTTTGAATTTAATTCATTTTGAACTACCCAAAAAAGATTGATACTTTTTATAGCTGTTCAAAACAACTGCAAAAGTACTTCATTCTCTTTACAGATCTTGTAACATAAATTAAGACAAGAAAGGTGGTTGGGCGTGGTGGCTGAAGTCTGTAATCCCAGCACTTTGAGAAACTGAGGCAGGTGGATTGCTTGCACCCAGGAGTTCACAACCAGCTGAGGCAACACGGCGAAACCCTGTCTCTACAAAAAAATACAAAAAGTAGCTGGGATGGTGGTGCCGCCTGTTGTCCCAGCTATTCTTGGGAAGCTGAGGTGGGAGGATCACTTAAGCCCAGGAGGTTGAGGCTGCAGTGAGCTGTGATCACACCACTGCACCCCAGCCTGGGCAACAGAGTGAGACCCCGTCTCAAAAAACAAAACAAACAAAAGTAAGGCTGCTACCAGAGAACACCACAACACATAACATATTTACAAAACCATACTACTATACAGTATCATCCTATAAGGAGACATGTAGGCAAGTTGTTTTCTAAAAATAATGCTCTAAAAAACTAAGTACCTTCCTCTGAGTGTAGCTTAGGTTAAAAAAATAAAAATTTAAGTATCATACCTGTTCCTGAATCAGACATCCAAGCATTTGGAGTTTCATCTGGTTTACTGAGGTAAAAAGCACGAGGATGTGTAGCAGCAGCAAAATCAGACTACAAGAAAGAAAACCACTGGTTGACAGCTAAAAGTCATTAGGCACCATCTGCTGACCCAAGGAATGAGAGCCAGGCATCAAACCAAGCGTAGAGAAACCTTCAAAGGGTTCACAAAGAAGAAAGCCTGGGCCAGGTGCAGTAGTTCACGCCTGTAATCCCAGCACTTTGGGAGGCCGAGGCGGGTGGATCACGAGGTCAAAAGTTCGAAACCAGTCTGGTCAAGATGATGAAACCCCCATCTCTACTAAAAATACAAAAATTAGCTGGGCACAGTAGTGGGTGCCTATAAGCCCAGCTACTCCGGAGGCTGAGGCACAAGAATCACTTGAACCCGGGAGGCAGAGGTCGCAGTGAGCTGAGATTGGGCCACTGCACTCTAGCCTGGGCAACAGAGCAAGACTCTGTCACAAAAAAAGAAAAAAGCCTGGTTTCCCCATGGTTACAAGAATGCTAACTAATAGGAATTCACTGTCAAATATTTTTTTTTTTGCCTGTGTAATTTACAAAAGTTTATTTCAGTTCTCTGTGGAGCTAGAAGGAGAAAAATGGGGGCAGGCATTATTTCGTGAGTTCAGACCTAAAATGTATTTATAATTTGCCATTTACTTCCAAAACAAATTTGAGGTGCCTAGAATTAAAGTCATTTAGTATAAAAATTAATTTAAAAGCTCTAACAATTCATTTTTATCATTATAATTACAATAAATCAGATTAACTCTAAAAATCATAAATCAATAATATGAGCCTTAAGTAGTAGACTTCCTATTTTTTTTTTTTTTTTTTGAGACGGAGTCTTGCTTTGTTGCCCAGGCTGGAGTGCAGTGGCGCGCTCTCGGCTCACTGCAAGCTCCGCCTCCCGGGTTCACACCATTCTCCTGCCTCAGCCTCCGAGTAGCTGGGACTACAGGCGCGCACCACCACACCCGGCTAATTTTTTGTATTTTTAGTAGAGACGGGTTTTCACCGTGTTAGCCAGGATGGTCTCAATCTCCTGACCTCGTGATCCGCCCGCCTCGGCCTCCCAAAGTGCTGGGATTACAGGCGGGAGCCACCGCGCCCGGCCTAGACTTCCTATATACAAACAATTGGTTACTAGTCCCTGCTTACTTATCAATCCTAGTAAAAATTCTGAGCAAATCAATCCTCACAACATCTCTGATACTGTCACAAGAAACGTTTCCAGAGACATGTGATGAGAATATTCCTATCGGAATTTATCTTATCAGGTCCTTCATCAAACTTTTAATTCCTGTAAAGAGTATGTAACCATCCATGACACTGCCAAAGTAAAATCACACTGAGATAACACTACCTACCAAGAAGGGGGATTAACACATCAGCCTTATAAGGCACCACTTATTTTCTTTCTCATCAAGGAAGAAATTCCACCTGTTTCAATTTGTCTCACTACTTGAGACCAAGAGAAGGCCGGGTGCGGTGGCTCACGCCTGTAATCCCAACACTTTGGGAGGCTGAGGTGGGCAGATCACAAGGTCAGCAGATCAAGACCATCCTGGCTAACAGGGTGAAACCCCCGTCCCCACTAAAAATACAAAAACTTAGCCAGTCGTGATGGTGGGTGCCTGTAGTTCCAGCTACTTGGGAGGCTGAGGCAGGAGAATGGCATGAACCCGGGAGGTGGAACTTGCAGTGAGTCGAGATCACCCCACTGCACTCCAGCCTGGGTGACAGAGCGAGACTCCGTCAAAAAAAAAAAAAAAAACATCAAGAAGGTGACTGGAAAAGTAAAAGTCCAAGTCAAACAATCCCAAGCAAGATATTTTGTCCTCGTCTGGATTCTGAGATGCAAATTCAGTGCACTCGGCTGCTGCACACACACAGTGGGCTGGCAGGGGCTTACCTTACAGAGCCGCCTGCTGCACTCTTCCGGGGAAACAAGGCATCCATTGAAGAAAACAGGCCCAGCTTTTAATTAAAAGTAAAAGTAGGGTGCAGTGAAAAGCCCTTCTAAAAATAAACCCTCTTAGCCCAAGAAGCCGGCCTAAGCTTAGCACAAGGACCTTAATGAGTTTTAGTAACCATATTAGCCCATCTGAAAAACCACCACCGAAGCCCCTCAGCCTGTGAAATGGGAAAGTCGAGTCTGTCCAAGACAAAGGACCAAGGAAACAAAGAGCAACTCAAGCCCTGGAAAACCCTTCTGCTAAACAATATGCAATTTCAAAATTACTTCAAAGGTGCTATTTACCCAAAATAAACTACCATTGTATAAAAAGAAAATTGGATAAGAGAATCCGGATAACAAGCATTCTCTGGTTTAGACTGAAACTGAAACCAATGAGAGAAGAAAAATAACTAAAGAGGAAAGTTCTAACATTTTTTTTTTTTTGAGACCGAGTCTCGCTCTGTCGCCCAGGCTGGAGTGCAGTGGTGCGATCTCGGCTCACTGCAAGCTCCGCCTCCTGGGTTCACACCATTCTCCTGCCTCAGCCTCCCGAGCAGCTGGGATTACAGGCGCCCACCACACGCCCAGCTAATTTTTTGTATTTTTAGTAGAGACAGGGTTTCACCATGTTAGCCAGGATGGTCTCGATCTCCTGATCTCATGATCCACCCGCCTCGGCCTCCCAAAGTGCTGGGATTACAGGCATGAGCCACCGCACCTGGCCAGTTCTAACTTTTGTGAATCCAGAATCACGTAAGAAGTGCATTTCGGGGGTCGGGGGCGTCTCTGATTCAACAACTACCATGAGTTCAAAATCATTTAGGGTTCAGAAATATCAAAGAAACTTGATTTCCCCTAGTAATTTAATACTGAATATTTCAATTACCCAAAAAAAGGAAAACTAAAACTTGTCCAGGAGCTGATCAAAGAAAGACTCAGAGGGAATCACTGCCTCCTCACTGCCTCCACTTTCTGCCCTATGATCGCAAGAGGTAGAAGATGTGAGCAGAAGAGTATTTCAAAGGCAGGGCCAGACCATGGGCAGCTGGTCTGATTCTCCACTGAATAAAGGAAAATTAGGCAGTGGCCTAATTAACCAGCGGCTCCCAGACTCTACCGCACATTAGCATCACCTGATTAAAGTCCCAAAACACAGGTTAGCACCTAGGCTTGGAAGCCAGGAGAAGTAGAGTTTTAAATCTCCTCAGGTGAGTCTAATGTGCAGCAAAGGCAGAACCATGGGGCTACATGGCATATACTGAGCTACAATCACAAAGCACAGCGAGAACATCGGTGAACCCACCGAGTACATAACCACAAGGCCAAAGTTTATCAGAAGCAGAAGTCTGCACAAGAAGACCTATAATCTTAGCAAAAACAGAAGAAAAGAAACTACTGTGTATGAAAACATTCTCCCTTTATACCAATCTATCCCAATGAGAAAAAGCAAAATTTACCCATCTCCAAATGTTTTTCTGCTATCATACCGAACAAGGATACACCATCCTTGATGGCACAGAGAGTAAACAGAATAGAACTACCAACACAGTTCTAAACTAAAGGGCTTTTCTAAAATAGACCTACCAATTCAGTACTAAATTACTTTTCTAAAACAGAACACAGTGCTAAATGGCTTTTCTAAAATAGAACTAACTGGTAGCTCATGCCTGTAATCCCAGCATTTGGGAGGCTGAGGCGGGTGGATCACCTGAGATCAGGAGTTCTAGACCAGCCTGGCCAACATGGTGAAACCCCGTCTTTACTAAAAATACAAAAAAATCAGTCGGGGGCCGGCGCGGTGGCTCACGCCTGTAATCCCAGCACTATGGGAGGCCGAGGCGGGAAAATCACAAGGTCAGGAGATCGAGACCACGGTGAAACCCTGTCTCTACTAAATATACAAAAAATTAGCAGGGCGCGGTGGCAGGCGCCTGTCGTCCCAGCTACTCGGGAGGCTGAGGCAGGAGAATGGCATGAACCCAGGAGGCGGAGCTTGCAGTGAGCCGAGATCGCGCCACTGCACTCCAGCCTGGGGGACAGAGCGAGACTCCGTCTCAAAAAAAAAAACATTAGTTGGGCATGGTGGCACCTGCCTGTAATCACAGCTACCCGGGAGGCTGAGGCAGGAGAATGGCGTGAACCCGGGAGGCAGAGCTTGCAGTGAGCCGAGATCACGCCACTGCACTCCAGCCTGGGGGACAGAGCAAGACTCCGTCTCAAAAAATAATAATAATAAAAAATTAAAAATTAAAATTAAAAAAAAGTTTATTTTAAACAATTAAATGGGTTACTCTCTGGCTAAATGTAAACATTTGCAGTATAAAGAGAAATAGGACCTTTGCAAATGATTCATTTTCATAATATTTTATCCTTTATTAGCCTTGATTTCCAGCCTACTAAAGAAGAAACACTTACAGCAAATCATTATTTCTAATCCTCTGAAACACCAAAAGAAAGATGTATAAACGGGCTGGGCACAGTGGCTCATGCCTGTAATCCCTGCACTTTGGGAGGCCAAGGTGGGTGGATCACCTGAGGTCAGGAGTTCAAGACCAGCCTGGCCAACGTGGTGAAACCCCGTCTCTACTAAAAATACAAAACTTGGCCAGGCATGGTGGCTCACGCCTGTAATCCCAGGTACTCAGGGAGATGAGACAGGAGAATCGCTTCAACCGGGGAGGCAGAAGTTGAAGTTAGCCGAGATCACGCCATTGCACTCCAGCCTGGGCCACAAGAGTGAAACTCCATCTCAAAAAAAAAAAAAATGTATAAATGAACAAATTAACAATATAAAAGAAAGGGCATGAGAATTTTGTTTATGAGCATGTACTAAACCCACACAATCATCAGTACTGGAGCCCGCAGGGAAAGCGATTTGTCACCTACTTTCTCAATTGGTGTCTTCTTGCTTTGCGCATTTCCTTGTTGAGATCTTAAACCTCCATCTTCTACATGTGCTCTCTTTGGTTGGTTCTGCTTCAGTTTTTGTGCCCATGATGTTACAGCATTACTATTTAAGAAGAGAAAACCAAAATTACATTTTTTTGGTTTTGAGACAGAGTCTTGCTATGTCACCCAGGCTGGAGTACAGTGGCGCAATCTCAGCTCACTGCAACCTCCATCTCCTAGGTTCAAGCAATTCTCGTGCCTCAGTCTCCTGACTGAATAGCTAGGAATACAGACACACCACCACACCCAGCTAATTTTTGTATTTTTACTAGAGATGGGGTTTCACCATGTTGGCCAGACTGGTCTCAAACTCCTGACCTCTGCCTGCCTCAGTCTTCCAAAGTACTGGGATGACAGGCATGAGCCACCACACTGGGTTCCAAAATTACTTCTTTAGATACTGTACTTCATATATAAAGCTAACCACCAGTTGCTTTCAGTTGTTTTTCTTTTTTTTTTTTTTAAATAGAGACCCTCTCTAACACCCAGGCTAGAATGCAGTGGCAGTCGTGCAATCACAGCTCACTGCAGCCTGACCTTCCTCAGCTCAGGTGATCCTCCCACCTCAGCCTCCTGAGTAGCTGGGACCACAGGTGGGCACCACCATACCCAGCTAATTTTTTCTTTTTTTTTTTTTGTAGAGACAAGGTCTTGCCACATTGCCCAGGCTGATCTCGAACTCCTGGGCTCAAGTGATCCACACGTCTCAGTCTCCCAAAGTGCTGGGATTACAAGTGTGAGCCACTTGCCCAGTCAGTTGTTTTTTCTAATAGTGGAAAGATAATGAATTTTTATTAATTCACCTACATCACTTTTTCAATTTCTTATTATCAAAGGCAAAGTAAACAAAAAGACTAACAGTGACTGGCCGGACGCAGTGGCTCACGTCTGTAATCCTAGCACTTTGGGAGGCTGAGGCGGGTGGATCATGAGGTCAGGAGATCGAGACCATCCTGGCTAACACGGTGAAACCCCGTCTCTACTAAAAGCTACTCAGGAGGCTGAGGCAGGAGAATGGCGTGAACCCGGGAGGCAGAGCTTGCAGTGAGCTGAGATCACACCACTGTACTCCAGCCTGGGCAACAGAGTGAGACTCCGTCTCAAAAAAAAAAAAAAATACTAACAGTGACTAATAATACACAAAGTCGGCTGGGCGCGGTGGCTCAAGCCTGTAATCCCAGCACTTTGGGAGGCCGAGACGGGCGGATCACGAGGTCAGGAGATCGAGACCATCCTGGCTAACACGGTGAAACCCCATCTCTACTAAAAAATACAAAAAACTAGCCCGGCGTGGTGGCGGGCGCCTGTAGTCCCACCTACTTGGGAGGCTGAGGCAGGAGAATGGCATAAACTCAGGAGGCAGAGCTTGCAGTCAGCTGAGATCCGGCCACTGCACTCCAGCCTGGGTGACAGAGCGAGACTCCGTCTCAAAAAAAAAAAGGAAAAAAAAATAATAATACACAAAGTCTGTAGCCATAGACTAGAACAAAAACCACCACATTTGCCTTTCCAAGTGCTAAATGTATCTCTACAATGAAAGTGTATTTGTTGGCATAAACCAATCATTATACTTGAACATACATAAGATTTGTGTTGCTTTAGATGACACAATTCAGGGATATGAAACTAAAAATTTGGGATAAATTATGAAAGTTTTAAGGATTGTTTTACAAACATTCAGCCAGTTTACCAAAAAGCCTCCTTTGTTGCCGGGCGCGGTGGCTCAAGCCTGTAATCCCAGCACTTTGGGAGGCCGAGACGGGTGGATCACGAGGTCAGGAGATCGAGACCATCCTGGCTAACACAGTGAAACCCCGTCTCTACTAAAAAATACAAAAAAACTAGCCGGGCGAGGTGGCAGGCGCCTGTAGTCCCAGCTACTCGGGAGGCTGAGGCAGGAGAATGGCCTGAACCCGGGAGGCGGAGCTTGCAGTGAGCTGAGATCCGGCCACTGCACTCCAGCAAGGGGGACAGAGTGAGACTCCGTCTCAAAAAAAAAAAAAAAAAAAAAAAAAAAGCCTCCTTTGTCATGAAATGTCACTAAATTTATAAAAATTCTTCTTATACATAAAAAAATTCAGGTCGGGCACAGTGGTTCACACCTATAATCCCAGCACTTTGGGAGGCCAAGGTGGGCAGATCACTTGAGGTCAGGAGTTCGAGACCAGCCTGGCCAACACGGGAAAACCCGGTCTCTACTAAAAATACAAAAATTAGCTGGACGTGGTGGTACATGCCTGTAGTCCCAGCTACTCAGGAGGCTGAGGCAGGAAAATCACACGAACCTAGGAGGTAGAGGTTGCAGTGAGCTACAATCGTACCACTGCACTCCAGCCTGAGTGACAAAGTGAGACTCCGTCTTTTTTTTTGTTTTGTTTTGTTTTTTTTTTGAGACGGAGTCTCGCTCTGTCGCCCAGGCTGGAGTGCAGTGGCGCAATCTCGGCTCACTGCAAGCTCCGCCTCCTGGGTTCACGCCATTCTCCAGCCTCAGCCTCCCGAGTAGCTGGGACTACAGGCGCCCGCCACTGCGCCCGGCTAACTTTTTCTATTTTTAGTAGAGACGGGGTTTCACCATGGTCTCGATCTCCTGACCTTGTGATCCGCCCGCCTCGGCTTTCCAAAGTGCTGGGATTACAGGCGTGAGCCACCGCGCCCGGCAGACTCCGTCTTAAAAAATAAATAAATAAAAACAAAACAAAAGAAACAAACAAAAACATTCAGCAGGATACAGACTAGAAAAAATAAAATAAAAAACATAAAACTGGGGCCAGGCGCAGTGGCTTACACCGTAATCCCAGCACTTTGGGAGGCCGAGGTGGGCAGATCACCTGAGGTCAGGACACAGACCAGCCTGCCCAACATAGTGGAACTATGTCTCTACTAAAAATACAAAAACTAGCAGGTGTGGTGGCCCGCACCTGTAGTCCCAGCTACTCAGGAGGCTTAAGGCAGGAGTATCACTTGAACTAGGGAGGCAGAGGTTGCAGTGAGTTGAGATTGCGCCACTACACTCCAGCCTGGGAGACAGAGCAAGACTCCATCTCAAAAAAAAAAAAAAAAAACATAAAATTGGGTAACCCCGTATATAATTTTCAGTTTCAGCTAGACATGATAACATAGCATGCACTCATAGTCCTAGCTACTCAGGAGGATCACTTGAGCCCAGGAATTCTAGGCTGCAGTGAGCTATAATTGCACCACTGCACACCAGCTTGGACAACAAAGTAAGACCCCCACCTTTAAAAAAAAAAAAATTATTCAAATTACATGAACATGTGTGACAAACTTCCACTATTGATACAGTCCTGTCTGCTAAAAATATCTTTTCTATTTTCTGGCAAAGTTTCCGACCTCAAGAGTTTAGCAGTCTTACAACATTACAGATGGGAAGAAAGTCAGTGTCATTAGAATCTAGTGTGGTGTGGGCCAGGCGCGGTGGCTCAAGCCTGTAATCCCAGCACTTTGGGAGGCTGAGACAGGCGGATCACGAGGTCAGGAGATCGAGACCATCCTGGCTAACACGGTGAAACCCCGTCTCTACTAAAAAATACAAAAATGAGCCGGGCGAGGTGGCGGGCGCCTGTAGTCCCAGCTACTCGGGAGGGTGAGGCAGGAGAATGGCGTAAACCCGGGAGGCAGAGCTTGCAGTGAGCTGAGATCCGGCCACTGCACTCCAGCCTGGGCAACAGAGCGAGACTGCGTCTCAAAAAAAAAAAAAAAAAAAAAAAAAAAGAATATAGTGTGGTGTGATTTGTTTATTTCAATTTTCTACAGGCAACAAACTGATAAATGTTCAAATACATCCCATTCTATTATAGTCCATTAAAAGGAACTTTATTTACTAGATTCTAAATGTAATAAACTCCCTTCGAATGATGGAAATTCTACTTACCTATTTGTTTTCCCACTGTATACTTCAGAAACCTTATTTTCACCAAGAAAATTATGTTCAAATTCACCAGGAAAAATGGATACATCTTCCTTTAAAGACGCACAGCACTCTTCAGGAGTCTGTATATAAAAACTCTCATTTTTCACACCATCTACAAGTGAATCGGCTGGCACCGCAGGTGCTACATACTGTCCTTTGGGAACATCTACGTGCTCCATGAACTCCTTAGGGTCCTTAGATTTGTACGGATTTAAATCTGAGATACAAAAGGTGCCATATCCACTGCTTACTGAGCTACTATCCACATTGCAGTCTGGTTGTGACGTGGACATTTCTTGCTGTATTTCAGGTTCTGTGGATTCAGGATAATGGATAACAGATTCATTTCTCTCACTGCTTTCAGAAAAAAAACCCATTTGACTTTCCGAAGATACTTGTTTGTTTGAAGAATTTCCTTCACAGGAAGCACTACTAGTCTGTAATTTGACTAAATTTTTTATCTCCTCCTGTATATGCTGGAAATAAAAAGTTAGATTTGGGTAAGAAAGTATATTAAACATATTTTTATGACTGTTACAAGAATATCATGTTTCAAAATATGATGAAATATCATTCTAAAAAAATGTGATGCTTTATCTTTAGTTTATAAACAAAATTGAGGCTGGTGGCCAGGCACGGTGGCTCACGCCTGCAATCCCAACACTTTGGGAGGGCGAGGTGGGCAGATCACAAGGTCAGGAGCTCAAGACCAGCCTGGCCAACATGGTGAAACTCTGACTCTACTAAAAATTAGCCAGACATGGTGGTGCACATCTGTAATTCCAGCTACTCAGGAGACTGAGGCAGGAGAATTTCTTGAATCCAGGAGGTAGAGGTTGCAGTCAGCTAAAATCGTGTCACTGCACGCCAGCCTGGGTGACAGAGTGAGACCTTGTCTCAAAAAAAAAAAATTGATATAACATATTGTTTTTTCTTACAAATATAAAAAAGGACGCTGGGCGTGGTGGCTCATGCCTGTAATCCCAGCACTTTGGGAGGCCGAGGCAGGCAGATCACAAGGTCAGGAGTTCAAGATCAGCCTGGCCAACATGATGAAACCCTGTCTCTAATAAAAATACAAAAATTAGCCAGTTATGGTGGCACACACCTGTATTCCCAGCTACTCAGGAGGCTGGGGCAAGAGAATTGCTTGAACCTGGGAGGTGGAGGTTGCAGTGAGCCAAGACCGTGCCATTGCACTCCAGCCTGGGCAACAGAGTGAGACTCCATCTCAAAAAAAATAAATAAAAATAAAATTTAAAAAGTGCCAGGCAGGAGGCCGAGGCGGGTGGATTACCTGAGGTCAGGAGTTCGAGAGCAGCCTGGCGAACATGGCAAAACCCCGTCTCTACTAAAAATAGCAAAATTAGCCAGGCGTGTTGGTGGGTGCCTGTAATCTCACCTACTCGGGACGCTGAGGCAGGAGAATGGCTTGAACCCAGGAGGCAGAGGTTGTAGCAAGCTGAGATCATGCCACTGCACTCCAACCTGGGCGACAAGAGTGAGACTCCATTTCTATATGTGTTGTGTATGTATATGTATATGTATATAAAAAAGGAATCAATGTAAATGACAACTTACTTGAATTTGGTTGTGGAACTGCTCCTGCTGGGCAACTATCTGTTCTTGGCATTGTTTTTCCACCAAATTGAATAGCTGTAACCACCTGGTCTATTAAATTATAAAATATGTTAGTTAAAAATAATTTTTTGACTTAATATTTCACAGAACAATTCCTCCAGTGTAAAAGAGCACTTTTTAGGTCATGATCCATCCCGAATCCCAAGAGCCATCAGCACTCTCATAGCTGGAGTATGCCAGCACGTCACACCAAGGGAGCAGGGAGTTCTACAGAAGGCTACATTCAGCCTCAAGGCTGGGAGACTTTCAGCCACAGACCATATGCAGCAATACACAACAGCAGGAAGTGGCTATGAAAACTACCTGCCTGTGTAAAGCCTTTCAGCATCTTTCCACTCCTAAGCTCTCCTTAGATGGCTCTGCACTGTCTGGCTCCTGCGCACCTCCCCACTTCATCCCAGCCCTCTGTCCCTTGCTGGCTGCACACCTGTTCTTGAGCGTGCCACAATTGTCTCCCACCTCACAGCTGAGCACCTGCTGTGCCCGCCACCTGGCAAGCTCTTGCTCAGCTCTCACCATGGCTGCTGTCTTCCCATCCTGACTGCTGTCTTCCCACCCTGACTGCTGTCTTCCCACCCTGATTGCTGTCTTCCCACCCTGCAATTTCAGCCTAACTGTCATCTTCTCAAACCATCCTAACAGTTCCTTTCTTTCTTATCATCCTATGTATTTCCTTCATAGCATTTGCCACATCAGAAAGTCTCTTAATTGTTCACTTTGTGAACTCTGTCTCCTACCCCTGCCCCACTCTAACTCCAAGCTCTCCACTAAAAACTTGTGGGGTCCTGGACAAATTTATTTGTACCTCAGTTTCCTACTTTATAAAATGGGAATAACAACATCTCATAGGTGGCTAAGAGGATTAAGTTTTATTTATTTATTTTTTGAGACGGGGTCTCTCGCTCTCTCGCCCAAGCTGGAGTGCAGTGGCATGATCTGGGCTCACTGCAACCTCCGCCTCCCGAGTTCAAGCAATTCTCGTGCCTCAGCCTCCCAAGTAGCTGAGATGACAGGCATGTGTCACCATGTTTGGCTAATTTTTATTTTTTTTAGTAGAGACACGGTTTTACCATGTTGGCCAGGCTGTTCTCGAACTCCTGACCTCAACTGATCCATCTGCCTCAGTCTCCTGAAGTGCTGGGATTACAGGCCTAAGTTTTAAATTTAAATATGATGCAGTGATCTCAATGGGGAAGCAACTCCATGTTGGAAATCTGTAAGGTCACAGTCATGACAAAGCTGGGGGGACATCACTGGCATTTAGTGGGCAGGGTCCAGGCATGCAGATCATAGGGCAGTCCCCCACGATGAAGAATTGTCCTGTGTCCATTTTATATTACAAAACAATAAATATTTTGCACATTATTCATAACATCAAAACAAACTTGTTTCAAAATCTCATGAGAAGTTCGTCACCCTTTCAGAAAAGCATGTTACCAGTGGAGGTGCTGTATACAATACCTGGATCATCAACACACCATAGCTACATCGATCTGTGTTCAGCTGCTGAATTCACAGTGAGTCTACATACAGGTAAACATGACTACTTCATTATGTCTTCTAATGAACATGTGCCTCACATGGATATATCCAAATACATGTTATTGATTTTTTAAAGTGGGTACAGGTGGGTTATTTTACCTATGAATTTCATTTTAGGATAATATAAATTGATGTTATTTTGAAAGCTGTTATAAAAAGAGAGCTCAGAGGCTGGGCACAGTGACTCATGCCTGTAATTCCAGCACTTTGGGAGGCCAAGGTGGGTGGATCATTTGAGTTCACGAGTTCAAGACTAACCTGGGCAACATAGCAAAACCTTGTCTCAACAAAAAATACAAAAATTAGCTGGGCATGGTGGTATGCACCTGTAGTCCCAGCTACTTGGGAGGCTGACGTGGGAGGATGGCTTGAGCCCAAGAGGTTGAAGATGCAGTGAACAGAGGTTGTGCCACTGCACTCCAGCCTGGGTGACAGAGTGAGACCCTATTTAAAAAAATTAAAAAGAGAGAGAATGAAAGAGGAGAAAAAGAAACAAAGAGAAGGGAGGAAGGGAGGGAGGGAAGGAAGGAGGAGGGAGATGGGAGGGAAGGGAGGGGAGAGGTATGGAGGGGAATATATTCTGATTCTGACTTAAGATGCTGATGTCAAAAAAAAAATGTTGATTTCAAATTGTTAAAAGTAACAATTTCTAGTTAAACACAAATTTTCCAGAAGTTAAACTACATTATGGCAATGCCTCCTTTGTCCTAAAGCATGTTAATTCAGGTATCAAAAGCTAATGAGGGCCAGCCATGGTGGCTTATGCCTGTAATCCCAGCACTTTGGGAAGCCAAGATAGGAAGATTACCTCAGGTCAGGAGTTCGAGACCAGCCTGGCCAACATGGCAAAACCCCTTCTCTACTAAAAATATAAAAATTAGGTGGGCATGGTGGCACTCGCCTGTGATCTCGGCTACTCGAGAGACTGAGGCAGGAGAATCACTTGAACCTGGGAGACAGTGGTTGCTATGAGCCAAGATCACACCATGGCACTCCAGCCTGGGCAACAGAGCGAGACTCTGTCTCAAAAACAAACAAACAAAAAGCTAATGAGTAGATACATTAGGGGAAACATTTAATATATTTAATAAAACATTCCATTTTTAATTGCATTTGTATGGGCATTTTTAAAGGTCTTTCACATTAGTACATACTGATTATTATATGCAAACAAGCATAAAGTATAAAAACTGAAAACTCAATTTTTTTAAGCATATAGTAATACTTTCTTATAATTCCAATAATTATGGATAATGGATATAAATAATTATACTTAGCAGTTGCTGCTATTGAATTCTTAAACCAGGTAATCTTTCATTTCGCTTACTCTACTTGCTAAAAAATAACACAAATTATGCTTTTAAAAGTATAATTAACGTTTAAAATAAGATCTAGTGCTTTCTAAGAATTAATAATGGTTTATACATTTCTATTAAAAACTATCAAATTCAGCCTTAAGAAAGTCTATCTTGAGCATTATTCTATGAAACAAAATTTATATGTAAGGTTTTTTGTGTTTTTTTTTTTTTTACTGAGGGGGTCTAGTTATGTTGCCCAAGCAGGTCACAAACTCCTGGGCTCAAGCTATCTACCTCCGCCTCCTTAAGTGCTGGGATTACAGGTTCTCTATTTTTATAGAGAGAGAGAGACAGGGTCTCAGTCTGTCACCTAGGCTGCAGTGTAGTGCTGTGATCATAGCTCACTGCAACCCTGACCTCCTGGGTTCAAGTGATCCTCCCACATCAGCCTCCCAAGTAGCTACGACTACAGATCCCATGCCACCATGCCCAGCTAATTTATGTATGTATTTATATTTGCAGAGACAGGGTCTTGCTATCTTGCCCAGGCTAGTCTCAAACTCCTGGCCTCAACCAAACCTCCCACCTTGGCCGCCTAAAGTGAAAGGATTATAGGCGTGAGCCACTGTGCTCGGCCATGTAAGTATTCTTTTAACTGTCACATTTTTATATCACAGTTTAACCTATGAGCCAAAGAAAGAACCACTGATCTGAAAACAATATAATGGAATGTATCACAGCTGAATATGGTAAGGTACTAAATAGAAGCTTCAATTTATAATTAGAACATTGAAAATATTTCAAAGTGGATTTAGGTTTTTTAAAATGATGACAATTCCATATAAGTTACTGACAACATTACAATTAGTAACAATTTTAATAATTTTGGGATTCTCAGGTCTCTGAATGAAGACAATGTTTTAGTTCATATTTAATATACAAATTAGAATGTCTAATCAGTAATATATTGTTAAAAAATACTTTTGATCACCTTTTTCCCACTCATTCAATATCATTCCTAAATTAATATACTTGACCACTTTAGCATTAACTTAAAAGTGTCATGCTCTTCAGGACATAAATTTCTAATAATTTAGAGTTTAGTAGAGGTATGTTTTAATATAATTATCTTAAAATTACAAAAATAAAACAAAATTAGATACCTCACAGCTTTTCCAAAGTTCCGAATCAGTCTTTCCACTGTTTTGTAGCTCTTGCATTAAAGAAGTTAGGACTTCAACTGTACCTTGAATTACAGATGGTCTGGTCTTCCCTGAGAAAGAGGATACCCCATTTGTACTAAGGTGGGGACTACTTCTGTTGAAACATAAATAATTCAAATGGTTTTCTTCACTCTATCAAAGTGTTGAATAATTCAGCAGTTCAAGATTTAGCAGAGCAGTACAAAACCACTGATATTTAATCCTTCTAATGGCACCTCATTTGTTGAAAATCTGATCACAAGTTGGTTCACAAAAGGAAAAGGGCAGTAAAAAGACCGCACTGTATTCTTTTTAAGAACACAACAGAAAGACCTTCTCCAGAAGTGAGAGAACACTCCAAAGGATCAGCAGAAAATAAAAAAAGTCTGTGCTAAACAATAAGATTAATTTCCAGCTTCTCTGATCTCCCCTATTCCAGAGGATTATTTCCCCCAACTTTAAGAACAGCCCTTCATTGTGCAGTGGGGATTCTTTCTCCACTGCCCCAAATGACAGTCAAATCTTGTTCACTGGATACCCATAATTTGGTATGATAAGCTGATGCCTATCTCGGCACTATCTCTGAATAAAAGTTGTGCCAAGCAAATTAGCAGCAAGTATTCAGGACTTACTTAGCCTACTCAGTGTGTAAAACAGCACTGATTCTTTCCAGGAGTACTGCTTTTCCAAACTTCAAGTAAGTTATTTTGGATTTGTTTTATAAACACACAATATATTTCAGGTCATTAAAATGTACTTAAAATCTAGTCACAAAAAGATCATTTTCATTTATTTACTGCTTGATATCCTCCTTTCTTTCACAAAGAATTTGTTTTAAAAATAAATAAATAAAAATAACAGTAAAATAATAGTTAGGACCAGTGAAAATATTACTAAAAATTCAAAGGAGGCCAGGCGCAGTGGCTCACGCCTGTAATCCCAGCAGTTTGGGAGGCCGAGGTGGGCGGATCACAAGCTCAGGAAATCGAGACCATCCTGGCCAACATGGTGAAACCCCATCTCTACTAAAATACAAAAAATTAGCCGGGTGTGGTGGTGCACGCCTGCAGTCCCAGTAATCAGGAGGCTGAGGCAGGGGAATCCCTTGAACCCAGGAGGCGCAGACTGCAGTGAGCTGAGATCGTGCCACTGCACTCCAGCCTAGCGACAGAGCAAGACTCCCGTCTCAAAAAAAAAAAAAAAAAATTTAAAGGGAAGAACATATGTTATCAGTAAAGGGTTTTACATAGCTGTAATAATCGAGTTTAAATGTGGCCAATTTACCTGCCAGTCACAATGAAAAGGGAGACAAGTTTAATTGCCTAATTTTCACTAGCAAGGCACAGCTTCCTCCACCCAAATCAAACACTGTTCTCACAGGAATTTTTTCTAGAAGTGTACTTCAAAGGGACCACCAAGTAATGCAAGAACCAAAATGCGAGGCCAACTTTCAGCAAGTGCATATAGATTACTGTAGGACTATTCCCCGTGCCTTTTAAAATGTACTTTCTCGGCCGGGCGCGGTGGCTCAAGACTGTAATCCCAGCACTTTGGGAGGCCGAGACGGGCGGAACACGAGGTCAGGAGATCGAGACCATCCTGGCTAACACAGTGAAACCCCGTCTCTACTAAAAAATACAAAAAAATAGCCGGGCGAGGTGGCGGGCGCCTGTAGTCCCAGCTACTCGGGAGGCTGAGGCAGGAGAATGGCGCAAACCCGGGAGGCGGAGCTTGCAGTGAGCTGAGATCCAGCCACTGCACTCCAGCCTGGGCGACAGAGCCAGACTCCGTCTCAAAAAAAAAAAAAAAAAAAAAACTTTCTCGTTTTACTTCACATATTCCTCTGTTTGTTTTTTACAACTCCCCATCCCCATTGTTTTATATACCCATGTAAGCGGCCTTAAATTCCTCCTGAAAAGGGCAGAGAATTAACAATTTTTTAAGTAATGTATTTATTTATAATTATAATACACAATTTCTTCAAGACCTACTGTGTTTAAAGTTCCTTGCCCCTTTACCAGTAAGGCCCCAAAACCGCTGTTTTCCTTTCTTCTACATGCTGTTTATAGATGCTCTCCTCTCTTACAGTCCTTGCCTCTTTGCTGTTTCTACACTACTATAAATTTAGAAACCCAATAACCAAGCTTGTCAGACTATGTGCAAATTGAAAGTAAACAGGCTGATGAAAAACAAACTAACCATGATCTGTGTTAAGACCATTAAAAAATAAAAACAAACCAATCATAGGATAGCTTAAAAATAAAATGCGCCAGGCGCGGTGGCTCAGGCCAGTAATCCCAGCACTTTGGGAGGCCGAGACGGGCGGATCACGAGGTCAGGAGATCGAGACCATCCTGGCCAACACAGTGAAACCCCGTCTCTACTAAAAATACAAAAAATTAGCCAGGCAAGGTGGCGGGCGCCTGTAGTCCCAGCTACTCAGGAGGCTGAGGCAGGAGAATGGCATGAACTCGGGAGGCGGAGCTTGCAGCGAGCCGAGATAGAGCCACTGCACTCCAGCCTGGGCAACAGAGCGAGACTCTGTCTCAAAAAAAAATAAAAAAATAAATAAAATGCATTTTAAAAAAATAAATAAAATACATAAAACACACTTTGATAACATCTATTTAGTCCACTATTTTGTCTACTTAGAGTCTGGTTTTGTCTTAACTTCCTAATACTCAACTTTAATTGCTGCTTCCCACATTGGTGAAGTATTTCTGCAACATAAAACATCATTTGTCCCAATTATTTAAAAATGTAGAAATAATATTTAGGCAACTAAATGTTAAAGATATGCTTGTAATTTACAAAAACAAACAAAAAAGTGTAAAGGAAAGTAAAACATGCAAAACAAGTTCTTTTTCAGAATGCTTTCCATGCAAAAGTACGTATCTCTGGGAGAAATGAAAAACATGAAAATACTAAACCTACTCCTGACTTAAACAACTGTCCTTGAACATTCTTTCTTTTTTTTTTTTTTTTTTTTTGAGATGGAGTCTCACTCTGTTGCCCAGGCTGGAGTGCAGTGGCGCCATCTCAGTTCACTGCAAGCTCCGCCTCCCAGGATCACGCCATCCTCCTGCCTCAGCCTGCCGAGTAGCTGGGACTACAGGCTCCCACCACCACGCCCAGCTAATTTTTTTTTTTTTTTTGTATTTTTAGTAGAGATGGGGTTTCACCATGTTAGCTAGGATGGTCTCGATCTCCTGACCTTGTGACCCGCCCACCTTGGCCTCCCAAAGTGCTGGGACTACAGGCGTGAGCCACTGCGCCTAGCCTCTTTTTTGTTTGTTTGTTTTTAAGACGGAGTCTTGCTCTGTTGCCCAGGTTGGAGTGCAGTGGTGCAATCTTGGCTCATTGCAACCTCTGCCTCCCAGGTTCCAGCAATTCTCCTGCCTCAGCCTCCCGAGTAGCTGGAACTACAGGCACACGCCACCACACCTGGCTAATTTTTGTATTTTTAGTAGAGACCAGGTTTCACCATGTTAGCCAGGCTCGTCTCCAACTCCTGGTGCCAGGTGATCCACCCGCCTCAGCCTCCCAAGGTGCTGGGATTACAGGCATGAGTTACCGCGCCCAGCCTCCCTGAACATTCTTGATAGGTTAAAAAATAATAATAATAATTCAAATCAGTAACTCTGACACTATTTGGATAAACTGGTAAATGTATGCAAATAAGGTTATTCTGATTTGTTACATTTTCTAAAATCCCATTCTTACCTATCAGTATTTAAGTTCAGTCCAAGAGAATGCAGAGAATTTTTATCAGATTCTACAGAAGATGAAGTTTTGTGTAAGGTTTTCACCAAGTCAAACTCTTCCATAGTGTAAAGAAATTGTTATATTCTCTTATTTGAAAATAAAGGTTCTTGGACTGTTTGAGGAAAGTGAATCCGTGTCATCTTCAGAGGCTTCATCGTCTACTGGCATTTTCAGTGGCTAACATTCAGAACTGTGAAATATCCTAAACTTCCAAGAGAGTCTGAAAATGAATGGGGGAAAAGAAACTACTATAAAAAGCCACTAAACCTAGCAACTGCTTTTACATAACTTTGGAAACCTTAACTTCTTTCATGCAGATCTCCATTAAGGATAGCAACAGTATTCATAATAATCAAAATGTAGAAACCACCCAAATGTCCATCAGTGGCTAAATGGATAAACGAATGAAGCATATCCATAGAACAGGCTAGGATTCAGCCATAAAAAGACATATGCTACAACACAGATGAACACTAAAGCTACTATGCTAAGTAAAAAAAGCCAGTCACAAAAGACCACAGACTATATGATTTCATTGATATGAAATATCTTGAATTGGCAAATTTATAGACAAATGGCTGCCAGGAGCTGGAGGAAGGAGAGAATGTGAGTGAGTGCAGTTGGTATGGAGTTTCCTTTGGGGTGATAAAAAATTCTGAAATTAGTGATGATGGCTGGACAACCTTGTGAACTAAAAACCACTGAATTGTACACTTTTAAAAGGCTGAATTTTATGGTATATGAATTATGTATTATGTATCTCAATTAAAAATCTACATCAAGGATTATTTGCAAAAGTAGCATCACCTTTTTCAGGTAATATTTCAGATTTTTATATGTTTCATAATCAACGTTCTGTTTTTTAGAGACAGCATCTTGCTACATTGCCCAGGCTGGTCTACAACTCCTGGCCTCAAGCGCTCAGCCTTCTGAGCAGGGGGGATTACAGTGCAAACCATTTTGCCAGGCTTTACAATGAAGGTTCTAGATACAATTCTATTATGTAACAATTGGAATACTTGCATGCCTTATTCATTTGTTTAATAAATTCTACCAAGTATATATGTTTGTTGACTTATACAGAGACTAGAAGAACTGAACTACTTAATATTTGTTTTAAAAAGAGCCAATTAAACTGTTAACAACCATAGCTTCCCCATTGTGTGGAAGTACATTTTGAACTATATATATGGTCTTTTGTCTCTGTGCAGCTATTCTTAGAAAATAAACCAGCTGGACACACTGGAGCCTGCCTGCTGCTACTGGGAGCATGTCCCAGCTACTCTGGAGGCTGAGGTGGGAGGATCACTTGAGCCCAGGAGTTCAAGGCTGCAGTGAGCTATGATCCTGCCACTGCATTCCAGCTTGGGCAACAGAGCAAGACTCCATCTCCTAAAAAATAAAAATAAAAATACTAAATAAAAAAATTATTTGCCAGGCCAACTAAAATTTCACTGAAGCTGGGTATATACAATGGCAAATTGGCTGTAACAGGTCAAACAAGATGCCTCCTTCCTGGGGAATTCATGCATTTATAAAAGAGCAAGGGAGCAAGAAGAAAAAGGAGAAATAAAGGGAAAAAAAACTCAGCTGCTCACAAACTGAAAAGCTTAGAGAGTGCAACAGGAATACCGTCTAGTATTCCGCTTCCGCTAGATTCCCACTTTTAGGTCCTGCTTCTATAAAGCATTACACAAAAACAGGGACCATTTCCTTCAGGGACAGGAGTGAATGCAAAGGGTAACCGGACCTAACTAAATTGACTTTTCCCCAGTGGCTCAGCCCA
Organism: Macaca mulatta; assembly: GCF_049350105.2. Taxonomy (NCBI): domain Eukaryota; kingdom Metazoa; phylum Chordata; class Mammalia; order Primates; family Cercopithecidae; genus Macaca; species Macaca mulatta. The sequence continues at coordinate 130,634,810 of NC_133416.1, forward strand.
TCACCCACGACAAATGGGGCACTGAAACAGTCAAGGACTGCCCCTTCCAACTGGCAACAGAAATACCTGGATTCCAATCACCGTGCTGTTATGCCACGAAAACACAAGCTCTCCAGGGAGATGGACCTGCAACCCCATCTATTATTTCCCCTGCTGAGGTAATCCGGATCCGGATGCAGATCCAGATGGAAAACCACTACAAATTCAAGGATGCTTCTCTATTGGAGTGGAGGTGCTATGGGGAGGGCAGGGAAGTAAGAGGGAAAAATCCTTAAACACCCACATATACAATGCAAAAAAAAAATTTTTATTTTGATACAGAATGAATATAAGAGCAGAGCTTTTACATTTCTCAGCAACAAGATATGACGCTTTTGGTGTCCCCACCCCCTAGCAAAAAAAGGGAGCTGGGCAAAAGGAACGATTGGCGGTTATGAAACATGAAAGTTAACTGGGCGCTCCGCCTTGCCTGGAGGCTTGGGGGAGAGAAAGAGATTTCAGATAGGGATGAGACCAGATCCTGACATTCTGGGGCTCACAGCCAGCCCGCAATGGCTGGTGGCCATTGTGGGAAGGAGAGGGAGAATTCATGCAGTCGCCTAAGCTACGGAAAGCAGGGAGGACGGAGAAAAGCCACCGCTCCTTCAACTACAACCGCGATCCCAAAAGGAAGCCGGGACACCTTGGCAAAAAACGGGAGGAAATAAATAAATAAATAAATAAATAAATAAAACCACAAATCCCCCGCCCCTCGGGAAGGGCGCTCCGCTATTGGGCCGCGCGAGTGTCACTCAAGGGCGCCGGGTCTAGAAAAGGCGCACCGCGGCCGGGCAGAGCGCCCACACCGCGAAGGGCTGCGGTGGGGTCAAGTTCATCGGCCACCGTCTCCTCACACCCCAGCCCATCACCACACTCAGGGGGCCGCTAAGACGGTGTCTCCTAAGTCTCGTCCCCTGTCCCCAGCGGCGTACAGCTCCCTGCAGGCTGGCGGCCGCTTACCTGGCCGCCGCTCCCGCTGCCGATGTCAGGGTCAGGAGAGCGGCCTCTCGCGACCGTTACTCGAGAGAGCGCGCGCGCGCGCCCGGCGTCTCGCCGGTGATTGGCTGCCCGGAAGGAGGCGGAGACAGCCAAAGGTGGTGCGCGCGTCCACCTCGCCCTTCCCCCTCGCGCAGCTCCAACCAGAGATGTCCAACCCCGGGGGTGTGACAAGGGAGTGGGGTTGCTGGGAAACCCTCTTCTCTGATTGGCTCTCTGGAAGCCAGCCGCTGCCACGAGGGAAAGAAGCTTCAGTTTGTCGCATGCGCAGTGAGTAAACATGAGCCTCTGGTAGATGAGGGAAACCGCGATCAGAGTACGGCGCGTGCGCAGATCAGGGATCGCGATTGCGAGTCCTCTGCTGCGGCGATTCGGGTTCCTGTAGAACGTTGAGGGCACTAGTCGGGTCCTGAGACCAGGTAAGTGTCTGCGGAGAAGTCAGGTAACCCTACGGCTGCCGACGACTGTCAAGGGCTCCGGAGAGAGGACTGGGAGCCGGGACGCCTGGGGTTTTCCCGTCTTGCGACCCCGAGTGGCGCAGCCAGTTTACCTGAGGCCGCGCTGGCGGTGGGGTGGGGCCGGCGCTGACACCCTAGCTCAGTTTTCTCGAGACCTGGTTTACGCTAGGTGCTGTGGGTCGGCCCTGGGGCTGTTCAAGCACTTAGGGCAGGGGAGAGGAGAGACTACCGTCCTGGAAAAAACGGTTCCACGGAGGCCCAAGGCAAAACGGAAGGATCCTCATGTACTTAGCTGAGTGGAGCTGTGAGCACGCATCAGGTGCTGTTTCAGGCCTGGCACGTAGTAGGGGTCAGCACTTCCCTCGCTAGGCTTCTGCGGAGATATTTGTTTTTTTAAATAGACGTTGGGGGGGGGTGTCTCACCATGTTGCCCAGGCTGTTCTTGAACTCCTGGCCTCAAGCAATCCTCCTTCCTCGGCCTCCCAAAGTGCTGGGATCACAGGCGCCAGCCACCCTGCCCTACTTTTGAAGGACCTAAGGGAACCCGCTCTCCTTCCCGTGGGTCCCCAGCCCATTTCATGCGCACTGTGCAGGCCACATTCTTCAGCCTAGTTAACCTTTAAGGTCCTTCCAGCTCCTCGATTTCCCTCCAGGAGTTCTGGCTCACAGTAAAGGAACTTCCCTGGCACTATCACTTAGGCCTCCACGACCCAGGAGATGGATTTGCCCTTGGAATGACAGATTTGCCAGGAGGCCTTCCATCTCATTTGAGCTTCCTAAGTATACCTACCAATTTTTATTTTTTACTTTTTTTTATTTTTTTAGGGGGGGTAGGGACAGGGTCTCAGTCTGTCACCCAGGCTGGAGGGCAATGGCGTGATCTTGGCTCACTTTAACCTCTGCCTCCCGGGTTCAAGCGATTCTTCTGCTTCAGCCTCCGGAGTAGCTGGGAATACCGGTGCCTGCCACCACATCCAGCTAATTTTTTGTATTTTTAGTACAGACGGGGTTTTGCCGTATTGGCCAGGCTGGTCTCGAACACCTGACCTCAGGTCATCCTCCTGCCTCGGCCACCCAAAGTGCTGGGATTACAGGCATGAGGCACCACGCCTGGCAATTTTTAAAGGGTAAATTTGATATTATCCTGTTTTTCGTGATTTTTTAAATTATATTACATAATTCCAAAATATATTTTATGTTTAAACCAGGACTTGCTTCATTGAAGATGGTTTTATCTTTCAGTGTGAGCCTGCTGGGAAGTCAGGCTATATTTTTGGCATCACAGTGATCTCCTTAGTACCTGATTTCATAGACGAGAATTATGACCCCACCAAATAACATGTTTTCAGTAATGTCATGGCTTATCAAGTACTTCTTAAATTGGACCATACCAAGTAAAATAATTTACAAGCCACTGTTCTAGATGCCTTTTCACCCTAAGCTCTAAAACAAAGGCCCATGAAATAATCAGATCCCAGACTGGGTTTGTGTCATAAGATCACAGCGTATGTGGTATGTCATTCTGAAGTTCCTCAGCCTTGTAGTTGAGAGATCTGACATGCTCCCATTTAGTGAGCACTAAGTACTTTACATTTATGGCAACATGTATGATTTTGTTCTCACTCTAGGTAGTAGTATCTCCATTTTACAGATGAGGAAATAGAGCCAAAGTTGCCCAGTAAGTAAATTGTGGCATTGAGACATTGAATGCAGGTCTATTGGCCACAGAGCTCGCACTCCTCGGCAGTAAGACCTTTTTGGGACAAAAGAAAAAATGAGAGGAGTGGTCAAATACAGAATATGAGTTACCTTTTTTTTTTTGGTGAGACGATGTCTCGTTCTCTCGCCCAGGCTGGAGTCCAGTGGCGCACTCTCCGCTCACTGCAAGCTCCACCCCCCAGGTTCACGTCATTCTCCTGCCTCAGCCTCCCTAGTAGCTGAGACTACAGGCGCCCACCACCATGCCCGGTTATTTATTTATTTATTTATTTTGTATTTTTAGTAGAGACAGGGTTTCACCATGTTAGCTAGGATGGTCTCGATCTCCTGACCTCGTGATCCGCTCGCCTTGGCCTCCCAAAGTGCTGGGATTACAGGCGTGAGCCACCGCGCCCAGCCTAGTAGTGAGTTATCTTAATTGTTCACAGTCACAGATCAAGCTTCTTGTTCTACTCTTTCCCTCTTCTCTACTGTACTTGACTAGTCTTTTTAAAAAGAGAAAGTTGGCCGTGCGTCGTGGCTCATGCTTATACTCCCAGCACTTTGGGAGGCCGAGGCAGGCGGATCACTTGAGGTCAGGAGTTGGAGACCAGCCTGGCCAACATGGTGAAATCCTGTCTCTACTAAAAATACAAAAATTAGCTGGGCGTGGTGGCTGGTGCCTATAATCCCAGCTACTTGGGAGGCTGAGACAAGAGAATCGCTGGAACCCGGGAGGCAAAGGTTGTAGTGACCCAGGATCGTGCCACTGCACTCCAACCTGGGCAACAGAGTGAGACTCTGCCTCAAAAAAATAAATAAATAAAATTTAAAACAGAAAAAGTTAAGGAAAAGGAGCTAACATTGCCTAAGGAACTGGAAAAAGATCTGGAGATACTATGAAAGGTAACGAAACAAGGTGTAGAAAGGATAATTTAGTTTCAAAAATTGAAAACCTAATGGTCTTCCAAGATAGGTCTTCCTGAGATAATCAGGAAATGTGCATCTCTTATTTTCTTTATTTGTATTAAATACAATAATGTATCTGAAAGTGCTTTGCAGCTGGACGTGGTGGCTCACACCTGTAATCCCATCACTTTGGGAGGCTAAGGCAGGAGGATTGCTTGAGCCCATGAGTTCGAGACCTGCCTGGGCAACATGGCAAGACCCCATCTCTACAGAAAATTAAAAACTAGCCAGGTATGGTGGTACACACCTGTGGCCTTAGCTACTGGGGAGGCTGAGGCGAAGAAGCTTGCTTGAGCCCAGGAGGACAAGGCTGCACTGAGCCATTTTTACTCCACTGCACTCCACTTAGGTGACAGAGGGAGACCCTGTCTCAAAAAAAATAAAAAATAGAAGAAAGTGCTTTGGTTTCGGTATCTTTAAGTCCTAAACAAACACAAGGCATCATTAATAGAAATACAGGCTTTGAGACTTTTAGAAGAAAATATACAGTGGTGGTGTTGCTGCTTTTTCAATGTGTTTCTGTTTTAATAGTATAGTTGATAAATTATAAAGTTCCTGTCAGATGCCATAAATAGAACAGATATGAGGCTGGGTGCAGTTGCTCACACTTCCAGCACTTTGGGAGGCTGAGGCAGGTAGATCACGTGAGTTCAGGAGTTCAACACCAGCCTAGGCAACACAGTGAATCCCCATCTCTACTAAAAATACAAAAAATTAGCCAAGCATGGCAGCGTGTGCCTGTAGTCCCAACTACTTGGGAGGCTGAGGCAGGAGAATTGCTTGAATCTGGAAGGTGGAGGTTTCAGTGAACTGAGATTGTGCCACTGCACTCCAGGCTGGGCAACAGAGTGAGACTCTGGCTAAAAAAAAAATAGAAGAAATACGATACACACAAATAGGACAGGTGTAATTATGTGGATTCAAAGTTTTCTGCTTAAAAAAAAATAAACAGGGCCAGGCACTGTGGCTCACGCCTGTAATCCCAGCACTACCGGAGGCCAAGGCAGGCACCTCACCTGACATCAGGAGTTTGAGACCAGCCTGGCCAACTTGGTGAAACCCCGTCTGTACTAAAAATACAAAATTAGCTGGGCGTGATGTCAGGTGCCTGTAATCCCAGATACTCAGGAGGCTGAGACAGGAGAATCACTTGAACCCGGGAGGCAGAGGTTGCAGTGAGCCAAGATCACGCCATTGCACTCTAGCCTGGGTGACGAGCAAAACTCCAGCTCAAAAATAAAATAAAAATAAACAAGATATTGGGATTATGTGAAGGGAATGTTTTCCTCTTCGTTAGCTAGCTCTTGCATTCTGCAGCATTAAGCATTCAAGCATTAAGCCTGTTAAATTTAGGCCAGACCTAGTCTCCTTTTCCTCCCGTCCCCCAAAATCAAAGACAACAGCTCTGCATTTCCTGCTCACTCTATTATGTTTTCCTTGTTTGAGAAGTAACTATCTGCACTTACTGTGAGTGAAGGGCGCTTTACCTTCAGTGTAAAACCCCAACTCTAGGAAATGGCATGGTCTGTTTCAAACCTGACCAGCAGTACTCACTAGTTCTATTTGAGAGGTTTCAGCCCTTAAGGATCTCAGGCACCTACAGCAGGAGGATGAGCTAACAGGAGGATGTGAAAGACAGAGAAAGGCTACTTTCTTTTTAACTACCATTTTACAGAGAGCACCAAAACACTTTTTTTTGAGATGGAGTCTCACTCTGTCACCCAGGGTGGAGTGCAGTGACCTCAGCCCACTGCAACCTCCGCCTCCAGGGTTCAATCCATTATTCTGCCGCAGCCTCCCAAGTAGCTGGGACTACAGGTGTGCACCACCACGCCTGGCTAATTTTTTGTATTTTAATAGAGGGGGTTTCACGGTGTTGCCCAGGCTAGTCTGGAACTCCTGAGCTCAGGCAGTCTACCCTCCTCAGCCTCCCAAAGTGTTAGGATTACAGGCATGAGCCACCACACCCAGCCCCAAAACACGTTTTTGAAACATGAATTATCATTAAGCGTTTCTCAGAAAATTATTTTCCCCTCACTTAGCTTCTGGCACCACCTGCTGGCTGTTTTGTCTTTTCAAAGCGGCAACATTGCACGTTGGTCTGTTTAAGCTCAATGTTGTTTGGCCCTTAACTGTTAATTAGGTCATTGTTATGAGACCTACAGTTTCATCTCCTTCTTAAGGAAGAAACAAGATGGAATAAGCAGGTAATCAGCCCCCCTGAATTCTTGTCTCAGTTTCTTAAATGTTATATAAATAAGAAACAGGCTGGGCATGGTGGCTCACGACTGTAATCCCAGCACTTTGTGAGACCGAGGCAAGCAGATTGCTTGAGCTCAGGAGTTTGAGACCAGCCTGGGCAACATGATGAAACCCCATCTCTACTTTTTTAGAAAAGAAAAAGAAAAGCTTTTAAAAGTGTCTGTCCTAGCAATCAGAAGAACTTGCTGATTCCTGTGTTCTGGAACAATGCTTGTCAAATTTTATGTGCCTCTGCATCACCTGAGGATCTTGTTAAGCTGCAGGTTCTCATTTGGTAGGTCAGAGTAGGGCCTGAAATCTTCATTCCTGACCATCCTCCACGTGGTGCTTTTGCCCCTACTCTGTGGACGACACTTTGGGTAGCAAGATTCTAGAGCTACATTGTCCCATAAAGTAGCCACCAGCACATGTGGCTAGTGAGCACATGTGGTCCAAACTGAGATGGTCTGTAAGTATGACTATACCCTAGATTTTGAAGCCTTCATATTTAGGGGGAAAAAAGAATATCTCAATTTAAAAATATTGGCTGGGTGCAGTGGCTCATGCCTGTAATCCCAACACTTTGGAAGACTGAGGTAGGCAGATCGCTTGAGCTTGAGTTCCAGACCAGCCACAGCAACATGGTGAAACCTCGTCTCTACAAAAAATCGAAAAATTAGCCAGGCATGGTGGTACATGCCTGTAGTTCCAGCTACTCAGGAGGCTGAGGTGAGAGGATGGCTAGAGCCTGGAAGGCATAGATTGCAGTGAGCTGAGATGGCACCACTATACTCCAGCCTGGATGATGGAGCCAGACCTTGTCTCAAAATATTGATCACTTGTTGAAATAATGTTTTTGATATATTGGGTTAAATAAAATATAAATTTCATCACTTTCTTATTTCTAATGTAACTGCTAGAAAATTTAGAATTTCACATGTGGGTAGCATTAGTTTTGTTTTTTGTTTTTTGTTTTTTGGAGACAGAGTCTTACTCTGTCACTAGGCTAGAGTGCAAAGGCGTGATCTCAGCTCACCGCAACCTCCGCCTCCGAAGTTCAAGAGATTCTCCTGTCTCAGCCTCCCGAGTAGCTGGGACTACAACTACGTGCCACCACACCCAGCTAATTTTTTGTGTTTTTGGTAGAGATGGGGTTTCACCGTGTTAGCCAGGATGGTCTCTATCTCCTGACCTCATGATCCGCCCACCTCTGCCTCCCAAAGTGCTGGGATTACAGGCATGCGCTACCGCGCCCAGCCCAGTAGCATTAGTTTCTATTGGACAACACTGTTCTAGAACATTAACACAATAGAGTTGACATTTTTGATGCTTTTTTTCCCCCATATGACCCAGTTTCCCAATCTCCTTGTTTCCATGTCACCATCTCTGCTAGCTCAAATCAGTATTTGTTTAATCCTTTTCTTGGGATGATTTCCTTGCCCTCCCATAACACTCCTTTACACCTTTTCAGCCTTCACCATTGCCATCATGATCCCAGGGCTCTCATCAAGCAGTGGACAGTCATATGTGCCAGAATACAGGCAGTACCCTTGTGTAAAGCACTTAGCCTTGCCACGGGGTGTGGGGCCTGGACAGCCTCATCTGTGAGCTGGTTAGAAATGCAGAGCCTCGCTGGGCACGGTGGCTCACGTCTGTAATCCTAGCACTTTGGGAGGCTGAGGCTTGTGAATCACCTGAGGTCAGGAGTTTGAGACCACACTGACCAACATGGTGAAACCCCATCTTTATTAAAAATACAAAAAAAAAAAAAAAAAAAAGCTGGACGTGGTGGTGGGCAACTGAAGCGCAGCTACTTAGGATGCTGAGGCAGAAGAATTGCTAGAACCCAGGAGGCAGAGGTTGCAGTGAGCCGAGATTGTGCCATTGCGCTCTAGCCTTGGAGACAAAGCAAGACTCTGTCTCAAAAAAAAAAAAAAAAATGCAGAGCTTCAGCTGTGCACAGTGGCTCACGCCTGTAATCCTAGCACTTTGGGAGGCCGAGGCAGGTGGATCCCCTGAGGTGAGGAGTTTGAGACCAGCCTGGCCAACATGGCAAATCCCTGTCTCTACTAAAAATACAAAAATTAGCCGGTCATGGTAGCGCAGCTACTCGAGAGGCCAAGGCAGGAGAATTGCTTGAACCCAGGAGGCAGAGGTTGCAGTGAGCTGAGATCACGTCAGTGCACTCCAGTCAGGGCGACAGAGTGAGACTCCGTCTAAAAAAAAAAAAAGAAATCCAGAGCCTCAGGTCTCGTCCCAGACCTAATGAATGAGCATCACAAGTCACAAGACTCCCAGGTGATTTGTATGCACATTAAAGTTTGCATTGTGAGACTGGCTGGTGAGCACTTTAACAATCTTCCTAAAGCACCCTGTTTCAGTTAGTCTCCGCACCTGTTCCTTCTGTTTTAATGAAGTTTCTGCAAGGTTGATATACCATGAAAGTAGTAGCTAAGGTAAACTAGTGCTTTACCTTCCAAAAAAAAAAAAAAAAACAAACAGTGAATTTTAGATAAATGGCGTCCAGAAGGCAGGTCCAGAGATTGACATCTCATGCTTTCCTGAAAATAGATTAAATATCCTTTATTTTATTGAGTTTTTTTTTTTTTTTTTTTTTTTTGAGACAAAGTCTTGCTCTGCAGCCCAGGCTGGAGTGCAGTGGCGTGATCTTGGCTCACCACAACCTCTGCCTCCCGAGTTCAAGCAGTTCTCCTGCCTCAGCTCAGCACACCACAGCACCCAGTTTATTTTTTGTATTTTTAGTAGAGATGGGATTTTACTATGTTGGCCAGACTGGTCTTGAACTCCTGACCTCAGGTAATCTGCCCACCTTGGCCTCCCAAAGTGCTAGGATTACAGGCATGAGCCACCACGCCCAGCCTCAAATATCCTTTATCCTTTTCAGAGACACGAAACGAAAGGCATTACCATACTCTTTACTTCTCTCCAAAGTGAGAGCTGTTGATGACACAGCATCACCTCCTACATCTAGGCTTTTATTTTTGTGGGTTTGTTTTTTTTTTTTTTTTTTTAAATAAAAGATATGGAGTCTCACTATGTTGCCCAAGCTGATCATGAACTCCCAGCTTCATGGGATCATCCCACCTCAGCCTCCCAATATGCTGGGATCAGGCATAAGCCACCATACCCAGCATTATTTTTTTATTATTATTATTATTTTTAGCGTATTTTTTATTTTACTGTTTTTGTTTGTTTTTTTTTGAGACGGAGTTTTGCTCCTTCAGTCTTTGCCCAGGCTGGAGTGCAATGGCGCAATCTCGGCTCACTACAACGTCTGCCTCCCGGGTTCAAGCAGTTGTCCTGCCTCAGTCCTCCCAAGTAGCTGGGACTACAGGTGCCCACTACCACCCCCAGCTAATTTTTTGTATTTTTAGTAGAGACAGGGTTTCACCATGTTGGCCAGGGTGGTCTCGAACTCCTGACCTCAGGTGATCCACCTGCTTCAGCCTCCCAAAGTGCTGGGATTACAAGGCACGAACCACCATGCCTGGCCTATTTTGTTTTTTAGAGATGAGGTCTCCCCGTGTTGCACAGGCTGGAGACAGCTTCTGGGCTCAAGCAATCCTCCCACCTCAGCCTCCCAAGTAGCTGGGACTGTAAGCTATTATCTTCTAGTTTTCATCTGTAATTGTTTGCTCCAGCCACAGGCCTTGTTGTAGAGTTGAACATGCCATCCCTGCAGATAGTCTGTCTTGGTTTGAGTTGAATGTGGAAGCTGGAGGAGGGGTGTGCTGACCACATCCAGTCATGAAGAAGGCCACTCAGTAGCGCATAGGTTTCAAATCCTGACAGCAAGCTCTCCAGGAGGATGAGGGACATAGAAAGTTTGAGAACCACTGCTCTGTAGTATGTTATCCATCCTCAAATATGGCACGTATCCTGTTTGTGCACGTCTTCATTTCACTTTTATGCTACAGACTCTTCAGGCTCCCTGAAGCCCATGCCTGACACTCAATAGATGTTTAAAATATTCTTGCACAAATTAATGTTCCCTTTTGTAAATTCCTTAGACCTGTTATCTCTGAACTTAACCAAGTTGGAAGGGACTCAGGCAACAAAAGGAGCTTTCACCTTAACTGTGATCAGCCATTTAGTGCAGAAGCCATCATCAAAGTAAAAGTAGAGCCTAGGGAGTCAGGGTAGAGCGCCAGCCCTACACTGAAGCTCACATTTGAAGAAAGGAACTGGGGCAGAGCTGTCATGACTGCTGGTTTCCTCTTACTAGCACTTCTCTGTACCATTTTCCTTTTTCTCTTTTTTCATGTCACAATGAACTATAATTTGAGCTGCTTTTATTGTTCCCTAAAGACTTTGGATTACTCTGTATCACAAAAACTGAAATCCAATTCGTATTTTTTTGACCTTTGGGGAAGTGGAACCATGGGTGTGTTTGTCATTTTTAGCAGTCATTGGAGTAGGGCCAAAGCTCCAGGAGATACTAAAAGTGTCTAGAATTGTCTGATTGGCTATTGGAATCAACTGTTAGACAAAGCAGCCAGTAACTGAACACCGGGGACCTTCTTGAACTCCAGTTGGGTGGGAGACCTTCCAGTGTGTCTGGCAGCTCTGAACTAGAACAGAAAGGTAGAGATTCAAACAGTGGACTGATGACAAAGGAGCTGATAAAAGCACTCTCCTTTCCATTCTTTGTCTGGGAGTCTCGCCTTGCCTTGGAATCACTTCCTCTCTTTTTCACTGCACTGGTATGTGCCAGTACTGTCCTGCCTGGTCAGATTTACCAGCTAGCGGATGAGAGAGATGCGGGGCTCATGTTCCATAATGAATTGAATCCGGGACTACAGGCTGCCTGATACACAAATGAATTTTGTTTTGTGGATTGAAAACAGGAATAAGGAAAGATAAGTTTTGGACATTGACTTAGTCTACTCAGTTGTTCATAGGTAAGGCAATTCTTTGTCGTAGAGAGTTCAGAGAAAGTGCCTGGGTTTATCATTTATCTTTTTCTAAGGTATTTGATTTTATACACATTTCATACACATTAAACAAAACCAGTTTTTAAAGCACCACTTTTCTTGGCACACTCCATTTCAAAGTATATCCCTTCACAGTCATGGAGCACCTTGCCAATATCATCTTTTAAAACAAATTTTTTTTTTTGGCTAGGCACGGTGGCTCATGCCTGTAATCCCAGCACTTTGGGAGGCCGAGGCGGGCGGATCACGAGGACAGGAGATCAACACCATCCTAGCTAACACGGTGAAACCCCATCTCTACTTAAAAAAAAAAAAAAAAAAAATACAAAAAATTTGCCTGGCGTGGTGGTGTTCACCTGTAGGCCCAGCTACTCAGGAGGCTGAGACAGGAGAATGGTGTGAACCCGGGAGGCGGAGGTTGCAGTGAGCTGAGATCGTGCCACTGCACTCCAGCCCGGTGACAGAGCAAGACTCCATCTCAAAAAGCTTTTTTTGCTTTTCTTTGTGTTTTTTTTGTTGTTGTTGGTTTTGAGACGGAGTCTCACTCTGTCACCCAGGCTGTAGTGCGGTGGCGTGATCTCGACTCACTGCAACCACTGCTTCCCAGGTTCAAGCAATTCTCCTGCCTCAGCCTCCTGAGTAGCTGGAAGGCGTGCGCTGCCACACCTGGCTAATTTTTTGTATTTTAGTAGAGACAGGGTTTCGCTGAGTTGCCCAGGCTGATCACAAACTCCTGAGCTCAGGCAATCTGCCTGCCTCAGCTTCCCAAAGTGCTGGGATTACAGGCGTGAGCCACCATGCCCGGCTTGTTTTGTTTTTGAGACAGGGTCTCACTCTGTCATTCAGGCTGAATGCAATGGCATTATCATGGCTCACTGCAGCCTCAGCCTCCCTCCCACTACTTGGGACTACAGGCTCAAACCACCACACCCAGCTAATTTTTTTATTTTTTGTAGAGGCGGGGTCTCACTATGTTGCCCGGGCTGTGCTTTTCTTTTTTTACACTACACAGATGTAGGCAGTACCATCTTAATTATCACTCGCTGGGACTGACAACACATTGACTTAGATCATAATGTTAGTCATGGAACTAAAAACCAGCATTGGCATTATATTTATTTCCCATAGAAATAGCAGAAGTAGGCCGGGCGCAGTGGCTCCCATCTGTAATCGCAGCACTTTGGGAGGCCAAGGCGGGCAGATCATGAGGTCAAGAGATCAAGACCACCCTGGCCAACATGGTGAAACCCCATCTCTACTAAAAATACAAAAATGATCGGGGTGTGGTGGCTTGTGCCTGTAGTCCCAGCTACTCGGGAGGCTGAGGCAGGAGAATCGCTTGAACCTGGGAGGTGGAGGTTGCAGTGAGCCAAGATCACGCCACTGTACTCCAGCCTGGCGACAGAGCAAGACTCCATCTCAAAATAAAAAATAAAAAAGAAATAGCAGAAGTAGAGATGAAGGATATCATACTGTCATTCTAAAGGTGTGACCAGTGTCATGTCAGTATCACTGTACTGGTTACTAACCCAGAATCTTACATGTAAAGTAACAGGAAATGCACATATTTACAAGAAAGCAATGCCTGATCCCGTGTCTCCACCCCACTTCCTCCTCAGTGGGTATCTATCTGGATCTCACAGTGGGCTCAGGAGACAGCAGCAGGCTCAGGGAAGTTGACCAAGGAAGAGGTGGACGGGCTAGGAGCAAACCTGTGGAGTAATCTGCTGGATGTCCCGTTACCTTAGAAGCTGGCTCCCACCTAGATTAGACGCCAGTTGCAATGACTACAGTTCATGAAGTTTCAAATAGTAAAAGAAGCTATTTAGAGCCTTATATGAGGCAGTTGTTTAATAAGAGCGGCACAAGCCAGGTGGGGTGTGGCTCACTCCTGTAATCCCAGCACTTCGGGAGGCCGAGGCGGGTGGATCACCTCAGGTCGGGAGTTCAAGACCAGTCTGACCAACATGGAGAAACCCTGTCTCTACTAAAAATACAAAATTAGCCAGGTGTGGTGGCACATGCCTGTAGTCTCAGCTACTCGGGAGGCTGAGGCAGGAGAATCACTTGAACCCAGGAGGCGGAGGTTGCGGTGAGCCAAGATCGCGCCATCGCACTCCAGGCTGGGCAGCAAGAGCGAAACTCCATCTCAAAAAAAAAAAAAAAAAAAGCACATCTGTATTTAGTGCCTACGTAATCTTCAATAAAGATGCTCTAACCAAGTGGTACTTTTGCAGTTCCCATAATCTGCCTGGGTGACAGAGATTTTACTACAGATCAGTCTCAGGCCTTGAAAAGAATCAACAAAGCCCTTTCTAGATTTTTTTTTTTTTTTTTTTGGAGATGGAGTCTCCCTCTGTTACCCAGGCTGGAGTGCAATGGTGCAATCTCAGCTCACTGCAACCTCCGCTTCACGGATTCAAGCGATTCTCCTGCTTCAGCCTCCCAAGTAGCTGGGATTACAGGTGCGTGCCACCACACCCAGCTAATTTTTGTATTTTTAGTAGAGATAGGGTTTCACCATGTTAGGCTGGTCTCGAACTCCTGACCTTGTGATCCGCCCATCTCGGCCTCCCAAAGTGCTGGGATTACAGGTATGAGCCACCGTGCCTGGCCTCATTGTATCATTTTTATGCCTTTGCATCCTCACAGCTTAGCTCCCACATATCAGCGGGGACATACAGTGTTTGGTTTTCCATTCCTGAATTACTTTACTTAGAATAATAGTCTCCAGTCTCATGCAGGTCACTGCAAATGCTGTTAATTCATTCCTTTTTATGACTGTGTAGTATTCAATTGTATATAATACCAGTTTCTTTATCTACTTTTTGATTGATGGGCATTTGGGTTGGTTCCACGATTTTGCAATTGTGAATTGTGCTGCAATTTTTCAAATAATGATTTCTTTTCCTCTGTGTAGATACCCGGGATTGATGGATCAAATGGTAGTTCTCCTTTTGGTTCTTTAAGGAATCTCCAGCCGGGCACGGTGGCTCAAGCCTGTAATCCCAGCACTTTGGGAGGCTGAGACGGGCGGATCACAAGGTCAGGAGATCGAGACCATCCTGGCTAACACGGTGAAACCCCGTCTCTACTAAAAAATACAAAAAACTAGCCGGGCGAGGTGGCGGGCGCCTGTGGTCCCAGCTACTCCGGAGGCTGAGGCAGGAGAATGGCGTAAACCCGGGAGGCGGAGCTTGCAGTGAGCTGAGATCCGGCCACTGCACTCCAGCCTGGGCGACAGAGCCAGACTCAGTCTCAAAAAAAAAAGGAATCTCCACACTGTTTTCCATAGTGACTGTACTAGTTTACATTCCCACCAGCAGTGTAGAAGTGTTCCCTGTTCACCTCATCCACGCCAACATCTACTGTTTTTTGATTTTTTGATTATGGCAGTTCTTGCAGGAGTAAGGTGGTATTGCATTGTGGTTTTGACTTGCATTTCCCTGATCATTAGTGATGTTAAGCATTTTTTCATATGTTTGTTGACCATTTGTATATCTTCTTTTGAGAATTGTCTGTTCGTATCCTTAGCCGAATTTGTGATGGGATTTTTTTCTTTTTTTTGAGACAGAGTCTCACTTTGTTGCCCAGGCTGGAGTGCAGTGGCGCGATCTCGGCTCACTGCAAGCTCTGCCTCCCAGGTTCACACCATTCTCCTGCCTCAGCCTCCCAAGTAGCTGGGACTACAGGTGCCCGCCACTACGCCCGCTAATTTTTTTGTATTTTCAGTAGAGACGGGGTTTCACTGTGTTAGCCAGGATGGTCTCGATCTCTTGACCTCGTGATCCGCCCACCTCGACCTCCCAAAGTGCTGGGATTACAGACGTGAGCCACCATACCCGGCCGGAATTGTTTTTTTCTTACTGAGTTCATTATAGATTCTGGGTATTAGTCCTTTGTCAGATGTATAGATTGTGAAGATTTTATCCCACTCTTTGGGTTATCTGTTTACTCTGCCTTTTATTTTGCCATGCAAAAAGCTCTTTAGTTTAATTAGGTCTCAGCTATTTATCTTTGTTTTTATGTTTTTATTGCATTTGCTTTTGGGTTCTTGGTCATGAAATCTTTTCCTGAGCCATTATCTAGAAGGGTTTTTCCAACGTTCTAGAATTTTTATAATTTCAGGTCTTAGGTTTAAGTCCTTAATTCATCTTGAGTTGGTGTTTTGTGTTTTGTTTGTTTGTTTGTTTTTTGTTTTTTTGAGATGGAGTCTTTTTCTGTCACCCAGGCTGGAGTGCAGTGGTGCGATCTCAGCTCACTGCAAGCTCTGCCTCCTGGGGTCACACCATTCTCCTGCCTCAGCCTCCCGAGTAGCTGGGACTACAGGTGCCTGCCACCACGCCCGGCTAATTTTTTTATTTTTCTTTTTACTTTTTGTATTTTTAGTAGAGATGGGGTTTCACCATGTTAACCAGGATGGTCTCGATCTCCTGACTTCGTGATCCACCCACCTTGGCCTCCCAAAGTGCTGGGATTACAGGCATGAGCCACTGCGCCTGGCCAAGTTGATTTTTATATAAGGTGAGAGATCAGGATCCAGTTTCATTCCTCTACAGGTGGCTCGCCAGTTATCCCAGCATTTGTTGAAAAGGGTGTCCTTTCTGCACCTTATGTTTTTGTTTGGTTTGTTGAAGATCAATTGGCTGTAAGTATTTGGGTTTATTTCTGGATTCTCTATTCTGTTCCATTGGTCTACGTGCCTATTTTTATACCAGTACCATGCTGTTTTGGTGACTATGGCCTTATAGTATAGTTTGAAATCAGGTAATGTGATACCTCCAGATTTGTACTTTCTGCTTAGTCTTGCCTTGGCTATGTGGGCTGTTTTTTGGTTCCATATAAATTTTAGAATTTTTTTTTTCTAATTCTGTGAAGAATGATGGTGGTGGTATTTTGATGGGGATTGTGTTGAATTTGTAGATTGCTTTTGGCAGTATGGTCATTTTCACAATACTGATTACACCCATCCATGAGCATGGGATGTGTTTCCATTTGTGTTGTCTATGATTCCTTTCCTCAGTTTTGTAGTTTTCCTTGTAGAGGTCTTTCGACTCCTTTGTTAGGTATATTCCTAAGTTTTTGTTTTGTTTTGTTTTGTTTTGTTTGTTTGTTGCAGCTATTGTAAAAGGGGTTGAGTTCTTGTTCTTGATTTGATTCTCCACTTGGTCGCTGTTGGTGTATAGAAAAGCTACTGATTTGTGTACGTTAATCTTGTATCCAGAAACTTTGCTGAATTCTTTTATCAGTTCTAGAAGCTTTCTGGAGGAGTCCTTAGGGTTTTCAAGGTAAACGATCATATCATTAGCAAACAGTGACAGTTTGACTTCCTCTTTGTGGATGTGGATGCCCTTTCTTTCTTTCTCTTGTATGATTGCTCTAGCTAGGACTTCCATACTGTATTGAAGAGAAGTGATGAGAGTGGGAATCCTTGTCTTGTTCCAATTCTCAGGGGGAACAGTTTCAACTTTTCCCCGTTGAGTATTATGTTGGCTGTGGGTTTGTCATAGATGGGTTATTTTGCTTGTTTTGTTTTATTTTGTTTTGTTTGAGATGGAGTCTCGCTGTCACCCAGGCTGGAGTGCAGTGGGGTGATCTCAGCTCACTGCAATCTCCGCCTCCCGGGTTCAAGGGGTTCTCCTGCCTCAGCCTCCCGAGTAGCTGGGATTACAGGCATGCGCCACCACACCCAGCTAATTTTGTATTTTCAGTAGAGACGGGGTTTCACCTTGTTGGTCAGGCTGGTCTCGAACTCCCGACCTCAGGTGATCCACTCACCTCAGCCTCCCAAAGTGCTGAGCCACTGCACCCAGCCTCAATTTGAAACATTTTTTAATTTCCATCTTGATTTCGTTTTTGACCTAATGCTCATTCAGGAGCAGGTTATTTGATTTACATGTATTTGCATTTTTTGTTTGTGGGGTTTTTTTTGGTGCTTTCTTTGTTTTGAAATGGAGTTTTGCTCTTGTCGCCCTTGCTGGAGTGCAATGGCACAATCTCGGCTCACTGCAACCTCCGCCTCCCAGGTTCAAGCAATTCTCCCTCAGTCTCCCAAGTAGCTGGGATTACAGGTGCCTGCCACTACACCCAGCTAATTTATTTGCATGGTTTTGAAGGTTCCTTTTGAAGTTGATTTCCAGTTTTATTCCACTGTGCTCTTAGAGAGTGCTTGATATAATTTCAATTTTGTTAAATTTATTGAGGCTCATTTTACGGCCTGTCATATGATCTGTCTTGGAGAAAGTTCCATGTACTGTTGAATAAAATGCATATTCTGCGGTTGTTGGATGAAATGTTCTATATATATCTATTAAGTCCGTTTGTTCCAGGGTATAGTTTAAATCCATTCTTTGTTGACTTTTCGTTTTGATGACCTGTCTAGTGCTGTCAGTGGAGTATTGAAGTCCCGCACTACTATTGTGCTGCTGTCTATCTCATTTCTTTTTTTTTTTTTTTTTTTTTTTGAGACGGAGTCTCGCTCTGTCGCCCAGGCTGGAGTGCAGTGGCCGGATCTCAGCTCACTGCAAGCTCTGCCTCCCGGGTTCCCGCCATTCTCCTGCCTCAGCCTCCCGAGTAGCTGGGACCACAGGCGCCGCCACCTCGCCCGGCTAATTTTTTGTGTTTTTAGTAGAGACGGGGTTTCGCCGTGTTAGCCAGGATGGTCTCGATCTCCTGACCTTGTGATCCGCCCGTCTCGGCCTCCCAAAGTGCTGGGATTACAGGTTTGAGCCACCGCGCCCGGCCGTCTATCTCATTTCTTAGGTCTGTTAGTAATTGTTTTATAAATTTGGGAGCTCCAGTGTTAGGTTCATATATGTTTAGGATTGTGATATTTTCCTGTGACAAGGCCTTATTACCATTATATATCTAATGTCCCTCTTTGTCTCTTTTAACTGCTGTTGCTTTAAAGTTTGTTTTGTCTGATATAAGAATAGCTACCCCTGCTTGTTTTTGGTGTCTATTTGCATGAAATGCCTTTTTCCACCCCTTTAAGTTTATGTGAGTCCTTAGGTGAGTCTTCTGAGGGCAGCAGATGGTTGGTGAGTTCTTTTTTTTTTTTTTTTTTTTTTTTTTTTTTTGAGGCGGAGTCTCGCTCTGTCGCCCAGGCTGGAGTGCAGTGGCCGGATCTCAGCTCACTGCAAGCTCCGCCTCCCGGGTTCCCGCCATTCTCCTGCCTCAGCCTCCCGAGTAGCTGGGACTACAGGCGCCGCCACCTCGCCCGGCTAATTTTTTTGTATTTTTAGTGGAGACGGGGTTTCATTGTGTTAGCCAGGATGGTCTCGATCTCCTGACCTCGTGATCCGCCCGTCTCGGCCTCCCAAAGTGCTGGGATTACAGGCTTGAGCCACCGCGCCCGGCCGGTTGGTGAGTTCTTATCCATTCTGCGGTTCTGTATCTTTTAAGTGCAGTGTTTAGGCCATTCACATTCAATGTCAGTATTGAAATGTGAGGTACCATTGCATTCATCGTGCTCTTTGTTGCCTGTGTACTTTAGGGGTTTTTTGGTTTTTTGGTTTTGCTTTTTAACTTGTATTTTTGTTTTATAGGTCCTGTGTGATTTATGCTTTAAAGAGGTTCTGTTTTGATGTGTTTCCAGGATTTGTTTCAAGATTTAGAGCTCCTTTTAGCAGTTCTTGTAGTGGTGGCTTGGTAATGGCGAATTCTCTCAGCATTTGTTTGTCTGAAAATGACTATCTTTTCTTCATAAGTGATACTTACTTTTTCACTGGATACAAAATTCTTGGCTGATAGTTGTTTTGTTTGAGGAGGCTGAACATAGGGCCCCAATCCCTTCTAGCTTGTAGGGTTTCTCCTGAGAAATCTGCTGTTAATCTGATAAGTTTTCCTTTATAGGTTACCTGGTGCTTCTGCCTCACAGGTCTTAAAAATCTTTCCTTCATTTTAACTTTGGATAACCTGATGACAATGTGCCTAGGTGAAGATCTTTTTGCAATGAATTTCCCAGGTGTCCTTTGTGCTTCTTGTATTTGGCTGTCTAAGTCTCTAGTGAGGCCGGGGAAGTTTTCCTCGATTATTCCCCCAAATATGTTTTCCAAGCTTTTAGAATTCTCTTCTTCCTCAGGAACACCAATTATTCTTAGGTTTGGTCGTTTAACATAATCCCAGACTTCTTAGAGGCTTTGTTCATATTTTCTTACCCTTTTTTCTTTGTCTTTGTTGGATTGGGTTAATTTGAAGACCTTGTCTTCGAGCTCTGAATTTCTTTCTTCTACTTGTTGAATTCTATTGCTGAGACTTTCCAGAGCATTTCGCATTTCTAAAGGTGTGTCCAAAGTTTCCTGAATTTTTTATTGTTTTTTCTTTATCTATTTCCCTGAATGATTTCTCCCTTCACTTCTTGTATCATTTTTTGGATTTCCTTACATTGGGCTTCACCTTTCTCTGGTCCTTCCCTGATTAATAACTAACCTCCTGAATTCTTTTTCAGGTAAATCAGGGATTTCTTCTTGGTTTGGATCCATTGCTGGTGAACTAGTGCATTTTTTGGGGAGTGTTGAAGAGTCTTGTTTTGTCATATTACGGGTGTTTGTTTCTGGATCCTTCTCATTTGGGTAAGCTCTGTCAGAGGGAAGGCCTAGGGCTGAAGGCTGTTCCGATTCTTTTGTCCCATGGGGTGTTCTCTTCGTGTAGTACTCTGTCCCTTTTCCTATGGATGTGGCTTCCTATGAGCCAACTTACTTGCAGTGATTGTTGTCTCTCTTCTGGGTCTAGCCACCCAGCGAGTCTTCCCAGTTCTGGGCTGGTACTGGAGGTTATCTGCAGAGTCCGGTGATGTGAACCGTCTATGGGTCTCTCATCCATGGATACCAGTGCCTGTTCGGTGGAGGTGGCCGAGGGTACAATGGACTCCATGAAGGTCCTTAGCTTTGGTGGTTTAATGGTCTATTTTTTTTTCTGGTTGGCCTCCTGCCAGGAGGTGGTGCTTTTCAGAAAGCATCAGCTGTCGGCCGGGCGCGGTGGCTCAAGCCTGTAATCCCAGCACTTTGGGAGGCCGAGACGGGCGGATCACAAGGTCAGGAGATCGAGACCATCCTGGCTAACACGGTGAAACCCCGTCTCTACTAAAAAATACAAAAAACTAGCCGGGCGAGGTGGCGGGCGCCTGTAGTCCCAGCTACTCGGGAGGCTGAGGCAGGAGAATGGCGGGAACCCGGGAGGCGGAGCTTGCAGTGAGCTGAGATCCGGCCACAGCACTCCAGCCTGGGTGACAGAGCAAGACTCCGTCTCAAAAAAAAAAAAAAAAAGAAAGCATCAGCTGTGTTAGGGGAGGAACCAGCAGTGGGCGGAGCCCTAGAACTCCCAAGATTATTTGCCCTTTGTCTTCCTGCCAGGGTGGATAGGGAAGGACAATCAGGTGGGGGTGGAGCTAGGCGTGTCTGAGCTCAGACTCTCCTAGGGCAGGTCTTGCTGAGGCTGCTGTAGGGAATGGGGGTGAGATTCCCAGGTCACTGGAGTTCTGTACCTAGTAGAGTTGTGGCTGCCTCTGCTGAGTCATGCAGGTTGTCAGGGGGAAGTGGAGGAAAGCCAGCAGTCACAGGCCTTACCCATCTCCCACACAAACCGAAGGGCCGGTCTTACTCCCACCGTGTCCCCCAACAACTGCCCTGAGTCTGTTTCCAGGCAGAGGGTGAGACTGGCCTGAAAATTTGCCCGAGGCTGTTCGCCTCCCAGCTGCAAAAGAAAAGGGCTGCAGTTCTTGCCCCACCTGTGAAGTCTGCATGCCGGATTCGTGCCCTTCCCTGAGTTCTGGCCAGGAGCCTTCTTGCCCTGTTTAAATTATTAGAGTTCGACTAGAAATTTTGAATTCCTTCTCCCTGTGGAGTTTTACCCCCTGCTCCTCTGGCCAGCCTCCCTCTGGATCCCTGTGGTGTCAGGCAGGAATGGGCTGCCTGGGGACCCAGCAAGCTCCCACTGCCTTTCTGCTGCTTCCTCTTCCCCTGTATTTCGCTCGCCTGAGTCTGACTTAGCTCCAGGTAAAGTCAGAAATTTCTTCTGCAAACAGACCTTCAGCCTCTCCAGTGCGGGGGTGTGTTTTGGAGAGGAGGGTCTCCCTTTCCCACTTCCACAGTTGGGGCACTCACAGTATTTGGGGGTCTCCCAGGCCCTGCAGGAGCAATCTGCTTCCTTCACAGGGTCTGTGAGCCCTCTCAGGATTGCTGGCTTGTTCTTGCAGTTGATCTGGAGCTAAAATTCACAATGTAAGCCTCTGCATGCTGCTCTGTCTGAAGCTGCAATCTAGTCCTGCCTCCTGTTTGCCATGATCCCAGGAGCTCCCCTGCAAATAAATTATGATCGCAAGGTCCCAACATAGGCTGTTTGCAAGCTGAGGAGCAAGGAGAGCCAGTCCGAGTCCCAAAACTGAAGAACGTGGAGTCCGATGTTCGAGGGCAGGGAGCATCCAGCATGGGAGAAAGATGTAGGTGGGGAGTCTAGGCCCATCTCATCTGTCTTTTAATATCTTTTCTAACTAACCTGTAAGCTCCATGAAGACAGTCTAGCTCTTTTTCATCTCATGTCCCTCACTATACCTAACAAGGACCTTATTAAAAGTGAGTTGACTGGCTGGATGCAGTGGCTCACGCCTGTAATCCCAGCATTTTGGGAGGCTGAGGCAGGTGGATTACTTGAGCTTAGGGAGTTCAAGACCAGCCTGGGCAACATGGCGAAACCCCATCTCTACAAAAAATAATTACCCAGCTGTGGTGGGGTGTGCCTGTAGTCTCACGTACTATGGAGCCTGAGATGAGAGAATCACCTGACCCTGGGGAGGTCAGGGCTGCAGAAAGCTGTGATCACGCCACTGCAGTACAACCTGGGCGACAGAGTGGGACTCTGTCTCAAAAAAAAAAAAAATTAATTGACTTGGTAGTTCCAACAATGAGTACCAGTTGGACCACATTATTGGCAGTGTGTCCAGGGGAACAGATGTTCACATTCAAATCCATGAAACTGGAAACAAAAAACAACAATCATGACATTGATTGATAGTGATGTTTACTATGTCAGACTGTTTAAGCTCAGCTATAAAATAGACTCTCAGCCGGGGTTGGGGGTGGCTCATGCTTGTAATCCCAGCACTTTGGGAGGCCGAGGCAGGCAGATCACCTGAGGTCAGGAATTCAAGACCAGCCTGGCCAACATGGTGAATGAATCCCCACCTCTACTAAAAATACAAAAATTAGCCGGGCATGGTGGCATGCACCTGTAATCCCAGCTACTCGAGAGGCTGAGGCAGGAGAATCACTTGAACCTGGGAGGTGGAGGTTGCATTGAGCCAAGATCATGCCATCACACTCCAGCCTGGGCAACAGAGCAAGATTCCATCTCAAAAAATAAAATAGACTCTCATACTGTCATCTTTACATTTTGATTTCAGAGATTCTCAAACATTTAAATACTGGCACTTGACCCAGATGCTAATTCTTGCTTGATGCACTATTTATCTGTATCAAATTATAGTCCCGTTCCTTTGAATTTCTTTTTTTTTTTTTTTTTTTTTTTTTTTTTGAGACAGTGTCTCGCTCTGTTGCCCAGGCTGGAGTGCAGTGGCTCTGCCTCAGCCTCCCGAGCAGCTGGGATTACAGGTACCCACCACCAAGCCTGGCTAATTTTTGTACTTTTAGTAGAGATAGAGTGTCACCATCTTGGCCAAGCTGGTCTTAAACTCCTGACCTTGTGATCCACCTGCCTCAGCCTCCCAAAGTGCTTGGATTACAGGCGTGAGCCACCACGCCCGGCCTGAATTTCACACTCAAAACCTCTCCTTCCTGAGAAAACAGCACCCCTGGGTGCTTAGAAGATATTTTTGGTCTATTGCAAGAAAATATGTATTAGCTGGCAGGGCATGTCCTGGTAACATGGCAGACAGTGCAAGGGTGAGGAGAGGGGTGTCTTGCTGAATAATGTGTCTCCACCCATTTCCTAAATTCCCTTGGTAACAGATGGGTCATCATTTGAATTGCTTTATAAAAAGCTGTCTTCAAATCTGAAGCACGATCTTGAGGGCAGATGCCTCTTTCTGAAAGCTCTCCTCCTTATTCATCTAACCCAGGTCCTCAGCCAGCAGAGCCATGTTCCTCAAGAGCACCACGGGTTTATTTCATTTTCCTACATCACTGACCCGAATATGCCGGGCGCCATGGGGACTCCGGCTTTGGGAGAAGCTGACGTTGTTATCCCCAGGAATAGCTGTCACTCTGGTCCAGATGGCAGGCAAGAAGGACTACCCTGCACTGCTTTCCTTGGATGAGAATGAGCTCGAAGAGCAGTTTGTGAAAGGACACGGTCCAGGGGGCCAGGCAACTAACAAAACCAGCAACTGTGTGGTGCTGAAGCACATCCCCTCGGGCATCGTTGTAAAGGTAGACAACAGAAGGCCGCTGAGGGGAGAGGCCCCGCCCAAGGGTCTCACAGCCTCCAGAGATTTCTCCCAAGTCTGAATGGGATCAGCTGAAGGGCATTCTCTTTCTGGCTCAGGCCACCCTCTACCAGCCAGGCAGTAGAGGGCACTGCAGATCTCGTCCCATCCCTGAGCCATTCCTCCCTAAGGCAGAACCACCTACAACAGCCTGGGAAGCCTGCTTCCAGGATCTTTTGGAGCCAGGGTATGGCTGCCATCCTTGAATTTGGCAGGCAGCACTGGTGCTTGGCTGCTGCCCCGGAAGCAACATCTTGACAAAGCTAAGCAGTGGCTGATAAAGGCAGGCGCCCGGGCAGCATGGTTCTTTCAAATCCATTCCCACTTCAGGAAGGCTGCCGAGATCCCCAGCATTGCTGTGGGCTCCAAGTCCCTGAGGAGGCAGCAAGCAGGCCTGGGGTTGTCAGCTAGGGGTCCCAGCCCTTAGCTGTCCTGGCTGGTTAACGTTAGCGTGGCCACGTCCTCCATGCCTCTCTGTCCCCTTTGGTAAATGTCAGTGATACCTCCCCTTCTGGACAGAGAGGACTGAGGGTGAGATCATGGAGGCCAGGCATTTTCCAGCCTCAGAAGAAAAAATGCTGTGCACAGCTGCCTATGGGAGTCTTCCTTCTTTACATAAAAAAACAAGTCTCGGGCCAGGCACGGTGGCTCACACCTATAAACCCAGCACTTTGAGAGGCCGAGGTGGGTGGATTACCTGAGGTCAGGAGTTCAAGACCAGTCTGGTCAACATGGCAAAACCCCATCTCTACTAAAAATACAAAAATTAGCCGGGCGTGGTGGCGCGTGCCTGTAATCCCAGCTACTCAGGAGGCTGATGCAGGAGAGTCGCTTGAACCCTGGAGGCAGACATTGCAGTGAGCTGAGATCACGCTACTGCACACCAGCCTGGGCAACAGACAAGATTCCCCCTTAAAAAAAAAAAAGACAAGCCTGATCAGAGGGGCTCCCAGTCCATCTGCCTCATGGACTGGAAGCAGCACAGAAAAGAGATAGCCAAGGCAAGTGTTTCATGTATACTGATACTGGCAGCAGATACTTACAGACCATGGAAACGTGTGGGAGGAACTGTTCTAAGCAGCATTAACTCTGCAGTCCCCATAACTCCATGTTCATTATTTCCATCACAGTACAGGTGTGGAATCTGGGACACAGAGAGGCTAAGTGACCTGCCCAAGGTCCTGCCACTTAGTAGTTCAAACCATACCCCAAGTCCATGTACCTAACAGCTGCACTTCACAGCTAGGTTTTTGAGCCACGAGCATATCATGTAAAACCTCAATCACTTTTCCTCCTTGAAAAGTGTCATTCATGAGTAACAAAATTCTGAAACATGAGAGTTAATTTTTGTTTAACCTATTTTACATAACTCATTCCAAATTTGCTTTCAGTATTATTCTTTCACCGTAATTTCATAATTTTTTTTTTTTTTTTAAGAGACAGGGTCTTGCTTTGTCAGCCAGGCTGGAGTACAGTGGTACAATCATGGCTCAGTGTAGCCTCAGACACCTGGGCTCGAGCAATCCTCCCGCCTCAGCCTCCTGAGTAGCTGGGACTGAAGGCATGCACCACCACACTCAGTGTTTTTTGTTTTGTTTTTTTTTTGAGACAGTCTTGCTCTATTGCCCAGTCTGGAGTACAGTGGCGCAATCTCAGCTCACTGCAACCTCCGCCTCCTGGGTTCAAGCAATTCTCCTGCCTCAGCCTCCCGAGTAGCTGGGATTACAGGTGCCCATCACCACGCCCAGCTAATTTTTTTGTATTTTTACTAGAGACGGGGTTTCACCATGTTGGCCAGGCTGGTTCCGAACTCCTGACCTCAAGTGATCCGCCCATCTTGGCCTCCCAGAGTGCTAGGATTACAGGCATGAGCCACCGTGTCCGGTCACCCAATTTTTACATTTTTGGTGGAGATGGGGGGTCTTGCTGTGTTGCCCATGCTGGTCTCAAACTCCAGCCCTCAAGTGATCCTCCCATTTCAGCCCCCAAAGCATTGGGATTATAGGTGTGAGCCACTATGCCTGGCTTGGGATGTATCTTTTATCAAACAGCTTTGCAAGGCACTCACCTGTAATAAGGCATTAGGCCGGGCGCGGTGGCTCAAGCCTGTAATCCCAGCACTTTGGGAGGCCGAGACGGGCGGATCACGAGGTCAGGAGATCGAGACCATCCTGGCTAATACAGTGAAACCCCGTCTCTACTAAAAATACAAAAAAAAAAACTTAGCCGGGCGAGGTGGCAGGTGCCTGTAGTCCCAGCTACTCGGGAGGCTGAGGCAGGAGAATGGCGTGAACCCGGGAGGCGGAGCTTGCAGTGAGCTGAGATCCGGCCACTGCACTCCAGCCTGGGCGACAGAGCGAGACTCCGTCTCAAAAAAAAAAAAAAATTAAGGCATTACATAGTGAATGAGTTATGGTTGACTAATAATAAAGATGCTATTTTCTTCCTTCAGACAGAACTTTATGCTTATGAATGGTGCACACAAAGTGGTTGTTCACTGGCCACAAGCTAGATACATAGTTGATATTTTTATCATTATTTTGGGACTTTAAGTTATTTGAAGGCCACTGTTGCTTCTAAACAAAATAGCACTCCTAAGATTAAAACAATCACAGTGAAAGCCACATAATACAGCAAGGGTGTGAGACACGGGGCAGAGGCAGGAAAGGGGCTGGTCTTCACTGCTACTGACTCATGGGGACTCCTGATAAGGGGCTTTGCCTTCCAGGTTTGTCCCTCTCTATAAAGCGAACAGGGCCGGGCGCGGTGGCTCAAGCCTGTAATCCCAGCACTTTGGGAGGCCGAGGCGGGTGGATCACGAGGTCAGGAGATCGAGACTATCCTGGCTAACATGGTGAAACCCCGTCTCTACTAAAAATACAAAAAAAAAAAAACTAGCCGGGCGTGGTGGCGGGCGCCTGTAGTCTTAGCTACTTGGGAGGCTGAGGCGGGAGAATGGCGTGAACCCGGGAGGCGGAGCTTGCAGTGAGCCGAGATCATGCCACTGCACTCCAGCCTGGGAGACACAGCGAGACTCCGTCTCAAAAAAAAAAAAAAAAAAAAGCGAACAGGTTGTCGTGACCAGCCTGACCAACATGGTGAAACCTCATCTCTACTAAAAATACAAAAATTAACTGGGCATGGTGGCATGCGCCTGTAATCCCAGCTACTTGAGAGACTGAGGCAAGAGAATCGCTTGGACCCAGGAGGCGGAGGTTGCAGTGAGCCAAGATCACTCCATTGCACTCTAGCCTGGGTGACAAGAACGAAACTGTCTCAATAAATAAATAAATAAGCAAACAGGTTGAATTTAATGACTTCTGAGGTCCTGTCTGTTTTGTAACATCCTGTGGTTTTCACATTATAAAATATTATCTCTTACAGTGCCATCAGACAAGATCAGTTGATCAGAACAGAAAGCTAGCTCGGAAAATCCTACAAGAGAAAGTAGATGTTTTCTACAATGGTGAAAACAGTCCTGTTCACAAAGAAAAACAAGAAGCAGCGAAGAAAAAACAAGAAAGGAAAAAAAGAGCAAAGGAGACCCTGGAAAAAAAGAAGCTACTGAAAGAACTGTGGGAGTCAAGTAAAAAGGTCCACTGAGAAAAGAATTACAGATTACAACTGACAGAATCTGCCAGAAGCTCCCAGAGAATAATGGCGGTGAGTTCCATCACCAGCATTATTACAGTGCTTCAAAAGAAATATTTTTGATGAACTTAAAAGACAACAAAGTTATTTAAATGGTGCACTAAACTATAGTGAACAGAGACATGCACGACTCAAGAATAAAACTCGGCGGGCACGGTGGACAATGCCTCACACCTGTAATCCCAGCACTTTGGGAGGCCGAGGCGGGCAGATCACCTGAGGTCAGCAGTTTGAGAACAGCCTGGCCAACATGGTGAAACCCCGTCTCTACTAAAAATACAAAAACTTAGCCAGGCATGGTGGTGGGTGCCTGTAATCCCAGCTACTTGGGAGACTGAGGCAGGAGAATTGCTTGAACCTGGGAGGCGGTGGTTGCAGTGAGCTGAGATTGTGCCACTGCACTCCAGCCTGGGCAACACCTGGGTGACAGAGCAAGACTCCACCTCAAAAAAAGTAAATAAATAAAACTAGGTTGAGCACAATGACACACGCCTGTAATCCCAGCACTTTGGGAGGCTAAGGCAGGAAGATCACCTGAGCCCAGGAGCTCAAGATTGCACTGAGCTATGAACACCACTGCACTCCACCTGTCCACTTGTTCTTGTGTGACAGAACAAGACCCTGTCTCTTAAAAAATAAGATAAAACCGGCCGGGCGCGGTGGCTCAAGCCTGTAATCCCAGCACTTTGGGAGGCCGAGACGGGCGGATCACAAGGTCAGGAGATCGAGACCATCCTGGCTAACATGGTGAAACCCCGTCTCTACTAAAAATACAAAAAACTAGCCGGGCGAGGTGGCGGGCGCCTGTAGTCCCAGCTACTCCGGAGGCTGAGGCAGGAGAATGGCATGAACCCGGGAGGCGGAGCTTGCAGTGAGCTGAGATCCAGCCACTGCACTCCAGCCTGGGCGACAGAGCGAGACTCCGTCTCAAAAAAAAAAAAAAAAAAAAAAAGATAAAACCATAAAGAAACACAGAGTCAGTACTCTACAAGGATAATGGCTACTTCTAGAGGGAAGAAAGGAGTTGTCACTGTGATGAGGCACTTGGAGGGGCTCTGGGGTGCCTGACAAAGTTCTATTTCTTCACCTGGGTGGTAGTTAGAAGGGTGTACCCCTATTTCAAGTTGTACCTTTGTGTGATTGTATCTGTTTTGTAATAATAAATTTTTTTTTTAATTAGTAAAGTCAGTTTTTATGGAGAACTGGAGAATTGAGTCAAACATTAATAGCATTTGGTGGCAACTTCTCATCTGCTGGGAAGCTGCTGCCCAGTGACACTTAAACATCAGTTATCCCAATGTCAGCTCAAGACAGTAAAAGAGAAAACAAGGGCCGGGTGCAGTGGCTCATGCCTGTAATCCCAGCACTTTGGGAGGCCGAGGCGGGGTGGATCACGAGGTCAGGAGTTCGAGACCAGCCTGACCAACATGGTGAAACCCTGTCTCTACTAAAAATACAAAAATTAGCCAGGCATGGTGGCACGTGCCTGTAATCCCAGCTACTCGGGAGGCTGAGGCAGGAGAATTGCTTGAATCCAGGAGGCGGAGGTTGCAGTGAGCTGAGATTGCGCCACTGCACTCCAGCGTGAGTGACAGAGCAAGATTCTTGTCTCAAAAAAAAAAAAAGAAAACAAGATGGTTGGAAGAGTTAAAGGCTCCGTTCCTTGTCCATGTGCTCCATTAGCTTCTAGGCTGCATGATGCCCAGTTGTGCCTCTGATGTAGAAATACATTCCCTGCGTGTTCATTTGCAAGATTTGTAAAGGTGAGGTTCCAGAATCTGATTGCTTATAAATTTACATTACTCAAGCTGGATTTGACCTTAGAGTTTTGTTGGTTTTGTTTTTTTTAAAGCCATGCTTAATAACTTGGCTTGTTAGAACTCTTCTGGAGTCCACCTAGAAAACAAATAGGGAAAAATACTGGGAGGTGAGAAGGCCATTGTGAGATTGCCAGTTGCAGGGCCTGCTTCAGTTCTGCAGTCTGTCCAGCAGCCTAGGCCGCATGTCCAGTGCATACATTCAAGCACACCTTTCACTTTGAGGCTGCCAATGAAGGCTCTTCTCACCTCAGTGACTGCTTTGGACGCTTACACATTCAATGCAGGGCTCATTTCACACCTCCTGTTGCGAGTGTACAAGACCCTTCCCCAGCCCAAACTGCCTTTAGAAAATAAAGTCTCTAGAATGACACCTAAGAAATCAGTAATAGTAGGAAGGGAAATTTGGAGCTGGAGATGAGGGACAGTGTTTCCCATTTGTCTCCTCTCTCATACCTTTGCAACTTTCTGCCACATGCAGGAAGGGGACACAGCACCCATTTCCCTAGAGCCTGTTCCTGCCGGCCTTCTGCCTTGTCACAGCTGAGAATTTGCCTGATGCCTGCATCAAAGACAAGTCTCATTTGTCTTTGTCTACTGCTCAGCAAAGCAAATTCTCATTACAGGCATTTAGGGCCTAAGATACAGAGTAAGAATTAAAATCCCTTTGAGAGGCATTGTCAGAGACCACCAGGTGGATTCTCAACACATCCAGTGTGGCCCATTTTTTCCCTGGCACCAAAGCAGATGATTCTTCCAGTGAGCACCTTATGAAGTAGCTTGAATTTAGGGGCCGCACTTTATGAAAAAGATTCCTCTAGCACCCAGCAAAAGCTCACAGGATAAGCACCTATGAACTGAGAATGGCCTAACCATGGGGCAATAGGCCAACTCAATAAATTGCTCCTGGCTGGGCAGGGTGGCTCATGCCTATAATCCCAGCACTTTGGGAGGCCAAGGCGGGTGGGTCACCTGAGGTCAGGAGTTCGAGACCAGACTGACCAACATGGTAAGATCCCCTCTCTACTAAAAATACAAAAATTAAGGCCGGGCGCGGTGGCTCAAGCCTGTAATCCCAGCACTTTGGGAGGCCGAGACGGGCGGATCACGAGGTCAGGAGATCGAGACCATCCTGGCTAACACAATGAAACCCCGTCTCTACTAAAAATACAAAAAAATTAGCCGGGCGAGGTGGCGGGCGCCTGTAGTCCCAGCTACTCGGGAGGCTGAGGCAGGAGAATGGCGTAAACCCGGGAGGCGGAGCTTGCAGTGAGCTGAGATAGCGCCACTGCACTCCAGCCTGGGCGACAGAGCGAGACTCCCTCTCAAAAAAAAAAAAAATTAGCTGGGAGTGGTGGCATGCTCCTGTAATCCCAGCTACTCCAGAGGCTAAGCTGGGAGAATCGCTTGAACCTGGGAGGCAGAGAGTGCAGTGAACCAACATCAAGCCACTGCACTCTAGCGTAGGCAACAGAGGGAGACTCCATCTAAAAAAAATAATAATTTTTAAGAAAAAACTGCTTCTGGTATTTTTTTTTCCTAGCATACACTTACATTTGCTGCTGCATTTAAAATATACCGATAATGCAACTTCACTTTATCCCTACCTCCGACTTAGCAAACACATTCTTTCCCTAGCCAACTGTGCTAATGATGTCATCACCAAAATGTTTCCAGGTCAGGTGGGAAAATATACTTTGAACAGGTATCTCCTACCTCTTGTAAAAAGTAAAGTAGAGGTTCCTCTCCAAAGACTTTCCTCCCCATTTAATTTGGAATAAATAGTAACTTCTCTTAGAAGCAAAATTTATTCAAAGACCTATGCTAACATTCTTAATTATCTGCTAGCCGTGGTAAACAAATCAATGTACTTTATGTTCTTAGCTCCCACAGTGTAGCCTAAATATTTGCCTGGCATGCTTATACTGGTCCAAGCAAGCATTAGGTCATAGCCTGTTCCTCTTCCTTATTTAAAAGTGTTTTTACCTTTCTCACCATTCCACAAGTTACTTCCTCCTTCCTTTGTTCTCCTCTGCCTTTGCCTCTTTTAAAAAGTTCTAAGTTGCTAGCCAATGAGGACAAATAGAGAATGTGAGGTCCCGTTCCAGCCAGTGGAAACCAGACACAGCCGTAGGGTGGACGCCTCAGGTTATAAATGACCCGGTCTCTTTGTTCGGTGTACTCTCATGGCAAAACTGGCGAGCGTACCCTTTCAGCAAGAAGTAAAACTGGCCTTGCTAAGTAAATGAATGTTCAAGTGCTATTTCTTTAGGGCACCGGGGAACAAGTATTTCAAACACTTTCATGAGAGATTATTTAAAACAGCACTTCTTTAGATGAGGCATGGTGGTTCACACCTATAATCCCAGTACTTTGAGAGGCTAAGGTGGAAGGATCACTTGAGCCCAGGATCCAACCTAGGCAACATAGTGAGACCTCATGTCTACAAAAAAAAATTTTTTTTTTCCCCACACACCCACTCATTCAATACAAAAAGTATTTTAAAAATTATTCAGGCGTAGTGGCACACACCTGTAGTTCCAGCCACTAGGGAGGCTGAAGTGGGAGGATTGCTTGAAGGCGGTTGAGGCTGTGATGAGCCAAGATTACATTACTGCACTCCAGCCTGGGTGGCAAAACAAGACCCTGTCTCAAAAAAATAAAACCACGTAAGAATTCAAGGAACCCGGCCGGGCGCGGTGGCTCAAGCCCGTAATCCTAGCACTTTGGGAGGCCAAGACAGGCGGATCACGAGGTCAGGAGATTGAGACCATCCTGGCTAACCTGGTGAAACCCCGTCTCTATTAAAAAATACAAAAAACTAGCCGGGCGAGGTGGCGGGCGCCTGTAGTCCCAGCTACTCGGGAGACTGAGGCAGCAGAATGGCGTAAACCCGGGAGGCGGAGCTTGCAGTGAGCTGAGATCCGGCCACTGCACTCTAGCCTGGGTGACAGTGAGACTCCGTCTCAAAAAAAAAAGAATTCAAGGAACCCACATTTTAATACAAATTGTTAATGAAAATAAGCTTTATTACATCAAGTAATAAATACATACAAAGATGCCAACAGTTTTAGTCATTTTCTTCCAGATGTTTTTATCAACTTACAATAAACGCGGAACTGAGATCTACTTACAGTCTTAGTATGAAAATGTTCGGGGGTCCTTGTTAGGTTTGGTGGGTTGCTCTTTCTTCTGTATTTATAACTTGTGCATTTTTAAAAATTGACTTTGAAGCACTAATAGTCATGCAAACGCTTAAGCAAAAAAGAAGTTACATTAAGCAGAACCTACACTGTATGGCAAATGGGAGCCAGCTACTAAGTAAAGGGTGCTGTCAATATGCATTAAAAACAAAATCCCTAGAGCGGTGTTAGCTTATGAAAAGGAACAAAGAACACCGTGGGTAACAAATGCATTCAAAAGAGAAGATTAAAGGGAGACAATGGTGTCTTGGAGGCAAACTACAGTTTGCTGTAAGATAACTTTACGTGCATCTTTTAAATCAATGCTAAAAAAACAAAAAAACCTGGGCAGTTCCTAACTACTTAAAATGCAAATCCTAATTAACAGCAAAATCTTTTCTCAATCTTTGAGACTGTAGGTTCAGAGCCAAGTGAACCATGGGAGGAAAAAACAAACTGTAACCATTTTGAAAACAAGGGTTTCATCTGAACAGGGGAGATGAACTGTAACTTCTCATCTTGTAAAAAGATGGAAATCCTTCAAAACCAACAAGGCAGCTAGGATCTGGCATTCCGTTCAGTTTCTGCTAAGCACTCCCGAACCAGTCCTCTAGCGTGAATGATGCCTGAAAGAGAGGCAGAGACCTGAGATCAGCCGGTGCACAGGACCAGCCAGTAGAGCCCATTCTGGAACAGGAAGAGGATCTATCCTTCCACAGCCTGTCCACAAAAAACTCAGACAGAAAGGGAACTGGGGGAACCTATATCCAAGCAACCCTGAAGGATGCTAACAATCCCATCCCCCTAAAGCCCTTCCCTCCTCACCACAACTCTTCATGTCTCTCTAAACATTTTTTCCTGCATTCAAGGTGGCACCAGCAAGCTGTCCTTCTATGACACTGTTGAATAAAAGACGTATCTCCACCCAAATTCTTTTGCTTGACCCACTGTTGAGATTTTTCTCTGGCTTCTTCAGTCTGAATTCTAGAAAGGGCTTGACCAGCGTAAGTAAGCAAGAGAATGGCTCCAGCTACACACATGAGGGCGCAGAGGACTGACTGCTGCCCATGCAGGACCCTGGGTCCACGGGGACATCCCCACAAGACTCTGCAGCTACCTTCTGCCCAATGAATCTTCCCCAATCTTTTGTCTCTATGGTTTGGTGGTTACCTTTTTTTCTTTCTGCCTCTACTGAACTTCATAAAATATGATCTTTTAATAGACACTGAGGATTCTGTTCCTTCTAATCCATGACTCCCAGAGGCCACTGGGAATGACATCCCACATCATCGCCCCACAAATCTTAGAATCTAACTCAGAGCCTTGGAGAATATTTTGTGTGAGGACCAGACAGCAAATATTTTGGGCTTTGCAGGCTACACAGTGTCACAACTACTACACTCAAATGTTTTTTGAGACAGCATCTTGCTGTCACCCAGGATGGAGTGCAGTGGCCACAATCACAGTTCACTGCAGCCTCAACCTCCCAGGATCAGATCACCTGATCACCTCCCACCTCAGCCTCTGGAGAAGCTGGGACTATAGGCACACACCACCATGCCTGGCTGTTTTATTATTATTTGTAGAGTCTCACTATGTTGTTCAGGCTGAACTCGAGCTCCTGGCTTCAGCCTCCCAAACTGCTGGATTACAGGCGTGCACCACCACACCTAGCCCCACAAACCTTTATTTATGAACACTTAAGTCTGAATTTCACATAACTTTCACACGTCCCAAAATCATTGTTTTTTTCAACTATTAAGAACGATGCCGGGCCGGGCGCGGTGGCTCAAGCCTGTAATCCCAGCACTTTGGGAGGCCGAGACGGGCGGATCACGAGGTCGGGATATCGAGACCATCCTGGCTAACACGGTGAAACCCCGTCTCTACTAAAAAAATATAAAAAACTAGCCGGGCGACGTGGCGGGCGCCTGTAGTCCCAGCTACTCGGGAGGCTGAGGCAGGAGAATGGCGTAAACCCGGGAGGTGGAGCTTGCAGTGAGCTGAGATCCGGCCACTGCACTCTAGCCTGGGCAGCAGAGTGAGACTCCGTCTCAAAAAAAAAAAAAAAAAAAAAAAAAAAAAAGAACGATGCCTGTCACGGTGGCTCACACCTGTAATCCCAGCACTTTCAGAGGCAAGGGCGGTTGGCCACTTGAGGTCAGGAGTTTGAGACCAGCCTGGCCAACATGGTAAAACCCCATCTCTACTAAAAATACAAAAATTAGCTGGGCGTGGTGGTGAGCACCTATAATCCCAGCTACTCAGGAGGCTGAGGCAGGAGAATTGCTTGAACCCAGGAGGCAGGGGTTGCAGTGAGCCGAGATCGCACGACTGCATTCCAGCCTGGGTGACAGAGCAAGACTCCGTCTCAAAAAAAAAAAAAAGAAAAACACACTATTCTTGGCTCTTGGCTCGTGGGCTGCAGTTGCCAACCAACCTACAACGCTCCTATGCTCCTAACTCCCTGACCCCTCTATGACATGTTTTCACCCTGCTGTGACATGAGCTTGGTCAGCTTGGGCTTGGCTGTTGGCCAAGGGGAGGCACTGGGTCTTCCTTGTTACTGCAAGACTGGCAGCTAGTACGCATTTGCTGACTTGAAGCAGTGCCTTTTATGGGCAACTGCAAATCACCTGTTGGACTTTGGGACCCAGCATCTTCCCAGGAATTTCCATTCGGGTAACCAGCACCCCTGCTACCAGAGAGCGGCCCTGGGACCACCCAACACTCTGGGCGAGACCAGGGTTGGGTTCTGCATCCCTTCCCCAGGCCCTCTTCAATCACATCCTCTAACCCTGCTGGTCCCAACCTAGCTTTGAGATCCGTCAACCTCTTCACAAAGGCTGCATGAACTCCAGAGCAACCCCGCTCCTGGCAGCAGCCTGTCCTCAACTGGCCCTCGTGTCACTGGGGTCATGACTTCAACTACAGCCCCCATATTTCCTACAGATTTACAACCAAAGAATGTTCCTCTCCCAGGCCAGGCATGGTGGCTCACGCCTGTAATTCCAGCACTTTGGGAGGCCGAGGTGGATAGATCATAAGGTCAAGAAATTGAGACCATCCTGGCCAACCAACATGGTAAAACCTGGTCTCTACTAAAAATACAAAAACTAGCTGGGCATAGTGGCGCACGTCTGTACTCCCAGCTACTTGGGAGGCTGAGGCGGGAGAATCGCTTGAACCCGGGAGGCGGAGGCTGCAGTGAGCCGAGATTGCGCCACTGCACTCCAGCCTGGGTGACACAGCAAGACTCCATCTCAAAAAAAAAAAAAATGTTCCCCTCCCAGGTCGCTTCTCCAGCCTTTTTAAGAACCCCAAGTCCCGGGCCAGGCACAGTGGCTCACGCCTGTAATGCCAGCACTTTGAGTGGCCAAGGCAGGCAGATCACCTGAGGTTGGGAGTGCAAGACCAGCCAGACAACATGGAGAAACCCCATCTCTACTGAAAATACAAAAAATTAGCTGGGCCTGGTGGCACATGCCTGTAATCCCAGCTACTTAGTAGGCTGAGGCAAGAGAATCGCTTGAACCCGGGTGGAGGTTGCGGTGAGCCAAGATTGCACCATTGCATTGCAGCCTGGGCAACAAGAGTAAAACTCCGTCTCCCAAAAAAAAAAAAAAAAAGCACCAGTCTCCCCTCATCTTGAATGAGTTCATGGGCTATGGCTCCGCTGCACTATCGCCTTCTAAAATAGAAATCCTGCTCTCCCTCCATTCCCTTTTTATTTCAGGAGATAGCAATCTATTTAACCTCCTTTCAAAATCAGCCGGGCAGTCACACCTTAACATGAGTTCCCTTGTGCTCTGTCATCTCCTGCCTGCCCTCCTTCTCCAGTCATTAAAGAACAAAGTGCTCTCAGCCTCCCGCCCCAGACCCACACACTTCCTTGGGTCTCGCTCCAAAGAGGTGACAGCAGAGGGCAGTGCAGACACCAAAGAACCCTGAGCCTGGCTTCCCTAGGACCAGTGTCGGCCAACAGAAGCAGACCAGGCAGGAGGCAGGAGGGAGAGTGGTGGCGGCCAGGGCGGGGGGGGGGGGGTGGGGGGTGGTTTGAACACACCCTTGAAAGCCAGCAGACCCCCTGGCAGCACACAGGGTAAGAAGAGCTCCCTGGCTGGGCTGCCCTTCCCGGAAGACCCCTCTGAAGGCATCCGGCCCCCTAGGCCCCTCGCCACCAGACCCACCGCCTGCCTGAGGCCTCCATAGCAGACAGCAACTCTGTGACAAGACAGGAGCTCCGATGAAGGAGCCCCATCCCCAGCCCACCCTCCCATGTTTTCCCCAAAAGTCTTTCCAGAGTTAAAGGCCTAGCCTGTGGTCACGGCAGGGCAGCGGGGCCGGGCTCACCGCGCTTCAGTCTCTCCATGGCACTCTTGCTCCCCGCGTACGTGGGTCTGATCTCCTTCCCCAGCTCTTCAATGATGGCCAGCAGCTCCGCGTATTTGCTTTGGGGCACTTGGCTGTTCCCAGTTCCCTAGAATCAGAAAGAAATTGGTTCAGCAAAATTAGCTGGGCATGTTGGTGGGCACCTGTAGTCCCAGTTACTCAGGAGGCTGAGGCAGGAGAACTGCTTGGACCGGACCCATGAGGCAGAGGTTGTAGTGAGCCAAGATCGCTCCACTGCACTCCAGCCTGGGCGACAGAGCAAGACTCCATCTCAACATCTCAAAAAAAAAAAAAAAAGGGGTTCAGCAGCCTGACCCCAAGGCCACAGGCAGGTGGGTGGAGAGGCCCCTGGGCCGGTCAGAGGAGGGAACGCAGTCCAGCCTTAGACTCCTGGGGTAGCCACCTCAGCTGGGCCAAGGCACGTCCCATTCTAGGGGACAACTACAGGTTAGGGGGATGGTCCTCACCCTTCTATCCTCACACACTCAGGAAGACCACCCAGTCGCCTCCAGGAAGCAAGTGTATCATCTCCAATGAACAAAACAGGGGAACCAGCTCATCTTGGCACAAAAGAGTCCAAACAGCATTTCCCAGGATGCAGATGAGTAGGAGGGCACATCGCAGGTGCCGAGCCTCCAAGCCAGTGGGGAGACAGAGGCCGCACCTGGGCCACCAGGACCACAGCCATCGGCCATGGCCCCGCCAGAGCCTGGAATGCATTCCCTTCTCTCATCCTCCCACCCACAGGGCCCACCCCCCAGAAACCCTTTCCTCCCACCACCACTGGGAGCCCCACAGCAAGCACCCGGATCAGCGAGGCTGGGCTCCCGGCAAGCCCGCAAGCCCAGACCACCTCCCCTTGGCTGCCTCCTCCCAGAGCTGCACCAGCTCCCTGGGCAAGGTCCTCGCCTCCTCCCTCCTCCACCGCCGCCTCTGTCCCCTGGCCTTGCGCTCTGTCCTCCTGTCCTCATCTTGGTCCAGCTGCTCTGCCTCCCCACGGCACTGCCTCCAGGCCTCACGGGCCTCCTGCCTGTCTCGGCGCCGCCGTCGCATGGCCAGAATGTGGCACTGCCACTCCCGGCTGCGCCTCTGCCTGGCCTCCCGCAGCCACCGCTTCTTCAGCTGGTCCCGCTCACGGGCCCGCACCTGCTTCTCCTTCTGGGGCAGGACGGCTTGGCGGGGCATGGCTGGGGAGCCGCCCACTCGGCAAGGAACAGGCTCCGTGGCGACCTCAGAACACTGGCACTGGGGCCCAGCCAGGGAGAGCATCTTCCCGCTGGGACCTTCGACAGGGCAGCTCATCCCTTGGAGATGTGGGGTGCAGCTGACATGGTGGCTACCCCATTCCTGCTGTTCCCCAGCCTGGGCTGGGGGTACTAGGATCACCCTTGGGCTGATGAGGAGCCCAGGTCTTGGGCAGTTACCAAGTGGGGGTCACAGTCTGGAAAGTGGTGGAACCAGGCAGCGGCCTCGCCTGGGCCACACTCTCAAACACTGGCCCTCAACAAGAGGCACCTTGGCTCTCGAGACAAGGCCACCTCCTCTCTGCTGGGCCCACGCCCGTGGAGAGCAAGTGGGAACCGGCCGTTTTCTGTCCCAGCTTGGAGAGCCAGGGTCAAGGCCAGGCCTCACTTGCCCAGGAAAGAGAAGTGAGGAGACCCACCAGAGGAGCGCGTGGGGTGGGGGCCGCAGCGCAGCTCGGGCTGCTGCCCCTTCCTGGTGCTCTCCTGTCCGCTCCACCTCACACGTCCCTGCGAAACACAGTCCCCAGTGCCCTCCATTCTGATGTGTTCTGAGCCGGAGCCCAGTCAGGGCCTTGGGCTGAGAAAGCTCTGTCCCATACTTTCTGCTCCTTCGTCTCTTCCACCAGCTTCTCTCCTCTGATGGTGGGGAGCATGTCTCCCCCCAGCCCTCCCACCATGCCATCACCCCCATTGCCATACCTGGGTGTAGCCTAGGGATGGTGGCCCGTAGTCACTGAGCAGCTGGCGGTACTGTGAAGACGCCATGCTGGTGGAAGGAGAGTGGACACTCCCAGCTGTGGGGTGGGGAGAGAGAGGCCAGGAGTCAGCTCAGCCAGTTGTACCAAGGCAAGGACTCCAGGTCCTGCAATGGCCCTTGCCCAGGACCCACACCACCAACTGTAGCAGGATAGAGAACCCTGCTCTCCACCTCTAGTCTGACCAGTGTAGAAGACGGATAATGAAATGTAGCTACAAGGCACTCGGCCATCCCCAGCTCTGTAGCAGCTGCTGGTCCTCACAGAGCTCCGTCCTGTCCAACCAGAACCTTCCAAGCAGCAGGGCTGCTCCCAAAGATAAAATTACTGCCACTCCTGGCCTCATCCCTGCCCATCCCCTCTCCCTGTGTCCTGGCCCCAGAGGATGAAAACCTAGAGGCCACATCATACCACAAGAGCCCACTGCCATGGAGGCTGGTCCAAACCAGCGGAGCTTCCAAGCCTTTTTGTCCTATGCACCGAAATCTCTGCTGTGCTCAATGACGGGGAAGATGGGAAGGCCTTAGAGTATTTGAGACCCAACCCTGGCTGGAGACAGGCATGCTGGACATCAAATTAGGAATCTAGAGAACACCACGGCCTCTGTGTGCCCCAGATAAAGCCCCTCAACCTCTCTGTGCCTGTCTCCCCCTCCCCAAAGGGGGACCAGACTCTTGGCAGTCTATGTCCCAACGGCTCTGCATTCCAAGAGAGGAGGGTTGAGGCCCCACATATGGGATGCAACATTGGGGCCTGTCCAGGGCTGCAGTCAGTGACCAAGCAGGGCCCAGCCCAGAACGCAGCCTCCTGGATCTGGGAGGGGAGTCTGAGGCTGGGAGCACGCGGCCCCGCAATGGCGTCCCAGTGGCCATTAGCGGGTAAAGGATATCCTGCAGAATGACAAACAGCGGTAACCATGGAGAATTTACCTAGTCCTCCTCGGCAGCTGCCCGCCTGCCGCCCCCAGAGCCACACGGTCTCTCTCTCACACACACAGCGGGCGCTGCAGACTTGGCCTCGGGGATGGACAGCTGGTGCCAGGCTGGCCAAACCCACCAGCTGCTCACTTGGTGTGGGTGAGGGGAGGGGCAGAGGAGGAAGGAAGTTCAGGGCCTCAGGCTGGGGGAGCCGGGAGGAGCCCTGGAGAACCCTGGCTCCAGGCCCCTCTATTTAGAGACATGGACCTGAGGGAGTTGCCCCAGGGCACACAGCATAGCACCTGCCCCTCCATGCAGGGAGCCAGCTACCTCAGCACCTGCCCCTCTGTCCAGGAGCATCCGGGAGCGGGGACAGTCCCGAGTTGTCTCCCTGAGTCTCAGGCCAGCCCTGGATGCCACCACTGCAGCCCAGGGTTATGCTCCAGCTTGGGCTGGACCTGGAAACGTGGACTTGGATCCTGAACTGGGCAAAGCACCATGCCACTCCGAGCCTCAGTTTCCATGCCTCCCACATGGGGATGACGAGACACGTGTGCTACAGGGATGGGCGGCTTGGGATGGGGAAGCACTACGCCCGCGATATCCGGCACGTCCACGGCCACTGCAGGAATTGGGCAGGGCGATGTCCCCCAGCGCCCCCTCACCACATCAGCCAAACCCCAGTTTCCTGAGCTTCTGATGTGGCAGCAAGCGTGGCATGGGGAACACAGGCTCTGCTGGCAGAGACCTGGGTTTCGATCCTGGTAGCTACACCTCTCTGGCCTCGAGGGCCAGTCTCTGGGAGGGACCATAGAGCACAGCACCCTGGGTGTTTGCAAGATCCCAGCAGCCTGGCAGGAGGGGCGCTAGCCACTTCCCACGCACCCTCGAATCAACTCGGTGTGCCCCCGTCCTCTTCCCCAACTGCTTTGCCCACTGCTCCTCACCTCTCCTTTTCTGTCCTCCCCACTGGACTTGGCGCCAGCCCCAGCTGTGCCACTCCTGGCTGTGTGACCTCAGACAGGCCCCCCGCCCTCCAGTCCTCAGTTTCTCCATTTGTTAGAGGCAGTGCTTCCCAAGAGAAGGTCTACAGGCTCCAGACCCTACTATTTGATGATACTGGGGTTAGGTTTTGCGGGGCTGAGAGGAAGGAGGAATGAGAAATTGTCCCATTTTGGCTGGGGGGACAAGGAGCAATAGCTCGGTGACTCCAATGCTCTGTCCAGGCCAGTCCCTTGTTCAGGGTTGAGTGGGGGGTGTCTAGTCCTGGAGAGAGATGGCGGAAATGCCCCGAGTTCCACTCATGGTCACTCCTTCCTGCAGACACAGGGACCGGGACACAGGGACCACGTCAGCGCAGGCCGTCTCGGCGCATCTCAGACAATGAGCGCAGTGTGCAGGAGCGAGGGGTTGGCAGAGGCCAGGAAGCTCCTGGGGCCAGGCGCGGCTCCCCGCCCCCACGCCAGACAAAGAGCGCCGGGGCCTGGGGAGCTGGCGGCCTTCCCGCCACTTGGGGCGCCTGGGGGGCTCTGGGGCGGGGGAGGCGGGGGCTTTGTCTAACTCCGCCACTGCCACCACCGGCCAGGCCGCGGCTTGGCAACCCGTGAGCAGGAGGCAGGGCTGCAGGGCGTGAGGGATGATGACAAGGAAGCCGGAGGAGCAGCGGCAGCAGCGGAGAGTCCATCTTGGATGCAAATGGCAGGAGGGGAGCTGGGGTTCTGCAAAAGGGTCCATGGGGGAGAGGGAGGGGCACCAAAAAGCCCAGATCTGGGGATCTCGGCACTCCTGAAATTCTCCACAGAAGAAAGAGAAGAAAAGCTGAATACAGGTGCAGCCAGCTCAGAACAGGACTTCAGGGGTCCCCGTGAGTGCCGCTATCCCTGTGACCCCAAACCCTGAAGGTCCCAGTTTAAGGCCCCGGCCCCAATGACACCAGGTCAAGCCTGAGCTGTCAGCCTTGCCCAGGCTGGCAACACCAGCCCCTGCCCTCCCCACAGGCCAGAGGAAGAACGCTGCTGGCAGTCCTACCTGGCAACAAAGCCCGTCTTTGTAAGGTCTGCGGACCCCAGAGGAGGTGAGAATGTTTGAGAAGAAAACAGTGGCTGTTTGCTCTTTGGGACTCCGAGCCCACAAGTGAGCAATTCAACTCTCCCTCAGCACCCTGACGATTAACCCTTTCCTGCCCCTACACCTCAGTGTCCAAGGTTTTTTTAAATATCGTTTTTATGGGTCCTACTTCGGATGTGGGAGGTTTATGAAGTCAACGTTTGCAAACAAGGCCCAAAACTCGAGCAGGAGAGCCAGCGTGGCACCGGTGACCAACGGGGCCACTCCTTTCCCTCCGAGTCCTTACCCCCCACGCCCCGCAACACAACCGCCTTTTGGGAAGTCTGTTTCCGACCAAGTGTCAGAGAAGAGGGGCCCCAGTGAGGTCACAAAGCCCGGCACCTACCAATCCCTCAATGTTGCGCCCACTCCCCATGGCTCCCTCGGTCCCCTGGGCTCAGCCCGAAGCTGCCTGACAACTTCTGGAGGAGTTTCCTGGGAGCGCCCGGCTGCCGCCGCAGCCCCAGGAAGGTCGAGGGGAGCCCCTCCCGGCTTCTGCATCGAGGGCCTTCCCGGATCAGCCCTGGGGGCTCCCAGATGGGGCGTCCGCGTGACCCCCTGCCCCCACGCCCGCGCGCGGGCCCTAGCAGCCCCAGGACTGCGCCAACTTCGTTCACTCCGCGCACACCTTACGGGGATCCCCGCGTGACCGCATGGGGCAGTCCCTGCTCCCACGCGCCCGGCCGAGGCCCCCCGGCCTCCGAGTCCGCTGCCCACCGGCGACCCCATCCCGGTCCCAGTCCCGGCGGCCCCGCGACCTCAGGGCCCGCGGCAGCCCCGCAGCCCTCCGCCCGCGCCGGCCCGCGCGGGGCCTGGCCCTGCCCGCAGCGTCTCCCGCCCGGGCCGCTCCACGACCCCGCTCCCCAGGGCGGCGGGGCCCCGCGCCCCGCTCCCGGCGCGGCCCGGGCCGCTCCCGACTCCCGCCGGCAGGGGCCCTCGCCGAGCCGCCCAGAAGCGGGAGGAAAAAGGAGACGAGAACAAGCCTCCCCCGCCCTCGCCCTCGCCCGCCGCGCTCCCTGCGATCCGCAGCCGCCGGCGCGGGGGTCACCCCAGGCCGCCCGCCCCGCACCCCCAGCCAAGGCCCTCGGCGTGCGGGGCGCACCAGCGAACTTTGGCGGCGCGGGCTCGGAAATCATGGCGGCGGCAGCGCTGCCCCGGGCCGGGACCCTGAGCCCCCCGCCCCCGGCCTCCGCTGGCGCCCACGGCATCCCCCGGCCGGGGCTGGGCGCGCGGACCCCCAACTTGGCGGCGCTCGGGGCGCGTCGCACGCGGCTCACTCACCGGCGTTGAGGGCGGCGGCGGGCATGTGCGCGGCCAAGTTCGGTTTGTAAGACATCCCCCCGGGCGGCGGGCGCGCCGGGCGCGGCGGGGCCAG
Source organism: Macaca mulatta (assembly GCF_049350105.2). Lineage (NCBI taxonomy): Eukaryota > Metazoa > Chordata > Mammalia > Primates > Cercopithecidae > Macaca > Macaca mulatta. The sequence continues at coordinate 130,678,044 of NC_133416.1, forward strand.
GCCGCGAGGGCGGCGGCGGCGGCGGCGAGGACGGGCGGCAGCGTGGCAGCCCCGCGCCCGTCCGAGCGCCCGCCGAGCGCCCGCGCACTTTTTGTTGTCGGCGGCTCGGGCCGCGCCGGCAAATATGGCCGTCCGCGCCCTGCCGCCGCCGCAGTCTCACCCAGGCCCCGGGCGCGGCGCAGGGGCGGCCGCAAACTTTCCGCGGAGCCGGCGGGGCGGCCGGGGCCGGGAGGGGGCGGCCCGGCGTCAGGGGGCGGCTCCGCCTGCGGCCGCGCCCCGCGCCTCCGGGTGCGCTCGGCGCCCGCAACTTGCCAAAGTTTGGGGGGCTGGGGTCCCGGCGGCGCTTGAGGCCCGCGCGCGTCCGGGCGGCCGCCCCGCGCCGGGCGCTCCAGGGGTGCACTGGGGGCCGCCCCCGCGGCAGCTGCAGGAGGCCAGGGCGGCCGGGATCCGAGGAGCACTTTCTTCCCCTTGACGGTGGGGGCAGGGATGGAAAATTACCTGGAGAAAATGGTGGCGAGTGGTGTATTTAAGCACGTAGATCATTCCAGACGCCCGGGTCTGGCCAAGCCCCAGGATTCGAATAACTGATGCTTGACATTGATTTCAAATAAATTTCATGTCCATGTCTTTATGAAGTGGTTTTTAACCCTTTGGGGATCCAAGACTCCTGTGAGACTGACAAAAGCTAGAGGCCTTCTCCACCACTCATCCCCCTTCCCGGAAAACTCACCCCTGAATCGCACAATTTCGTGCGTAGACTCACTCCAGTATTTAAGGGAAGCACCTACTATGCGCCACTCACTGTTCCAAGCGCTGAGGATACAAGAACTGAACTTGGCAAAGTTTCTACCCCCTGGAGTTTACGGGGCAATTTAAATCTTCCTTCGACCCCACCCCCAGCCCATCTTCGGATCTGATTGAAATGTAATCATCGAGTGTATTTTGGATTTGGATTAGATGAATAACCTAAAGGTTGTGGGTTTGTTCTCTTTTTTTCTTTTTCTATTTTTTTTTTTTTAAATTTTGGAGTTCTGCCGAAGTAGTAAAGCTCGTTAAAATACATAAGATGCCCACCCTTTTCTGTTGTTTTTAATCGCCATGGTTTGCAGATTTAATTAGACACAGCCGTGCAAGCATCATCTCCAGATCTGGTAACAAAAGCACCCACCTAGGGATGCCCACCCAGGCCTGCCTTCTTTAGGACCAAAGGTGCAGGCGACGACACCCCCTCCCCAGCTTAACCCCCACCCTTGAGATCAGCTGTAGACCAGCACTAGCGAAGGATGCTCAGTGAAACCTTATTCCATGAATAAATTAATGCCACCCATGTGGCTGGTCCCAGGCGCCTAGTCCTCTAGAGCAGCACTGTCCAATGGAAATAGCATGCCAGCCACATAAGTAATTTTCAATTTTTCAGTAGTCACATTTGAGAAAGTAAAAAAACACCGGTGAAATTGATTTTAACATGTTTTATTTAACAATAGCTCCAGAACAGCGTGATTTCACTATATAATGAATTAAAGGGAATTATTAATAAGACACTTTACATTCTCTTATACTAAGTCTTCGCAATCCAGTGTGTGTTTTATACTTACAGCACATTTTAATTCAGAGTAGCGACGTTTCAGCGCTCAGTAGCCACCACAGCTAGGGGTCACCATATTGAACAGTGCAGGGCTGCAGCTACTAGCAGAGGGCTCCTGAGGCGTACACACCGGGTACTGACTCTGACTCCCCCACCCACTGACTGTTTGACTAGGCCTCCATTTCCTCGGGGCAAGAATCCAGATCTCACTGGCAGGCCCAGTCCCTTCTGTGAGTACTCTGAACCAATCTATTTCCACATTGTCTCCCTCTGTCACCCAGGCTGGAGTGCAGTGGCTTGATCACAGCTTACTGTAGCTTCGAACTATTGGGCTCAAGTGATCCTCCTGTCTCCACCTCTCCCTCAAAGCACTGAGATTACAGGTGTCAGCCAATAGTGTTGTGTTTTTTCCATTGTCCCCACTCCTGACTCTAAGTCCATGACATCATTTAAAAACTGTTGGCTAGGGCCGGGCGCGGTGGCTCACGCCTGTAATCCCAGCACTTTGGGAGGCCGAGGCGGGCGGATCACAAGGTCAGGAGATCGAGACCACGGTGAAACCCCGTCTCTACTAAAAATACAAAAAATTAGCCGGGCGCGGTTGTGGGCGCCTGTAGTCCCAGCTACTCGGGAGGCTGAGGCAGGAGAATGGCGTGAACCCGGGAGGCGGAGCTTGCAGTGAGCCGAGATCGCGCCACTGCACTCCAGCCTGGGCGACAGAGCGAGACTCCGTCTCAAAAGAAAAGAAAAAAACAAAAAACAAAAAAAAAAAACTGTTGGCTGAGCGAGGTGGCTCACGCCTGTAATCCCAGCACTTTGAGAGGCTGAGGCGGGTGGATCATGAGGTCAGGAGATCAAGACCATCCTGGCTAACATGATGAAACTCCATCTCTACTAAAAATACAAAAAAACTAGCCGGGCGTGGTGGCAGGTGCCTGTAGTCCCAGCTACTCGGGAGGCTGAGGCAGGAGAAGGGAGTGAACCCGGGAGGCGGAGCTTGCAGTGAGCCCAGATCGCACCACTGCACTCCAGTCTGGGTGAGAGAGCGAGATTCCGTCTCAAAAATATAAAAATAATAAAAATAGAAAAAATTAGCCGGGCGTGGTGGTGGGCACCTGTAATCCCAGCTACTTGGAAGGTTGAGACAAGAGAATCGCTTGGACCCGGGGTTGAGGAGGTTGCAGTGAGCTGAGATCCTGCCACTTGCACTCCAGCCTGGGTGACAGAGCAAGATTCTGCCTCCGGAAAAAAAAAAAAAAAAAAAAAGTTTCAGCTCACTCCTGTAATTCCAGCACTTTGGGAGACCAAGGCAGGCGGATCAACTGAGGTCAGGAGATTGAGACTAGCCAGGCCAACATGGTGAAACCCCATCTTAACTAAAAATACAAAAATTAGGTGGGTGTGGTGGCGCGTGACTTAGTCCCAGCTATTCAAGAGACTGAGGTAGAATTGCTTGAACCCAGGAGGTGGAGGTTGCAGTGAGCCGAGATCGAGCCACTGCACTCAAACCTGGGTGACAGGGCGAGACTCCATCTCAAAGAAAAAAAAAATGTTTCAGCTGGGCACGATGGCTCACTTCTGTAATCCCAGTACTACAGAAGGTCAAGGCAGGCAGATCAGTTGAGCCCAGGGGTTCAAGACCAGCATGGGCAACATAGAAAGCACCCATCTCTACTAAAAATACAAAAATTAGCTAGGGCATAGTGACATGCACCCATGGTCCCAGCTACTCTGGAGGCTGAGGTGCTGCGGTGGGAGGATCACTGGAGCCCAGAAAGCGGAGGTTTCACTGACCTGTAATGGCACCACTGCTCCAGCCTGGGCGATAGAACAAAACTGTGTCTCAAAAAAAAAAAAAAAAAAAAAAAAAAAAACGAAAGAAAAGAAAAACATGTTTCCATTTTTTTTTTTTTGAGACGGAGTCTCGCTCTGACGCCCAGGCTGGAGTGCAGTGGCCGGATCTCAGCTCACTGCAAGCTCCGCCTCCCGGGTTTACGCCATTCTCCTGCCTCAGCCTCCCAGTCCCAGGCGCCCGCCTCTTCGCCCGGCTAGTTTTTTGTATTTTTTTTTTTTTTTTTTTTTTTTTTGAGACGGAGTCTCGCTCTGCCGCCCGGGCTGGAGTGCAGTGGCCGGATCTCAGCTCACTGCAAGCTCCGCCTCCCGGGTTCCCGCCATTCTCCTGCCTCAGCCTCCCGAGTAGCTGGGACTACAGGCGCCGCCACCTCGCCCGGCTAGTTTTTTGTATTTTTAGTAGAGACGGGGTTTCACCGTGTTAGCCAGGATGGTCTCGATCTCCTGACCTCGTGATCCGCCCGTCTCGGCCTCCCAAAGTGCTGGGATTACAGGCTTGAGCCACCGCGCCCGGCCGGCGTTTTTTGTATTTTTTAGTAGAGAGAGGGTTTCACCGTGTTAGCCAGGATGGTCTCCATCTCCTGACCTCGTGATCCGCCCGTCTCGGCCTCCCAAAGTGCTGGGATTACAGGCTTGAGCCACCGCGCCCGGCCACATGTTTCCATTTTTTATTCTAATTGAGATATTATTCACTTAGCATAAAATTCACCCTTTAAAAGTATACAACTTAGAGGCCAGGTGCCGTGGCTCACGCCTGTAATCCCAGCACTTTGGGAGACAGAGGTGGTCGGATCATGAGGTCAGGAGATCGAGACCATCCTGGCTAACACGATGAAACCCCATCTCTACTAAAAATACAAAAAAGTTAGCCGGGCGTGGTGGCAGGTGCCTGTAGTCCCAGCTACTCAGGAGGCTGAGGCAGGAGAATCACTTGAACCGGGGAGGCGGAGCTTGCAGTGAGCTGAGATCCGGCCACTGCACTCCAGCCTGGGTGACAGAGCGAGACTCCGTCTCAAAAAATATATATCTATATACAACTCGGCCAGACATGGTGGCTCACACCTGTAATCCCAACACTTCGGGAGGCCGAGGTGGGCGGATCACAAGGTCAGGAGATCAAGACCATCCTGACCAACATGGTGAAACCCCGGCTCTACTAAAATACCAAAAAAAAAAAAAAAAAAAAAAAAAAGCCAGGCGTGATGGTGCACGCCTGTAATCCCAGCACTTCGTGAGGCTGAGGTGGGCAGATCTCTTGAGCCCAGGAGTCTGGGACCAGCCTAGGAAACATAACAAGACCACATCTCTACTAAACATTAGCCAAAAGTGGAGGCTAACCTGTAGTCCCAGCTACTGAGGTAGGAGGATCACCTAACTTTGGGGAGGTCGAGGCTGCAGTGAGCCAAGATCAGGACACTGCACTCCAGCCTGGGTGACAGTGAGACTCTGTCCCCTAATCCCCTGAAAAAGTATGTAATTCAGTGATTTTTAGCGTATTCACAGAGTTGTGCAACTCTAATGCACTAACTCTATAACTTTTTTTTTTTTTTTTGAGACGGAGTCTTGCTCTGCTGCCCAGGCTGGAGTGCAGGGGTGCCATCTCGGCTCACTGCAAGCTCTGCCTCCCGGGTTCATGCCATTCTCCCACCTCAGCCTCCTCCCGCCCGCCACCACACTCAGCTAATTTTTTTGTTTTTGTATTTTTTGTGGAGACGGGATTTCACCATGTTAGCCAGGATGGTCTTGATCTCCTGACCTCGTGATCCGCTCGCCTCGGCCTCCCAAAGTGCTGGGATTACAGGCGTGAGCCACCACAAACGGCCATTATTTCTTATTCAAATTAATACCCAGCAGGGTGCATTGGCTCACACACGTAATCCCAGCACTTTGGGGGGCCAAGGCAGAACATTATCATCACCCTGTTTTATTTTATTTTTTTATTTTTATTTTTATTTTTTTGAGATGGAGTCTTGCTCTTGTTGCCCAGACTGAAGTGCAATGGCACAATCCTGGCTCACTGCAACCTCCACCTCCCAGGTTCAAGCGATTCTCCTGCCTCAGCCTCTCCAGTAGCTGGGATTACAAGCACCCACTACCATGCCTGGCTAATTTTGGTATTTTGGGTAGAGATGGGGTTTCACCATGTTAGCCAGGCTGGTCTCGAACTGCTGACCTCAGGTGATCCGCCCGCCTTGGCCTCCCACCATGCTGGGATTACAGGTGTGAGCCACCACTCCCAGCCCACTCATTTGATATTTATTTATTTATTTAAAAACAAAGTCTCGATCTGTCACCCAGGCTGGAGTGCAGTGGCAGGATCTCAGCTCACTGCAGGCTCCACTTCCCGGGTTCACGCCATTCTCCTGCCTCAACCTCCTGAGGTTGCAGTGAGCCAAGATCGTGCCACTGCACTCCAGCCTGGGTGATGGAGCAAGACCCCGTCTCAAAAAAAATAAATTAATTAAATAAAATAAAAAGAAACTTCATACCCAGTAGTAGTCACTTCTCATTCCTCATTCTCTCCAGCTTTAGGCAATGACTAATTTACTTGGATTTCCTATTCAGGACATTTCATGTAAATAGCATGGTACGTTATATGGCCTTTTGTGTCTGGCTTCTTCCACTTGCCATACACAGTGTTTCAGGGTTCATCCATGTTGTAGTAGGTAGCATTCCAGCATTTCCTTCCTCTTCAGGGCTGAATATTCCATGATATGAACAAATGCATGACTCTAGAATTTTTTTTTTTTTTTTGTAGGAACAGGGGCTCCTTCCGTTGCCCAGGCTGGTCTTGAACTCTTTTTTTTGAGACAAACTCTCATTCTGTCGCCCAGGCTGGAGTGCAGTGGTACAATCTCGGCTTACAGCAACCCCCACCTCCAGGTTCAAGTGATTCTCTTGCTTCAGCGTCCCGAGTAGCTGGGATTACAGGCATGCGCCACCACACCTGGCTAATTTTTGTATTTTTAGTAGAGATGGGGTTTCACCATGTTGGCTAGGCTGGTCTCGAACTCCTGACCTCAGGTGATCCCCCACCTCAGGCTCCCAAAGTGCTGTGATTACAAGCCACCCACCCAGCCTCACCCATTTTATTTGAAGAGTTTTATATAGTTTTTGTTCTTTTATTTTGAGACAGAGTCTTGCTCTGTTGCCCAGGCTGGAGTGCAGTGGTGCAATCTCAGCTCACTGCAACCTCCGCCTCCAGGGTTCAAGCCATTCTCCTGCCTCAGCCTCCTGAGTAGCTGGGACTACAGGCGCCCGCCACCACACTCGGTGAATTTTTTGAATTTTTAGTAGAGACGGGGTTTCACCGTGTTAGCCAGGATGGTCTCAATCACCTGACCTTGTGATCCGCCCACCTTAGCCTCCCAAAGTGCTGTATTACAGACGTGTGCCACCATGCCCAGCCTAGTTTTTTTTTTTTTGAGAGATTTTCACTCTTGTTGACTAGGCTGCAGTGCAATGGCACAGTCTCAGCTCACCGCAACCTCTGCCTCCCAGATTCATTCAAGCGATTCTCC